>NW_026108147.1:1200000-2400000 GCF_022539315.1 Serinus canaria | reverse complement strand
CACAGTTGAAAAAAAAGCCTGCTGCACACATCTTGGAGAGAAAAATGCCAATATTACAATGGGGGACCCATGCTGGCCCTCTCCACCCAGGGCTGCCACACTCTTGTTTCTCACCTAAGAGTACCCCAGTAACACTCTGCACCATCCCAAGTGCTCCATCCATATTTGATAAGCTTGGACTCCTAGGCTGGGTACCTGGTGGTCTGAGCCAGGCTGTTGTTTACACCACTTAAATTCTATTTCTGTTCAGAAATTTCTATTTCTGGCACACTTCTGGGGGTGGGGAATCCCTTTTTGGTTTCACTGCCTCCTTTTCTCCAGCATCAGGATGGACACACTGTGTTTCAGGGGCTAAGAGTTGCTGGATAGCAGCTGCATACCTGCCTGCATGTGCTTTTTGATGAGAGGCCTTGCTTTGCTCAGTTAAGTTCAGGTAATTGCATTAATAAAACATTTTAAAGAGCATTAACAAAGGAGAAGGAGGTGCCACTATTCTGAAGTAAAGGTTTCCATAATGAGCTGAGAATCAGTGTATGATAATGCTATGCTTACACAGTCTCTCATAGATTTTGGGTTCTGATTACACCCTGAAAACCCTGCTAGAGCTGTGTCCCTACTGCGCAAAGCACTGTTCAAGAAGACATAAAGTCAGCAAGATACAAAAACCTTCACTGAAGGATTACAGGTGATTTGTGGACAAAACAAAGCAATGAACTTAAGATATAGTAGCAGGGAACAGGGGAGAGAAAAATAAAGTAGAACTTTAGCAACGAAATGCTGGCTTTTTTCAAGTCAGCAAAAACTTTGCCCCTGAAGGAAAAATGTCACCTTTCCTGCTTTACATTTTTTTTTTTTTTCCTAACAGTGTGGAGGAAAAGGGCAAGAGCAAGGTTTGTTTTCCACCTCTCCACACTTGTGCTGATGCAAGGGACAAATACTTGGGCATCACCTAGGGACTTTTTCAGTGAGGACAGGTCTGGGAGTAGCCAAGGCGGAAGGGGAGAGGACAAGGAAGTGGAGAAGTCATTGGGAAGGGCAGGCAAATAAAGGCAGCAGCAGAGGATAAGCACTGGCAGAGCCAATGGCTAGAAGAAATGGCAGCTCTTGGAAGAAGGGAAGACAGCCACTGAGGAGCACCCAAAAAATGTCCAGAGTATTTCCCAAACTCAAGCTCAAAACTGCAGGTTGAAGCTGCCCTTCTCACTTGAACATCATCAGGAAGGCCAAAACCTCTGTTCCCACCCAAAGGATAACTCACCCAACGTTCTGCCAGGCTAACAGAGATATTTCAAAGTCTGGGCTCAGGAAATTCCTGCCACTGCCTTGGAGGAGGATGGCACCATGCCCACCCTCCTGCAGGCACAGGGAGCAGTCCCTGCCTGTCAGTCTAAAATGGAGAGAATATTTCAAGATGTTAACTTGACAGTCTCTTGTGAACTGACCATTTATCTCCCAGCAATGGCATTTGGCTACACATCCAGAGGTCTGCAGGAGGTTATTCTGGATGTGCCTCTGCTGGGTGATGAGAAACCCAGGAAGTTCAGAGCTGAAAATGGACTTTCCAACCTGACAACTCAATCCTCTTCCAGGGGCTCCTCACCGTGGCTACAATACACAGCAACCACGCCATAATTCCGTTTCTCAAAGGTGTGTGCTCTTCTGCCAGCAAGTCATGCAAGAGAGCAAAACCTAATCAGCACTTAGGGCCACTGTTGCCTCAGTGACATTTGCAGGAGATCTCCATCAGCTGCCAATGAACATCTGTCACACTGGAGGAACACTGTCTCCTTAGCTTTCCATCAGCTGCTGGCTGGGGACATTCATTTCAAACACAGCCATGGGTACTTCCAATCACCAACACCAATCTCCATTTGCTTGTTTTCTGTCTCTGAGAAGAAAGGGGAGGCTTAACAGCCTCCCTGAAAGATCTCTGCTCCTACAGGTGAGCACAGAGCACTTGGGCTCAGACCTTCACCTCCAGAACTGATATCAAAGCAAGGATGATGTCTGAGAGAAAAAGCAGCTGCCAAGTGACCCCTAGAGTCCCTGCCAGACCCCTCTAGAGAAAACAGCCTGGGACTTCCAGCATCCTTCACACCTTCCCTGCAGCTACCACAGCTGCCTTCACCCCTGCTTTGAGAAGGGCCAGTGGGACCTGAGATACCACACTGTAGCCCAACAAAGAGAAAAGCAGAAAACAAGATGGGAAAGAGAGAGATGGATCCCAGTAAAGCCCACTGGACCTGCCCTCTCTCCTGCTCCAAAGGCATCAGAATCATGCCCACCAGGCATCAATCTGTATTTTAATCAGCACATTTTAATCAGATCGTGGTTAGCATTAGAGAGACTGTGCTGGCCTTTTCTGCAGGTGGAACCCCAGCCTCAGCCGAATCCAGGGGCAAATCCCACTGAAATCAGGGAATGAGGCAGGCTCTGTATGGGCAGCTGGGGCCCCAAACCCACCAACATCTCCCAGGACCCATAAGAGATGAAGACGCTATGAAGATGCTGCCTAGGGTTACTAAGCCATCTGTCAAAGACACAAAATTTTACAAAAGGATACAAGAAAAACTCTCAATGGGTTTGGATTTGTAATTGAACTTCAGTTCAGCATTTCAGTTGTACATGTTAATGATTGAGGGGCACAAGCATAAATATTTGGACAGCTGTCTAAGCTACATGGCTTGTTGGCATGTTTGTATTTTGTGCTTATGACTGTTATGACTCAAAAAATCAGATGTACAAGATCTGTTCACTAGAAGAAAGCTAAATATTCAAGAAATGGGTCTTTGTAACTAACTCCTTTACCCTGACAGCATCACACTTACTGCCAGTGGTAAGAAAAAAAGATTGAATCACATTTGGATTTCTCACCCCAAACCTGATTAAAAAAATCTAGAAACAATACAGGAAAATTCACCCAACTGGAAACCTCTCATAGATATTGATATCCTAGGAAAAAAAAACATCTGAGGGAAAAAAATTAATCCAAATTTGTGAAAGATCAGGCAGCTGAAATTTCTACAAGATGAGTCAGTCCTGGCACACATACACAGACACACACTTGCAAAAGATTTTTAAATAGAGGCTAATTTCAGCTGAAACTCAGCAGTGACAAGCACTTCTATAGATGACGATTTGGAATCTACATACCAGCAAAAGTAAATCAAGTGGGTGAAAGGGTTCTGAGACCACATAAAACAGTGCCTCTGTTTCCACTGAAAGCAGCCTGGGTTTGAGTCACAACAGCCTCTCGTCTTTGACTTCAGTGTGTGTGCAATGGATGTGAGAAAGTTTGCAGGCATTAGAAATTCAACAGGATGAGGAAAGAGCAGAGCTCAGAGCCTGTAAAACCTATGAACTGCTCAAGATTTCATCTGCAGAGATAGCAAGTATAATCTTTATTCTGCTGAAATAAACAACAAAATGCTTGGATGCCTCATAAAGTCAAGACTTCAGAGCAGCAGCTTCCTGAATCTCAAAGTTCTGCCTTTCCTATAGAATTTATAAAGTCATAGTTCACTGGTGCTTCTTTTTTCCCCCACAAAACACTGATCTTCTATTGTCTGACTCTTCTACAGAGCTTTGAGGAAAAAAGCAATCCACTGTTTATTCTAGGTAAACACAGATTTCCAAAACATTGGTTTCTGCCCCATCCCACAACATATTGAGCTTTCAGCAAAACACAGGTCCAGGTCAAAAGTTTGACTGTCAGCTAAATTAAGTGTGAAGGATCTCACATTAGTTCTGGACAGAAGGTTACTGTGTGTCAGAGTGTGTGACACTGTCTACTTTGTGCTTCTCAGAGGGTGCTGCAACTTTGCTTTCCACACAACATCCCAAGTGTTTGAATACAGCAAGCAGGGAACCAGATGGCTCCTAACTCTGTCCAACAGCTTTTCTCTCCTGTATTCTGTTTTCCTGGAGTTTAAGCTGTTATCAGGATGAAATTATTTCTTTCAGGAAAAGAGATCACTACTTTTCCACTTAATTCACACACAAAAGATACTTTAATGACAAGATCTATCTTTCCCACTGAAATCTCTTCAGAGTCCTCACAAATTTCTGCTTCCTAAAAATGAGACCTTACAGCTCTCACATGAAAACCTGACCACTTAGATGGGATATCTCACCACCTGAAAACACAGCAGTCAAAATGCAGCCACTGAAGTGTGATCATGGGATGAAGTAGGGCCTTCTCAGGGCAAGAAGAAACTGTTATCTGAGCAGGTCATGAGATCAGCATCTTCACATCCCTCAGCAAAGCAGAGCAGGTTGATCAGGGTGGCCCTCAAGGAGATGCTCCTCATACATTGGCTTTACCTTGTGCTTGTGACATTAAACTGTCTTGGGCAGACTCAGTGACTGCAGTTTCAGATGGACAGAGAAAGATAAACATGCAACACACATGATAGAAGAAAGGAACTACTAACTGCTACCTCCCCTGAAAACGCCCATTTCTGTGAAAAAGGGAACTGCCATCCATGTTACTGAGAACTGGTGAAGTACTCAGACCAACATGAAATTATTTTCCTTGCAGGAAAAGACAAGGAACTGGCCAAGTGTATAATAAGATCTGGCACTAAGCCAGGAACAGTTACAGGCTGTTGTTAATTATAGAGGTTCAACTCTTAAAGCCACATGACCTGGAAGAACAAACTTGTGTACCTACAGCTTTTACAGTCCCTGTTCTTCACTGTGAAATGCTGTTTTCAGAATTGAATAGCACAACTGAAAGCTCGTGATCAAACTCATTTGAATGAGAATTGCAGGTTGTGTAGTGATTTTGGAAAACATTGACTTGTTTTTAAGATGTATTTCTGGATTTCTTTATGACATTCCTTACCATAACTCAACCATTACAATGAAATCCCACGTTTTTCATTGCTTGAGATGCTCATCTGCCTAGGATTTCATCTTCTCCATTCTAGACAGCTTCATCACAGTTGAAATGAAAAAATTAAATAGAGTTTACCATCTATTTATTTGTATGCTCATACATTTATGAGTAACAACCCTCAGCACCATGCCATCAATTTTTTGCTATCTAAATCGCAAAAGAGGTTCTCAAAAAGCACTCAGTACTGGTTTACACAGCCTTGGTAGTCCAGCATGAGCCATGCTATGAGCAAAGGAGGCAGATGCAGAGAGCTGGCAATTCCCACAGGGGCTTTTGACTGACCACTGGCCCTCAGGGGTGCACATGAAGGGGAGGTGACAGCCTTTACTTGAGCCAGACCTGCATCACAGCTAAAACTGACTTCAACTTCAGCATTCGTCAATGGCAGTAAGCAAATACTGAGTGCTTTTGAGAGCTCCCAACAAAAAATGCAATTCCTGAAGCATACTAGTAGGAAGTACTGAAGAAAGGGTTCCATACCTTAAATTCCTCCAAGATTTTGTAATTTTTCCCATGATATTCACAAAAGTTTTTCACTTCTTTGCATTCTGGACAGCATCCATTGTGTTCCACTTTTGTGCACTTTGGGTGGATTTTAGGGCATTCTGGTTGATCACAAACAGGTCCATCCTCAGTACAGACACAGGGACAGTTGGAATGTCCTGGGAAAAAACGTTCTCCCAGTTTGTACACAAAGCCACTGTCATCCACACAGCCCTTCCCCCGGTAATCATCAAAGATCAGATTGTCATTACTGGAGGTCTGGTCCCCTTCATCAGCGGGGTAATCTTCATGATTGATGGCAGCTGGAGTGACCAAACCAGGGAGCACAATCAGAAGTATCCAGGCTTCATGGATATGAAGAGCCATCCCCCTCCTCAGCTTCTCCATGGGACCTCAAAGCCAGATACCAACAGTTGCTTCCATAGGGAGACCAGTGTGGTCTGAAAAGAAACAGTTTCAAGTGAGAAAAAACTCAAAATTCAAGGAATACTGACTTATAAAAGTCATTGTTTCAACCAGTACTGAAGAATAAATCAAAGTTTTTAACTATCACTGTTTCATTTGAATTAAGCATCTTCCTAATTACTGGCAAGGAGAACAAAGCATGTGAAATACCTAAAATTAGACACACATGCCTGGAAGCATACGACCATAAAATATGTCTGAAGGAATGGAAGTTCACAGAATCATCTAATTTTTACTTTCCTCAGTTTTGCAGTTGAGTTTTGGATGCACCAGAAATTAAACCAGCTGCCTGAAACCTCAACGTGATGGGCAGCTCGGAGGGTTTTGAAGCCAAGTTTAAGAATGGTCTAAACCTCCTGTGGTGGCCACTGTCCCTTGGTGCTACGTATGGAGCATAGCCCACTCCATTCAACTGAGGTGGGAAACCTGAGCTGAAAAAGGAGTTAAACATAATCTGCTGTCAGATCTGTGTCTAATCTGAAAGATGGTGCTGGGTTAAACTCGGGCTGTGAGAGGTGGAATAGTACAGAATCTTATTTACAGCATTTCTGAAGAGGGACTTCCTGGGCTACCAACGCAGCCCAGCCTGCAGCAGGTACGTTTAACCCTGCCAGAGGCAAAGATGCAATTCACTTTCTCCATTATTCAGCATTTCAGTAATTCCCAGCAAAAAAGGCGGAGTGCAGGACGTTAAATGCCTGCCTAATGCATGGAGACGCTGAAACGTGTCGGCCTGATTAAGCTGGAGCCTTTCTGAAACTTCGGGAGCGATGCAGCACGGCCCGACCTGCGGCGGGCTGTGCTGAAGTGGCGGAGTGAGGATAGAGCCCGGGAGAGAGAGGGGCTTTCAGCGACCCCCGGGAGAGTCGGCGCCAGGAGAAGGCTCCGTGCCGGTGCCTTGGGAACACTTCTGGCCGCCCACAGTGCCACATCACTGCCACCAACCTGCCACACACCAGCCCGCAGCCAGTGCAACCCCGGCAGCAAACTGGTTTCTGACCCCTCTAAAAAAGCTGGGCAAAGTATTAGAGGAAACTTTTAAATGGGATGAAATATCAGCATTACATGGACTGCAGAACTACGGAGGCAGATGCTGGCACAAACCAGAACAAGAAGGACTGTTGGGGTGTGTGTGTCATCATCCCTTCTTTTCCTCCATTCCCAGAGCATGCACACACAGGCACACGGAGTCTACACAAACATGCATTAAGCTACACACACGGGCAAACACGTACTCCCCCCACCCCTCGGGGTGACATTTTTATATAATGGCTTTTTTGGTGGACTGCAGATGTTCAGCAATTAATTCTCCCTTAACTGAAGCAAAAAAGGAGCAGGAGGAGGAGAAAGCTTTAATCCCAGAGAAGCAGCTAAAGGATCCTGTTGACCAAGCAGTTTTTCCGAAGCCACAACAGAGGGAGACACCGGATATTACACAAGATTTATCAAATTCGAAAAGATATCTTCTTAATTGAAGCACTAGCTGTGTTTCCATCACAAGGACTATGCACCCTCTTGTTACTCCTATCAGCAATATCTACTGTAACATGCTGTTTGGAAACCCAGCGATTCATGCAGATACGGCTGCTTTACATATCTACAGAGCAGAGAATCTCCCCACCTAACGCTACAGGTAGGTTGCAACACTGCAGATTTGTGGGCATTTAGGGGGGAAAAAAAGAGCAGCAAACAGAGTCATTCATATCTGAGGAAATGTGAAACACTTGTGAGAATCTGCTGGAGTTTTATGAGGAAGCTCTCAAAACAAATGCGTGCATATACATATATGTATATAAAAGTTCTCCCCAGATATTTTGCTACAGCAGCTGAGATGTCCCACAGCAACTCACAGGCACTCGGCTCGATCCTGGAAATCAGACAGACTGCAGACGTCTTGCACAGACACCTTTCAACAAGTAAACAAATGAATGCTGCTTGGCTCAGAATTAGTTTACAGCTTGAACTTTCTCATCCTGAGAGAGGCCAGGATCGTAGGTAAGTCTCTGAAACGTTTGCATCCGCCTTCCCTCACCCCAAGTAAATAATTCACACCTACCTGATCAGGCTGGATGTGAAAGCTCAGAGGGGTCACAGGCCAACATGGACTGAAAGGTTAGAAACAGATTAGTGAAAGCAGTTCATCCTAATCACGTTTTCGGTGTTGACTCACGGACAATCCCTTTTCCTCCACCTCCCATCGCAAAACGGGAGCGCGGCAGCCCAGCAACCACAACATGAGAACTGGGCTTTAACCCGGCGCCGACGATTCAGAGGGAGCAGGATTCAGGCGGTCCGGAGGCTGCGATGCCGCGGAGAAACCCCGGTGCCAGCAGCAGAGTCATCGCGGCGAACTTGGGCTGCATCTCCTCAGGTCTCGGGGCGGGCGGGGGAGAGAAAACAACCCATCCCTGTCCCCTCCCTGTGCCCGGCGGATCTCCTGCGGCTCCAGCTTCGCCTCGGCGGGGGAAGGGGGGGAGCGATCGCGGGTTAGGCGGGAGGCAGGCGGGGGAGGGCGGGCGCAGGAGCCCCGCGCCCGGCGGGCGGGCAGCCCCCGCGCCCCTCCGGGGACTCCCCGGCCCGGGCGCCGGCCATGCCCGCGCCGCGCAGCTCCGCGCTCCCTACCTGCCTTATTAGGATTAATTTGGGTTTGAGAAGGGTGGTGGTAAAAAAAAAAAAAAAAAAAAAAAAAAAAAAAAAAAAAAAAAAGAGAGAAAAGCCGGGGGGGTAAAACAAAAAAAAAAATAAGGCAGGGGCGGGGCGCCTCCGCCCCGGCCGCTGCTCCGCCTGCCGCCGGCTGGGGCGACGGCTCTGCCCAGACCTGCCGGTCCCCTTCAGATCCACCGGCTCCGGTCAGATCCGCCGGCTGGACCTCCTGTCAGCCCGGCTCTCTTCAGCCCAGTTCCCCCAAGATCCACATTCTGGAGCTCCCTGAGATGCACCGGCTGGAGCTCCTCTCAGTCCGGTTCCCCTCAGATGCACCGGCTGGAGCTCCCTTCAGTCCGGTTCCCCTCAGCCCAGCTCCTCTCGGCCCCGCAGCCCCCTCAGATCCACCGGCTGGGGCTCCCCTCAGCCCGGCTGCCCTCGGATCCGTGGCTTGGGGGGTCTCTCAGCCCCTCTGTTCTCTCCAGCTCTGCCTCATCTCTGCTGCCCCGGCGGTGTCCGGGAAAACATCCCCCATGGCCGCATTGTGGAAACTTCGCCTCATCTTCCCACAGGCGGCTGCGCCGGGGAAGGGGCGCCCCGGCTCCTGTGGCTCGCGCTGCGCTACATTAAAAATCAGTCTCCTTGCAATTCGGCTGCGCCGGCATTAGGCGTCATTGTAAAGCTGTTTCTCCAGAAACCACCAAAAGAGATATTCTTGGTGTTGGGGAAAACGCGGTGACAGCAGGAAGAGGGAGAACTAGAGGGCTTTATTTGGATAAAATGCCAAATAATGCTCCGTTTGGGCGAACATTCCCCGACTAGTGCAAAGACAAGCTAAGAAGCTATAAGCCCGCAGTGCTGCTGTCAGACCGCTCTCGTGGAAGGCGATGAGGGCCGCGTGTGTCACTGTGTCACTGTGCCCAGCTCCAGAGGCAAACCCTGCCATCGGCACCCGCGGACAGCAGGGAATCCTGGCTGTGGAAGCGCACGCAGCGCACCTCGACCCCGGGGCCGCGCAGGACGGAGAGCTGGCCCACGGCCAGGGACAGCACCTTCACGGAGCCCTCGCTGCTGGCCAGAGCCACCAGGTCACCTGAAACACACGGCAAAGGCATCATCGAGGTTGGCAAAGGCTACACAAGAGAGCGGCATGGGAAGTTTTGAGATGTTTGCTTTAAAGAGACTCGCGTGTACTCCTGTTTTCTGAGATAAATTAACAGTAAGTTGGACAGATCAATAACAGTGAGATTGGATTTTGGAGTGATTAGGCCAGTCTGGAGACCTCATGTTCTCCTCACGAGGAGCCTGGCTACTTTGACAGAATCTGCTGAGTTGGAAGTGACCCACACAGATCATGGAGTCCAACTTCTGGCCCTGCATGGGACACCGCAAGGGTCACACCATGTGCCCAAGAGAGTCATCCAAACCTTTCTTGAACTCTGTCAGGTTTGGTGCTGTGACCATTCCCTGGGGAGCCTGTGCCAGTGCCCAACTACCCTCTGGAGAAAGAACCTTTCCCTAATATCCAACCTAAACCTCCCCTGACACAGCTTCAGGCCATTCCCTCGGGTCCTGTCACTGATCCCCACAGAGCAGAGATCAATGTCTGCCCCTCCACTCCCCCTCACAAGGGAGTTGCCAACCCTGGTGAGTCCCTCCTCAGTCTCCTCCAGCTGAACAGACCAAGTGCCCTCAGTCACTTGGATTCCCCTCAAGGCCTTTCACCATCTTTGCTGCCCTTCGGATGCTCTCTGATAGCTTAATAATTTTTTTATGTTTCAGTGACCAAAACTTAACACAATACTCAAGGCAGGGCTTCCCCAGTGCAGACCAGACCAGGACAATCATATCAATTATATTTGAATATGACACTGCTTTTCTTGTACTGCTCTAAAACATGAGGATGTGAGTTTTCAGCTGAATTTCCACGAGGTCAGGCATCTAACTGTACTGAGTGCTTGCTCCCTTATATCCTTATGGAAAAAATGATAATTAAATCCTTAGTATAGAACAGGGTTTAACGGTAGAAAAAATTAAAAAAAAAGCTACAAAAGGAGTTCTCAGTTTCCATGTGCTTTTTTGCAAATCAAATGGACTCAGTTTTGAACACTTTTAAGGAAGCAGAATGTGTTTATTATCTTCCTGCTTAAAGAAAAGCAGAGGTAATAGCTGGTAAGTGATATGTTTGAAGCGCCTCTTACTTGCCCATCATCCAGATAAAGATTCTCCTTTAGAAATTAACTATAATAATCATGAGTTTCACGTACAAAAAAAAAAAGATCAATACATTAATTTCAAATCTGATGTGGCCCTAACAACAATGGGATCACTGTACTGTCAGTCATGATCTTGGTCAAACACCTTTTTCTATTTAGAGCAAGTTCAATACACCCTCTGAGTGATTACAGCTCTTCTTATGTATTGAGATTTTCTCTCTGAAAGCAAAGACATCACCAGCAGAAGAATAATTGAAATTGACATAGACCAAGTCCATCTGGCACCAAGGTCATAATTTTTGGGAAGATTATGAAAAACAGGAGATATTTTTCTATTTTTAGTAACTCAGGTTATTCACCAAATAGCCAATGGGAACATACTGCCCAAGAGACATAAGCATGGAGGAATTGATCCCAGATTTAACCCTTTGGGGCCCTGGGTGTGCCTATGTGATGTACAGTTTATCCAGGGAATATATTGTCCCTCCGTTCCAACTAGGTCATAACGATGATGCTGTCTGTTCTGTTCATGAAGATCTGATGGCTTCATTTTGCCATTTATCAAAAGAACCACGTAGCCTCAAACAGCCTCAAACAGCTTACAAATGCACTGAGAATATTTAACCACAACTTATGCTTAGTGTGGTCATGGATATTTGTGCAAGGAAGGGAACTAGCAAGTAGAGCTAACCATGATAAATATGCCCTATTTGCAAACCTTTACAACTACCCGGCTTCTTCATCTAGAACAAAGCCTGACACAGCAAAGATCTGTAGGATGGATTAGAGTGTCCAAAGCAGCAGATGTGAATATTTATTATAAACTCTCCTCCAGCAAGTCTTTGCTGACAGCAGCATTGCATATGGATTGCACTTGCAGCGAGACTCTCCAGGCAGTCACTGGATGACTTCTCCAGGAGCCAAACAAATGCCATTTCGCCCGCAGCCCTGACACCACAACAGCTGGGCAGGGGGTTAATGTCACTTCCAGCTTCTCAAAACCACTAATGAACCCAGTTGTTACATAGAGGGACAGGCAGGAGAAAAGATCTGGACAGCTGCTGTCCACTTCCAGAAAGTAAGGGCAGGACAGAATGACAACTGAGACAAAGCTTCAGCTCCCCGTGTCGAGCAGGGCAAGGGCAGGCCCCAACCCTGCATTTTTCTGCATGCTTTGCTAGGTAAGTCACATGCCTGAAGCAAAACCGTAGCACTCATCCTGTCAGTCCATGGCAGTATTCTGACAGTCCTGGGAAACAACAAAGCCAAGAGGAAAATAGAGAGGGTCAATAAAAACCAGCCAGCTCAGAGGTGCAGTAGTACCCTGCACTGCCTCCACCGCTGGCAGTCACTGGGGAAAGGATGGAGGTGCACTTGGCAGCCCTGGTGAAGGATAATTCATTTCACAGGAGTTTCTCCCTGAGTTAGGATGTGTTACTATCACTGACCAGGACACAGCCGCCTCCTGGCTGGGGAGCAGCAGGATGCACGGGCAGATGCATGTGAGGGGGAATGCACAAAATGACAACATCTCATTTCCCTCACCCTTAATGTCAACACTGATCTATGGGCTCATAACCATTTGCTCATTATAATGTAAATTTACTCCCTCCTTCCTTCCGAAAGGAGATGTTTCATTTTGGGAAGAGGGAACAAATTGTGTTTTATTGCTTTTCAAAATTTTTTCTAATTAGGAAAGCAAACAAAAACTAGTACATAATTGTGATGCAAAACTGTATTTTAATGAAGGATTCTTACTTGTCACTAACAAAGGCACTTTGATATAACGCTGGAGGGAGATAAAAGCCTGAAGAGAGGTAGTTCTTCATACCTTTGACCCAACTGTCAGGTGGGGCTGGTCTATGCAAACTCACTGAACTGAGCAGTTAGTGATTTGCATTGAAATGAATACATTCTGCTTAGAAGATGCAAAGTCTCCAGGACTCTGACCTCTAGATCTCACAGCCTCTAGATCTCCAGCTCACAGGGCTTCCAGAACCTGCTCTGGATTTGTTGGTGCACTTGGCAACATGGGGAGATAAAGTGAAGCTTTGCTCTGGCTGGCCCCACGCCAATCCTGAGCTCAGCCTTCTTCCTCAACCTGGCAGACAAGGAGTGATGACAAAGCACATTGCCACCACAAAGAGACCCTACAGTAGCAGCCTTTGTGCTAGTCACAGCTGATCTGCTCTTGCCCACTGCTAAACACAAGTACTAATTTTTCTGATGTACCCCTATTATGTCCTTAGAATAACATAAGCTCTGACCATCTGGACACTTGCTTCAAGAAGGATGCAGTGAGTTGGAAAAGGTAAAGAAAGGTAGCAAAGCCAATTAAAGGTACAAACAACTTCTGTGCAAGGGATCCTTGAGGGGATGACAGCTTAGCCAAGAAAATGGCTAAACTATGCATTAAAATGTACTTGGCTGATGGTGCTTACTTCATGTGTAAACCTCAGGCTTCAGTCCTTCCTTGGGGATCCACAGAGAAATGTGGAGCCAAGCCAGACCCAGACCACCCCCAGGGGATGGTGAAACACAGGGTTTCCATGAAAAATGTCTGTATCCCACCTCACATGGGAGCTGCAGGGCAGCCAGAATCTGGAATCTCTGCACAGTCACCTTTCTGCTTGGACCACACTGAGTTTACTCTGGGAATCACTGCAATTTCAGCTCTCTGGTTTCCCCAGCACTGGAGTTAAGAATTGCTGTAGGTTTCCAGTCCCAGTGTCCTACAGAGAAAAGCTCTGCTCTTGTCTCTGGACTGGCAATGCTCCTCGTTTTAGGCATTGATTAATTACAATGCAGTGCTGTTGTTTGGGCTGGAAATACATTTGTACTTAAAACAATAAAAATCATCCATGCCCTTCTAGAAGAACTATTCTTGCTACTAAAACTGTATATCTACATTGTTTTGAGACAAGAGCTGAACCCTAAAATCATTTAGTACCTCACAGATAGTAATATTTTAGTAATTTTTTTTTTACTTTTAGGATACATCCCCACTCTGAAAAAAGGGGGTAGTTAAAATTAATTATGTTGTATGCAAATCTGTTCTTGTACATTTTCCAAGTGTACATAAAGTTATGGGTTTGATAAAGACTGTAGCCATAAAGTGCCAAAAGGAGGAATCTGGCAAAAATCCCACCAAATTTACTGGAGTGTCCATACTGACCTAAACATGTGAACTTAAAAGCAAAGTTACTGCATTCAGTGAGGCTCAGCTGGGTAAGAGATAAGTAAGCAACCTGCTTTTTCTCATCTGCAAAGAACTTTGCATAGCTATGGAAAGGAATCCTAAGGAACCAAAGCCCCTCCTGTGAAATCAGTATGAAATCCATCTCCTAATTTGAACTGGTGGGTAAATTTAAAATAGGGCAGGCGTGCTGAAGCAATCTAATTTGTTACTGCATTTCTTCAGAAGACAGAACTAGACAAGATTAATTTGCTGGGTTGATGGTTCCAAATTACTTGGGGTAAAAGGAACAAAACCTGTACTTGTCAAAAGACAGTTTGACAATTTATATTTCATAGGAGCCTAACAGAAATCACAGCCATGATTGCTGTCTTCCTTGTACAGTGAATTTTGAGTGAAACCTTGCCAGGACCACACTACACACTTCTTTACATGTCCAAAAAGCTGCAAACTGTGATGGGTTTGGAGCAAACCATCACCACTGCTCACTGGTGAGCCTTTTTATATGCCCATTAAAGCATTTCACTTTTCTTTGGGCAAATGAATTTACTAATTCTGTAACTTCCCATTATCAAATACTCTGAAAAGTTCTGTTTCAGGCCACCAGTACTTCAGGTTTCTGGAGCAGTCTAGCAGTTTCAATGCTAATAAAACAGTGTTGTAACAAAAGTCACAAACTCCACAGCTCCCCAGGCATATCAGGCTGAGACATTCCTCCTGATAACTGGCACTGTTTGATCACTCCCAGTAACATTTTCCATAGACTCAGCAGCTCAGGTGAAGTCTTCTGCCCAAAAATGGGGCAGAACAAGGACAGGGACAGATCAAACCCTCTCCTCTCTGCTCCAGCAGCTCCTCCTCTCAGAGACAACAGAGCAGTTGAGGAGCAGGAATTGGGCAGTTGTTTCTAGTAAAAGTACAGCAGTTACTTTAGACTTCCTTGCAAATAATTCTGATGTGATAACTTTCCCAATTTAAAAATTACTTGCGCTGCCTAACTGTAAGCAAAACATCCACCTTCAAAGACAAACCCAGCTATTTCTGGGTTTAAATTAAAAATAAAAATATCTTGCATGGATTGAAGAAATTCTGTTTATCATAACTGCATACAGAAGCCTGAGACCATTCCTGATGGCAGAGATGAAATAACATATCAAAGAAAGAAAGCAAGAAAAGCTTTGATCAATAGGGAAATGGTTTTTACACACATCAGAACCAATTTAAAGAATTCTCTAGGATCAATTTAGATAGACAGAAATGCTTCTCAGCATTTATTACCTGTGGAGGGAATATTGATCCCATCCATTGATTTCTCCTGTGCATGTAGAGCAGCATCTGGTTTTGTTGTGTGGGTTTCTTCCCAAAGAAAGGTGACCCAAAGTGGAAGGTATCAAGAAACTACTTATATTTTAAGGACTTACATTAATGGTTCAACCAATGTCATTGCTCACAACTTTTAAACCCTGTTCAAGAATAGTCAGAATGTAATTTTGCTTAATTTTGGCAGATGAGTGTTAGTCAATGGAATAAATTTTAAGATAAGTGGGTTTTTTTGAACCTTACTTACCAAAGGCTACCACTTCCTTACATTACACATTGCATCAAACATCTTTTCTTTCCCGTTCTCTTTTTAAAAGGAATGTCTCTCCATGGTAATGTTACAAATTGCACAGCCCTAATGGATCATATTCCCTCTGAATTTAGGTCTTTTGTCATTATTGGAGCTGCAACCATTTGCATCTTCATCAGCCTGGAGTCTCCTAGGAACTGGGCACTCTCCAGTGAGGTGTGAAAGGTAAAAATACCCAGTCCCTCCCTTTAGTCATCTGGCTAACAGTTAATGTCCTTGCCTACATAAAAGTAAATGGAATATTTACAAGGGCTGCAAACTATGATTGCAGTGGCTGTAGATAAAATTCTTCATTACTGTCACACTGAGCAGAATGTTATTTAGCAGGCAGCTGATTTCAATATATGATAGATGGTGGACAGGGTTTTTTTTGTTCTATAAACAGCTTTCAACAAATATAACAATATAACAATATTTCTTGTACACTATATTTTGCTTAGGAATGCACATTTTAGACATTATTATAAGTCCTCCATTCTCAAATGTGAGTAAAACCTCCTAAATATTCTTGTGGAAATAACAATGAAATAACACCTTCCTCCCTTTGTCTTCACACTCTGTTTAGATCTTTCAAGGGTCAGGGCATAGAAGAATAATCTTGAGCAGTTTGTAATTCACTTGCAGCACTTCACTAAATATTCTCAGTAATGAAGACCAAAAGGAAAGCTGGGAAAGAGAGAAGATGTCCAAGAATCTGCTGATACAGGTGTTTAATACACTGGTACCAAAATAAATTCCTTTTGTCATTCTCTCCAGAGACCTTTTTTTCCCCCCTTTCTGAGAAGTATTTAAATAGACATAGATTTGGCAAAGCATCTAAGGGAAAATGAGCTGATCTCAGAGTGCACTTGGGCTCGTGACTCAGGGTCTGCATGTGAAGTCATTCAACTCAGTGCAATCACATTCTCAAATCAGGCAGGATCAGGACACCACAAACAGAGCCATGACTGCAACAGGGACTGAGAGTGAGCAGACTCACTCCTTGTCTGGCTTTCAGCAGGACAGCAACAGCCAGGCCTCCTAAACAGAAAGCTTTTTAGGCTGAGTAGGGCCATGTGGTGCAGGTGTCCTAGACCCAAGTATCATCAAAAGGTAATAACAGGAAAGTCAGCACAGAGAAGTTTCTCAGACAAATGATTCAGTAGAAATTTACAAAGGTGGAAAGGGATTCCCTTGGAACACAGAAAGACCTCAAATTCCCCAAGCAGTGTGTTAGCAGAAATTCAATTCACATCTTTAAAAATCTGCATGTGGAGATTTGGCCTGGCTGATAAATGAGTGTGGGGTGGGATGATGTGGCCTGATGCATTTCCCTCCAAAGAGTAAAGGCATGGAGTGATGTTTGGCTGATGGGATGATGTGGCCTGATGCATTTCCCTCCAAAGAGTAAAGGCATGGAGTGATATTTGGCTGATGGAAAAAGGGGACATCTCTTAACTTCTCACTCTGTGGAACTGTGACCTAGATGAAGAGGCATTATTCCTGGAGCTTAAACAGATCTCAGAACTTGACAAATCTTTTTCAAGCAAGAAATCACCAGAAAGATACTCAGAGCAAAGACAGCATTTATCTGATAGAAGAAAATCCTTTATATAAAAGAACTTAAAGCCTTTTTATAAGGATTTCTAGACCCACTCCATTACTGTAAAGCTCCCTTTCAGCTGGACTTGAGCTTGTTTATATTACATTTTAGTTGGCCTTTCTGGTAGCATTTTGGATTTTTAAAGTATCTTCAAAACAAAGCAAAAAGTATTAAAGCAGAAACTTTTGAAGCAGAGTTTTCAAGATGTCAAAACCATTCTGGATGTGTTAATGAGGCATGTTGAATATATTAAAAATAATATCTTGAGAATAAAAGGAAAATACCTTCTTGTCTAGGACTGGACTTTTTAAATTAAAGTGTCTGTCAGAGCAGAATATTTTTATGCATTTAATAGCAAGGCACTTGTCTAGCTTTCAGTGTTACCTAGAATACCTGCATGTGGGCACACGTGTAGGTCTGTGTTTCCAGGGGAATCTACCTTGAGGGAAAAAACCAATGAGGAAGGACCAAGCCATCCTGGCAAAAATCCTCGCATCAATACCAAGTGTGGGACCTCAGGCTCACCAAGCTGTTCTGAAATCAAAAATCCCAAAAGGCAGCATTTGGGTTCTAAGTCACCACTGAAGGGGAGGTGATGAGTGACACTGCATCCATGGGGAGCTGCAGTACAAGGTTGGCTGAGAAACTCCTGAGAAGGTGACATCAGTCCTGGTGCTGCTGCAGTTGTGCTTGTGCTGCTCAGGGCAACAACATGACAAAAATGTCACATTTTAAGAAAGCAACAGAGGAAAAGAGGAAAGATCAGTATCATCTTATGCTCTTCAAAAAGGAATAAATCACCATAAAATTATCTGCAGGAGTTGCCAAGCTGAACCTCTGCTTGCAAAGAAACTTTTTATGTGATAGCAAATGCTGCAGAGCATGGTTAGAGTTCACATTCAGATCTTGTTCTGAAGAACAAGCTTTTCTCTTCTGTTTAACTTACATATTGGAAGCAGCATGCCAAATCCTGTACTGCAAGTAACACTAGCTCCAGAACACATTAGCTGTTTTCTTGGTGTTTCAAGAGTTGCACTCACATTAACTAAAAACTTTCATTAAGAAAAACAATACTTACTGATGGGCTAACTGAGAAAAATTAAGTCACAGCAAAATTTCTGTTACTACAAATTGAAAATTATTCTAGTTTCTGCTACAAGTGAGGTCCCTGAATACAGATTTGGATGTAGAAAACTAAACTTCTTACTTGGCTGCAGCTGTATGTCTTTTAGGCACTGGTATGTCTCACTTTTAAGAATTCAGTGAAGTTGAGTGGTGTATAAAGAGATGAAAAATTCCAGGTGTGTAGGAACATAGCTCTGACTAATGGAAACACTGGTTTAAAAGCATTCAGAGAATAGAAGATAACCTTTGTATTAATCCTCTGCTCCTTCTCCTTCCCCTGCTTTGAGATGCTTGCAGTCATTCAGTTAAAGCCTCCCTGATCCTCCTTCCCTTCTCAAGTGATAAGATGGATATGCTTGTGTTACAGGAGATGAGTCTGGGATATGAACACTGATTTATTTTTCCCTTGGACAGCATATGCATCATCCTTTCCATTAACTCCAAGGGAATGACCAGATGTGTAATCTCTTTCTGACAGGGAGCTGGATTCATCTCATCTGACCTTGCCATCCCACAGTGGGTTCAGTTCATCCAGGCTCCTTCTGCAGCTACCAGGGAGGAGAACTCCCTTTTCCCAGGAGCTCCCCTGCCTCTCTGGGATAGCAGGTGGCTGGCTCTGTCTGCTGACTGCAGAAGGGCCTCCACAGCTCCTCCTCAGACAGCTCAGGCAGGGTGACACTAAATCCCATGCAGGACTTCCAAACAGGCACCTCAAAGACATTTTAAAAGAGAATTCCCTAACTTGCCCTGCTGGCAGATGTGTAAACCAGAGCACTGCAAATGTACCTAGGCACCTGTGTCCATCCAGGGGCTTAAATACCACTGAAAGCCAGACTTCCCTAGGCAATGACCTGCATTAAACACAAGTCTTTATCATTTGGTGCAACTCCCATGTTGTGGCAACAATCCATAATTTCAGTAGTATTTGATAGCAAAGCAGATCATGTGCATTGTCAACATTTTGTAACCCTATGAACTCTGAGATAATGGACTTGTCTCTGCTATATTTCTAAGCTTATTGGAGTGGACTGAAATTAGCACTTCCTTTTTTTTATACAAATCTCTTGACCCCCCAGAGCCAGTTCTTACACCACAGTTAACAACCAGTGCATGAGATCAGAGCCTGAGGTGGAGGTGGGACACAGACCTAGACCACAAACTTCAGTTTACTTCCAGAGTTTAAGCAAGAGTCATGAAAACTACACTTCAGAGAAAAAGCACTTTTTAAGGAAGGTAATATTTATTTTGCTTTGCCTCAAAAGGATCTGCTTAAGTGTTTTAGCTCTGAATGTGCTCCTTAAAGAAAGGTTCAGTGTCCTTATGAGCCCAGACCAGAGCAGCTCTGGATAAACATTGTGGATTCCTAAAGCTTTTTGCACTCATCAGTATTTCCTAGCAAATAAACAGGAAACACTTCTGGTTTGTCCTTAAAGCTAGTTTCTTGTTATCATTATTATTTCAGTCTTAGAGGATGAGCTAATGTATGTGGATTCTGGTTTCTGTCAAGCCAAGTCCTTTGTTCTCAATGCTCCCAGGACATGGAGGCTCACGTGGGGAGGGCTAAAGTCCTGCTGAGGTGGCTGGGAAAGCCAGGCTTGGCTTGTGCCTCCAGCTCAGCCTAAGGTTCTCCTCCTGACTGTGCAGTGTCCTATCTGTTGTAGCTGTCTGGGCATCTTCTCTGGTGGCTGGAAAGAGATGAGTGGCATAAAATGTGCTCTGCACATCCACACTCTCCATTCACCCCATGGCTAGCTTGAGCAAATGATCTCATTTTTAGGTGGTCAAGTAGATGGGGCTCAATGCCACCCTTCATCTCAAACTTCAGCTCTCCCAGCTCAAGTTGGTTTTTTTTGTCTGTTTATGAAACTTGCAGGATAAAAAAAAACCTGGAGATTTTAAATCTTAATCAGTGCAGCCTTCAGATGTTGCCTAGACTATCACAATGATACAAGTGCAGCAGCTTTGCAGAGTGGCTTTTATCTTTCTTCCACATTACAACTAAATAGTATTTCACCACAGTAGTAAAACTAGACAGACACACAGGAAGACTCTGAAAACAAAACAAAAACCCCAAAGTAGAAAACTGGGCTTAATAATAACTTCTCCAATACAAGCTCCAAGAGTCTGCCTTTTACTTAAGCATGTTATTGTCAACAGTGGCATCTTTGTTCAGCTGTTCCCTTAAAAACATTCCTATTACTGTCATTCCTCGGGTTGTCATCCTCACTGCCTTGACAGCACAAACACTGTGCTGTACAATCTGTCAGAGAGGCCACTTGATTTCCTACATCTTCTGACACTTGCAGGTCTTTAATATCAGGCTGTCAGAACACCTGAGAGAAAGGCAGGTGCTTCCCTGTTCAGGCTGTTCCTGGGACTACCATCACACACACTTTAATCATTAGCCTCACACTGCTGTGAAATCCTGACTTTTATGCCCTCAGAGTCCCATGCCAGAAAATGCTGCTGGCATAAATCTGTCTAGAGGTTAGCTGGCTCACTAACCCATGGAGTTCTAGACGAAGTAAAACGAAGCCTTTATGTCTTTATGTTTTACAAAGCTTATACAGTGTTTTCTTAAACTTTCTTCTGTGACTTTTTTTTTTCAGAGGGGAGCTGTAGTAGGTGTAACAATTACTCAGTGACAGGCGTAGGTGAAAGTCATCTGCTTAAAATAAACCCCTCTGTACCAGGACCCTTTTGTCTTTGGGTGTACTCATGGAGCAGATGAGCTTGGTGGGCAGTGAGTTTTCTGTAATGCAAAACTCCTTAGATTCAATATTAAAATGAAACTGAGAAGCAGAACAAGAGTAAATCAGAACAGTTCCTGGTCTTTAACTGTTTATGGCCCTCCCTTTACAGAGATGAGAGCATCTGTAACGCTGCTCCTGCTCAGCTGTTTCTCCTAAGTGACAGTGAACTAAGTGTTCCTGGGCAACTAATTGTCCTGGGATACTTGGATACAGAGAAAAAGAAATGAAAAGCTGTTAAAAAAGATTTTATAGCCCCCAGATCTGGGTGCTGCTGAGATGTAGCTGTCTGCTGCTACCAACAGCCCAGCTGATCTCATGGTGTGACACAGGGCCTCAGGGGCCACCGATTTAGGAGATCCCATTCCAAGAACAAAGAGTGTGATAAGCAAAGCATGTACTTCCAGGTGGTATGAGTCAGATAAGCCACCAAGAATGATGGATGAATGTTGTGTAGCTTTAAGTGACTGTATTGATGCTCCAAGAGTTTCTGCTCACAGAGAGGAGAACAAAAATTTAGGTCTTTAGTGCTTTAATTGCTAAAGAAGATGTGCTGCAGGAACCTAATAACTTTCTTTTGTGTGAATCCACGAACAGCCCGCAAGAGCATTACTGGAGAATCAACAGAGTTGTGGCTGAGGCAGAGGTAGGACAAGTTTGGAGATCAGTTCCAATAAGTGCCTTGCTGCCCAACAGCACAGTTTGTTTAATTTCCCTGGGCCTCAGCTCTCCATCTACATCAGAAACCTGAATCACCACTCTGTTCAGCTCATCTCTTTTGGCTGACCGGGGTGGGAACTCCTACAACTTGTCCAGTGGAGCCTCTGGGCATTCTTGAAAAAAATCATAAATAATCACAGGATGGGTTGGGTTGGAAGGGATTTTAGAAGTGGTGTAAGGCAGCAGCAGATCCCTTGGCTCTGTGTGCACACAAGGCACGGAGGATAACACACAGTATTAACCCCTTGAGCTGCCAAATGCCCCTGACCTGTCCTCAGGGCATGGCCAAGGCTGGGCAGGGAGTGTGGGCTGGCTGCTCCTGCCTGGAATGGTGCTGCTGTGGGGTAACAAATGCTGTCTGTCACCATGGCATTGATGACACTAATGCTGAACTGCTGGACAGCATCCAACAAAAACCTGTGGTGAGGGAATGGCACACAGCTTGAGAGTGCTGAAAAGAAATCCCCAGCTATCATAGCTCTGATGGGTTTGAGTCTATCTTGTAATACTACAGCTAAGTGATAGTTAAATAAACAACAAAGGTACTTGTAGGGCACTTCAGTCACTTTGCAGATTTATGGTGCTTTGGAGGCAGCTCCTTGCAGTGCTCCCTGCCAAGGTTTTCAGCAGGGTTAACGCTTTTGACTCCTATGCTTTAAGTGTCTGAGAGATATGAATTGTGTTTCACTCGCTGTCCTGGACTGACTGGGACATTGCTACTTTTATTCACAGCCAAAAAATAGTTATAATTCTTTATGGATTATTCATCCCTTGCCAGCATAGGTCAAGTGTGAATGAGTTTGTCTCAGACCCTGCAGACCAGCTGCTCTTTCAAGCCTAGGTCCATGACATGCAACGGTTTCCAAAATTAAAATGTCCTGCTAGCCCAAGTAGTTCCTGATAGATTAGATTAAGATATAAAATCTAACTGTGAACCCCTTGAACTGAGCTCCTTTTCCTTGAACTGTGCCATTTGCAATCCTACTGATTGCCTGGAGATGTTAGTTGTTTCCTGTGCTCACAGAGCCAGTTACACACAAAAATTGTGGTGGTAGGGCTTTGTAAGTCCAATCCATCCCCTTCCTAGGACTGCACAGGCATGAGTAGTTTAAATTATTTTCATTGAAATCCAGGTTACCAAAGCAACCCTGTCAGATAGAGGCATTCACCCTTCTCATCTGCTGGATGACTCTGGCTAGTACTTAGGCTGTCATGGTCTCCAAAAGAAGGAAGACTGCAATTCTGCTCCAGCACCATATTATCTTTTCTCATTGCTTTTATATTTTGGCAAACCAGCAATGAGAGGAGGTAATTCTACCTCGTAAGATCTGAGAAGAATTGAATGCAAATCCCAATGCATAGCTTTCATGTCTAAATACGCAATCTTCTGCAACCTCCCTGTCTCCTCCTGATTTACCCAAAAAGCTGGTGAATACTTTGCTATTTTCCCTTTCTTTTGAAACACAGGCTTTGCTCTAATGGCTTTTTCCAGCAATATTTTTCCTTCCTCTTGTACTGAAGCTCAGCAGATGTTGTTCTCAGTCTAGCTTGGTTCTTCTATGTTCTCTTCTCCACCTGTCCAGTTCTTTACCCCACACTCCTTATTCTTCCTCACGAGTGCCTCAGCTGGTCCCATGGCCATCCATCCATCCATCCATCCATCCATCCATCCATCCATCCATCCATCCATCCATCCATCCATCCATCCATCCATCCATCCATCCAATCCTTTCCCCACTTCCAGCTCCACACTAAACCTGCTCTTCTCCTGACACATTTCCAGCTTGAAGCACTGGTTTGATTTTTTTTTTTTTTTTGTGATTTACATGTTCTATTGATGATTTCCAAATAAAATCTTTGACATTTAGGCTTTTAACCAGCATATCAACACAGCCAGGCTCCTGTAACTCCTGGATTACTAAATCATCTACATGACTATCCTGATGAGTCAAAAAATGATGTTATGGAAAATCACTTAGAAATTCCATCCTCCACAAAATTTTAAATGCCTTCTGTATTATTCTTAATTAGGGAGTTGCTTAATAATACTGTCCTGACGTAGTCCTGTGAGGAATTATAGGAATTACCTGAGCTGTTACTAGGCACAATTTTCCTTGTGAGAACATGAGTCTTACTCTCACAGTGCCAGCACAGACCCAGGCCCTGGCCAAGAAAGGCTTTGGCCCCATGGTGGGACAGAATTATCAGCCATGTCTCACCAAAGAAACTTCAGCTTTGTGTTTCTTCTTCATTTATGCACAAAGAATTCAAACCATGATGTTAGGGCAGAATCCCAGATGTTATTTTGTGTACAGGGAAAGCTGGGGTTACATTGTGTTCCTCCACATTGGGAGAGCTTTTGCTTTAAGTATGACCTTGTACTCCTGTGATTCTATCCCCATGGACACAGATCTCTTTCATCTCAGGTGAATGAATGATTCCCTAATATTGTTAATGTTTGTTATTAACTTTTAATAACCTCCACAATTCAATTAATTTGAAATTTCCATTAGACAACTGTGTCTGTTCTTTCTTTCCCCTGTAAGTGAGTCCAGATCTTTGAGTTAAAACTGCAAATGGATTCAGCTTCAATAAATGACATTTGTTTTCTGGTCCTAGAGTTTCTCAAAAGCTGGAAATGCTCAACTGAATTTCTGATTGCAGCAACTACTGAAGGGAAAAGCCAGGCTCCACTTTCATATCCAGCCTCTCTCTGAGTCTCATTATCCATCTATTTGTCTGTCTGTCCATGTATATGTATCTCCACAGGCTTGATTCAGACCCAGTCCCTGATTTCTTTATGTAATGCATTTGCCAGGGAGTTGGTCTGGTTTCACAAGAGCTTTAGCCACATAACCAAAGACCACTCCAGGCTGCATAAATGGAATTTCAGCAAGTACTTCTGAACAGAACCTCTTCACCAAATTGTTTTTCTGTAATTGAAAAATGTCTTTTAAATGGGACCACTTAGCATAGCTCTGAACTCCATCCAGGATGGTCATAAACTGCTGCTCACTGGCTAAGGCCCAAGATTTTAACATCAGATACAAATGCAGTAGCAGATGCCCATACTGCCAACACCAAAATCTGGCCTGATGAGCTCCATTTTAAAGGGTTTGTTTCTTTGTTCTCATTTCTGCTTGAAAAATCAAGGAATGCATGAAAGCAGAGCTCAAATGAAATATTCTTTGGGAAAACCCAGCATGAAAACTCTCTCCACACCAGGCTTCTGGTCTGCCTCAAGCTTATCCCAGATAACCCAAACAGCTTGGGATGGAGCCTTCTCCAGAATTCCATATTCTTTATGAGAAATAAAAGAAATATATACTGAGGGCAAGATACTGAGGTGAAGAACCTCAGTATCAGCTTCAATTATTTTCATCAAAGCATCCCAAATAAACATAATTTCAGCATTTCTTCCCTGATGTCTGTAGGGAATGACCTTTAGCTTCTCACTGCAGCCCTTTTGATGGTCTCCATTTCCCAGCCACACCAATTCAAACTTCCTTCTCCCAAGACATCTTACTCCTTTAGGTATTTCAACCTCTCCATTTCACCTGTTTAGCTTTCCATGTTTCATTTCCTGATTCAGCCAGCAGTTTTTACACCCAAAAGTTCTACAACCCAAATATTGATGCTTTCTGCAGAACACAGAAGACTTGAATGAGATCAATTGAAACCACTGATGTCAAATATAATGGTAAATGTTCTTCATGCTCTTGGTAATGGCTGTTGAGAGAACAGCCTTTCACAGGACTTGCTGCAAATTCAGACATTTGAACAGCACAGACACTGCAGTGGATTCACAGGTAGAGATGTGTCAGCAATGAATTAAGAAGGCAAGAGAGAGGGGGAAAATGCCTCTTGTATCAAACTGATTGTTCTTGTTGTAGCCCAACATCTCTGTAGGCAGCTGCAATGCCAGCACCTTTACTTTTATTCCCTGCTCATTCCTGGAGTGCAGCTCAGGCTTTCAGAATTACTTGGGCCACCAAAGTCTGAGCTTCTGCTGAAAGCTCTTTCCATTTGGCATCCAGCCCTCAATTAAATTTCTAGTTAATCCCCCTGGGGCACTAAGAACTGCCCCAGTCCCATTCCATGAGCAATGCTGCCTTGAAAAGATGAACCACTGGCCTGTCCAAGACAACAAAAAACAAACAAACAAAGGACTTTGGTGCCTTGAAGGTGGAAATCAAGTAGGAAAGAAATAGAAGTTCCAAAAAGGGATCCAGCCTAAGGAAAATCCCAGTTCCTGTATTTGCTGAGCTGTTCCTGAGCTTGTTCCTTGGGATGATAACAAGAATGAGAATTCCAACAGACAGATGATAATGACCAGAAATAATTTGATATTATCTGTTTTTCTATCCCTACTGTAGGAGTAGTTTTTTCCCTACAATATTGGTTTTGCATCACAATAGATCACTGGAAAATTACTGATTAAATCTGAGGTCTTAAAGACATGAATTATTTGTAATATCTAGTATGAGAAAATAATTTAACTCTTAGAATCTACTGACTAACATATAATTTATGTGATTCCTTTTATTGTTAGAAATACAGTTTAATTTAAAGATAATCTTCTAATCTGCTCTATTAAAAAGCAATTATGGCAAGAGTGCATTAACTAAGAATCAGTTGCCAGAGACAAAACAGCTCCAGGACTTTATTAAAACACACTCATGTGGAGGTGACTGAACAACTGGGGAGGGCATCACTTAATCCACTTAATTATTTAATGCAACAGGATTTAATTTGCTAATGAAATGAATGAAATTGTTGGACACTGAACACAGGCTGCTTTATGCACACCCACGATGGCATCACAGACACTCCTCCCTCTGTCTGCAGACACTGGGGGTGAGGGGGTTGGGAGCAGCACCAACACTGGCAAAGGCTTCCCAGAACTTTTGAAATTTAGAATTTAGAAACTGAGATGCAGGAGGAAGAAACATTTGTAATCAAACCATCCTGTGCACAACACCACAGAGCTTCTGCCCCTCTGGCCTGTATGGGGTGCACTGACACATTTAAGGAGAGGTGGAATCCTTAAGTGTAAAGTTTTAGACAGAAGGGTAGAATCTCTTCTCACTTAAGGAAACCAGGCGAAAAAAACCTAAAGAGAAGCCCACACAGACTGAACTCCATTGTTTTGGATGCTAAAGAGAGATTCTACTTATCAATTAAAATCACATTTTGCCTTAGTACCAAATATCAATAATTCAAATACTTAAGTCAGCAAAAACAGTAGCGTGTTGGATCTGCATGAACAGAAGAAGTCAATGGCACATTCAGGATTAGAACTTGAAGATGCTTCTCAGAACATGTCCTTTTGAAATTCCCTTTGTGCTACATGGATCAGTTCCCATCACTCTGGCTGCCTCAATAGGATGTGTAGAGTAAGACTTTAATTCCCCTGAAAGACTCAGGCATATTACAAATTATTAGCATCCTCCACTGCCTGTATGTGAAATTCATATACCTGTTTGTCTTCTGCACAATTGTAGTTCAATCTTGATTTCATTGGTAACTTGTTCTGTACTTGGATTAATTATTTAGTGAAAATGAACATCACTATGTGTGGCAAGGATGAAAAGCTTATCAAAGGAGAAGGAGAATTCCCTTTTAGAGGGAACTGTACTCACTGCCTGAGTGTCTTATGAATGCACACATGATTATCTGAAGTTCTTCACCTCTTTCTGAAGGAAACCAATGCTCTCCTTTTGCTGTCTTCAAGTTGCAAGCTTTAGGGGCTCTGAAAACAGATTATGGCCCCCACAACTTTATATTATTTATTGATATTACCTGCATCTTGCTAATCTGCCCCACAGAAAGAGAGAAGATTCCTTGTTTCAAAGTCAGATTTATCTGAGAACGGATTCCAGACTGTTTAAAAGTCTTTCTAAGTTTGAAATATGACAATAGTGAAAAGAAATGCAACCTGAGTAGAGATTTGTTCATCTACAATAATGATTATTTCTTGCACTTCAGCTCACTGTGGTTTTATAGCAAAGACAAGCATAGAAACCTGAAACCATCTCAAATGAACCTGGTTTTAATTGGGCTTGCTCTTTCACTAGTGAAAAAACCAAAATGCAGGCAATATTAAGAACCATGATTAAGTGAGTTGAGACTACAGGGGGGCTGAGCAGGACCCAGCAAGAAGAGAGGCAGGAGAAATCCCCTCCTGGATGAAACCAGCTATTTTTGATCTTGGTGAGTGCCCCACAACACTGTGGATGCAAACACCTAACACCTAAGGATGTCAAAAAAATTGAAGCAATTAAACAGGAAAAAAGAGAAAGAGTAGTTGGTGATAAATGTTTGTAGGAGGAGGAACAACTGACTGGTTCAAACAACCAGATGGGAAATGGAGGGGGAACAGGGCAAGCTCTGTGTAGGTGGGCCCAAAATGGACCCCAAATTCTTGGTACAATTTCTTTTGCTGCCTGTGGGACTCACTGGGTGGGGAGCAGTGAAAATAGGAATGCCATTGCTCACTGGTTTTATATTTTTAGTGGTGTGGCTGCTGTCCATGGTGTGACCCCCTATCCCATCTCCCCCTCTTTACTTTCCCCATCCACTGTGTGAAAATCACCAGCATGGAAGGAGATTTGGAGTGAGCAGCAGCAGAGGAGGAATTATGGAATGTCTGAGCTATGGGGAGGTGTCAGACTGGAATGTTACAGGTTCAGGGCTCACACAATCAGCCACTTGCAGAAGCAGAGAGTGCTCTGCTGACCATGAGCCTGGGAACAGCCCAGGGAATGTGCCAGAAGGAAAGGGAGAAGAAAGAATTACTTGGAATCACCCATGGATGACAGAGCACTGGGAATCCTCCAGAGACAATGGGTAATTCCCACTGCCTTGCATTTCTGGAGTGGAATTAGAAACTGCATTTCTGCTGACAGGTGCTAAGCATTAGAAAAAGCAGCTAAGCAGAATTTCCAGAGTTAGGAAAAGCAGCTTTCCAAGTAAGCACAAAGATAGCCTGAGATGAACTGTGCATGGGTTTGCCATATGTTCTTGCCATCACTTCACGTGTCAGCATTCCATTTCCCTCCCATCTCTTCTGTGATTTCAAGACAAAACAAAAGCCAAGGCACTGTTGTGAACACATCCAACAAGCCTAAAGAATAGTGAATAGTGATTTTCTCATCGTGTTTGTGTGTGACTGAATTTGAGCTGCATTTCTGTTGCCTGGTTTGCCCAGTCTGGGGCCAGCCTGGGAAGTTACCAATGCTTCTAAGGAAGAGTTACTCATTTAGCAGAACAGGTAATTCACTGTCAAGCTGAACTGTTCAGGCCAATTCCCTGCACTGGCCAAGCTGCTGTTCCTCATGTGCTTATGCAGCTTATCTGTTACTCTTTGAAATCCACACAAATCTTTCCCTGCATTCTCACCTAGGGCTCCATGCCAAAATTTTGACATCAGAGGCAAATGCCAAAATTGAGTCCTCCAAGTCAGCTCTCTCTGCTCCCACTACTGTTGAGCTCCAGATTTCTGATCTTAGAACCTGAAGGGAAATACATGGCTTGCATTTGATTTATTTCTATGTTATTAAATCATGATGGAGCTTCACCCAGGTACAAGCAACAGTGTGAACTTATTTCATGCCACAATGGATCATGTCATCAGAAGTCACCATTCCCACTGGAAATACTGCAGTTGCTTGCAGGCTTGGGAGCATATGATACTCCTGACTCCAGATTCTGTGATGGGAATGAAATTCATTGTAAGCTGGTAATTACATCTGGTCCTATCTGTGAAGATACAGGTGCTCAGAGACAAGCATGTCAATACTTACTCTGTGTTTATATTTTTGCAAGATAGGAGAAATTCAATTTTATTCAGCTGTTTCCCACTTTCTGCAACTATGTATCAGCAGAACTTTTTTCACTTTTTATTTTAAAGATAAATTGCTTGGTGCACTATCAAGGATGCTTATAATTTAAGAATAGAACCTATTAGGCTGTCACTCTTCCAGAGACACAGACCTTCAAGAGTCTGAAGAAGCAGTCTTTATGTGACAGTATAATAAGGATGTCAGGCCCCCTCCCTCCTCCCCCAGTCTTCTTGAATGACACTTTCCCCAGCAGGGAAAATTAATACACTTCAAAAGTTACAACAGGCCAGAAAACACACATCAGCCATCAGCATGGTTTTCTAAAATGAAGCAGTGTAGAAAGCACATTCTTAATCAACTTTCATAAACCAGCTCTCTTCCTTCTGCTAAAAAAAAAAAAAGTAAAATAAAATAAAAATTGCTTCATAATGCTTTCAGTGTGTAGCATTAGATTTGCTAGTGAAGTGTGGAATATTTTTCTTCTTATGTTATTAAATTTCAAAGACACACTCCTTAGGGCTTGTCTTAAGTCTGTCATCTATGCTGCAAGTTAAGACTCTTACCAGCTGGACAGCCTTGGATCCAGCAGCAAATCCATCCAAAGGCAGCCCCTGTCCTGGATGCAGGCTTGCAGCTCCCTCTTCATCTCCCTCAGCTGGCCCCTGTCACCCCTGTGAGGTGGCACTGTCACACAGGGGTCCCTCTGTGGGGCTGGGACACAGCCAGGAGTGGCTGGGGCCTCACAGAGAGGAAAACAGCAGAAAAGCCAAGGAATTGAACTATGGCAAAATAATCAGAGGAAGGGGAAGAGAACAAATACAGAGAAAAGGGAGATGAATATGAATAAGAGGAAGATGACAAAGGATTAAGGAATATGAATCAAGAAAATATTATGTCAACTGGAAAAGCAAACATGCTAGGAAAATAAATTCAGATAAGAGGAAACAATATGAAACAAACCCAGCAGATGCAGCTATAAAATAAGAAGTGAGGTATCACCAGTGATGTTCTCCTCCCTGCCAGAGCCTTTTGTACCTTTTCTCCAAGGGTGTGCAGAGAGCTGTAGATGCAGTGCTGCCCATCAGGGGGAAACAAGACAAACAAGAGTTCAGGGACAAAAGGGAAGGACTCTGTGAAGGTGGGCAGCTTCACTTTCTGGTACTTCCTACAACCTCAACAGAAGTTCAAGGTACAGAGCAAGCTGAAAACAGATGTCCTTGCCAATGATTCATGGCAACAGAAAGGGAACACAGGCAAAGCCCCTTCATGTTCATGTCACTGACCTGCCTGTGATCAGGGAAATTTAAAACTTTACCTGGCAAACCATTTCCCCCATTAGCATCAGGCAGGTGATGGAGAATAAAAAACGAGTGAGGAAATCCATGAACAATCCAAGAGCCCAGAACTATACCCAGGACATGCCATGAAAGAGCTGAACCCATGCTGTGAGTTTGGCAAGTGAAATGGGAAGATCTATGTCACCATCCTATTTTCTGAAGAATCCCTTCACCAGGATTTCTCTTCTGGGAAGCTGAGAAACCTCAGAGAGAAATGAAAATGATAATGATCTGATTTGTTTCTCCTGTGTTTGCTGCTTTGGAATGTGTTTGGAGATTGTTTATCCAACATGTAAAGTGTTTTTATTTCATGACCAATCCCAGTCCAGCTGTGTTGGCACTCTAGAAGAGGTCACAAATTTTTCATCAGTATCTTGTTAAGCCTTCTATAAGGATCTTTTCTCTATTCTTTAGTATAGTTTAATATAGCATTCTTTAATATATATTATCATAAAATAATAAATCAGCCTTCTAAGAACATGGAGTCAGATTAGAATCATCATTTCCTTCTTCCCATGGGGGAACCCCACAAATACCACAGGTGTAGAATGGTGTTCAAATAAATAAACCTGAGTTCCAACATCCCAGAGCCAACCCAGTGGAACAAGACAACTGCAGCATCCTCTCAGGGCTTGGAAATCCCCCTGACTGAAGCAGGGCTGTCACTTGCAGGCGTTTCAGAGGAACTGATCAGTCACAGGGAAAACAAACACTGGCTCTGCACCACTGAGGAGGCAACTGGTGGTTGGTGGCAGTTTACAGCACTGCCAGTTTCCTGATTAGCTCCCTTAGAAACAAAACAAGCAGAGATGACAGATGATGATGTCCCTATCACTGAGCAATAGCTTTTGCTACACAAATCATGTTATTTTCTGGTTAGAGGAGGCAGTGTGGTTATATCATTAAAGGAATTGCTGACAGCTTCTGCTATTAATGGTCCCAAACGTGTCTCCTGCCATCTGTGATGGGCAAACCACAGAAGCAGGCAATGATTGTCTTCCTGAACTACACTTAATGAAAAAGCAGATTTTTTTTTAAAGCACAGATCTGTTTCTTGGTGGCCCTTAAGAAAGCTCTTGATCTGAGTCATCTGCTTTGTAAAATGTGGTAATTTCACAGGGAAGAGCCACGAATTTTAGCAGTACCTAAGTTTGCACTTATGAATGTATTTTCATTTTAGGCAAGTTTGGTGGGTATTACCTTTGCTGGCAGGACAGCAAACCAGACCCAGGGGGGTTTGGCAACCTGGCTCTGAGGCAATGCTGTGTCAGTTTGTGATGGGGCACAGGCTCTGCTCATTTTGCTATAACTGCAGCTATGGGGTTCAACACTGCTGGGGTTAAACATTTTGATTAATTAATCAGAGACTGTGCAAGAGCTGTCCTTCCCAAGGGATTTCTGTCCTCTGGTGTCCTGGCAGCAGCTGTGGTTGCTGACAGGATCTCTTGGGGAGGGATGTAAGTGCCTTTCCCTTCTGGGGCACTGCAGAGCTTGTCAGGTTCTCCAAAGCCTCTGCAGGAAGCTGCCAGACAGGAGATTCTTCTTCAAATGGGCACAAACCCCACGTGGAGACAGAGAGAAAAACAAGGCCAGGGAAGACATGTACAGGGTAAATAACAAAGAAAGCACAATGCTGAGAAAATGAGGGCTCAGAGATAGCAGAAATCTGTGTGCTCACTGGAATGAGAAGTGTGACATTTAAATGTCCCAGGAAGTTTGTAGGAGCAGTCAATCAGGCGTGCTGTTCCAGCATTTTAGGGATTTCAGCCCTTGTGCTTCAGGCCATAAGGCAGTGGCACCTGCCTGAGGTTGGCCAGAACCATGCTCCCCCCTGCCACATTATTGCTGAATTGTCCATTATAGGGGTTTTAAAGCATTTTCTGAAGCATCTGCTCTTGGCTCCTGTCAGAGGCAAGGCACCTTTGCAGCTCCAGATGAACCATTGCTCTGATGTGTTCTGACAATTCCTCTGTTCCTACAAATATCTGGATTAAATTCCATTTTCATTTCAGCTAAATGGTGCACTTTACAAAAACAGGCCCTGGAAATACTTGGTGGAAAAAAAGAGAGGACAGTAACCTGAATATCTTGCCACTACAATAATTAAAATACCATATCAAGGGCTTTGCCTAGAAATTATTTTAATTGGGATTGTATTATAGTGCGCAGTGAAATGGCAGGCCATAGGTATTCCCAGTCCATTGACAACCCAGCACACCAGATGCAGGAGATTAGTTTGATGCCTGTTTAGTAACTGGTGGCCTGCTGTGACAAACCCTCTGAAAGGTGAACCTGGATTGCAGCAGTCCTTGAAAGTAAAGAAAACATTAACTCAAAAGCTGGGACAAATTTAGCAAGGCTGACAGTGCCAAAAGAGCTCCTTGCAAGAACAATGAAAAATTATCCCTGGGGTTCAAGCTAAAAAAGGGCACTGAATGATTTCAGAAAAAGTAGAAACTCTTTTGATTTTAAATCCTTATAAAGTGAAGTCAAGTTGAAGCTGTCACTGTAATCTGAATGGAAGTTTCATTTCAAATCCCTCACAGCCTATAATGTTCTGATTTTAAAGGTTAAACAAGCAGCAGAAGCACAAGTTTATTAACCCTTGTCTTCTTTTCCCAAACCCCAAACCAACTAAACATAAACCAGCTAAACTAGCTGGAGGCCAAATTTAACTTTGTAGCTGACAGCTGGTGGAAAAAGCGATGGAGGAGAAGAAAGAGCAAGAAAACAGGAGCTCTACCAAAGTGAAAAATGATGTCTTAGATTTTGTTAAACTCCTGGCATCAGCTGCTTCATAAGGAGAGAGAAGGAGAAGGAAAAGTTCTCCTTGGAGCACTTTAATAGACACAAACATAAGGAAAATGTCTTGTTCCTCTTTGATTTGGACTGGGAATTGTTCATCCTGACAGATCAGACTGGCAATCTCCTCCTCCTACTGTATCAAAATTCTTTGTTTTACAGCATGCTGGCCAAGATCATTTACAGCTCTCTTGAGCCCTTTTTTCCCCCTACAAAACCTGGGAGATACATCTCTCTTCCCTCCAGAAGAGGGAGGACTTATGCTAATTAAATTGATTTCCCTTTAGAAAGGGGGAATGTTCTTCTCTACTGGTGTTTTCATTACAGTCTTACAAGCTCTCCTCTTCTACAGAAAGCAAGAAACACAAATGACCTTTTCCATGTACAAGAGAACTGCCAGGAATAAAGATCCACAGGGTTGGAAAGACACACAGAACATACAGAGAGGGAGGAGGGAATATTTCACTATAAATAAGAGTATAAAAATTCTCAGAGTGTGGATGTTTTTATGGACTCCCAGTGAAGGAATGGCTTCCAAGAAGCTATCCATAAATGAAAAATCAAGCATCACCACACTGAGATAGACCTGGTTTTGCTCTGGGTTTATCATTTACTTCCCTGACAGCTGCCACTCTCTCTTTTATCAAGGCAGCCACTCACTGGCATGCAGCCTCTCTCTTGATTTACGTCTCTAAATCTGTCACATGAAGCTGAATGACTGCATGGCAAAGTCCTGGAGATCTGATGGCTTCACACCTCTTACCAACCTGACCCATTTCCCTCTTCTGCAGAAGAACAGGAACACCACAAAGCCACAGCTCTTCAGCCCTGAGAAAGGAATGAAGCTTTTCTCAGAGAGCTGAGGGTCAACATGGCATCCACCCCAGGCAGATCCATGGGTTTGCCATCAAAAAACAAAGACAAATTGACTTGTTTGGGTCTCAATCATTCCCCAGGTGCTCTCCCTAAGGAATGCACCAGGAATCACTGCAGAAAGAGGAGTGACCTCTCCAAGATACCTCAGCTGTGGGTAAGAAAATGCTGGGTGGTTCTGCATGACCCACTTTGCTCAAGTTAAAAAGCTCTGGGAACCTTCAGCATCCAGAAGCCACAGCCCCAACAGAAGGGCCAAGAGCACAGAAATACTTCTACACCCTTCATTGCAGCAGAGAGCTCTGAGAAATATGCTGGTTTAAGCTGGCTAAGATTGGCAAATCAAATGCTAAGGAATGAAAGTGGTGACATATGATGTCTCTGGAAGGTTTCAGGTTCAAAATAAAACTTTGGAGTGGATTTGGGACAGGAAACAGGGTGACACATGGGAGTGTCTGCACTCTTGTTGCAGACACATAGCATGAGGCAGAAGACAGAATTATCAACACCACCTTGCAAAGGGGATGCCCAGTAATTTAAGCTCCACTAAGAATATGCTGGAAATCTGATCACAGCCTTTAAGATCCTCTAATATATCCCTAGTTGAGCCCCAGGTTTGCCACTGGGGAAGCCCAGCTACAGCACTGAGGGTTTCTATACCTGGAACCATTTGGAATTAGGGAGTGTTTGTACAGAACAGAGATTTTTCTGGATTTTGTGACCAAGCTGACCAGAACAGCAGTGGGGGTAAGAGAAGGGAGTACAACTTCCATGAAGTGATGAGGAGAAAAAGTGATGCCAACAACCATAACCTGACCTAAAGGAGCAATCACAGGGCCCTGGAGGCAAGAGGGGAGCTCAGGATGTGTCAGGAGGCTTGAGCCAACTGCTCTGGGAGCAGGGTGCCAAGTGCATTCCCCTCATGTCAATCTGCTCCAAAATGTCCTCCAGCTGGGGTAACTCATCTGTCACTGAGGATACCCCTTCACTCTCATTGCTGAAAAAAACATTTCCATCAGGAATGCAAAGCTACCAAAATGTCAAACAAGGATTATTTACATCACAAGAAGCAATTCCACATCAGTTGAAATTTTCTGTCTGCATTTTGCCTCCTGTCCTGGAATTGGAGCTGTTAAATTAGGTTAGAATCCTGTCCATTGACTGCAGAAATAGTCATAATTTAATTTCCCTAATAACATTAAGAGTGCAGTAGGATCCTTCCAAACTAAGGGCAGGATGATCTATCAGCATTTCAAGTGTTTTTTCATGCAGGATGACTGATACTACTATAAAAAAACTCTGTTAAACATGAGTAGTTTCAATACATTATTTACTGAAAGCTGAAAATAGCAGCACTGCTTCACCAAAGGTACAGTTTGGGCCTTTTAGGAGACTCCTGCAGGATTTATTAGAGATGAAATTCAAAATATTATATAAGGAAACAGAAACTCTTGGGAACACACTCTTCTGAAACAGAAGGATACAATCCTTCCAAAGGGTGTCAGAAGTGCCCTTTTTTTTTTTTTTGGGAACACTGTTTGTAAGGCTCTTGCATAAGTAATAAAAACAGAAGAACTTTTTCTGCCTTTTTAGATGTTTCAATGCCAGACTAACTCCACAGGTGAAGCCATGTGCATTTAAAAGGCAGCAGTGTGTTGGAATCAATGGGCACAAGTAAATATTAAAGAACAGTGAAAATGAGTCAGGAGTTAGCATGAGACACAGGCAGAAGGTTTTAAATCAGTTGGTTCCTGGAGCTGGCCCATCAAGAAAAAATAAGCAGAAGAGTCAGATTAGTTAGATATAATTATATTTAGGGTAAGGACTAAAGCACAGGTTTTACTTTCCATGTGGTTTCAAACATTCATATTTAAAGAACATGAAAAAAAATCTGTCCAGAAAACAAAATCCACACCTCTACTTTGAAAACAAAATCCACAGCTCTACTTCACTATGGAAATTACCTATGTGAAAATGTATTTTTCCAGAAATGAGTCCTGAAATGTTTGAAACAATAAATCATCTCCCTTTTCCAGCTATTTCCACCTCCTTTTACTGCCTTGGTTGGTTATCAGCAATAGCTGGGTTCTGTAACCCAGGCTGGGACAGAGGCCAGATTGATGAATTTCAGCAGGGTTGGTGGCTCAGCTGGCAGCCTCAGGCCCCACAGAGGGCAGAAGGGGATGAGCAGGCAGTCAGGAGTGATGGCCCTGCTCCTATGACCTCCAGTTTTCCTGACAGGCAAAACACCTCACAGAGCTCTGGGATGATTTTTGAGGCCACAAAGACTCTGAAAGTCACTTTTATATTCTTTATAATGGTATAAAAGAGGGACAGTAGCAATCCTAGTGCTAGAAAATGACTTTGTGAAGAATCTCCCCTGATCTTCACACTCCACACTCTCTGTCACAAGCACAACTCTAATGTTTTCATTCATCATCCCAGCCTAGATAAAAATGATCCATTTTTTGAGGAGCTTATTGTCTTTGGATTACTTCTTCTAAACACAGAGCCTTATCTATTCAAGGTGGATGCCTGGCTCAACCATGACCTTGTCAATCTCATTAAGTCTTGAATGAATTTTCTCAAATTTTCTTATCAATCAAGGTAATTGCTTCTTGCAGGAAATCCAATCTTCTGTTAACCACATCATTACCTGGTGATCAAAGTCCTCAAAGTCTGTGTAAGCTGGAATCACTCAAATTACCCAAGAGAACAGAGAAGCCTAAATTCATCACAATCCCCACAGGTCATTTCCATTCCAGCAACTATTCCACAGTTTGTCAAGTACCTTGAAATATTTCTCAGAATTAAAAATACTTTCACATCACAGTTTTACATCAGGCTTTGGAGTCATAAAAGATGACACTATCCTTGCAAAGGCTGTGGGAGATGAGAAAGGAAAAGAAGGAATTACAAGAACCTCAAGAAGAAGGGGATTTTCAGCAGGGATCTGAAGACTATGGTAGATAAGAGCTTAAGAATATGAGAGAAGTCACAAAGATGGGGCAAAAGGTCCTTTCAACCTAGAGCCTCCCCACTGGGAGTGTGCAAACAGGAATGCAGTGATCCCTGCTCAGAGCAGCTCCCTGGGCCAGAACAGCTCTGTTATACTCCACAGGCCACACTGGATTTTCCTGCTGTGATCCCACCCAGCTGATCTGAACCTCCAGAAGCTTTCAGCACCTGCAGCATCTCCCTGTTTTAGGCATGAGTGGCTGGGATGCCATGCTAATCCAGGCCACAGAAAACTTTGAAATACAGGACTGGAATTAAGAAGAAGGGTTTGGGGAGGGCTGCAAGCAAGTAAGGAAACTTAGTTACAACACAGAGCTGCCACACTACCAGAGGCTGTGTGTGAAGCCACTCCTGGAGCCATCTGGGTGTCCAGAAGGAGCAGAGGCATCCACAGCCTGGACACAAGGTGGGATTTCCCTGCTTTGGGAGAATTACAGCTCAAGGCTTCTGGAAAAGGCTCAGGACAGACTGAGGCAGACCTGGGAGCTGAGGGAGACCCTGCTTGGTGGCAGGGGGGAAGGTATTTTCCCCCTTGTGATGCCCATCTGGACCTGCACTCGTGCAGTGCCCAGGGCCACTCCCCACCACCAGTGGGATCCACATGCAGACCCCAGCTCCCCTCTGCTATTTCCTTCCCCCTGCAGTAACCCCAGGCTGTGGCTGCAACAGAATAATGACTTTAAGAGAGGCTTCTGCAGACAGATCACTGAGGAGAACAGGAGCTCTGCTATCACCAGAGAATTGCAGCAACAAGAAAATGACTGGGATTGTTCCTCACAGGTCACCTCAGACAAACACAAGGAGCACAAGGCACCCAAGGACACAGCAGGAGACACAGGAGTGAGTGACACAAAGTCACCAGCCACTTTATTTTCCCTTTCACCTGACCTAAATCTTTGCCTTTTGTATCTCTTGCTCTGGTCTCACAAGGAAAATAAATGCTGGATTTCCAGACAGCCTGCACTTGCACAATGACTATATTTAAGCCTGAAAAAGATTTTGGTCTGACTGAAAAATCCCAAGACATGTTTTGCTTTAAAAATAAGACAAAAAGGCAACCACAAGGGTTTCAGCTTTTCAGAGGCAGAATTCAGTGCCTGTCTAAGGCAGGACAGGAAGCCTTTCCACTGCAAACTCCAAGGCAGCTCTGTAGAACCTGAGGAGTCCTTACAGGATTCATTTCAATTCTATTAACTATGAGGAACCAATCATTGGCAATAAACTAAACCTGAGATCAACAGCAGATGGAAAAACCCAAATAAAGATCCCACAATGCAACAAAGCAGCAGCTTCTCTTGTGAGTGAAAGGAAAAGATGATGTGGGTGCAGAAGTGCTCTGAAGAAAGCTGCAGAAATGAGCATGCCCAGACTCAAACTGTCTGTTCAGAGAAAGGTTCCCAAATTACTTTAACATAGAAGACACTCACAGGAGGAGCTGCATCCTTCTGTCCCCTCTGGCTGTCACTGAGGTGAGAGCTGGGCCTCTCCTGACACACAGGTCTGAGCCTGGGGCATGGGATGGCATCCAGCCAAACCCATCTCCCTCCAGCAGCCTGAAAGGGATTGAAGAGAGCCTGGCCTCCCAAACCCAGCTTAGCTCATGGAGGAGAAGCCTCTAAAAGCTCCTTCTGGGGATGCTTAATCCAGTCTGACAGGCCCCTCACACACCTGCAATAATGACAGGATCTCAAGAAATTACATTATCATACAGTGAGAGCTTTCTTGTATCAGTTTTTATTAGCCCAGACTAAGAGCTGCTATCCCCCCAGGGACCTCAATCAATGATCAGGTTCTATTCAGCACCAAAGTGTATTTTTACATAGCTGAGAGCAGGATCCCAATAACCTGTCACACCTTTCTGTGTGCTTAGAACATACTGCTGACATTTCAGATTGCTTTATTAATATCTTAAATTTTAAAAACTTCTATAGCAGTGTGTTTACAGATGCAGAAGTCAACCTTTGCTTTAATTATTGAGGAACACTGTTGCTACTTTTGTGTCTCATATTTTTGGATGATAGAAGTCAAGCATTAAAAATATTCACTTGAAATTTCACTTTTCTGATGCTTAATGTTCTTTGTTGCTAGGTATGGAATTACCTGTAAAACTAATTCCAAAGTAAAACTAATTATAAAATTATTGCTAAATAAATGATTGCTTCTTTGTTGCTCATGCATCATATAATTAATACCATGATGTGATCTAACATATTAAGGAAATAAGAATTTGCCATCAGCAGGCTGAAAGAAATTTGTTTATTAGTTTACTGTGATTCAATTTATGAGAATGTGCTTCAGTGATCTTTGCAAAAGAACTTTAATTGGAAATGAATATCACAATCTATTTACCACACCACTAAACCCAGGCTGCTACAGTTCATTTAAACTACACCTGCTACTTAATTTTCCAGTAAGAGAAAAACTTGGAATTAATACAATGAGGAGCAGTTAGAAAGCAGGACCAGCACACTGCTGCTGCAATCAGGCTGCTCCTTGCATGCCTATGAAATTCTGTGAGGAGCTGTGTGCAGAGCTCATCTCAGCCTGCAGCCAGCCACTCTGCCCCTTGCTGCTTTCAACATGCCAAGTCTCTGCTGCCAGATCTCAAATCCACACCCAGCAAACACATTCAGGAAAAACACATCCATACTTGGGACCAGGGATGCTCCTGCCCTAAAGCAAAGGCAAAAACCCCAAACCAGTCTTTTGCATCTCTGTGCTCTCTGGAGAGTTCAGCTGGGGAGAAGTCTGTGCTCCTGGAGAGGAGAATCAAGGGAGGAGACAGAGAGTAACACCCTCATGGCCTAATCCCTACATTCAAGCAAGAGTCAGAACAGTCCTGAAGGTCTTGGAGCCACTGGAAACTGTTGGAATCTTCTCTCAAGGATATAGAGCTTGTGGGCCACCTTAGGTGGGCAAGGGCTCTCTTGTAGGAGTCTGCCAGGGATGAAGAATGACCTGGGTCTGTGAATTGTGCTAACACTGCCAGGGAATTCAGGATAGCAGCTCCTCCTGCCAACAGATGGGGGAAAATACCTTGCCAGGTTCACCTGAATTTACAGAATCACAGCATGACCAGGTTGGAAGTGACCTTAAAGATCATCCAGTCCAACCCAGCACCAACACCTCACCCAAACCCTGGCACCCAGTGCCACATCCACGGATGGTGACTCCACCACCTCCCCGGGCAGCCATTCCAGAACTTTATCACTCTTTCTGTAAAAAACCTTTTCCTAATATCCAACCTGTATTTCCCCTGGTGCAGCTTGAGGCTGTGTGCTCTGGCTCAGGCACTCAGGGCTCAGCAAGAACCCTCCACCTGGGCTAGGACTGGGAGGTTTTCCCCCCAAATAATAATCACACAAGCAGCCCCCATCCCCCTTTTCCTACTTCTCAGTCATTTCTGTGCAGCACTTTTATTTACTCTTGATTTAGTGAAGTTCCTCAACAGTGAGGATGCAAAAAATACATCTATATCCTGATGTAATGTTGATCTTAATTAAGGAACAGGACTGCAGTGCAACACTCATCTCCTTCATAAAGCCTTTTGCAGTTTAGCACAACGACTAATTAATAGGGTTCTTTTAACATGATTACTCTTTGTGTAAGACTTAAAGAGATTCTGAAAAATTAATTCTTTCACAGGTTACACTCGTATCATTATAATTTTTTATTAAAGATGCTTTGTGGGGTCAGCTTCTGACCCTGCATTTTGGAAAAATGGAAGGTATTAACTACTGCAGAGTTATTACAGATTTATCACATCTAAAAAAGCTGGTATTGCACAGCCTCAGTGGGAGCTTTGCCCTCTGGCTAGTCACACTGCCTCTGACACAATTATTTTTTTCCACTAGAAACACTGATTTGTCAAAATTGAAACTGCTCTCCCAAATGAAGAGACTTCAGGTGATTTTCCAGACCTGGAAAAATACTGGAAAAAAATTAGAAATTACCAGAATATTCCCTCAGATTTCTTTGGGATGAGAAATCTTAAAGGGAGATTTGCATAAAACTGTTTTTCATTTTGAAATTTAATTTCAGATCTCTTTCCCAAAAGGTGAACTATTAAATGAAAAAGAGTAAAGATTTAAGGAGATGGTGCAGTTGAGACAGTCACAACACACAGAGCATCCCCACACAATTTCAGAAAGTTTCCACCCATACAGAACAACCTCTCACCTCTCCAGAAGGCTTCAGGCACCTGCCCACACACAGTAACACCAGGGCACTGCAGAAGGCTGCCAGCATCTGCCCTTCTTGTCCTTCAGCCCAGCCTTTTATCCCCTCTGTTGATGCCCTGCCCCTGTGTGCCCTCTGCTCCCTGGGGTGGTTGGGCAGTGCCCCTGGGCACTCCAGGCTCGTTCCCTTCAATAGCATTCACCTGTCCTGCACAGCTGGAGCCCATCAGGGATGAGGCTGGGCCCAGCCCCACTCCCAATCACCACAAACTCTGCCTACAAACAATGGGACATCCCATTCAGTGCCTTGGGTTAACAGCCACCCCCTCTTCCCCACAAACTGGCAGGGGCTGCATGTCCAGCATTATGGAAAGGGAAATGTGCAGCCACTTGAACTCCAGTGACAGCAAAGCTCACAGGAGCTTCTGCTCTCTGGCTGCTGGTTCTTTAGCTGCCTTTGCTTGTGCTTCAGAAGGAACCTCACAATCCTTCAGACCACGATGTTCTGCATCATCTTTCCTCATGGTGGTATATCACAGCTGAGACAGCCACAGCACACAGAGCATCCCCACACAATTTCAGAAAGCTCCAACCCATACAGAATAACACCTCACCTCTCCAGAAGGCTTCAGGCACCTGCCCACACACAGTAACACCATGGCACTGCAGAAGGCTGCCAGCATCTGCCCTCTTGTCCTTCAGCCCAGCCTTTCATCCCCTGCTGTTGATGCCCTGCCCCTGTGTGCCCTCTGCTCCCTGGGGTGGTTGGGCAGTGGCCCTGGGCACTCCAGGCTCGTTCCCTTCAATAGCATTCACCTGTCCTGCACAGCTGGAGCCCATCAGGGATGGGCTCAGCCACAGCCCCATAAACTCTGTCTCTACAAGGAGGACACTCTGAAAATATCCAAAAGGAAATATTTTCACTGGCCACAAGATTTTCTTTGCCTACTCTCTGAGAATGTATGAAGACTGTCAGATCACCTTTTATCTCCAGTGGGGATGCCCTGGCAGCATCCAAGGCCAGGCTGGACAGGGTTTGGAGCAGCCTGGGATAGTGGAAGCTGTCCCTGCCCACAGCAGGGGTGGCACTGGATGGGCTTTAAGGTCTCTCCCAACCATCCTGTGACTCTGTGCTGTTCTCACAGGAAGGGCTGGATGCTTTGCTCTGAGTCTCACCTCTATCCTGGGGCTTTTCAGGGGGTGCAGGAAAGGCAGGAGTGCTGCCAGCAGAGCCAGGCACTCGGGAGGGCTGGGATGTGCTCCATGCTGAGTGGTGCTGATGCTCCCCCACAGCAAAGATGAAGGAAAGCCCTTTGCCAAGGCCCATTTCTCCCTGACTTTCTGCATGGGCCTAGGAGTTGGACCGTTACATTACTTTTCCTGCTCCTAAATTGTTCCCTGCTGCCTTGTGAAAGTATGATTAATATTCTTCAGGACTCTGTTATTAATTCTTCATTACAGCAGAGTGGCACAAAAGGCAAGGGGAATATTATGTCTGGCTTGTTGCACCTCACCAACCATTTCAATAAATATCTTAAAGAACAGAGGGTGTGCAGAGAATGAAGAGTACTGCTTACATTTTGCACTGCAGAATAGATCACTAATCTGTCTGATTTAATAAAAAAATTGTACAGAGCAGAGTTAAATCATAGAGCTGCATGTTGGAAGTAGAGTATTGTGAATGTGCCTTAATATATTCAGCACTGAGATGGATATGTATTATATATGTTATTTATTTTAGCTGCACAAAGGCAAAAAGGTGGCTTTTACATGCTGTACTGTTCTAATAAATATGGTGGCTCCAAAACTAAATTACAAAAGGCATTAAAAATGAAGTGCTTCCCAAACATACAACCTGTACATAAAGAATATCCTATGGGGAGAAAAAGAGCTGAAAGAAATCACCAGTGAATAAATACAGCACAGCATAATTACAGGCTCCTGTGTTTTCCAGCCAGGGTACAATCATACAGTTTACTCAAAAGTCTTCTAATAGCCTCTGGGTACACACTGCATTTAGGAGAAAGCTTTCCATTGTGAGCTCTCTCCCCTGCCTGCCTGGCCCTCCACACTCTTGAACTGACCTTTTGGGAAAAGGTCTGCACTTGAAAGGGGATGGAGCAGATTCTGGGAGGAATAATTGGCTTTTCTGAAGTTCTAATTCTGACCATTCTCCCTTTCTCAGATCCTCCCCAAGTCTGAATTCTGCTGATGCTCAGAGCTGTTTTCACTTGACTGGGGCTGACCTTGGACCACATATGTTTTTGCTAGGTCCAAAATTTATTTATTCATTATCCTTCCCTGGCTATTAAAAAGAGGAAGATATTAATAATTAATTTATTCTAAGCTGTCACCCTACCATGTTTAGTTAAGGCAATTTAGCACATCAGTCACTTTAAGGAGACTGCACTACCATGGTAATGCAGCATGTGTGATCACATGTGCCACGTGTGCCCCCTTTCCCCATTTTCTATCTCCTGGCAACATGGGAAGAGCAAGAATAGAAAAGAACAATTCTGCAAAGTTCTGATTGTTGTTGCAAACTTTGAGGGAGGAGTAATTCTGAAGTAAAGTGACATTGTGAGTGCAGCTCCATCTGTTAGTGCCAATTAATTAAGGTTTCAGCTATTCCACCACCAAGCCCAATGAGTGCTGGTTCTGTTAATATTTCCCCTGCAGGTCACAGATACTCACAAAACCACTGTCAGCTTTGGGAGATATATAAACATTTATATGCAGCACTTTCACTCTTTATTTTGAGACTTCTACGACACAGGAAAAATCATATTGGAAATCCTGTCAGAAAGATCTTTTCTAGAGATTATTGACTTTAAAAGGACCCAAATAGAGTATCTTAAATCCATTTGTCATTGATACAAATGGATTTACCTTTTTCTTCCTTTGATCAATGGGAATTTGGTAGTTTGTGAGGGAGTTAAGCTTTCCAAAGCTCTCCAAAGGGAAAAAAAAATAAAATGCTGCTACAGGTTGTGTTTGTGGAAGCACCAACTGGCAAGAATGATAAAATGTGACTGATTTCCTAAAGCATGAAATCAAAGCTTGCTTTGTTCAGAGCATTAGCACATTTTCTTTTGACAGTGTATTTATTATAGAAGGTGCACTTTAAAAAAGGAGAGCTAGAATAAAGCTATTGGGATTGAGATCATGGGGATATTGAATCAAACCCAGGTTCACCCAGTTAACCACTAACAGAGGTTTGTATTAAGATACATTTTAAAGCAGTCCTGGCATCCAAAAATAAACTGCCTAGAGAAGAATCTGAATGGGCTCAAGAATCCTGTTATTTTTTATGAATGCAGGCAGAGGAATTAATTCCCAGTGCAGGACTGGCCATGGATAAAACCAGTTTGCTCCCCCAACAGAAGTGGCTTACAGAGAACCCACCTTCTAATGAGAAGTGCTGCAGATGAACACTCCTGAGACAAGAGCTTCCTCTCCAAACCCCACTCTTCCTACCAACCCCTCTCCCTCCCTGTGCCTTGGCACTCCTAAGAGCCCTCAATCACTCCTTTCTGTGAAGTACTTGCTGTCTCATTTCCCTCCTGCTCATCCTTCCCCTGCCTCAGCTTCTCTTTGTTCCCCTAGCAGAGGATTAAACATTATTCCCTTCCCTTCACAACCAACCTCACCTCCAAACATGAGCAGCCTTTTCCATCCCTGCCTCACCTCCAAACATCCCTGCAGCCTCTGCCATCCCTGCCTCATCTCCAAACATCCCTGCAGCCTCTGCCATCCCTGCAGCCTCTGCCATCCCTGCCTCATCTCCAAACATCCCTGCAGCCTCTGCCACCCCTGCCTCATCTCCAAACATCCCTGCAGCCTCTGCCATCCCTGCAGCCTCTGCCATCCCTGCCTCATCTCCAAACATCCCTGCAGCCTCTGCCACCCCTGCCTCACCTCCAAACATCCCTGCAGCCTCTGCCATCCCTGCAGCCTCTGCCATCCCTGCTGTGGTATCCTGGCACCTCTGAGTGCTTCCTCTGGAGGAGCAGCATCACTGCCATGTTTATGGATGCACAATTCCCAGAGCCCAGGGATGCAGCATGGCCAGGCTGAACCAGGACAAGGTAAAAGAGTCTTCCAGAAGGAACAAAACCTCCTGATTTCTCCTTCCAGGCTCTTGCCATCATATCTATTTGCCATGGAAGATAAGAGTTCAGGATTAAACTGTGCAAACATGAAAGATGGCCATGGACCACTCCAAAACAGACAAGTATCTGTATAATATGTCATCTTAAACAAACCTTTAATCTTCATGAGAACATGTGATAACTCCAGTCCCACATCTCAAAGGTGAGCTACATCTCACCCCACATGACCTACAGGTTATACTTGGTTTTTATTTAAAACAATTTTGGGATGAGATGAATCATTATTCAGAAAATAGCTCTTGATCTCTCCAGAGACCACATGGGGAGAAACTTCCAGATGATTAGAGTCAGCTGAGATGGAATCTTTCACAGATAGATGAACAACGTGTACAAAGCAGAAAGATTTGATGGAATATTTTGCCTGATTCTCAACTGAAATGTTTATTGGCTATTATTTGCAAACTACAGAATTGTTTGAATGTAGTTAAACAACAGAATGTAGTTAGAGAAGCAACTTCTATTTTACTTTGTAGCACTGCCGTTCATTTGATAAATTTTGGAAAAGACATAAGTTGGAATTGCCTCTTAACATAAAGACACACCTTTCATACTATTCTTTCTTATAAGATGCATGATTCACAAGAAAAATTTCTTTTGTAAGCAATAACCAGTTCAGTCTTAAATGACTGATCTTCATACCACAAAATAATCTCTTCACATTCAATGTAACAGCCAAACCTGGCAGAGAAAAATACTGAGGAAATGTAGTTATAGCTGACATGAAAATATAAAAGAGATCCAACAATATAAAATAAGCAATAGAGCTTTGATAAAGGAGTGTGGGGAACGCAATTCAGAAATATTCATTCAATAGATAGGTCTGGAGAAGTCTGCAGTGACATTCTGAATTTGGATTAACTGCACAGGTTTTGATCTCTCTCTTGCTACTTCACCCAGGATATGTAGCAGAGAAGGTTTTCACAGAACTCAAATGAGCACACAGCATAGAGAAAGAGCAAGGAAATGCTGTTTCAAAAACCAAATGTGAACAGATACACAGACTATGAAAGTTTGGATTCATATTGCATATCCTGAAAAGATGTAACTTAGAGATTCAGAGCAACTCCAGTTACAGCTGACCTGCAGGAATGTGCCAAACCTGCCACTTTACTCCCAGTGAGTTAGCAATCTCAGAAAGGTTCCTCTTAAATCAATGAGCTGCTCTTGAGGTGACAGCATCACACCCAGTGCTCCTCCTGAGGGACACAAACACAGCACAGATGTCTGGGACAGAAAATCCCCAACATCTGCAGTGCACAGTGGGGAGCACTGGTCATCATGATATTGACTCTTGGTTAGAAAGATGCCTGACAATGACAGAACATGCCAAAGTGGAATCAGCATTCTCATCAAATCAAAGTGGCTAAAAGAGAAAACATTTCTTTGCTTGGATTAAACCTTAATAAACCTTGACACCCTGCACATTTATTGCAATCAAACTCCTCATATAAAACAGAGAAAAGGGAACAACCTCTCCTCCAGCAGGCCAGCCAGAAACACTTCACCTTTAGGAGTATGAGAACACTCCTGCAGAGAATTTCCTGAACTCTGAACTCAGTCATTCTGAACTGACCTTTAGAATTCCCCACTCAGGAACATGCTAGAAAGGATCAGCTCTTGTCCTCATTTTTGAGGGACAACCTTAAACACTGAAGAAATTCTCTGTAGAGTGGCTCATCAGGGATTTCAGAGCAACACAGACAGGGTGCCCTGATCATGATCTTCCTCTCCTGCTTCCATCATGTCAGGCCTGAGAGATGCCTTTGATCCCAGAATGGTTTGGCTAGGAAGGGACTCTAAAGCTCACCTTGTTCCAGCCCTTGCCATGGTTCCCACTATCCCAGATTACTCCAAGCCCTGCCCAGCTTAGCCTTGAACACTTCCAGGGATGGAGAATCCACAGCTTTTCTGGGCAGACTGTGCCAGGACCTCAGCAGCCTCAAAGGGGAATGCACACACAAGTGAAGAAGTTTCAGTGCTCTTTTCCAAGTTCCTCATGCAACTTCATCTGGAATACTGTAAATTCGAGTTTAACACCTTAGTCTAAGTGGAAAAGCTGGCAAATCCAAGAGGAAGATCTAGGAAATGAGGAGCCTGGAAGATGAAATGTAGCAGATCCAAACTAGGGTCTGAGTGAAGATGAGTTTGATGTGATAATGAAAGCTTCAAGAGAAAAGGTGATGTTTTAAGGGAAAGAATTTAAGTGAAAGTATGAATTGACTAATTATGAATAAATGTAAAGAAAAAGCATTAGACTCATGAAGGCTTCAAACAGCCTTCCAGTACAAAGAGTGGGGAGCAAAAAGAAAAAAAATAAAAGCTATTTTTATTTTAAACAGAGCTTGAAACTTTACTCTTGAGGAATAAAACCCTCTGTGATTGCTGCCTTAAGAATGACACCATAATATGATTTTCAGTGGGAGTCAAGGTAAAACCAGTGCACTAAACAACCCTCTGAAGAGTAGAGAATGATGGAGCACAGGAAGAGTCAGTCTCTTCCAAGAGGGTGGGAAGAAACATTCCAGCCTCTGTCACAGCCCAGCTGAACCCAATGGTTTTCCAGTCCTTTCAGTGGAATATGAACCCCTCAGTTTGCATTCAGCTTCTCCCTCACCCACGTGTTCAGGCAGCTTTCAGTGACTGAGAATTGCCAGGCACACCAGCAGTCACTCGCCACCCAACCTTTCCAAAGGTCGCTGAGTTAATGGATCTAACATTTAGAGATGTGTTCTACCCTTTGTACATTCCTGTTAACTTCCACAGAGTGGCAAGGGGCAAGATTGCTGCAAACTTTCCTCCTTTGGTTAATTTGTCTGTAGAAAGACTTGGAAAAACTTGCAATGCAAAAAGCATTTCATTTGAGAGGGAGAGCAATGGACACAGACATTACATGCAGAGAAGATGGAAAGGCAAATAGGAAGGGAAAGACAAGAAATAGAAATGTTTTGGTAATAAATGCCAGCCTACCTGAATTTGAAGGCAATGAAAAGAAAAAGCAGATTTAAAAAAGATGCAAATAACAATATTTTGAATTGCTAAAGATATTGTTTTCTCTTTGGAATAACTATTTTATCATACACATTAAAATGTGTGATTTGCTTCATTAATCACACTCATTTCCCACCCAGAGGTAGGCATACAATCACAACTTGTTTCACAGGACTGAGATAAAAAGGTTGTGCTTTTATTTTCTTTCATTTGAATGTTCAGTCTGATTACTGTGAAAAACATTTCCCCCCCAAAAAGTTTAAATGCTTTGTATCTGAATGCACAGGCTGCAATAGCCAGCAGCATCTCTTGCCTATCTGTAGTTGCAATTCCAAATTCCCTTTCTGACGTGGGAAAGAGAGACCAGTGATTTATTACTCTACAGGTTATCAAGAATAAAGGCTCTGATTCTAGATTTTCCAGCTTGGAGAGAGCAAAAGCAGCTGCAGCATGAGTTAAAAGGGGAAGAAGAAGAGCTAAACCCAAGCCAGGCCCACAGAAATGCTTTGACTTAAAACAACATTTAATAATGGAGGGAATAATGAGGACTTAAAAAACCCCATTCTGGACAAAGTGAATGGAGCCCAACATTCAGGGTTAGAAATCACAGGGAAATTACTTACAATGATCAAAAGAAGGAATGGCAGGTCATTCTAACAAAGCAACTGAGAAAGGTAAAGTCCAGCAATTCTACAGCCTAAATGCTTCTCCCTAAGATGCATTAAGTGAAATTCATTTAATATGAAGAAAGCTTCTGAATTTACAGGCAGAATTTGTCTTTGTGCAGGTCCCAAGGAGAACAGGCAGGCGAGATCGCATTGAATAACAATCACAAGGAGAAGGGGAACATTCTCAAAGACAAAACAAGTCAGTGCAGGACTGCCTGGAAAAGGGCATTATTCTCTCTGCAAAAAAGAACTCTGGATGAACAACAGGCAGAGCTTCAAAATATTTTTCAGTCAATATGTTAGTCAATCCAGCCAGAACTGCTTTTACAAAGGCAAACAAGTTCCCTGGTATTTATCACTGAAAGTATTGCTTGGGTTAGAAATTACAGAAGATTCATTAAAATTGTGCTCTGGGGCCGGTGGTTTTGGGTTTTTTTTTTTTATTTTCCTGGAAAGTAAAAGTAGAAAGGATAAATCTTAAATTAAAAAAAAAAAAAAGAAGAAAAATAAATTATACTAAAGTAGGAAAGAGAAGTTAGATTCACAGCTGGTATAACCTGGAAGGGATTCTTTGCCTTCCCATTGAGGACACACTTGTGTGAGGCAGCTGCCCAATGAAAGCAGTGTCCTTCTTTTTCTCACCTATTCATCATTTTTACTTTCCTCCAGTCCTTGTTTCATTCCACTGCAAAAATGAGCAGAAGAGAAAAGGACAAAAGGAACTTGTTTCTCTTGAGCTTTCCCATTGCTCCCTGCCCATCATCCACAAAGCCAATGCTAATGGATTTTTCTTGGGTTTTACTTTTTTCCACAAATGATGTCCCAGTAGCAAAATCCCTTCTTTCCACATGAAGAATGTTTGTGCCAAGAGCTGGGCCATGGCAGGAATTACCTTGACACAGCAGCCATGGGTCATGGCTGGCTCTGCACTGAGCAGGACCTGCCTGCTGAGGCAAGGGCTCTGTCTTGGTGTGCTGAAAAAATCCTGGCCTGCACCTCCAGCCCTTGTGTAACAGCAGACATGCTTTGGAGTCACACAAATGTCAACTCTCCAGGGAGGAAAATGGCACAGAAAAACAGGACACAGCTCTTCAGCACGAGAAAACTGAAATTCACATCTCCAAGTCAAGAGACCTCAGCTGATGTTCTTGTTTATTGCTTTAAATGCCTTTCTTTGAAAGGTCAAGCCTGTGTGTACCTGATTTCTTCAGTAGCAGCTACAGCATCCCTAGAGTTGGGTGTCTTTGGTACTGAGGTGACACCTTCTTTGCCACTTGTTGCCAGAAGTTAGATGAGCTCCAAGCTCAAAGGGTGAGCTCTAGAGCTCCTAAACCAAGAGGAAGAGTCTCATCAACCCTGGGTTTAATGAACCTGCACTTTATTAATTCCAGCTAAGCCTAACAGTCATTTTACCTCACTCAATTTGTTCTCTTCCCTCTGATAATTTGTGTGTGTGCCTGCTTCTCTAAAAGCTCCAGGTATAACAACTTTATTTATGTTAAATTCAATTGCTGCTTAAAGGAACAGGGTAGGATTGTAATGTTCACAAATGGGAACAGATTTCTCAAATCCTCTCCATCTCAAACCCTTGTATGCCACAAGGGTTTGTGTGCACTTAGAGCATTTTCCTCATTAAACACCAAGTGTTGGGGCAATATAAAATTGCTGACATTTTTCTAATGCACTGCTGCTTTGGAATACAGCTTTTTATTCCATTGGAGTTCAAGTGGCTGGGTTGCATGTGAATAATTAAAAAAAGTACCAGCAAAACAAATTTGCCAATGTTTGCTGGGGGAAAAAAGAACCCTGCAATTCAGCTGGCCAAGAGTGAAGAGAAACACAGCCAGCCAAACTCAAGGAAACTCCAAGGCAGTGACTGGATCACAACAACAACATCAGATCATATTTGATTACATATGATGTGGTTTGGGAGAGCTCCATCTGCATCTACAAACACCTAGTGGCACTGGCCTTCACCAGCATCCCTTCATTCTCTCTGCTGAGTTTTCATCCCTCCTGCACACATGGGAGCCCCTCAGCCCCAAGGAGAGCTCACTCCCTCTTTCACAGAGTGTTTCTCTGCCCAGTTGCTGTTACATGATCTATCAAGAGGAAAGGCAGAAAACCAGCCTTGGTCCTTCACTCCCTCTCAAAAGCTGCCATGTCCTCTCTGCCTTTCCCTGGAACTAAATTTAAGTTCTTAAAATAGGTCAGGAATGTCTCCTGTGTAACAACAGAAAACTTTTAAGTCCTTATGCAACATGAACAATACCCAGTAATCCAGGGGTAGAGCAAATAATGTAATAATCTGAAGAGCTTTCCAGAATTCATTTTGGTGAAAAAAATGCTGTTTGTTATCCAGGAATGGCCACATTATTCTAGTTCTTATGATCAGCACACATGAAAAGCAGTGCAGAGTGCACAGGAACCAGCCATTCAGGGCATTCCTGCCAGAACTAGCTGCTTGTGTTGATCCAGCTGTATTCCCTGAGCACTGGGATCAGTCACACCCCGTTCAAACCCACCCCTTCCCAGGTCTCTCCTTCCTGAGGCACTCATGTGATGGGGGAGAAATGAAGCTCTGAGCCCAGAAGGAGAGTGTGGAAGATAATAGATATTCTCAGAGCAGGCAGCCTCACTAAATGCAGATGATATGCACTATATGATCCCATTTATGGGCTGTGCCTGCTCGCAGGCACGCTGCATTTGCTCCTCTCAACACTCAGACATGGATTATCCTCACTGCTGCCTCTTCTACGGCCCACAACCTGTGAGCTAAGCCCTTCAGAGGAGTGCAAAGATGCAGGCCCCTTATCCCAGGAGCTGTGTTAAATCATGGAATAAAACCTGGGGCTTAGGAACTCGCCTGACTCTCCTGCACACTGACCGAGTTCAGCTCTGGCTGTTTCTAAACTGGAGAACTGAAGGGGAATATGAAAGAAGAATTCAGATTGTTACAGCGTGAAGGCCTAAGGCAATTAATGCTTCAAACCACAAAGTGCATTTCCCTAACAACCAGAGATATGCTAATTTAGGGAAGGGGGAAAAAACCCCACAAACACAATGACTTCTAAAATTTGAACCTGAGAAGTTCAGACACAAAAAATATTAAAACTTTTAAACGGCACATTTATATGCAGGCATGGTGAGATGTTTGTCTCCTTCATTTGCATGCACACGTCTGGCAGAGACAGGCACAGCTTCCCCACTGAGCCTGGCTCGAGGACACAGCTCACCCTCCCTGGATCTGGTTCCTCCCCACAGAAGTAGAGATGCACAATAATTTCCTGCAGCACCTTGGAGGCCAAATCCTCACTCTGACAAGAGTGGCTCTTGATTCCAGCAAGAATGGTATTTAGCTGTAGAGTGTTTATCCCTTTCCACCAAGAATTTAACATCATGATCAGCAGATCTTCCTGGAGAATTGCAGAAAGCATCTGGGATAACTCACATTCACCTGCCTCTTTTACTGGCTTTAGGCACTTGCCTACCCATCTCCTATGTCAGCAAGTATGTCTGAGTAAATAAAGTTTGGTTTTTTGCCAGGAAATAAATTTAGTTTTTGTGTGTCTAGTTATTCAGGAAGGACTCCCCACACCTGCAACTGGTTGGCAGCCAAACTGCAGCTACACATTTTAAATTCCCTCTAGGAAAGAATACACTGGGAGAGCACTAAGTTAACTGGTGTCTGAAGTTACCTGGAACTCTCAACCCCAGTTTCTGCTCCCAGCAGCTCTGAGCTGCACACAGCACCAGGCTCCTGTGCACAGTGCTGTCAGTGCTGCAGAACCACAGCTAGTGCAGATATTCACATTTCCAGATTGATTGTGCATCACACACACCCCTGCAAGGCTGCAACACGGGAGCAGCGCTCAGAGTCACAAGGCTGACAGCATTACCTTGACAGAGAGGCTTTTTTCATTTGTTCAGCAAGCACAGCCTTTGTACTGCCAAGGGGGAGCTTCTGAGGGACTCTGCAATGCTACCCCACCAATGCCATGTGCTCCAAAGGCTGTCCCTTCAGTGCTCAGTGTCACCATGGGGCAACTGTCCAGGGAAACAGCAATCAGCAGAGCAGCACACGGAGACTCAGTGCACGTCAGGGGAATGCAGACAGCCTGACAGGGCTCAGGGGGGTTTGCTGCTGCAGACAGCTTGGACTATTATATTATTATTCTCTTTAGCTGTCACAGAGCAGACAGAGGGCTGCCTTGACTGGCCTGAATTTCCCAGTGTCCTCTGTAACATCATGGGAGCTCATCAGCTCCCCACACAAACATCTTTGATCCTCCTCCCTTGCAGTCTGCACACGTGGCACAGCCATCCTCAATTACTCTGTGCAACACTACATTGTCTTTTTCATCCTTCTCCCAGACCTACCTCTTCCAAAAATATTATTAATCATTTTCTTGCAGTAACATTTGCAATATCAGGGAAAAAAACTGAAATATTTGCATGATTTTTTTTTCCCCCATATAGACAGACATTTAACAGCTGCTTTTCAGAAGAAACAGCAGGAACACAACAGGATTTAACTCACTTGCAGTGTAGAGCTGCCTGCAATAATCACAAAATAAAGACCTGCCAATGGAGAAATCATTTAAGGCATCTTGAAGAAACATAAAATAGAAGACACTAACAACAATATCCTGCACATATGGTTTTCTTCAGTTTTGTTCCTGTGCACAGGTTATAGATGGCTTTTCAAAATTAAAAGCAATAACAGAGCTTCTCAATAAATCACAATACAGGAGTTATTGGTGAACACATAATGGCAAAATCTGCCTTGATTCCAGCAAATAACTTCTCCTAGGAGTTCTTGCACTGAGCCTCTCTCTCCTGGATATATATTTATATATATATACACTTTCTATACTATATCCCAGTGGTATATATTAGATTGTACTTCTTCCACTTCCATAATTCACAATCTCCTGTTTATGCTGATATAAATCCTGGGGCTTACATAAAATCATGGGAAGAAAGAAGAGGCCTGGGTGGATCCCAGCAGCACAATGCCAATTCCAACTGCAGCCCGTGACACAAACACCACCTGGCTGTTCCTGGGGCAGGGATGCAGCAATTTGCTGCTCTTCAGAAGATGTTTCCAGCTCTTACACTGGACTTTGTTTTGCATTAACTTGCAGGATATTAAAACTTCAGCTCTTTCTTGTCAGATCCCCTTTGAGTCAATATGAATTCAAGGTTTGGATTTTTTAAGCTGTGTCATTCCTCCTGAAAAACTGCTTGACAGTGTCCCTAGGAAGAAAAATGTATTTTCCACCATGCAGTGCTACATTTCTCTTTTTATTAATCACTTCTTGATTTAATAATACAAAAAGTAGTGTCAGAACAGCTTTGGCACTGATGTCACTCAGATGATGAAAGGCCTGTCCACTGAACACCTGAAAGGTTCAATATATTGTATTTCCACCAATTCTGCAGACTTTGTGAAAAACCCCCAGTCCACAGTGCAACGAGAACTCCTGCTAAACCTCACAGATTCTTCTGATCCCTCTTTTACAGGAACTGCAAATTTCAGAAGCTGTCACATGTATTTCAAAGTTTGGCAGAGAATAAACTGGCCTGAATGCTTCTTTTGCTATTTTAATGAAAGTCGAGCTTCTACCTGCTTACATTTTCTTTAAAAATGCATAAAACCATGAATTAAGCATAGGCATTATTACTCATCAAACTGTTTATCCTTGTACTGATTTTATATATATACACACAGGTTAATTATTCACCTGTTCCTTCTCTCTTTCAGACTATCATAACTTTTAGCTCCCTGTTCTCCTGCACTGGTGTTTCAACATGCACTGCAAAAGTTGAAGATCATTTAGGTAAAAGCATCCTTAGGGACCTCTGCTTAAAAATTCCAAATTAAGTGGTTTTTTTCCTATATTAGTGGTGGAGAGCTGTCCATATGCTTATGTTAAGCCTGACAGATCTTTGATTACCCCTTAGCTTGTAGTTATGCAGCTCTAATGCAGTTTAGATACATTCCATAGTTGTTAATGGCTCAACACACTGAGACCTTGAAGAATAACAACCAAGGTTATTTAGTAATGTAACATAACACAGTAAAATAAAATAGACTTCACCATGTGTGCAAAAGTAGTAAATGCTTTGCTGATTTTAAGGCATATGTTTCTTTAAAGTTCTTAGAACATAAATGATTTAACTGCTACAAACACAAGGCAAATTCACTGCAAACCTCACGAGCTGCAACAAATAGGTGAAGGCATAAATTGCTGGTAATTAGGAGTTTGCTGAAGAGGGCATTTAGGGGAATTGTGCTGATTCAGAGAGATGAAATGCAAATCTCAGGTGCTCCATGCCCAGGGCACTGCACCTGAGCCTGGGCAGAAGCACAGCATCAGCAAGTCCTGCCCAACACAGGGACCTGAGGGTGCTGGAGCACAGCAGGGAACCTGGAAGAGAGCAGGAGTTGGGCTTCTGTGCCACCTCTGAGGCTCTCCCACACTGCAGTCAGAAAGCAAAACCACAGAAGCCAGCGCTGATTGCACCAGTCCTGCTTCACCTGCAGACCCGAGGCACTGGCAAACTGGGGATGGCAGCTGCCACCAGAGTGTCCCACTGCCTCCATGTGTCCTGTGTCTTTGTGGCACTGCAGGATGACAGTGGTTACCCTAAGGAATGGCCAGGCCACAGCTGAATGAGCATTGGCAGGAGCATCACTTCACCTCCTGGAGATGAACACGGCCCAGTGAGGATGTTCAGGGATGGGCATGGACCAAAAGGTCCTGTGAGCTGGGAAACCTCCATCTACAGAGCTCCTTCTCTACCAGAGTATTCAGGTTTTAACAAATCCTTGTGGAGTAGCCTAAGCTGTGGCCAAGGGCTGGGGGCTTTGGTGAGGTACCTGTGCCAGGATCACAGTGCCACTTCTGCAGGGGCAGGCTGGAACTGGAGGGTGATGAGGCACAAGCCAAAAGGAATCACAGAATCCCAGAATGTTCAGGGTTGGAAGGGACCCCTGGAAATCATCTAGTCCTATCCCAATACAACACAAGAGGGAAGGAGCACAGTTGAAGGTCTCCAGAGCACAACACACAGGAATCCTCCACAGACTCAGTGGGGCCAACACACAGCTGGAACACAATAGCTGTCCCAGCCTTGGCAGGCAGGAATGCCAACTCCTCACCCTGCAGCCCTGATAGCAGTCCTGCTCTCAGGACAGGCACACACCAAATCCCAAAGTGCTGTGCAAGTGGCAGATGAAGTTCCTTACAGAGTCACACAACCTCCTGGGCTGAGAGGGACACACAAGGATGAGTCCAGCTCCTGGCCCTGCTCAGACACTCCAGGACTCACACCCCATGCCTGAGACCATTGTCCAAATGGCCCTGGAGCTCTGGCAGCCTTGGGGCTGTGACCGTTCCCTATTCAGTGCCCAACCACCCTCTGGGGGAAGAACCTTTCCCTAATATCCAACCTAAACATCCCCTGACACAGTTTCAGGGCATTCCCTCAGGTCCTGTCACTGGTCCCCAGAGGGAAGAGATCAGTGTCTGTCCTCCTCTATCCCTCATTAGGAAGCTGTAACTGCATTGAGTTTCCCCTCAGTCTCCTCTTCTCCAGCTGAACAGACCAAGTGCCCTCAGCTATTCCTCACATGGCTTCCTCTCAAAGCCCCTCACCATTTTCATGGCTTCCTCTGGATGCTCTCTGATAGCTTAATAATCTTTCTTATGCAGCAGTGGCCAGAACTGCACACAATACTCAAGGTGAGGCCAGCCCAGAGCAGAGCAGGACATTGCCCTCCCTCACCTGGCCATGCTGATACATCCTACAAGTTGCCTTTGGCAAGTCCTAAGCCATGAGAAGTCTTTTTCTTTCCATTCCAAGTACGTGGTTGATAAGCCAGGACTGCACTTAGCATCCAGTTGTTGGTGTTCATGACTGCCTGAGCCTCTGTGCTGTGCATGCAATGTCCTCTGCCCTCAGAGCAAGGGGGGTTCACTGGCCACTGACAGGAGGAATAATTTTGTTGAGATTCAGTCTATTGCTAAAATAAGCTGTAACACGAGCCAGGCTCAAGGGAAATCCATTCAATGAGCAGCTTGAACAAATCTGTGTTCAATTAATGTAGCTTTTCAAACACTGTGACAGTGTTGGTGCTCTGAGAAGATGGTTAAGACATTGCTGCCACCAATCATTACAGCTGTTCTCCTTCCTCTCGGGAAGCAGTGTCAGTCCAGGAAGGGAGCACAATTAGCAGTAACAAGAGAGTATGTGGGGGAGTGCAGGATGAAAGGCAAAACTGAAATTGCTGTTGAGGCATTCCTTCGGAGAAAAGGAACTTATGAAGAGAGGATGAGGACACAGAGGTGAAAGACGGAAAAAGGAGGAAAAGATGAAACCTTCTCAAAGGAGAGAAGGTAGAGAAGGGAAACATATGGAGGGAAATCAGACAGAACCTGGAAGAAGAAGAAGGAAAAACATTATTCTGCAATGCATGGTATTGAGGTTGTCTCCTTTTAGGTAATTTGTGTCTCCTGTTGCCTTGCCCTGCCCTCCATGCCACAACTGCCCACTTATCCCATTCAGTTGGCACAGATGAGAAATAGCACCAAGAATGGTTATTACTGAACACACATTTTCTGCCAGATATAATGTCCAGGGCTGAACTCTGCCCCATTTTCCTTGATTCACCACTCACACTCTCTGTCCTGTCCCCAGACACTTGTTTTCACAAAACCTTCGGGGGTTTGCCCTCTCAGACTGTGCTGCCCCTCCCTCTGCTTTAGCTGCAATTAGCAAACAGGTTCCAGGTTATTAAAAGAGGACTGACAAACCCACAGAGGGCCTGACAGATGGACTAATTATATAAACCTTATTTCCTCAGGCATCCAGGCTGAAAAGAGGACAAACCATGAGCAACACGAATCATGCTGGGAGTAAAGAGAAAGTGTGTGGGTAGGTGGCTGAAGGGATGTGGGAGCAAGGGAATACAAGAGGAAAGGAATTGCTGTAAGGGAGTTGAAAGGGACAGGAATGAGCAATAGAAAGTGGTGATGTTACTGGAAGAGGTTTGTAGTTATGTGTCAGGAAAGGCAGCTGGTTTTGAATGGAGAATGTGTTACCTGGAGCTGTAAAGATGCTCTGTAACAACAGCAGAGCCCTGGGAGAAAGAGTTTGCTGGGAACGTGATCCAGGAAGTCATAAAGGGAGCACAAGAAGTTGGAGGATGAGGTAAAGGACAGAGAAGCTGTAAATAACTGTTGAAGTCTTCAAGGGATGAAGAAAAAATGAAGAATAGGATAGATCTCTCCTTTGTGCAAAGTGAGATTCACCGAATTCCATGTTGCCATGGTGATTTAGACCACCTGAGGACCCAGGTTCAACTGTTTAAGGCAATGCATATAATTATTCTTTTCATTGTCACAAATAGTTACTTTCAGCCTCTTGCTTACATATAATGTGTTTTATAATTCAGAATTCTGCCACAGTTCAACAGCTGGCTGAAGTACTTGCAATACCAAAAGTAGTGGCAGCCTTGACTGGAAAGGTGCAAATAAGAAGTGTGTTATGAAACAAAGGCCCTTTAGAACTTCAATGGTATCTGAAAAAAAAAAAAATGGTTAATTTAACAGGTAAGTATAAAAGAGGAGAGAAGTAAAATCCAGTCTTTAGAAGATTGGTTTCATTTGAAAATTAAAGAAAGGACAGTAACAAAGGATAGAGAGCTATGTTATCCAGCACAGACAGCAGGGATCCAAGAATCCAGCATTAATAGAAACTTCTACAACTTTTGATAAGTTATTTAAACCCCTATGCTTCTGTTTCACAACTTGCATAATTGCTGGAACTAAACTTACCCGAAGGATGCATTTTGAGACTTCAGTAATAATTCCTAAGTGCTTTGAAAAGCACTACATCATGTAAGTGAAGAATGTCATTATTAAAATTGTGCTTCAGAAATCATCACTAACAAGGGTTTGTTCTACAGCTAAAACTGCACCAAAGACTTTATTAGCTTGCAAATCACAAAGCTCCCATTGACTCAGGAGAGCAGCAGTGACAGAGCTGTGCTGCAAGGGAGGGTAGGGACAGCCAGCATGAGAGCAGAGGAGCCATTGCTGGGCTGGGCAGGGGCTGTGTGGCCATGCTGAAGTGCCATGGGCTTGGTGCCACTTCTGGGACCTCACAGTCACAGTTATTCTGTTCTCAGGGGGCATTTTTAGAAGAGGAATTTGTACAAGTTTAGAGTTCTGAGACACCTTCCTTTGCATGGATGTTGGTTTGGTACAGTGGGGCTTCATGTGATTGAAAAAATATGATGTGATGTTCACATGATTGAGAAAAACTGTCAAGATGCATTTCAGAAGACAGCCAGAGACAATATAGAGAGGGAGCTTTATTTAGGAACAGCTAGGAGTGTATGTAAAATTTAGCAGAAACATCATGTGAAAAGCAAGCCTGCCTCCATTCCACAGAAAGGAATGAAGCTCAGGCTGTCAGAAAAGGGGTTATTCTCTCTGAGTTTGTTTCCTGTAAACTCTAATTCTCTGAAATCCTAGGAAAGCTGCTTGTGAGTTGAACAGCTCCACACAAGTTGTTACCTCTCTCTAACATGCTTGTCCCACATGCAGGACAAATGTTCCTGTAACCTGCTGTCAGCTTTATGTAAACACTGAGGTGCCTGATTGTGTAATTCGAGGTTACTGGATGCCATGAGTGCCTGCTAATGTGAAAAGCTTGTTAGCTGTCTAGTTGTCTGGCAATGCTTAACCAGCTTTGTCTACCAACTCAGACAGAAAAATCATCACCTTCCCCTAAACAACCTGAGCTGAGGCATTGTCTGCTGCAATAGATATGTAAGGTTTCTCTTTCAGGATTTGATTTCAAAACCCCAGTATTTGAAAGCATCCAAAGTATGCTATGCAAAGATTAAACTTTGTACCTTAGTTCAATCTTTTTAAAATTTCTTTCATAGCCAAGTAGGGCAAAAAGAATATTTTGGAAAATAATAATGAAAAGATTTAAAATCTTTTCTCTGGTCTGCAAGTTTCATCAACAAGGACAGATGCAACTAAGCCTGAGTTGTATTTGTAGGGCATGTATTACATATGCATGAACTGAAAAGCTCACCAAGACACACGACAGTGCTGAGCCAGCTGAAGGGTAAAAGTTGATTTTGAATCCAGACATAGTTAAAAATCTAAGTTTTCCCACCTTCTATGAAAGGTGTTAGGAGCATCCTTCAACTCAAGAGCTGAAGGTGTTGGTTCAGCACTCTGTCTGCAGTGCAGGTATGTGCCAAACCTTCACAGCCAGCATGGCTCCTGAGGGATGCATTGCTCTGACTATGAACCAGTGCCTAAGAAGCACACATTCCTGCAGACAGGATGGTTATATCCTTGATTTACCTCCTCCAGGACAGCTCTTTGGAGCAAATGACAAATGCTTGCCCTGTGCTCATAAATCTTATCTCAGTTTACTCCAATTGGTCACAATGGAAGTACATAAACTGCTTCATTTACCTGTGATGCATCGAACACAGCCAGGATCCAAAGCCAGTTTGGGCTTCTTTTACAAACTACTTCTTCACCTGTGGTATAGATAAAAATGGGACACTCTACAGGGACTCGCTGCTGCTGTTGGGGCACTTCATCCCCTTCCAGAAAAACCTACTGCAGAAGGTGCAACATAAACTACAGAGGAGATCCCAAAGGGACTGTAAACAGAATGACTGGAATTAGGTTGAAGTTTTCCTTTCATAGAATCATAGAGCATCTTGACTTGGAAGACACCTACAAGGATCATGGAGTCCAACCCCTGGTCCTGCACAGTCACCCCAACAATCCCACCCTGTGCCTGAGAGCATTGTCCAAACACTCCTGGAGCTCTGACAGCTCTGGGGCCATGACCATTCCCTATAATTCAAGACCTGGAATGCTTCTTGTCTCAAACAAGCCAGCACCCATCACTGCTTGTTTTTGGCAGTCATGTCCCTTACAAAGCCACAAAGATCCACACAGCCATAGAGAATCCTCTATTTGTCTGTGCAGAGACAAGTCCTGAGTGTTACTCAGGAGAAACAACAGCTGTATGCAGGGTGTATTTCAGATAAACTACATCAGTGTTCAGCAACTTAGAACAGCTCCTCTTGCCTCAGCCTGGGCCACAGAGTCACTGATGAGACTGTGCCCTGGTCTAATGGGGGCTGGGCTCTGTGCCTCCCTTTGAACCTCCCCCCACCTCTCTGTCCCTTCCCTCTTCCCAGCTGCTGCCCCTCAGCCTTGCCAGGCACTGCACAGCACACCAGGGCATCAGCACTGGTTGAGCACCAGAGCATTGCTGCTCTAATATTTAATAATGCATGAACACTGGGTGGGTTTGGCCAAGTGCTCTCCCACAGTGCCCCTTCCCAGAATCTTTCAGGGTTTGGTAAGACACCTTTAAAAGCTAGAAAGTTAAGTTTAAAATAAAAAGTGTTCATTGTGTTCTGGAGAAAAAAAGGCATACAAAAGTCACTGCAATCAACCCAAACTTCTTCCTGTTCCAATCTAACCCTGTCTTACAGCTTTGTTTTGTTATTTTTCTCAGATCTCCAGATTCATCTTGCAATAATGTGCTCTCTCCCCAGAGAGCAAGCCAGTGCCTTTCATCAGCAGCAGCCCTCCAGAAGTTCCACTTAGCTCACAAAGCAAACACAATGTTTGGCATAATATTTCAGAAAGGTCATACTGTGCTTCCTAACTTAATGGCCATTTATATTGCTTTACAACATTCAGATTCACACTCTGCTATCAAGTGGAGCCATGCCATCTAAAAATAAATGCTTAAAAGCTAAATAAAAAAAATGCCCTAGATACCTGGGTTTGGAAATATTTTCTGCTTATCTAAACACAAGTTCTGATGCCCTTCTTGAGTCCTTGAACTCCAGGGCAGGTCCACTGAAAATAGCAGGGCTGATGCTGAGGCTGTTACTCACAGATAGTGCCACAGGCTCCAAAATACCCATAATCACCCTCACCTGATCACCAGCACAGCACCTAGGTTACACATCTTGAATTGGGTTTTATTTTCCCAACTCCCCATTGGAAGAAGGGAAGGGTATCAGTGGCACAGGACAGTGGTGCACAGAGAAATCCAAAGCACACCAATGCCACGTGCCACATCCCAGAGAGGAACTGGTGCCAACCCATGGATCTGGAAACCAGACCACTTCCATACAGCTGGCACAGGTACCTGGGCACAAACAGCTACAACACTGACATTTCTCACCTTACCTGCAGCATTTCCCTCCTGTCCTTTGGGAGGGAACCTCTCCAAATGCCACTGACCCAGTGCTGGCTTCCCAGTCTGCATTGCTTGTACATATTTCATTTCAGCTGCCAAATCTTTGAAAATTGCAGTGTGCCAAAATTGTAGGCAATCCTGACAATTTCACAGGTCTGGGAATCCTCCCTTCTTCATTTGTTTCCACTTATTCAAACTACAGGTTTTCACTCACTTGCATATGAAGATAAAGCAATCCAATTATTTTCAAATATGCACATTCACCATTAGGCTTTCCAGGGGATGTTAAAAGCCCCCTCTATTTTATGAAGAAGTATGATATAAAGCTGGGAATTGGCACATCAATACCACAGTAGATCAGAAAAGGGTACCCAAAATGAAAAAGCATAATTTTTCCCTTTTTATGTTACTTTTACATATGCTATGTAATTGTCTGTTATTTTAAAAATCTCCATTTCCTACCAAAAGATGATAAAGGTTAGATTAATGCAAAAGTGTTATTGGGAGTCCATATTTTAATTAGCAAGGCACACAATTACTCTGCCATGCAGTTACTTCTGAATTTCTTACCCTGTGAAGCCTGAATTTTGGTGTTGCTGATATCACAATGGATTCTGTATGAAATCTGTCTTAAATTTAACAGCTTTTACACTAATTTCAAATCTCCATTTTCCCTTACCATAATTATGGAATGGTGATTAAGGAATGCATACAAAAGGCTTGAGAATATTTATCCCAAATCCAGAAGCAATGGGGGCCATGTGAAATTTTTCTGTTGGAGTTGCACTCCTGACCATGAGACACATCTTGGGCAGCTCCACTCAGCATTTTTCCCTCTGCACCACTCTTCAGCCTTCTAAATTTCTGACTCTTTGATCTCCCCTAAAAGCATAGTGACAGCCAAATATGCCAGGGGACTTTTCACTGACTTCCAAGGGCTTTTTCAGGTGGTGGCTCCTTCCTCGTACAACATCAAGAGCCATCCCATTAACTTGGTCTGTACAATGCTGGGGATGGAAGATAAAACTGCAACTATTTCTCCTCCTTCCTCTAAACAGCAGAAGTAAAAACCAGAACAAATTTCTCCAAGGGTTGTCCTTCCAGAGAGAAAAGTGACAGCAGCTGCCCCATGACTGGCTGTGCAGTGCCTGGGTGATGTTCTACTCAAAACACACACTGTCTGCCCTGAGACAGAACAAACAAATACTTTCAACTAAAATCACCTTTTCCCTGCTATGAATAAGAGACAAATACTGCAACAGTCCCAAGTTAGCTGCACAAATCAGGGAAGCAACAGTTGGGCTAAATTATTTCATCCTATAAATTCTCTTCCTTTGGGCACAAACTACTTTCAGTATTTACTATTTAAATAACTACATCATATTCTCCATGAACAGTGAGAATAAACCAGAAATCAGATGCATGGCCATCCCCTGCCACATTTTTGTGGATCCATAATGAAACATTTGAGAAGCTGTATTTGCTGCCTCTGATCCCAGTAGTTATGTTCATTAGCAGACACATTCCCAAGTAAACTCTCAGCCACACTGCCAGTTAAATCTACTTACTTGTGTTTGGGAGCTAATTAATAGTAAATTAACATTCTGAATTCCATGCATATTTCTCATCCATATATTAAATTTATCTCACAGCTGGCATTTCAGAGGAATTTTTTGTGAAATTATTTTCATCTAACAAAAGAAGCTACTTAAAATAGGCCTTTTTGCTTTGCTTTGTGGTGGCACTGAAAGGCATCCTTCAGGATATTTTACCAAATATTTTCAAAGAACACTTTTTCCCTTGTCATGTTTGTACTAGCTGCCTACACTGCACTAGCATTAATAGAAGTTTTGTCAAAAACTGGAAAAAAAAAACCCTTCAAGCTCCTGATTCATTTCACCCTTGCCTGTCCCCACTTCTGGGCTGGTGTTTTTTCTACCTCCCAGGCCACCAGATGGGATAAAAGGAAGCCAAATGAAATCATAGATACATCAGATAAATAGCTATACCTAAGACAGATTTTTTTGTTTGCCCTATTAAAACATTGAGATGGTAAAAATGAATTAAAACAATTACTCCTGACATGCAAGAGTAAAAAAGAAGAGAAGAACAGCTCCAGAAAAACAGAAAAGAATCATGATTGTGTGTCAGGCATTCATGCTAATTTATTGACAGACCTTTGTTCCCTAAGCTTTCTGCTGGCCAGTATTTTCCCATATTTTTCACAGATTTAGCCAGTTCCTCCATCAGTTTGCTTCTCTATTTGCTGTGGGCCATGTAATATTTCCAGGTCCAGACTGAGTCCAGGTCCCAGCTGGCTGTGGGTCCCTGAGACATCTCACAAAGGAGTACATGGCAAATCACTTTTGTGAGAGAAAATTCTGCAGCAGGGCCAAGTTAAATGTTCTGTTTTCTATGAACAAGAAAAGCAAGGACAGCACAGCAACCAGCTGCTGGAAACAGGGAGAATCCAAATTTGGGGTCTGGTAAAACTACAGCAGAGAAAATCACGTTCTTGACTTGGGCTGAATTGCACATGGGTGCAGTGATTGGGTTGGAGACTGTCTTAGGTTGGAAGATGTGCCTGGGGCTGTGTGTTCTATTTCCCATCTGTCAGAGCTGGGGCAGTTCCCTTCTGTTCTTTGGGCAGGTTTCTTTATCTCTCCCACACCCATCCTCCCTCCAGGAGATCTCTGCTGTCCATGGCCACTGAGTGTCCCTGCAGGGCCGATCAAATTCCACCATCCCATGGGGAGATGCTGTGCCCAGGGGAGGAGCCAAGCATTCCTCCCTGGATCCAATCTGCCCTGGGAACAGCCCAGCAGCCTTTGCCCCCTGCATTCCCAGAGGAGCAGCTTTCTGCTGCCCTGCATTCCCAGAGGGAGAGCAGGCCCATCTCCAGCAGCCCTGGAGCTGCAGAGGAAAACTCCCCCCTTGTGCAGGATCCCTGCTCCAGCAGAGCCACAGCTGGCACTGCAGGAGGGCTGAGCCCCCTGGGATGGGGCTGTGCCACCACCCTGAGCCCCCTGGGATGGGACTGTGCCACCACCCTGAGCCCCCCTGGGATGGGACTGTGCCACCACCCTGAGCCCCCCTGGGATGGGACTGTGCCACCACCCTGAGCCCCCCTGGGATGGGACTGTGCCACCACCCTGAGCCACCCTGGGATGGGACTGTGCCACCACCCTGAGCCATCCTGGGATGGGACTGTGTCACCACCCTGAGCCCCCCTGGGATGGGACTGTGCCACCACCCTGAGCCCCCCTGGGATGGGACTGTGCCACCACCCTGAGCCCCCCTGGGATGGGACTGTGCCACCACCCTGACACACAGGGGCTCAGGTTGTGCTCTGACTGTCAGTGTTGTTTTTATTTATTGCATTTTTAATTTATTTTTAATTTTCTCAGTAAAGAACTGTTACTCCTATTCCCATCTTTGCCTGAGAGCCCCTTAATTTCAAAATCATAATAGTTCAGAGAGAGGGGATTTACATTCTCTATTTCAAAGGGGGCTCCTGCCTTCCTTAGCAGACACCTGTCTTTGCAAACCAAGACACAGACCCATACCATAATGATGGCAGAGCACCTAATTAGGTTGATTAGTGCTGGGACTTCCTCAGGGACAGAGCCCAAGTTTACCCAGTTATTTCTGTGGCAGCAGCACACAAGGAAGGAGGACTGCCATCCTCCTGATCAAACCAGCGCAGCTGCAGGGCTCTGGGTGCATTCCCCTCCTTGTGCAACTCGACCAGATCAGGAGTCAACAGCCCAAAGCTGTCTCACTGAACCTCCAGGGCCATGGACTTCAGAGGAGCTGGAGGAGATATGAGACCTCCAGTGACCACAATATCAGATTCAAGATTGCAAATTGCTTGTTCAGGAGCCCATCATGATTTCAGAAGTCAGGAGGAAGAACAAGGAGCCACTAGAAATGGAACATAATCAATCCTTTTTGATAACAGCTATTTTAAAGAAGGGTTGAGGTCAGCTGTAAAATATAACTGCAATTGTACAGCTGAGCCTGTAAAATTCCCCTTTGCTAATACAGCTATGGCAGCTTACACTGAGCAGTCTGTGCCACAGAGCTTATGGAAACATTACATTTGCTTAAAATTCCACTCTGTTTCCAGAGGATAACACTCAGAAGGATGTCTGGAGGGAGTGTCTGCATGTACTGCACTGTTCTGAGTCACCAGGCAGCTCTGTGATAGAATTGTCTATGTAACTCTAATGGTGACCTGCTGAATAAAGGCTAAAATCAGACAGGAACCATTGAATTACTGGCAGATCTGAAATAAAACCTGTTTGAAGTGGGATTGTGGTGACCAGATCCTTTACAAATGCTCTCCTGCATGTCAGCATGTCAGAAGACATGACAAATGAAGAGATCACAAATTTCTGAAAAAAAGAGATTACAACTCTCTGTAGTTTCTTCCACTATCACCTTAAAATAATGCCTCATCTGATCTTCCAACTATATTTAAATTAATTAAAACCCATTTATCACCACAAGTTCTCTGAAGTCAGTTTTTCTTGCTCTATCAAATTTCCCAGCTTTCTAAGTGAGTAGGATGTGACCTATAAATTACCATGATGAATAACTTTGTGAGCAAGAACGTGGGTCAGTTTTTCATTAAAATTAAAAGGTCCTCATTCTCTGTTGTCAGATTCTCAAGTGCTGCTGCAAAGGGAAACAAAGAGCTGTCAAACAGAGTGATTATATTTTACACTCAGTTTGCCCTGCTGTAAGGAACACGTCATGTTACAGGACACTGTGTAGGCACAACCATTACACTCAGATTTCAAGGACAGCAAGTAAATTCTGATTTATTCATGGAGAAGAAATTTCTTGCTGGTTGAAACTTGCTTCCATGAACACACAGGGTCAATGTAGCACTTAATTCCTATATAAATCTTCTGAAGATGAACAAATTTCAAGGAGCACAACATTGTATCATTTCTGCCAGTCTGAAGGAAAACCAGCATTACTGGAAAATCCTTCTCCTCATCCGAGGGGTTTGAAAGTCAGAGCAATGTGAGCAGGCTGTCAAGTTATGGAGACTGCAGATGAAAGAGAGATTTTAGGGTATTCTTTAAAATGCAGCAATGAAGCCTCCTGGCATTACTGTGCATTTTACACTACCAAGAAACTACCAAGAGTAAAAGATGCAGCTGAGATTCCTTAAAAAAAGATTTGAAGGCACCATGAAAACAAGCCCAAAAGCAGCCTGAACACTCTCAGGTCACAAGTTCACAGCTTCTAATTGTTACTTTTCAGGGTGGGAACAGCTGTTCCCAAGAGAAGTGCTGGTGGATGCCATGAAAGAAGAGAGAAAGTGCTTACAGAGCAAAAATGAAGCACCCCAAGGAGCCTGCACAGAGAACAGAAATCAATTTCTCTAAAATATGCTCATGAGCATTTGTAAGAACCACGAAGGAGAGGAGCTCAACTGGAGATGTGGTATTTTCTCATTTGTAGTGGCACCTCTCTGGTTTGACATGCCCTGACTCCTGGAGAGCAGGAGGCACTGGAGGGAACTCTCTGTCCTGCCAAGGGGTTGCTTTAATGCTCAGAGACTGAAAGGTGCTGCCAGGGACAGAAGGGCTCTTCTCTTCTGTCCCTGTCACAGACAGGAGGCACCTCTGCATCTCCAGCCAACCTGCCTCTTCTCCAAAGCAGTCAGTCCCACCTGAGAAGGGAATGGATCTGACAGGGCTGACATTTGCCATCTAAGCCAGTTTTCTGATGAGAAAGGAAGGAGGGGAATCATCAGAGGAACAGCAAATTCTTGTCCTAGAAAGAGAGATGACACCTACACAGTGTCCCCCAAAGTCTGGGAGGCCAGGAGGGAAGCACAGGTGAGGCTCTGCAGTTGGCTCTGCCAGCAGATGCTTTTTGAATTTGGGGGTTTATTTTCTGATTTACAGCAGTGCCCTTCACAGAGATTTGCAGGATTGTATGAAGCAGAACAAAGAAATGCTCCAAGTGTCTCATCTCAAGTGAGTAGATAGAAGGAATTTTTAATGTTTGACCTTAAACATATTGAAAGCATAATATGGTTTCATCTGTTTTCTCAAATGAGCAAAACATCTATACCAAGAAACTGCAGAGACCATAAACAGAACATGAAGTGAATTACCTGACTTGAAAAATAAGGCTTTGGGCAAAGAACTGAACATTAATCAGCACACAAAGATAAGGAATGAGCCAACAAATGGGGGTTTTCACTGGAAATAATGAAAATTTGCCTTCTAATCCTGCTTTTGTGTTAAAAGGGAGCGAAGGAAGTTTCTTGAATAAAGATGTGAGAAAGATGGATGGCAGAGAAATATATTGGCTATGTTACTGAACTCTGAACAGGTCAGTATAGGTAATGAACAAGACAGAAACATGATACAGACATACTGTAAATAATAAAAAAATTCACACCTACAATCACATAGAATGATTAATGAGCAGTTAATATATAACTACATAAAGCACACTGTGACAAAACTCAGATGTGTGAAGACAAAAAAATTGAAACAGTTTCTTGTGAGTTGAACTGATGCAGCTTTGAACAGTAAATTACTTAGAAGCACCTTGTAATGATTTTATGTTCTCCCTGATAACACAGCCCCACAGCAGCCTGAAGGGTGAAGCAGGATGTTCAGAACAGCTCTGACCCTCCACAGGACCTACACAGTTACCCAGGTGTATTCCCTGTTCCAAAGGTGAGATCCAGTTGCCCATCCATTTCCTCCTTTCTCTGCAAACCCACACGAGGTCCAAGGTACAACATCCCTGTGCTCCTGGGGAAAGGAGCCCTGAGTGGAACTGGTGGGAGCATGAGCTGTGGAGAGGCTGTAGGGAAGGGCAGATGTGTGCAGACTCAGATTTAGGGAACATGGCTGAGGTGTCCCTGCAGATGGGGCTTGAAGGTGTTTCCCCAGGGCAGCCCAGGACCCAGCCTGATCTGTTGGAAGTCACAGTTTGGCAGTGCCAGGAGCTCAGCAAACAAGCACAAGTGAACAAGGGGTTGTCTCCTAAATCCTTTAAAGAAAAAAGGGGACCTCCATCCTCAAGGACAGGCACCAGCCCCCCCCAAGCACATGAATTTCAGCTCTGGGGACTTCAGTGACCTGAGATAAAAGTTCTCAGAGACACAACGTGACTCTTTTGAACCTACATGCTCCATCTTACTACAAAGATACATTTTTAAAGAGAGGATTTGATAGTGAGCAGCAAAGCATAATAATGATTAATCCCCTGATTGCCAGCAAGGGCCCTGAACAACTCTTACTCTGCAGACAGTGACATTCTCTTGCTGAAGTGAAAACAGTGGCATTTTGAGTTAAAAAAACCAATGTGCATTGAAATAGAAAAAGCATTAGCTGGCACTGAGAGTAACAAATGAGAAGGTCAGCTGAACAGACACAAACAGTACAGAACATAGATGCAACATACCCTGGGCAGGATTCCTTCCAGCAGCATTGAGAAAGCTTACATTAGTTCAACACAAAGAAAAATGGATTACATTGCGTTATGTTACATTTTTTGATTAAATGCAAATAACTCTTAATCAGCACCTTCTAGCAGGGTTGCTAATGGAAATGCATTAATTAATGCTGGACACCTATTATTTTATTCTGGTTTGAAAAGTCACTGTTATTTGCAGTTCTGTTATCCAGAAGAACACCTGTAATTTTCAGAAAACCCAATCAAAGCTTTACAAAAGAGTTTTAAATTGTGATTCAGCCATGGCTCACATGCTTAAAGTCCTATCAGAATAAAATCCACAGTAAGCACCTATCAGATCTTTTTGTGAGGCTGAAACAGAAAGCACTCCTCCTTTTCCTTTATCTGATGTATCTAACTGAAATCAAGGAGAGGCACTGCTCCCTCTGTGCACACCCAGAGGGTTTATGGCACTCCTGACAGCTAAGTCAGGCTCAGGCTGGATTTAAGGCAGCTCCTGAGCTTTGCTCAGCCTGAATGTATTGCTTTGTACCTGGAGGTTTGTAAATTAACACTGGCCCTAAAGGCCAATATCAGGTCATCATGGATAACCAACATCTGGAGCAAAAAGGCTGTGCAGGAGCAAAAAATGCACCTGTGCAAAATCTGTGTACACAGAGTGTGCAGGAGTCTTCAGTGATCAAAATGAGAGAAAGAAAGTACAAATTAAAGATTTTCTGTAGTCTGAGGTAGTAACCCACAGCTACAATTGTTTTCTGATAATAAACATAAATACAAATTGAATTTGTATCAAAACAGCAGCTACCTGAAGGGAACTGTAATGCATCTGGATTAAACAGGTGAAATAAGCTGGTTAAACACCTTGGAAAGTGAATTTGGAACAGAAAGAGTTTGTTATAAGGTCAGTGCTATCAGACAATGAGGGGCTCTGCCATTCTGCTGTGGGAACCACAAAAACTAAAATATTTTCAATTAGAGATTTGTGTTTTGTTTTTAAAAGTACAGACCTTAGAAATAACATTTTCACCCATACACTTGACATTACCTGAAATAAAAATGGAACAGGAGAGAATCAGCCCCTATCACACACTGAGGAGTTAAAAAAGAAGCCCTGAAAACCTGGGGTGCAGGGAAAACTGAACACTGGATGGGGTGGCTTTACCACCACAACAAGAGAGATTTTTGGTTTTTTGGACAAAAAGAAAACTCTGACTGAAGATAAAGTTTATCTGCATTCCTGTAGGATACCAAATCAACTGCTACAGGGGAAATTATTAAGCTCAAAAGTATTGGAATTAGCACCAAAACATACTTAAAAAAACCCAAAACCAACCCCAAACAAACTGGCTGATAGGGATGAAATAAGATGTGGTAAAAGAGAAATGATCAAATGGAGAGAAGCTTATGAATGCAAAACCTCCAGTACTGGTCCCAAGACTCATTTTATTTAGCATTTTCATCAGTTATCTTGGCATGAAATAGAAGAACCAAACTAATTAAACATTAATGGCACCAAGTTAGAAGGCAGTGACCATCCTAATGAGGATCCCAATCAAATACAAAAAGAGCTGGATGGCATTAAAGACTGGGGAAACAAAAATTACATCAACCACGACAGTAAGAAGTGCAAAGTCTTGTCCTGGAGTTCAATACAAATTTCTCTATAATCTGAGGACAGGAGAGGTGTGCTGGCCATGGCAGTGAGATGGAACCCAAGGAGGTACTGCAGGAAGAAGGGTTCTTTAGTGTGGAGGACATCAGAGAACTGGAGAGATGGGTTATGAGAGGGATTACAACACCCTCATTATCCATCCCCACAGAGCAAAGCTGGCAGAGGGTACCACTGCTCAGTGCAATTCTGCTGAGCATTCAACACCAGTGAGGAGAGAAAGGCCACACACACAGGAGAAGAGGAGGTGTTGCAGGGTTGGAACTCAGAATCGAGTTTTCAGCTTCTCAGAGAGTCAAGTTCCAAACCAGTCTTTTAAAAGTGAACACTTTTTAAGGCCAGTTTTATAAAAAAAGCATTAGCTGCCATGTTTGCCTGCAGTTCCAGAGCACAAACATGGTCAGCCAGGAGAGCTGCCTTTTGCTTCCACATTCCCTGCTCCTAATGGCCAAACCCAGCTCAGTCACACAGATGGAGCTCCAGTTCTCCTGCCAAGCCTTGATCTGAACTTGCAGATCTGAGAGATCTCAGTCAGGGCCAAAGGCAATGCAGCCCCCACCCTGCCCCACTGTGCTGTTCCATCTCCAGTAGCACTGTGGGTTGTACCTCTCAGGACACCTCTGGGACCCCTCAGAAACTGGTTAAAATAAGGCAAGCCTTTCCTAGTTTTCTATTTTCTGACTATTTTGGCAGTTGCTTTCATGTGATCTCCCACAATATTTGAGTGAAGGTTTTTTGAAGCCTTCATAAAATCCAAGCATGCATTACAAGAAATGACTTCAGTTTAAGTTTACGACCTGACATTATGTCATGTAATTACGTATTAATGTAATTTTTAAAAAGACAATTTTTCTTCTGATTGCAGCAGAAACGCTGCCACACATATAAATCCAGCAAAGCTATGTCCTGCCCTGGAATATATTAGTGCACAAGAGTGGATTTTTTTGGTCTGACTTTGAGAAGTGAGCCCTTGCTTGGCACTTGCTGTTCTCACAGAGGCTGCTCTGCATTCTGGGCAGGGGAGAGGGTTACCCATGTCAGCAGAAAATGTTACACAGCAGCCTCTGAGACATTGCCAGCTCCACAGGTTCACTGATGGTTTAGTGACTGGAATCCAACTGCACTTTTGTTGTGTGGCATGGAAAGAAACCCCCCCAAGTGTGGAGCTTTTTAAAAAAGATTTCGGATGCAGTGTTTCAAATGAACATTTTGGTGATGTAACCATGAATTTTAAGTGGTTTAATTTTAGCCTCTCTCTACTAGAAACTCTTAAGGAATGCTTAGCTTTCATCATTCATTCTTGTCAATTGTTGGTGCTCATAATCAAAATGAAAGACATGAAGAGTGTTTAATAACAACAATTAAACATTGTCATTGTAGTTTTTCCATTGATTTATCAAGAATTTTTGCCTTATTTGCCACTAAGCACCAAGTGTTCACTGATCTGTGACAGAGACAGAATTATTAAAATTGTCCTGACCTTATTTTCCTACTTATGAATGGATATTCCTTAAAATAACACTGAAATACTCCAGACTTGGTTTTCCTATATCAGAGAGCAAAGCAAAGGCTGAAATGTGACCTTAGTGCCCATGTGAGCTCAGAGCAGCCAAGGGAGCTGCTCAGCCTTATTAGATAAAGGAATCATCAACTCCATCCTCTGGTAGCTGGGGAAATTCAGCTCTCTGAAAGCTGCAGTCTCATGGTGCTGTGTCCTTAAATGCTGCTGGTGCACCACCTGAATTTTTTAGATGTTTTACAGAAGAACTACTGGGAAGAACCCTTGAATCTGTAATCCACTGATCCAGTCACAGCTGGCTACAGGATGATCTGTCTCCTGATACCTCAGGACCTCTTTAAAAATGTTAATACTTTTTATTATTTCTGTGTTTCTCTGGGGGCTCTTCTGGCCTCAGAAGATGCAATCTGCCCTAGCTAAGCAGTGCTGTGGTGTCCTTATCCCATCCCTGAACAGAGGCCAGTGAATAACATGCCCCATTTGGCAAGTGCTTTCTCAAGTGTAAACAATTAAAATGCCCCTCCCCACTCCTTCTTACAAAAATAAACCAAACTCGCCCTATTAACTGATAAACTGTGGACTAAAGTACTGACAAAACCCAGCAATAAATAATAAAAGCACAGCTCTGCATTTCAAAAGAAGCCTTGGAACAGAAGGAAAGGTTATCTCTTTAGCTCCCAGGAAGAAAAAGGAAAACACAGCAGTAACATTGTGCACTATGGTTTAAAACCTTGGTGAGATCAGGAGGAGAGGCACTGTAAGACTTCAAATTATTACATTGTATAGTAGAAATTCTATAGGGATTAAAATGCTCATGTCTTTTTAAGCACTTATATCCTTCAGGTAATTTTTCTATTACATGTAGTAAAGAAAAAAACTACCCAGACACATTTTCATTGCTCATAAATAAGACTTCAGATTCATGGAAAAAAAACCAACCCAAACATTTGGAGAGCTCACTTCAAATGAAGGCATCTCCAGTGTTAAGGCAAATTCTCATCTTGTACAAAGCCACACCAGTAACACAAACCAGAGCCCCTGACATCAAACAGGCACAGCAACAGATCCAATTGATGGAACTACTCCTGCAGCCTTGAAATGATGCTGTGCCTGGATCCTCTGATCACTGCTAACTGATGGTTGCAAACCTCACAGCAAAACTTCAATTTCTCTCTCACTTCAAAAGTTTCCAGAATCCATGGGAGCTTATGCACTGCCCTGCTATAGAAAGGGCCTTCACCAGGAGGAAATCTCAGTTTCACAGGCCCAGAGATCTCAAAGTAAATGGAAGTTTAGGGGATCTGTGTGCCCATCCCTGCAGGCCCAAGGCAGGGACACAGGCTGTTTGGAGAAATTGCTTTTTGGGGATACATCAAGCTGCAGGAAGGGTACTTCACTCTGGGAAGACAGAGAGCAAAGGGTTCTGACTAAGTCAGGTTTTAAGAGAACAAGAATTTAACAGAATTTAAAACAGTGGAAAGACAGAAACTTCAGTGTCACAACTGGGGAGTTTCCATCCCTGATGTGTCCCATAATCTGTGTCTGCACAATGCCTCTAAGAAATCTACCCCAGAAATGTGCTAGCACAGAGGAAAAAATTCTAAACATGTAAACCCCCCTGTTCTCTGCACTCAGTACAGAGATATTTAATACTAGTGAGTGTGGAAAGGGGAAGTCAGCTGGCAGAACAAAATCTATCTGTATTAATAAATAACCTGAATAGAAATCTGCCTTCAGGCTTGTTATACAAATTTGAGGATGAAAAGTCTTATTCACAGTTCTTGAGATAATTTTCCACTTTTCTTTCTATTAAGGTACACATTTGCAGTGTATAAAATTATGGTTATGGAAGAATATTGGGGGAATTCAAAATATATTCTAGTTTAAATATGGAAAAATTGTTAATGGCATATTTAAGAACAAGGCTTGTATCATATTGCACAGATTAGGATTCACCAACACCTCCAGACAAATTACAGGAAGAACCAGCATTTCTGTCAAAAAGAAGTTACAGAAATTATTTGCCTTTGGAGACTGATTCTGGTGTTTTTCTTATCCTAAAGTCAGGTTCCTATTAAGTCTTTGGATTTACTGTGAATGTGTTCTAAATCTTGGAAAACGCCAATATTTTCCTCCCTTTCTTTCCCATTTATTGCAGCATACTTCTGCTGCCTGTCAGCCTCCATAATTGGTGGAAAGTCAGAGAGAAGCCTGGCACTGTGCTGAATCAATCTAACAGTGACTCACAACTGCTGGGGGATCCAAACTCAGCAAGGAACAGGCTGGGTTTTCCCAAAAGGGAGGAATCTCTTATTTTGCCTTCAGGGGCTTGGCAGGAACCTGTGGGCCAAGGGAAGGGGTAACACCAAGCAGAGCTCAGTGCAGGACACCAGGTGTCTGTGGTTTTGAGGGATTTCCAGCACTTCTTCCTTTTTGTACATGCCAGACCCTTTAATTCTGTGCTTTTAGGCAGCTAACTTGCATCTTTGCTGAACAAGGAAGGAGAGAGAGCTAACCTGCCCAGGATAAGCTTCTGCTGTGTACTATTAATAGAGCAGAGGAACCACTTAGAGCTGCAAGTTCAGAGCCCAAATCCACTCTGACCCCACAACATCTCAGGGAATATTTAAAATTTGCAGGGCACAGCCATACATTAACACCAGGGCTAACAAAAAAGCCACCTGAAAGGTTTCCATTCGAAGTTACTATTCACTTACTGATAAGTGCAAGTTCCTTTCTTGGTGCTCTTTTTCACACTTTTTAAATAGCATTTCTCTTGGTTTGCTACCTTTTGTCATCCATTCCTACTGCAGAGGAAAACTAAGCAAATCAGAGTGAAGCAAATAAAAAAAAAAAGATAACAGCTTGAGATTTCTAGCAAGGAAGGGTGTAATTCCATCTAGTAGGATGCACTTAAAATTTAAAGGCAAACCAAACAAATTTATATCTGTACCCATACACATCATCTAAATAAAATGTAGCAGTTCAGTTATTCCTGCTGAAATTCAATCACCCTAAGACTCCACTCATTTTAAAAATAGCATGAAACAATGCTTATTAAGCCATCTGAAATATATCTTTGGACATGTATTTAAACTTTTGAAGCAATTTATATAAAAATCAGATTTTGGCTCCTTTAGGAAAATACATTAATGAATTTTATGCTCATTTAAGACAGAGATCCTTCCAGATAGATTCAAGTGCCAAACAGAAAACTGTTTAGATGATTTCAAGCATTATTGCTCTCTAATATTCATGCAGCAGCAAGTGAATAAAATGAAGTAAATTCTTCCTATGGAATTTACTTAAAGAGCAATATTCTGAAGTTATCCTGAATTCTACTTAAAAGGCAGGATGGACTTTTAAATTTCTTTTAGAAGTAAAGCAAAAGGTACTCATCAAAATGATGCAAATCAATCAGGAAGCTCTGCCTGTGTCTCTGTTTATTTCATGAGCTGGTGCATTAATATATAGAATCATAGAATCCTTCAGGTTGTAAAAGCCCTGTTGAGATCATAAAACCAGCTCTTAACCTAACACTGCCAAGTCCAGCCACTTCCTTAAGGACCTGTCCTGGGTTACAAGATGTGCCTGGGGGTGTGTGTTCTATTCCCATCTGTCAGAGCTGGGGCAGTCCCCTTCTGTTCTTTGGGCAGGTTTCTTTCTCTCTCCCACACCCATCCTCCCTCCAGGAGATCTCTGCTGTCCATGGCCACTGAGTGTCCCTGCAGGGCCGATCAAATCCCACCATCCCATGGGGAGATGCTGTGCCCAGGGGAGGAGCCAAGCATTCCTCCCTGGATCCAATCTGCCCTGGGAACAGCCCAGCAGCCTTTGCCCCCTGCATTCCCAGAGGAGCAGCTTTCTGCTGCCCTGCATGCCCAGAGGGAGAGCAGGCCAATCTCCACCAGCACAGCACCACATGTACATTTTTTGAACATTTACAAGACTTCCCTGGGCAGCCTGTCCCATTGCTTGACCACCCTTTCACTGAAACCATGAATCAACCCGTGCACCTCGGAGGATTTAACCCTCTCTGGTGAAGGTTTAACACCTCAGTGGTGTCCCAGGAGCCAGGGAAATCTGCTTAGCCCTGATGCCCTCACCCCTGCCAGCAGTTTCCCTCTGCTGCCACCTCTGGCTTGATGTTAATTAAATTCTCCACTTTAGCACGCTGGCTTGGAATACAGGCAGGGTTTAGTGACTGTAATTCCAGACTCCAGCTGAGACATTAGAACCAATGCATGCACAGAGCACATCCAGAATTAAAAAAGCAGCTTCCCCCTCATTTATATGATGAGATGAGAAGGATTCAGACATGAGTGTACCAGAAGCAGGGGCTTATGGCACTGAGGAGGAGGAGGATGTTACATGCCTGTTATATGCTTCCAGCTTCTCAAAAGCATTACTTCAGTTTTGCCACTTATTTCCATTATTCTCTTTCTACTTATTCCCAAAGCCAATTAAAATGCAAACAGGAGATTTTAAAGGCTTCAGTTTGATAACAGGCAGCAAGACAAGCAAGGCATGGGACAGCACTGAAATATGGCTTTTTAATGCAAGCATATTAATAGAAATAATTGGATTCCTAAAGGCTCACAATTGAAAGCGTTACCTCTTATTGTCCATTAAACCAGTTGACATCCTGCATTTGTTATTACAGAAGTGTGATTCTGATTTCATGAAGAGTGCTAAACACTCAGTTTGCTCTAATGAAAGCTGTGGAGTTCTCTTCTGAAATACATCTGAGCCCAATAGCATGCAAGAGATCCAATGGATTCCCCAAAGCTGGCACAGCCAATGCCACCTCTGGAGAAGTTAAACTCCAAGGAAGGCCAAAGTTTCATGCCAAACACATAATGTGTTATTAGGCTTTTAGTAGTTATAATAAAAGAGTTAAAGAACTTAATCTCAACTTTTCAAAAGAGCCTATGGGAAGAAGATGCTGGAGCTTGTCAGAATTTCAGTGGGAGGCTTCACATTGAAGGGGAAACCCCTGCCTTACCCTACAGCTGATTTCTGAATTTAGCATCATCTGGTTTTCCAGTTTATATGTTCAATTCAAATAGTTTCCCCTGGCTAGGGCTGCTGTCAGGCCATACAGACAACACACTCTTTAAGCCCATCTAACAAGGCAGTGCCCAGTCCACCTTACACCCCCCTGTTCCTGCCCCTTCTCTTACACCACATCCATACTTAGGGAGCCAAAAGCACAGGAACATAAGCATCCCCCCCCTCTTTGTCTGTAGGGCTAGTTATCTGTAAAATTAGCCCCCTGAACTTCATTGAGATGCCAGCTAAGAGCAGAGACAGCTCAAGGAGGCAGAAGGGAAACACAGCAAGGTCCCAGGGGAGCAGAGGACAGAATCACCTCCTGCAGTTACAATCAGCCACTAAACTTCACTTCCTTGTCAGGCCATGCTGCTGATGGCTGCCCAGGATTAAGCTCTCCCCCACCTCTGCTGGTGGCAGCAATAATCCCAGGACCCTCTCACTGCTCTCTCACCAGAGTTTTGTATCAGCACAAAATGAACCTGCAAAATGTACTCAGATTTGCTGCATGCAGAACACTTGCATGTGTATATGCAAACTCACATCTGCATACTCCAAATGCCTGCTGTTGCCTGAAAACACAGGTTATTTTGGCATGCTATGGTTGTACATGCAAATTCCCTCCTTCCAGCACCAATTATCTACTCCCCCACAATCAATACACCCCCTTTCCTAAAACAACTCATTTCAGACCCTGTGTTACTTTGCTTTCCTGTAAGTCAATAAATACTGCCATGTCCCCCTACAGAAATGTCTTTGCCCAATTGTTTTTTATGGATTCTGTTCTGTCCCTGTTTTCTTTCCTAAATTTTCAGCTCCCTCTCCCTTTGCCCAGACCCTGCTTTTGCTCTCTCCATGAAGAGAAAAAGCAGCAGCTCTACCTGTTCTGCTTCCCTCTTTCTCTCCTGTCTGACACAGAGGCACCTACTGCTCTCTTTGCTAAAGAAACAGCATTCCCAAAAGGTTTCAAAAGGATTCAGTAGGATCCAGGTAAGGAACTGTGACTGGGGCTTGACAGGTTAAATTTACTTTTAATTTTCCCCCATGTATAAAGCCTATTTGCCTAATTTAATGTTTTACAGCTATCTTTAATGTGCAAATACTTACCACAGTGAACATGTAATATATAAAAAACAATCAGAAACTCTCACTCTGAAGTTGGGCTATTTATTTCCTTCCCAAAACCTCAGCTGAGTGAAGTCAGGTTAATTGCCTTTAAGTCACTATGAATAATGCTGCAGAGCCTTGCACTGACACTCACACCATTCTTCTGCTGGTTGTGTATCCCACAGCTATTTCAATGGAAAACTGTAATTCATTTTGGCTGCTAGATCTGCATGTAAAGATAAACACTGGGAGCAAAATTCCTTTAGTCTACCTCAACTTTCTACCCAGCAGGGGTAATTCTGGACATCTCACACGCTTCAGAATAAAGGAAGTCTTTGCTGCCCTTACAGTGTTACCTGCACATTGCTGTCATTCATGGTGGCAGCAGCTGTCCCTTGGCTCATCAGGTTGAGCTGATCTTGTTACCTGATATTCTTTTCACCAATCAATCTGTTGATTACAGCCAGTTTAAATTGTAGCCATCAACAGGATTCTGAGCTTTTTCAAAGGACAATGGAATCTGAATTAATTAGCATGCAGCTGAAGAAAACCAAAACCCTCCTACAAATAGAACTGAGAAACCTCAGAGCCCACAAGGACACTGTTTATGGAGCAGTGGATGGGCTCTCACACACTTGCAGAGCAGGAGAGCATGGCATCCTCAGCTCCCAGACACCTCTCAGGCTATGGAGCAGCTAATTCCCACACAGGAATTTATTAATTACACCTTGAAACTCTACCAAGTCAGCTTGCATTGACGCCAGCACTCCGGCTGTGCTCATGCATAACTCATCTTTACAACCTGTAAGCATGAAGATTTGAAGCTTCTGTCAGAAGTAATTCCAGGTTACACTTCCTAGGCTATCACAAATACCTCACAGAGCCAAAAGCTCTCCCAGCCTGACATTTACATGGGTAACTGTCACAGCCCATGTCACAGTTGGGACAGCCACAACACACAGAGCATCCCCACACAGTTTCAGAAGGCTTCAGGCACCTGCCCACACACAGTAACACCAGGGCACTGCAGAAGGCTGCCAGCATCTGCCCTCTTGTCCTTCAGCCCAGCCTTTCATCCCCTGCTGTTGATGCCCTGCCCCTGTGTGCCCTCTGCTCCCTGGGGTGGTTGGGCAGTGCCCCTGGGCACTCCAGGCTCGTTCCCTTCAATAGCATTCACCTGTCCTGCACAGCTGGAGCCCATCAGGGATGAGGCTGGGCCCAGCCCCACTCCCAGTCACCACACACTGTGCCTACAGAAAACCAGGGGAGAAAAAAATAAACCTGTTTTCTTCAAACTATCTTTACAGTATGTTCCACAGTTGACACCATAGCAAGAGAAGAGGTGTAGATTGGATGTTGGTAAGAAATTCTTCCCTGTGAGGATGCTGATACCCTGGTCCAGGCTATCCAGAGAAGCTGTGGCTGCCCCATCCCTGGAAGTGTCCAAGGCCAGGTTGGACAGGGCTTGGAGCAATCTTGGATAGTGGAAGGTGGCCCTGCCCATGGCAGAGGGTGGAGCTGGATGATCTTTAAGGTCACTTCCAATCCCAGCCATTCTGTGATACTATGATTAACCAGTTCTCACCAATGCTTTTCAAAGAACATTAATATACATTGCCTTTGAAAAAGAGTTAAAAACCCCAAAAGACATTATTTACATGGCTGGCATTTATAGAAATAACAATAATAATTTTCACTTTTATGGACAACAGTAACATTTGCAGTCCAAGAAACCATAAATGTCCTGTAACAGATGATGATCACCTTGCTGACATGATAAATAAGAGGCATTTAGTTTTTATTTGCTTTCGTAATTTCTTTTTTCCTTATGAGAGCACCACTCGGTGTAAATGTAAGACTAAAATGTATTTTAGTCTTCAGTACTTGGAAGCAAATTCACACATTATTATTCTACATTAGCTTCATTTGTCAATTTGATGACTAAAGGCCTACTGGCCAGATGCAAATGCTGCTTCCTAATCTGGATCCATCACCCACAGCAGCCGTGGGATGTCACTGCCCACGAAGGAGGATGAATCAGGAGAGCTGTTCCACAAGGGAAGGTGCAGAGATAAACCAGATGCATTCATTACCTGCAGAAAGTTCTGGTTTCCTTCTGAGAACATTTAGTTACAGTGAATAACCCCAATCAAAGTGGCCCAGGTGTAAGATAAGCCCTGTCAGCAGTGCAGGGTTTCCCAGTCAGGAGGTGCTGGCACTGGCCTTGGCTCTGTGTGCTGAGGAGCTCTTTGCCCTTCACCAGCCACATGTGAATAGTCTGGAGAAGACAACAGGAATTTTGAAGCTTTGCTGGATCCAGGCCAGGAAATCCAATATACTTTATTTCTCATTTCCATCATGTGTGCATAAGGTGATATCCTCCAATTCAGGCATACATAAAATAATTAACTTCTTTTCCTTTAAGTAAGCATCAGGAGAAAATAGTAAGATGTGTTAAGGGTTTGCTAATTGATGATATATTGCCCTAAATTAATTTTCTACTATTAATGTTACTTAATGGAATTTCATATTTCTTATTTGAAAAATGAGGGTCAAAGGAAGCAATGATGAGAGACAATTACAATTACCACTTAGGACCATTAATATGTAAATATATGTGTAAGTTAAGATTGTTAATTAAAGTTTCATAATTGCTGGGTATTTTTGAAGTCAGAACCTAATAGGTTCTGCCATTATTTGTGCCTGCTTTATGCATACAATGTCAATGATTTTTACTCTTAACATACCATGAATAACAGCATGGCATTTATTTTATTAACTGATACGGCCATTAATGTCTCATTATGCCATTAAAACATTTTATTCCTTTCTAAAAATACAACTGGTTAAAAAATTCTATCCCTTATACACCTTCATGCATCAGCTCACCAGTCAACCCCAAGAATGTGCAGATCTCTCCAGAACCATCCAGTGAGCTCTTTCCTACCTTCCTTTGCAGCAGCTGATGTTACCAACTTTAGAGCACAGATATTTTTAAAAGGTCAAGATAGAGAGTGGACTTGATCCAAGGATACCCAACTACAGCAATCCAAAAGTCAAGAGAACTCTATCAAATGTAGAGAAACTGGAAAAGACTTTGAGAAATCATTTCTGCAATACTTCTCATTTATGCCATGTGTGCACAAGAGAAATACTTTAATCAGTTTTAATTCACAAATTTCATCTTATTTGAATAAGTAAAGTATAAACAATGAGAATTTCCTCACTTATGGCATTATTTTTTCATGAATTTTGCCCTGTTACCTAAAACTTTTAAAGAAACACTGTCCTTCAAAAAATTTAATCCTGAATTATGGCCTCTATTACACAGACCATGAAAATAAAATCAGAAATAAAACACTGCAGCCCAGTTATAATCCCAGTGCATTATTCACTTTAATTTAAAATAAAGTATGTGTTCTCAGAAGAATGCCATGCATCCTTCTCACAGAAGTGTGTAAAAATAATGATGGCTACAGGAATATTTATGATTTTAAGAAATCTTTGAAAATATGGGGTTTTTTTTCCTTAGGGTATATATCTAGTGCAAATATTCAGTGTCTTACAGTAAAATAAAAGTTTTCAGTTTCCAAAAGTACAAGGAATTTTCTAAGCATATTTGCTAAGATATAACCTAACTAAAATCATTAAGATCTTCCTTTTCCTAGCCTTGCATGATTTAAATTAATTCTTGATAGCTCTAGGAAGGCATCAAATAAAATCAAACACCATCATCAGATGAAACAATTTTCTTTGGCATGTCCAAAGACATTTATCTCTTCAAGCACACCCAAAGCATAAATAACTGTGTTGCTAAGTTGTTGCAACAACCTAAAGAGAATCTCTTTTTATTTCTGTATCTGTTCTGCTGCAAATGGAAGAAATGTTTTGAACCCATGAAGAAGCAACTCCCTCTCCAATTTGCCCTTTACTCTGTAATAAGTATGATGTGGCCTTTCTGTAGACAATTCACTCATGGCACTACAGAAGATATGAAAAATAAATCAAGCCCAATATCTGAGCCATCTCTAATAAAGTTTTAACTACTGATCCCAGAGATATTTTCCCCATAAATTGACTCACTGTACAATTGGGATTGCTCCAAGCCTTTAAGGCTTTATCCGTTAACTGTTTGGAAATAGAGATGATAACTCCCCACAGCTGATAGAGCCAAGCAGTTAAAAAGTGTTTTAGACAGTATCTTCAAAGGTCTTGACAGAGAATCCCATAATACTCAGAATTTCTTTAGCTGTGATCTGTTCTTAAATATAAACCTCTCCTTTAAGCCATGCTTTGGACTGCTGCAATCACTGGATGGCTTGGGAAAGGTATTTTGTTACAGCTGAACAGCTGAAGACCACTGTGCCCAAATGCCTACAGAGATATGGAGAAGTCTGTGTGAAATCCCAGAATCACTAAGGTTGGAAAAGGCCTCCAAGGTCATCGAGTCCAGCCTGTGACTGATCCCCACCTTGTCACCCAGCCCAGAGCACTGAGTGCCACATCCAGGAGATCCTTCAGCACCACCAGGGATGGAGACTCCAACACTTCCTTGGCAGCCCCTTCTAATGCCTGACAACCCAATCTGGGATGAAATTCTTCCCTAAAACACAACTAGTCACTGTTTACAAGAAAGGGAATAAAAATTAGGTAAAAAGTTCATTCTTACAAGTGACACAAAAATTCTAATTTTACCTTGGCAATGAAGGCTGGAAGTTCATGGAAAGTCTCCAGGAGGAAACGCCGTGGTGGGAAGCCCGAAGAGTAAGGAAGGTTTTGGTGGTCAGAATGGAATTACCTACCTGGGAAGAGAGCAGCACTTTTCCAAGCACCTGAACCACTAAAGCTGTTGGGAGGTCACTGCTGGAAGTGAGATGAATTCACAAATTTCGGTTCCAAAGAAGCTGACAAGGAGAAAACCCATCCTCATTCTAAATCTGTAATTCAAAACTTGCAATCAAGTCCAGATTTCTTTGAAGGGGCTAATTTAATTTGCTCCTTTTTTGACTTGACCTCATTTTATTTTTTATTTGCTGTGTCACTATAGTTTATGTAAAGAATTTTCACTTTGATAATTAAATCAGAAGTTAGAACTCTTTAGAGGTTTTTTTTTTGTTCTAAGAATTCTAAAGCAATTTTACTAAAGTTCAATAGAGTAGGAAGAAGATTAGGTCACCAAATGAAAGAAATGCAAATGATCTTCAAAAGCTGGCATCCTTCCATCTTACCTTTGAGAGTGGATAAATCCACTTTGATACCAGGATTTAATAAAAAGATCAAAAAGTCCACATGCTTATAGCTGATGTTATTCAGGCAATATTGTTGTTGAAGTAGTTCTAAGGATGGAACCTCAGCCAGGGAATGTACAGCATTAGCTCTGCATTTGCAGAACTCCTGGGACTGGGGCACACAGGGAAACACCAAGTTTGGAGCTCCTCAATTCCTCTTTCTCTTTTAGAAAGAAGTTTTACAATAAAAGAAGTTTACACCCCACAAGCAGCCTTTCCACATGAGCAATTAGATATAAAATAATCTATAACTTAGGTTTGACAAGAGATGGTTTGAAGGTCTCCAGATGAAAATAGAGAAGTGGAAGGGAAAGAGAAACAGGAGACAAGACTTTGAGCCAGTGTAGGTATGAGCACGTGGCTTGCAACTGTTTGTATTCATTATGAAACCAGAAGAGAACAAACTCTTTTAATTTTAATGCTAAGTGCATAATTTGTTTTGCAAATATTCTGTGAGACCACACAAAACCCATTAATTCTATAGTTTCTTATAAAGGAGAGAGAGAGAGCAAACAGAAAGAGCATTCTTGAATGATCAAATGTCTGAGGGATCTGGTGGGAATTCTTCCCATAAGATGTGTTCTTTAGGGAACAGGTGTAGATCTAAACAGATGGGCTTATATGAGTAGAATTGGCAGCTCCACAGATTGCTGCTCTCTTTTCTGTATGATTTTTCATACTTGCCAGGGTATTCAGGACCACTCTGCTTAATTATTCTTAACATTTTGCCCATTTCATATGCTCACAATATAATGGGCAAATATAAAAATAATTTAAGCAAACTGCAGTTTAAATCTCAATAAAAACAATCCATTTTATTCCAACAAAACCCTTAAAGAGGGAACTGCCTATTTTATTAATGTTAGTCCATCTGTTTGCAATAGCTCCTTTGGAAGTATTTGTTTTGCTTAGAAATACCCAAAGTGATTATGTACGTGGCAGTAGATGGGCTGAGCTGTGTTCACTGCTTTTAAATCACTGAGAATCACTGAGCACATGAAGGTGTTTTTACTTGAGTTGGGCCAGGACTACAGAAGGCATCAAATGCTTGAATCCCAGACTAGAGCATCTCCTCTGTGAAATCAGGCTGAGAAATTTGGGATTATTCAGAAGAGAAGGTTGTGTGGAGACCTCAGAGCCCCTTTCAGTATCTAAAGGGGCTACAGGGAAGCTGGAGAAGGGCTCTGTCAGGAACTGGAGTCACAGTACAAGGAGGGAAGGGTTCAAACTGACAGGGAGTAGGTATAGGTTGGATATTAGCAAGAAATTCTTCCCTGTGGTGGTGGGGAGCCCTGGCACAGGTTGCCCAGAGAAGCTGTGGCTGCCCCATCCCTGGAAGTGTCCAAGGCCAGGCTGGATGGGCTTGGAGCAACCTGGGATAGTGGAAGATTCAACCATTCCACATCAGATGCAGGAGCTGGAACAGGAAGGCTGTGAGTTGCTCAAGCCAGGTTGTTCACTCATTCCTGGCACTTGGAGCTGCCCAGGGAAGAAGGTGGAGGAGGCCCCTCAGCCACAGTGCTGAGAGAGGCCAGCACTGGCACAGATCTGCCCTGCTTGGGGTCTGACTCAGAGGCTTCATCTGCTTAAATGAAGCCCATTATTCTGCTGGTCCATCAGCCAATGACTCCTAATTGTGCCAGTGCCTAAACTGAGCTTGCAAGCACAGCTAAAATACTAATCATTAATTTCAGTCACTTATAAATGTCTGTCATGCTGTCAGGTACATTCCAAGTGCCACTCAGGATGACTGGCTAGGGCATGGAATTGAAGGAAAAAGAATACACAATAGAAAATGAAACCTCTCAAAACTGGGCACAAAATGGAGATGTTAATAATGCCACTGATGAAAGGAAAGACCTGTTTGGCCAAATACACATAACTGTGTACCAGAGTTTTAAGGAGGCAGCTGGGACTGCAGTCTGGAACACAGAAAGAGATGATCCTCAATAAAAGGCTGTTATCAACTACTACTACAGCTCTACCAGGCAGTAGAAGGCAATGGATTTAACAGACTATGTTCCTCTTTTTTTCATGGACTGCAGAGTAAAATTCTCAAATTCAGGGAACCTTGCACTCCCAGTGCATGAGGAGCCAGTTCTGGGAGCCCTGATCCACAGAAGAGGGCCAGAGAGATCACAGCATTTCCTGAGTTTATCTGTTTGCCATCTGCATCTCCTCCTGCCCAGTGCCAGAGCTGGACACTGCACCACAGACAAGAAATGCTCTGTTTTTCTTCCTCTTCTGTGTTTGCAGGCAGGTCACTGAGATATTGCACACATATTCACTTGCAATATAAGATGTCAAAGGAGGAAATTATGTTTAACATAAACCCAACATTAAAGAATTCACTGTCATCATGACCTCTCTGGTGTTCTAGAAGGGGGGAAAAAGGATTAAGATATTTCATTTTTTCACTCAGTTTAGTTTAGGAAGACTGAAAGTAACTAGATTTTACCCTGCTCTCCAAGAGCATGTGATACTCAGAGAGATAACAGCTCTACATAAAAGGTATTTTCATGAGTTGAAAAACAGGCAAAGAAATAAAGGAAGTTCATTCCAGAGGAAAAAAACCCAAACAAACAAACAAACAAACAGCTCAAAAATTCAAGTCAGGCATTGGAGGCTGTTCATAGAACTTCTTTCCTTGCTTGTTTTCCCATTCATCATTATGTATAATATTTTGCCACAGAAAAAGAAAGGGGAATAAAATACTTTATTTAGTTGCCCAAAAATTTCAATGCAAAAACTCTTTCTGCCCAGGAAATGACCATGGGCTTGCTGGTGGGAGCCTTTACAAAAGGACAGGCAATATTTATGAGCAGTTTGGAGGTTTCCTAGTGAATATCCATCTGGACAAAGTGCATATGCAAGCTTTGCACTCTCCCTCTCTCTCTCATTCCTAGGTCAGTTACCTAATCCTAAAATTACATCCAATTTTCTCTGAGGAATAGCTCTGCATAAGTGTAAGCTAAATGCCTCAAAGGCATCTAAATCAGGATTTTCTTAGTAGTGGAACAGCCTTAAAAACAAATTAAAATCATGCTTTCATGACAAAGAGGATTTTGTCTCAGGCTTTGAATTCCTTTCAATAAATGGGTTTACTTTGTACCCATGCAGGCTTGACAAAAGGAGGCTGCACATCCTGTGGTGGGAGCAACTGGTGCCATTTCTCCCTTTTCAGCAAAGATGCTGCCAGGCAACTGCAGAGATGCCCTGAACTTTGTCTCACTCACCTTCCTCCACCTGCCCCTTGAAATGCAAGCAGGACTCCCAGATTGGCCCATAAAAAATACCAAGCACTGCTAGGACAGCTGTATGGAGATGATATTGTTAATCAATATATTTTGCATAGCCCCATGGATCACTTTTTATTGATGATTACACACTTTAGCTCCTGTGACAATTTGTCAATAAAATAAAAATAAAAAAGGCTAAGGACAGCACACTTTTAATTCAAAGATGATCTCTTTCTTGAAAAGAAGTGCTACTTTCCAAGCTCTGAAAAGACCTAGCTCATTAATATATTCCATTTATCAAGTGGAGGAGCTGTTCAAGGAATCAAAACTTTCTTGGGAATCACAATACAGGTATCTGAAAGTGAATAACTTTCTTTTGGACTTTGGTTACTTTTAAAAATGAATATTGAAAAAAGAGGATGTTTGCTAAAAAGGTAAATTTTGAGTTACTGAAAGTGTGTTATTCAAACTCAGCATAGACTGGCATAGTTTTTACCCCCACAAAGGAGAAAGAAAATTGCTGGTTATGGACAGTTTTAATTTTTTTTTTTTTAATGGAACTGACATTTCATGTCGAAGTTTTAATCTAAAATGTGAAATACTTTGCTTTCTAAGAGGGAAGAGAACAGTGGGTGAACAGACCAAATTTCCTAATTACTTTTTTATCCACAGCATGCCAGCCTCTCTGGACTCTTTCTCCTCTCTCAGGGTTTGCTTCCCTTAAACAAAACTGCTCAGGTTCTCTGTTTTTCTAAATGTGTTTTCTCCACTCCCAGCACAAGTCAGGGTCAGCCCACAAAGCTCCCAGCTAACTAATGACTCTTGATTACTGATGAACTTAGGTTTAATTTAGGCAGTGACAAAGATGCAAATGTCTGTCCCCTTGCAGGCTCCCTGACCTCTCCAGCCCTTGGCAGAGAATGCCATGGCCATTCCATATTTAACACATAGAAAAGATAAATAGCAAACCAATATTTCAGAAATCCCTTTCCTTTATTACAGGATATGAATGATGAATGCACTATTGATCCTCTCTTTACATACAGATGCTGTACTCAAAACACAGGACCCGGAGAGCTGTCGATATTTAAGAGGAGCTCTCATGGAAGAAAGGCTGTCATGACTTTCAGAGGTCCTTCATCCCTGACTGTCTGCAGGAGTAAGTTAATCAGGAGATGAAGCTCTTGTATCTAAGCCAGGCTTGGGATGGAGCTGTGCAGTCTGAGTGAAAGTAAGGAGATCTCTTTTATCACTGTAAATACATTCAAAGGGGGAATGGGCTAATTGCAACACTCTGTGAGCTGGAATTAATATAAACAATAAATATAAAATGGAATCCATGAACCTGGTAAAGTTATAAAAGCCGTAAATGTTAGAGATGAGAGGTTGAATACATTATTATTTTAAGACTTGTGCCTAGTTAAAATGAGATTGGAAAAAAAGCCAACTTCTGCAAGCCATTTTAATTCAGTTTGGGGATAGCTGCTGGAGAATCAAAATTTTGATCAGTTATGCCCCACTTGGGATGAATAAAGCTCCGATTTTCAGCTTCTGTTAGTTTAATACAAGGATGGCAAAATTCATGTGGACATTCCCTTCATTTACTCTTGGAACAAACAATTTGCTCATCCCCTGTTTTGGCTGTCTGCCTGAACTGCTGGAACTGTTGCTTCTCCTTGAAGAATAACATTTAACCAGACAGATGATAACCCAGTCAACCTGAGGTTCTCAAAACCCCCCTATCAGGTCAATAGATTGCTCTAATGAGGAACAACCCTGGCTTCCAGAACATTGTTTTTATGTGGGAAATCTGCAGGCAAGGGAGATGGGGATATTCAGGAGTACAGCCTGTACTTGAAAAAGGCTGGCTCTAATAAATAGCTGTCCATCTCCTGGCACTCCAGGGAAGGAAGCATGCCCCTCTAACAAAGATGAAGGGAATATCAATGGGGCTAATCTCTTCAAAGTGCTCAGTGCTCAAAGCAATCGCCTGCAGTAGCACAGTCCCCACCCTCATTAGCTCAGCAAACACAGCCAGACACAAAACACTATCTGCAATCAGGGCAAAAAATGTAAAATACAGGAGTTCCAAGTCACCTCCCTATCCTTTCCAAAGGACAAATATTTCATACATTTTAAATTATGTCTGTACTGAAAATAAAGTCAGATATTTTAAGAATCCCTTTTCTTTCCCTTCCAGCATATTTAAATATTGTGGTGTTTGCTTGTATTGAAAAATGGCCATGACACAACAGAAATACTGCACAGCACAACTCTCCCCCTGATCAACAAAGGGGGAAAATTCATTGCCAGCTTTTTCTCTTTGGCAAACTGCAATAGTCAGAAATAAGGAGAGTGATAGTTTCCTACCCCATGAAACAAGGAGACAGAACGATCTGTCAATCAGCTCTTATTTGTGTAAGTCCAATCTACCCATTGCCTCCAAATTAAAGAATTTTTATGGTCAGGAAAACAGATGTTGTGAATGAGAAAAAATGGCATACAGCAGCAGAGAGGGAAGGAGTGAGAATTATGAGACAAGGAATTACTGTTGAATAATTCAGTCTTGCAGCACATCCTTTTATTCCCATGCTGACCATAGGAGTAATTAAGGATGGTCAACAGACACTGTAAGCACTCCTCAGGGAAAGAGCTGACAGGGACATCTTGTTGATCTGACTTCTGAGGGGAAGCAGCATGATCAGGGCTGGAAAATAGGTCATGGCTTGTATAAACCAACTCACACCACGCTGGAATCTCTCCAGGGAGCCAACTAATGGATTCACCAGTGCAAACACGTGGGCTGGGCAGGCTACCTAGGGACAAAACATCAATATTGGGGCAGTGACAAACAGCACACAGTTGGGGCAAGAGCATCTGCTCTGCCAAAGCAGAGATTTCATCTTGAGGCACAAAGGACTAAATCTTTCTCCCAGTGTGGCTGAGGTGAGCCAGCCCACCAGTACTCCTTCTAGCCAAGGAATCACTTTAGAAAATCTTTGGCTAGTATAGGATTATCTCTGAAAGTTTATCTCCCACCCAGCAGTTTAAAACAGGGATCCACATTCAAACATGGATCACAGGCTTTAAAGGGGAGTTTTATAAAGGGATACTCAAGTTTAGTCTAAAGAGAAATAGAAAGAGAGAGGGATGGACAAGACAAAGGAGAATGGAGAGCCATCACTGCTTGAAACTTGCCAGTGTAAAGCAAAAGGCCTGACTTTGGTGTTCAGCCCTATCCCCTTTTGGAAGGAAAGAAAGGGAGTTTTCCCTGACCACTACTTGGCCAAATTCTACAGGGGACAGAGGAGGCAGACACAGATCAGACACACAGCCCTGACACAGCACTTGCACATGAGCTGAAGCCAAGAGGAAAGTGAAGACGACCTAAAAGTGCTGATTATCAAATAATAAATGGCAAACTAAGATATGCAGGTGGCTGCATTTGTGCTCATTAAGCAAAATCTGTGAGAATGTGGATCAATTATATTCAAAAGAAACCGACCATGTGAATCCTTAGTTAGTTCAGAAATGGGTGTATAGGGATGGAGGGAAAACACACAGATCTTGGAATGCTGACCATAGCAAAGAAGATGGTTCTGAAGGGACACACATTAAGCAATTCCTGATGAGAACAAGGAGAGGAACAAGTGATGTACAATTACAAATGGACTTGAAAAAGGCCTGAATGAGAAGCAAAGCAGGCAGCAAAATAAATCTCAATTATCTGTGTAAAGAACAAACCTTTCAAAGATTTAAAAAGATTCAAAGATGTGCTCCAAAACCACGGCTTGGTCACCTTGCTGCCCTCTCAGAAGAGTTACAGCACTGTAGCAAGTCTGAACTGAGTAGTAACCAGAACAGGAGTTGTCTGAGTGAAAGGGCAAGTGCCAGTACAAATCTAAAGAATTTCACTCTTCCTGCATCCCCTGTTGCTGCACCAAAGGAATTGGGATGATGGAGCACAGCCCACAGCAAAAACAAAGGCAAGAAGAAAGCAGGAAGGGGGAAGGAAAGATGTTTGGCTCATGGTGAGTCTGGGGAAGGGCGAGAAAAAGCAATTGCTTTAACAATTGTTTAATCCTTCATGTTTTGTTTTTTATAAATACCCAGTATCAGTGATCAGAAGGTTGTGTTAATTGTCAAGAACTTCAATCAAGTAAAAATTACCCAAGTTGAGGCTGTATTGCCTCTGACAGCACATACATAGTCAGAATTGAGGCAGAAACTCAGGCATTGAACCACAAGGGGAAAAGCACCCTAAGGAATCAATTGATGTTATCAAGTAATCTGCCTTGGAGATTAAAGAACACAGAGCAATAAAGTGTTGTAATGAAAAAAGCTTTTGAGTCAGAAATGGGAGGCATAGGGAAAAACACACATTAATGTCAGCACATAATTGCTCTATGTGGACAAAATCAGATGCCTCTAAAGAGATTACTGCTAAATTCTGTGCTAGAGGATTCTTCTCCAATCAAGTGACTTTAACTGTAATCAAAAGGAGACAAATACAGAAAGTAAGTTCCAGAAACTTCAAAACAAGCAAAAGGGAAAGATCTTGCCCTGCTCCAGTTCTCTTTATACGTGGACACAGTGGCCACAGTCACCTCCTGAGACCTGCAAGTTACAGGTGCACCCACTGCTGATTCAGCCTCTAACTCCGAAATCCACTGGAGGCTTCCCAGCAAAGGAGAGCTTCTTCCATCCTAGAAAAGTCTCCACCCTACCAAGATGAAGCTTTATCTCCTCAGTGCCACTTAAGGGGTATCAATTAATCAAAAGCATGAAGGAAAGAAGGAGCAAAGACAAAAACCTGGCCCTGTCACCTTAACACCAGCTTGTCTATGCAGTCAATACACCAACCAAAACTGAGGAAATCAAAGAGAAAATTGAGAGGGCACCTCATTGCAAGATTGATTTGCAAGGACTACATCTGTCAGTTCTGTTCTGAGTGCACAAATTCTTACCAGATTAGGGATACAGAGAAAACTGTAATTTTGGAACTTTACCTGAGGTCTCCATATCAGTGGAAATTCTAACCATCTGAGCTCTAACCTCCATGTCCCCATCCATGTGGGGATTGCTTCTTGCTTTAACATCATCAGTAATAGCCCAAATAATGTCAAGTGCAAATATTGAAAATGCTCCAGGGATGAAATCCTGTCAATAATTCTGTGTTCAGTAAAAGGGTGGGTAATATAGAGATGAAAATTCATCTCTGCTATTTGACACCAAGAACAACTGCAGTGGAACAGCAAACAATTGCCACCCATTGGAGCAATATCTGTCTTGTGGTGATGTTGGGTGATGTCACGTGATGTGCAATTAAGCAAATGAAGTTTGCTTTCAGAGAGCAACACTGAGCAGCTGCCCTGACCCCACCATGGCTGACAGTGGTACCATCTGTTCACTGTCAACGTGCCTCCTGCATCCCTAAAAATGTTGTCTCCTAAAATAAACAGCTTGTATCACAAGATAATCTTGATCTTGCCAATTCTCAACTTTCACATCCATTTACAGCTTTTCCATTCTTTTAAGCTACCTTTCCTCAGGATAAGGCACGCACCTATGGCCCTTGGGAATGGTCAGAAGCATGGAGAGGTTATTTGTTCATGCTGAGAGCAGGTTAAATGTTAACACCTCACTGTATCTCCAGAGCTCAAAATAAAGCAGTGCATTTTCCCAAATATTATTTGCTTGCCCTCGGCCTCTCTGTAACTGCTCTTGATTTTGGATAGTTGCTGTGAAGTGGGGCTTGTTTGGTTTGTTTGTTTTCATGTGCTGTGATAATTAATAAACACATCATGGCACACAAGCTGGAACCTTCTGCACCTTCTCTAACATATGCAATACTGGTTTGTGATTAATCTCATTTACATTTTCTAAACAGCAACTGGAAACACTAAAGGTAATGACAAGAGGGTGCTCCAGGGATGCATGAATGCTACACAAGAATATGTGCATGTGGAGATGCTGTTAACTTGCACATAAAAAAGTAAAAGTGAATTTAGTTTAAAAATCAGTTATTCTGTGGTCCATTTTGCACAGTAACTCTGGTCAGTTATTCCAGCATGCAGAATTCAAAGGACATGTTAATGGTGTATGACATCAGAAAAATTTCTGATATTAAACACAATATTGAAAAGCATTACCACCAGGAGGCTGAGTCCTGGGCAGCTCCATCACCACCTCTCACTGAAAGACCATGACCTTGTTGCAGAAAGCACAGGACAAAGCAGAAAATCCCCATGAAGTGCAGTGGTAATTCCTAATGTAATTATTTTCTGTTTCTTCACAAGCATGGAAAAGTCCACCTCTAAGCTGAGCTAAAGAAAAGCTGAGGCAGAGAGCAGCTAAAGCAGAAAGATTTATACACAACTGTTGTCACTAATTTATCTAAGATCTGAGTGTGGCTCTGATCAAGCAGGAAATGGCTTTAGGCTGCTATTTAACTAACACTGCTGCTCAGGCATTTAGGCCCAGCAAGGCTCATCCCAAAAATGCCATTGGGAGAACCCCAGTAACTCACAAACTCCTCCTACCTGGTGCATGTCATACCCACAAAGGGAACACCACATAAAAACAAAAGGTAGGATGTGCTTGTCTGCACTACATTTGCAAAGATAATTACTTGAAAACAATACAAAGGAAAGCAAAACAAATTCTTCCATTAGCTGGGGCCTTCCTATCTCTGACTTCAATCTTGTTTGCTGATACCACCAAACTTCTTATAAACCTCTTCTATCATTATTAACTTTCATTTAAATAATTATTGGGCAGAAGAAAAAAACCTGCTCAACCACGGCTCTCTAATCTATTAATTAAATCCACCTGTAAGAGCTGAACAATTTGTGCCTCTGACTATTAATGCACTCAAGTATTTTACACTGGGTGGTGAAACACCAGCTGGAGAGACTGAGGGACACAGCTGGAAACTGAGCCATGTTTTGGGAAGGAAAATCAACACAAGCTGCTCCACAGGCAGAGGGGCTGACTGAGGCATTCCCAACAGGCTGTTAAACACAGGGTCTATTTGATCTACTCTGTCCCTCGTGTCTCAGCCAGGTATTTGTCTATCTTCAGCCAGCTGGAATTCCATCCTTTTGCATTCTGCCTCCCTGTGACCATCCACCCCAATTTGATATCTCTGTTGTTTGGTTACTGCTGTAGAGAAAATTTTGGATTTTGTCCAAATGATGGAAAAATGTGCCCATTTAGATGACCTGAAGCTGATAACCTTTCTAATGGAAAGTTCCCATCTGGCAGAACTATTACAACTGCATTTTCCAGGGGTGGGGTTCCACTGCAAATGACCCAACATTATATACCATAAACAAAGATGCAAAACTTCTTCAAATCCTCCTGAACAAAAAATGAGCTCTTCTTCCAAATTACACCCATAAATACAATAGTGGTTAAACTTGTCTTTGGGAAACTGCCCAAAACTGGACACTGCCAATGCATTTTTTCTCCCCTGGAAAATGCAAGCACCTTATTTAATGATACAGCAGAGAGATCCATGAAATCACTACACAAATAATTTGGAATTTGATGTCAAAGTTTCCTGCCAAGGGACTCAATATATTGATAATATGCATTCCACAGTATGTGGGTCATTATGACAAAACACCATCCTATTATTTTTCTTTAATGATTCCTTATCATTCCTCAAATTCTGTCAAAGCTTTATGTTTTATGAACACATAATACAAGAGTATACTTATTTTTCAATGTGCCTATATGTATAATGTTATATATTATTGTATTATATCATGTTGCACTGGCTTTGAGTAAAACCATTTCCTAAGCTAGGATCTAAGTCTGTGCTTTGGAACTGAAGATTGTTTTAAAATCTTAGAATGGCCCCTCTTCAAATGAAAATGCAATGTGCACTCACAGTACTGCTGACATGGTAATACATGGTTGATGATGAAAAAATAACTGCTTAATTCAATTCCTGTGCCTAGTAAGCAGCCCTGTCAGCACGATGAAGTTCTGAGGCACTTCTAAGAGGACTTTGTAAGAGTGTTATGAAATGCAACTCCAGAATTAGCAAATAAAAGAACAAACAGTCATGGAGAATAAACACCACTGGAACATAGGTAATCTCACAAAGCTTTTTACCCCCATTGATCAGTTCTGTATTTTATGTAATACTGTTGCAATTAATTGTACTCTTTGTTATCGTGCATTTTTCATTTTCTGTAAATGGAGCAGCAGTCCAATTTGACAGTTTAGCCCATAGAAAACAAACGTATTGATCATTGCCACAATCAGGCACTTCAAAATTACCACATCTGCGCTGCTTCACATATGTTCTGCCTCCAGAATTAGACAGAGAGATTGCAAAAGAAACCATGTTTTAGGGGGGCAAAGTTGTTTTAGCAGCCTACCAGAGCGATGAAAGGCCACCTGGTTGGCAGGGTGGGGACCTGCATCGATGGAGAGAATAGGGAGCAGCCTCCGCATGTCCCAGAGCTTCAGCAGGCCCGAGGAGTCACAGGAAGCAATGGTGTCCCCCTGCCGGAGATGGAAACAAAGTCAAGGCATTGCTTCTGTCCTCTGCCAGCAGCAAAGCCTCTGGCACAGGGCTGGGCAGCCACACACTGTATTTAAATAAAGAAATAAAGAAGCTATTCTACGTGAGGTTATCACAGCCTCTTATCAGCTCTGTTGGCTTAAATAGCAACGGAGACAACGTGACTTCTAAAGAGACCAGTTCAGGAGAAACTGGAAGTACAAAGGAGAAAAATGTCATCCTGAATTCTGACACCAGTGTCCCCTATGACTTTGACATAGATTGCATTTTACTCTGGATTTTTTCTATCCAGAGAGATATTTTGTCAAAAACTTACTTTGGGGGTGTGTTTGTGAGTGATAGTTTTGGTTTGGTTTAGAACATGCGTGCCTTCACACTTGTTTTTTATGTGCCCAATAAATGAGTTCAAGAAATGCTGCTTAATTACAGCTTTGGTAGCTCAGCAGCTCTGACCCAGATCAATGGACAGCCCACCTGGGTGAGACTGCACATAATCCACTCAGAGTAGTTACAGGAGACACTCCAGTGGCTGCTCTGTGACTGCTCCTTGTGTCACCTACAGTTGCACCCATGGATTTTCAATATGACATTTCTCCTGTAAGCAGTAGCACTGCCCAGCTGATAGATCATAACAGCACTGAGAATGAGTCCCTGGAACAGATGTTATGCAAACATTGATCAGAGACAGTCCCTGCTGCAAAGTGACTGAGAATGGAGAGCTGACTTTGACCTTCTCACTGGCCCTAATGTGGGCATCATTACTAGTGGCATAATTATGAGGAAAACACTCTAATTTACTTGTATTACAGGTTTTCCCTTCTAGTCATTAATTTTGTTACAGTAGCTGGCACACCACAAGATCCATTCCCCCTCTCTCACAAGCCTGCCATCTCATTCTCTGCCATGTTTACTTTCACTCATTGCTACTACAGACCCCTTAGGTACACAAACCTCCTCTCTGGCAGGGATTTACACAGTCCAGCTGTTGGTAGGTGCCAGATGCACTGCACTACCCTCACTCATTCTGGGCTCACTTGGTCAGGGCCTGGTGTTCATAGGACAGAGGCTGTGGGTCCAGTCCCTGCAGGGGATACTCACTGAAGAGCTGGACTCAATGATCCTTTGGTGTCCTTCCCAACTCAGACTATTCCGTGATTTTGGGATCTGTGGCCACACTAGAAAGGATGAACCCTCTGATCCTTGAATAGCAGCAGTGCTGGAGAAACCTACCCTGGGATCATCCCATTGTGCTGTGTGCTGGATGACCCAGACAAGATGGTCCTGCTCCAAAGGGTTCACACACTGTCTCAGTGGCAAAGATCAACTAGTTCTTGTTGACACAAGCCTGCAGACATTTTAACAATTTCCTCCCAGAGGTCTGGTACAAACAAATTGTGTGTAAAATGTAACAGCCAGCTGTGTATTTGTCCTGATTTCTGTGATTAGACAGCATACCTCATCAGGAAACAGAAGTAAGAAAACAGACTTCTGGTGGCAACACATCAACATACACAAAGAGGTATTTGATCAGCCTTGACACACTCTGCCCACAGACTTATTACTAAAGGCATTAATTATCACTGATCCTGAGGCAGCTGCTACACTGAGAACATCACATCATGATTTTGTTGGTGAGCTGGCTATTACACTTCAGCACTCCTTCACTCCATTCCACACCTTATCCAAATCAACTGAGCTGGAGATGAGGGATAACAACTTTTCAATAGGAAGAAATAAACCAGGACTGTAACCAAGCTGAAAAATTATTTGGAGTTACACACCATTCAAAGAAAAAGAAAAGGATAAGTCATATGTTAAATGAACTCATTTCCATCTGGCCATGGGCCATTTTCAGAAGCTTTTAAGGCAGAATCATTTTAAATTCTCCTGCGAGCTTTTGGCTTTTTCATCCCTGCTACAGTTATTATTTTACTCATTCACGGAAGACCCCCTGCCTTGCTCATGGTTTTTTTCTTGTTGTTTCTTGCCACACTGAAGTCTTTTTTATGATGTATTTTGGATGCTGTATTTTACTGAACAGCATGGTGGACCATCAGGGCTTGATTGATTTCCTACATGTAAAAGGAGAAGACAATGAGTTCCAAGGAGAAGAGGTGCAAGAGCAGATTCCCCTTGTTCTGATTTCCATTCACACTACATTTGCTGCTCAGCCCAGTTGCATTAGCTCTTTTAATCAGAGAGCATGTAAAATGATTCTATAAAACTGGTCAGGATTGCTGCCTAGTCTATAGAATCAAGCTGGTACTGTTCCGTGTGTGCACGCTGGAGTAATTAAAGAATTTATACAAGGATTCAATTAGTTTGCATTCAAAGACTGGCTCTGTTCCAGGCTCCACTTAAAGGACTTTGCAAGCCCTTTAATTGCCTTCACAGTTACATCCTCCACTCTTTACCTTCCTGCCAACTTAATGAACATCTTTATATTCCAGAATACCTCCCATTAAAATGGACATGCTCAGCTCCATATACATCACAATCCCAATCTCAACTGACACTTGCAACAAACCAAATAATTGTTACATTGGGAATTAAAAGATTTATTTAGTTTCCACGGAGTTTGTAGGAATCTATTTCCTTCTTCCCTTTTCTTAAAAAATGAATTTTTTCCTTCTGAATATTAATGATTAGCAATGGGATTAATCACCAAGTACACTTTAGGTAAATATTCCCTGAAAACTGCTGTTTTACACCTGTGAGAAGGATAAAAATCTGCATAATTATGTCTCTAGCTTATAAACACACCTCTGGATTTATTGCTGAAAGATCAATAATACATGAACCACATCAGGCTGCTTTATCTCATTTAGACTGCAGTGGACTCCTCCCAGGAGCATCCTCTATACAGCTGGAGGCAGGTCAGTAGTTGTTCCATCACCTTTTGCACATATTTTTAATAAGGCAAAACAGTAACTGAACAGCAACTCATTTCACTCTGACAGAAGAATCCCCCAACTTTCTTAGCAGCTGTCAATGAGCAACTCCTGATTTTGCACTGAGTAGAACTACTAGAAGTTGACCCAAGAAAGTAGCCATTGTTGCTTTCAGAGCATATGTGATGCCTCAGGTTTGAGCTTTTATATTTTTCAGATTCTGTGCTGCTTTAGTGTGTGGGTTTAAGCTTCATATTAGGGGATGGTGAGCTCTCTTCAGAGAGTAGGGAGACAAAACAATTCCTGCTCCAGCTGGGGACCAAGGACAAATGATCCAAATCTCAGAGCATAAACAATGGTGAATTGAAGAGAGAAAAACCAGAAGGATGGGACTTCAGGGGCTAAAGCTGTAATTGGACAATTAACTCCAATATGCAAATGGAGCAGAACTTCTAAAAGTGAGAGACCCTGTGACCAGGTGTCCATTTTGTGACCATTTTGGGTCCATCCTGGGTGCAGCCCTGGCTGGGCTCTTGTGCTGCCCAAGGTGGATCCATTGAGGCCTTTAATAAATCCCTGCTTTATTCTTTGACTCTGTCTGGCCTCTGTTCCAGGTCAGCCTTCACAGGGCATCAGATGGAGACTCAGAACACCCCTCGTGTCCTCCAAAGGAGGAGCTCCACGAACAACAATCCGTGGGAATGGCAGAACTTTGCTGCAGCAGAGTTTCCAATTCTACTGACTTCCAAAAACAACCACGGATCAGGGGTCTCTAGTTTGTGTACATGCACTCTGCAGGCTTTTCCCTTGCTGTGTGAAACCTGGGGAATCTCTCTTCCCTTTGTCACATCAAGTAGCAGGAAGTGCCTGGTGGTGTGTTTGAGGAGCACAACACATGCTAGGATTGCAGAAACCCTTTGCATAAATTTACATAAGAAACCACTGCACTCTCTGCAGAGTTACTGCTCACAGTAGTTGACATTGCACTTGAAACATTTCTGCAAAGGGAGCAATAGCTTTTGTAGAGAGGTTTAAAATAATCAGTTTTGTTTTTCCCTTTCTAACCATCAAAGAAGGGTCTGGATTCTGGGAGCTGTGCAGTGAGAGGAGATGAATGATAATTGCCATTACTGGCTTTTCTCCGCATTTTTGAGAGAGACCATGACTAAAGTAAAGTTAGGTGCCATCATTTCCTGATTAGACACTCCTGAGAGCAACAAGCATAAAAATTCCTGAGCTACACCATGTTTGTGCACAGGGATTTTTTTGGTATTCACTTCCAAATGTGAAAAACTGGGTACTATTCACTGCAGTAATGTTAAAATACAGATATAATACATACTTTCTTAAATTCATAAATTAGAGGCAAAAGATCTACTGCTGAAATGCCAAATTGTTCATTTTAAAATGCAGAACATGTTAGTAATTGAAAGAAAATGAATGTCAGTAAAGTACATGTGCATTTTTTAAAGAGAAACCACCAAAGGAACACATAAAAATCATGGAATCATTTAGATTGAAATAGACCTCCAAGATCATTGAGTCCAGCATAATATTTGGCTCCTTATCTTGTCTTTGGGTGTTTAGTAAGGGCAACTAAATGCATAAAGAAAATTAGAAATGTATTCACAGAAGCTTACCCAATTCTGAACTCCAGTAAGTGTATGAATCTCCCTCACACTTTAAATGTATTTCAGGTGAAAGAATGATCAGTTCAAGAAATCTCATCCCATTATTTTGAGAACTACTTCACAAAAAAACAGCTAAATATCTATGGTGAGCTGACACTGCTGTGTCCCAGGTGTCCCCCAAACCCACTCTATGATTCCCTGCCTCAGCTAGACAGGACAGAGAGAAATAGAACAAAAGTTTTGTGGGTTGGATTAAAGACAGGGTGATATCACTCACCAAGAACTGTCATGGACAAAGCAGACTTGACTGGGGAAAGAAATAATTTATGTAGGAGACTGGAGGAATGGTTAACAGGCTCAAAACAACCAGGTGCGAAGTGGGGTGGAAACAGGATGAGCTCTGTCTCTTTTTTCTCCTTCTTAATATATATTGTAAACCTGACTGAAAAATTCCTGTCAATGCCATCTTACCTGCCTTGCTGTATCTGGGTAAGATAAAGTTCCTGAAGTGCCTCACTCAGTCTGGATGTTGTTTTATATTTTGCAAAGTACCTTATTCTACCTTAATGTTCTGAAGTCTGCAAGTCAAATTTTGTTATTGAACCACCTGAGAATTTTGTTGTTTCTCCCATGCGCTGCCCAGATTAAATCAAACCACCCTCTCCTGAGCCCACTGAACGGGACAGGGCATTCCACCCTCATGGACCTCCCCATCCCCATGGCCCTCAAAGCCCTCATGGTTCCTGTTGCTCTCACTGCACCCACAGCCTTCATTGCCCCCACAGACCCCACACATCTCACGTCCCTCACAGCCCTCACAGAGCCCACAGCTCTCAAAGCCTTCACAACCCTCAGATCCCTCACAGAGCCCACAGCCCTCACAGCTCTCAAAGCCTTCCCAGCCCTCACAGCCCCCTGATCCACCACAGCCCTCAGAACCCTCACAGAGCCCACAGCCCTCACAGCTCTCAAAGCCTTCCCAGCCCTCACAGCCCCCAGACCCACCACAGCCCTCAGATCCCTCACAGAGCCCACAGCCCTCACAGCTCTCAAAGCCTTCCCAGCCCTCACAGCCCCCTGATCCACCACAGCCCTCAGAACCCTCACAGAGCCCACAGCCCTCACAGCTCTCAAAGCCTTCCCAGCCCTCACAGCCCCCTGATCCACCACAGCCCTCAGAACCCTCACAGAACCCACAGCCCTCACAGCTCTCAAAGCCTTCCCAGCCCTCACAGACCCCATGGCCGTCACAGACCCCAAGGCCTTCACTAACCCACAGACGTCTGTAGGAGACCAGAGAAATGGCCGACTGGCTCAAAACCACCAGGACGGCCACTGCTCCTTCTCCCGGTCCCCTTGACTCTTAGTCAACCTCTGGGTCACACTGAAATGGTGGTGGCCAACCTGTGACCTGTCGCAAGTGGCAGCGACTGAGCCATGGCCTGCCCTGAAATGGCTGCAGCTGATCCAGAACTTGATGAGAGCTCTGACACGGCCATGACTGAGCCATGGCCTGCCCCGAAATGGTGCAGCTGATCCAAAGCCTGCTGAGGGCTCTGACATGGCCATGACTGAGCCATGGCCTGCCCTGAAATGGTGCAGCTGATCCAGAACTTGATGAGAGCTCTGACACGGCCATGACTGAGCCATGGCCTGCCCCGAAATGGTGCAGCTGATCCAGAACCTGCTGAGGGCTCTGACACGGCCATGCCTGAGCCATGGCCTGCCCCGAAATGGCGGCAGCTGATCCAGAACTTGCTGAGAGCTCTGACACGGCCATGCCTGAGCCATGGCCTGCCCTGAAATGGGGCTGTTTGTCTGCATGGCAAACCTTGCCCTGCAAACCCAACACAGCACCAAAACAATATGCATTCCTACCCCTGATGGACTTCAGCTGTGCACTCTCAATTATTTTCAGATTAAATCAATCTGATATTCAAGTATCTTCTAACAGTGATATTTATTCAACCACAGATTAATTGCATTATCATAACAGAGAAGCCTTTCCAAAGTTGGTCTTTCTTTCATGCTTGCATAAATTAATTTTAAATCTAGCTTGGTATTCTACAAAGCCACATCTCCTTTGCACCACAGATCCAGCCCTGTTCTAGGCACCCTGCTTCCTTTTGGCCATGATTTGATAAGTGCTAAATGTATTCTTACCAAATACAAACCACCAGTCTAAACTAATCCAATTTCTCTACCCCATGCTTAGTTCAAGACCTTTTGAAGAAAGCTTTGCACAAACATTGTTGGAAAAGCTGTTCCTTGTCCAATGGTTGCCAATGCAAATCCAAGAGGTGGCTCTGCCTCACAACTCAGTGGTTCCCACTCCAGGCAGTGACAGCAACAGCAGAGCAGGTAAAAGTTCCACAATTTGTCAAAAACGTGACTATTACATAACAGAGTCACAGAGTAGAAGGTGGGGATGCTGTGCTGCTTTCTCGTGTACTTTAGGACAAAGTTTCCCATGAAATGCCTCAGAGAGGCAGGTTGGACCATACTGCATATGGGGAGTTGAATTTTGAAGAATCCAGGTGGATCTTTGCATTCTGATTTTGTTTGTTTTGCAAAAAGATGAGTTTAAGAAACAGCTGGTGAAAAATGAATTATGCAGGGGTCTGGACCCATGGTGTACATCTGCCACAGGAAAGGCTGGCGTGCTGGGCCAGGAGATGCAATTTAGAAAAAAATCCCTATTCCTTAGGATACACAAATTAATTCTTCTCCTCTAAGAAAGAAGGGCAAAGTTTTCCACAGTGCTTGTGGTTCTGCATGCTAAACAGTACTTGTTTCATGTACTGTATACACAGAGGGTCACATTCACTGCAGAACACAGAAATAAGCAAACAAAATCACATTAAAGGAGATAATCTCTGTTTCATTTAGTTAGCAGCAAACAGACATAACAGTATGTTTATATTTGTAAATACAAAGTCTGAAAACATAAAAGAAAAGACTGTATAGTCAATTATTATCCGTTTCTGCTGAGGATCTTTCAAGGGCCAATCTGACCTAGAATATACAATTCTTTAAAGAATTTTTAAAAGTCTTTAAAGTTACTCAAACCCAAGTTACATCAAAGCTATCTAAAAATGATGCCACATTTTTTCTTCTCGGGCTTTACAGAGCTGTCTGAATCCAAATGTCAGTGAATTACCCCAAATTTTTATCATGAACTGTTGAGATGAAGCTTCATCATGTGCAAATATTTACACAAGAGCAAAATCTGATTAAAAGCTTCAATTAGAAAAGTTCAATATTTAAGTATTTAATTTACTGCTGGTTCAAAACAAATGAATGAGACAGCATGATGGCAGACACCTGCCTTGCTTCCTATCCCACATTGTCATCTACACCATCCCAATATCCAGTCTAACCCTGCTCTCTGTCAGTTTGGAGTCATTCTCCCTTGTCCTGTCACTCCAAGCCTTTGTCTCCATCTTTTCTGAAGGCTCCCTTCAGGCGTGGAATTTCTTGATGGGTACTGAATTAATTTCTTGATGGGTTTGAAGTATTCTCTTAGACCCAGCCATGAGGAAGAGCAAAAGATCTTCTAAAATCCAAGCTTCCCCACATTGGTTTGGGTGAATTTTACAAGATGGTTTGGGCTTTACTGTGAGTTCCTGCATGGTGACAACAAAGAGCACCAGAAGGGATTGTAAAAACAGAATTAAAAAAATCAGCTCTGTGCTAAATCATAAAAGATCCTGGCTTGGAAGGGACCCACAAGGCTCATCAATGTCCATGACAGCCCCAAATCCCACCCTGTGCCTGAGAGTGGTGTCCAAACAAAAGAGAGATGCAAACCCTGAGGCTGGAGGAGAGAAGTCCCATGGCAGAATGAGCTCGTCTCAGATCTCATAAAGCAAAGGCTTGAAACAAAAGAAGGCAGATTTTCTTGAGGTGTGATTATTTTTAGAGTTAGTAAACTTGACAGGATTGAGCTTAGAATCTTCAAACAGGTTTATGTTTATTTATATATAATGTATTTATATATGTTAGAGGGAATAGAAAAAACAGGTAATGCCATGTTTTCAAAGTCAACTTGTGCCTTGATGAAGCAAACTACTAGACTAGGAGATTTTTTAATGATTTTTTTCCCCCAGAAAAAATTGTAACTGGGATTTTGATCCAAAAATAACCCAGGAAGACAAAACAATCAGACAGTGGAGGAACTGCATTTTGTGTGATTTAGGAGTGCAGAGGCAAACTCCAGCAGCAGCCAGTGCCTTTACTGACACTGAAGGTTTCTCAGTGCCCATCAGCTGCTGCACGTGGCTTTTCTTTATGGAGGTGTGTGACACCTATTACTGAGCTTTTCTTTGCAAATGATCTCTGATGAGAAACCTGAAATGGTGATGGGAAACTGAATAACACAAACAAGATGTGACATTTCAAAATCAGTCCTGGATTTGTGGGTTTTTTAATCCCACTGAAGGGCCTTGGCTGTGAGATTGTCTCTTTTCTCAAGGACACAGGGATACAGCAACTCAGGAGAGCCACTCCCTTCCAAACCAATGCATCCTGAATTTCCTTGCTTTTTAACAGTTAAATAAGTCCCTACAGTTTCTTCACAGTAAGATCCAGAGGAATATTTTTACTTCTTGGCTATCTGCTAGATATATTTATCCAGACTTCTACATTAGGAGTATCAGAGTTGGAGAGCAAAAATATTCAAACTGATCAAAAGAAAGATGGACTTTTATTCTATTCTATTCTATTCTATTCTATTCTATTCTATTCTATTCTATTCTATTCTATTCTATTCTATTCTATTCTATTCTAGTCTAGTCTAGTCTAGTCTAGTCTAGTCTAGTCTAGTCTAGTCTAGTCTAGTCTGGTCTAAATTTCTCTACCCCATTCTACTCAAGTGGCCTCAGAACACGTTATCAGATCTGCACCTAATGTGTAAAGCAGGCCCAGTGCTAACTGCAGACTCTGTGGGTAATACAGAGAGGATGGCCAAGAGAAGGGAGCACTCCAGGAAACTTCCTTCCAAAATTAGGGAATGACATGACTATGTCAGATAATGGATGTAGATGTGAATTTCAGAACAATTTTCAGAGTGATTACCTGATATCAGAAGGAGCTGTTTGCCACCAAATGAAATGGGGGTGTTTTGACACAGATTTTGTTCCTTGCCATGACAGAGAGATGGAATAGATTTTTTTTCACTTCTAACAGTGTTTGATGGCCTGAAAATGGTTAACTAATGAGAATAAAAATCTGTACTTAAAATGTAATTCAGTTCTGTAATTATATTTCTTATGCATGGAGACAGAAATAAACTAGAGGAAGAACCTATTAGCCCTTTTGCATGTATAATTGAACATGTTTGATATTACTGGGTAACCTTTGTAAGCAACTGGCTTTGAGTTTATGCACAGAGGTGAACACTTTGAATACATAAATAACAATAGGACCAGATAGGTTTTTGATTTTGTATTCTGTTCTTTTCTTGTTTGTGTCTGTTAGATGCAGTCAGACATCCCTGGCTTTATCTGGCTATCCATAGAAACATCTGAGAGATCTGACTTTTGCATCATTTGGGTGCAGTAATGAATAAGAACTGACATCAAATATCAATATTATTGGCCCAGCTAAATGGTAGCTGACATCCAACTGGACTGCTGAGGAGGTAAACAAAATTGAAAGTCTTTTTTTTTGTTTAAAAACTGTCTGACATTATTTGCCCTTCAGTAAATCAATGGAGGAATGACCTGGATGCTGCTTGCATTTTGGCCTGGGGAGGTAAAATTGGACAGTTCTTCTCAAGCATACTTTTTAAAGTCTTTTAGGTTTTCCTAATATTACCAGTAATTCTAAAAATACTTCTTTTTTTTTTTTTTTTTTTTTTTTTTTTTTTTTGGGAAACTTGATAACCACTGTAATGATTCCTAAACCTGCAGATAGCCTGTAAGATGTGTGTGTTCTATTTCCCATCTGTCAGAGCTGGGGCAGTCCCCTTCTGTTCTTTGGGGAGGTTTCTTTCTCTCTCCCACACCCATCCTCCCTCCAGGAGATCTCTGCTGTCCATGGCCACTGAGTGTCCCTGCAGGGCCGATCAAATTCCACCATCCCATGGGGAGATGCTGTGCCCAGGGGAGGAGCCAAGCATTCCTCCCTGGATCCAATCTGCCCTGGGAACAGCCCAGCAGCCTTTGCCCCCTGCATTCCCAGAGGAGCAGCTTTCTGCTGCCCTGCATTCCCAGAGGGAGAGCAGGCCCATCTCCAGCAGCCCTGGAGCTGCAGAGGAAAACTCCCCCCTTGTGCAGGATCCCTGCTCCAGCAGAGCCACAGCTGGCACTGCAGGAGGGCTGAGCCCCCCTGGGATGGGACTGTGCCACCACCCTGAGCCCCCCTGGGATGGGACTGTGCCACCACCCTGAGCCCCCCTGGGATGGGACTGTGCCACCACCCTGAGCCCCCCTGGGATGGGACTGTGCCACCACCCTGAGCCCCCCTGGGATGGGACTGTGCCACCACCCTGAGCCCCCCTGGGATGGGACTGTGCCCCACCCTGAGCCCCCCTGGGATGGGACTGTGCCACCACCCTGAGCCCCCTGGGCTGGGACTGTGCCACCACCCTGACACACTAGGGGACAGTGCATGTTCTGACTCTAGCAGTGTTCTTTTGTATTACAGCATTTTTATTTTAATTTTCCAGGAAAATAAATGTTATTCCTACTCTCTTATCTTTGCCTGTGAGCCCCTTAATTTCAAAATCACAATAATTCAGAGGGAGGCAGTTTACATTCTCTATTTCATGGGAGGCTCCTGCCTTCCTTAGCAGACACCTGGCTTTTCAAACTGAGACATCCTGTTAAACACTCTCTGTTCCCCACCCCAGTGTCTCAGGGCACTGAGAGGCAGGTTGTGCCTGACAAATACAGATAGATGCACACAGCCAAGAAAGAATTAAGATGCTTTGGGAATTCCTGTTCCCCTCCATGACATCAGCTTATCCCAAACCTTCTGCTGTGCCAGCCCCTGGGGTTTGCCCTACAAACACACAGGGCTGGCAGAGCAGTTGGCAAAGCAGCAGCTGATACTGAGCAAGAGGAGAATATTCAGGATCTCCAGCAGGAAAAAATTAGTACCTTGCTCTGCCTGTAATGAAGGTGTCAGTGGGAGCACAGGAAGCAGGAACACCACAAAGTTATTTTTCAGGAAAGATGGTCTCTGAGAGAAAAGGCTGCTCATGGCAGCAGATACCAGCACATGCCTCAGCACTTCCACACCAGTTTTAAAGAGCAGTGTGGCCAGAAGAGCTGCAGGAATCATACATCACAAATGTTTGGGTCATTTCAGAGTATTTCATATGGCCCCTTGGAGCCATCCAGGAGAAATTCCTCCCCTTCCAAAGTTAGCAGTCATTCACACAGCAGTCTGTCACCCATCCCAGTCAAAAAGGTTCTTTTCAGACAACAGCTATAAATTAGCCAGCCATGGAAAAAAACCCAACCAAAAAAAATTCATTTAAATAATCAATGACCCCAAGAGAGAGGAATGGCTTAGACATCATGCACTGATCAAGGGAGGAAGGAGGGAGCAGCAAGGAGGGGGCAGCTCTACTGAACAGGCACTGGGGCTCTGTCTGGCTGGCAGGTGGGGCCACTCTGAGCCACCACTGATTCTGAATCCAGCCCCAGAGGTCTCTGTGTCACCAAGGAGCAGGATGTTATGGGCCAAAGCAAGGAACAGGATGGTTAAAGGGAAGAAAAAAGGAAATTTGCATGCAGAACTTACCTTCCTGTTGAATGTAGCATGATTACAGGAATGCATGTGACCCTGGAATGTGTAAACACGGAGACCCTGGGAAAGAAACAACCAGACAGCATTTAAATAAGTTACAGCAATGTAACTTATTCTACAGCCTTGGTGCAAACAGAGAGACCTTGATTTTATGGTTGTGTGAAAATCAAGACACACTGTGTGATACAAAGGCAGCTCCTGGTTGCTGTGACAGGAACCCATTTTGCACCATTACTAAGGATGTATCTCCTCACTTCACACTGCAGCCAGCAGCAAAGGGGCACTCAAATACTCCCAGGTAAAGCCACTGCCCTGGCTGGAGGGCTGCAGTTAGAAGGTGGAATTGCTCCTTCCAAAACACTTAGGCACTGAGTCAGTACATGCCTCTTGATATTCAACACACACTAGCTAAGGCTTCCTTAAGGAATCACAGGCATGAAATCAAAATTAATTATCTTTTGTCATCTCCCATGTTAGGCCATAGGTGACCTACATAGTGCAGTAACATATGCCAGATGTCATCACTGATATCTGCCTTTGTTCTACCAGTACAGGAGCCATCCAACCACAGGATCTCCTGCTAAAACCCCTGACATCTTCAGGATGGCAAGGCAGAGGTATTGAAAAGAGATGCCCTTCCCTAGTTTCATAGAAACCACTGGCTTCATGGGTTAAGAAATGCTCCCTGTTAAAAGTGAAGCCCAGCTTGGAGCAGTGCAATCCTATGCTGAACAGATTTTCTCTCTGAGAAAGCATTTTATTAAACTGCAATTGAAAGACAGTTTGTTGCATTTTTCTGGAGAGTTGAAAAAACCCAAACACAAGATCTGAAATTCCACTGCTCATCCTGGTCTTGAATAAATCTCACAGGAGCAGGGGTAACATAGGTTAATCATATGTCTGTCATGCTTTTGGAGTTTATATCATCAGTTTAATCCCATTTTATTTTCCTGATTTAAAAAAAAAAAATCACTCCTACTCTGACATAAGAAATTTGAATTCTCATTTTTACTGACAAAACCTCCTACATTTTATTATCAGCATGTCTAGCAGCATATTCTCACTGTTTGCAACCAGCCCTTTCAGAAAGCAGTTAATGAGCTTTGACCACAAAGTAATCCTGGAGGGACACTCCCCAATAATGCTCTGTGGTTCATATTATACCTCTGAACCACTTAGGAGAACTCAGCCCAACAGAGCAGCAGTTGAAGGGGATTACATTGTTGTTGTAAATATCTCAGGGGTTAAGAGCATAGAGGGGAAGGAGCTATTGAGGCTGAAGAGCAAGAACATATGGGGATTCATTATCTGCAGATAAATTCCAGTGGAAAATTAGAAGACAGTTCTTGAACAGAGAGATACAAAAACTTACTCCACTCCAAGTAGTGGGGATAAAAAAAATCTCATTACTATAAGAAGCTGCTTGAAAAGCCTGGAAATAAATGACCTTCTCCTGTATGTGATCTTTTGCCCAGACTTGGAGACCAAGGAGGCTCTTTCCAGTCTTGCTCATATGGCATTAGAATACAAATTTCTGATAAAGCCCAGCATTTAATGCTGCACAGAATTCCTTTTGTTTAAAAAAATGTTGCAGGCTACTTTGGCAAGTGCCATTTTGTATCTCATTGTATTTTTCATTTACCTCGCTGTGTTGAAGAAGTTTCCCTCCAAGGCCACATGGCTATTGTGATCATACTAGGAAATTGGTATTACTCCCATAAAAGGATTGCAAGGCAACAAGAGAAAAAGGCTCTGAACTATTAAAAGCTCTGTATTTAAAGAGCACACCATTCACCTTAAGTACAAAAAGGTTATCAGAGCACAGTTCTTGAGTCCTCCATGGTTTTCAACAGAGTTACAAGGGGAAAGAGTGCTAAAAAAACCCACTCCAACCCCCCTGTATATTTGTAAGTCAGATATTAGATATAGGCTGGATATCAGGAAAAAGTTCTTCCCCCAGAGGGTGTGGGGCACTGAACAGACTCCCCAGGGAAAGGGCACAGCCCCAAGGTTGCCAGAGTCCAACAGACAGGGTGGGATTGTTGGGGTGTCTGTGCAGGACCAGGAGCTGGATTGATGATCCAGGGGATTCCTTCCAGCCCAGCAGATTCTGTGATTTCTAAGTAATAAAACATGAACCAATTAATGCTGATACAAGGAAAATTTTAATAATTACAAATTCACTGCTGGAATATAAATGTGATTACATGAAATTCCTTAAGACTGACAGGCAACTGAATTTGAGGACAGGAGACAAGGATAACCAAACACACATAAGCAGCCTAGTGAGAAAAAATGCCAAGGACATGAGAGGTACCTTGTGGGCCAGCAGCAATATCGATTGCACCCAGCCCATGGTAACAAACCAAGGGTTGGGGCATGTTTTACATGTCAAAAGTAGCCCTTGTAAAAGAACGATGCTGCTCAGCAGGGTGTAGTATTTACCCTCAGACACTCTCAAATACCAATACACACACAGCAACCTTTCCACAAACACAGAAAAAGCATGCTGTCACAAAGCAGTGGGGAAAAAGAAAACCACAAGGATGCTGCACAAAATGGATGTTAACTTTCAGCTTTCCATCCTTAAGTCAATTCAGTATAAGCCCTCTGAAAAGGATTTTAATAAAAGTAATAATAATGATAATAAAAGTGAGACAAGGCAATGGTTCTGCAAAGTGTTTCTCAATATTATCAAAACTTAATTTCCAAAGTGCTACTTTATTTTTATTCAGTGCACAGCTCAGGTTTTCTTTACCAACACTGGGAAATCTGAGTTTTGCAAACAAAAACAAATCTGGAAAGCTACTACTTGGCTGTAATACCAATAGCAGATATTCTCTGGACCAGAATTCAAGTTAGCACTGAGCTTTCAGCACCAAGAGCTCAGCAGAAAGTTAATGAAATCCCTTTTGCACATGCATTCTGCTTTTCAGGCTTTAATTATAAAAGAATCCACTATAGCACCACCAGTGCTCCCTGCAGTGTGGAACTGAACAGGGTTCAGTGGCAATCTGGGTGCATCTGCCATTTCAATGAGTTTCTTTAAGGTTCAAGTTGAGCAAGAACAAACATTTGGGCCTTGTGTCACAAGAAAAAGAGCAGGGAAAAAGAAGGAGATTGACATTAGGACAGTTCTGAGTTAGGGGAAAATTATGGTCCTTGGCTGTAGCCTGAAGGTCACAGTCACAAAATGAGAGCAGGAGCAGCAAGCAAACAGCAGAGCAGAACTCTGAAACTGGAAACAGACCCATTCCCCTCACCTTTCATCCATGGGGCCCAGCCAGTCTCATTGCATTGGACATGCCAGCAGTATAGATCATGGAAAAGACATTATTATTGTCAACTGAGTCTTGACTAAAACATTAATGGAGGAATTGGGAGTTCCATTCCCTCCTTGAGCTATTGTCAATTACATTAATAACCATCCAGTCTTCCTCTGCAGGAAACACATCGATAACAGCAACATTCAAAGAAAACAAAATATGAAGTGTTCTTCATTGTTGAGATTTTGGAGGTTTTTACTTATTATTCCCACATGCACACACACACATATAATTTTCCAGACTGAAATCCAGAAATTAACATTAGAATCAGTGGTTAGAAACACCCTGGCATTATGCTGTGGAGCCTATCAACCCTTCAGCTTCCACTGAACACAGGCATTAATTGCCAGCCTTGGACTGGAGCTACCTAAAAGACTCCCGAGAGAGAAAACATTCCTTTGTTAGAATGAAATCTGCTGTTGTGGAAAAGCAGCCTGATCTTTGGAGCTAGGGATCTGTGAGCACTAATCCTGCTGCAAAAGTAGTTAAACAAGGTTTCAAAATTCAAATTATTTTTTTGTTCCTACTTTCAAAGGATAAAAGCCCAAGATTTGGGAATCAATAGTAAAATTCTGCTGTAAATCCTCCCTATTGTGTATCCACATAGATATAGGAAAACCAGGGTAAGACAAGACAGGCTGAAGACAATCATAATTAATTTGCTTCTTTGCATTGTAATAATTAAGTTCCACCTTTAACTATGTAACACAGCAGCTGAATCTTCCTATACTTGTTTTAATTACCATTTCAACAGCAACAAACTAAAATTCCCAAACTTAACAAGCCATACTGCATGCACCTCTGGAGAAAACACACAGCCAAAACCAGAAGGGTGTCATTTGACAGCTATTAATGTTTCTCAAACTCTGCTCTTTTGGTTTTCTTTCTGGATTTTGAATGCTTTGCTGTAAATGAACATCTGACATAAAAAACCTCACTTTGGAGGTCCAGAATCAAGCTGGGTGTAATATCCTAGTCACAATAGGTAATTACCTTTATGAGTTTGATATGAGCTTTTAGACAACAACATTTGAGTATGAGATTTATCTAAACAGTGTCCAGATAGGAGATTTATTTGTAATTTCTTGGTTCATTTAGAAATTAACTCAAAGAAATAATGTTCATTCAGAAGGACTAAACTGAGAAATGTGTTCAAACCATGAAGCACTCAGCTGTGGAAATGTTCACCTCATTCTCTTTATTAAAAACAAACAAAACCTCCCAACAGTTCTTCATGAAAGGTTTAATTGCATTTGGGGGAAAATGAAAGTTCTGAGCTTACATAGGTAGAATTTTCAGCAATTCAAACACTGCAATGCTTTGGAAGCTCCCTTGGCTGGACCTGAACTTTTCCTACAGCAGGGAATGTTCAGTGCACTGTGATTTCTGGCTACCAACTCACCTGGAAGCTCTTAACGTCCTCCTTCCTTGTTGGATCTAGACAAGAGTTTCCATTTTCATAGAAAAATGCAAAATCAAAACTGTGCATCCTTCTCATTGCCATGCCTTACTCACAGCATGGCCTGGCTGCCTCAGCCAGCACTGGGGAGCTGCACAGGGAAAGGGGCAGGTCCAGCAGAACTGTGACTCTGCTGTCCCTCCTTGCCATGAAGTGGCTGCATGGAGACACCAAAAGGGATTTGGATCTCTTCATGAGAGCAAAAGGTCATTTTTAGAGAGAGAAAACTCATTTTCATGGGATATGATGGGTAAGCACAAAAACTGGAAGGAAGAGCCAAAGAATCTGTGCCCTTTCTAGCTCTGCAGGACAGCTCCTTTCTCCCCCAGCCCACACCAACCTTATGGGGCTCAACAAGGGAAAGGGCACCTGAGATGGGGCAACCCTGGGTCTGTGGACACACTGGGACATGAGATGCTGGAAAGAGACACCACAGAAAGGGACCTGGGGATCTTGGCCAGTTGGATCTGAGCCAGCAGCGCCCTGGAGCCAGGAGGGACATCCCTGTCCTGGGGGATCAGGCCCAGCAGTGCCAGCCAGGCCAGGGAGGGGATTGTCCTGTCTGCTCTGGGGCAGCCTCACCTCCAGTGCTGGGGGCAGTTTTGGGTTCCTCAAGGTAAGATATTAAGGTATCAGAGAACCTCCAAAGGGCAACAAAGATGATGAAGGACCTTGAGGGGAAGCTGGATGAGGAATAGCTGAGGGCACTTGGTCTGTTCTGCTCAAGGAGACTGAGGGGGGACTCACTGGGGCCTGAAACTTCCTTCTGAGGGCAAGAGGAGGGGCAGACACTGATCTCTGCTCTGTGGGGACCAGTGACAGGATCCAATGGAATGGCCTGAAGTTGTGTCAGGGGAGATTATTAGGGCTGGATATTGGGGGAAGATCCTTTCCCCAGAGGATGCTGAGCACTGCCCAAGCTCCCCAGGGAATGGGCACAGCCCTGAGGCTGCCAGAGCACCAGGATAATCTGGACAGCACTCTCAGGGATGCACAGGGTGGGACTGTGGGGGTGTCTGTGTAGGGCTAGGGGTTGGATTGATCCTTGTGAGTCCCTTCCAGCTCAGGCTATTCTGTGTTGGTAACTCATTCCAGCAGCCCCAGGCCAGCCCTGCTGGCAGCAGAGCCAGTGTCCATCTGCCCCATCCTGTCCCACTGATCCATCTCCAGTTACACCAGAGGCCTCACAGGCACATCAGAGCAGTGCCTGAGCAAGGGGCACTGAGCAAACCTGGAGAACAGTTCTGCCATCTGTCCCCACAGGCAGAACTCCATGAACTCGAGCACAGAACCTTCAGTGCAAAGTTTGCCTCTGTTCTCATCATTTGGAATAGACCTTGGGGGGAAAAGAACCACACAGAGAAGGTTTCTGGATGTTGGAGCAGGGGTAAGGCCAGGGCATTACTCTGATGTTTTGTAATCCATTACTTGGGGAGTAAAATTAACTTGCCACCATTTGTGTGCTCTGTTACATGAGGATTCACAGAGACAGGTGTGTAAACCAAAACCAAAGTACATCAGCTGATGGGGGATTTTTTTTAAAAAAAATGTTCTTCACTTCATCTTCCCAAAGAAATGGAAAAGAATTTTGGATCTCTTTAAAATGCATGAACTTCTATAACAACTTTCATACAGTGAAACATTAAAAACTTGAGAAGCAGCATTTTTCTAAATCTGGTAAGTAATAAAAACTAGAAAGAGAGATCTGCCTGCCAGCTAAGACCAGCACCAGGCTCTTCATCACAGAGCAGCCTTCCTTTCACTTCACAGTTAGTAACACCTGCTATTAAATAAATCAAAAAACTTAATTAACCTTGCTCTGGAATACCTCTGAATGACCTCATTTGTGTAGGTCTGAACTTTCACCTGAATGTAGTATTAATATACCTTTTGCACTGATGATGCAGGCATATTAATCTTTCATAATTGGGATGAGAAGTATGTTTCTAGGCCAAGACCTTGTATGCTAAATCTGTTCAAAGTGAACCTCTAAGGCTCTCCTAAAAAACCTTAAAAACAGGAGTTTATAGTAGAAATGCTGACAGATTATATTCTTGCCAGCATAATACAACCTGACTCAAAGATAAATGTTTCATGAATTAAAAAAGTTGAAAAAAGCTCCTCTGTTCAGCTTTGTTCTCAAGATGAAAGTGAATTATCTTTTTGTCTTCTACTGACACTTGGATTTTTGTACTGCAGTCTGCAGAAAACTGTAACCACAGGCAATATTTAAACAGACAAGACCGTGTGGGATTCTCTCCACACTCAGCTCCTGTAAGAGACATCAAACTTCCAGCTGCATAAGGAGGAACAAAGGTTTGATGGGAAGCAGAGCCTTTCTTGTACCTGCTTCTGTGAAGAGGGAGAAATGTCACCTCCAGTTGAAGAGATCACACAGGAGCACAGTCCCACCTGCAGGGCCTGACAGGACAGGCAGGGAGAAATGCCTTTGCTGGACCCAGCATTCCTCTCCCAGAAAATAAACATGATAAAGAAATCCCTCCAAGATACTGGAACCCTTTCAGGGAGAGCAGAGCTGTGCAGAGCTGCCCTGCCTGGGGCTGGGCTCAGCAGCAGAAGCTGCTGCATCCTCCTAAGGATCCTTCAGGCAGCTGAGCAGCCATCCCCCTGCCAGCAGCAGGAGAGCCAAATTCCAGAACTGCATTGCTCCTGTCCTGGGTGACTCTGGGAGCCTCAAGGTTCCAGAACTGCATTGCTCCTGTCCTGGGTGACTCTGGGAGCTTCAAGGTTCCAGGACAGCATTGCTCCTGTCCTGGGTGACTCTGGGAGCTTCAAGGTTCCAGGACAGCATTGCTCCTGTCCTGGGTGACTCTGGGAGCTTCAAGGTTCCAGGACAGCATTGCTCCTGTCCTGGGTGACTCTGGGAGCTTCAAGGTTCCAGAACTGCATTGCTCCTGTCCTGGGTGACTCTGGGAGCCTCAAGGTTCCAGAACTGCATTGCTCCTGTCCTGGGTGACTCTGGGAGCTTCAAGGTTCCAGGACAGCATTGCTCCTGTCCTGGGTGACTCTGGGAGCTTCAAGGTTCCAGGACTGCATTGCTCCTGTCCTGGGTGACTCTGGGAGCCTCAAGGTTCCAGGACAGCATTGTTCCTGTCCTGGGTGACTCTGGGAGCTTCAAGGTTCCAGGACTGCATTGCTCCTGTCCTGGGTGACTCTGGGAGCTTCAAGGTTCCAGGACTGCATTGCTCCTGTCCTGGGTGACTCTGGGAGCTTCAAGGTTCCAGGACAGCATTGCTCCTGTCCTGGGTGACTCTGGGAGCTTCAAGGTTCCAGAACTGCATTGCTCCTGTCCTGGGTGACTCTGGGAGCTTCAAGGTTCCAGGACTGCATTGCTCCTGTCCTGGGTGACTCTGGGAGCTTCAAGGTTCCAGAACTGCATTGCTCCTGTCCTGGGTGACTCTGGGAGCTTCAAGGTTCCAGAACTGCATTGCTCCTGTCCTGGGTGACTCTGGGAGCTTCAAGGTTCCAGGACTCTGTTGCTCCTGTCCTGGGTGACTCTGGGAGCTTCAAGGTTCCAGGACAGCATTGCTCCTGTCCTGGGTGACTCTGGGAGCCTCAAGGTTCCAGGACTGCATTGCTCCTGTCCTGGGTGACTCTGGGAGCTTCAAGGTTCCAGGACAGCATTGCTCCTGTCCTGGGTGACTCTGGGAGCTTCAAGGTTCCAGGACAGCATTGCTCCTGTCCTGGGTGACTCTGGGAGCTTCAAGGTTCCAGGACAGCATTGCTCCTGTCCTGGGTGACTCTGGGAGCTTCAAGGTTCCAGGACAGCATTGCTCCTGTCCTGGGTGACTCTGGGAGCTTCAAGGTTCCAGGACTGCACTGCTCCTGTCCTGGGTGACTCTGGGAGCTTCAAGGTTCCAGGACAGCATTGCTCCTGTCCTGGGTGACTCTGGGAGCTTCAAGGTTCCAGAACTGCATTGCTCCTGTCCTGGGTGACTCTGGGAGCTTCAAGGTTCCAGGGAGGGAAGGATCAGCAGTGCAGGGGCAGGGATGGCCAGGGAAATCCTGCTGTGGGAATGTGAGCTGCAGATTAACCCAGAACCTTTGCAGCACTTTCAATGAACTTGGCATTCCAGGAGAGCAATGCCTGAATGACAGGAACCTGCCAGGGCTGCCTGAAATGAAACACCACGAGCTCTATGACTTTAATGTAAAAAAGATCAAAAAGGTGAATTATAAATGAGCAGAAACTTCTGGTGAAATAGATCTGGAAAAGTTACGAGTGTAGTAGAAAAAAATACAAAATCAATTCTGTTGGCCTTGAAAATTAAATTATATGAAGGCAGAATAAAACAATGAATACATAATTTAATTATATATGAGAAGAAGTGAGAGCACTACATGTGGGAAATAATTTCCTCCTTACTTGACTATGAGAAGTTACATATGAGTCTGAAGGGCTTTAGTGCTCTTAAAAACTGAAGCTAAATTTTGGCCAAAATTCTAAATTGTTGCCTTCTGTGAGTTGCTATCAGAACAGTGATTTTTTTTTTGTAGCAGGAGAAAGGAAAAACTAAGTGGCTTTAACTGCAAAAGCCAGTATAGAGATAAAAGCAGGTAGATACACAACCATGTTTAGAAAGTAAGACAAGGGAGGTGGCCCAAACATTTTAAAAAAAAAAGAAAGGAAAAAGAAAAAGCTAAAGAATTTCTTCCCTTCAAAGAGTCAGCATAAATCAAGAGTAAGCCAGTAAGATCAAAGTTCTTTCTTGTCTGACAGCCACTGGGAGAGGGTTTACCTCTATTGGAATAAAGAAATTTGTAAGCCTGCTGCATTCCCAGTGTGAATTTTGTTCTGGCAGTCACCATGCATGGAATGCATCTCAGTCAGGTTTCAAATGGCAGATGCACAGCAAAAAATACCTAAAAAAGGGCAAACCTAACAGAACATGGCAGCAGCTCTCCTCCACCTACCAGCAGTGCAGAACAGCTTTGCCAAGGCAGCTCTGTGAGCTGCATTTCTCCATTAACCAAGGGGAAGGAATTGGCTTCTCCAAGAAGAGGGCTTGGCAAAGAAACCAGGATCTGAATGGAAGGGGAGAGCACAGCCCTGGCTCACCATGAGCTGCTTTCCCAACTACTGCTGCTTTGGGAAGAACAGCATTGGTGACCTGAATGACCAGGACCAGAGAATAATCCAGATTATTTGGCTACAAACACTGAAGTTATTAATTGGAAAAAGAAGTCCCTGCAAGAAAAAATCAAAATAAGAAAAAAAATGACTGTGTAGTTTAGAAAAAGTCTTTAGCTATCAAAATTAAAATGAAAAAAACATTAGTAGAAGAGGAGAAAACATTGCAATCTGCTCTTACAACCACACTGTCCACAGATTCTCTACTCCAGATCCTGTTACACCATCTACAGATTCTGAGTGAAAAGAAAAAAAATGCTTCTAAAAGCCCATCAAAAATATTCCTAACCTTCTGCAATTCCAAATTCTGAATTCTATAAGTATTTGAAATCAGATTCCTGCCAACATTTTCAACAGCAGAATTTTCTAGAGAAAAAAGAAAGTATTGCAGGAAGGTCTGGGTAGGAATGGGAGTAGCTCTGGTTTTACTAAGTCTGCTGATTATTTAAGCTTTATTTTTCGTCATAGCACTGCTGCTGCAAATAAAAATTTGTATTCAGTCCTGATACAAATGGAATTAGGCAAAACACCAATTTTGAACTTCCTACCTGCTTTAAAGAGTTTATTGATCGCTCCACAGCATAATTATTTTAATAATTAAAAATATACTCTAGTGATTTAGCTTTGTTAAGTTTATTAATGTTCCCCAATAAACTTAATGACTAAAAAGACATAGTAATAAATATGGTTTTTAATCCATCAATACTGGTATCAGAACTGGAGACTGAACCTTTGGGATCAGACATGCAGCTATTTATGTCACCTTCAAAGAAGCAGGAATAGAGGGGTTAACTAGAAAATCCTTACCCCACAACAAACCAGATGTCATTAAAAAGTCATACATATGTACATAAATACATAATCCTTCATGTGCAAGAAGCTGTCAAATAAAAAAACACTGAAAAAAAATCATTCCAAAGCAACATGAGATTTTCTCAGAATGTTTTTGTCAGGGGTGATGACAACATTTAGCAACTGACAGCAAGAGCCCTTCACCTGTTTTAGCAGCGATATTCACATCCTGGCAAAAGACACCAGTGACACTGAAGAGAAACAAAACTCCTGGCAGCCTTTTCAGAGGCCTCTTGTAAAATTACAGCATGATTGCATTATCTCTTAAATTAAAAAAAGTTTCTCACCAAGTTCAGCCTGTCAAAGTTGCCAGGATTAGATCTGGGACCAAATGTATTATAACTGAGCTCAGTGCTGTATAAATATTAGATCCATTATTCAAACAGCTCACAGGACAGCACCAGCTTGATTTTACAGTCACAAAATCTCCTTGTCAAATCTCTGCCCTGGGATTTTTCCCCAGGAAAGGAAGGGCTGTGGCATGGGCCCTTCTGAGCAGCAAGGAGCTGTAAACAGCAGGGTCCCACTAAAGGAGCCTCAGACAAAAGAATTGCAGCCTTGGGCTTGGTGAGTTATTAACAGCAGCCTGCTCTGTAATTGTTGCTGAAATAATCTCATTGACACATACAAGTTAGGAAATGGAGGGCTCATTAACAAAGCCTCCAGCCTTTATTAGATCATATAAATAACCAAGAGCGCCTGCAGAAGATCGATTACGGCCTCTAAACGTTTACTGAATCAGTGCTTAATTAAGACAATTTTAATATGCAAATCAAGCCTAATTACCATCATTTGTTAATGTTAGTCTGCCTGAGCTCTAAACAACTCCAGCTGCAAATATGGGAACACCATGATATTTCTCCTGCTTTTCTCCCCCTACAAAGAGCTGCAGAGCTCATGGTCAGGTGCACTTCCTGTGTGTGTGAATGCTTTCAACACCACATTTCCAGCCACTGGCTGAAGGTCAAAAAAGAGCTCAGCCTAGCATCAAATGGAGTGGAAATGTTATGCATTTTTTCACCCACTATTTGCAAGGGCTTTAATTAATGTATTTCCTACCCCAACAACTCTGGGAGCTTCTCTTCATGAATATCTGCCCTTGTTCCATGCAGTGATTGAATTGGTGGGTTTTTCACACACTTTTGTCACCCACAAGCTGATATTGGGACTTTTTGCTCTTCCTATTTCCTCTGCCCTGGGAATGGTAACTTTCCCTAAGAGCCACCTGCCCTGAGGAGCTTCAAACACACAGGAGCTGATGGGGGAATTCAGGGCTGGGAGTTCTCATTTTCCTGCTCACCTTGAGGCCACTCAGGTAACACTGGACAAGAGACCTTTTCTGTCCCAGCTGCAGCTCCCCACCATGGAAAAGGGCTGTTTCAGTTTTCCCATCCAGTTACATGCAAAACCAGCTACAAGTGAGCAAAGTTCTGCTACTCTGCTGTCCCCACTATTATTTCACATTCCACATTCATATCAAAAGTACCTGGAATGCATTTTGACATCATCTATGGTCTCATTAAATGTCCCTTCACTTTGTATCCTGCTAAAGGTGATGGAAAGTTCCCAACACTTCCAAACCCCCTCCTCTCTCACCAAGATTCCTGTGTCAGACATGGACCTGACAACTTCCTAAGACACACAGACATATCTCAAAGCAGATATCACTGTCAAAACCCAAAGGGTTTGAAAAATTAATTCAGAAGAAAATTGATCTGCATGAGACATGCACATCAACAACTCTGCTCCACAGCCATGTCCAGGCATCTCCCAAACTCAATGGTGCTTCTTATGCAGAGCTCTCCTCTGGGCTCAGCCATCTGAGCAGCAAAGTTCAAGAACATTGTTAAAAGATCTTTGCAGGTGAACATTTTCAACACATGATTTTGATTAGCAAAGAATGAAGTGCAAGCTAAGCTTTGTCTTTTCAGAAGGCAAAGGCAAACAATTATATATCTTTTTTAAATGAGAAGTGCCTTCCTTGATAAAATGCTTTCATTTGGGTTTGATTACAACCCCCCAACATATTATTTTCATTTTTGCTCATTCTGCTTTCCTGTCTCCCTCATCACTAGGGTCAGCACACACAGACATCTCTTGATCTGAGAAGTAAAGCTCTTTCATTAGTTTTATTGGTTTTGTACTTTTCAATTTAAGCCAGAGCTTTACTGATTACTCAAAGACAGACAAATGTTTTCTCTTAAATTAGAAAAAAAATTAACATAACAAAAATATTTCAACAAAAAAAAAAGCTCAAAAGGAAACCACATAAAGCTCTTTAAAATGCACATGCATTTTAACTTGCATTCCAATTCTGCAAATTTTCAATTAAAATTCTAAAACCTCATGAACAAGACAAGATGGCACAAGAAGCTTTCCATTACAAGACACCACACTCTGTTCATTTTCTCTCCAGTGAACTGAACTGCAGATAAATGACCCAGAAAGCAGCAGGAAATGAGGACATATCACCAACAGGGGTTTATGAATATTATTTGTTAGAAGACGTGGCTCTCTTAACAATACCTGACCCGTGACTAATTTCAGGGGGTCAGGGTGATCTTTGCCCTCCCCTGTGTAGGGCATTATTCTTCTCTAGAGAAGTTCAGAGGTTAATGAATAAAGTGCCAGCAAAGAAGAAATGAGACTGAGCAAGAAAATGCTCCTTCTTGGTCTCTGCTATAAATAATGCTCTCATTAAAATTCTGCCTTGGAAGAAAGGCAAGTCCATTAGTCTAGGAGCTAATTTTTACTGGCTCCTTAGATGTATGCATATTAAAAATTCAGTGTTTATAATTGCCAGCCATCAACCACCTAGTCAGTGCTGTTCTTGGAGTTTTTAATTATTTACTTCATTTGCATAGACATTCCAATTTATGATCAACCATTTGGTTATCAAGGGACAGTTTTAGCAATTCCTCTTTTGTGTTTTTATTTATTCCTTCTTTATCCCCAGCAGGAGGGCTGAGAGGACCTTGGCCAAGGTAGGTGGCAGTGGGATGGGCTCATCCCCAGCCTCCCACCCTACCTCATGGCCAGGTTCCATGGACACCTGCTGAACACCTGCACCTTGGAGCATCACAGTGGGGTACCAAACCAGCCCTCCAACCCAATGCCTCTGCCTCCTCTTCCTCAGCCCTTGCTGAAGGCCCTTGCCTGGTTCCCTGGCCCCAGAAGGAGGGAGGAGCTCACACCTGGCAATGTGCTCCCTCTTGTGCTGCAGGTGCTCTGGCACGTTGTCCCAAAGCTGTTCTCCTTTGGGATTTTACTCTGGGGCTGTGTTCTCCTTCTCCCACAACCTCACTCTGCTCCCTGAGGATACAAAAGCTGGGAAATCACCTCCAGTCCCGTCCTCCCTTGGAACCAGCAGCCTCTGCTGTTCCTGCTCCTAGGCAGACACTCCATTTCCTCCTCCAAGTGCTGCCTGCCCAGTGCCTTGGGCACATGAGAAGGACAGAAAACCTTGGCAGCTCTGCAGTGGCACAGGAGCCTGCCCCAAGATGTGCCCTGGGCAGCCCAATTCCTGCTGCCAACACACCCTCCAACTGGACATCATCCCCCAGGGACCACCAGCCCAGGGGGAACACTGACTCCTGAAAAGCCACCCCCCATTTTTGGTTCATCCTGAAAACCAGCCAAATTGCCAAGCTCAAGGCATGCTGTCTGTCCTCAGTGCTCCCTGGTGGGCTCAGCAGCCATGGCAGTGATTGATTTGCCATCCTGGTATCCCTGTGTCCCCCCTGGCCACCACAGCCAGTGACATTTTGCAGACAGGATACCAGGCAGCAAAGGGGATGGCAGGGAGCAGCCCTGCCTGGCAGGAAGGGAATTGATTACCAACCCCTCTTTTTGCCAGGAACCATTTCTGTGCTGCAATTCATACTTTTCAACAGCCAGCCTCCAGAAGGCTTTGGGGGAAATGAGGGCAATGACACCAGAGATTACAAATCAATCACTACTAGAGAGCCTTTTTATTTGGTAGAAGCTTCTGAGCAGAAAACAGCTACCAAAAATATATAATATATCCTGATTTTCTGTTAGCTGTTTCCTTCCCTTAAGCTCTTTTATGTCCTGTTTTTCTCTTGACACCACTGCTTACTTTGCTTTCACATCGATCTCTCTTACTACTTATTTTTCATTTATCCTTGATTTTATCTTTCTATCATCTTTCTCTCTCTTAACCTACACCATCCACAGTTATCTGGGAGGGAAGTAGAACATGATCTATCTATTCTACACTGCCATCCTCCCCTTGTTTCCATCCCAGATCCCTCTCAAAAATGGGACAGTAACACTGACAGAGGATGGAGAAAGATTTATATTGTCCTGAAGTCCTCACTTAGATCACTCTGCCTGCTTTTGCTCATGGCATTCTGTGGGGTTTGGCACAGCAGGATCCATGCAATAAGGAAAAATTCCAGGCATGGAATGGGACACTCCTCCCTTGGGGGACACTTCTCATCAGGACAGGAATTTTTTAAGGGTCACCATGGATGCAGCCAGAAGGAATCAGAACACAGTTACCCCAGAGCAGCCAGCTCTGATGGTACTCACATTTCTGCTTTCTCTCATCATCTAATTTGCATCCTGTTATTAACAGAAGTGCTGTCAACAGGAATTGACAAAGTGGGAAAGAGACCTCTTCTAACAAGAAACCTGGACAAGGAACAGGTCAGTTGAAATAACTCAGCTGACATGAATTTAGTAAAATAATATCAGCAGTGCTTAAGAACACCTTTTATTAAATTCAGGCTTACTGGATCAGAGCAACTTTCTGTTCTAAAATATTACTAAGTTAAGATTTAAGTAAATGGTTAGAAACTAAAAACTAGATCAAAATTGTCAAAGGGAAATATCCAAAATTCTGTAGACACTACAGTCTGGTTTTGCAGAACAGAGGTTCCCTCCATGAATTGATCCACAGAAAGTTTTCAACCTATTGACTTTTCCTGCTAATCCCAATCATCCCAGTCTTGCAGACAGCAGGACACAGCTCATGGGGGTACAGGAGCCTGAGTGACCCATGCCACACATCCTGATACAAGATCCCAGTGCTATTTCTCCATCTATTCTAGGATGAAACTGTTGCAGAACCATCTCCAGCCAGACATCCTGGGCTGCCCAGGCCCTTTGCCAGGCACTGCACACCCTGAGCTCTGAACTCTGCCCACCTCAGAAATCCTTCCTGGGCATCTGCACTGAGCCCTCCCTGCTCCCTCCTGGGGATGGAGAAAATTCTCACTGGGATGCTCCCCAGCACGTGAGAGAAGCCTGCAAAATAAAGATGTTTCCACAGAAAGAATTGGATCAATCAGGTTTTTGATTAAATTCTTTTCCATCAGATAATATTCTAACCATGTTAAGAGTGATTCTGTGTTTAGGTCTCTAACACATCCTTAGCCTCTGTAATTATTTGGAAAACTATACTGTGTTTACTGTATTGATTCAACTATTGGAAATCTTGAGATTGCCATGAAATATTTCTTTTTATTATGCCATTTCTGAAGTTGAATATTGCTGACAATAAATAGCAGGCAATTATTTTAATACCCTCTTGCTGCATATTACTTATGAAGATTGCTCTAAATTGCTAAAGACAGCACCAATTTATCTAAACAGAGTTATTTAACACCAGTATGGATTAACTTGATCTAGGCAGGTAGGCAGAACCTATGGAACTCTTTCCTTTCCTGCTCTTAAATTAAGAAAACAGTGCTGGCCCAGAACAAGCCAACAAGTCAACCCATTGACTTTTACACCAGAAAGATAAGATGCCCTCTATCAAAATCTCTGCTACTTTGGTGATGCTTACAGAGCAATTTGGTGCTATTGAGAAAGTTTGTATTTTATATATATATATATATATATATATATATATATATAATATAAGCACCATTTGCAATCCGTGTTACCTGGACCTGAAGAATTGATCATTTCCTCGAAGCTCATATACACAAGGGAAGAAGATTTACAGAAATGGAAAACAGTTTTTGGTGGCTTTTTTTTGGCTGTGAATGCTGGCAGAAAGCCACTGTTTTTCTGGATGTGTAATTTTATGCCCTGGTGTTCAGCAGATGTTTATCTAAATCATTTAAATCTGTCTTTTCTGTTTCAGACACATTTAGTATTAAGGAACAATCCCTGAGTAACTGCATACATTAAAAGTTAATTAAGAGGAAGTTAAAGAAGAAAGAATTACTTTTTTCTTACCCCCAGCAGACATTTATTTCATTCTGGCAGGTTAAAAAATGAGAAAATTTGGAGTAAGGTGTGAGAACTGGCAATGCATATTTTTTGGGAAAAGCTTTATTATCCATTTCCTTCCATGCTAATTAGGGAATGCAATCCACTTGTTAATGCTGGCTGAGTAAGAAATGTAAATTGCTCCATTAATTTGTTTAATAACCAAACTCTCAGAAGTGGTAAGTCAGCCAGCAGATGGGAGCTGTCACCACAAGCCCAGCCCAGTTTTGAACATTGCACCAGTACACACAATTTACTGCCTTCTCAGTTATCATCAGTGCCAAGCAATGTCTTCATTGTCTCAGGTTTAATACAAAAATTTACTCTTGACTACTCAAAAGTGTTTCTGGGGTAGAAAATAGGTCTAGAAAAGGTGTGCAGACCCATCCTTGAAGTTTCTGGCTTCTGCTCTGGGCTCTCAGCTGTCCAGAGCAGAAACAAGCTGCAGTTTTCTATCTCCTGTCCTGCACTTCACACACCAGAGGCCTGCTCTGGACGAGATGTGTTAATATAATACCAACTAAGTAAATTTAGCCATTATTTTAAATTAATTAGGTATTGTGTGGTCAGTGGTCATCTGGTAGACATATTATTGCACACATGCACACACCAAATTGCTTTTTTGCTAATGACTCATTTCTTTCATTCCTGCCTGTTTCAAAAAAGCAATTAAGTTGAAAATGACCTTTTGAAGATTGTACTTGTGGACCAATCTTTTCATTTTTAATTACTTACTTTGGTTTAATTGTTACATTAGGAACTATTAAGAAAGCAGCCAGCTTCATAATCAATAATTTAATTAGAGTTTTAGGACCAAGAAGTCAATGCAAATGTTATTCTGCAGCCAGGCCTTTCCCAAAGCCTTTGAAAGAACTTTATTCCCATTTTGTTTCAAAGTGACATTGGCCACATAGAAATCAAACTAATTTTTACTGCAATACATCCTGCCCACACCTTATGGATGGACACAGGAGCTGGTAAGAAGTTCACACCCAGGTCAATCCTCACTCTGCCCAGGCAGGAGCACAGCCTGCTTCCCTCACTCCATCTCCCTCATTTTCATTTCACCCCACGCTCCCCAGACCTCTTGTCAGGAGCCACACAGCGCCTGGAACCCATGGCCAGACCTCCAATATGTTACATTTATCTATTTCTAGCTCTCTAATTGCTACTAATATTCAAAGCAAGCAGCAAGTGACAACAGATGAAATCTGCCTCAATGGTGCTGAATTAATGCCCCCCTTCCCTCCACTGCCTGTCTTTGCCTGCCCTTGCAAGCTTGCAATCCAGCAATGCAGGGAGCTGCAAGTGCAGTGGGAATTGCAGGGCCTGAGGTGTCCCTTGCTTGTGGTGACAGAGCTGGGGATCACATGGCTGCATCACTCCACAGCAGCAGCAGCTTCCACCCCCCATCATCACCCACCACCCACCACCCATCATCATCCATCACCCACCACCCATCATCACCCACCACCCATCACCCATCCTGGGCAGAGGGATGAGAGGGAGCCTTGAGCCACAGCAGCAGCTTTGCCAGAAGGCCCTGAGCCCTGCAGGGCTGCAGCAATGGAGACAATCCATGTGCTGGGAGCTTTGGGAGCAGGGCAGCAAACAGGGACTCCAGGGCAGGCACTGCTACACCTTGCCAGGGATGGATCCCAGGGCTGCTTCCCCCCTGGGAAAGGCAGGGCTGAGAGGAGGAGCCAACACCTGCTCCAAGGCACTGGAAAGCCAAAGGAAGCTGGGCTGCACTGCAAGAAGCCTGCTCTGGATGGTGCAGACTGGAGAAAACTCCTGCAGAGCCTCTTTGGGAAAGCATGACTGCACAGGAAGGAAAGCATCCAGCTGCAGAGCATCCTGGGGCTCCTGAACTGGCTCAGCAGAGTTTGGTCACAGCCTCAGGGCTGCCAGAGCTCAAAGAGCATTTGGACAATGCTTCATGGACAGGGTGGGATTGCTGGGGATGGTGCTGTGCAGGGCCAGGAGCTGGACTGGATGGTCCTTGTGGGTCCCTTCCAGCTCAGCAGATTCTGTGATTCTCCAGCAGCAGCTTAAATAACTGTGAATATCATGATGGAAAGTGTTACTTTAATCTAACCTCACTGCCATTTATACATTTCATATGAATTGCAAGTCAAGCTGGAGGTTTAAGCTTTAACACACAGAACTATCCTGTCCTCTCAAAGACTTCCCTTTGAAATTAAAAATGTAGCTTTTCTATGTTTTGGGGAAAAGACAGAGGAAGACAACTCGTGAATGGGCTGAATTCCAATGGCAACAGGACTCAGACATCCCCTGGACAGGGCTGGGCAAATCAGTGAACAGGAACAGCTTAATAAATCAATTATAACCTTTTAAGGGCCACTAATTCACCTGGAGCTTCAGAATCATGGGATCACTTTGCTTGGAAAGGACCTGTAAGTCCAACTGTTGAGCTCTGCAGAACAACCTGTCTGATTCTAAAAGGTTTAGTCTGGTTTAAGCCTAGTTTAACAGGGGGGAAAGCCTGAGGGATCAGCTGGTTCTACAGTTTGTTAAACTGTTGATTGAATGGTTTGATTGGGAAAAAAAGACAAAGAAGGAAAGACACAGTTCCAGTGTGAGGGTGACCCTGGGGACAGCAGCCATACACAGTTTGAAGGGCAGTGGTTTTCCTGCCTCTCAAAAAGAAAAAAAAAACATGGCAAAACAAGAATATTGGATATTTTCATGCTTGCATCTGGGTCAACTGATCCAAGTTGCATTTATATGATCATTATTTGAAATATTTTATTACAATCTGCCTTTTTCACTGAAGATGTTTTGAAAAACAGTCAAAATGGAGCATTTTTAAGAACTACATTGACTAAATCAGGCTTTTTTTTTTTCCTCAATTGTTTTTCATTATTAGAAAGAAATTTTGACTTTTTTCCTCAGCCATACTTCTGGTTTTTAAAAAATTGGCACCAAGTCTCTAGGAAAGCATCCCAAACAGATTTAACATAAACCTTTTCAAGTTTTCCTTTTGTCTTTTGTGATACTACTTCTGGGAGAAAACATAATCCGTATTCATAACTATTTGTTCTTGATTTCATATTTCACTGTGACTCAAATTCCTTTTCATGTGAAGACAGGGAGTTTTAAAATATGAACCCATTATTTACAAATGCACAGGATGAGGAACACAGAATTTGTTACATTTCATGCCAGGAACTGGACTGATCCTGGCACATCCCTTATTTACAGCAGCATAATTCAATTGCACTGGGAGATTTGGAGTTTGCATGGAAGAGCTCTTTGTCTCCAATACTGACAACTTCAATCTTTGACCTACTTTTGAAGAGGATTGATTTGCACCTTAAACTGCCTGTCAAAGGTTTTTTAAATGACCCATCCTGTCTATCCACTCAGCTCATGAATTCATTCCTCAGGAGTTCAAAAGGGTTCAAATAAAGCTGACAAATCCAATACTCCGAGGAGATTCTGACTGATAATTTTGTGTCTAAGGTGTTTACTTGGGGATAAATCAACTGAAATAGGCTAAAAATTATAAAGAGAGCCAGATTGCTTTTCAAAATCACTCCCTTTTGCCTGCTTAATGCTTCTCTCATACACTTGATCCTTAAATTCATTTTTCCTGCATTTGCCTCGTGAATGACCATTCCAAAGGGACACAGGCAAAGAACCCCCACCACAGAATCCCTGAAAAGATCTGGGTGTTCCCATGTGCTTTAAAAGTCTACTGACAAAAATGTTCTGACAAAATCCAGATGGAAAAGCAAAATGTCTACAAACTAATTTATATTTCACTGGAAGAAAAAAAACTACAATAGGATATGTAAGGGAATTACTAATCTAGAAATTAATAAATAGTGATAAAATAAACACTGGAAAATAAATGGTCTAAAAGATAATTTAATTAGAAGAAAATAAATTTAAAAGGTTATCTAAGGAAATTATAAATTTGGAACAATTTCCCAGTTTAACCAAAAAGTTAACCAGCTTTGAGCTGCAACAGGAACCACAGCAAGGCTGTCCCAGGCCAAAGACATCCCAGGGTGGGAGAGGATGGGCAGAAATGTGAAGGAGAAAATTGCAAGGCTGCAGCTTAGATCAGCATCCTTGTAATTATTCACCATCCATATGAAACACACAGGCAGCCAAGTGCTCATCATTAAAATGCTGCAGCACAGCTGGAAACCTCAGCCAACAGCTCAGAAACTGCCCTGTGCATGGGTTTATTTATTCTCAGCTAGGACACAGAGTGAAAAGCCCTTGGAAATGGCCACTGTCCTCAAATGACCCACGTGCCTTCAGCCATTGCCCTTTCACAAAGGAAAAATGCAAATAACCACCCCCAGATTCTTGGGGTTCACTCTGCTTTCTCTGGATGCACTGATGGATCATTCTGGGACCTCTGGGGGGCAAAATGCAAAACCAAGGGAGAGCAGAGCAGGCAGGACCTGGATTGTGGCACTCAGACCATGGTGCTGGGGCTGCTGAGTGCTGCTGCTTGCCCTCCCAGGTGGGACATTCACTTGGGTTTCCCTGCTGTTCTCACAGTCCCAATTGGGTGGGAACTCAATCCAACTCAGCCAATGTTCAAGAGCCACTAGCACACCAGGATAAGCAGAACTAGAGCACAGAAGCTGCAATTTATTAACCACTGCTCTAAAAAGGGCTGTGCCCAAGAAGCTCTTTTATCCAAGGCCACATTTGAAGAGATAACATTACCCTGGAGAAGCCCCCAGCAGCCTCTTGCTCTTTGCCCTGACTATTCCTTGCTAATGAATTCCTGTGGGTGTGGTGCAGCCCCAGAGCCCCAGCCTGCCCTGCTGGATGAAGTGTGCACCAACTCAGGAACCTTTCCCAGGGGCTGAGAGATCCAGTTTCTCCAAATCCATGCACAGATATCCCTGCAGGAGCCCAGAAGGAGGCTCTGCCTGCATTCCCAGAAGGGGAAACTGCAGGAGTCTCTGAGGAGGAAAAATGGCCAGAGCTGGGTTTTACTGGGAGCTTCTTGCTGCTGTTCAGACAGGATTTTTGGGCAATTTCATTCTGGTTTTTTTTTTTTTTTTTTTCCTTTTCCCTATGAGATTGGTGCCTGCATTATTCACCACACTACCTTGCAGCTTCTAACTTTTGGTTTTGCTGTTCAGCCCACAAATTACTGACAAGGACAGTGCAGAGCCAGAACTGGCACCTGCTCACTGTGCTGCCTTAGCCCTGCTCAAGTCATCTTTGACCCAAATAGAAAATGTTGACATCCTTGATGTCTTCCTCCCTGAATATCAGAGGTATTAGCTTGATAGTGGGGTGGGAATGGGAGCCTTTTATTTGTGTGATGCAGAAATCTTCTGCAAACAGAATGCAGAAAAACCAGCTCTCATCTTAAATCACTGAGCTGCACTGCATAAGGAAATATATCCTGGATAACTAAAATATTAAATTTGAGTATCAGGGAGCAGTAGAGACCAAAATGGACATGAATTATCAAACAATATCTCAAATGCTTGTTATTTTAAAAAATGGAATAGAAATAGAGCATTGTATGAGTGTGACTTTTTACAGAGCTCTGTGTGTGCTGAACTTTGTTCCCAAGATCAGTGACACTGACGTAAATGGGCCTCTCCTAAGGACACACAGAATTCTTCCCAAATCCTCATTGGACACATTCGTCGGGGCATCACTACTGAAAGCTGCCTTTTAAATGACAGTCTCTCCTCCATGTTTTCAAAAATGAAATATCCAGTTATAAAATCTGACATTTCAAACATCAGAAAGCACATGAGATAGTTACTAAATCAATAAGTTTCAAACATGTAGAATGAAAAATGTGGGTTTTTTTCCTTCCCTTCTATTTAATTATTTAAGTGTATAAATATTTGGTATCTCATCTGTCTGAAAAAAGAGCAGAGGTTCAAGCTTGGCTCAAATGGTGTCGAGATGAATGTGAGCAGTCCCAGGAAATGGCTCCTGAGGCTGTGGGAGATGCAGAGGAGGGGCAGGGCCCTCATATGGCAGGAATTAACCCAGGCAGGGGAACTTGGACTCAGGGGGTCAGGGGCTCTTCTGCCCCTCTCACATTCATCACTGGACACACTCAGCAATTCCTGAGTGGAGATGCTTTCCCTGATGTGTCAGTGAGGAATTGTTCTGGTGAAAAGCCAGAACACGCTCGTCTTTCTATGAAACTGGCACCAAGAAGAATAAATTCTGCAGCTTATCTTGGCACCAGAGCCATCAGCTTCTCTGGCAAGAAATTCCCACCAGAGAGCTGCAGCCTGGGTCTCCACAGCTGATCTGTGTGGCTGGCACAGCACAAGGGTGGTTCCTGCCCAAATCCAACACCAGAGCTGTAATTCTTCCTCAGTGTTTGGAAAGAGCCACAAGTGCAATTCATCTTTCACTGTTCTCACTTTCCTATAGCCCTTAGGTTTAAAATTAGAGTCAATGTAATGAAGATTTTTTTAAAGCACTGGATGGATCTTACCTTGTTATGCAGGGAAAAAAAAAAAAAAAAAGGAAGAAAAGTAACACCCTGCATTTCCAAAGTCTGCAGGCTGCATTAGAGTTCTACCTTAGTAATTACAAAGATTTATGTTCCATCCTGTCCCAAATCCAGAGCTCATTGTCCATTCAACTTCCACTGCTCTGACTTACAGCTCTCTGTATCCATTATCTTTAATAAGAAAGAGCTGACTGCACTTAATGATGGAAGAGTGAGATGTGATTAGCAATAGGAATGTGATTTATGAGAAAACAAACCCAAGCATGGTTCCCAGGTTTCATTAAAAGTATCTTAAATGTACTCCTTAATGCTAATTGATCTCACAGAGATGGGAAAATACTCTATTCCCAATTAATGGGACAAAATAATTCAGCATCTTTCTGGAGGGAACATTTAATAGCATTCAGCATTTAGAGGGACGTGGCATCTTGACAGGGATTTCACCACCTCAAGTGAGGCTTCACCGTGAGCATTTACCCCAAACCATGCAAGATTTCCCACTGGACATGAAAAAAATCCAACAGCATAAATACACAACAAAATGCCATATAGAATGTTTTCTTTTCACAAAAGGTCTTTCCTTCCTTAGCAAAATTACCCAAAGCTGAAAAACAGAGCAAATATAGAGGCTTTTTCCTTATGTTTGTCAAAGGAAAACTCCTTGATGACTCTGTTAATTTGCTATAAGCAGGAGATTACTAAGATATTTGCAAGATAAAGTTCCTTGCAGGATTTACTGAAAACAAAACAAAGCAGAAATCTATTTTTCCATTAAGCATTTCGCTTTTGTTTGGATTGCAATAATTTTTTTCCTCTTTTTGAATTATTCATATTTGGATATCAAATATTCCTACAAACCAATGCATTTAGGAATAATGAGTCTTGACTAGTTTCATTTTAACTCATTGTGCTTTCTGACCAGGATGATTATTATTATTATTAAATGACCTTCTATTCAGTCTGTTCCTATAATCCATAAATAGAAATTGCCTAATAAGCATCTCAAGTATTCCAGTGTCATTTCCATGCAGTTTTTCCTACCCTGTGTTTGTATAGCTCTGATGACAGCACCATTTAATCCACAGCAACAGCTCTGCCTGCTTCCTCTCAAATCCCTTCCATGAACACAACCCTCTCCATTTGAGGCTGGGATCTTGTACCTTTACAGTCTGAGAAATGCACAGTGGCTGGAACATCAACTGAAGAATTAATTTGAGAACTTCAAAAGTTGCTCCATACCACAGAAACAGCAATAATTATTAGATTTTCTGATGAAAGAGGAAAATAATTTCTTTGGCCTTGTTTTCATGTTCTCCTTGAACAGGATTTGCATATTTGGTTTGCAAAGCAGCAGGGACAAATCCACTCTCCAGTGTACTCAATCCATTTTTACCTCTTCCAAAGAATGAAGGTAGAGAAGAACAAAGGAAGAGATGCAGAGTTTTTCTCACCACCTGCAGTGATATAATATGGAGAAAATAATGCATGTTCCACGAGGAATCAGCAGAGTTCTGGAAGAGGGGAGGCAGATTCCTTCTAGAGGAAGTGTTACATGGAGACATTTTTGGTCAGGAAATACCAAGTGTATCAGTGAATATTTTACTGGCACATCACCCTCACTTTCTATTTGGATTTCACACTGGGTTTTTTTTTTTCTCATGTCACACACATCACTAAATCCTGAATTCAGGAAAGACCAAGGCAAAGCCTGCCTACCTTTCTGACATCCCAGAGACACAAGGTCTTGTCAGCAGAGCTGGTGACAGCGGTGCTGGAGCAGGGCAGGAACTCGATGCTGTTGACTGAGTCCTTGTGGCCACGCAGGGTGTATCTGCACCTCTCACTGCAAGAGATAAAAACAGGAATGCAACACCCTCCACTCAGGGTAATATGAACAACAGACAGCTTCAGGGGAATGAAGAACACATTTTGTGCATCTCCCCAGCTCCTCTCTGGAAAAATGAACACTGACAGTGATTCCTCACCCCAGCACTGCACTACAGAGAGAGTTACAAACCCCAACCCATTGGTGTCTGCTTCCCAGTAAGGAAGGCATAAAGAAATGAGAAGTTGGTTTTAAAAGACTGAATCCTAAAGGAGGAACAATGAAAGCACCACTTTGTGTTCCCTGGGTGGATCCTCAAAAAACCTTGTTGATGCAGAACAAAATGGGAACGTGGATGAAAAGGCAGGATAGAGACAGCACAGTTTCCTTTTCATACACATGAAATTCCTTTTCTTCCAAGGGTCTGAGAGATCTATTGGACTGTGCCCACGTGCACCCTGAAGAAAGCCAGTGAGTGCTGGCAACCTGGTTTTCCTCTCAAGGTCTGCACAGAGGCTTGGAGAAAGCAAGTGGTGCCTGGCAGCTCTTCACTTGTCCCTGTGGACACCCAAAACCCTTTTCCCTGAAGGAGAGGTCTCTGGCTATGGATGAACCACTCCAGTGGCCATTGTAAGCTCCAAGTTCTTAAAGCAGAGGTGAGGGAACAGAGGTGCACCCCAAGAAATGAGGCGTTCATCATGAACTAACAGCTCAGATGGAATTACCTGGGAAGTGGTTCTGAAAGTTCTTTCAAGGCTGAAGACACTCAGGCACTTCACCTTCCCCCAGCTGAGCAGCAACACCCTAGAGCTTTTGGGCTGCCTTTCTCACCTCTTTGCTTTGTTTTCTTTGAATGAGTTCATTTCTAGGACAACACTGTTGGTCCTTCTCAGCTGAGGGGATGGACCTGATACAGATGGAACTCCATTGTAGGAAACTGGGCACAACCATGATGACACTGCTGTGGAGAATCAGTCCTCTCACCAACAGCCTGACCTTGGCTGTCCAGCTGTAATTCCATGAAAACTTTTTGGATTTTGCTCTGTGCACACACCAGAGCAGAACATTCCTTAAGCTGGAGCTGAGAAGAGAAGGAAGAGCCCAAGGATGCCCCATCCAGACAACACAGAAGGTGACAGACAAGTCTGGGATTACTTAAACTCAGCAGACTGGCAAAGCCTTAACTCCTTCAGGAGTGTGTCAAGAGGGAGGATGATTGGAAATAACCCAGGATCCATCACTGATTATTAAACAAGGGCATCACTCCATGATTTCTTCAGATATATGTAAAACTTAAATGTGCAGTATTTGTATTGTTATATCCTCTGAAAACACACAGGTAGGGGAGCATAGTGTAGAAAAAACTAATCAATGTAAACTCAGTAGCAGTTCTATCCTCTTTGTTCAGCTGAGTCAAAAATAGGATGAAAAAATAAAAGCCAACAACTCATCATAAATTACTGCAGCTTTCAGCAAGAGCTCAGAATTTTATTCCCTGCTCATGTGATTCTGACAGTAGGAACACACCTCCCTGGAGCTGGCTGCTGAATATATCACTGGGGCTTGCAAATTAGATGACTGGGTGGCTCTTAACAGAGGAATTTCTTACAATATTTATTAAGGAAGCTGTCAGCAGGGGGGAATTAAAGATGTGATTTTTCTGCCTTTTTTTCCCCCTGCCTGTATGTCCCCAGAAGGCTCTCAGAGCTCTTGCCAGTTCTGTACCACGAGCACAGGAGAGCAGTGTCTGCAGTGAGGGGCAGGCCAGGAGAGCTGCAAGGTTGGGATGGACACTGCCCTGAGCACTGATCCAACCCAGGGACTCCTTTTCCATGTGCCATTCTGGAATGAAATCCTGTGCTGAACACCCAGCCTGTCCCCACAAAGGCAAAGCAGAAGGGAAATAAGTAGCTTCTGAGGAGAAATATTATCCAGGAAATAGATTTCAAAGAAATATTAGATTGCACTGGTATCATTTTACAGAATCTATGTTTTTCTATCATAGATAATACATTATACCACCCAGTGTTATCTGTTATATAGATTACATGTATTATTTTGTCACAAGGACTCATTTTAAACTAGACATAAAGTGCTTGGCTGTTAGAACTGGGTGCACAAGGTGTCTGATATTCATGATCAGATATATGACAGGAAAATAACTTCAGTAAAATAATTCTTTTGTCTCACAGTCTCATGGCAATGTTTTACACCACAAACATGCCTTTTCCTTCTCAGATCTCACACTTTTATTTGTGCCTAGGAATGCCATTTTTTAAAGGTTCCCAATTGTTTTTAGCTTCCATGTTCCAATGTAAAGGCTCTGAGCTGCTGAACACTTTCTGACAAGGAAAATCCTGCTGCATTTTGTTTGTGGTTACTTTACATTTTTTAGAACATAGACAGCTTTCCATACCACAGTGTGAGAGCAGCTCCATTGGAAGAAAGGGGATATTTTCCTGTAATAACAAGATGTGTCTATGCCCTCCTCAAAGGCTGGAGAAGAATAATACCCTCAACCTGCTTGACTGGGCTTGGGGTGAAAGAACACAGGAAAAGGGAGGCAGTTAAAGGAGAAAAAGATATTTTGTTTGTCAGGCCCTGATGTAAATCTGGACCATCCCAGGCAGACAGGCTGCAAGAACAGGCTTGTGAGAGAATAATTAGGTGCCAAAGCAGGAAGGCCCATTCAGAATCCCTTAGCAAGGTGAAAATGGACTGATGATGTGATGGACCATGACAGCAGCAGAAGGGAAGGAAATGATTTGCACTTTTCCATCAGGAACACAAACACCCAGCCCTGATGCAGCCTCTCTCCTTCCCACTTCCCTATCACTGCACTCTGATGAGCTCTGGCTCTCGAGATCTCATTTACCACTCTGATAACTGACTGACTGAATATTTCTGAGAACCTTTCCCCAGTGCTACATAAAATAAATTCATCTTTCTGTCCAGCTGAGACATAATTTCAGCAAGATTGTCTTGTACCAGCTATCTTCTGGTTGGAAAGGGCAGCAATTTATCTAGATGTTCTTTTTCCACAAAAATAAAAAAGAAGTTGATGTGAAGGGTAGAGCATCACCCTGTTTTTTCATGCAGGTTCATGTTCCTATCCAATGGAAGAAGTTTATCTACATTAGAATAAATCTGCAGTGTTTTTTCATGGAAGTTCATGTTCCTATCCAATGGAAGAAGTTTATCTAATTAGAATAAATCTGCAGTGTTTTTTCATGGAAGTTCATATTCCTATCCAATGGAACAAATTTCTCTACATTAGAAAAATCTGCAGTGTTTTTTCATGGAAGCTCATGTTCCTATCCAATGGAAGAAGTTTCTCTACATTAGAAAAATCTGCAGTGTTTTTTCATGGAAGCTCATGTTCCTATCCAATGGAAGAAGTTTCTCTACATTAGAATAAATCTGCAGTGTTTTTTCGTGCAGGTTCATGTTCCTATCCAATGGAACAAGTTTCTCTACATTGGAATAACTCTGTAGCTCCATGCACTGGGTATTTTTCTCATTGTGAACCCAAAGCCTCATGGATATGAGCCTCACAACCTCTGAACATCCTTGTTCAGAAGACAGAGAGATCATGTATGAGCAGCAGGTTGGACACTGGCACAAATCCTGATGCCTCAAGAGGTTCTCAATAAATGATGTCATGAGAGAGATGCTGCTCAGTAGTTTAGTATTTTGCAGACTGCATGTTAAACATCACTCAGATACCACTCCAACCTTCATCCTTTCCCTGTGTTTGTACAGGACTAATTATCCTCAATGTTTTCTTTTTCTCTGCAGTCAATTCCTCTCCCTTAAATCCAAGTGAGATAGTGATGTCCATCAATAAATCAGCCTTCATTCTACCTCACCAGGTTTGGATGTTTCCTAAGAGTTTCAAACAAATATGGACAGATACTAATCCAGAAGTACATCCATGCCAGGACTGTTGGCTTCAATTAACCATACCAATATTGATACCATGAACTCAACAGATTGGGAAGATTTCATTTCTAGAGACTTCTCTTCTGAAAATCCCATTCCAGAATGGTTCATTCCATTTCCAAAGGGCTTTCAGTAAAACTGCATTGAAAACAGAAGAAATGAAAGATTTCCACTTACATAAGACTTCAGTGAATATTCCCAGGCTCTGCACAAATATAAAACAGCAGCCAAAAAATGCCCCAGTCAGATAGTGCAGAGGCTGTGCAGTAATTGAAAGGGAACACAGGCAGTGGGCAGGCTCCTCTTGCCCTGCACACTTCCCCAGTAGAACTCAGGAAGAACAGAGCAGTGCCCAGCCTGCCCTCAGTGCCAGCCATGCAAACCACAGCCACGAGGCACAGCAGATGTGGCCGACTCTTCTGCTACTTTAGGGTTTCAAAAAACCACCCTAGACATGCATGCTGGCAATCCTATAGAATTTGGATTTTTTTTGCCCCCTTTCTTGGCTTTTTTTCTTTTTTTTTTTAAGCATGTGGTTTCTATGTTCAGCTCTGTTTGGAAAAATGGGGGGAGTGGAGGGTGATACCATTTCAGTGAGTACTTAGGCAGCCATCATGACTTATTTTATTTCTGTGCCATATTGAATCTCAGTTCAAGCATGGTAATTAAAACTACCTATACAGCCAATCAAAATAATGAGATTTTGAGCTTGTTCTTTGGAGTCAGTGCCTCTCCCACACACCTTTTTCCACACCTCCAGAGGAATTCATTAAATAATGAATCCCCAAACAGGAACTCCCAAACTGTACTATCTTTCCCCAAAACTGCTCTTTGAAATGAAGCAAACACTAAACTAAACTCTCTCTCTGGTCTATTGAGAAATGTTCTGTGTGAGCTGCAATCACAATTTTCAGGGTAACTTGAAAGTCACCTGCTGTGAAGGTGGACACAGCATTTCTGAGGAAGATTTGTAAAGAGACACCACAACCAGCCTCCAGTGCTCCTACTGGGCTGTAACTGGAACAGTCAAAAGGAGAATCTTTTTAACAAAACCTAACCCTATCACTTTCTCATAGCATGGCTTTAGCTCCAAAATTTGTTTAAATTTGGCATAGAACTTTCCCAGCCAAGATCAATGGCCAAGGGTAGCAAATGGGCTGGCTTAAGACATTAAAATGCCAGCTTGGTTTATGCTGTTATAAATGCATCCTATCATGTCTTTACATTTTATGACCTCTATTTTATTTCTAGGTAGCTTCACATATGACACATCCAATTATTCATGTCAAGAATGTAAAACTACCAGTATTTCAGTAAAAAGTGCCTGCCATCATTTATGACAGTGATTTTTTTTTTTTTGGACCCATTATTTCACCAAATGTAACACATTTTCTGAGACACTGACATGTGAGGACACTTACTCTAGAAAGTACATTTGTTTCTGAAAAGATACATGGAAGTATGATGCTGTCAATATGAAACACTTTGTTCAATTATTGCTTATACTTAAATAAAATGGAACTCTCTTCCAATTGTGAACATTCATTTGTGCCCTCACTCAAACCAGTGTCTGACACTTGGAAAATGCAGTGCTGAAGGAGATATTACTTCAGCTTCTGTGACAACGCAAACATTTTTCCTCCAGTATTTAGAAACATTTAGAAAGAAAATACAAATTTAAACCTTCTCTGTGTAATTTATTTTGATATTTAGCACTTGTGGAACATTTTAATCGCTGCAATCAGAGTGCTCTGCAAAATGAGGAGCAATCCCCTGATTTCAACAGAGCTCCAAGTCAGGCTTTCCCTGGCAAGGATCAGTTTGCAGAGCTACTCACAAGTTTCTCAATCTGGTGAAATTTGCTGTCAAATAATTTGAATTTTTGCACTTTTTGAGCTCACAGGGAGCAGAAGCAGGATTCAGTACTAAACCCTGGTGTCATCACTCCCATCAGGGACTGAACCCCACAGGCACCATGAGCACATCCCAGTCCTGCTGGAAGCAGCCACAGCTCTGCCACTGATGTCAGGAGGAGCAGGATGAGATCCAGCTCTGCCACTGATGTCAGGAGGAGCAGGATGAGATCCAGCTCTGCCACTGATGTCAGGAGGAGCAGGATCAGATCCAGCTCTGCCACTGATGTCAGGAGGAGCAGGATGAGATCCAGCTCTGCCACTGATGTCAGGAGGAGCAGGATCAGATCCAGCTCTGCCACTGATGTCAGGAGGAGCAGGATGAGATCCAGCTCTGCCACTGATGTCAGGAGGAGCAGGATGAGATCCAGCTCTGCCCCTGATGTCAGGAGGAGCAGGATGAGATCCAGCTCTGCCCCTGATGTCAGGAGGAGCAGGATGAGATCCAGCTCTGCCACTGATGTCAGGAGGAGCAGGATGAGATCCAGCTCTACCACTGATGTCAGGAGGAGCAGGATGAGATCCAGCTCTGCCACTGATGTCAGGAGGAGCAGGATGAGATCCAGCTCTGCCACTGATGTCAGGAGGAGCAGGATGAGATCCAGCTCTGCCACTGATGTCAGGAGGAGCAGGATGAGATCCAGCTCTGCCACTGATGTCACGAGGAGCAGGATGAGATCCAGCTCTGCCACTGATGTCAGGAGGAGCAGGATGAGATCCAGCTCTGCCACTGATGTCAGGAGGAGCAGGATGAGATCCAGCTCTGCCACTGATGTCAGGAGGAGCAGGATGAGATCCAGCTCTGCCACTGATGTCAGGAGGAGCAGGATCAGATCCAGCTCTGCCACTGATGTCAGGAGGAGCAGGATGAGATCCAGCTCTGCCACTGATGTCAGGAGGAGCAGGATGAGATCCAGCTCTGTCACCACAGGAGACAGCTCACACTTTGCTCTGCTGCCCAGGAAATTGAGCATGTAAAAGGAAACTCATCTCTGAAGGGGGATGGACTTAACTGATGAGTGCAAGGGTGTGATTTCCCCCCTTCCTCTGTCCTTGTCTTCCTCCTCCTACCAAAAGCAAAGTTAAGTTTCCCAACTAGGAAGGCTTAGCCAAGGAAGAAAGAGCCCCAGAATTATACATATGTTTCATTAGTGTCTTCTAGGTATATAAACAAACATTCCTGATCTGACTCAGCACGTTTGTAAATCTGTAATTCCTTTTCTCAGACCTCCCTGTGAACAGTCAGACTGTTAAAACACAGTTTCTGAACTGCATCAAATTGTGTCCTTCCACTGGCAGGAAATAAATTATGTCAACAGGTACATTTTTGACTTGCTTGGTAAGTTTTGAAAACCTGCAGCAGTTTGTTTTTGAGAATGCAGATTTCCTCTCTGAGATCAAGCAAGGCTCCTTTCCTCTCCCTTTTCAGGAGCTGAACTGAGCACTGCAGCTTTTCTTTAACACCAATTTGTAAAGACTCAGCTCTCACCAGCTCTGCTGCAGCTCCTGCTGGAAACTGCAACAAAAGCCACCAGGATTTAGTAGCTGAAGAGATTCCACCTCCTGCAAGAGGGAAGTGCAGTCCCAACCCTCTCCTGGCCCTGCTGGGGGAAGGAACACCCTGGGCTTTGTGCTCACACAGGATGCACCTACACCTCCAGGTACCCTCCAGTCTGCTCCAAATTTGTCTTCCACTTATTGGGAGCCCCCACTTTTAGCAAAACTCCAAGAGAAGGCTGAAGGGCAGTGCCTGAACATGCTGGTCCTTAAATGTGGGTAACACTGGATGAGGCGTGAGCACACTCGTGCTCCCAGCCCAGCCCCAAGCACCTTGGGGCTCACTCTTGTGAGACCTCCAGAGGGTTAAAGCCTTCCCACAGCAGGGAGGTGGCCAAAAGCTTCTCTAATCCTTCCCTTCCCACCCCACACCCTCCCATTCCCCTCCTACCCCTGAGGCATTCTGGGCTGTTAACAAGATACTCTGTCAACAGCAACACCCAAACAGGACAGGAAAGCTATTTGATTGTGCTGGAAATTCATTTCATCTCCAGGGACCTTGCCTCCTTCCATATTTTGCTGTTCTAAAAATTACTTCGTCCCATTTCTATAACTTGAAAGAGCCTCTTTGGCAAATAATACACAGAAAGGGAAAATTGAATGTACCTGAGAACAAAAAAATACAAAAAACCACATGCAGAGCAGAAAAAGAGGGCAATGCATTACATTCAATGAAGTCTGATAGCTTGAACTTCAGATTCAGTGAGGTCTAATAGAGAGGGACATTTGGCAAAATTCCCCTAATAAATTTATAATTAACCAGCAGAAAGCAAGGCTCCAGTCAGGTTTCTATTCTGCAGTGAAATTAGATAACAGCCAAATAATCACAGTCCTTGAAAGAGAGTGCTGTGAATGCAGGAGAAAAAGGTTGCAAAACTTCATGCCTTACCTTTGGGATTAAAGTGCTTATTTGCCTCAATTCCTGGTAATTTATGTAACACAATATGTATTAGTGGAAAAGTAGCCAATTATAGCCCTGTATTTATTTTTCTGGCAGAGCTCTACTGTGTGTATTTAAGTAGAAGCTGTGTGTTTATTGAGCACGTGGAAACTTCCTCTACCAGGCAGATGCAGCACTGAGTTAAAAAATACTCTCAGACAAAAAAGCACCAAGTTTTGAGGCCACCACTGCTTGCTGTGGTGTTGGACACAGGCCTGGCTGCCTGATGCCAGCCTGGGAAATATTAAAAACCTTCTTTTTTACCATGTTTCTGTAGCAGGTGCACACAGATAGTGGCAGGGTGGGCTTTACAGAACAAAGACTCTCCCTGTGCCATGGTTGGTTGGAACTCTGTGGCACAAATAGGCAAAAAAAAATATAATCAATTAATTTGGTACTTGATTGGTTCCAATACTACCCCAACTCAGGATCTATTTTGATAAAAGTTGAGAATACTAAATATGATTGACAATAGCTTTATATGTTTTTGTGAGTGAAAAGACCAAGTTATTGAATTAATAATATTCTACTTAGGCTTTCATTAGAAGGTGTGAAAACTCTGCCAATAATCTATCTGCTTTTTTATTGGCTTGAAACATGAATAATGAATCTGCTCATTATTACACTGAAGATTTAGTCTCTTATTTTCTTGCATTTCTTTGAACTAATGAAGTGTTCTATGAGAAGTATTATTATTTGTATTTTCTGATTCTAGATGAAGGGGTTTTGGTGTGAGGCTTTAATTTTTTTAAAGGCAAGATAAAACAGTAAGACTGAAGGACTTAAAATCTCTACTTAAGAATAGTCTATGGTCTTTTTGTAAGATTGTAATATATTCTTCAGTTCCTTTTACTATGTAGGCTTGGCTGTAGCTCATCAAAGTATCTTTCAAATCTCACTGCTCAACACTTGATTGTTGGCAGCACAGGGCACGTTTCAGCTCATGGCAACAGCTGTTGCAAAAGCTCACTTTCTATTGAAATTGGGCTCCAAATAAATGTTGGTAACTTATTTCTGCAATTTTAGTTTGAACAGAAGCCTGTTACTTACAATCCAGATTTTTCAGAAGTGAGATGCATTTTTAAATGTTTCAAATTTGGATTATGTTTCATGTGACAAGGATTGTACTTCCCCAGGGGTAGAGTTAGGTCAATAAAAATGACTTTGAAAGTCATGGGACAGAAAAAGATTTAGGCTTTTATATCCCAAATGTAGATTATAAGTGCCCTTTTCATCAGCTTGGTCAAAGCAGACCAAGTCAATTACAAGGTTGAAAATGTGCCTACCAGAGTGATGCCAGGGAATGCTCTAAAGTAATCCTGACTTAATTAGTAATTCTCACCCCAGCTGCCAGTCAGAAATCATCCATTTGTTAACACTAATGGGAATGTTCTGGGCATTCCCAGAACCTCTGTAACACACCAGGGGGATTTGGTCCCACACTGGTACCCACCCCAATGTCCATGCAGAACACACCTTGCATTCTGTATTTCAAAATCCAGGTCTAGCTCTTTCCTCTGCCTCTGGAAAATCAACACCCACGTATCAAACCATCCATTTGTGGCTATGGCTTCTAACTTTTCCATCAAGTCTGTCTGCATGCAGAAAAGAAATTCCATCAGCCAAAGGAGAAGCTTTGTACAGCCCAGTGCTGCCAGCACCGGCAGGATCTGCAGCAGGTCCCCTCCAGGGTCAGCTCTTGTATTTCACAGTGCTGGAACAAAATGCTGTTTCAGTCCTTCAGTCAGGAACTAGAACACAAACTCCTCCTTGGAAATGCCTGTGTCTCCTTGCAACACACAGAAAGCCAAGCCACCTATCCCAGAATTCCAGACCTCAGTGCAGGAACAAGGTACATTCAGGTTCAGAAAGGTACATGGCAATTCTTAGATTATTTTTTGACTCTTACCCTTGCTCAGCACTTTCTGCAAATCAAGTTTCCTCAGGGGATTTTTTTGTTGGACAGGTGAAGACAGGAGCATTCAGAAATGACTTATTGAAACCCAGAGCCTTGTTTCATGAAACAATTATCTCCTCCCCCCTCCAGGCCCAGGGGTCTGAGCTAATCAGATCAGCACAGGCTCAGCAATAATGCAGCATTGAAGCAGGCCAGGACAAGCAGTGTGTTTGCTGCTCAGCAGTTCTGCCACTGAATAAGCAAAGCCTCTCCCCTGTGCCAGAGGGCTCTCCTCAATTACCACATCAGCTGACAGCAGTGCTGAGCTCATGGCCTGCTCCACACTCCAGATGAAGCTGTCATGATCTTATTATTTGTGTCTTCTTTTTTGCTTTCATTACAAGGACTTTACCTCTAAAACTCCTGCCTGTTCAGGCTAACCCTGAACAAGTAAATGCAGATGTCTCAATCCCTCCCTGCTTTTAAAGACAACAGCACACATGTGTTTTGATGGATCACTGTCAAGTGGTTTCATTTTTTGTGTCCTTATATTAAGGCTCATCTGAGAACTATTTGAACAGGTTATTTTGCAGTTTTAGGCTTTTGCTGTTCAAAGAAAATATTGTGGAGAAGATGAACCATCTGCACTCCACATTCAGATCCCCTTAATGGTGCATTCCAACCACCCTGCAGAATTGGTTATTTCTTTCATTCTCTTCCTTGTCATCATTTATTTTGTTCTTCAACACAATCATGTTAATAAATAAAGAATATGGCATTATATGCAAAGCTACTGACTGGTGAGACATAACACAGAAAAGAACAAATGCGACAATGAAAAACAAAATTTGAAATATATTTACACCAGAAGACCAGATAAACTTACTACATTATGCTGGAATACACATTTTCTTTGTGAGGCTGATCTGATCTATTGCTTCTAAAAACTCCCAGACAATGTAAGAAATAATTGTTTTCAACAAGAGTTTAAGTCTGTAACAGTGAATAACAGCACACTTTTAAAAAATGTCACTCCTGTAACACTAAAGCCCAGAATACCTCACCAAAGCCTACTGTGTTCATCCCCCCAAGCTCTATCATGTCATGTTCTCTAGAAGTTTGCATATTTAGGATGAGATTTCCAAGCTGTCTGGACAGTGCAGAGTCTGAGATTCCTGCAGCTGTTGGGTGCCCAAATCATGGGATTTTCCCTTGTGACAGTGTGGCTGCACCAACACATTATCAATCAACACCTTGGGCTCTTTGAAAGCTCCAGCTCTGGGTGTGTTAAATGAAGGGTTGGGGTGGAGCAGCTGTTGAGGGAGAACTTCTGCTGTGAACTTGTTCAGAACTTGTTCTGTGCTGTCACCAGAAGCAGGGAGCAGCTGATGAGGAGAACAAGAAGTGGCTCTCAGGGTCTGTTTGCCAGGAGCTGCATTCATTTGCACAGTGGATGACCCAGGCCTGCACTAGCACAGAATTCTTGCCTTCCTTCAAAACACCACTGTTGGAAACCTACCAACAAAAGGGAAAGACTGACACAAGAACTACACAGGAGGCCAGCAGAATAAATCTAGAGAACTCAACTAGGTCCTCACAGTTGCCATAAAACTGACTCAAATCAGCTTTTAGCCCTCAAAAAAACAACCAAACCTGAGTCCAGCAAACCCCCTGCATCCCCCAAAACCCCTAAAACAAACAAATACTTCATTATTTTACCTCAGGATCCATTTCTGGTCTGGCTTATAGTGATGAAATTCTATATAGGACAGAGAAAGCAGTACTGGCACATCATAATTTAATTTCACTACTTTTTAATTTTTTTTGTGTGTATTAAGTTAGTAATTTTTAATTTATTTTTAATTTATTTCTTCTATGCCTTTAATCCCAACCCATATAAAGCACTGTGACTCTTATCAGGTGTTAGTTTATTTTCCTCCACATTTTAAATTTACTGAAACTTTTTTAGACCTATTAAACAAGCAAATTCTTTTTGAAAACAGTACAAGGCTGAGATGCAAGAAATATAAGCACTTCAATATTTAAGTGAGGAAAATGAATTTCAGTGTGCTTTCAAATTGGTTTTCTTCAGTGCAGAGTTTCTTTATTTGTCCAAATAAAATGGATTTGAGTGGGTGGCAGCTTTAAGGAGTCATGCAGCACAATTCAATGGCTTTGTGAACTTGGGAAGGGATTATGAATAATGGATTTGCTGTGCTCTTAGACATGGAGCCACAACAAAACCAGTGCCATGGAAGTTCTCTAATGGGCATCTGCTGGAGTGAAGAATAAAGAGCCTGGTCCACCCACTGAAGCTACAGGTGCAGGAATGTTTGTTTAGATCAGTGCCTGAGCACAGAATGGGAAGACTAAATTCCCAGGGATACCTCCCACCACTCCCCAAAAAAAGGGAGAAAAGGGCTGGATTTCCCTTTGCCAACAGCTGGAGGAAGGAAAAGATTCACTTGAGACACAAACACAAAATACAAGAGTGATTTTGTCTCCTCCTTACCTAGATGTGGACAGTTTGGTTCACTTTCCTTTTTGGTCCAACTTTCCCTGTTAACAGCATGATTTTCCATCAATAGATTTATATTATCTCTATGACACCTGTGTAATCCCAGTGTGCAGCCAAAATAAGTGTCAGTGGATGAGAAGAGTCTCCACTGTTCTAAAGGGAAAGAGAGGCCTTTGCAATCCCCACTGAAATCTTCAGCTGCACACAGCAAAGCTCAGCTTACAACTGAATATGTAATCCAAGTACTGTCAAGCCATGAGTGATCAGCTGATATGGATCACTTACAAGGCTGACACACTGAGAATTAGGTTTTCATCAACCCACAGTGCCAGCTGCTAACTTCACACCTGGGATCTCAGTGTCCCCAAACCCTCATTTCAATCTTAACCTTCCAAAGTCAGCTAAGATCTGTATTACTGTGAAACAAAGCCTGATATTAAAAATAAAAAAATCTAAAAAGGGCTTTTAAAGGAGGAGAACATCACTGCAGAAGATCACACAGAGTATTTTTACTTTTTCTTTTGAATTTCAGAGCAGGGCTATGAGTGTGACTACAGCTGTGTTCCCAGTGTGCAGCAAACTCCTGTGCCCTTTATGCCACAGAAACACTCTGTGACTGTCTGCTCTGTATTAAATAATTCACAAATTTTGTTGACATTTTACTGCAGTCTCCATATTAAGATTCCATTATGTAGAATGTTTGTGTTGGTGACAGAAATGTGCTTGAAAGGGACACTAAAATATAAAGAAATTCATTGGGTTTGCATCAAGTGGATAATTCCAATACATATTTCATAGGTTTCCCACAGACACACGCCCTTGCAGGCTCTGAGTTCAGTAAAGAGATGCATAAAAATTGTCTTGCAGATGGTGAATTGATTCCTAGCTGGGAAAGATATTGGTCAGCCTAGAACAAGATTTTTGTGTGATGATGTGTCTCAATTCACATCAGAAAACCTACAAATAGGGAAGTGCAGAAGGGAAATTGCCAACTTTTTTATTTGCTTCATCCTGATCTTCACCTCCACCAAGGCAAAACCCCTCCTGATTTTCCTGGGAAATGTCAGAGGGGTCGTGTCTGCTGTATTCACTTGGATCAGGTGGGAACAGACCTTACAGCTCTCAGCCTGCTTGAGCATTTGGAGATGGCTCTCAAAGAATGACCCACACAGGGCACCAGACAAGCTGTGTTATTGTAGGAGTCCAACAACTTAGGGAAGTGTAAGGAGTGAGGACAGAAATAAACCTCAAGTTTTTGAAAAGTGTCCCAGAGAAATGAAATCACTATTGGGAACAGTATTTATTGACATTTTAAGGAAGTACAAACACAATTCAGTGTCTTCCAATGCCAATTAAAGACCCAGGGCACTTTCTTTGTATGCAAGAATTAATTGTTAAAGGACTAAGATGTGACTTGTGTTCATTTTCCAGCTGAGGCTAAGAGAGTTTGCTCTAACAGGATGCACAACTAGAGTTCCACCATTGGGGAGAGAAAATGATCTTGTGTAACATCTGAACCCTTAAAAGAAGACAATAAAAAGGAAGAAAAATAAAACCCAAAAGCATCACACATAGACATGTCTGAAGACTGCCTGGAGCCAGAAGACAAGAACTTGAAAAATTACAAGAGGCATTTCCATGCATTAGGCATCCACTGCAGCAGACTTCTACTTTGAAATCAAATGACCAATGCAGCTGATTTCAAACCAGGAGACATCAGGAGCTCAAACCAGCTCACATTCAGGTGGATATGTGGATTTGTCTGTCAGAGTATTGCTGCTATGAATAGTAAGATGCATTCCTGCTCTTTTTAGTTCACTGGGAGACAAGAAGAGAAATAAGCTACAATTACCAGTGCTGCAGCACATGGGGATTTTGGGTGACTTGATTGTGGAGCACAGACTGTGTGTGTATTATTTGCACTAACTGGTACTGACAGGATGTGGGAGTGATGATGGAGATACATAATTTTAATGAGCTGTTGTCTTCCCTGAGCTCTGTAATAATATCTGACAGTTTTCACTGCTCTGTGAATTACTCTGTTGGTACAATTAATTTCTGGTTGGGTGGAGATACTGTAAGGCAGTATTTTCAGGAAAAAAGCTTAGGTAAAGAAAAGGCTGCCAGTAATGAGTGACTGTAACGTGAGGGAGAAAGAAAACATCTGGATAATGAGTGGAAAACTATAATCTGACTTCAGTTGTGCTGAGTGCCTCAGTGCTGATCCTTTCTGAATCTAGGACAGTGGAAATACCCTGTCAAGATCTGATGAACATTTTGCAGGTTGTAACACTGCACACTTGCAAATAGGACAAAAAGAGGAAAAAACAGTGCTTGAGCTTCCTCCAGTGCACACAATCCCAGCAAACTCAGCTTTTTGCACCTGCCAGGTGCTCTGGCTAGGATTTGGTGGAAGGAAGCCTCAGTTTTACCTCCCTCATTCCTCCTGCTCCTGAAGCAGCTTCTAGGGAATTGAGGAGGTGTTTGGACAAGTGAGAGACACCAAGAAAAGCTGTTCAACTTTCAGAGGAACACCTTCCTCAGCAGCTCAAATGAAGCTTCCTGCTGTCCAACAGGAGCCTCTCAGCCAACTGCACATAATTTAGGGACTTTGGCCTAAAGGAGCAGAACTAGAACATAAAAACCCCCTAACTGTTGCATCTAGAATGTTTTTCCAAGCCATACTGAAGGCTGAAACAATGGAAGCAAGGAGACTTCTGAGATCAGAAAATGAAACACCCTTTAATGTATATCAAGTGCAACTTTCTCAAGTATCTTTTCATTAAATAAATACTATGTAGCTAACTATGGTAGAGCTCAGGTAAGCCTACTCCAAAATCTCTGCAGAACTCAGACATTTTAGAAGGCACCTCTATCTTCAGTGTCAGTTTTAAAAAAGTATAGCAGTAACTTGATTTTTTTCCCCCTCCATTAATCAAAAACTGTGCTGTGCAGCTCAAGACCAGTACAGAAATCAGAAAGCAAAGCACTTACATTTCTAATTAGGAAAAAAAGTCAAGATATTCTGAATTTAAAAAAAAAAAATATCACTTCAACTACTAGGATCTTCAAATATGCCTCCCGTGCACAGGCTAAATTGCCACAGAGGGGTCCAGTAAAAGCCAGAGAGAAAATGGATTTATCTATGTTAGTAGCCAACAGCCACCAATACAAACATTTCAGCAGAAGTTACACAACTCCTGTCATGTTTTAGAGTAATTAATAATCACATAAACATCTATCTCTCATGGATCTATATTGTAACTGAAAATCCAATACTGATTTTCTTTCTTCTCACCCAACAGGAAGATTTGAAGACAACTAATCTTGACATAATTTTATCATCCCAAGGAATGGAAAGGCAGGGTTTTAATGATGGCCTCAGTTGTTGGCCTCAAGTAAAGCCCTTCACCTCTTTGTTTATTTCCCCAGATGTAAATTATGGTCTGGTTCCCCAGCCCAGGCATTCCGTGGGCATCAGCTAAGATTTTTCTGGCCTTTGGGACCTGCAAATATGTGACCATAATAAACGTTTCTCATTGCTGATGCATATTGCCTCATACTAAATCCACTATGTGATTTAAGTTTACAACATTGACTTCAAGCTACACTTCTGTAAAGTTTTGCATTTCAAGCTTCATCTTATCCAGTATTATGAAGATTTAGCCATATCTTCCCTTTAACTGAATAGCTCTGCTTTGAATATCATCTTTTCCTTGATAATTCTCATTTTCAAATTGATTTTTTACAATTGGCTCTCTGGGAATTATATCAATGAGATTTTAGACATTCCTGATCCTGAAAAATGTGTTATGGAATTGTAGCATAATTATAAATTTGGAGACTTGGGCATAGGCCTGGATTTGATTGGAAGGATTAATAGCAGCTTGTCTCTCCAGTGCTCCTTGGAGGATTCCAAAGGGAATTCTCCTTTATCAAAATGGCAAGCACTTCCTGCCGTGCTGTCAGGAGAGACATTACAAACTACCCAAAAATGGTCCTTCCACATTTCCTCGGAGTTCTTCTACCTGCCTTCTAATTTCCTGGAGGACATTTGTCTTCTCTGGAAATGGATTAGCTCCACTTTTACTGGAATCAATTGAAGGTGGGATCTGGCCAGAAGAGCCTGTGGCTTGTGTCCCACTGAGCAGCCAGCCAGACACCTCAAATGGGGTATCTTGGAAAGGGCTGGCTACACACACCCACCCTGATTCAAAAAGTGAAAATACAGCTCCATTTTGAAACTAGAAAATCTTTGGGATCCTTCTGAGGTGATTTTTCAGGATCCTGAAATAGATTTTTACGCATTTGGTGTGGTGAAAAAACCCCTACAAATCTGTGAATAAATATTGCATTGCAAAGCTGCCTAAGGGAAAAGGATGAAAAAGAAGCAGAGTATGAATGTCAAGGGTGGCAGGAGAAGCCAGGCTAAACCCTGGGCTCTGATGGTACAAAGCAGAGTGTGACCAGTCCACTTGGCTACTCCAGCTACATTAAATCATTACTTTAGTGAAACTAGAGAAAAAAACCCACCCCAGAGTATAACAGCAGTTTAAAATCAACATAACCATGTCTTGCACTGCACACACTCAAGGTGTGTATTAATAAAACACAGGCAGTGCCATCACTGCATGGTGTCATTGCATGGTATCATTCCAAGGAAAGCTATAGCTGACAAGGGCTTCTAATTAAACAAAATCCATCCCTGCTTGATTTCTTTAAATACTAACCCTAAATTTTCCAAAATTAAATACTTCTTATGAGAAGAAACTACAAACAACAGTTAGCAAGTGGAGAGAGGTCACAACAGGAGATAATTTTAATAGGGGTGTTGGAGCAAAAGAAGGAATTATATATATATAAACTAGTAATTAATGTCAGATACATCTGACACTTGGGCAAGGAAGTGAGAATGTCCAGTCTTGTTGCAGAGAAGCAAGAAGTGTCAACCATTTTTTTTGTATATCTGGGAATAAGTAAAAGAATATATAAACACCTCAGTAATAGGACACTATCCTGGAGGCTGCACAGGAGAATTAACAATAATCACTATCAGTCACTTCTAAAATGTGCACCTGAACAAATGCACCAATGGATAGAAATGACTGAAGACTCAGGTAAACACACATTTTAAAATTTTAAAATAAAATTTGATTCTGGGAGAAATTTCCATGCGTAGACAAAAATTGCCGTGTTAATGGAAAAAGAAAACAAATGAGTGATGGATTAGGGAACCAGAAATGGCTCCAAATCACAAACACATCCTCACCCTGGGCTCTGCTGCAGGACAGCACAATTGCATTTCTGGCTGGCCTAATTCCACATGGTTTGTACTACTGAAAGGAAGTAGAGAAAAATGGAGAACTGGTCTAAAGAGTGCAGAATGGATCAACTGGAGAAAACCAATTCTGGCTGTTCTGACTGCTGCAAACAATTTCTCAAGCTCAAAGCATAAATAACAATGTTTGCATTTAACACTGGCTGTCGAGCATATGTCTGCAAAGCTCAACAACCTCCTGTGTTTACAGGAGATATATGATGCTCAGCTTGATTTGCATATCAGAGATCAGGCTGTAAATCTCTGATGATATTTACCACTGGATAATTGAAATTAATCCTGCCAAAATGACTTTGACAGTGCTGAATTTATGGTCTGAGAAAACACCCCTGGAACTGCCTGCTGTGCTAGAACATAACTGGCTGCATGTTTTCAACCTGAGCTATGCTGCTGCATAAAATGCTGGCCCCAAATGATAAACCTCTCCCTTTCTCCTCCAACTTCCTATTTCCATAATCATTAAGAAGTGGGGATAATTTGGAAGGTAGCAGATATGTCCCTGTATTGCTGTTTTGTTTTGGTTGAATTTTCTCTAGCCATGGCAGGCACACAAATTACCTTCCTTCCTTCCCTGCACTCCCCATCCCAATGTTACACCATTTCCTTTTAAAGTTCCTTTAAAAGCAACCAATGATCCCAGCAGAAAGCATCAGGAAGTTCCAACAGCAGAACTCAGACTCCCTTGAGTCCTTCAGTAACTCAGATCATGGCTGTGTCTCAGCCTGTGTCTCTGTTTCCAGGGAAAAAGGAAGGAGCTTGGATTCTCGTTTCTTTGCTTTCTGTTTTATTTCTTAAACTCAGCTTGTATCTTAAATAGAAGACTCAGAAGTTGTCTAGAAGAACACAGTTTACTACAAAGGTACCTCACACTACCCTCCTGGAAGGAATGTCATTTGTGGCTTGATATATGATTCAAACTTACATTATACACAGAAGAAAAACATTTGTGAATAACAAAAACCCCCAAACAAACAAAAACCCCAGCAGTAATTTCACGTTCTAAGAAAAAAACATTCAAATATTTAGAAGGCAGAACTTTCTCATCATTGGCAAAGAATTATAATTTATTAAATTGTAATTTATTAAAACTTCTGGCAACATTTTCCTATTCAAGAGATGTTGAATCTTGAAGTCTTTAGACTCCAATAAAGGCTTGGATGATTGTGCAAATTGCACCTTGGATTTTGGTGCTAAAAGATAGCAAACAGCCTCCCCATTTTCTTACACCAAGTTTGCAGCTACAGAGAATGCTGTATATTTTCCAAAAGCAACACTTACAGAAAAGTGTGTTCCTAATGTATAAAAGTGGCTTTTTTGAAGCTCGGAAATAAAAAGACAACTGTCACCCACTACAGAAATGGATGTATTTTTATTTGTAGCCTTTTTTAAAAACATACCTCTTTCAGAGAGGTGGCAGTGATAACTCTGACATCCTTCTTGCTTTTCTTCCCCTACAATCTGCTGCTTTCCAGGCCCATTCAATTTGAAAGCAGGCATCCATCCAAATATGTAATATTAAGGAAAAAAGACAGCTCTCATTTATAAAATCTTAATTTCTTGTTAGTGGAAAGAATAAAACCACTAGATTAACTGTGATCCCTGATCATGATCATCCCACAAGAATGTTATCTTGGGCTCTGTCCCCTGCTCAGAGCCTGTGGTACCTGTGATGCCTTGAGAAGGCTGACCTAGAGCAGAGGCCAGACAGAGTTAAAGAATAAAGCAGGGATTTATTAAAGGCCTCAATGGATCCACCTTGGGCAGCACAAGAGCCCAGCCAGGGCTGCACCCAAGATGAACCAAAATGGTCACAAAATGGACACCTGGTCACAGGGTCTCTCACTTTTAGAAGTTCTGCTCCATTTGCATTTTGGAGTTAATTGTCCAATTCCAGCTTTAGCCTATGAAGTCCCATCCTGCTTGTTTTTCTCTCTTCCTTCCACCATTGTTTGTGCTCTTGGGTCTGAGATTTGGATCATTTGTCCTTGGTCCCCAGCTGGAGCAGGAATTGTTTTGTCTCCCTGCTCTGTGAAGAGAGCTCACCATCCCCTGATATGAAGCTGAGAACTGCACACTAAAGCAGCACAGAATCTGAAAACTATAAAAGCTCAAACCTGAGGCATCATCTGGACGGGAAGAATGCTGATGATGGCACCTGTTCTGTGGGGATGGGGAGACAACTAACTTTCCAAGAATCATAAGCCAAGGAAAGCCTGCTCCATGTCCCTGCTGTCACACAGCCCCAGGCTGCCAGGGAGGCTGAAGGAGGGCACACATTGCTGTGGTGGCCAGCCCAGCTGGCTGTGATCACACCAGAGAGCTCCAGGCTCGTGGCACATTTCCAGGGGACAGCCTGGGACAGCTGGGATTAGTGCTGCACACTGGGCCAGGTAGCTCAGCAACCAGCACTGCCAAGCCCAAACTCACTGCAGGCTCTTCTGTAGAGCAGCTCCCAATCTAACAGCAGCAATTTAACAATCCAATGGAAACCATCAGCTCATTAATCTGTCCATAGCCTTCCCTAATTTCCAAACCTTGCTATACATCCTGCACAGGCTGATTTTTCACTTGAATGAGCCAACATGGGCGTAAGGCCCAACTCCAGCTGAGTGTTCTGCAGAACCAGGATGGCCTAAGTTTGAAACAGCCACATCTTGTGATCAAACCTCTTGTAGAGAAGCTCTTCCAAAATGTGTCATTTCTGCACAGCCCTCAGTTCATATCAAGTGCCTACACCACATACAGCTCTACAAACTCACCTGAGCCCAGCACAGCAGAACTCACCTGGTTTTGCACTGAGGCACTGCAGCAGCACCCAGCACATGGCTTTTACTGAACACCAAAAACCCAGCAGGGAGGACTCCCACAGGGGCTTTGCTTTTTTCTCATTCTCTGAATACACCTTATTTTAATCAGAATATGTCACATTTTTATACCACTTCCTGCTGCCTGTAGCCACTGAGATTTTGCATAATTTTTGGTGTTTCAGTGAATCTGCATGGACAGTCAGCCTTTCACATCATGGCTGGGATGTTACTCTCTTATTTTCACAGGCAAGGCGCAGCTCAGATAGACTGGAGGCAGAAATGGGAGGTGGTGATGAGTGTGAGTGGGAGGCACCATGGGCTGGTGGTGAAGGTTTGCTGTGATTCCTCTGACTACAAAAGCTTCCTCAGTCGAAAAAGCATTTTCAACTGTCTAAACAAAACCTTTGTCTATGCAAATTCAAACCCATTCTGACATAAAATTAAAGCTATTGTTAGTATTACTTTTTAAAGGTCATGAATGTGCCATAAAGGATAATCAAAGCATTAGAAAACTATAACAGGTTAAGAAAAGAAGTGACAATACATTTGATTTTAGTGCTTCCATTTCTAAGGAAAACACTGACCATTAATGCCTTTTACTGATAGTAATGGTGGAAGCATCATCTGTTCTCAGGACTGGCTGACCATTTCTATGATAGAAGCCACCTCTCAGCTGGCTTGAACTTTGCCAAGCATGAACTAGTTGGGTTTTTTTCTTCCCCAAATAATTTGGAATAATTCATGAAAGGATGGATTAGTTATCCCATTTTGAAAACAATATTTTTAATATCATTTAATGCTTCCTCAATTCATGGTTTGAAAGCAAGACTGGAAATCTGATACTGACAGAGTTTTAATTAACTCTCAATGGAATCTGGATGAATTGGATCAGTTTGAAAAGTCTCCAATAAGGGCTCACTGCAATTGCAGTAGACTGGGAGGGATTTAGAAAAAAGGAACAGAAGAAGAAATTTTCTGTGAAGCTTCTTCCCCTGCAGTGGCCAACAATCATGAAGGGGTATATCACCTCATTCAAATGCAAAGGAAGTAAAAGACCAATGGGAAATGGAAAAATCCATTAGGACTGGATAATAAAGAACCAGGGAAAAGGCCTATGGAATTGGAAACTTCTCTGTGGACTGATGGCATTCAGCTGTTAATGATCAGACCTAGTACAGTACAGTCATTCATGAGCCTGGTTTGTAGAGAGATAGTTTAGAAAGAGATAAATCCATCCCATTTCTTTAAGGGGTAAGTTAATCAAAACTGAAGACAACTGGAGAGAGTTAAGGAACTAATAATTAATTAGTAAGCACAAATACACTGATATTTTAAAGCACGTTCATAAAAATGCATTTGCCTGGATAATAAAGTAGATATATGTTGATTTATTAACCAAGAGTCACCTTCCTGAAACACAGATAATGACTAAAATAAATTTCCACCTGGCTAACCTTAGAGTGTGTTGTGTACTTATGAGCTTGAAACAGTATATAGAAAACTTACTGAGAGTTTGATTCAGTTACTTATTCAAATTACACATCGAAGTCCCACTAAGCTCTTCCCTTAAAAAACGCCAGCAGTGAAGAATAACGGGAGCCAAGTGAAAGCAGATACTTCCATTTTGGCACGATGTTAATTTAAGTCCTTCCTAGCTCCTTTTATCCAGAGGCTGATTTTCCCACCCTGCCTTTGATTCCTTCTGAACTCCAGCAGTGGATGGGCAGCTAAACCACAGTCCTGGGTGTCAATTAGCGAGCCCGGAGGCTCCGTACCTGTTGACATCCCAGATTTTGCTGGTGCCGTCGGCGGAGGCAGAGGCCACGAAGTCCCCGCAGGAGTGCCAGCAGCAGCCCAGCACGGCACGGGAATGGCCCCGCAGGGTCAGGATGCAGCCGCTCCTCGACAGGTCCCAGAGCCGCACCGTGGTGTCACCGCTCGATGTCACCAGCTGGGTGCCACTGCTCAAGGAATGAAAACGGGAGACAGATGAGAAATGATCAAGCAAAAGAATTTAACTCTGTTTGGAAAGACAGGTTAAGTTCAATTTGTTGATTTTATGAATGAACAAAAATGATCTTTGGAAATGTTTGTAGTTGTACTGTGCACAGTTTTCTGACATGCTGTACATGAAGTGGACAAATGTTAATAAATACACTATCAAAAGAAAGGGAGATAGGAAGTAGCTATCCCCCACAGGAAAGTAAATATGGCTTTCAAATAAATTTTGCAGTTCATTTATGAGTAAACCAGAGCTTTCAAAATACAATAAGATAGATTCAGGGAAGAATATTTTGTTATTTTCCAAATTCATACCATTTTCAACATATATTTATTTTTCAAAAGCATCCTAATTTTGTTTTTTCTAACTTTGTGTGAACACTTAAACACATTCAACATCTCTTGGGGTCATTGATACATTACATAAATGAAAAATACAGAGTTCATCTCAGATTATTTTTGGCCAGATGTCAGATATAAACTAATATAATTCTATTTCCTTAAATCATGGACATGTGGCTTCAGACTTCGAGTCCATCTGTAATATTTTATGTAACTAGTAGGGGATTCTTAATAAAATAATTAGAAAAAGTATGTGGAGTGATTCTCTTATTAAACCCTCCCAGACCTAGCCTGTGGCTCAGGATTTCTTTGCTTAAGAAGAGTTCATGGGTTTTTTTATTCCCTATGAGTAATTGATTTTGGAACATATGCACACCTTTGGCAACTGCAATCTCTTATGTCAATGAATTCCAAAATTTAATTATGCCTTATGTGAAAAGCTCTTCTGGGGCCTTAAATACCTTCCTTCATTTTGTTTCATGCTTCTGATTCTACTACTGGGATTAAAAGCAAACACTGAGTGCACCTTCACCATGTCTGAGTGTGCCACCAGCAGTGGCGGGGCAGGCCCTGTCCTGTTCCCCTGCCAGGATGGACACTCCCACTCATTCCTTGTGCAGATGTGATTCCAGTCCTTGGAGCACATTTCCCATCCCTCTCAGCACCCTGGCAGCTGAAAGAGAAGGAACAGGTTCCCAGGGAAGGTACACAAAGGCACTGTTTCCTGGTTTATCCTGTGTTCTTTCCATTTGGTTACTATTTTTGGCACTAGTGAACAGAAGTTTTCAGCAAACTGACCACAGTGGCTCTGAGATCTCTTTCCTGAGTACTGATAATGAGACACACTCTTACCTATTATCTATTCTTATCTTAGGACTGTTTCTTCCTATGTGCATTCCTTTGTCATCACCTCTACTGATTTGCAGCTGCTGCTTCACCATCAAGTCAACTGTTGAGACAGGAATCTTTTCCTGTAATTCTTCACATGCTCCTTTTCACTGTCCTGGCTAATGAGCAAACTCATCCTCACTCCCTTCCCCAGTTTCCAAGATCATCCTAATTACTTAGGTCCCAGCACAGATCCCTGTGGGACTCACAATTTAATTTCTCCATTCTGAAAGTGGCATTTGATTCCAATCCTTTCACTGGTTTTCAAAATCATGAAATAAATTTTCCTTTTTATTCAGGACAGTTGTGCTTCCATGAGAGTTTCTGTGAAATGACCTCAAGAAGAATTTGCTGAAAATCCAGGTATAGGAAATTCATGAACCTCCCTTGATCAAGTGCTCAATAAGTCCTTCAGAGAATTCCCAACTGATTTCTGAGGCTTAATTTCCAAAGCCATGCTCACAGCTCCCAGGGCTTCACTGCCATAAATGTATCCATGGATCCTGTAATTTGCCTCTTTAAGATAATTCCTATCAAGATATGAAAATTAGATCAATCCATCTAGAATGCCTTCATCTCAAAATCTTTTAAAATATTGAAAAAAGTTAACACAGCCCTCCCAGGAACAATGGAGGTTTTTACTTTCTAAGCAAAAATCTGTTTCAATTGTTTTCACACTAAACAAAAACAAGAAACCAGGAGAAATGTTTGGAGATAATACACAAAAAGTACAGGTCAGAAATAATTAAGCTGTAGGTTTTCAGCCCAATTCTGCTGTTATCTGGGCAACATCAATAAGATGACCTTGCCCTTAGGATCCAATAAACTCTTTTATTTGAATAATGGCAAAGGTCCTATCTCAGGCAGTAGAAATCCTTCTTCCAAATCTCTGGATATAAAATTGTGGGAACAGCTCAAGGGTTGATCCTAAGCACTACTGTAAAACTCTGAGTAAGAATACACTCAGAGATATTTAATTCACTGCTGCAGTTCATTTAAAAAAAAGGTCTGGGACCTGTGGTGTCAACCCTTTTATGTTATATTCTCCCTTTCCTCCTTTTCCAATAGATGTCCACTGAATCACTTGGTAAAAGTGGCTGCTACGACAGCTTGAAATATGGGCATCATTTACCTGATAGATCTGAAGGGGGAACTTGCCACTATGAAAGATCACCCAGCCAAGATTTTGACTGTTTTTAACACTTGCAGTTTAGGTTGCTATTTTTTGTGAAAATATCATTATAATATTCATTAATGCAGTTCCACCCCCATGCCTCAGACAAAGCTCTGAGAGATTAATCTCTCGACATTTTTTTAGAACGTTGCACAGGAATAGTCCTGAAGCTTTTGTCACACATAGCAGAGCATAAAGGCTTGAAGTCTGAGTAGGGGTTTGGAGGAGACCCTAATTTTGTTGAGCTGTCAGGAATAAATGTGTTTTTGTTAACAAAACACTTTCAGTTTTAATAAGCCAGATGTCAGTTCTGGAGATGGATAAAATTAGAGAAATGACAAATCATCATAGCCCTTACACATTTCTAAAATAAGAGCTTAAAACAAATTCAGAGTCAGGTATAAAGTGGGACTGATGAAATCTGCAATTGATTCAGAAGGAAACAAGCACTGCCACTGTTGTGAATCACAAAAAGAGATATATGGCTTATGCATTTTTTAATATATAATCCCCAAAATGCTACACAAAGAACTGGTTCCTTGGGCTGAATTTCAAAAATACACCATCCAGGCAGTGATGAAAATCTTTCAGAAAACAGATGTGAGCAGGAAGGTAGTTCAAATGGATTCAATTTGGCAATCTGCAGCAGGGGAAGGAGTTTCAAGTGAGGTTTAGCACTCCTTACAGATCAAAGGAGAAAAAATAGTGGAGATTGGAAACAAAAGTGCAGCAGGAAGCAGTTTTGAGGGACAGACTGACAATGGAACTAAGGAACAGAGGAACCCAGTGCCCCAGCCCCCTGCAACACCAGTTCCCAAATATCCCCTGTGCATAAAAAAAGCATCAGGTCATTAAAGGATGGGGATCTGTGATTATCCATGCAGGAAATTATCACCAGCATTTTTGGGAAGCACAAAGGGAACGATGGGAATGATGGGAATGATGGGAATGATGGGAATGATGGCTGTCAGAGCTGCTTCACACAGGGACTGCTCTCCCTGCCCAGGAAACCCTCAGCCCTCACCAGGATTCACACCAGACACACACAGAATGAACAGAAAGTGCTGTGTCAAGCCAAGTCAGACATCTAAATCAAGGTGCTGCTATTAGGGAAAAGCCCTATCTACTTAATAGCTGATCAATAATGACACACTTTCTCTGATTTGCAGCATTTTGCAGTCCTGGGAGATAAAAGAAATGCTCCAAAATCAGAGATAATGTTTTGTTACCCATGGCTGCACATTTTGTATGGTGGTATTTTTCCTTATAAGAGCATGTGGGGGGAAAAAACAAATATGTCAGGGAAGCAGCTGTTTTAGCTGATTTAGGCTGTCAGCTTACCCAGGTCTGGTAGTCACACAGTCCTTTATCACATGACTGATTTAAAAAAAAAAAAAATGCTGATTTTGATATTAAAACATATGAAAATATGACCTCAGCCTTAATTCTCAGCAGCAATACATAAACTCCATTTGAATTTCAGACTGATCACGCAGGGAAAGCTCAAAAAAATCCTGTGCTCTGTGCATATATCTAATTCACAGGAGAATAAAACACTTTGTTTTTTAACAAATACATCAAAGAACTAGGCAAGATATTAGGAGACAAGAAAAAGGTAACTCCTATCTTGTTCTGTCACTTCAAACACATTCACATATATGCAAATACCTTTGCCAGCTGTCAAAAATGTGGAGTTTTTGTAAAGAAGCAGCACCTTTGTGCATGGTGCTCTGAGGATCCCAGACAGATGAGTTTGTATGGTTTTGAGTGGCTTGGTTTTGGGGATTTTCTGTTTGTACTTTCTAGCAGACCAAAGGACTCTGTGGATGAAACACACCTGTACTGAATAAAGCATTTGTATGGAAGAGTCTTTCCAGAACTCTAGGCAATGGAGATGGCACCCATAACCCCTGTCTTGCCTCCATGGATAGACCATTTTTAAAAACATGAAATGTACATAAAGTTCTACCTTTCAGCTGATTTCTGGTATTCCTAACTGGTACTGTAAAGCTGCTCTTCCAGAAACAGAGTGGAAAAAACTTTGGAAACATTAATTGCACCTTCCACAAAAAGGGATGGAACATTAACTTCTCAAGCCTTAAATCTTTCCTCCCCCAAATATTCTAAACACACACACACATTTCCTTTCATTACACATTCCTGCTCCTTCCAGCTTCACTGCTCTCACTACAAAGACACCTCTCCATTAACACTTCCCCAGCTGTAGACACATTAATAATTGAGACTCATACTCTGCAACAACAGGAGCCTTTGGCACAGAGTCACTTTGCAGCATTTCAGGAGGCTGAGTGCCTTTGTGGAGTGCCAGTCAGGTGAAGGCAACAGCTACACCAACAGCACTCCCCTGCACATGTGTCACTCCTAACACCAACAGCCACAGTTCAAAAACTGCTCCTGCTTCAAATATTTCTGGACAGACTTAGGTCTGGATTTAGGCTGCTCCAGGGGATTGCTCACATTCCCTCTCAAGACCCTGTGACCAACAGTTCTCAAAGCACAACTAAGCCAAACACAACTTGGGTTCAAGTTTTTCGTCCTTAAAAAGCTGCAGCAAGAGGTGGCATCTGACTGGAGCTTAAACAATGCATGTGATGCTTCAGGTTTTAACTTTTATATTTTTCAGATTCTGTACTGCTCTAGTGTGTAAGTCTGGGCTTCATATCAGGGGATGGTGAGTTCTCTGCACAGAGCAGGGAGACAAAACAATTCCCTCTCTAGCTGGGGACCAAGGACAAATGATCCAAATCTCAGCCCAAGAGCACAAACAATGTGGACTGAAGAGAAGAAAACAAGAAGGATGGGACTGTATGGGGTAAAGCTGTAATTGGACAATTAACTCCAAAATGCAAATGGAGCAGAACTTCTAAAAGTGAGAGACCCCATGATCAGGTGTCCATTTTGTGACCATTTTGGTTCATCTTGGGTGCAGCCCTGGCTGGGCTCTTGTGCTGTCCAGGGTGGATCCATGGAGGCCTTTTAATAAATCCCTGCTTTATTCTCTAATTCTGTCCAGCCTCTGCTCTAGGTCAGCCTTCACAGGGCATCACAAGCAACACAACAGCAAATCTTTACCATATAGTCCAAAATGTTACAGGGGTAAGGGTCTTTCACCATGACAGTTGAAAAACACTTCAAAATCAATATTCCAATCAGCTAATTGGAAAAATTATATCTCTTGTTTACCTCTGTTCATGCAATTATTCAAATCAAAATTCTAAAAGCCTCTATGTTATTTGCAATATCAGCACAGGCTGACAGTAGGCACAGTAAAGTACAAGGGAAGAACTGCAAATACTGCTCAAGTTTACTTGAATTTTGGTGACATTTTCTGCTAGGTCAAAGAGGAAAAAAAATTATTCCATGAAGAACAGAACTATTCAACACTCAATTCCTATGGAAGCATCTTTTGCCTACCTCCTTCATCATCTTAGCTGTTGATTAAATAAAGATATGAAGAACTGATTGATCTTTTAGAGTTCTGTCTTACAATTTTTGCCAGAATTATCCTGCAAGTTAAAAGTTACCACAGAGAGTGGAAAAGAGCAAAAGGAACATGTGCAAAGGGGGTTGGGGGAAATACATCCTTGTAACCCTAATTTAACTTGGAAACAAAGTTAAAACCAGGGATCCAGACCAGTACACTTATGAAAGTAAACATCTACGAACAGAGTCCCAGCTTTGGTTACAAGAGCTGTATTTAAAAATTCCATTTTCCAGTTGGTGCTGAAAACAATGTAAGGGATGGAAATGCCAAACATCAGTTCAGCTCTGCAGCCATTGCAACTCTTCTTTATTCTGCTACTTTGTCACTGCCCTGCAATTCCCTCTCACCAGAGAAGGTGGAAATTGGGCTGAATTTAAAAAATGTTGGAGTCAATTTACAACTTAAGGAGTTCCCATTAAAATGATTGAAAAGACAATGGGTGATTTTGTGCCTCACCAGGCAGGATGCAGAGTTCCTCTAAAAAGGATGATGTGGATCCAACTCTCTGTGGGTCCAAAAGAAGATGGGACAAAGATCTGGAAGAGGAATTCACCAGGGACTACATGGAACCAGCATCTGGCTCAATGTACTTTGAAATAAGAAGTGGAGTCCAGGGGAGTACTAAGAGCAAACCTCACCAATGCCTTTCCTATTCTTAGCCATTCTGAGGCATGCCCTGCTACTCACTGCTGGGAACTGGATGATGGTCCAGAAAATTCTGGCATGGAGAGCCATCCTTATGTTCTTAGTCTGTGTTTGAACAAAACACTCAGCAGCAAAGATTTTGTTTCTAAGATTTTGTGACCTTGAAACAGACTTCAGATATAGTTCACTCTTTTGGTTGCTGGAGTTCTGAGACTCATTAATTATTTACAGTGACACTTCTTATTAAGGGCCCCTAGGTTTTTTTTGGATCCCTGGTTCATTTTGGGTGTTGCTTTAATTATCCTGGTGGTCTATGTGTCTAAGACACATTTTATATAGTAATTGTAATATGTTTCATCCTTCAGAATAATCTTAAGCCAAATTTTCCTCACTTTATTAATAGATATGAAATATCATTTTTACAGAAGGTGAATGCTAGAATACTTAGCAGCAGAAATACAAAAATACCTTTTCTTTTCTCATTTATAATCATAGGTGAGAAGGAAAAAAAAATCAATTTCAAAAATACAAAATCAATGATAAACTGCCATTCTGCAAGCCAAGGAAAGCCTTCCAAAGGCAGGAAGCAGGGCAGTAACCAGCAGATGGTGGATGGCACATGGGCACATGGCTTTTATTGGGGAAGGAAAACACAACCATCCTGCAAAATCCTTTGCCATGAGGCTATTGGCTGGAAATCCTCAGAATCCTGTCAATGTGTACCATGCCAAGTGCAAAACTTGAGGCAATTTTTCACTCCACATTACCTAACTGGGAGATCTTTCTGTGCTATTTCCTGCTCAGACACTGACCTGTGCCAGGAGAAGCCTTTCCCTGGCTGGCAGCTGGCTGTGACAGCAAGGGCAAACAGGAAAGCAAGGTTTGGCACCAAACTGCTTCTGGATGGACTGACACCAGCACTAGGCATCACACAAGTAGCAAACTTTTGTTTGAATGAAGTTCACCTTCTCTATGAAAACTTCCTTGAGGCTGCATCCACTTCAGGAGTGACAGGTTCACATCTGCAAACAATTAAATACAACGTGCTCCTAACTACCAGAAAGAGTCCTGGTATGGCATGGGTGAACTCCAAGGTAACAAATTCAAGCCATTTATTAACAAGTTTCATCTTAGCAACTCCTCCATACTTAAAAGAATCTTTCCTTTCTGACCTGAGTACTGGTACCAGAAGCTGCTGTGTGAGCAATCCTGTTCACCTGAGGCCTTTCCCACTGCTCTTACCTGCACATCTTCCTGTGCCCAAGTACCCCTTTTTTCCCAAGTGCTGGCCCACTCTAAACACAGCCTGTAGTTCTACATTCAGGATCATTAGAATGATTTTGATCATTCTGTTACCATGACTTTTTGTTACAATAATTTGGTATTTTCCAGATTGCTCCAATGCAGGTTACAAACCACACAGACCCCACTCAGGCCTGCCCCATTCCAATCCAGTAGCTGATCTTGGTACTCCCCAAAAAATATTTAGCATTTACTGCAGCCTAGACTCTTTGATGTATACAAATGGCTTAGCTGTCATGCAATATCATGTAATTAGAGGTGGTTATAAAATAAATTAGGTGCCTGGTAGAAGACAGCTTTTAGTATGTGTAAAATTGGCTTTTAGGAAGCTTGGGAAGCACACCAGGTAAGGAATAAAAATAAAAAGAGGAAAGATAAACTAGTTACAATACTTGGAGATTAGATGTAGCAAAATATGTGTCAGCAAGACAGCAGGCACTACACAATGCAGGGCTCTGGGGGAAAATTAGACAGCAATGAATTCCCTTTTTACAATTATTTAGCATTTAAAAAAAGATGCCTTTTCTAAAAGCTTCCTGCCAATGCACATCTAGCACCCCACAGCAAAATCAGACACCTATTTAAGAAGGGGAAGGAGAATCCTGGCCTCCAGCTGGAAGCAGGGAGCTCATGGGAGCCTGGCCAGAGATATCTCCAATAATTATGAGGCCGTCTTATGCTGAGAGCAAACAGTGTTCCTGGGTCCAGTTGTGCCACTTTCCTGTAGCCTACTGCCAAGTAAATTTTCCTCCATTAATTTAATGAGAAATAACTATTTTACCTGAAATCAAATCTAATGAGTAAACATTGCAAAACTACCACATTTTCCAGAAATGAGATCTATTCTGCACCATTCCAACACTTTCTCTTGAACATTCCAATGTAAGTTAAAGTCTTTCTGCACACTGTTAAATTTTTAAAATAATGTGTTTAGCCTACATAAAATCATGCATAGTACCCATCAATATCCATGACATACATTAAACAGTGAGCCATTACAGTGTGATGGTCAAATGACCATCCCATCCAGTTTGGTCATTTTTCCTCCACTGGAGTGACTCCAAATCCTCAAATTGTAATGAAGGGCTGTTGAAGTAGGGAAAATGTAGTTTGGAAGGAGTTCAGATACATGAATTCCATGTTCAGAACAGATTGATGACCTATATGAACAGCGATAATCCTGTGTCTCGGTTCCTCTGAAATGCAAAGTTGTGGCTCAGTCATTTTAAACCCATTATCATCCCCCAGTGGTGGTCCAGTGATGTCTAATCACAATCAATAGCCAGTAATGAACCACAGTCATTAATCCCATTTGCATGTTTGTATAAAGCATCATTTTTAAGCTGCATATTCATATGCAGAGAGAGTTCAGTGAGTGCCCAGAGATTTCACAGCCGGTGGAAAGTTCTGCACTGGGATTTGAACGTTCCCAGGCCCCTGGAAGGATATTTAACTCACTCTGTGAAATTATCCTGACAGTGAAGGCCAAGAAAACACACAGGACAGTGCATGAGCCCACTGTTTGTACTTGGGGCAGGTGATGATCTCACTGAGCCATGCCCTGGGGACACAGGGACACAGCTTGAGCACGGGGAGTGAGTTAATGGAGACAGTGATCAATAACAATCTAACTGCAAGAGTGGAGGAGGAATGGAAATGCTGAACATGAGCAGAATCCTTGGCTGATACACGAGAAAGCAGAATAGCAAAGTGAATATAAATTTCCACCTTTTCTCTGAAAGGCTTTGCATAAAAACTGAGCTTCCATCCACGAGGCCATGCTTGACTGAGCTTCCATCCACGAGGAGATGTTTGACTGAGCTTTCATCCACGAGGAGATGTTTGACTGAGCTTCCATCCACGAGGAGATGTTTGACTGAGCTTTCATCCACGAGGCCATGTTTGACTGAGCTTCCATCCATGAGGAGATGTTTGACTGAGCTCCCATCCACGAGGAGATGTTTGACTGAGCTTCCATCCACGAGGAGATGTTTGACTGAGCTTCCATCCACGAGGAGATGTTTGACTGAGCTTCCATCCACGAGGAGATGTTTGACTGAGCTTCCATCCACGAGGAGATGTTTGACTGAGCTCCCATCCACGAGGAGATGTTTGACTGAGCTTCCATCCACGAGGAGATGTTTGACTGAGCTTTCATCCATGAGGCCATGTTTGACTGAGCTCCCATCCACGAGGAGATGTTTGACTGAGCTTTCATCCATGAGGCCATGTTTGACTGAGCTTCCATCCACGAGGAGATGTTTGACTGAGCTTCCATCCACGAGGAGATGTTTGACTGAGCTTTCATCCATGAGGCCATGTTTGACTGAGCTTTCACCCACAAGGAGATGTTTGACTGAGCTTCCATCCACGAGGCCATGTTTGACTGAGCTTTCATCCATGAGATGTTTGACTGCTCAAGAGATGGACACCAGAAAACCCTTCAAACACAACACATCTCACAGGTAATCTAAACCACAGACACAAACACTGTGGCCTTCTCCCTCTGATGCCCATTTGTTTTATATACACACTAATCAGACACAAAGGCAGTAATTACCACAAAATAAGAACTTGGTTTCACATCCACGTTCCTCAGCACTCAAACAAGTCCTGATGCTCACTCCCACCTGGGCAACTTCTCCTGATTCCAGTGCTACTGCAACTGTTTTGTACTTGGAATTCCCCAAATTACTGCAGCCAAACAGCTTGAGGGGAAGCACAGAAACACAAGAAATGACTGTGCAAGTCATACCTAGAGTTTGTGCTCCAGACAGAATCTTGTAAACACTCTTAATATTTGGGGGTTATTTCCAATTCAAATATCTTAGAAATTGCCTCAATTGAATTGCCATTCTCTAGTCAACTCTAACACTAATGTTTGTTATTTTAACAGCTGCACTTTAGGAAAGGCTCATTTTAACAATATAACAAACACAGATATCTCCTTAGCCACTCCACTAGAACCCTTGCAGCAGACCTGAGGGAAAATACAATTGCCTTTATTGCACAGAAGAAAGCAATAATGAACCGAGGATGTTAAAGGCATCAAGATTATAATTGCACTCAGAGAAACATAACACAAGAGATTCTATTAGGAGAGATGTTTTGATGTGTACAACAACCCTGAACAGAGTCAGAGCAACACGTCCAGGATCAGAGCAGTGAACTGAGACTCCCCAGCCCCAGAGAGATGGCAGCTCCCTCTGCAACTCCAGCTCCCCAGCACAAAGTGCTGATGAAGCCAGAAGAAAACTTAACCTACTCAAAATCTGAACCACCAAAGGGAACAACAGTTTTTTCTCACAGCCAAAATAAATGATCAGCAAAACTGAACTGCTTCTGGTGACTCACAGGCAGCAAGAGATGCAGGAACTGAAAATCAGACAGAAAAAGAAACCAAGAGCTACTTGAAGAGCAGGCAAATTTCTGCAGAACTTTCAGGGAACACACTTGTGGCTTCAATGAAGCTGAACTAATAGCTTTAGAAATATCCTATTTTATTGATACTCTATAAAGAGTTTCAACTGCCTATTTCTCCACCCTGTCTCTATCAAAGTGGTTATCATATAGAAATTACTTTCTTTCTTTCAAGTAAACACCAAATCTAATTGCCTCACAGCTGATCAGAAAGTTTCCTTGCAATTTCTAAGTCAAAACTATTACATCAAAATGGTGATTCTTAATCACTAAATAAGTTTTTTTCAGAAAGAAAAAGATTAAAGAGAAAGATTAACTTGACACCTGTTTTGTGAAATCGATAATCATGGTATCTTTTCAACCTGATATCAGATTGGTTTAAAGCCCCCCAAATTAAATATGTCTGTTTTCAGGTCTAAAATTCAGATAATGGCAGAATTATTTGACTTTCAGACCTGAAAATTCAGATAATTCTGCCATTATCTGAATTATCTGAGGTCATCACTTAAGCAAAATAACATCACTTTGTGTAAGCTAAGCATTCAGAACATTTGAAAACTATTACCTTATGGGCAAGCACAACATCTAAATGATAGATGATGAAGAAAAGGTATTTAAATAAGAAATTAAATAATACTACAAAAAGGCTAGCTAACTTTCTATCCCCATTAGGATTTCTAATGCACCCAAGGTCACACACTGTGGGTATGAAGATTGAGGTCTTTGTTAAAAAGCCTTTACAGAGATGTTCTGCATCTGTGATGGAGGGGCTGCAAATTCATCACTACAAATGGCATTAGATTATCAAGAGGATCCAGTCAGTGCTGTTGGAGTTCCGTGTGTTTAAAGCTACCTGTGCAAGCAGGTACAGAGTGCTTTCAGCAAAGGGCAGCATTTATGACAATGGGTTTTCTTCCTGAAGTTATTTCAAATATACATCTGAATTGCTCAGTGGGAGGACTGCTGCTTCTGCCAAACAGTTCCTCCTTCTCCTGTCTCCAGCTGTCCCCAGCACTGCTCTCTCACTGAATTATTGTAATGGAGATATTATTGGTGAATCACTACCTTGGAGTGGTCAGTATTTCCATTCCTTGGATAAGAAATGCAAGCCAAAGGTAATTTTTCATTCAAGCCTGGTCATTCTGGGTGAAAAGTGAAGCCCATTCAGTAACCACACTGTGGAATTGCACACTGTTTGCTTTCTAAAATCAATAGAATGAAAGACTCCCCAGGTTCCATGCAATAGGAACAATCTTTGGTCTTTTTATTGACAGGGAAAACTACTTCTGTAAAGCAGAGGTAATATCCTTGGAGAACATGAATGGCCTAATTATGAATGTTTCTGAAGGCAAACCTTCCAGATGGCACTGGGCTGCCACTACAACCACCCTAGGGACAGAAGATGAGGAGCACTGGGGTAAAGCAGGCAACTGAGGATTTGGCAACAAAGAAAACCTCCAGAAGTTTGGACATCTGCTGGGAACCCCAGCCTGTGTGAGGAAATTGTCCTCAGGAAAAAAGTCAACTTCTGAACAACAAATCAGGACCTAATTCTGTAGCAAAGTTACAATTGTTGTCAGCCCATGTTTTCAGCATTGCAGAACTGCTCTCTCTAAAGAAAATAAAAATGAGATACAAATGAAATTCAGTTTTTTCTTGGAATAGATACTCACCAACAGAGCTCTTTGAAATGAAAACATACTTTATGTATATATTTACATCTCAAAACTCCACATAGAATAACCAACAGTGCCACGTGCCAGAAGAGATTAGTATGGGTAGAAACATTTGGCTTGTGGGAGTGGGTGGAAGGGGAAAAATTCTAATCAAATCCATTACCTGGTTATTGATTTCTCTTTGCCAGACTGAGCCTGCAGAATACTTATAAAGCCTTTGACATTGAGATCTTTGGCCAAAAATATTGGATTAAGCAAAAGCTGAGCTTCTCATGTAATCTCTCATATTTCATTTATATGTGATTTATTCCTTTGTCCAGCAGATGCTTTTTATTGATAAAAATAATGAGATTGAGAATCCCAAAGGAAATCTAATGCCCACCCACACAAGTTTGTGAGGTAAAAATAGCAGGCTTTGTAAGTTTGAGAGAGAATGATGGTATGTTAAAACTGTTTCCTTGTATAAAAAGTATGAATCTTATCAAAGATTTTGAAATAAATAAAGCTACTTTTGAAATTAAAATTTTCCTATACTTGAAAACACCGAGCACACAGTGAATACTGTACTCTGGGGAACTGAATGAAAGACTTCTGAAATAGTTTTTTTCCTTGCAGAATAAATGAATACAACTTTCTTTCTTTTGACTCCTGTGTTGGCTCAGTTTGATAAAACACTTTAACAGATGTCTGGACTGCTAAATACCATGTGTTACATAAAGCCAGTTAGATGACTGAAAATTAATCGTGCCACTCAAAAGAAGTTTCTTACCACTGGCAAATTTAATATGTAATCTGGTAACTAAAGGCTTTATTGAACAATGCAGGAATTCAACATCCTCTAAAAAATGAAATCATTATGCCTTTTCATGAAATAAGGGTTCAAAAGTCCTAAGTAGAACGTACAGACTATCTCATGTTTCTTTCATAGCTATCAATAGTAGTAAAAGGATAAATAAAACCCATCTGTTTCTGCAGTGAGACCTGAATGAAGTTTTAAAGACTATTTCAAAGCACAAATCAAAATAATTCTATTCCACTGATAGCCAACAGAGACCTTTGTCATTAACCTGAGCCTTACAACTCTTTTTTAACTTCATGCTTAGAGGGGAGATGGTGGCTTTCAAGTCTCAGCCTTGTTTAATGTATGGTGTGAAACTCAGCATTTACAACTCCAAAGCCAGCAGAGAAAGTGTTCTGTAGCTCCCTGTCCATGGACCTTTCTTTACCAGTAATCTCCAAACCCCTTCCCTGGGAGGACTGGTGCTCTGGCTGGCTCAGTGGCCAGGCAGGAGGGTGAAGCTGACATTCCCTTCCTCCTCCTCCTCCTCCTCCCTGGCTCCCAGGTGTGCACAGCACCTCCTGAGCAGCCTCTCCCACCAACTGCCTTGCTTCAGTTGCTCACTCTCCAGCTAAAAGGTGCAATTAATGGAACCCTTACTCTAAACTCTGATCATGAAACCACTTCTAATATTTCTGTGTTGTCCATAATGAATCCAGCAGCTCCCTGAGAGTGCAGACAGAACTCACCCCTGGGGTGTGCTGCACATCTCCTGCCCACTTGGGCAGCTCGTGCTCAGAACTCAACCCCTCCAGAAGTACCTGAGCAGCTGGAAGTGCATTGCAGAGCCACACAGTGCCTGCACAGGGAATTATCTGTGAGGTCCAGGGATTGTGGAAATGTTGTGGGGTTGGGCAGTAATCCCACAAAAGCACCCACAACTCTTAACACCACTGGAAAAGCAATCTGGAACACGACAAACAGGAGGATCCCTGAGCACATCACTGCTGAAATTATTCCTTAGCAGGGTTTGAAATGGTCCCTGAATTTCCTGCCTGTTTCAAGATCTCCAGGAGCTTCTTTTGGTTCTGCTGGCTTACATGTACAGTGTCACCTTGGTGTGACTGCTGACCCAGCCTGGGCAGTGAAGGATGGGTGATAAAAACCAACACTTGAAAATCACTGGCTCCAAACCTCTCCTAATTTCTTCCTGGGGACAGATTTTTTGCAGAGCCCCAAAGAATATGTGAAGGTCTCTTCTAAGAAAGAGCCTGCAGAAGCATAGTCAAATCCCACTCCTTAATGCTAAATTACAGTTTCCATGCAGACAAATGCTGCTGCATTTCACTAAAACAAACAAACATTAGATTGCAGCAACATCTTGTAGATCCTGGAATCATAACTTCTGTTCTGTAAGTCTGCCTAGTTCCACCAAATAACAACAGCATCAAATCTTGGAAGGCAGAACATTAAACAAAATGGCATAATAGATAATTCCTGCTTCTTTTCATAGAAACAAAAATGAATCGAAGAATGGCATTAGGAATTGTTAAAGTACAAGAAGAAATATATTTGATGTTAGTGGAATGTTTTAAATTATCTTGCTACTGTGACTAAAGAACCTACTCTTCTTTGTATGTCACCAAGTGCTTTTCATTTGCTGAGGCTTTGTGGCTTTAGCTATTCAAATGATATTATTTGCAATTTGTAACTAAGAAGACAGTCATTAATCTTTAGGACCAGACTTTGTGTGGCTCTCTTCATGAGAGATGTTTCAGATGTTTCTCACCACACACTGAGAGCTGAGGATACCATGATAATCAAGAAGATTGGTGTGGATTGATGCCTCAGCAGCTCCCAGGACGGGGACACTCCTGAGCAGCACAGTCTGTGGGGAGCCAAGAGCAGCAGAGGTGGGGGATGAACACAGCAGCACACCTTGTAATTCACCTTGAGAATCAAAGCACTTTGGGCTCTCAAACTACAAAGGCATGTCCACTGAGAAATTCACAAGTGGTGCCTGGACCTGCCAAGCTGTCAGGTCTGATTTTTGCTCCTCGATGTTTCCCTCCAAGCACAGAGTCCTGTGAGATGCAGGGAGCCAGGAGCAGTGTCAGCCTGTGCCTGCTGCCTCAGAACATCTGAGCCTGGCTGGATCAAACCCAGCTGCCTGTCCTTCCTCCCTCCCATCACTCCTCAGAGGTTTCTCCACTACTGTTCTGCTGGGCTTTTCAGTTTATCCTTTTTCCACACAAAGTCATCTCTGGAGAGCTTCTTCACAAATGATAAGATAAAAAAAGAAATTAAAAGTTTGTAAAAAATAAAATTAGGGGCTTACCTGAGTAAGAATTAATTTCAAACTTTATTCTAACTTAAATTCTGCTCAGGAATTTGTTTGGTTTTTTTTTTTTTTTTTTGAGCATTTTATACAAACTTTTCTGAGAATGTTTGTATAATGAGTAAAAAACTTCCACTATGATAGAGTCTTACATACACAATTTTGTATTTATCAGACACTGATCTTGAAAACTTTGGGCAAATATAATTGTCCTGGTTCTTTTGCCCCACTCTGCATTGTCAGCAACATTTTGGGCTTGGTCTTGAGAGGTCACCACAGTGCTCAGTTACCCAGAGCTTGCTCCCATGTGCTACAGAACTCCCCTAAAATCTTCTTGTGTGAATTGAAGCCCACCTGGAGTTGCATTCCCTCCACAGCTCCAATTCCTCACATCCATCCTCCATAGATTCTGCTAATTCTCTCTACAGAGTTGTGTTTCTCTTCTAGCCATGCCCAGGTTTCCATCTGAGTAACATCAGCTCCTCCAGCTGTGAGAAATGCCACCCAGAGCTGCCTCTGCTCTAGAAGACATGGGCTTTTCTTTCATCTTTCTCTTGCTCCCCCTCATTGGCACTTTCTTCTAGGGTATTAAACATTACATGCCTTGATTTGCATGTTTGATGCATGAACATACTTATTCTATCTTTTATTTAATGTTTTTATTAATTACCAAGGAGGCAATAACTGCCTCCAGCTTTTCCAATTCACACAGGTAAAGGTGAGTGCTGTGGCAATTTTTATATCATAATAATAAATTGATAAGAGTTTTGATTTCTTTCCTCAGTAACTGAGGAACACCAGAAACTCTGCTTCTTTCTCAGGGGAACAGGACATTACAAAGGAGTTGACAATCTGACAACTTTCCATGCAAGTTTTAAATAGCTTCAAGAACCTACAGTTTGTACTTCAGTTCAGAAATTCATTGTATTCCACAGAACCAGACAATATTTGCATTAAAAGGGCTACAAACATTGTAGAAGAGTTGACTTGATTAATATTTATGAATATATTAAGGACATTACATATTATACCAGCCCACATGCAGGGCAAGAATATAATATTTTACTGTTCTCTGGGATTTTATCAGACATTAACACCCACTTCTGCTATGCTGCAGAGCTTGATTCTTTAGCCAGCCAGGAAGGTTAGTAACAAAGATAAATAAATCTAGTACATGCCATGAAATATCTTTGTGTAATTAGAGTGTGGTCCTTAGAGGTACAGCATTAACATCCTCAACTTATTCTGGAAAGTGGCAGAAGATGGAGATTTTTGTTTGCTATTTCAAATATCTGAGTCACCTGGCACACACAGGTGCACTGCACGGCTCTTGCCCAGCTCTCCAGATTCTTACACAAAACCTCTGTGTAGGACTGTGACAGGAGTCATTCTCATTCCCTCATTCCTTCACATCTAGAAAAGCCACACTGAAAAACATTAAATTTTTCAACAGCAACAGGAGCCTGAAACAGCTAATTCATCTGCAAAGCAGAGTTCAGCCAGACCAGAGTAAAAACTGATTTTTTTTGAAGTTTGACCAGGTGTCACCTGAGTTTCAAAGAAAGAAGCACTGTTCTCCTCCCTCCTCCCAGCTGCTGCACGCTGCAGATGACAGGACCCGTTTGAAGTTTTACTTTTATTTTAAAAGCTTAAGGCAATGCTTTACTCTCAGATCTGCAGGGAGCTGCTCTGCTCTCCTCACATGCACAAAGCCAGGCTGCTGCCCTTCATCCCCTGTCCTGGGAGCCACTGCAGGGAGAACACACGGGGCACTCAGACCCTTTGTGCTGACCCAGGAGCAACACAGCAGCAGCCTTGGAGCCTCAGCATGGCCTCACCTCACCCTGCTTTGATCACAAGTGAAAGAGAGGTGGTTTTCAGCATGAAATCACTGTGGAGTGAAGCACATTGTCAGTGGGGGCATGAGGGGGAAGACTCCTCCATCCAACAACTCTTTGCCCCTAAGGCTCTGTGATGATGCTTAAGGACAGTGTGGTACATCAGTCCTGGGAAAGCTCCTAAGGACAATCCTCATCTCTCTAATCCAGAGCCTAAAACACACTTGTAGCATGGCATTGCTACTTCCTAGAGCTCTTGGAGACACTGAGGATTTATAAACCCAACTTTAACTTGAAGCACTTTAACTTCAAGTCTCTGGCTCTTCCTAGCCACCTGCAATACTGGCAGCTTTACCCCTGTTTACACAGTGGTGGCACAGAGACAACCAACCTTGCTCAAATAATACTCTGTGAGCACATAAACCCCCAGATTTCAGATTTTAAGTAATTTGAATGTGCAGAAGCATCAGTTAAATGCCCATCACAGCTCTAATCAAATCATTAGAACCTGGTGTCAGGGTGTGGGTTGTTACTGCAGGATGCTGTACCAGGTGATCTGACAGCAGACTCATGTGCCTGCACAAACAACACTTCTCACACCAGAGGGGGAGGCTGTCCTAAACCTGATTTTACAGAGAGGGAAGAAACTCAGAGAAGTGATCTCATGGAGGACAAACAGGAAAGACTATAGAACTATGGAAGTTCTACACAGGTCACCATTTAGTAGCCCAATGGCACAAAAATATATTTCTTTTCCACTTCTGGGGTGAACATAATTGCAAATCTTTAAATTGGGAACAAAACCAGAAGTTATCTACATTTGATTCCAGAAAAAGAAAAAAAAATCTATTAGAACTGTTCATCTTTACTTAATTGGTTTTACTTCCGAGAAAAACAGATATATAAAAGTCTTCTATCTAAAAAAAAAAAATAAAAAAAATTAAAATATGATTAAATGTATTCTGCCACATTATGTATTTTATGCAGTAACAGAAGACAATATATTAACAGCACTGCTTTTGAATCACTCCAGAGCATTCAGCAGGAGTCAATTTATACTGCAAGAGAATAATGATGTACCTCAACTCATTTTAATTTCAATAATTGAATGAGAAATAGGAAAGCCTATTGAAAGGACTGTATTCTGGTCAAAGACTAATGAGAAAATAGTTCTGAGTCTCTGAGTCAGCGGGTGTCATGGTAACAATGCATTATCGAAATCTGATTAGTATGGCCAGCAGCTTTTTAAATGATAACATGCTCTTCTAATTGTATTTCCCTTTCTTCCCCTGTGCTAAGTTTTAGATTCACAACAGGTAAGAGGAAAAGGCAGCATTCTGTTTATCTGCAAGTTTAAACCATGTCCAGCACTCACCAAGTCTGAAATCTGTCATGCAGCAATAGATAAATTTTCCTACCACCTGAAAACAAGAAGCTGAGCCTTCCACTTCTCTCCTCCTCTATTACATGCAATTATTTAAATTAAATATTATCCTCTTCTAAATGTAATTATTTCTAAGGATATACACATGAAAAAGACAGCATGGTGAAAACACAAGCATCTTAAGAAAAAGCCTGTTTTTCTTAGGAGAAAGTGATGCAAGAGAAGAGTAAGTGCATGTTTAATTCATCCCAGAAAGCATGACTCCTGCTTCTTGAGGTTCTGAAAAGGAGGGGATTTTCTTGTGTTTAGAGGACTATGTCTGCCTTTGGTAGCTCATTACAAACTCAGAAATCAGGAGGAACCATGAAATTAAATAGATACATTTCCTCCTCATGAAGAAGAAAGCTAATATTGCTCCATAAAATAAACACAATGAAAACACAAGGTTGAAGGCTTAATAATGCTCCTTTTATAACCAAGCCTCAGGTGAATAGCCTGGAAGACCTCTATTATATTAACAGTGAAGAACTCTGTTTAAAATGCTGCCTCACAAATCTGATGCAAAGTAATTTCAACATATAGAAGCTCAGTCTTATCAAATGCATTTTAGTTTTGAGAGTAAAATGGTGTCCTATTTTCCAACAGAAAGACAAAAAAATCGACTTCATGTTTGCCCTATTTCCATGACCCTTGTAACTTAAATATTTAATTTGTATTTTCCATGTTCACTTTCATTTATTAATTCAGCTTCAAATCCATAAGATGAAAGGGCAGGAAAGCTCATATTCTCTAGGTAAACCCAAATATTCTTAGTCATATGACAAATAATGCATAATACAAGAAGTCAACTTTTCAGTATTATTAATAATGGGACTGTGTTTGCCATAGTGCATGAACAGGGAGAAAATTAATACAGCAAGCCCTGAAAAGCTTATTACTCCTTGTTACATGCACTGCTATAGGGACAGAGTTTAAGATGTACAAAATACTAAAAGCAATCAGTCTTAAGTCAACACTGTGAGAGGCAGTGGAACATTTTATCTCCATGGTTGGGAATCCAGCAGAAAGTGCAGGGTCCCCCTGAGAACACAGAGGCAGCAAAGCAGGCCAGTGAATGGAGGAGCTCCAGGAGGGAGCAGGGCCAGTTCAGGGACTGTGGGCACTGACCTGGGCCTGAAGCAGCAGCCTGAGAGCCAGTCTGTGTGTCCCTCCCCTGTCAGGAGGATGTTCCCATCGGGGAAGCCCCACGTCTTCCAGAGGCAGTCATCACCACCGGTGAGAACGATGTTTTTCCGGGGGTGTAAGGCCAAGCTGCAGGAGAAGAGAAAGGCAGGTTATGTTCTGTACCAGTTCCATTTCATGGGGAACACATAAGATCCATTGAACTCAGGGCAATAGCCCCAGGAGTCTGATTCTGGATGGACTGAGCAAACAGAGATGCTTTCTAAGCTCATGAGTATTCAAAATACGTGCTGTGGAGATGAGCTGCTGCTGCTGAAGAAAAAAGAACAGGACTGATTTCTGGGAAACCAGAATTGTTTTCACACTCTCTTCAAGTTCCACTTAACACTCAACCCATGCTTTGAAATACTTTGTTATGTTCTAACAAACATGCAAGAGGATAACAAGCTGCATCAACATCATTAACATTCCCACTTATCCAAAATAATTCCAAAAAGCACCGATGTCAGCCCGTCCCCACTTGTGCCCACAGGTGTAAAGTCTCCTACCACTGTGAAATAACTCAAATGATAATTACAGTCCAGGAGCTACAGGCATTGCCAGCATTTTACAGCCCATTCACTGGGACTAGGTCAGAAAATTCATTTCAATTCTGTACTCAAACTGTGTTCCATGTTTTCATTTTTAATATGTGGCACGCTGCGGTGTAATGGAAATCATACACTTAACACGCCCGTAGACTGAAAACTCAGTTTATTTTTGATTTAGCAACTGCAGTGCAGCTTAAAATGGATCCAGGGAAGAAAATCAATCTGTTGGAAAGATAACAAGTAGTGTATTTCATATGGATTTGGTTATTTGATCTAAATCATTGTAATGCCTTACTATTTGTTGAACATCAAAAAGTTCTAGTAGTTGATTTTAGTCCCAGGAGTGGCTCATTTAGGCAGATTAAATCTGGAGTTCAGAATCAAACTGCAGTAATGGGGAGAAGAATCACAACCTGTGTGTGCACCTATTTCAGCTGTGCATTGGGGCCGACAGGTTGGAGAGAAATCAGTTTATTAGAGCAGAATGAGAGGAGAGAAAGACAATGCTAAGCACCCAAATGGGAAGAAAAGAGAGGACTTAGAAGGCACAATCTCATAAAAGCCTCTTTTTTATTAGCACCTTTCTCCTGCACTCAAATTATTTCATAAAATTCCTAAACCAGAACCACAGCATCTACTAGAGTGGGAAAAATAATTCCCTCTATCAAATCCCTGCTAAAAATACATTTATGTCAACTAGAATTTCATCAGAAAACATCTATTCTTGCAGTTTAATGCCCAGCCTAGGAAGATTCCTACAGACTCATCAGTTGAATCCATCTGCTCGAGTGAGGAGCCTGGGATTTATTCATTCTCCAGTTTCTTAGAGAAAAATGCTTTCTATCTTCTCCTAAAGAGGATAAACTTCCTCTGCATTTATAGGGAAAAAGAGAAGGAGGCAATGATGCTATTTAAATTCTCCAGAGATGCACAGAGAGCAGTTGTATCACTCAGATTGGCCACAGCAGATATCTAGAAGAGCAAGGGGGGAATAGAGATAAAAGGAGAGAATTAAAGGCTGAGAGAAGGCACCAGTGGCCTGCAAATTACAGAACTAGAAGAGCTGTCCCAGAATCCCACTACAACAGAGACCTCTGAAGCACCAACAACCCCACTGCTGCTATCTGCATGTGCACACAGCTGACATTTCTCTCTTAACCTGCTTCAGATACTTCAGATGCCCTCCAGATATTTCTGCTCTCAGTGGGGGCTGTTGTGAAGCCTTTCAATCAGCTCTCTCAGATTCCTCCTAAAGATCTCCCTTCTCACTTTCCAAGCTGCATTATACAGCCTTAGATCATTTTTAGTTCACCTTCCATGCAGAGAAAATTTTACCTGGTGTCTTCCTCTAGACCCTGACTCCTCCTGAACAATCTTTATGCCCTGGCCAGGCTGTAGCTGTGCTCTCATCCATCCTGCCTCAGCTCCCAGGAACATTCTGCCTACCCTCAGCCCTCCCAGCACTTCCAGTCCAGCTTCTGCAATGCTCAAACTTCTGCAGTGACCAGACATTCCTATGGAGCTTTGGGAAAATCCATAAAGTGAATTTCATACAGAAGAAAATATCTTGCTGTCTGTATGAAGGCTGCAAATTTGTTTTTCACAGTCTTCCCTTTAAATTGCAGAGCTTTTATAAAATGCTGCTGCTGTCCAATGTTTTTCTTCCTCCATGCCATTTTTACAGGCACACAGTGAACACCATTTAATTAACAGCAAATTTGTGACACAACTGCTGTTGAGCTGCTTCTGAGAAAGGGAAGCCCATTCATCCAAAAGGCATTCTATATGCAGCATTAATTAGGCACCCTTGTCTTCATTTCTGGCAATCCAGCATTGTATAGATTTTTGCTTCATCTCTGTTCACAGGGTCTAATTATTTCCAGCACAGAAGACTTTGGGTGGATTGGAATGGAAATCAATAATGGAACATGTGTGATAGGAACATTAGTTTTCTCCTCCTCCTCCTTCGGGATAAAGCGGGATCAGTGGAGACTCAGCCAAGAAAAAAAAAACAAACCCAACAAAAAACCCTCTGGGAGATTTGCTGCTGTTGAGTATATAAATACCCTTGTTTACACAACTCACTCTGGCATTATAAGGCATTCTCATCTCTTCAGCACTTGCCATGGTAGATATATAGTACTCCCAGTAATTTGCTTTCAAAACAATCATCGATTATTTTAATTTATTTTGACTGAGCCATAAATAAAAATACAGTTTCTTCAGATGCAAAATACTTTCAGCCTCAGGACGTTCCACACTTGACCACATCACACAAAACCAACCTTCAGGTCAAAAAGTGCTGCCTGGGGAACATCAGCTGGGTGTTTAACACAGCCACTAACTTGAGGGCAGAGCTCAGATCCATGTGGAGGAAAACTTCCTGGCACCAGGGTTTGTGAAACACTGGAACCAATGTGCCATGAGCAGCCTGTTCTCCCAGCTCTCAGCACACCCTCAGGTATGACCCAGGTAGAAGGGTTCCATCATGGTCCACACACAAAACTGACACTGCTTGGATGTGAAATAGAAACCTAACCTAAATTGTCTCAAAATTAGGCACTGAGAGAATGAAAAATGCAAAATTAATGACCAGCTTAGTACTCCCAAGTGACTTATCCAGCCTCACCCAGCTTCTCTATGGCAGAAACAAGGACAAAATCCAGTTTTCTATGGTTTCATATACAGGATTTATACAGAAAGACATGTTCTCAATATAGACAGCATTCAGCTGCCAAATTCTGATACAGCATTGTACTGAATGCTGCTTGTGATAGGTAATTTTTAGAACTTCATGACTTGATGAAATTTATTTGCATTCCCCGGGTACTGGCAAAGAGGTTTCTTGTTAATGCCAGTAGCTGCTTTCCGACCAGAAAGCTCTTCTGCTGCATTTCTTGCTCCAAAATATGAGAGCAGCAGAGTTCCTGCAAGATTAAAAAAACCCTCAAATGCATTTTTCCTAGTGACAGAAAGATTTCAGCCAACATTTTCTTACATAAAAAAATCAGCCTTGCTCACCATTCTTAGCACAGGAAATTTTGGGCTGGGCACTTATATTTGGGTCAAGTTACAACTGGCTGAAAACCTCGGTTTTATAGTGGAAAATGTTGGGAAATTGCTGATATTTCTCTGTCTGCCATCAAGGTGGGGTTTGGAGGCGAGGACATGACATGCACTGAATTCCAGAGGATGGACACTGGTTACAGCCTCAGACAAGAACAAATATCAACAGCCCTACTGAAAGCAGTGATATCGTTCACATGCACATCAATCTACAGAGTTTGTAAAATCTGAAATTTTATTCCTGGCCTGATTTTGCTGGATGAGCCAGTTGTGCTGAGACAAAGGACACATTAACCAGAGCATTAGGAAGAGTTCCTGTGGCAATGCATGTGGGAACTGCACAGCCTAACCACCTTTTCCAGCCTCTGAGCTGCCACCAAGGTGCCCCCACTCACCTTTGAGCTGCCACCCACCTTGGGCCCAGGAACAGCTGCTGTGGGATTGATGCCTTAAGTTTTAGCTTTTATATTTTCCAGATTCTGTACTGCATTACTATAAAACTCTGAACTTCATATGAAGTGTTAGCAAGTTCTCCTCACAGGTTAGTCAGGCAAAACAACCTTTTCCAGCCTGAGAACCAAGGACACCGTTGCAGCTTCAGGCCCAAAAAGTAAAAACAACAGCAAACTGAGGAGAGCAAACTGAGAGGATGGGACTGCATAACCTGCAGCTGTAACTGGACCATTATCCTCAATATGGAAATAGACCAAAACTTATAAAAGTGAAAACTCTCATGGCTCGGGGTCCATCTTGGCCAGAACCACAGCCGGCCTCTCATACTGCCCAGGGTGTATCCATTGAAGGCCTTTTAATAAATACCTGTTTTATTCCTTTGACTCTGCCTAGCCTCTGTTCCAGGAAATCTCTTTAGGCACCAGGATGGCCATGGCTCCCTCACACCCACGCTCCAAGGATCTCACTGCAAACACATTTAACCCACATGGCACAGGCCAGACGGAGGCAAGGCCCATTTTCCCCTCACAGCGGGCTGAGGGACGCCGGCAGCGCTCGTGGAAATTCCCTCTCTTCCAGAGTGGAAAGGGAGTGCCAGCAAACACAGAGATCACCCTTTTGCTGCAGCACATCCCTTATTTCCCTCCTTACCTACCTTAAGGTGCTGGGGATGAGGAACAGCAAGGTGAAAACCAAGGTGAGCAGCAGCACTGTGAGGGCAGCGGGGGCGGCTCCGGCCGCTGCCCCACAGAGCCCCTCAGGACAAACGGGCCAAGGAAAGGGGACAAACTGCCAGGAAAATGCTCTCAGCTGAGATTAACCTGCCAAGAAATTCCAACTAAACACTGCACAACAGCCTCATCAATCATTTTCCCTCTTGCAACACATCCTAACATGACTTCTTTGGACATCACCTCTTTAATATAGTAATTTCTGCCACCTTTTTTAGCTTGGCTTGAGTTACCTGATCTCACCTGACAGCTCTCTTCAGTAATAATTATAACACTAACATTTAATTCACTGTTTTATTATGCAACTGTAGCATAACTGAATAGCTTGCATTCTTGTTTGAGGTCTTAATCTTTTCTTGGCAAAATGGAAGAGGGGAAAAATGTTTTCAATAGAGGAAATAAGAACTAAAACAGACTAAAAAAAAGGACAAAAGAAAAAAACCCACCAAACCATTAAAGAACATCAGAAGGGGGAAATACTCAGAGCACAAAGCTCCTATCTTTTGTTTCATTTATGTAAATGCCCATTTGGAAGTCAGTGATAGATCTCAGTCAAAGAAATGTTTTAATAACTCTATCCTGTCTGATGAAATTCCTGGCTGCTTCCCAAGCTCTTGTGACTCAGGGTTTGGGAGGGAGAAAACTTGCTAGAATCCTGAAGTTAACCTTCTAGACTGGTCAGCAGACCTTGGTACACCCTAGAAAATAATGAGGAAACAGTCTTCCAGAGACTTGAACTTGTATCTTTAGAGGCCAAGCAACTTCCTAACTCCCAGTTGAGTTTATGTGCTTGTTCTAGTCCCTGTGCACACAGAGTCTTCAGTCTCAGCTGGAGAGCACCAGCAAACATATTTATTCCTGTGAAGTGGAATAAATGCACACACTTTCTAACTTGGCAAACCCAGTTCTCCTCTCAAAAAGAAACAACTTCAGGAGGTGGACTCTCCCTACAATATAAAGTGCCTCCAAAAATAATTGTATTAAATACATCACTCTAAGTCCCTGATACAGACCCAGTTGTGATAAATTCAGAACATCCATTTTGTGGTGTTCTCTGATCACTTTCTGTTTATCCACTCCATGTGCAATTATGAAAATGCATCAATTTAACTGAGTGTTGTAACCTACCCAGGTTTTACTGCATTAGATCTGACCATGAACATGCTGTGCCAATATAAAACCACCTTCTTTTTAACAACAAAGTTTGGCCCTGGATCAAACCTGAGAAAAAGTCAAAACTATGCTGTCGATCCACGTGTTTTCATAGGTCTCATCTTTTAAAGACACATGCATATTCCTGAATTATGCAGTACCAGGAGTAGAGCCAATTTCACAGCATATTAACGTAAAAACATCCATAATCTTGTTTAAGATTGTCTCCTTAATCACATTGGCAAAAGGATTTTTCTAGAAGCTTTGTAATAATATAAAAAGTGTTTATGTCATTATAATCTTGTGCACTGCAAACCTCTGCACCCTAACATTAAGCTTTTTATCTAGAATGTCTGTAAATAACAAAAGGAATGAATCTAAATTACTTCTTAGAGAATCTTTACTTATTAATTCCTTTGATTGTGCTTACAAGGTTGTTGATAATTACTGCTGGCCACAGGGGGAAAAAAATAAAAATCACTTAGTCTACAGCTTCAGCTGTTACACATTCCAGAAACAGCTCCCTTCTAACCTGCCTTAGCAGGCAAGGAACAAATCACTTTTCTCCACACAGAGAACCACTGTTTATTTGCAGTGCAAAATCTAGGGGTGGGGCTTGGCTTGATTTTTAAATTTATTCAAATTGTCATAAAGTTTCCATGCTGACAAAGCTGTGAACAGAAAAAGATTTCAAGTTTGGTAAGACTGAGGGTGCTATTAAAGAAACCAACTAACCCAGGAGCTGCTCACTCTAACTGTAGCTCACAAGCTCTTATTTAATATGTATTTGAATCAATTTTTCAAGCTTAGTCAACTTATTAGGTAAGCAGCATTCTTTAGGGAGAAATAATTAAGCCAAAAGCAAAAAGAATGAGAGTAGCAACAAACAAGTAGATGCAATTAAAAAGTTAAAACATTGACATCCTTTCCTAATAGCTTTCCTCTGGAGTGAAAGCTGCATGTCTGTGCCTGAAATGATTGATGCCATGATTCACACTGCCCATCACTCACCTTTTACTGCCCCTTCATGAAAAATGCCACATCACTCTTTTAGGGAAAGGCAGCCCCCTAGGAGTCATAAATCTCAGCATCCAAAAGAGCACTGAAACCAGATGAGCTGGGATCACAGCTCTCAGGACAACTCCAGAGCAGCAGGGGACAGACACAGAAAACAGGGTCAAAGCTTGGCAAAGGAAGTGCCCCTGTGGCTTTTCACACTGCACATCTTCAGAGAAGCAAAGGGAAAGGCAATGTTGGCAAACTTGGCAAACACTGTTCCCTCCTCCATACGTCCCTGTTGCCTCCTTTTTTGCCCTGTGCATTAAGCACTTGTTGGGTAGAGAGATAATGGCTGGGCTTCCTTTGGAAGGGCAGAAACTGCTTTTCTAAAAGGCTGTTCTAGCCTGACCAGCTTGAGAAGATGCAGATTGCTTTCCCAAAAGCTTCTGCCTGTGGCCTGGTTTGAATTAGTTTCCATCATTACTGTCAGCAATTCCCAGCCTTCTGTTGCATGGCAGCTTTCTCACAGATGATTAGGAGCAGTACTGTGGTATAAAAGAGTTTGGAAGAAAAAGTACTTGAAACTTGCCAGTTGGTAAATTCTGTTAAATTATCAAGGCTGATAAAGGAAAATATATAAAAATATAATTTGTAATTAGAGCATCAAACTAACTGAGATTTCTAAATTAATAAGAAACCAAAGCATTACCTTTTCAAGGTCAGTTTCCTGCTAATGTTTCTTTCTCACTTTTGAAGGCAGAGAAGGGTTTAATGCTCTGTGCTTTATTTCACTATTGCAATGCTGAAAAATGCTTCCATCAACAGAATTAATGGAAACTCTTGTGGGAAGAAAGTTACATAAATAAATAGTTTCTTCACAGTTAGGACTAAGAGGCAAAGTCAGCAGCTGTGAATTGTGTTCTTCCTCTGGTGATCTTCATAACCAGGTGAGAGAGAAATGGATTTTGGCTTCAGAAATTCCCTAGTCCCATGGCCCCAAGTAGCTGCAGCCCCACAAGGCTGTGCTGAGGCTGCCCCATGGGGTGGGAAGCTTTCCCCACTAAAAGCAGCCATTTCACTTTTCCAGAACATTTCAAGAGAAAAATTTTTCAAGCTGTTCATTCTACTCTCATCTCCTGCACAGAGTTGCAGACACATGTGCTGAAAGGCATCACCTCATTCACCTTGGGCTGAGGAAAGCACACCCAGCAGAGATTGGTAGAGTTTCTCCTTGAAAAATAACTTCTACAACAGCTCTTTTTCTGGGGTTCAGGCTTCAAAAAGTGTTTTGTAAAACAAAACCCTCCTCACTGTGAGTGCAAATAGCAAAAAAAATTCCCTGAATTTTTCACTCAGGAATATGGAGAAAGTTTCCCTCTTCTTTTTGCCTTAAAATCTTTATATATTAGAGGTTGGTTATTAACATTGTCTTAACTTAGGCAGTTTTTCACAGGCTTTTTAGAAGTCATAACCAAACATGGATACAGCATGTCAACTTAGACCTCATCAGACCTAATTTGGAGTAATTAGCCAGCATTAGAGACACAGCACCTCCCTTCACACAGTGCAGAAATAATTTCCTTACAGCTGTGTACTGTAGACTTTGTTACCTGTTTTTCCTCTTAACTTGAATTTGTGTATCTAAATTCTTTTCCCTAAATATATCATGTGACATTTCACTTCATTCGAGTTCACCTTGCTGATTTCAGACCATCTCTGCAATTTGCCAAGTTTATTTTGAATTCTGATCTGATACAGCAAAGCATTTTCAGATCCTCACAGCTTGGTGTCATCTGCATACTTTATAAGCTACTCTGTATTCCATCCTCCTCACTGCTAATGAAAACACTGAACAGAACTGATTTCCTAAGCAAATTCCCAAACTGAAATGCAGCCTGTGGAGTTCAACCAAGAGGTTCCTGGCCCAAGCCACTACATTGGCTTGTATTAAAACCCACCCTTTAGAAAGGAACACAATACATTTTAAAACCCTAAATATAGGAAAAGCCATTTCATATGCTAAATTGTTGTGATAGTTAATTATCCTGGTTTATTTTTGTAGAATTTTACTTTAAAATCAGGCCAGCTGCATATTAAACTCTAGTTACTACACCAGAGAAAATATCCACAGAAAACACTGACTTAAAAGAATTATAGCCTGACTCTTCCATATTTTGCCATATCATTCCTCAGAATTCCTATGGATTAATCTTCACAGGCAGTATGAGTTAAGGATTTCTGAATATTTGATGAGGGAATCAAGTCATATTCCTGTTTGTTCCTGGCCCTGCTATGGAATTATGTACAATCCCTCACAGAAAATTATTATCCTCTTGGGCAAAGCCAAGCCCTTGGAGACCATGGAATTTCTAGAATGTTTGTTACACAATATTTGGTGTACTTGGCAAATTCCCTTCCCATCTTTGCTCCCCATTCACTGTCCATAGGGAAGAAAGTAGAAAGCAAATCTCTTTAAAACTGGAAAACAACCTTAGAGAGGCCCAGACCCACATAACTTGATGAACACTACAAACAGGTCTCACAATTTCCTTCAACTTCCAGCATGCACAGAGAAAAAGAATTTGGAATAGAAGAAATACAGACTACCAAAGCCCCAGAGATTAACATGTCCAAAGTGATTTTTTTACACATTTAAACATTAGTGCTTCATTTAAGATGCCAGAGAACTATGAATGAGGAGAGGGGTGCCTGTTTGCTTTGACATGGCAGAGAGCAGATTCAGAGGAAATGTTATCATGCCATCTGTTCTGTAAAAAGCCAGAGGTGTCTTAGAGGAAGTGGTGGATGCACTGGGGCACTGCAGCTTGCACCAGTCACCCAGCAGTGCCTCACAGACAGAGCTGCAAGACTTGGTTCTGATGAAGCACAACTCAAATGAGAGTTTCCTTTTGAGAGTCAGCACATCTGCACTGCTGCATGTCTCTGCCAAGGCAGGGGCTACTCAGTGACCAGGATCTGGCATGCTGGGGATGGAAGGTTGCCAACAGCTGCTGCAGAGATGAAATCTCTGGGTGAAATGTTGGGATACTCACTGGTTACCTGCACATGTGATGACTAAGCTGGGAACTTTCCAGCAGTGCCTCTGTGACACCAGCTTAATATCACTAAAAAGACCATACAAGTTTGTGGGGTTTTTTTGTCTCTTTCAGTACAAGCCCAAGTTCCTCTGAACTCAAAACACTGGAATATTTTGTACCACTAAAAATAACCCCTTTGTACTAACTAAAACCCAGCAACCTGAAAGCCAATCCTTCATCAGCTTTACCAAAACAGCTGATCAGGTGTAGCTGCACATGGCTCTCTCACACATTCTGATTTTAACATCTGCATAATACCATTTACATCTGACCAATACACACTGCAGACCAACCCCCCATCCTGCCCCACAGAGCTCACTATTGCTGCAAATTTAAGAACCACTAGGAAGTTGAGAGTGCAACAGAACTCCACAGTCTATTTGTCATAGGAAAAACAATCATCAAGATGGTAATTGTAGAAGTGCAAAATGCACTTTAAACACCAATGCTGGTAATTTTTTATTCTATGGAGTGGGAAAACTAATGAGGCACATCTTAAATTAGTTCAGGGTAATCCTAAAAGCAGTAAATAATGCTTACTATGTAAGTAGTTTAAAGTAGATTGCTTAAAGTGAAAACCACACAAGATTCCACTCTAATGTTACAGATGCAGAAACAGAGGAATTTAAATCACCATTAAATGGACTATTTTTATTACCATCAATTACTCAAATTTGGCAGAATACTTCACATCACATTACCTCCAATTTTAATATGATCCATTTTCTAATTTTTTATTTTAAAACCTATGGCTTTGGGTTTTTTTTTTTTTTACAAAGTCACAAATAATAATGTCCACTTGACAGAAACACAGAGTTTTAGGGAGCCACTCTATAAAGCTGTAGTCATTCAAAAAGAGCCTTGTCTGTTCCCCTGCCATGTGCAGTTAAAAAGGCAGCAATCTCAGCATCAACAGCTTAAGCTCTGTATCCTGAAGTGGCAACAGCACAGACAAAAATCCCCAGAGAGCAGAAGCAGAGTCTGGGGCAGTCCTTGGGCTGTCAGGGCTCTCCTGCTCAGCTCCCAAAGTGCAGGAGAGGCACCTGAGCTCTCCCTGGGCTTCATAACACCCCAAAGGGCACACTGAACTCCTTCCACAGACCACACCAAAACCATACAAAGGAACATCCAGAGCAGCTCCAGGGTTCAGTTCTGCACAATTACATGGCTTGGAAAAAGAACCAATTCCTGTGGTGCTGTGCTGTCACACAGCCACACCTTTAATGTGCAGCACCTGCCCTGCACCTGGCTCCTCTCCAGCTCTGCTCCAACACTCATTTTTATCCACCACAATCATTTACTAATGATCTTTAAGGTCTCCTCCAACCCTAACCTTCCTGTGACTCTCTGATTCCAGCTCCAAAGTGGCCAGCAAGAGGCACACTTTCAAAGGGCTTTGGGATTTCTCCACATCCCAACACATCATTTTCCCTGGCATGTAACAAGGATAGAGTTTTGCAGTGTTCACACTTGGATCCTCCCAGCCAGGTGTTAAAGTTAACATAATCAATAGAAATCCTTTCTTCATTTAATGAGGCTTGTACAGAGAATTGCTTAGAAGAAAAAAAAATATCATTAAAGTTCATGGGAATTTGGACTGACTTAGTATTTCAGCATATAGCTCTGTGCAAACAGCTGCTTAATGTGCTTGATTCTCCCTCTGTAAATGCCACTGATCAGCTCTGTGTGTCCTCCAGCAGGGAAAAAGGAAACAATACCCCATGTCCTATTCCATGAAATAGCTGCACTTCCAGTAATAAAATAGGGATTTATAGAAACATCTACTTTAAACTGTTTTTAAAGCTCCTGAAATATATCTGGTCTGGTTTATTTTACCCCTGCAAAGCTGTACAAATAAATGCACTCTGGCCATTAAGGCTTACAAGTAAGAAAATGCAGAAGGCAGCTGCACCAAAATATGTCAGTTTGTTAAACCACACCTAAAATCTCTCTTAAAAAATCATCAATAAAGCAGATATCACGTTTGTACATGTGTATAAAACAGCAGAGCTTTATAATGGTCTATTTAATACTTAATCCTGCACATATAACAAGCAGAATAGAGGTACTGGGCTCTTTCTACAAATGCCAGTGTTCCAAATCAGAGCAAATATGGAAGAATATGGATAATTGAGGGGGATACAGAACTGGAGCATCACTGTGCTGCTTTAAAATGTGATCCTGAATTGTGCTTTAAGTTCTGGCTGTAAAGAAGTCAAAAGCTTAAGTTACATGCATAACTTCATGCACACAATTAGCCCCACAAAGCAGAGCTGGACATCAAACTACACCAATTTATTTTGGTGTCAGCAGGATTAATCACATCCTTCAGCTTCACTTCTGCCTTGTGCACTTCTGCCACTTGTGCAGAGAGCAGCTGATCCCAACCCCAGCCCCCAAGAGCCCCCACTCCCATCCAGTGAGAAGATATTCCAGGTGTTGTCCAAGTTCTATGTGGTGAAGAAAAAAAAAAAAAAAGAGACATTTTATGAACCTAGAAAATCATTCATCTTGCCCTTGTTATTGTGTGTGTTTATATATCAGCAGAGCTTGCTATTGCAGCTGGCCTTCATATTTCTGTACAATAAAGTAGAATATTGAGAACAAGTATCTGTGTAATTAGCACATCAATCATGTCGCTCTTTAATATAAACCAAGTTTTAATTCACATCTCCACAGATCCCCTCACCGTAACTAACACAAATTATTAATTAGCTAACCGCAAGCAAAAAAAAAAAAAAAAACAAAAACAAGGCAGGAAAGCACTGGAGGCACAGAAATTCCAGCACTTACTGCTCAGGGAGCACCCACAGGAGTGCCCCAGCAGCCCAGGTGGGGCAGGGAATTCGCCTAGCATTTCTCAGACTTAAAAATGTAAATCCCTTTGTTCATATCCACACTGCACACAAACTGTATAAATGTGTTTTTCATAATACTTATAGCCAGAGACAGCAAGAGAAGGCCATCCTTCCTGTTTTCCCCCACACTATGTAGTGACCTTGTTTAGAGGCCACCAGGACCTGAAGAGATTATTTCAGAACTGAAAAGTGGATCCCATGCTGAGACCTATCCCTCTGAGCAATACAGCACAGATATCTCTCCCCTAAGGGACATTACAATTTTAAATGTCATTTTCTTACTTTTGTTTCCCAGAAAATCCCATCTTCCTCTTTCTGTATCCATTACAGCAAATCAAAATTTGAATTTCATGGAAAGTGAGGAGCCAGCTCATGACAAACTAAGCAACTTTTCCCCCTGGATCAGAGTATGATCAACTCAGCCAACACCCCTGTCACATGGTGGTGACATAGCTCATCCTACAGGACACAGGTGAGGTTACTGACCCATTCCCCTCTGTATTTTTGAAAGAGCTTTCTATTCTGTTCAACTTTTAACTCTAAATAAATCCTTTCAAAAATCTTCCCCAGGTTTTTAGCTCTTGAAAAATTTTATGTCTACATGTGACTCCAAGGACACACTGGACACGTCTTTCTTTTTTATACCTGCTACCATCCCCTGGTCACTAAGCAATAGAAAGATTTTTTTTGTTTTCTTCTCAAAATATATTGTAAGCCAGACCAAAGATCCAGAGCCATGCAATCAGCTATACAGAAAAATAAATGGAAAAATTCTAAGAAAAGCAATGGCATAAACACTTCATTGAGGGAAGGAAGGTAAAATCATCTCTGTTGATTTAGCCAGCATGATTTAGCCAAATATTCTTCCAAAACCTATTGATACTAGGAAGATAAGTGGTAAAACTGTTCCCATGGAAGCATTTCTCTGCAATGGCCATTAAAGCTTGGTGTGCTCTGAGTCCACAGGCACAGAACCCACCATGTGCCATGGTGGCTGTGGCCCTGGCCTGTGCAAGAGAATTTGGGACTCCAGGACTTCTCCAAGGTTTGGTTCACTCCACAGGGGGAAGCCAGGATCATTTTTACCATTTTGTTCCATCACCTTTGATGTTTAATCAAGCAGTTACTTCTCTCTGAGAGGTGCTGAAGCCATCCTGGGCTTCAAGGAAAGTGATTCCAGCCTGAGCTTCCTTTTCCTTTCCCAAAGTGATTCCAGCCTGAGCTTCCTTCTCCTTGTGTCATTTCCCATAGCCAAACAGAACAAATGAGTGCAGCTGAGCACACTGAGCCCTTCAGGGGCTCTGGAGACACCAGCCATCCCTGCTGGCTCCCTGGGCTTAACTCAGCCTTCCCCAGCCCTACCTGGCAGACAAGGAGGAGCAGGAATACAGGTGCAGACACAGGGGGAAAAGGGTTGGATTAAGGGATCCTTATCTACCATTGTACAGGGAAAACCAGTATTGATTGGCATTCATCAGGAATGCTGCCCTGGGTCAAACATCCCTGCCAGTCAGGAGCAGCTGCAGTGCAGCTCCCATGCCAGTGCTGGCCAAGGGAGCTACCTGAGGGCAAGGAGAGGTGGCCAGAGCTGGAGAGGCACCAGCAGTGGCATTTGTGTGGGCACAGGAGAGAGAAATGTGATTGTGTGGCGAGAGAAAAGGAAGCAGGGAGGGAAAGGATGAGCTGGGGCAGCAAGTTGTCACTGTAATGAGACTCCAAGGTTGTGAGCCTGGGGGCTGCAGCTCACAGACACCCAAATACTCACAGGGAGCAAAGGATGGGCTGTAAGGACCTGCAGGGCTCCTCTCTGTCCTTGCAGGTGTTGAGGCTGCCAGAGGCACGAGGTGCCTTCACCAGCTTCCTCATGGAAGTGTCCAAAAGCAAATCAGTAAGTGCAGGGTGATGTACAAAGAAAGCCCTAGCACAGAGAAAAGGAACAGTAGGAAATTCCCTTCCAACGGGCCAAATTCCACCCAAGCAAAAACCCCCAAGTGCATGAGCCATCACCAGAGGGCAGGATTTGCCTACTCAACTCAGGACTAGTCCCACACCTCCCAAAAGCAGCAGGGGAGTGGGTGACACCCAGCTTGCTCACCTACCCCCCCAGTTAACAGGCAGGGACAGAGGAGGGGCCAGAAAGGAATGAACCAGAGCTGAGCCTGTGCTACCTCTGCTGTTAACACACCTTCTGCTCAGTAACTTCTGCCTATTGATCTTCAGTTTTCTTCTCTCTGAGGGCTTCTGGATCAGGCTTCCACAGAAAGAGTGAAGCAGAAATACATAAAATATGTAACACAAATCAATTTCCAAAATATTTGTACTTTTTATCCTTTTCAGATGTGCAAAGAAATCAGTAGTGAACTATTTTATATTTTTACCTCAGATTGGTTGCCAGGGACTCTAAAAAGCCTCCTAATGCAGTTTTGTAAGCCAGGTCTTTTCTGCTGTTTGCCTTCAAATTATCAAATGATAAATGATCAAATGATGAAGGGGTTGGTTGGTTTACAATTCCCTTTGAAGTGAAAAAGCCCAGCATGAAGAATCCTATGAATAACAAATGTTGCTGTTTCCCTCTGCCTTTTTAGGGTATGGATCACACATTTTTCACTTTTTCCCATGTCCTAATGCCTAAGCCTGGAAGAAACATTGGAGAGCAAGAGTTTTCTGCACCGTAGCCCAAAGGGTGAGAATAGAAGTGGTAAAACATTCTTTTTGCAGTGACTCCATGATGCAGAAGTGGCAGCTACAACACACAACACTGGGCTAGAGAAGACAAAGCACATTTCAAATCCAGAAGGAAATCTGTGTGCAATCAATGCAGAAAGAACACACTGACAGATGCTCAAGCACAGAGTCTCTCTAAGATAAGGAATGTGAAAAGGGCATTTTTTCAAATAAACAAAACCAGGACAGCTTTTTTTCCTTGTTCTTTTACAAGAAAGAATTGAGGAAAAGGTAGGCCTAACAGAAAAACATTGGAAAGATGGAATCATGTTTCCCAGCAATTGACACCGGTGATAAATGAGCCCAGGAGGGAAAGACCTGAGAGTGAGAGATGCAACAGGGCTCAGTCTGCTGTGCTCTGACACTGCTCTAACAGCTCTGAACTCTGATTAAACCATCTGCTATGTATATGCATATATACAACCATACACACACAGGGAACAATCTATTTTCTAGCAAGCCTTGCCTGAATTCAGCAAACCACAGAGCAGAGCTCAGTTCAGCCACCAACACCAGCCCCAGCAATCCCTGAGAGCTGCCCTCCTCTTGCCTCAGCTCCACACTTGTTCTGACATGTCCTTCAGGGGAAAGAAGTAAAAAATGTTAGCTGTGCACACAGTGCAGGTTGTTAGAATCTCATCATTCTAAACACATGGATACTCTTAAAATTGACATTTTTCTGCCAGAGAAATGTGAAGTTTTGGATTCTGCAAGGGATTATTTATTTCTTTATTTATTTTAGCTAGGTGCATCCACACATATGGGTCATTTCCAGCCCCTGAAAGGCCTCTTGGGCATTTTCTCCTCATCATTTATTGATTCCTGACACCTGATCACTGACATACTTAAGGCAGAGCTTGACAAAGGTGTCACAGAGATCCAGACACACAAACTCCCTCAATACTGCTTAGAGGAAACAGTGTGACTGCCCATGAGATGCTGAGAGAGAATTCCCTGCAGGCTGGGGATGAGGAAGAGGAGGCAGAAGGTTTTGTAACCACACAGAACAGTGGCACAGAACACTGCAGGGCAAGAAACCTGCTGTGTCCCTAAACCTGCTCCCCTGCAGAGGGCTGACTGGAGAACATCCTTGGATCTCACACCAGTTACACCCAGTTCCTTCCTCCCAGTGCTTGGAGATTTCCAGTGCCAGGCTTCTTGCAACTGGCTATGGCAGAAGAGAACAGACACTCCCAACAGCACTTCCAGTTTCTTGTTCACCTTTTAAAAAAATTCAGTGGCAAGTTGGACAGGAGACATTTTACATAGAGAAATTTGTGTTTTCAAACTATTCCCCAGTGCCTACAGCTATGGGCTGGTGTCCTAAATATTCAATAAATATATAAAAAACCTCAAATGCCTAATTTCCAGAAAATGTATTTCTCAGCTTAACACAGCAAATTTTCATTAATTTCTTCCCCTAGGTTAATAGGAAACAAATTACATATCTGAAAATGTTAATTGAATTTCCCTACAGTTTCTCTCTAATGTACTTATACCTGCAAATGTTCAAATATTATAAAAATACAGAAGTAGGGCAAGACAATGGACAATTTATTCTATTGTAAGCACAGTACTGCATTGGATGGATTGAAAACATGAGAGGGAAAAAAAAACTCTGTCTGAAAGGTCTGGCTGCAACAGTTTGTTCTGTCCTTAAAAGAATGCTGAGATTAATAAAAGCATTAGATGGTGTCCTGCAGCAGCAGGGAACAAATGGGGGGGATGCAAGGTTCAGTGGAGAGGAACAAGTGGTATCAGGCAGAGAGATCAGGTCAGGAGGACAAGAGAAATGAAGTTTGGGGTGATTCTTCAATAGCAGGGTAGGCAGAGAATGTCAGTGGCAGCAAATCAAGAAGCCCAGCTGACATCCACTGCCACAGAGGGGTAACAGTGAAGGATTTCACATTACACAGGATCTGCTGCTGTTCTCCCAAACATCAGGATAAACACGTCTGAGTCATGGCACCACCCTTCCAAATCAGCTCTGTGTGTTGGGAGCCCACTGTGATGCAGTTTGAAATGTTTCTGTTTTGACAGATCCACCCACAAGGCCCATTTCTAATAGACAGTTTAAATGAAATAGCAACACAGCTATTTCCAAATGCACATTGTATTCCTTCCTGACACTGCTCCCAACAGGTAAAAGCTCCCCATTTCCATGGTGATTCCCACAGAGCTGTCAGCAGCAGAACTGCCTCAGCCATTCCCCCAATCCACCTGCCAGGGCAAAGCTGAAAATCAAATCCACACTTGCTGTCAGGCTTCCAGGAGCATTCTGCTGCCCTGCATGCATTGGCAGAGCATCCAGCAGCACTGCACATGGCCAGGATGTGGAGTCTCCTGCATGTGACATTCCCAAGGGAACATCTGGAATTCTGTAGTGATTGGCACCTGCTTTCCCTGGTGTTCCAGGAGGGAGAATTTCCTGTCAGGATCCCTAAGGGGCAGCACAGCTCCACCAAAGTGCAACCCACGTTTCACAGGGATCACACACCTTTCACTCTGAACCTTCAAGTGCCAGGCAATTCCTAGAAAGCTGCTGCTGTGGTTCCCATAGATAAAGGAAGGTTTGAGAACCTCCCCATGTTTCCACACTCAGAGAGAGAGGAGTTTGTCAATTCAGTGTCAGCCTAGGCTTTTACAGTGTGTGACAATCATTTTTTCCATCTGAGCCTCCTGTATTTGTACAGCCAGAAGTGAGAGATTTGGTCAATAAAGCAGGATGAAAAATTACATGGTCCAAGGGTTCTCCTGAGGTCCAGGGGTGGGATCAGCAGGATCAATCCAGCTGGCATTGAGTTAGAAGGGCCCTCCCAGGCTTGGTGCTGGGGCTGAGGCTGTTTACCATCTTTTAGGAAAGGCAATCATGTGATTAACATCTCATCTGGAAAAACAGCACTAAGACTAAACTAGACCATTTCTGTAAAAGTTTTCTGCTAACTAAAATGAGAGTTCTGAAAATCCAATTCTCACTTCATTGCAAAGCAGAAGCCACTTCACTGGTTTTAGGAGTATTCTGATGCCAGTATTCATAAAAGGAAAGCTCCATCATCTCAAGAGCTGTTTCCTTCCAGAAACACAAAGCTTCTAATAACTTCCTCAGGGTGTATGGTATGATGATGACTCCAGGGCTTTCTTGATGGCCAAACTGCAGTCTCCCTTAGCAAACACTTGAGGCCATTTCCTCCAAGTCACTCAGAGCAGCATTTAGGGCAGGACATGGTTATCCCAGCTCCTCACCTTCCCTGCCACCCCATACCCCTCCTGCTGGTGTGCTCTGAAAGACTCAGGCAAAGGAACTGCAGCCATTCCCTGGGTAAAAATGGCATTAAAAACCAGCCCATTGCTCTAAAACATGGGTTTCATCTTGGCTAATGGTTGCTTGACAGGAGATTTGTCTTAAATAAAACCTATATCCCTCCTGCTCCCAGTTTTACTCAGAGTAGAAGGTTCTTGGTCCCCCAGATTTCATTGAGGGAGGGTCTCTCCCTGCAAAGTGATGCACAAGGTGCAAAACTGCTCAGGGCTGTTGGTGGATCTGTTCCCTGATGTTTGCACACACAGCCACGTTCATTGCTTCCAAAACCAGGACTGGTCCTGTCCAACAACAAAATCAAACCAGGCTCAGAAAGCAGAATTCTCCCTGGAGCTTTATTTTCAGCTCTGATATTCTGGTTCCCCCAACAAGCACCCACATTTCAACAGTGAATGAAATGCAGGCAGGACATATTTTACACTTCAAAGAGGTGGGCCTGGAACCTGTTTCCATTTCAAAGGAAAAAGGCACAAGTCAATTGATTGTCACCCAGCATCATTTTTGCTGCTGTAGAAAACAATACTTTAATTTGTGTTTCCTTTTTGTATGGTCTGGAAAGAGAACCCATGGAAGAGAAAGGTATTTTAAGAGAGAATGAATTAGCATAGTTCACAAAAGGCAATTAAACTATTGAAACAACACTCAGCATGCCACATTTTAAAGAAAGTGTATTGATTAATTAAGAGAAAACTACAGGCTTGTTTATGGTTAAATTCCCTTCCCTTTATACTGGGATGTTTTCTTTCTTTCTTAATAGTGACATATGAATGACATGAGGTTTTTTTTCTGATCTAAAATAATATAACTCAGGTAGAACACTGCACTTTTGTGTGGCAGGAAAAAAAAAACATGTTCAGAAGTTTCACACCTACAAATGTCAACACTTCTTATGCCAACTTTTTCAAACAAAATTTCAAATGCTACAGTCTGCTCCATTAATATTAAAGCTCAGCTGAATTCATCAGACTTTCTGAGCTATCTCAAAATGGTAAATAAAAATTATCTTTATAATGGAAATAAATTGTAAGATCTATTTATACAGGACAAATGGCAGGAAAAGGGATGGAATGTGGAAACACAGGCAGGGATGCCACTCTGGTTAGGATTAGGGACACTTTGTGCTGCTTTCAACCACCACCCTTATAAATTGGCTAAATCTAAATAAAAAATCTTTGGACATAATTTTGTGAGTCTTCTCAAATGACTGTAAAGAAACCCAGGGTGTGAAATTGTGCCCCAGCTGCCACTGACTCCACTGCAATCAGAATTTCCCTCCAATGCATCTGGTTAGGGACTGGGTAGCTCTGATTGTTTAAAACTTTGAATTAAAACCTAATCCTTTAAGAACTTGATCCATACAGGTGATGATTTTGTTCTTCCAAATATTTATTAGCACAAATCTTCCTGCTCACACAGATAATCCCCTCAGGTTCAAAAGCAGAAACAAATACACTGTTCTAAGGGAAAAAGAGGGGAAAAGTCTGCAAAAAGGAGGAGCAGCAGAGTTACAGCTTTGCTTAGAGCCAGACTGTCATCAAGGAGCTCATCCTACCACACAACCATTTGGCAACAGAATTACAGCTTGTTCCACACCACAGCATAACAAAAGAGCATCAACTTCTCACTGGGACACTGCTGAATCAATCTCACATTTTACACCTGAGCTGGCTGGGTTTAATTAGAGCCTTGCAGTATCTCACCATTGCTCCTAATAGCAGGATCACTAGAAAATAGATATTGATAGTACAGGGCCTGGAGAAATCCCACGATTTACTCTTGCTAACTCATCCCAGTGCAGGACATACACATGTGATTTAATCAGTGTGAAGAGACAATTTTCACTGAGAAGCAGCAATCAGTTACTGCTCAGACACAGAATGGCACAGGCCTGAGGTTGTTCCCAACTTTTTATTCCTCCCTGAAGAGCTGGAAGAGGGGTTTGTGCTTTTCAAAGCAATGATCATCATTTCTTTATAAAATAATTACAAACAACTCCTCATAGGTTAATTACCACCTCAGTTATCTCCTCAGTGCTTTCAGCAATACTTATTTTCTGAAATGCACATTCTAAAGGTGACTGCTGTTGAGGGGTGACATTTCTGAGGGGCCCATCCTCAACCACCTTCAAGGGTTTCATTTGCAAAATCATGGCTTTGAAATCCTCTCCCAGCTGTCACTACCTCAAACCTGATATTAATTACCTGCTTTAAAAAGAAAACATGTCATTCATCTAAATCAAGCAGCATTTTGTACTTAATTAATAAGGAAATTAATAGCAGAGTGCCAACAGTAGCAGAGAACTTCTGATTTATTTTCCTTCAAACCCACCCACCTTTCAAGCAACACCCATGTAACAATGCCATGCTATTAGCTGGAGAATACTTAGGTTAATATTTGCACTGAGCCTCAGAATCTGCCCCTGGAAACATGGCTTTGTCTCAATCTGCAACAAGCTCAGAATCTCCTCTTGATAAACCTGACTCCTTCTCCAAACAAGGATATAACACTATAACATAAAAGAACTCTAATAACATCATCTTTTATATGCTATTAGAGTCATTATATGGTAATCTATATTACATATAATATATTAATACAATAATATAATAATAATTATATGTATTATAATAATTAGTATAATACATATAATAATGTATATTACATATAATATATGACTACAATAATATTACATATAATATATTAATATAGTATTACTATATATAATTGATTCTATATTTAATAATTATTGCTATATTTATTTATAATATTTAATAATATATATAACCACTATATATATATATATCTATATAGTGTTGTATAACATATAACACTATATATAGTGTTGTATAAATGCCAGTGGGACACTTGGCTTGCACTGGAACATCCCAAATCTGATGGTGCAGACACTGAAAGATCTGAATGATGATGGTGCTGCTTCAAACCCACCTACAGAGAAATAATTCTGAAAGCAGAAATACTGAGGGCACTTGTACTTGGAGAAACCTACTGAAGCCAAACAGCTGTGCTCCTTGAAAAAGCTTCTCCCTTCCCTGAGATACACTGAAATATTCAGAACTGAGCAAATTAAATTACACAATTAATTGAAGCACAAATGCAAATGAAGGAATCATATGCTGATACAGTTAGCAGCAATTTGCAAAGCCTCAGCTGTGAGCTGGATACTTAGAGGAAGGATGTTCTTTGCCTTGTTTTTCTGCTGATGCTCTTAATGAGATTTGTCCTTATATACACTGTTAGATTTGATCAGTTGCTAAGTAATAAAATTAATTACTCTTTTTTTTTTTTTCTTCTTAGCATCACAGAGAGGTTTTAGAAACACACCTTGTACCAGCACCAGTGGGGCCAGCAGGAGCAGGGCAGTGCCCACCCTCCCATGGTGTGTCCAGTTCAGGGGGAAGGACATGGAGGGGCTGGAGTGTGACCAGGGAGGGATCTGGGGAAGGGGCTGGAGCACCAGGAGCAGCTGGGAGGGCTCAGAAAAGGAGGCTCAGAGGGGACCTTCTCACCCTCTCCAGCTCCCTGCCAGGAGGGTGCAGCCAGCTGGGGTCTGCTCCCAAATAACAAGGAACAGGATGAGAGGAAATGGCCTCTTGGCTACAGCAGGGAAAACTTCTTCACTGAAGGTGGAATTGCCATCCCTGGAAGAGTTTTAGGATGAGCAGATGTGCAGCTCTCCTGTCCCATGCCATTCCATCACAAGTTATTTTCAACAGCCTCAACTGCAGACTCACAGCTGAGCAACTCTGCACTCCCAGAAAGATGGAAATGCCTCGAGCCAGGTGAGGAATTCCTTTGTAGCTGTGAGTGTCTCTGAGCACTGGAATTCCTGACTCCATAAAGGTGAGAGTTGGTGTGCATTCATCATACAAGTTACCTGGAAACTGTCACTGATCACTTCAGGAGCTTGTTCTACCTGCCCAAGCCAGCCCTGAAACACTGACTGATGGGTCAGGGAATGCTTTTTATTGACTGCTGCTATTGTACATTCTTCCCATGACCCTGAGCTCTACAGTAACTCTCTGGAATATAAAACAGTGGGTTTTGGCACTATTTTAATTGATTAAAAGCATGTCTTCAGGAAAACTAAAAAAAAACAAACCAAACCAAAAATATAAAGCAGATAGCTAGAAAAATATTTAGGATAACAAGGCAGAAATCTAAAGATAGGATATTAAAAAAAAAAGAAAAAATAATTAAAAAAAGAGTTCCATATTTCTTACTCCTCCAGTTTTTGGACTTTCCATTTCGGGATCCAAAATCAATAGTCCAATAAACACCACAAAACCTATGAGACCAAAGTCACCATGCTATGGCCTGAGCATAGATTTTGTTTTGTTATTTCATAGATGCTTTGCAACTTGCTAAGAGGTTCATAAATAAATAAATAAATGCATGCAGCTAGCTGAATTTCCACGCCAGTATCTGGATGAAGAACTGCTAAATGTGAGCTCAAGAGAAAGGTAATGATCATTTGTAAGACACCAGGCCAGTGCTCACCGTCACTAAGCACAGCAGGTATGTCCTGAAATATGGGGGGAAGAGGCAGATCTTGTATTCAAGCTGCAATTCCCCTTCAGCACAGACTCATCACCCTGAGATAAGGCACTGGAGCTTTGTGATGCTGAGCAGCTCCCAGCAGCCAGCTGCCTTCACTGAACAGGCTGTGACCCACAAGGTGCACCCAGGATCCCAAGGGACCTGTGTGACTCCTGCTGACCTTGCAGAGTTTTGGGATTTCAAAGAGCTCTTGATGCCCACTGAAGCACCTGCAAGGGCAGCATGATTTATGTGGAGAACACTGGAGGGTGAGGGCTGCAAGAGACACAGATGCTGCACCTGGAGTGGCCTCCATTGATGACTTTTGTAACACTAATTATTCCTTGCTGGTATTCCATGTTGGAAGTTCTGTTGATTTCATTTCCCCAGTTTCTTTTGATGTTTTGTGAAGGCTGACCTAGAGCAGAGGCCAGACAGAGTTAAAGAATAAAGCAGGGATTTAAAGGCCTCAGTGGATCCATCTTGGGCAGCACAAGAGCCCAGCCAGGGCTGCACCCAAGATGAACCAAAATGGTCACAAAATGGACACCTGGTCATGAGGTCTCTCACTTTTAGAAGTTCTGCTCCATTTGCATACTGGAGTTAATTGTCCATGAAGTCCCATCCTTGTTTTTCTCTCTTCAGCCCACGTTGTTTGTGCTCTTGGGCTTGAGATTTGGATCATTTGTCCTTGGTGCCCAGCTGGAGCAGGAATTGTTCTGTCTCCCTGCTCTGTGCACAGAGCTCACCATCCCATAATATGAAGCCCAGACCCACACACTGAAGCAGCACAGAATGTGAAAAACAGAAAAGCTCAAACCTGAAGTATCACTTCAGTGCTTCTACTTCCTGCAGATTTAGGAAATGTACCCTCCCTTCTCTCCCCACCTCTCCCAGACTAGAGACACTTCTCCCAGAAGGATGGAATGGGTCAGGCTGGAAGGGACCACAGGGGCTCCTCTGGGCCCAGCTCCCTGCTCAGGCAGGGCCATCCCAGAGCACAGGGCACAGAACTGTGTCCAGACAGGTCTGGAATAGGCCCAGTGAGAGACCCCACAGCCTCTCTGGACACTGTTCCCTGCTCAGTCCCTGCACAGACAGAAGCTGTGTCTCATGTTCAGCTGGAACTCCTGGGCATCAATTCCCACGTGGCACTGACAACAGCAGAGCTGGGGAAGCTGCTGCCCTCTCAAGAGGAAAGATCAAAGATTCCTACAGTGCCTCCTGCATGTGAAGACTCACTGGGATAAATGATGCTGCTTTACAGCACAGAGGAGAAGTCTGGAGAAAGAACAACTAACCAAAATGCCCAGAGAGCTCAGAAATCTCATTTAACTAAGATACCTCAATTTATTGTACAATTACACTGGGAAAATTTAATAACATCTTACAGTAAACCAACAGAAACCCAGACATTCTGAACATTAAACTGTCTGCAACATTCACTCTATGATTCTGACATTACAATTAAGAAGGAAAATATTCCAGTTTTTGTTTAGCACTTTGGAGGGTGAGAACACAAACACCACAAAAGGAAGATCCAGGGAGAATTCAACTTCCACACACAATTTGCTGCAGTGAGATCACCCAAGTCCAACACTTGCATTAAAAACTGAAAGCTATTCCTGCCTAACCAAAGACAGAACTTTCACCATGGGAATCCCCTGGAACATCTGCAAGGTTTTGAAGCAGGCCACCACACAGACAAGAGCCACAATTTGCATTTACAAGAAAAAAAGGCTCTTTCTCTTACTTTGATGTGCTAAGTGAGAAGTTAACAAGGCAGTCTCTTCAAAGATACCTTATTTCACTGAAGGACCTTCAATTATCCTCTCCACTGGACAAAGATTCCTCATCCCAGCATTCTCAAGTTCTTGGGTGGCACAACTTGAAAGCCATCTGTGCTCAGAAAAACCGCAGAGAAAGAAACAAAACCCAACCCAGCACTGGCAAGCACATTTCCCATGGAGTATTTCCTGTAATCCGTGTTCTTCCTCCTCTCTTTAATGCACTCTTCTGCATCTGGAGCCTTCTCTAGAGACCAGGGCACTTCTTTTCCTACTCCTGTTGCACTTTATTCCACAGTTATTTAAAAGTGGGGGATGGGGACAAGGTTTGGTGGGGGCCTTGGCAGTGCTGTGATAAGGATTGGAGTGATGATCCTTCAGGCCCTTTGGGACCTAAAAGATTAAATGATTCTATTTCAAACTTCTAAGATACAGTTAATTTTACCCCTGCAGACTGAGGAGAGCATAGAAACCACGTGCTGCATCTTTTACACCAATTTTGTTTCTCCTGTGGTCAGGGAAGCCAAGGTCAGTTCTAAGGATCACAAGAGAAGTCTGAAAATAACAATTTTGGGAAAGGGAAAGCAAAGTTATAGAACTGCACCCTATGGCACAAGCACTGAGAAGTGACATAAATCTCATTTTTTCATTTGTAAAGAACACAAAATGGGAAAAGCAGACTCTGAAAGGTCTTTAAAAAAAACAAAACCAAAACCAAATCAGCCCAAATGTCAGGTTTGCCGTGGTGAATTCTGTTACACTCTCCACCCATAATTCACATATCTCACAAGTAAACACTCTGGCTATTCACCTAAAACCCCTATTTTTTCACCCAAGTGGAATTCTGAAATCATTCCTTCAAACTGAAATAGAGGTTTTCAGAGGGAGTTTTGTTTTTGAGGAGAGTAAGAGCCTTTTAGTTACAATCATAGAATCATTCAGGTTGGAAATACATAAAAACATCTGATATCATATATTATCTTTAATATTATCAAGCCTAAGCACCAAGCCAGCACCACCACTAAATGGTTCATCACTAAACCATGTCCCCAGGTGCCACATCCATTTGTTTTTGACCACTTCCAGGTATGGTGACAACACCACAGCCCTGGCAGCCCCTTCCAACAATTTACAAACCTCCCCATGAAAATTCTTTTCCCTAATATCAAATCTAAATCAGCTTACAGCTCATCTAAGAATTATTTACAAAGTAAACAGAATAAAAAGATTTGAGCAAGTGTTAAAATAAAATTACTGTATTTTGATTGAAAAAGGCTGTATTATTAATTACTGTTTGGCCTTTACTCACACAAGTAAAAGCAAGAACAGGAGATGATTTTTTCTTCTGAAACAAAAGTAGATTTGTTATCATCTTCTCAGGATTCTTTTACATCCCAGACTTGCTTAAAAACAAACCCCAAGAGACTAAACCTGATCTTTAGAGCACCACATTTTCCCTGGAAGCAATTTCTATATCCTTAGATACTATAATGGGAAAGGTAACAATGTTCTCTGTGTCTTTTTTGAAAACCTCCCATTTTTCACTCAGCATGTATTTCTGTCACTCCAAAAAGGGAGGGAAACTCCTGACAAAGTTGGTAAGAAAACCAGCTGTACAAATAAAACAAATTTCACCTGCTCTGCAATGGGCTATTTTTCATTTGCAGCACTAGGTACTAATATCAGTCTACATGCTGTAATTTAACTAGCAACAAGTTTTACATCAATCTGACAGCATTATTGGCCTCTGTGGAAAAGGGAAACAAAGAGGAGGTTGCTGGTATGATGTTTCAAGCTTTCTTTTTCAAACTTTATATTGAAAGGGCCTTGGGACTTGTAAAGAGAACTAGTTAACTCTTGGTAGCTTATCACTCATTGATTGTGTCCATTCCAAAGCCATTTTTAAATTAGTCAAGTTCTTCATCAAATGCTCTGGTTTTTAAAAAACTACTAGTTTTAAAAAAAATCTGTTAACTAGTTTTTAAAAAAATTCATGGTTTTTAAAAATCTAGTTAACAGGTTCTGCTCCTCATGTAATCTCATTTTACTCTCTTCTGTTAGTAATAAAACAAGAATAAAGCTGATAAAAGAAAAAGGACAAGGGGACTTTCTGATCATTCTTTGAACGAACTTCCTTTGCTCATTTGTATAAAACAGACAACGGCTGCTTCATTGACTTTTACAGGCAAATTCAGATTTAATGCTGCAGGTTGTTTTCTGCTGGTAGCTAAATAACCAAGAAAAGGCATTTCAATTGCCAAGAAAAAGAACCTCAGCCCTGGGTCCCTGTAAAGTGCAAACCTAAAAGTGAAAACCTGTATGAATGCACAGTCTTGGGATTAGCTACCAGGGAAAAAAGGGTGAATTGATTTCCCACCTCCAGCCAATAATCTTTGAACAGCAACAGTTTCCCCAGAATTGCTAAAGCAAGGAGTTTTAAATATGAAAAATCACAAAGAGAACAATTTGCAATATTCTCAGCTGATTGTTGCCCTAGCTTTGTGTCTCAGCTCAATCAACCTGACAAGTGTCTGGGATGAATGAAACTTCCAGGGATGCTGTGTCAGACCCTGGGACAGCACAGAGCAGATGAAATTCCCAGCCCAGCTCTGCACTGATGAGGATCTCCACAGCTGTTCAGCACCAGATACATTTTCATGGCCTCAGTTCATTCAGGAGTTATAACATTTATTTTTATTTTATTTCCAAAGAAACAGACCACATTACTTACACATTCAAGAGGAGGAAAACTATGTCTAAAAACTGACAATCCCAGAAATGAAAACGAAAAGCTATTTTCAGGCTAATGGTAATAGATGCTCTGAAATCACGTTGACAAAAGCTAAAGATGAGAGACAAAATACAACCTTAATTCCTTTAACTGAGAGGTGCAGGAAAACAAACTATAAACACAAATATAAGAGCTGCTGTGAATTGTCATAGCTCCATTAATTTTCACTTGCCACCTGGGATTGTTCTTATCCTGATGCTTAGATATGAATATCTGCTTTGTCTCTCTCCTACTGAATTTAAAGTAGCTGTGCTGCTAGTTCAGGCATTAATGTAAATTTACTTATTCTCATTTGATCTGTGAAAAATGAGTGTAAGCTTCTATACTACCGTGCCAATCTGTTTGGGGCTTGTTTGCTTTTTAAAAAATGTAACTATAATGCAACACTGCAAATTGCTGAGCTCTCCTCTCTTCTCACAAAGAGAAGAGGCAGCACCTGAATTCAATAATTGGAAATTCACCTGAATTCAATAATTGGAAATTCACCTGAATTCAATACTCCACTGGAAAATCCTAATGTCTGTTACAACACAGGGAATATACAGCTTTCAGTTATGGAGATAACTAAGCAAAAATGGTGAACCTTCAACCTTCAGATTTATCATTAAGAAAGCCTCAGATTATTTACTAAGGCAGATTATGTCAGACAAAGAAAGTAAGATGATCAACATTAATTTGATTATTAAAACTTTGTTATTTAGAGAAAATGTGAAACAGGCATCAAGCCTGTAACAGACTGATGAAAAATACAAAAAGCTGAGTGTTACTGCTTTAAAGGAAACCTGTTAGAGTGAAAAATGATCCCACCACTCTGCTCTCACAGAGGAAAATAAAATACATCTTCCCCCTCTTCACCACAGTGCAAATAAAAACGTGCCACCCATGCAGTGTCCAAGAATAAAAAAGAGATTTTTAAAAACTAAAACTCATTGCTGATCAAAATCAAGTGTATTCCTTCAATTTAGTCTTAATAAAATACTACTGCCCTTAACCCCTGAATGTTGTGGCAAACCAGGGCCACAGCTCTGCTCAGAGAGCCACACAAGCCTGTCCTGTGTGTGACTGCTGCCAGGAGTGGTGTCTGGGGCAAATGGAGCTGTCACCCCCCAGGTGTCAGGCACAGGCAGCTCAGACACTTCCTGAGCTGGACACACATCCTGGGAACTCCAGACATCTCTGTTCCAGGAGCTTGGTCTCATCTGCTGAGCCTCTGCAAGCAGCCACAGCACAAGAATGAGCATTTCTCCTGGGTTAAGTGTGTGTTCTATTTCCCATCTGTCAGAGCTGGGGCAGTTCCCTTCTGTTCTTTGGGGAGGTTTCTTTATCTCTCCCACACCCATCCTCCCTCCAGGAGATCTCTGCTGTCCATGGCCACTGAGTGTCCCTGCAGGGCCGATCAAATTCCACCATCCCATGGGGAGATGCTCTGCCCAGGGGAGGAGCCAAGCATTCCTCCCTGGATCCAATCTGCCCTGGGAACAGCCCAGCAGCCTTTGCCCCCTGCATTCCCAGAGGAGCAGCTTTCTGCTGCCCTGCATTCCCAGAGGGAGAGCAGGCCCATCTCCAGCAGCCCTGGAGCTGCAGAGGAAAACTCCCCCCTTGTGCAGGATCCCTGCTCCAGCAGAACCACAGCTGGCACTGCAGGAGGGCTGAGCCCCCCTGGGATGGGACTGTGCCACCACCCTGAGCCCCCCTGGGATGGGACTGTGCCCCCACCCTGACACACAGGGTGCAGCTCCTGCTCTGACTCTGGCAGTGGTTTTATTTTTGTTTGTACTATTTTTTAAGCTTTCCTAGTAAAGAACTGTTATTCCTATTCCCATATCTTTGCCTGAGAGCCTTAAGGGACCTTGCCAGCTTCCCAAGGCCATGGCACAGTCTGCCTACAACAGCAAGGTTTGCAATTGCTTCCCATTCACAGATCTCTGTGCAATTTAATTGCAGCAGGTGTATTTTATTTCTAGGATATTATCATCTTCATTTTAACAATTACACCTCAAACCCATTAAAGTGTATTTGAGAAGAGAAAAGAAAACCTATGAGGTATTACTGATAATGGTTTAAATATCTTCAGTGCCTTAATAGCAGTAAAAATCCCAATAAAAGAGGACAGTAAAAAGTAAGTTCTTGGCCTTATCTTATTAAAAAGATTAGACAAATGCTGCACAGATGGAAAACTAAAGAGATATTTATGCAAGGATATGTGAAAAAGTCTCCCAGCCACGAGATTAAGAAATTAAATTTGAAGGGAGAGAGTAGGGGGTGTTTGAGAAAGCATGAAAGCACAAAGAAAGAAATACTGGGAACAGAACAGTTAGGAAAACTTTCTAGAGAACTAGAGGAAATGAAGGAAGACTCCCAGCTATGTAAGAGGGGTCCCAACAGCTTTATAGATGAAAAGAGCATGAAACCACTCACTGAGAACTTGAAGCCAACTAAAATTCTACTCCAGGGAGCCAAACAGAGCCAGATAAAGACGGAGTGGAGCAGCCCCTTCCTGGTGATGGCAAGGAAGGCAATGAAATCATCAAAGTGCAACTTGGAAAATGCAGGATGACTTTCTGTGCACTGCTGAAGGCAGTGAGAGCTAGAGAGAACTCACAGATTCCACTTCTAAGTGGAAGGCAGGGAAAAAATGGCACTGGGGACAATGATGGGAGATGATGGGAGAGATAATGGTGACACCACAGCTGGAGCAGAAGAATTCATAACTGAATGTGTCCAGATAACAAACATCACTGACTGGGGGTGGGATAAGAAGTGAGGGACACCAGGGAGTTCTCCAGGGGAGATAGAGAGCTCTGCTTTGCCTTTGTTATCACAAGCTGTCAGGCCACAAGTGCTGGAGATGGGAGATGAAACACACGCCTGAACAGAGGCAAACAAACCCCGGGCTGACAAACTGATTTGCAACTCATCTGCATAAAAATAGCACCTGAGCATGTCTGAGGAGAGGAGGTCACCCAGTGATCTGATTCACAGAGAGAAGGCAGTCAAAAGCAACAGAGCATTCCTACAGACTACTGGAAGGAGCAAGGAAAAAATCCACAAAAAATGATGCTGCAAGGAGCAGGGCTGGGAACTGCAGAGACAGGGGACTGCAATAACAAGGGAATACAAAATATGATAGAAGGGGGAAGGACTGATCAGTGGTACTGTGAGAAAGCATGTGGCAAAGGCTGCAATTTTTGATCAAAAAATCAAATTTTAGGCTTGCTGAGGCAGTTTTCTCTCGTTAAAAACAGAAGGAAACCAGCCTATGGTTCACTTTTGAGGAACACAATATATTTTTAGACCATATCAATATGGAGGGGAAGTCACCAAAAAAGGATAAATGTGGACTAAGAGTAAGGCACAGTGAGAAAAGAAAGTAGCTGGGCAGGGTGAGGAGGTGGATCTGTGCAGTGAGTGGCTAAACCCTAAAGAAAACCAGCAGCAGTGGCTGCTCCTGAGAAGAGACAGGAGAAAGAAATCTCCTCCAGTGAGCTGTAAAAGGAAATAGATGCAGGGGGAGACCCTGGCACTCAGCTGGGTTTGGCAGGCTGATGGAAACACATAAAGCATAAATGAAGTACTTGAGTGTGAAGGAAGAATAACAAAAACTGAAATGAAGGCATTAGGGAGTCTGGATGGCAGGAATACAAACTCACCTGTCCAAGGCAAACAGTGGTGCTGGAATAACAGTGCCAGGCTGGGGGGGAAAGATGGGGAAAAAAAAAAAGCAGGAAAAAAAAAAGCAGGGGGGGAAAAAAAGCAGGGGAAAAAAAAAAAGCAAGGGGAACCAGAGTTAACAGGATTAAAAAGAGAATCACAAAAGGTACTGGGCAAGGTGAGGCAGAAGGAACTATGAGACACCCTGAAATTCAAAAAGATTAGTGAGACACTAGAAGATACTCTATACATTATAAATTAGGGAGAGGAATAGTTCTGAAAAAATGTGAATCATGAAGAGAAATAAAAGTCTCTTAGTGCCAAGCAGGTGAAACCACAGAAGAATCTGCTGCATGTAAAAAATCCAAATTGTAATGTGGAACAAGGAAGGTTGGAGCAAAGGGCTCAGTAGTCAAGGAACCAAGACAGGGACTAAGGACTCACACTGAATCCAAACACTGGGTGGGTCCTCAGAGGATGTCCCAGGTGCCTTCTGGAGATGGACATCAAGATCTGTCCATCAGATAATGGGGAGAGCTCAAAACCAGCCCCAAGTCAGAGTGGCTCTCACTTCATCAGCCTACAAGAGGCAAGACCATCAATGTCACTCACTAGTCTTGTTTGTCTTTAGCAATATGCAAGAACTGGTGTGTTACTGATGGCATGGCTGATGAAATGAGGGAAGCTGGGCAGTTTACATGAGGCAATGTCCAGTTCTTTGTCCCCAAATTCACCACCCCATTGTTCATTTACCTTCCTGCTCAAATCACCTGTCCTGTCCTGGACCACAAAATGAGCTTTCTTCCTTCTGCAGAGTGAAATGTACTCTTGGTCTCCAACTCATTCTGCTAGGAATAATGAACCTGGAACTTGACAGGTGTTTTCCAGTCCTGAAATGGTTTGGGTTGGAAGGGATCTTAAAGCCCACCCCACTCCACCCCTGACACAGGCAGGGACACCTTCCACTATCCCAGATTGTTCCAAGCCCTCTCCAAGCTGACCTTGGACACTGCCAGGGATGCAGGGGCAGCCACAGCTGCTCTGGACACCTGTGCCAGGGCCTGTCCACCCTCCAGTCAGGAATTCCTTCCCAATATCCCATCTAACCCTGCCCTCTGCCAACTGGAAGCTGTTACCCCTTGTTCTCACCCTACAGTCCCTGCAGGGAATGTATTTCCTCATTACCAAGCAAGATTTATTACAAAAGCACTCCAAGTCTTAGAAAAGAAATGCAGCATTGCAGAGCAGAAAGCCCTAAGCTCAAGGTCCTTCAGGCATTCCCTAGTCCAAATTCCCAAACCACATCAGGCCCAGCACATCCCTACTGAGTTACCTACAAATTTCCTTGAGGAAGAGTCCCATAAAAATCAACAATCCCTATGAAATAAGATCCTACTCAGCCTGAAAAGGAGCCAAATGCTATTGCAACAGCTGAATTAGTGTCCTCCTGCAATCCCCTCACACCAATGGGATATCAGAGAAAGTTTAAGAACAAACATGGTTTTAAACACCTGGCTGCTTGCAATTCCAACCTGAAACCCATCGGGTTAGTGACAGCTCTTGTGGAGCAATTCAGGGAAAAACTTCTGTGATTGGTTCTAAATTAATCCAAATTCACATTGCTATTGAAAGAAAACTTCTCTATCACACTTTTCTTACTTGGTAGCAGACAATCTCTCTTACCATTATATTTTTAATTTTTTTTTTAATTAGTCTCTGGGAAGATTTGCTGTAAGCTGATACACTATTTGTATTTGCTCCAAGAATAAAATCTAATAAAATTTCTTGCCTTTTTCTCCCATTTCACTAAATGGATAAAGATAATCCTTGAGTTCCACAAACAGCAGCATTTAAAAGAAGTGATGAATAGCTTGAAACATCAAAATTTAATCAGAAAACAGAAGCTGCAGATTTCCACTGGTGTAAATGAACCTCATCAGTCGCTCCCAGAATTGTTGTTTAAATCACTTAGCTATAGAGCAAGACCACTCTAATCTACATGAACAAGTAGGGGAATAATTGAGGTTTTGGTGGCTGTTTAAACTGTATTTACAGCTGTTCTGCATGACTAGAGGAGTACAAAACAACTGGTGCATGCCAGCTCATCTGCCTCATTCATGCCTTCTGTATTTTCACCAGTGGCATTTGCTTCCCAACATCTGTGCTTTCACAGAATTCTGTGTGAATGGGGCATGGAATGGGGTGTGGAAAGGGGCATGGAATGGGATGGGGTGTGGAATGGGGCACAGAGTGGGGCGTGGAAAGGGGCATGGAATGGGATGGGGTGTGGAATGGGGCGTGGAATGGGGCACGGAGTGGGGCGTGGAAAGGGGCATGGAAAGGGGCATGGAATGGGACATGGAAAGGGGCATGGAATGGGGCATGGAGTGGGACATGGAATGGGACATGGAGTGGGACACGGAATGGGACATGGAATGGGACACGGAATGGGACATGGAATGGGACACGGAATGGGACACGGAATGGGACACGGAATGGGGCACGGAATGGGGCACGGAAAGGGACATGGAATGGGGCATGGAATGGGACATGGAATGGGGCACGGAATGGGGCACGGAAAGGGACATGGAATGGGACATGGAATGGGACATGGAATGGGACATGGAATGGGACATGGAATGGGGCATGGAATGGGACATGGAGTGGGACATGGAATGGGGCATGGAATGGGGCATGGAATGGGGCATGGAGTGGGACATGGAATGGGACACGGAATGGGGCACGGAATGGGGCGTGGAATGGGGCGTGGAATGGGACGTGGAATGGGGCATGGAGTGGGACATGGAATGGGGCATGGAATGGGACATGGAATGGGGCATGGAGTGGGACATGGAGTGGGACATGGAGTGGGGCATAGAACGGGGCATGGAATGGGACGTGGAATGGGACATGGAGTGGGGCATGGAGTGGGACATGGAATGGGACATGGAGTGGGACACGGAATGGGACACGGAATGGGACACGGAATGGGACACGGAATGGGGCATGGAGTGGGGCATGGAGTGGGACATGGAGTGGGACATGGAATGGGACATGGAATGGGGCATGGAATGGGACATGGAATGGGGCATGGAGTGGGACATGGAGTGGGGCATGGAATGGGACACGGAATGGGGCACGGAATGGGGCATGGAATGGGGCATGGAAAGGGACGTGGAATGGGACATGGAGTGGGGCATGGAGTGGGACATGGAGTGGGACATGGAATGGGACACGGAATGGGGCACGGAATGGGACATGGAATGCTCCATTGAGTCAATGAAGTCCTCATGAATCTGAGCCCTTGTTGGAGCCTGCTGGGGAGCAGTGGGAGGGGAGGGCTCTTTTCCTCTATGGAATTTTTTCTCTCATTACAGCACACAAGGATTAGTGAGGGACAGACACTCAAAATCAGCAGCTCCAACTTCTAAAGCTTTCACCTCCTCCAAGTCAAGCTGCTTTCCCTCCAGCATGCTAGTTTTCTACACTGCTTGTGGTCTGCTCACTTAGAATGAAACCTGCTGTGAATCCACCAGACATTCTGGCTTTCTTCCCTTTTTTTCCCTGTGTTTAAGATCAGTTAAATGCTGCCTGCCTTCTGTTCACCAGCAGGGTTTTTCCTCTGAGACTGCTATTAAACTCACTCAGTAAAGTGGCTGGCTCCAAGAACATATGGGGCAGCTGGGGGGGGGTCCAGCCTGGAAAAGGGAAAGCTCTGGGGAGACCTCAGAGCCCTTCCAGTGCCTAAAGGGACTTCAGGAGAGCTGGAGAGGGATTTTGGACAAGGAATGGACAGAAAGGACACAGGGAATGGCTTCCCACTGCCAGAGGGCAGGGTTAGATGGGATATTGGGAAGGAATTGTTCCCTGGGATGGTGCTGAGCCCTGGCAAAGGTGCCCAGAGCAGCTGTGGCTGCCCCTGGATCTCTGGCAGTGTTCCAGGCCAGGCTGGATGGGGCTTGGAGCAGCCTGGGACAGTGCAAGGTGTCCCTGACATGGCAGGTCCCTTCCATGACTTCACCACTGATTTCTGCTCAGTATCAACTGCCCTGCAAGGACCTTCTCATTGCAGTACCGGAGCATGGAAGGACATGATTGTTCCACCTAACTATGCCAAGGCTTTCTTCTCATCCCTGTAAGAACAAAAGTCATAAGACTTACCTGGATATTGTTTTCTTACAGACTCAGATCCTCTTTTATAGGTGGCAAAGAAATTTCCATCACATTTAAACTCTTGGAGATGAAAAATGGAAATGTATCCCTATGAAAAAGAATCCTTCCATAATGCTTTGGGTATTAAGTGATCAAGCACATTCAGATCAAATTACTTCCATCTCTTACAAAATATTGTACAGACAAGTGATCCTTTCCCTCCCCTGCCCAAATGCACACTATAGCTCTGCAAGGAAACCCAGGGAAATCAGAGGGAAGCTGCAAAATGAAATAAACCAAATGACAAACAAAATGACACATTACAGTTAACCTTGTTGAAAGTTATCAAACACCTTGTCAAAAATTCCTTCTGGTTTTAATTTCAAAGATTTGGAAATGGTTTTGTTGAAATACCAATGCTCCATTTAACAAGAAATTACTGACTTATTTGGGAAGCAGCTAGAAATTTTTTCAAAGCAGGCTTTGTTATTGATTAATGGAAAGTTCTGCTCACAATAATACAGTCCTGAGACTCAGCCACTGGCAAACTGCTGTGTGAAGACAAACACTGCATCCTAATGGCTTCAAAAAGAGTGTTCAGAGGGATGTGATTACAGAATTGGGGCCTACAACATCACCACTTGCTTTCACTGAAATTCTACAGCACTCTCATGGCTGCATGATGTATCATGGCATTCTGTGTTTATATTGTAATAAAGTTGTATGTTAATTAATCATTCCTTGTGAATTTTTTCCTTCCTTTTCCCCCTCTACCTCTCTTTTTTTAAATTCATGGCTTTATTCTTCTAAGAATAAAGCCATGGTTCTAAGCAGCTCTGCAGTCTAAGCAGCTCTGCAGTCAAAGATTCTAAGAATAAAGCCAGATTCTAAGCAGCTCTGCAGTCAAAGTTTTATAATTATTACCAGTTATGAGGGATATCTTCTAGTTTAAGTACAGCATAAAGTCAGGCAATTTCAGATGTTATCTGATGGCAAACAGTATGAAAAAAACCAAATTTTTAAATGCACACTGGTATATATAAATGGAAATTATAGGGAGTTTAAAGCTGTGCTACTCTGGGAGGTTTTCAATAGCAACTCTACAGCAGAAATTGAACCCCAGAGGTTTTAGAGGCACCTCTGGACACACCTGGCAGATGGGCAGTGGCAGTACCCACATGGCTCCCCATGGATCTGGCAGTATCAGCTTCTCCCCAGCTCTGCACCAAACAAGGATTCCAAAACCCCTCCCTTACACCCATCCACAAGTCTCTGGGGTTTTTCACACTCCCCTCTTGTGCCAAGCAGTGGAGGGAGCAGAGTGAGCCCAGCTTAGCCCTGACCACTTGAAACACCAAGTGTAATTTGTTTGGGTGCTTGCTGGAAAAGAAGTGATTTCTCATCTTCTTTTGTTCCAGAGACCTTTACAGCAGGCCAGGAACTTCTTCCAACTCTGGTTTAATTGTAACTGGAGCTAAAGGTAATTGAGAACCTAATCCACAGGCTTTAATAAAACTGAGGTCTTTGAGGTTGTGCTGCTGGTAAAGCACTACCTAACCAATTTAAAAACCAAGTCCCACATGGAGGTGATAAATCAGAATTTTGTGGGCTGGACTATCACTTGACAGCTTCAAAGATTTCACTTTGAAAATATAATCATTTAGGTGTAACACCATGTAACATGTGTTTCCTGGGAACTAAGCAAGAATTATGAGGAGATGAGTCAAAAATGTGCACAATGAAATAACTCAGCTCCCTAGCAGAGGAGACAGGGAGGTGGAAAGAGAAAAACCCATTATTAATAGTTGTAGGTACATTGGAATAGCAAGCAGATATTGCTGAGCCATTTTAAGTCTGCAAATGAAAAGAAACTCAATTAAAAAATCACCATTTCTCTCAGGTTATCATTTTGCCACCTCTCCTGCAGGTTGCTGCAGACCAGCAATAAGCCACTGCCAGAGCATTTCAGCAAAGTTTAAACTCTAAACTGTAATAACCATGCTGAACATCCACATGGGCATTTTTAACTAGAGATGCCTTTTGCCCCCCTTCACTTTCAGTCCATTGAGATCTCCAAGTTCTGGCAGACACTTCAGATATATCCCAATAATTGTTCAGACCATGACATATTGCAATAATAATAATTCTCTGTCCTCCCCCCAACATCCCTGCTGCCATTTCAGTGAGTTCTTCTGAAAAATCCACTAATATTTTCTTCTCTCTTTTCTAATTGCTTTTAGAATTCTGAAGTGCTTTAATTTTAAGCATATACAAAATAGAGAAAACATTATCTAGATGTCAAGGTGAAACCAGAGCTTTCCAGAGAGGATTAATGGAGAAATATCATCCAAGACTGGAAGAGATGAGTCCATTCTCCCTGGTACCTGAGCTCTGTTTCACCTGTTGCTTCCAATGGCATATGAACAACTTCCCAGCAAAGAAACTTCACAGTTTCCTGACAATTTTGACATTTTTTGCCTATTTTCTCCAGCCTGGACTTGCTGACCACTGTGCCCATGGAGAGCATCCATGGTGACTCTGTTGGGAAGATCAGTGTGGAGTCACAGACAGGGCTTTACTGCCTGAAACAAACAAAAAGGAAAAATAGCCCACAGAGTGATTGTGCCTTTGACCTGTAACTTTTTACATCTTTAATCACTCAAGACTTAATCCAGTTGGGTGTTGGAACCTTTGAAGGACAGAGACTGACAGGTTCCCCAGACATTCTGTCCTGGTGCTTGGCTGCCCTAGAGGGTGGGAAAGGTCTCTCCTTGCAACCAGCCCCTGATTTCATGGCCTGCATTATGGAATCCTTTCCCACAAAACCATGAATGTTTTTGTCCTCAGTTCATTAGCCAAAATATACCCTGGGACCTCCAGACCCAGGTTCCAGTTTTGTCCATATTTTCAAAGGGACAAAAATTCCTGCTCAAGAGCAGAATATACCAGGAAATTGCTAACTCTATTTGACATTAACATCACAATTACAGTTCATGCACTGGAGCTAGTCAATTCTCTCAGCTAAATTACTTCATCTTATTTACTAATCATCTGGAGTAGGATTCAGGATTTTATGATGATGGCAAAATGGAGCTACAAGTGCATCATTAACTCTGCCTCCATTTCCACATGCTTTTGATGAAGCTTGAACATGGAGGAAAAAAAATGAACTTGGCAACAACTTGATTAAAAAAAACCCTAGGCATTAAATTACTAAGTGATTAAAAACAAAAAAAGTGGATTTTAAACTAAACACATCCATGGTTCATGAAAGTGGATGTGTTATGTTCTGTACTTTGTGGAAAAGTTTTAATATTTTACACTAAACACACATAGTGCAGAAAACAGCTGAGAAAGAAGCCCCAAAGAGGAGAGGGTGGTACTGCCTGAGGTGGAGAAGTTAAGGCTGTGCTGACATGAATTTCTCTAAGATGGCCCCTCCCAGAATGTCTCACTGCTCCCTGTAAGCAGCAGCCACTGTCTGGCACACCTGGGCTCTCCCCACTCAGCACAAGCTCTGCCCTTTTAATTTCCCTGTGATTATCTCCACCATCCTGCCTTTGCATTGCTCCCAATTCTAACTGTGTCAGGCTTTCACCCACTTTGACAAAATATGAAGAAAACGAGTTAAGAACATCAATACAAATTTATGGAGGTGGCACTGCAATGTCAAATCAAGAATTTGGTATCAAGATGAAATACAACAGTGTCAGGATAAATGTACCAAGCTGACAGCACAAAGTCACAATGGAGCAGTGTCACTGCAGATCTGCTGAAACAAAAGTCATCTGTCAAAACAACATCATGTCATTAAACATTAAAGAATAGCTTAAATACACTGAAATACCTAACTACTCGTTCAGATTAGCAAATTCCACCCACACTGTCTTCCCAGCAGGGGAAAAATACAAATGTTTGGCAGATGTGGGCAAGTAAATTCTGTGATGGGATGTAACACTACAAACCCAGTTAGACAAGGAGCAGAAAAGCCTGAGAGTGCAAGGAAACTTCCAAGAGAGGAGCAACTACCAGAGGTCAAAGAGTTAAAGTGAGCACCAAGGAACAACCCCAGCAGGAGCAGGGAGTGCTCCTACAGGAGCAAGTTCAGCCATCAGCTCATTTTCAGCTCTTCATTTCATCCAACTGAGGCAGAGGAAAGGCTGGGAGAGTTGGGATTGTTCAGCCTGGAAAGAGAAGCTTTGGAGTGACTTAATTGTGGCTTTCCAGCACCTGAAGGGAGCCTGCAAGAAAGGGAGGGAGAGACTTTGGACAAGGGATGGAGTCACAGGACAAGGGGGAATGGCTTCAAACTGAGAGAGGACAGGGTTAGATGGGATATTGGGAAGAAATTCCTCGCTGTGAGGGTGGTGAGGCCCTGGCACAGGGTGCCCATGGAAGCTGTGGCTGCCCCTGGATCCCTGGCAGTGTCCAAGGCCAGGCTGGACAGGGCTTGGAGCACCCTGGGCCAGTGGAAGGTGTCCCTGCCATGGCAGGGGGTGGAACACAATGAGTTTTAAGGTCCCTTCCAACCCAGGCCATTCCATGGCTATATATTATTTCCTGACCTGTTACAGTCCAGTCCCAAACATGGCCTGCCTTTCCTTCTTTTCCTGAACAGCATCACCCCTCATCTTCACTCAGTAGGAAGTGGGCCCCATGTAGCTGCCAACAAAATGTTTTAAGAAAGCACTCAGAGCTGCAGACTTGCACTAATCCTTCTCCTGGGAATAAGGTCATCATTAAACAAAATGTCAATCACTACTTGAAAGTTGTCTCTTGAACTCAGGACTGCTAATTTTATTCTGCACACAGCAGTTTCTGGGAATTAATAGATTATTTGATGCCACAAGAGCAGATAAAAAAACAAATCCAGATTTATTACTGTTTGTTATCTTCTCCCTTCTGCTGATATTTGAATCTTAGTGATTTCCAGTGAAAGCAAATCTGAAGACACAAAGTCACCTGAATGCCACACAGCTGAGTATCCCACACCTTTCCTGGGATGATTTCAGGGACAACAAAATGGGATATTAATTAATTGATGAATTGCAGCCTGTGCTGCTCTCATACCTATCCCTATCAGTGGGACAAATGCACTCCAACAAATCACTTTAACATCCAGTGTGATCACAGCCTTGGGAGAGTGAGGAAATTGAGAAAGGATGATGTGTACTAAGGAGGTCAGCCAGGACCACAGGAACCACCAGAAGTGGGTATTTGAGTCCCCTAATTGCAGGTGGCTGTCCTAGGGATTGTCACCTCCTGTCCCTAGGAGGGATTTAAAGGTGAGCAGACATGGCACTCAGGGACAGGGCTCAGGGCTGGCCTTGGCAGCACTGGCTGAACAGCTGGACTTGGTCTTAAGGGTCTTTTCAAACCCAAATGATGCTACAACTCAATGCTCCTGTATTTCTTGAAAATAAAAAACACAGAGTCATCAGAAAAAACTGCAAAATAAAGGAAACTTCCAAATGAGATTTAGTAGCCTCCTGGAGCACAGAGTCCTAAGGAACACAGGTTTTATCTAAAGGCAAATTTCCCAACAGCTATCACCATTCACCATCTCTTGCAAACACCTTTGTACATTTTTCTTTTATGTTAAAAATATAGAGAGATGCAACAGATTGAAATAGCTTAAGCTAATATGTAAAAAAAATAAATTAAATATTTCTTAATGAAATTACTGAGCTTTTATATTTGTTCTGCTCTGCCTCTTCCAAAACACATACTGAAAACAAACCAGCACCCTCTAAAACACCCAGTTAGCTTAAAACTGCCATTGTCACTTTCCTTCATGTGACAGATTCACTTCTGCAAAAACAACTGATGTGTTCTCAGAGTAAAACAGCACTTAAGAAAATAGCAGGATTGCCTTTGTACACTGAAAGTAATTCGAGCTAAGCACAGGCAACTCTTGAGAAGAAAATGGTAACTGTTTAATAAATATTCCTTTCAGATTAATGGTTTCCTACTTCTTTTCATTTTGTAGCTTGAATATGGTGATTCACTACTAAAAAATTTAATTTAAACATTACTACTGGATTAATTCAAAAGAACCAACCCTAGAATTACTTGTGAAGAGAGTTAATACAAAAGTTCAAGGGATACCAATTCTTTTGTTGTGTGTGAATCATCACACAAGCTGAGCTAAATTGAAAATACTACTTCAACTAGTTTGACTTTGATCTCAGTTAAACCAGCTTGGGCTCAGACATGGAATTTCATTGAGAAAAAACTTCCACTTGCAATACCAAGTTCAATGGACCTCTGGGATGTAGGGGGTTGATCCCATGATGTCCTTGTGTGATCTGCAGAGAGGGTTTTGCAGGCACTATTTTAATTACTGAAACTTGGAAGCTATAGAGAATGTAGGGTGGAAGCCAATGAAGAGGAAAAAATTCCCTTTTCTTATAGCTTAGCAAAGGGATTGAGGGAGACAAAGAGGCCTCCCCTCCACAGGAGAGATTTGGGAAGGAAATAACCAGAGAATTGGCTTAGCTTCAAGTTTATCACCTGATCAGTGACCTCCCAAAGGACACAGCAGGGAGGGGTTGGCAGTCCTTTCCTGCTCCTGCCATTCCCTTTCCCACTCTGCAGTTCCACAATGCCAGTGCAACACCTTGACAGCCCTAAGGAACTTCAGCAGCTTTGCAGCTTTCATCAGGACACTGATATCCCTCCCCTCTAACCCACAGGGGTGGGTAAACTGCATCCCAAGCTGATGTCATGGGCACAACTCCATAGAAAGGGTAAAATGCAAGAATTTTGCCTTCAGAAAAGGGTACTAAGAGCACCCTCTATTGCAGAGGAAGGCCAGTGTTTAACACCCCATGGAGCACATCAAGCTGCCAGTCTGGGCTGCAAGGCAGCAGCAGAGGATTCTCACCCTCCTTATCACCCCAAGCCCTTCTGCTCCCCCCACATCTTAGCCCAGCACTGCATGGCAGGTGACAGGAATTCTTTATTGTGCTTTTAATCCAGGCCACCACAACAGACCTTGATTTAGAAGTCTCATAATCCCCTGTCTGATAACTGAAGAGGAAACCTCAGCCACCACAGACTTATCCAGCACTGAAACCCAATTTTTGGTACTAAAGTGGGCCAGAGACCTCTCTCCCACTCCTCTCCAACTCCACATTGAACTGATACTTCAAACTTGGGCATTTTCTGCACTGTAGCTCTTAAAATCACTAATGCCTCCTCTCTTTCAACATGGTGCAGGAGTGACAGAAGGGTGGAGAGATTTGGGGTTTGAGAAGGAAAAAAGTAGAGGTGGCATCACAAAGCCCTTGGGGTGTTTGTGACCCTCGTAAGGTCCTGTCCCCACTGACACCCAGCTCCATGGGAAAACCCCAAGCCATGGCAGCTGGACAACCACTCCTCTTCCAAAGGATCCTTTATCCTTGGGAATTCCTCCAGACGTGACTCAGGCAGGTCCACACAGGTGTGGAAACCAGACCTGCTGCTGGAAGGGTTAACTCTGCCTTCAGCAGATTTACATCAACTCCAAACCTGCAGTCTCAGTTAAGGGCTGGTTTTCCTCTTTGTTACAAAAAATAAACAGAGAGAGAGACACAAAATCAGATCCTGCTTCTTAAAATTCAGTATGCAATATATCTGCTTGGACACAGACTCAGGCTTTTATTTCCCCAAACAATAATAGTTTAGAACATCCCAGCTCCACCAAGCAGATCCATACTGCTCATAACTTGCAGTCCTCCCTCAGTATGTTCTTTTGGTATTGCTTGTTTCTCCTAACTCATTATTTCAGATCTAAAATAATGCTGGAGACCCTTCTGAACACAGCAAGCACCCTTTGCTGCATCTATAGGGCACAAGATATTTTAAATAATAATAACACACACTTTTGTTAGACACAAAGAAATCCTCAGTTCAGAAGAGGAGGTGAAGCAATTGATTGAGGAGGCAGAGGAATAAGCAAATCCAGCTGGGTCTAAAAGGAATTGAATTGGATTTCTTTAGTCCTACCATTTCCTGCATACAGACTGTGCAGACTACACAGAAACATTCAGGCTGGTGTGGACAAATGGCTGTGGGATGCTAAAATGCAGGCTGGCATCTCAGCTTCAGCCCAGGGAGGCAGCTCCATGCACAAACTGCTTTTCCAAGGCACTTCTGAGAAGGGGAGCAGAGGATATTTCTGGTGCTGCTATACTTGGAACCACTAGCACATCCAAAGAAATAGCCAAGGACATGGCATTCCCATTTCCTGAGCAGCAGCCTGCCTCTCCTAGACATTTGCCAAGCATGACTACATGCCCTTGGGAGTGTGGGTACAGGCACATAAAAATGTAACTCCTGTGACATTAAGAAATAAACTGAAAAATGCTCCCAGCTTTTATTTAGTACATAACACACATGACTTGAGGGTATATCTGAAAATAGCTCATTCATTATTTAAATTGAGCAATGGACTCAGAAAGGTTTTATTAATGTTCAAAGAAGTGAGAAGCCAGAATCTTCTTATGCAGACTATATCTGTCTAAATCCTGTTTACAGCATAGACATTTGACAACACTTTTGAAGTTCCAAATTATTTCCATAGTGTAGCAGTACTTTGGGTAATTTTTTTTCCCCTTATGTATTAAAAACAATCATGAAAATATCCTTCCAAGGTCACTCTACCCAATTCCTCATATAAGATAAAATGACAAGTCCATTAATCATGGTAACAGTGAAGTATTGTAAAGTATATCTTGAGTTCAGTGAATCATCTTCAATCAATTAACAGATTACCTTAATTCAACAAAATCCAATACCTGCATTTTCCTGATTAATACCTTTTATACATCTAGAGTTCTGGTAATTATATATAGAAATTAAAGATGGATTGTACATTTGTGGATATGGAATGTGAGGGCCTGTGAGGCTGGCAGAAATCCCCCTTAAAGAGAGAAATTTCATGGCCTGAGCTGTGAATATTATTAAAATTAGGGTTCCTGATTTACCTGGATTCATTGTGGCCTAAATGCTGTCAGAATAAAAGGCTTGGCATCAAGATCTCTAAAATATACCCATGTTGGGGCATTTATCATCATGTCCTCACAGGTTTCTGTCTGGGATTGGGCATTCCAGTGCAAACATCCCTGCATCTCTGCTGACCTCCCCAGCAGTCCTGTGGGATTCATTTGGAGGCACCAATTTCAGCAGAAACCTCTAAAATTCCACCCAAAGGGCAGCTGCCTCCACCAGCTCAGGAGAGATGATGGGTTCTGCCAAACCCACTGAGCACTCACAAACATCTTGGGGTGAGAAAGAGCTGCAGTGAGGGCTGCCCCATGCCAGGCCCTTCCAAGTGCTGAGGATGGACCTGACTGCTGCCCAGGAAAGGAAACAAAGGCTGTGAATTCCCCAAGGAAATGCTGAATAGCCCAGTGTGGAGATGGCAGGATGAGAGCTGAGAGCATTCAGGGCAGGAGGGCCAGAAGCAAGATGAGCACATGGAAATGGAAACTGCAGGCAGCAGGAGGAGAGAGGGAGCTGGCAGGGAGCAGGAGGGGAGCACTCAGAGCTGCCCATGCCAGAGGATGGAGACATGCACAGATGAGCCCTGACTCCAACTGAGAGCACTTCCTGCTGGGGATTGGGGTTAAATCCCACCCCAGTGAAATTCAGGAGAATCCAGCAGCACCCAAACAATGACCCAACAGACTGGAAATGATAGCTGGGCCTGACACTGCCCCTTTCAGTGCTGGGCAGCAGCAGGAGCTGGGACACTGGGAAAACACAGCTGGGATGGCAGTGCTCAGGGTCAAGGCTGGAGCCAGTTTTGAACTTGATTGTACAACCAGGGACTTTGCTTTGGCACTTCAGAGCCCAGAACAGCTGCAGTGTAAAGGGCTCACAGCAGGCTGCCCAAGAAAACGGGCACCTATCAAACACTTATCCTAAATTAAAGTTCACACTGCTGGTGTTCAAACCACACTCTTCCACCCAGGTTCCTCCAGTGCACCCAGTGCAGGCAAGGCAGACATATTTCTAGTTCTCTCTGACTTGTAGCCATACATTTGAAACTACACACCAAAACACACAAGAATTGTAACAGAGTGAACACACAAAAAGCTGAACAGACCTGGGGAAACTCCAGCCTGTGCACCTCAGGTACTTCACTGTAAAATATCTTCAGTGCTACCAAGAGTCAGAACAGAAGCCAGCTTCAAGGTAATGTTAACATGGACAGCAGTTTGAATTTACCAGAAAAAAAATGAAGTAGAGATTCAGACAACAAACTTCAGTGAAACTCTGAAGTTAACAAGAAGGACAAAGCCAAGGGTATACAATGTATTACAGAAAAAATTTTCTTCACTTCACACATGCAAATGTTTTTCTTGGGCAAGTAACTGACTTCCAAGTAAACACAGTCTACCAAAATAAACAGAATTTTTCTAATTGATTCGACTTTTGGATTTTCCACATTTCCCTACCCCAACAAAGCTTGCATTAACAAGGCAATGTACTATCAAAAGAGCCATATCAATATTAATAGGAAAATGAAAAGGAAATTTAACATTCTAAACTCTTAGAATTATCTAATCAGTAAGTAAAATTCTATTATCCTGCTTTAATGAAGATATTATACACTCATTTTCCTTGGATGCTCACAATCCTAATTTCTGCATGCGTGGGTGAGCCCTGGAATTATTATCAATAGACATTAGTAGATGGATTGGTTCTCCACAGGCAATAGCATATTAATAAAAAAGCCACCTCCCATCAGCAAAATAGAAAAAAGTAGAGATAAAAGTTATTGCAACAAAACAAAGCAACTCTTAACACAGAAGTTAAATGTAATTTTTTTTCTAAGCCCCTTAGAACTATTGCTGTCCCAGACCTTTTCTAATTTAGCTACCAAAGTGTCTAAACTCCACTCTTGGCAAATGCTACTCACATGACAGGCTCAAGTCTTCTGAGCCACTCCTCATGCCTGGAAATCCATTTTTTCAGTTTCTGAGGAGCTTTACATACTTACAAACAGAGACAACTGCAAGGCAGTTGGTAAAATATGACCTCAGTTTCTTTAACACCTGCAAAGCAGCTCTGACAGGATCTTACAGGAACACCTCATGCCTTTAAGCCTTCTGCTGAAACAATTGCCAAGAGGAGTAGGTGATTAAAGAGCCATTATTCACATTATTACTATTTAAAGGAAAGCCAGCAGGAATTCCAGCAGTGTGTATTTAACAGGCTGCTATCATTCCATCGATAGGATGTGGCAGTAAGTCAATTGTACTTTGAGCAGTACACAGAATATACATTCACACATATATGGAAGCACAGAGGTGTCAACAGAGCCAGCAAAAGTCTCCCAGCTCTGCCCCAGGTGAGGAATTCTGCTGGCTTTAAAGGCACAGGAGCAGCAGGAATGATCAGTCTCAAACCAGAGCTGAGAGGGGATGCAAGAACAAAAATAAAACCCCAAAGCAAGAGGCAGGCTGTCTTTCCTTGCCATGCTCCCCCTGGTTCCAAAGGAGCTCCCACAGATCTGAGAGGGGATGTTTGTTCAAAGGCAGGCAGCAGTGGGGAGTGGCAGCTGTGCAGGCAGGCTCACAGATCAAAGGCATCAAAGGTTTCAGTCCCAGGGACATCTGCACAGCTCTTCCACCTCTTCTGCCCTGAGTTGTGTCAGCTCCCTCAGTGTGTGCTGAGCTGGGCATTCCAGTGCCTTGCTGGTCTCCAAAACCAGCTTTAACACTTATCCATCACATTTTAACATCCTCTAGAACTTCTTGAAGGAGCTCAGATATTTAACTCTCTGGATCCCAGTTTTAAAGTCTTGAAGCACAGCTTAGGCCTAGTTTATTCTCACATTAAAGCAAAACCAACCTGTGTTAAAGAAACTTAATAGTTTCTTTAAGATAAAAAGACCTAAAGAATAAACAATATTGACTTTAAATATTGCAGTTGTACAACATCTGATATGGGACACAGGAGCTGTGGAACACATTCAGTGTCTCCTGCCCACAGGAGGCCACCAAGCTGATCAAAGGATGGAGCTCCTCTCCTGGTGAGAGAATTGGGACTGTTCAGACTGGGGCAGAAAAGGTTTGGGATGAACTAACTGGGGCCTCCAGTTAGGAGGAGAATTATCCACAAAGGCCTGGAGTGACAGGACAAGGGGGGATAGTGGGAAGGAATTCTTCCCAGTGAAGGGGGTGAGGCCCTGGCACAGGGTGCCCAGAGAAGCTGTGGCTGCCCCTGAATCCCTGGCAGTGCCCAAGGCCAGGTTAGACAGGGCTTGGAGCAGCCTGGGATAGTGCAGGGTGTCCTTGTGAGATTTAAGGGCCCCTCTAACCCAAACCATTCCAGGATTCTATAGCCTTGTAATTATATAACAGCTAGATAATAAGATGAAAATTATTTTTGAAAGCCTTTAAGTCAAGCATAATTTTTGATATGAACAGCAAATCTAGCTGAGAAATACACAGAGCAGAATCAAACCTCAAAGTCTCCCTGCTCCTCACTTTCCAAGTACCCTGTATCCCATATTTTCCACTCTGCTTGTGAGTTAAAACTCTTTTAACATCAGCCCCCACTTAACTACTCTGGTCCCACATTACAAGAGCCTTGCAATTAATTTTAGGGACTGTTTTGTTAGATGCAGATTAGTTTACATGTGGGTAATTTATCATTTAATTACTCAGTAAGAATTGGAAAAAGATCAAATGATTTCTCCCTTTATAGATCAGATAATTAATGGTTATTTCTATGGTAATTCGTCAAGGCACAGCTGGAAGAATTAGACAACTATTCAGCTAAAGTGCACATAATCATTTTAGCATTAACATAATCTGAGTGATACAAGTATTTCTGCAATTATCCCCAGCTCCAAGAGCTCTCACCCCTCATCTCCAAGGACCTGAGTGAGTACACAGTTTTGAAGGTGTCCCAGTAGGCACCTGCAGGGAGGGGAGGGGTTAGCAGCTTAACAAAACAGAAAAGAAGTACAACAATCCTGTAACTGTGATCCATGATTGCATTTGAAAATGGAAACTGCACTTCTGGAATGGAAGAAGGTCAGACTGCAGAACTGGGGAGCTGTGGGGGTTCAAGTGCACCCCAGGCTCCAACAAGGGATCAGGAGATCCTGCCCAGTGGGAGGGTTTTTCTTCTACCACACCTAATTTTTGTTAGGAAAGCTTTGTGACTATTTCATGCACAAAGCTTGAAATAGTATCCAAAATGCAGAGCTAACCAGATGCCCCTCACCCTAAGTTAAATATCCATTTTCCTCCACACTAAATCACAGCAACAAACTCAAAGATTGACAAAGGTTTGCCTTTTTCATGCTAAACAAGGCAAAAGAATCAGAGATTGAATCCTAATAAAATATTTGTTCACTAAATTCCACTTGCAGGATAATTTCTATTTAACTTCAAATAAAGCTGTTCCTGCAGATAGCTTAAGGACTTCATCTGCACAATGCAAAAAAATAACATTTCCTCCCTCGTTTCCATCTCTTGCAGTTTGGGTATTTTAGGGTGAATGCTTCCCCTTGAAGTATTTTGTGCATCCTGTTTGCTGCCATTTCTTAGCTTTATTTACAGGCTAACTGGGAGGACTCAGGAAGATTACCAAGTTTGTTAAGCTCACACACTCTCTGGGTGTTAATTAGGTTTTCCACTTGGTTTGAGGATTTCAAACACGAGCATGTTCCACAGCAAAAACACAGTGTCAAATTAGTGTGTTTAAGACTTGCAGTCAGTTTCAATTAGAGGATATGAGAATTAACAACATCTTTATTAATATATTAATGCACTCTGATGCATTAATGGATTTTGATGGAAAACTATCAAAGGCCTGCACTGACTCATGCAGCTTTCAAATACAGCCTCGAGCTCACTTTCAAATTTAAATAAAGATCCTGTAGGAGACTTCCTGGACTGATGAATGGTAACTTTTTATTTTTCTGGTCAAGTTCAGGGGGTCCTGTTGTTCCCAGAATAACTGAGGTTGGAAGGGGACCCTGGAGAACATCACAGCAGGGTCACCCAGAGCAGGATGCTCAGGACACTCAGTCACACACTGAGGATCTCCTAAGTCCATGGGGGCTCTGCAGCCTCTCTGGGCCACCACCTCAACATGAAAAGGTATTTTCTGATCTTTCAATTGATTGCCTTGTACTCCCATTTGCAGCCAGGTTCCCAAGTATTTCAACCCAGCTGCATTTTTAGCAGTTTCTGCCAAAACTCCTTTCATGTCTTATTGCTGATTTTCAGTGCAATAAGGTAAATCTGGTCAAAATGTCTTCTGCAGTGCTTGTGAAACTAAAGAATTTTGGGCTCTTATTGATAAATATCAGATGTGTTCAGGCTCAACAATGGTATTTATCATCAGTTATAGCCTAGAAACTTCCACAACTTGAAAACAGCAGTTAATTAGCAGCAAGACTCCACACAGTAACCCTGAGCACTGGCAGAGCCCAATTTCAATATGGCCATGAACCAAACTGAAAGGTTTTAAAGGCCTGCTGACCCTCAGAGCTGCCATTTTCCCCTTCTCCATGTGAAAAACCTTCATGATAGAAATCTCTTTCTTTTGCACCTTGACAATTAAGCAATAATACATGAACTTACACAAATAAACCCAGTATTCATTGATATTAATGCAATCTCTAAGCCCCAGTCAGTTAAAATGCCTCTTCAAAGGAAGTTAAGATTTCTGCTCTTCCTCCAGATCCAACCAAGGCAAAAGTTGAAAAAACCCAATTTTTCAATCATCTTTAAAAATGAAACCATCTGGACCTTTTTCTGCACCTATTACCAGCATTTGGATCCAACTGAAGTCCTCCTGCAGCTTCTGAACTGCAAAGCATTCAATGAAATCTCTTGGTTCACTATTAAATGCTCTTACAAGTTTCCCTTGGGGACATCAAGTTCTGCAGTTTACACAGAATATTTTGATAGTCTCTATGAAGCATAAGGAATTGGACAAGTAGCTCTAATTTTCATAAAAATCTGGATAACTTTGTCAAAACAGTTCCAAGGCAGTAACTAATAAAGAAGTTGAAAGGCTAATTTGTAATATGCTTTCACTGCACATTAAAAAAGCCAGTCTGTCAAACAAAACATTTTTTCTTATAAATCATACTTTCAGACATTCAGAATGTTTTATAGAGCAGTGCAAACATCCCATGGTAATATTGCATTCCTGTAGAAAGCTAAGTATTTCATCAATAAAAATCACAGAACTTTATCTCAAATTTCATTGCACTTAAATGTCTCAACATATTGAATTTGTCTACAGAAATATTCCTCCAATCTCCACTCCTTGCATTTAACTAGAAGCACTGTCCTTCAAGTGCTGACTTTCCTGCAATAAAAAGAGATTTTATTTCTCCTTTCCTTTGTTTCCTTGCAGTACATCAGGGCAGGAGACAATAGGTATGCTGCTATAATTTGATTTTTGTTTGATTCACAGCATACTTTGGGCAGATGTTGAAAGCTGCAAAGTAAGGACACGTTAGAAAGTTGACAATCCTATTTTTAAACATCTCCTGTGAGCCATGTATTTCTCCCTAGACATCCTGCAGTCTGCATTAAAAATAAATGTATTTGGAACTACCAAGACAAACAAACAACAAACCCAGCTTGGCAGAAAACACCTTGGTGTGAGTCCTTCCTTCCTGACAGGTAAATGCCTTCAAACTTTCATTAGCAAATGAAGCAGGAGTGCTGCAAAGGCTCCCATTAGAGCATAGAACAGTTCAGCCTCTCCATTCTGTTGGCTCACATGCTCTGTAAAGACATCTCTGTTATATCCCTAGAATAAATAGAATTTGTGACTCTGTCTGGAGAGAACTGCTTTTATTCCACAGCCACATGCTGGGGAAAACAAAAGGCATTGCATTCCAGCTGCAATTAAGAATGTTTTGAGCAAATATCATCATCATGTTACTTTACAAACTAAAAAAGAAAAGAAAAGAAATCTGAGTACCACAAAAACCCCAGGCCAAAACCCCTAAACCCCAACCACCACCTACCACCACCTCCAGAGAAAAAGATGACAGCCAGACAGAAGGCAGGAGGATTAGTTTCATCTGCAAGCAGTTATATCAAACATTTAAAAAATCAAAATTATTTTTAGGCACTTGTTTTGCAAAGATTTATATGGCCACATATCAACACCCATCTGAATAATCTGAGGCACAGATTATTCAGCACTGGACACTGAGCAGTATTTGATCATAATACAGAGTTTAATTCACAGAACCCTGTAGAACTCAATCACACCAGCCACAGAAGAACAAACCACACTTGGACTTCAAGAAAACGACAAACCAATGTTTCTCCTAATTAGTGGTTTGGTTCTTTTTTAAGAAGTAATTTGGAATTAAACACGGATTTAAGCATGAACCTTGCCACTTCAAGAGAATGATGACAAGATTTAGATTAAGATAAAAGTTTTGAACATTTTGCCTCAATTAATGAAGCAGAAACCTTAGACCTTTGTGCAGGACAGAAAAAACCCCAACCACCTTTTCCAGGGACTGCAATGAGCCATGGGACTCTCAGAAGAGATTCTCCAAATTCCAAAAGGAAAAGCAGTCACATTTCAGAGATCCTGATTTAAATTGTAGAAATTTCTGGCATTAAAGCAAAACATTAAGAGTTAAAGTTAAGCACTTTAACTCTTACCTCCTAATTCTCAACAAAAGTGCTGCTGTAAAACTACAAATGAAGAAAGGTAAAATATTAAGACAAGAGGGACTGGAAGAAGTTTCCTGTTCTGCATTTTCCTACCCAGCAGACATTAGGAATTACATGAAGGAGAAGAACAAATGAAGCAAGTAATGCAATAAAAAGTGCCAAGTCCTGTGGCAATTCACAGGAAATTCTTCTGCTTCTGCCATCTAAAAGTTATTTTATTGACTCCTTCAGCATTCTGTGTTAAATGTAAAGGAAATCTCAAATCACTCAGACCATTCAGGCTCAAAAAAAGCACAACAAAATCACAACAAAATGACTGAGGAGTGATCAGGGCAGCTGCAGCAACCTTGTACACACAATAGATGAACACAGCCAACAATGACAATCCCTCCTTGCCTGGAGGATTTCCAGCCTAACACCTCACTTATTTTCTAAGTTGTACTGGGAAATGAGACCCCTCTGTGACAATTATTCCCTGCAGAGAGTTATTGAAACAGAGCAGGGTTTGAGAAGCTCAGTTATAAAGCAACAGCAGTTATATTTCTATTGCACACATTGATCACTTTGCAAACTGATGAACTTGGACTGCTGAGAAGAAACCACTGAAACCATACAAAATAATTCCAAAAAGCCTAAAATATTGTATATTCTTCATTCTGACTACACAGAAGGACAAAGAACAGGTGCAAAATTAAAAGCAGGAAGTGATCCAAGTTTTAAATCACTGACACAACACTAACATCAAAGACAGCAACTGTATCCCAATTAGCCAAGATACTCAGACACAGGTGAGGAAATAATACCCAATAACTTAAATAACCTCCAGACTGGAGGGGCTGAGAGGATTTCATCAGCTGAACCACCAACAGCACTACAAACCATGGATAAAAATGAGCCTCAATGCTCAGAGGTACTTGATGCAAACATCTCTTGCCTGGCGTGCCCTAAGTGGATCACAGGAAAGGGGACAGTGCTTGTCTGAACACAGCCTGGAAAAAAGGCCAGAGGATCAAACAGCTCCCAATGATCCTGAGAAATTCAGCTCAGTTCTGAAGGCACAGCTATGCAACTGAACTTGAAAGAATATTGTTCTCATCACTGAGCCTTTGGGGCTGGGTTTGTGTCCCCCTTTGCTTTCCCTGCCCAAATAAAGAACTGTATTTTGTAGCAGGTGAAAGTGGCATTGAAATTTATGATCTCAAACAGAGAATGAGACTAAAAAAGAAAAAGGTGAAACATTTTCTTTATGCCACCATTATAAAGAGCTCCTACTCCTGCTGAAAGCACTCTGGCACTTTCTTTCTAATTTAAAGAAATAACCACTGCTAATTTTGTACTTCTTCATTTCAGAACCAGTCAATTAAAATAACACAAGTTTATTACTTAAAGTTTACATTACAGTGAGCAGCTGTATGCACTTGGAGTTCTTAAAAACACTCCACACAGGTATAAATAGCAGAAGTTTCCATTAGGTTAATCTCAGACCCCCCAGTCACACAGAGAATTACTAAATGCACCAGGAAATTCCTAACCACTTGGATTTTGCTGATATAAATAGCATAACAAGTGACATTTTATCTTAAACCACCTTAACACTCTCAGGACTCTCAGCAGAAAGTTCACTTCAATCAAAAGCACTGAGATAGAAATTCTACAACACTAAGTACAGGAATTTTGTATTTTAAATCCCATTCCAGCCATGCAGAATGGCTGGAACATTTGCTGCAAACAATTACAGCACTAGGGCTAATTCCCTTGGCTCAATGTGCTCCAAAAACAAAGGGAGCCCAGCCCTTTGATACTGCACAATATTGTTTAAATGCTCTATTCTAAACATGTATGAGTATTTACAAGTAAAAAGTGACTAAGGAATTAACTACAGTGAGCAGTTTTGGACAAGGGGGTGGCAAAAATATTGGATGAACAGAGTATATTACTCAAAGTAAAAAAAAAAAAAGTAAAAAACCCAGCAAATTAATTAAGGTTGTTAAAAAATAAGTGACTAAACACTATCTATCTATCTATCTATCTATCTATCTATCTATCTATCTATCTATCTATCTATCTATATAAAGTAATTCATCTAAATAAATATATCCAAAGTTTGAGAAAAGAAAAGGCTTTTTTGGCAATGTTTTGGGGTCTAGGACACCAGAAGTGCTTTCCCAGGGAGGGTGGGTGGACACAGCAAAACAAAATCCATTTTATTCCCAATGTATATACAAACTTTTAAATGGATCTTTTAAATTAGGAATTTTTTCTCTTCAAAAAAAATTTGGAACTCATTCTGAAGATCTATGAAAGAAATCATGACAAGGTTACCAGATGGCTGCAAAAATATCCATATATACATGATGATGGATTTCTATATCTGGGTCCAAACTAAGCAATCATTTTGTATCCTGAAAATGAAACACTGGCACCTCAGCTTGTTAAATTCAAAAATGCTGTTGTATTCACTATATTTCTTCCAGCAAAGCCTGTCACATTTCATTAAACAATATCATCCCGTGATAAGCTTAGTAATAAAAAAGCAATAAAACTTCATAGCTTAATTTCTTCTGGGGAAGACACATCTGATTTATGTAGCCTTCCCTACAAAAAGTGCCACCTAATGGAGCACACAATTGATGTACATCAAGATGCCCAAATTGTTTGGTTTTAAGAAGAGCTTATTTGTGGAAGGCTGTATCTTAAAATCAGCAGTTTGCTTAAGACCAAGAGTTCCAGAAGGTTAAAAAGCAATTTTTTTTTTTTTTTTTTGTGTGCAAATTAACTCTATAATGCATCTTAAACATCAATCTTGTTGTGGGATTTGTTAGTGGTTCAAGCTTTTTTTTTAATAACAGTCCATTGAACAACTTAATAGTCATGTGAAAAGTTGAATGCACAAATAATTCTGACTCTTTTTATATCCAGCCAAAATAGAAATGCACGAGGTCCACAACAAACCCTACTGACCAGCAACACCCCAAATATTTCTGTCTTTCATACTTCCAATTAGCATTTTATTACCATTTTTGAAATACTGGATTTCTCCACTATAATCCCAAATATGGAGCTAAGTCTGAAAAAAACTTCTACAGAAAATCCTTTTTAAAAGGGCAAAGTGGACTTCAAATCCACCTAATCAAATACAGGCTGAGGAATTTCAGAGTGAAAATCTGCTCCTGGTTTTCCTTTTCTTTTGTTATTACAAACTTTTTTGTTTGTTGTTGTTGAAAAAAACCAGTAAAATGGGAAAATCCAACACAAAGGAAAACAGGTAAATTCATCCCTTTTGTCCTTGATGAACAATCATGAAATGTTTTGGGCCAGGCGGTGTCAGGACTCTGGAAAGAGTCAGGAGTTTCAATTTTATCTTTTTAGCATTCAGTAAGCGTCCTTTCTGTATTCTTTAGTATAATACAGTATTATAAGGTAATAAATGAACCTTTTGAGGAGATGGAGTCAGTGCATCATTGCTGCCTCTGTCAGGGCATCCCTGCAAACACAACAACCCCACTGGAGCCAAAGATCCCTTCCAGCCTGTAACTAAACACTGCTGTTAAATAGCTGTCATTTCACTTCATCAGAACACTGCAAGCCAAAAGAATGAGGAAACAATGAAAATCATTTCAAATCACTTCCTAATCTGGCAGTGAAGAGCAAACTGATGCATCTTTGTGGGGACTGACACCTGATGATCATTTGCTTCCAGGCAATTACTATTTAATGAAGCACAAAACCACAGTGATGGAACACACCCGGGTGATTGCAAAGAACCTTCTCAAGATCATTACTGCATAATTAACGCTAAGATGACTTACAGAACAATTTCAGCCTGGGGAAACAAAGGGAACCAAGACTTTCAATAACACAATGCCTGCTTGGGGCATAATAATGATGGATTGGCTTTGCTCCAGTGATCAGCGTTTAAGCAGCACTCCTCATCCCCCAGTAACTCTCCAACACACTTCCCTGGGAAGCTCTGATTGCCAAGGGATGCACTGACATGCATGCTGACATTATTTATCACTTCACAGTTAGGAAATTGAAATTATACCAACACCCTAATTAACAGCATGGTGTTCAAAGTCCTGCTGTAGATATAAATTTTATGTACCATTAATCCACTAAAAGAATACAATGCTTGCCCAAACTTTTTGCCAAATATTAAATGTGATCTCAATTTTCCCTTCCAATTCTCTTTTAGGTTACCAAGATATTTAACTTTACAGCAAGATAAAACCCCAAACCAGTAGCTCCCATTAAGTGGCATCTGTGGTCCTCCAGAACTACCCTTTCATTCCATTAGCCAAACTTCTGACAGCATGCACACGGAGTTTGAAAAGTGAACCCAAAAAGTGAATAAAATGTCAGCTTTGATATATTTTAAAAAGCAAACCTGCATTTCTTTTTAAAGTCAATTGACAGTACACAGACTTGCCTGTCTATCTATCTTTGTCTAAGTTTTTCCAGCTGGATAAACCCAGTTGCTATTAAAGCTGACAAAAGACAATGATATTATTAATGAAAGCAGCTACATGATGTTAGACTTTTCATTACAGGCTCCTAGTGAACTCCAATTAATTGCATGGCTGCTATGCCTAAAAAGGCTGCTGAGGGAAAGGAGCCTTGGGGGGAAGGAGAAAGGAGGTATTTTTAACTTCTTGCTCTGAGGTGCTCAATCCATCATTTTCCTCCTCAATTCTAAATAAAATATTGCTTCAGAAAAGCCCTCTTTAGATGAGCTGTATGGGTTTTTTCCTCTAAGCACAGCCTGTATTAAACTACACATCTGTATTTACCTTTGCAGACAGCTTCTGCTAGAGCACAGCTTTCTATGGTGTCTCTGGCTAACAGGTTTCATTTTAGCTGAACAGAACACAGAAATAGCAATGCCAGCACAGCCTGGCCTGGCACTCTTTGTCCTCCCCTGCTGTCCCCACCCTCCTCCACCCAAATGCAGCCTGGGCAGCTGAAATGTCTCCAAGGACTCCCAAGGATTCCCCTCCCTCCCTGCCTTCCTGACCACTTTGGCTTGATCTGAAGCTACAAACTCCTCGTTAGCAGATGAGATGCAAATGAGAGCTGTGCTTGACTGAGCTGTTCAGAAACTATTCATAATTCCCACTCCAACTCCTCTCTCTCACCCAGGGCAGCAGGGACACCTCCCTGTGGGTGCTTTCCAAACTCTGAGCTCCTAGGAACCCTACATACAGGCATGTAAACTTAATTAACTGCTACTTCATTAGAGACTCTTCGTTACTGCCACACCCAAACCCAGCCACCACTGTTCTATTTTCTGGAAAAATCCCTTTGCCAGGATTTTCTCCTGGGAAGCTGAGAAGCTTCAGCTTCTCCTGTGCTGCTCTAGAATGTGATCTAGAGATTGTTTATCTAACATGTGAGTTGTTTTAATGGCCAGTCACAGGCAGCTGTGTCAAAGCTCTGAGGAGTCACAAGTTGTTATTATTCATTCTTCTTAAACCTTCTGTATTCTTTAATATAGTTTTAGTATTGAATTCTTTAATATAATATCATAAAATAATAAATCAGCCTTCTAAGAACACAGAGTTAGATTCCCTCACCTCTCACCTCATCCTGGGGACCTCTCACAAACTCAGCACCCTTTCTGTCCCAGCTTGGAGGCCCAGCACAGACCCCAGGCCAAACCCCTGTGCCTTGATCAGCAGTTCAGCTCCTGCCATGCACCAGCTTGCTCTCCATCAGCACAACTCAGGGCCTTTGGAGGGCAAGGACCACATCTGTTACACAAACTGGATGAAACAGAACATTATAAACATGGTTCTTTTCCTAATTTTATTGCATGCACAGCTGCTCTTTATTATTTCTCTGTGCTTTCTTAAAACAGGCTATCTACTTAATGGACTAAAAACAACATTAAAAGCACCTGAAATAAAATATTTCATTCTACTAATTCAGAAAAACAAAATCTTTCCAAGCCACAGTCTGCAGTTATTACACCTTAAAACTCACACACACATTAAATGATGAACTTCACCCTCTTCTTAACAAAGCTGCAATACACAGAACACTTCAACAGGGCATCCCATTTGGTCCTCCAATTTCATTAGCTTTAGCAAATGTGAATTTTACAAACTATGTGTCACATCTACCACCAGCAGCACTCCTGGCACAGTAAAAGCAGCTTTGTGATCAGGGATTCTGGAGGCTGAGCTGTCCCAATGGAACACAGGGAGAACAGAAAGCATCACCACAAAGTCATCTCTGTGAACTTCTGCATTTGATGATATAAAGTCTGCAGGACTGTTGGATGAGGACAGCACAGCACTGCAGAAATATCATCAAAAGTTTTGCAACTGTCCAAATTGCAGAGTTAATAAATGTTAGCAAAGGTCTAGATTTGGGTGGGCTACATTCAATTTCTTGTGAGACAAGCATTAAATTACTGTGAGGAAGCCATCCCCCTGATAATAACTGGTGGAAGACACATCAACTGTCTATTAAAGGATAAAAAGAGGAAATGAATAACTGAAGGTCTTTTAAATCACTTGTGTGCCATTCTGCTGCATTCAGTGTGGTACTTACTTTAAATTCTTCATTTCATAAAAGATATGAAGTTCATGATTTAAAACAAATTTCCTAAGAGACTGCTTTGCTCCTTTCCCTCTGACCCATTTCATGATTAAAAGCAGCAAAGCTGGAGGATCATAAAAGGATGTGTTATTTGAAACTTGGTACCTTTGCATATCCTTTACATTAAATGAATTCATTAGTGAAATTTCTATTCACAGCCACAAATATACTTTGCTTAACAGTTGTCATGATTGCAGGACTGAATGAATGGATTTGAAAAATTGGCACTTCATAAAAAATCCAAGTGATCCCTAAGGTCCACAACATTACTGAACACAGCTTGACTCAGAAAAATCTTATTAAGAAATATTATATATTCTAAGGCAATTTGGTAACCCACTTACAACTGCACACATATGTAGGTGTCAGTTGGCCAAAAATCCCTTTTTCCATCTTGCTTTGTGGAGTTTCATTTTCAGAAAAGACAGGAATAGGCATTTCTTTCCTGCCACTATAGCACTTGAACTAAGGATTAGTGGAAATCAAACTTATGCAAGAATACTTTAAAAACTAATTTATTGAGCTGTAAAAGAGTTTTACCAATCTCAGACTGCAATTTCATTATTTCAGATTTCATAAAATTACAATCAGAACACCATCCTTCTCAAAGGTGGCCACAGTGATCTCTAACAATAAACTCCTGCATTAACCCTCCATAAAACTTTGAAATATACTTTTAATGAAAGGGCAGATACTTTTTTATTTGATTCAGTTATTGAAGTAGTTACTAACACAGACTGAAAATGTGCTAAACCCCAACAGCCTGTTCAGAGGGAACTCCAAGGGGAGCCTGGAGAAGCAGCCTTACTTCCTTCCCCCTCTTCAGCCACACACCTGGAAATGAGCTGGAATTGAAAATATAACACAGCTCCACACTGGTATTGCATCAGTCAAATTTCATATTTCATTCATCAGAAAACCCCCCAAAAATAAAAAAAAAATGTTAAGAATAAATTGGAATATCCATCAGCATCTATGGGGAGAAACAGAGGAACAAACAAGCTCCAGGGGGTACAGCAGGGAAAACCTCACCCTTTGCCCAGCAAAGAATTCTGATTATTCATCTCCTCAACAGCATTTTCTGCTTTTTTATTACCCTCAAATTCATATAAGCACGATGAATTATTGCTGCCATTCCTCTGCTTCCATTAGGTTTTTCTTAAAAACCACTTGAAAAAAGAACAAATGTATTTTTACCATGCACACCTTTATGCTCTCAAAATTTACTGTACATCCTAATTTATTGTACTTTCTATAGAAAATCTGGGAGGTTTCAAAGAAATAGTGAAGTTGGCCATTGCAAAACAGGAGAAAACACTAAATCCTGGGGTGTAAATTAAATTTAGGAGTCTCCAACAGGTTTAAGTCTGGTAGCAAAGTAGAATTCCAACTCCAGCTTGTGCTCCCAAGGCCAAACCATTGCAGAGGAATTTTTGCTGCCTCTGTCTACCCTTCACTACTGAAATGTTCAAAATATCATCACAAAATGATGACCAAACAACCAATGCTGACTTGGTGCTAATAACTAGAGCTGACTGACAGCTACCCATTAGTTACATCAAGGTGAATCTATCTCATTTTCATTATTTTCTGTTTACATTTGAACCTCTTGAAAGTGTTCCTGTAATTAAATCCAAATACCTTCTCACACAGTAAAAAAAAAAAAAATTAATAAGTGTGACTAATAAAAGTCAGATACACAACCCTAGCTTCATTTTAATGTAAAAATTATTTCAAGAGGGTGAAGTTATTTATGCATTCTTACATCAAAATACATCAAATCCTGTGCTCCTGCATACACCAAATTCTTGCTATTTAGCTGAAAACATGACAGATTTGGATTTAAACAAAATTAAAACAAAAATATGCACATCAAAGCAAAGACTGATTAACTTTTCAGCATTGACTGAAGTGACATTTCCCAGCTCATTTCTCCTGCCAAATTAAACCCATAAGTTGTGGTCACTGCAAACACCTGCTGTCCAATACAGCATTTCCCAGCCTTTTTAGCTTTTCCTGTTCTCAACTCAGACACTTGTGCAGAGGCTAATAGGAAATAATTTCATTTTACAACCTCAGTTACTCCACTCTAATGACACCAAAGTGCAGGAGCATTGAAAACTCCCAAGCTCCTGAACTGAGAGAACTGATCCTGACAACTGGGGAACATTTAGAGCTTCACAAAAGGCTTGCTTGGGACACCACAGCAAATCCACAGGTTCCCTTCAAATATGGTAAAAAATGCATCTTGGAAAACCAAATTAAGCCTGCCTTGCATCTCCTTCTGCCCTTAGAGCTGAACTCCTGCCTTGGAAGGTGAAAAAAGGAAAGCCTTGAAACCTCACTGTGACCATGACAACTTTGCCAGCATGGCTAAAAATTTATTTAAAAAAAACCAAAAAAACCCAAAACAAAAGAGGCAGATATTGCTAGAAGTGAAACCAGAGGTGTAAAACATAAGCTGTTTTGATAGCATGTAAGTATTATAAATTCACCTGCCACTGGGTCAGGATGCAGAGCTGGTCAATAACAATTCAGATTCTGCAAGCCAGCTTGGGAGCAGGCATTGCTTTTCCACAGATCCAAGCAGAGAAACTCTACTTGGGAGTCAAGACCTACAGCTGCTGAAACTTGCTGATGAGATAGAAGAGCAATGAAAATAAAAAGGAACTGGCCTGATGGAATAAAACATAAGAAAATTGAAAATACAATACCACTGCTGCAGAAGTGAAGTGAATTCCACTCACATGGGGTCATTCTACCCTGAAGAGAGGAGCTCCACAATAGAGTAGCAATAGATGGCAATTAAAGCAGCACAAAGATGCCATTTGGAAGCCATTTTTAAGTCTGTGGGACACTATCAGCAATAACAGCAAAGACATTTGAAATGAGCTTGGCCATTTTCAAAAATTACCCTCCCTGGGCCCCGTTCTGAGGAAAGAAAAACACAAGAAGGTGCAGCTCATACTACTGTAAAACAGAAAACCTATCCTTGAGAGACCTGTTCCCAAGGAGAAACACTGCTTTATACCCCAACTCCAATCTCATGAGAAAGCAATGGAAGACCATGGAGAATAATAACCGATAAAATAAATTTTTAACATTAAAATTTTACACAATTCCCACACACCAGCTGTAGAAACTGCAGGAGCAGATTTGTGTGGTGCTACTAGTTTGTTGTTTCAGAACATACAAAGCCAGGACATGAGTTTGTCCAACTACACAACCCAGCACAACACCCACATCATCCCATTTATTCACCCATCATCATTCAAAAGCTGCACAAAAATAATTAAAGACTCTAATTGATTTTCTGTCAATAGAGAACAGCCTAAATGGTCTGTACTGAGTTAAGGTCATCATTCTTCTGTCAAAAATTACTCTGAAGAATAGTGATTTGCTCTTAATTATTACACACATGGAGTTATGGAACTGAATTTAGAGTACTGGCATGTTCAACACACAGCTGAACTCTCAACATAGTTGGTTTTTTTTCCTTTAAACAAGTGTTCACACAGCCTAACAAAACCACTCCAAAAATCCATGGGGCAGTGGGGACTTTCAATGCTTGGGGATGAGCCTTGGCTGCAGCCCCACTCCCCATTATCCCAAACTGTGCCTGCAGATTTCCACTGGAATCCTGAGGAGTGGAACTCCAAAAGTGGCACTTGGACAACTGCTTCAATCAAACATTTAAGAACATTAAAACATAAATGCATATTTTGCTACATTGAGTGAGGATCTCTTTTCCAACAGCTGGCCTTTAGTCTGGAAGGAACATTTGTACACAATGCCAGCTTCACAAGTGCCCTTGTGGCTGATCTACAGAGCTCTAGCACAGCCTGCATTGGGACATTTGCATCTCATTCAGCCAGATCTCACAGATCCAAGAAAAGCAACACTAAGATTTTCATAGCTGAAAGATGAGGCAGTCTAGACATATTATTGTAAGCAAGCAAGAAAGGCTGCCTTAAAAATACATAGAAAGCAACGTGAAATTTGGGAGGGAATAGAGCAAAACTTCCCACCCTTCTGAACCTCAGCAGCCACACAAAAAGTGAAAAGTGAAAGGAAGGATAAAAACTTGTTCCCCCAACTCCTTGGAAAACGAACAAATCAGCTTAAAGGTGCTTTTTTAACCAGCCTTCACCCAGTTTTTTATTATTCTACATCACACACAGATTTTGCCACCTTTGTTCCTCAGAGACACTGAAATGCCTCAGACACAGAACTGGGGCTGGAGTAAGAGCAGTGACTTTTGTCGAGTTATTAGTGATTCATATGCCTACTTCTAAGGAATGTTCATATTCCCTTCCCTCTTTAATTGGTGTCTTTTTGGTCAGAACATTTAATCTCTGGCCCTTCAGAGTGGTTGTACATGGCTTTATCATTCACTCTGAATTCCATTCCATGCACTTTCCACTGCCTGGATTGTTCAAAACCAGAAATTTCCTCTTTTATGTCACATTAGCAGTGGTTCTTTGGTCATTATTCCCTTAAGCCTTTGAATGTAAAGCACACTCAGGCTCATTTTCATCACTCATCTTTGCAGTAGCTGAAGTGTCAGGCTGCTCTTTTAATCCCACAAAAGGACTTTTCCATGTTTTTATAGACAAAAGTCCATGGCACTGAACAAGAAACAAGGCTGAAGGAAGAAGCAGGGTTGTAGATGCCCCTGGTGATGATCTGTGCTCTGCTCTGGTGGTTGAGGTTCCTGGCAGGAAATCTCTGCAGTTCTGAATGATATTTCATTGATATTTCATGCCACAGGCCTCCTGTACCCTCAGTTTTAATATACAATTTTTTTTTCCCCTGACTCACTGCTGCCAAAAGATTGTTACAGGGTAACAGCTTGAGGCATGACTCAGCTTAACTTTTTTTTTTTTAATTTAAAACAAAATCAAGTAGTTTAAGCTACCTCAAGGCAGGTAAAAATAATTACATTTAGCAGCTGATAAAACCCACATGGTAATTGAATCCAATTTTCAAGAAAATATTAGTGCCACAGATGATGTATTTATGTTGTAACACCAAAACCTTCAAATACATCTTTAAATGTTCCAGTTTATAGAATTCTGCAGTTTTCACTTACTGCATAAAATTTAAAGAATGTTACATGATGTGAGGGTATGGAAAGGAAACAACATCACTTCTGTAAGTGAACACCCATCAATTCAAAATACCCATTTCAACAGTTAGGAGATGTCAAATGCAAGCTTCAGAAAATTCCAGCTCCAGTCCCTGAAGTAGCTGGAAATTAGATGCACTGCTACTGAAATGCAGAGTTTCTCACTCCTTGCTTGCACATTTTTTTGCAAAAACCATCATTTCAGATGTAAGCTCTGAAAACATCCAAGACACAGCCACACACACTGCAGGTCCTGAGCCTGCAACTCTGATCAGCTCTCAATCCTAGACACAAGACAGCAAAGGGAACCATAAGGAAATTATCTTCAACACCAAACTTCCACAAGGCATCACTTGACTTCACTAGAACAGCAACACAATTTGTGCTACAGCACCAGAAACAGAAATACCTGATTAAAAAAAAATAAAAAATAACCCAGAGTGGGTCAACGTGCTGCCAAAAATCTAAAAAGCCACCATGACATGCTTTTCATCAAAATGCATCAAGAGAAGCATTCACAGGCACAGGGCAGACACTGCTAAAGTTCTTGCAGGTAGGTCACCTTTACTTGCTGTATTTTAGTAAATTGTTTCCTTTCTTTCACTTTCCAGTTTTGCTTTAGAAAGAAAGCTTATAAAAATTCCAGTATTTGAAAAATAGAGATACCATTACTGATATTCTTCAATAAGAATATGGTACATGAGAAAACAAAAGCACTTCCAGGAGCAGAGGAATTTCCCATCTTGTCACTGACTGCAAACTGACTCCAGTTCCCTCCCTTGTTTCTGGCAGCAATAAAAAATCACCTCATCCCATGGACTCTCCAGCATCAATAAATGTGGGATGCACAGACCAACTCCTCCTATTTGTGCACTTGACATCATCTCTCTTTTCTCTTTTCTGCTGTCACCATCTCAATGTGGCCATTGATTTATCAAGTGAGTGCAGTAAATACATAAATATCCCACACATCAAATCATTTCCTTAGTCTCTGTTTCTCCAGGACATAAAAGCAGGAAGCATGAATTCTGCCAACAGAATCCTGTTACTCATCATGAACAAGTTTCTTTCACCTTCCCTCCCAATTTCCTTCCTTCACTGTTTGCTTGAGGGGGAGGAAGCTCTTCCTAAGGTAAGGCCACACTGCAGAGCACTGGAAGATCTTTTCCAGATTTCCATTCCCCAAGAGTAAGAGAAACACAGAGGGCCACACTTCAGCTGGAAGAAATGTATTGAGGGTTAAGACAGAACTGTGACTTTAATTTAATGCAATTATTTGTTAATTTAATATCCCTGGATCATTACTGCTCTGGGGCCTTTGCCTGGGTCTCCATTAATTCTTCTCATCCCACTCCACTTGCAGCAAACTGAGCAAGGCCATGCTAATGGAGAAGTTGCAATTATTTATTTTGTGCATTTCTTGCTGACTGAGGTTATTGCACCATGCAAGAAATGTCAGTGGCTTTGAATAAAATACTGATAATGGCACGACATGAAGCAAGAGGAGACTGCAGTGCCATCATTTGTCATTGAGTTTTTGCCTTTTGGGTGAGAGAAAGGCATTCAGTTGTCAAGTGAAAGCTTGGCATTACTGAAACCTATATTTTTTCAAATTTCCAATAAGAACTGCATGATTTTTCCATTAGTGAAGTATTCCAAATTCCATTTAATTTACCTAACTATGAAATGTTTACAGTCAAATTCCTACTGTTAAATCCAGCAACAGCTGTTGAAAATGGTTATTATAAACATAATAAAAAACTTGAATGCATAGAGGTTTACATGAGAAATAGAAAATTAGGTGATTTCTCTATAAAAAAACCTAAGTTACATTGTATTATTTTGTATGACTGCACTATTTAAACATCAGCACTACAAATAATATTAATGAAGGAAAGGGTCACACTGCCATGCTCTACAGGACCTTTATCCACGTTCTATATAACAGCATGAATGAAAACAGATTAAAAAAAGGAGGTAAAGAGTACATAGATTTTCACATATCCACTTCCTAGCACGTGAAATTCATCACCTGAAGCCAAAGGGAGCAGTGCTGCAATGGAGTCATGGACTGGCTCACTGGCTGGGAAGTCACGGGGTTTACAGCACACCAGTGCTCTGGCAGTCTGCTCCAAAGTGCAATTACACTGATTTCTGAGTGCCAGGGAACATTCAGCAGCCTTTATCAAACACATCAATACACCTACACAACCTAAAACTCAAAAGCCTCTAACCCAGAAAAGGGAAAAAAACACCCCAACACCTTCACAGATGAAAATACAACATGAATTCATAAGAAAGTAAACAATGTTTACACACATGGAGGGAAAAGAAGAAAAAATTACATCAAGTGCTTGAAAGAATCAATAGAACAAAAAGGCAAAGCCAGAGGAGATGTCATCTGAACATAAAAGACTGCTAAAGTGACAAATGCAGGTCTGAATATCAAACACTGTGAAGAGTCCTTAGCTAAAGTGAATTGCTGGCAGAAGTGCTGTCTGGTTCTACAAACATCAAGTCAGCATTGATATAATAGATTTTAAAAGCAATCAGGAAATAAAAAATCCCAAACATTCTCCTGGTTTTGAATGGCTCTCCACACAGCTTTCTTTTCTTAGTTGCATTTGTTGTTGATTTTTTACCAAAGGAAAGGATTCTCTTGTGTTTGGTCACTATTCAGTCACACAAAGTAAGATTTAAACCAACAAAAAGAAGAACCCAAGCCAACCCCTGAAGCTTGTCACAGCATCATAAGAATCCCCAACACTGGAACTGGCTTACTGCAAATAACCTCTGATATTTAAAGAGTTTATAGGTGATAAATGGGGAAGGAATTCCTTGGGGATTGCATCTTCTCTGCTCCTGCTGATTGACAGAACAAACTCTTCTGCCTCCTAAAGCTGCTGTCACCATCTCAAAAGTAACAGGCACCTTCAAGAGGTCTCCAGGTGCAAACCTTGGGGGAACTTTCCTTTTAATGTACTTACATATCAGTGTTATAATGCCTTTATCATTGTTTTTCCCCTCCAAACAAACACTCCCATTACACAGGCAAGAGATTCCTTGCAGAAAGTCTGTGTAAATCTCCAGAAAGCAAAAACTAATGTCTGTACAGCCTAAACCATCTTGTTAACAGGTATTTTATCACCTGCATTTTGTAAGCTTTTCCATTTTCTCAGGACTAGAAGCTGAGATTTCTCATGTACCTTTCGTGCCATTTAATTCACAGAAGCTCCTAAATGCCTTGAACACCCAATTTTTACAATGAAAGAGCTTTCATTTACCATCCTATCACATCCACTAACGCTATTCTATTTCTTTCCAATGCAATAAGAAGTCTAAGACACTCCGTGGGGTTTGTAACAGCATAGAATGAGAACTTTATTAAAGCTGCTGCCTTTTGACCCAGAAAAAAGTACCCCTTGATTGTCCCTTTCACTCGGGGTAAGAACTGTCAGTCAGCCACTCAGCAAAAGAACACATCACTCAGGAAGCAGGAGGTATTTAAGACTTGTAAAAGGGTTGGAAACATGTGAATTTCACAGCAAATTAACATCCTAAATCAAGCTTAAGACTGGGGTCATTATTTTGAAATCCTTCACTCGACTGAAAGGTTCTGCTGATGGTATGAGTGGGCCACAAAATCAAAGTTAACACCCAAATTAAATTCTAAATTTGGTGATAAAAGCTAGACTACAGTTCTAAATTAAAGGAGTAATGAATGTTACTGACAGCACCCAGAGGAGCCTCATGTGACTTCATTCCCACAAATGCAGCCTCGGCTGAGCTGGGCTATCTTTTATCTAGAAAGAATAACTTTCAAACTGAAAAGCATCCATCAACGTGTGCTCTAAAGCATAGCAAAAACCTTAATTTCAAAGGCAGAAAGGGTACAGCAAAGAGCAGCTCCCAGAGTAAAATTATTGCTGAGGTGCTCAAAATCCCCTCAAACCTCCCTCTGGTTTTAATAAGGTGCTTACACTTATTACAGACACCTCCAACCCTGCTCCTTGTCCTTCTCTGAGGAACAGCAGCACGCTAAAAAAGAGAAGCACTTGATCATAAAGGAAGGGTGTGTAAATGGAACTGTTCAAGTTCCTTTATCTGTTCAATGTGGCTTCCCCCAAACAGGACAGACCCAACAAAAACAAACAAACCAACCCACAAAACCCCTAAGCCAACAAAAAACACCATGGAAAGAGGTTTTACCCAACAGAAAAGTTATCAGCAGGTAGAAAAGCAAAAAGAAGAGGGGTGAGTATCTTTAGCCTTCATTCTGAGTTAGGCTAGAACAGACTGGAGTGTGTGACACAAATCCCATACAGACACTGGAGTGGTGAAGAATGAAAAGCAAACCACCTCTGTGGATTACCAACAGCAAGACTCAGCAAAAACTTCCAAAGGATACACCAAGTAGAAGACCAGGAGAATTAATCTATCAAATTGACAATAGATGTCAGCTGTGTAAGATCTGTTGTAAGATGTGCCTCGCAGCATTGCTCAGATATTATCTGTGTGTCAACAAATCCCAGCTTACACTCCACAACAGATTGCTCCAAAGCCAACAGAGAGGAACAACTGGCAGTGATGAGAGCACAGATCAAGGCACAATTACAGTAATGAGGATCATCATAAAGATCAGATCAACAATTCCCCATCGATTTAATCACACAAGCCCAGGATGGTTCAGGCTGGAAGGGACCACAGTGGCTCAGCTGGTCCCAGCTCCTGCTCCAGCAGGGCTGTCCCAGAGCACAGGGCACAGGATTGTGTCCAGATGGGTCTTCCAGGGAGGAAGCACCACACCCTCTCTGGTCTCTGTTTGAAAAGTTCTTCCTCCTGTCCAGGTGGAACTTCCTGAGCATCAGTCCCTGCCCATTCCTTGGGTGCCATTGCTGTGCCCTGCTCTGAGCCCTCCCTGCTCACAGGGACACCCAGGGCTGAGGTTCCTCTCCAGGCTGAACAGCCCCAGCTCCCTCAGCCTTTCCTCAGCTGGGAGATGCTCCAGGCCCTTCCTCATCTCTGCAGCCTCTGCTCCAGAAGCTCCAGGTCCCTGCAGTCCTGCTGACCCCAGAGCTGCATACAGCAGTGCAGAGGCGCCTCCCAGGGCTGAGCAGAGGGGCAGCAGCACTCCCTGAGCTGCTGGCACTGCTCCTCCTCACACACCCCAGCACTGCTGAGCTGATGGCTGGCAAAGGAAGCTAATTCATGCTCTGGTTCAAAACAGGCACCTTCCTGCAAAGACAGAGGTCAAAGAAGCCTAGACCATTACATTTCCTAAACATGAAGGAGAAACCCCCCAGTTCTCCCAAGCTAACACAGGCTCCGTTTCTTGGTCAAAGCACCTCCAGTGTCAGCCTGTTTAAAACCAGTACAGATCCAATTCCCCTGTCTAAGGCATGAAGACTGCCAGATGTACAGGGAGGGGGAGAACAACCCCTAAAGGGATTCAAGGAGTGCTTCTCTTCTTGGGAATATTGCTCCTCTTTGGATTTATTTTGAAATGTTACCCTCCCACTTATTTATTTCTTAATCTTCATATTATCTAGAAATTCTTTATATATTTTGCATAGATAAGGAAGGAAAAAAAAGGTGGTTTATATTTAGCATGCCTCTTGTGAATTTCTGTCCTTCTCACATCAACAGATAATGTTTAATCTAGTAAACTCCGGCATAATTTAAAATAGCACTCGACTCCAAAGTCTTGTAGATCTCCAGCATTTGGAATGTTATTCTTCAGGGAACCCATTAATTTTCACAAAAAGGTCTCAAAGGGCTGTATTAATTAACAGATCCAAGTAATCTACAAAAACTGAAACACTGCCAAAACACTCTGCACATACTCCCAGCTCATTAAAAACGCCAAAATCCTCAGTTTAACATTAAATAATTCCCACAGGACTTACAAAAAAGCTTACACAAGTATGGTATTTAAAAATCATTTTAAATGCTAGGGAAATTTACAATGATTTATTATCACAATTACACATAATAAACCTTTCAGAGCTATAGCTCTAACCTAAGTTATAACTGTTACTGTGTGATAAACTGCTCCATCAATATGTCCTTTCCATATGGACTTTGTGCTCCCATTCTCTCACTCCTGCTTTTTAGAGAGCATTTTATTCAATCTGTCTAAACTACTACAGAAACAATCTTTCACCACCATTGATCGAAAGAGGATGAAGAGCTCAAAAAGTGATACTGCAGATGGTAATATCCAACCCTGAAGAGATGAGGAAGCAAACAAGGACAAGCAGTGCATTTATTAAACATAAAACCAGGCTGAGGATGCTAATGGATTAGAAATTGTTTGTAAAGATTTGGCACCTACTGTTTAACTCAAAAAAAACCCTCAGAAAGTTTCAATGACTATCGAAGCTATGCCACAGTCCCATCTTTGTTCTACTCAAACTCTACCAACTGACAGATTTTATTCTGTCTTCTCCTCCTTTATCCTTCTCCCCACACCCCTCCAAGCATGAATGACTGTGCACAACCCACTTCCATTTGTGTCCAAAGTTCCCAACTGCAAGCTCACACAATTCTAAACTCGAGGCCCAAAACCAAGCAGTTTTATTTCCCAATGTGTCAAAGATAGAACATGTCTTCTTTTCAAGGAAAGAACAGCCAACCTAACAAAAACCAACCTGAAGACTTTAAATCCTTGAATACTCCCCCAATGTTACATTCCATTTTCTATTCTTTGGACTCTCTTGTGACTTGACTGTTCTATGAAGTAATTTTAGTACTTCTTTATCTACATTTGAATAAAAACTCTGTGTTGGTCCTTTCCCCAGAGACACACTTCATCTTGCACAATGCAACTATGACTGCAGAGCTGCAGGCCTTGGCACACACACTCCCATGAAAAGCATGTTGAAACACTTCACTGTCCAGGAAGCTGAAACTCCACCAAGCATCACATCTGTTGAGTGCTCCATTATGTCAGCAATGGCACACATTGGGCTGTACAACATGGAATGCCTTAAATGCCTGAACCATCCTCCAGAGTGGTTTTTGCTATATAAATGGCAAAAACCACTCTGGTCCTTAACCTCCAAAATGGGGCTGAAGGACATTTCATTACCAAAGGCACCAATTTCCATATAAGCCATGCTAGCCCATATGTCATTATTAGCTAGTGAATTCAATTCAGACCCCAAAAACTATTAAACCATGCATTACTGCTTCCTTTTTAAGGCACACTGAGTTTCATGGATGTTTCCCTGCCACTAGATCAGGTGACAGCATTAAAACATCTTTTGTTTCTATTTTTGCCCTGAGTGCTCAGAACTGCAAGGAAGTCAGGTTTAGACAAAAAACTCTCCAAGTGGCCATCAATCTTCCTTCATTTGCTCTTGTCTCATTTGTCCTTTCCCTGCCACTCTTGAGAGGTAGCTGATCCATTCAAACACTGCTCACAGCACAGAAAGAAATTTCTGGCTTCCCTGCCTGCCACAAACACCAGCCAGGACCAATGCAGGTAGTACTGTGGACTAAAGGATGTGCCATCCACAGGATCTAGAATTACCACCTCATTCCCAGCCCTGGAAGTGTCCAAGGCCAGGTTGGATGGGGCTTGGAACAACCTGGGACAGTGGAAAGCTCCCTGCTCGTGGCAGGAGTTGGAGCAACATGAGCTTTAAGGTCCCTTCCAACCCAAACCATCCTGGGATTCTGTGATATGAATCTAGCTTGGAAAACTGCACAAAACTGCACCAGGATTATATGATATGAATCTAGCTTGGAAAACTACACACAACTGCACCAGGATTCTGTGATATGAATCTAGCTTGGAAAACTACACCAAACTGCACCAGGATTCTATGATGTGAATCTAGCTTGGAAAACTGCACAAAACTGCACCAGGATTCTGTGATATGAATCTAGCTTGGAAAACTACACACAACTGCACCAGGATTCTGTGATATGAATCTAGCTTGGAAAACTGCACACAACTACACCAGGATTCTGTGATATGAATCCAGCTTGGAAAACTGCACAAAACTGCACCAGGATTCTGTGATATGAATCTAGCTTGGAAAACTACACAAAACTGCACCAGGATTCTGTGATATGAATCTAGCTTGGAAAACTGCACACAACTACACCAGGATTCTGTGATATGAATCCAGCTTGGAAAACTACACACAACTGCACCAGGATTCTGTGATATGAATCTAGCTTGGAAAACTGCACACAACTACACCAGGATTCTGTGATATGAATCCAGCTTGGAAAACTGCACAAAACTGCACCAGGATTCTGTGATATGAATCCAGCTTGGAAAACTACACACAACTGCACCAGGATTCTGTGATATGAATCTAGCTTGGAAAACTGCACAAAACTGCACCAGGATTCTGTGATATGAATCCAGCTTGGAAAACTACACACAACTGCACCAGGATTCTGTGATATGAATCCAGCTTGGAAAACTGCACACAACTGCACCAGGATTCTGTGATATGAATCCAGCTTGGAAAACTACACAAAACTGCACCAGAAAACTTTCCCATCATGTGAACAAGCAGTGCTGCTCGTTTCTGGCTGCTGGTACTTTTGCTTTTGAAAGCAGTGATATAAATATGCACATATTTTACTAAAACAGACATTTGTAGAAGAAGGCTTTGTTAAAATAGCAGTGCTTGGAGAAGCACTAGAGCATTTGGCAGCATCAATTCCTGTAAAGTTTTACTGAACATCTTAAAGTTGTCTTAGAATTTGATTTATAGTTGGTTAGCAGAATTATGAGCCTTGATTTCCCAGCACTTTCAATCCATAACTCAAACATATGAAAAACCAAACAAATAGCAAGCAGAAGCATGGGGACTTCATTGATTTTAAGTTTAAAAACCCAAACATATTTCAATTCAAAGAAGTTCAAAAAGAAACTGTAACTACTCTACAGAAGAGATCAATAAAGAAATCAGAATGGGTTCATTGCTGTGGTTCCATGAGGGATAGCACACACCATTTAAGAGCAATTTCATTCTAGCAAAATGCAGCAATGCCACAATGAGCAGGAAAACCAGAGGAGGAACACACTGACCCTAACCCATGGTGCCCAACCCCAAGAATGAAGGACAAAAAGATCAATTACTAACCAGAAGAGGGGTTAATAAATAATCAGCATTCACACCCCCATAAAATGATTGGAATTATGGAATCATTGAGGTTGGAAAAGACCTCTAAAATCAAATCCAACATCAAGGCAGCACTGCCAAGGCCACCACTACACCCTGTGTCCAAGTGCCACATCCACACATCTGTTAAAGGGACATAGTGATGGTGGGGGGTGGTGACTGCACCACTTCTCTGCCCAGTGCATGACAACATTTCAGTTAAGGAAACTCCCTTTCTAGCTAAGCACAATCTTGCTCATTTTAATACAAGAAATTATTGGAAAATATTCAAAATAACCTCTATTTCTGAATGAATTTTAAAATCAAAGTACAAAAACAAAGCAAGATTAAAAAACCACTGTCTGCAGCTATATGGAAAACTATAATCCATAAATTTTAATAAAACAAACTTGTTTTGTTTTGGACATTCTGTGCCTAAAACATGCCATTTCACACACAGATGGCTTTATTTTTAAGGGAAAAAACAAACCCAAACAAATAAAAATAGACAGAAGTTCAGTCTGGAAATAGCCCTGATAAATGTAGAAACAGTTTCCAGTGTTGCAGTCCATTAACTTCCATGATTATGAGCTCTCCCAAGGAAACAAGGATCATCACAGCCTTAGACAAACATTCACCTGGGTGACATTTCTATTTCAAATGCCAACATTTACATCCCAGGGCCCAGAAACTGAAATCTCCATCAGTTCTGTTTTGATTATAAGTTAATTGTTATCAATCTAAATGGTTGGAAACAAGGAAAGAAATCTCCAAAAGTGCAGATCACTGATGCTGTGATTACCTACAAACTCAACTTTTTTTAAAAATTTACTTTTCCCAAAGATATCTATTTCTTTACATTGAAAAATTCATTGCCAAGTACTAGAAAATGTAAAAAGTGCTACATGAAATCAAAACAAAACTTCTAACCATCCTAAAGAAACTATTTGTTTCTTGACAAACAGTAGATCTGAAAGGCTGTTAAATATATAATAAAAATGTAATTGGCTTTTGGGTTCACAAGAAAAATTCAGTATTGCAGCTTCAATGAGGATCTTCTTGTGAATAATTATTTAGAATTGTGTCAAAGTGAAAGAAGTGTCATGACACATATTAGTCACCTTCCAGAAATCCTCAAATTTAGCATTTTTCTTTAAAAAAATCCCATTATATGAATTTCCTCATGCTAATTAATATCTTTTTAAAGCTCACAAATATTCTCCATTTCAAGAAAATATCAACATTTTGTTCACAGTTTATGAGATATATTTATAACCTGATTTATTTTTAAATTGTCTTTGTTAGTGTATCAGCCCATGTGACAAGTGTCAAAACCATTTCTTTTATTATTGATATCTTTCATCTGTTCAATAGAGAATTACAGAATTATAGAATAGCCTGGGTTGGAAGAGACCCACCTGGAGTGTCCAGTTCAGCTCCTGGCCCTGCCCAGGACACCCCAACAATCCCACCCTGTGCCTGAGAGCATTTCTCATGTCCATTAAATATTGAGGTTTTAATGCATTTTGAGCCCAGAACTGTCAGATCACCACAGGATGATTGCTTGCACTTAAATACTTATCAGAAAATTACTAACCCAGCCTGTTCAGCCTTTTCTGTCCACAAACTATTGGGAAGAAGAAGCAGAAGCCAAGCAATTTAGCAGAGTGACAGTTGCCAGGCATCACACCTTTGGCTCTGAGAGAACACACAAGAGTCTCAATCAAGTTACAACCATATCTTTTTACAATCTTTTCTTTTGCAAACAAGCACTTCTTCTGCAAAATCTGCTCAATAACCACGGAGATAGCTAATAAAAAGAAAATATATTATATTCTTTCCCTCTGTTGACCCTGCCTGAAAAAAGTCCTTTTTTTCTGGTAAAGATGCTTGTTCTCTAATAAAATTCCAGAGATACCCAGCTCTTTTCATGTGTGCACCATAAATACAAACATGCCTTGAGATTATCCTTCAGATTATTGCTGCTGTGGTTTCACAGTGCCTGTTCCAGCCAAGGCCTTCCCTCAGGAGCCATCCCTGGTGGCCAGAGCTGCAGACAGAGCTAATGAGAAACAAAAAGGCCTCTAAAGACTCTGAGAGCCCCAAGCTTTAGAGATGAACAGGAAGGAACATTTACCCTGCAGGGGAAGAGGGAAAGGTGGAGCCAAGGGAACCATTCACCATTCTGATTGCTGCATTGGATGGGAAAGCTCCAAGGAGGGTGAGAGGGTTGGAGCCAGGAGTTCTGCATTCCTCCTGCCAGAGTTTATCCAAGTGTGAGCCACACAGTTCTCACTGATTATTCACAGAGAGCTCACTTTTCCTCTCTATTAAACTGCATTACAGGGAGCTAAACTGCTTCTGACATTTTCCCCTTGAGTGCTCCCTCCACATAAACTGTGTCCAAGCTGTTGCAGAGCTGTACAATAAGTCTGTGGAACAATCTCTCCATTACAACAAGGGCCTTAATGCAGACAGAAATTAACTTCATTTGTATAGAAAACAGTGCTGCTCTGCCATGGAGGGTCAAAGCACTCAAGTGTGACTTGGGAGACATGAATTTAATTTCTGGATCTTCCACTTGGGCAATCTAGCAGGAATGATTTCACAGGAGGATAATGCTGTCTCACAGGACTGCTGGGCACAGAAAGACATGCATGAGGCTGGCAGGACACAGAAATATTCTTCTCAAGCTCTGTGAGTGATGTGGAGTGTACCCACACTTGCAGGCTTTAGGGTTATTTATCACTTGTTCTTTGCACAAGGGTTGGAACTTCATGTGCAGTTTAAACACACATTCATACTACTCATAAAAGCCAGTCATGGGGAGAAAAAGGCATTAATTGCAAGAATTTTTCAAAGGAAAGTACTTGAATTTGCTATATGGCAAAGAGAGAGATATTAAATTTATTAACAACATTAATTTGATGCTAAAAGACTTGACAGGTTTATCTGGGAAAGTTAAATGTTTAAAACATCATGAAAAACCCTTACTGAAGTGTACAGACTGATCTGTCAGAGTGATCCAAGCTGAGCTGCTGGGTTTTGTCCCTTGTGTCATGGAAAATGCACTAAGTGACTTGTTAATTTTACATTTAACCATCTCTAACATTAGTTTCTTCAACTATATTCAAAGGCTGATCAAATAGAGAGATGAAAATAAAGCATGAGAATCAGGAATTTCTTGTCAGATATAAAAGGAGATAAAGATTAACCCAGGCTTCCACTCATATTGCTTTTGTTTTTGAAAAGACACCCAATTTGAATAGTTCAAAAGAGGCTAAATTGAGTATTTGAGTATTTCAGCACACATAAAAATCCAATTCTGCAACTCTACCCTTCTTCAGCAGATGTGAAAATTAACAGCATAAATATACTTGTGAGTATTACCAGATTGAATTGATACACACTAATGAGTGTTTTTATGGGCACCTTGCAGCACCCTCCCTTCAATATTTGGGATGAGATCTGCCCCTGAGCCCTCTTTTCTCCTGCCTGAGAATCCTCAGCTCTCTCAGACTTTCCTCATATGAGAGATGCCTGTATGTATATTCCTTTAAAAGCAGGTATCATTTCTGTAGGAAAATTAAGCAGCAGCTCATGTTGCTAATGCAAATCTCCAATTCACTCTGGCTACTCATGCAAGAAATCAGCATATGATGGCACAATTAAAAAGTTTTACTGTTAATGGAAAAATGTAATTTAATTTTTTTAAAAAAATCTTTTCTAATGCCCTAGGAGGCAAGAAGAAGGTTTAAATAATTAGTAAGGATTTTTTTTTTTACCTCAGTAAACTCTTCAACAGGAAATTTCATCATGAATTTTGGACTTTGAACCCTCTTTCCTACCTCATGTTACACAAGGACACAAAGATTCATATGACTGATCACCTCTTGGTAGACAGACCCTATTTTGCTTGGCATTGTTCAGAGACAGAATAAAATGACATTTCTTCCCCAGCTCTAAGGCAACAGAGAGATGGAAACAAACGGGCAGAACACAGGAAAAAGGGAGCCAACATTTGTCAGCCTGACAGGCAGCAGTCTCAGCAAACCATCAGGGTGACTGTTGTCAGAACTCCACGGGCATCACAGAGAAGGATATCCAGGGTAGTGACAGCACAGACCATGGCAAAGCTGCTCTGAGATGTTCATGCAGAGCTCTTGGCAAAGAGGAGCAGCAACAAAAAGAACCACCAAGATGTTTGCTTAAGAATCATCTGTGCTACTTCTGCTACTTTGTTCATAAACAACACAATTTCAATGTCCTGCTCCTCCCACAAGTCTGTCTTAAATCTATAACTCTAAGAAAGCCAAAGTTGGAGAATGAAAAAGAAGGGACCAAAACATAGTCCAGAGCAAGTGTCAAATCTGACCAAGAGAACAAACACCTTGTTCTTCACACACTGCCCAACTCCCTGTGCATCCCCACCTCACCAAGGAAATGGAAAACTTCACTTTTATCTAGTGCCTGTGGAACTCTGAAAGCCTGCACACCACCACCAGCCATCTGCAGCAGAACTTCAGGCTATAATCAATTCCAAAGCATTTCCTGATGCCAACACTCAGAGGATTCCCTGCCCTGCTTAGCTGGCTCCTCTGTGTGATGTGGATCTGCATCTCTGTGCAGAGATTGCTCAGCTGTTAAGGAGAAAAAGTGGGAAATGTGAACTAGAGAGGAGAAGAGCCCAGGGTTCTGCAGTGCTTTCCTGCCTTCATCTCTTGCACAAGGCTCTACAAGATTGTACCTTTAATTTTAGGCACACAATTTTATGCCACAAGTCAATTTGCATGGTTCCCAAGGAGATAAGTTATAAAAATCTTCTCTGGAATCTACTGATAAAAACATGGCAAACCAGTCTAGTAAGATAGAATGATGAATTAGACCCTATTGAAAAGTTATCTTTTACTGGGCCAATCAGGAAATGTGAGATAATCACTCAACATTTTGTATTTGCTTTTCTTTACTATTATCTCCACCTTTCTATTTTGACTGTGCCTAGGCAGAGCATTAGAGCATTGCTCTAGGAAGCATTGTCTTTACTAGAACAATTTTCTACCTTTTTATTTTACAAAAAGTCAAATAAGGATAAAGGATTTGAGACATCAGGTTACATGGAAATAAGAAGAGGATACATTTCCTATTTATGCCTGTACACTAGCAGGTAAAACATCCATTTAAAACACAGAATCACAGAATTTCTAAGGTTGGAAGAGACCTCTGAAGATCAGCAAGTCCAACCCAGCTCCACTGTGGTTCATCACTACTCCATGTCCTCAGGAGCCACATCTGCACTCCTGAACACTTCCAGGGACACTTCCAGTGATTCCACCTGCCCTGGGCAGCCTGGGCCAGTGCCTGGCCACCCTGCCAGTGAAGAAATTTCTCCTACTACCTAGTGCAAATATCCCCTAGCACCTATATTAGGCCATATATTTACAGATTTGATGGCAATTCTGATTGTAAGGGCATCAAAGAACTGCAATGATAAACAGGAAATAAGATTTGAATGGAGGTCTGTAACCTCTGTGTGAGGGGAGGGAAAGGGGAAAAGGGGGAAAGGAAAGGGGGAAAAGGAAAGGGGGGAAAGGAAAGGGGGGAAGGAACGGGGAACAGGAAAGGGGGGAAAAGGAACGGTGGGAACAAGGACAGGGTGGAAAGGAAAGGGGGACAAGGACCGGTGGGCAAGGAACGGGGGGAAAGGAAAGGGGGACCGGCCAGGGGGGAAATCAGGTGGGACCAAAGGCCCGGGGACAAACCGAAAGTGGGGGAACACAGGCAAGGGGCGACCAAAGCAACGGGGGGACAACAGTCCAGGGTGGAATCGAACCACGGCACGGGGTGAAACACTGGTAACGTGGTGCAAAAAGGACGACACGGTGGAACGCAACGGGGCACACGCCTGGGCCCCAGTACTGTGTGGCCCCGCCTGTGGGCCACGACGGTGACCCGCCGGGGACACCGCCGTGGCCACCGACGGGGCACAAGCCTGGGTGACCCCGCCGTTTCCCCGCCGTGCCACGACTGTGCCCCGCACGGGCCACTCCGGGGCCACGCCGGGTGCACCGCCGGGGCAAAGCAGGGGCCCCGACGGGGCACCGAAGGGAACAGAGGGAAAGAAGGGGAAAAGAATACCATGCCATCTTAAAAAATTACCTAAACAGCCTAGATGATTACTGCTTATTTTTTTCAGCTTCCTCTTGGGTAGTCATCTCTCCATCATAATTCCTGGCACTTACCTGGTTTCCAGCACTGTGATGAACATTTAAAATGCCCTGAATACTGTTTGTGTGGGCATCTTTCTTTTCCCAAGTGAAGACAAGATAAACCATGACAGATGTAGCACTGCATGTGGGGACTGCAGAGGTAATTTTTGTGGGAAACAATACAAAAGTTAAAGCAAAGAGGCAGAAAGCCAGTGAGGAGAAAGTGGAGAAGATTAAGGAAGATCCTTTAGCCACTGTAGATCTTGGAACAGTCCTTGTAGGCACAGTGAGATTCACCAGGATATTTAAAAGGACACTGGAATGTGAATTTATTGCAGAAAAGGAATGCCTGTGAGATGATTTGAGAAGTGGGGATCATTCAGCTTAGCAGCAAATAAACCTGGTTTCCCAAGGGATTTCTCCTCCCCTTTCACCAAGGTGCATTTCAATGAATACTGATGAAGTCTGAAGAACAAATGCATGTGAGCTTGTGCAAACTGTGAATTTGGATTTGCAGGTGCTCCAGTTTCTATGGAGATGTAGAAGAACCCAATAAAATCCATACACAAAGCAGATTCTGTTCTGCCCTTCTGATATACTGGTTCTGGTGAGAAAAATCTGGTCTAAGTCAACAGAATGTCGTTCATCTATCCTATGAACTACAACAAAAACTAAATTTTCATCTAGTGCATATGGATTTTCCCTTGTGTCTGTAAAATCAGACAGGCAATTATAATTACCAGAAATACATTTAGGGAATGCTTGGAATTTCTTTAGATGGGCAATTTTTATTTAATTCCCTAGACAAATAATTTAATCTAAGTCATTCTTCTCTGAAAAATATTGATTTATGCATTTAATAACCTCTTGGAAAACTAGATTCAGAACTGAATAGCTGCTGTGCCAAACTAAAAACTCTGTGTGCATTAGCTGTGTGCCTTGGGATTGGATCCTATAGCACCTAATAAGGAATGAGCTCCATTTGCAGCTCTTCCCCCCAAAAATGTGCAGCTTCTCTTTTCTCTGAGTTCTCAGTCACCTGCAGCCAAGAGGATCCTACAAGTGACCCTTTCTTCACCAGAGATCTGTTCTCTTGAGGCAATCCTGGGAGCCTCAGGACTGGCTGAGTCTGTTATTCCTCTATCAAATGTGTTTGAAATTGAGGAGGGTGTTCAAAAAATTACTGTAGGAAACACTCAAAAAAGACAAAGCAGGCTACCTTAGAGCCTTTACCAAGAAAAACAAGGCAGTCTCTCTTTTCCAGCACTTGAAAAGGCTGATTTTCACATAAAAGCAATATTCATATAAATTTTTTGTTAATTTAAATATGTTTTAGTATTTTTTTTTAAATGCAGGTACGTGTGTAGTGACTACACCCCCCAATGTACACAGAGACTTTTTTAAGCAAATGGAAATAGTTCCGTTGCTTTGTTTACAGTTTTTCAAGCACACCTTAAAATTATTTTGTTCTTCACATGATTTTAAATGATCACATTTTTTAAAAGAAGCATTTCAGTTCATTTCAGAGCATTATCCCAGACTCTCAAGTAGCTTATTTAAATGAAAATCAACACATATTTGCAGTATTTAAAACTGAACACACATCCTCTCTGGCAGGTTTCTTTCAGTACAATTGTTGTTTCTCCAAGCAAGTTCTAAAGTGTTTCCAAATAAGTTTAAGGACATCCAATTTATTTTTATTTTAGAAAATTGCTTGCTGAAGTGGCACTGTATCCTTAAGTTGTGGTATGCAGTTATGAATTGCAAAGAATACTTACAATTTCTCAGCACATTAAGTATCTCTGCTAGCAATAACTAGAAGCACTGGATAGAAGGATCTACAGAAATGATATAAAAATATAATTCAAGAAAGAGAAAGAAAACAAGGAATAACAAGGAGTAGTCTTACAGGACCATATTTACCTGCTGCTGTTCAGCTACAAAATAATGAAAAAACTTTGTTAGATCAGAGCTGCAAAACTTTTAATTACATATTAAATAATTCTAGATTCACAAGTAGTTTGTAACAACATTGAGAAGTACTTTGCAACAGAAACCTGGCTTTCTCTACAGCTAAAGGCAGACTTGGAACAGGAAATGATGACTTGAGCCTGGAGGCTGCTGCAGCCTGGAGGGGTCACAGCTGGGTGCTAATCCCACCTGACCCACTGAAAATCCTGCCCAGTGTGGAAGTGTCTTCCTTCTCCAGACTGCTTTTCTTTCTGGTTTGTGTTTTTTTAAACACACACTATTCCTGAACCTGGTGTCCTTCAGATAAGCCAAAGAACCCACAGATATTTGGGTGGATTTGCTACAGGCTCCCCTGAGCAGCAGCACAGACACAGCAGCTCAAGCTCTCCTTCATGCTTAGACCAACATGACAATGAAATTTGGGAGAAACTTCTGCAAACCAGACAGAAACCCAAAACTGAGCAGCTGGGAGCCTAAGCAGAATCCTGCTGATGGAGGCCAAAGCTCACAGCCCCGTGCTGGTTATTTACTGCAAAATGTGGGCAGCTACCAAAGCCACTGGAAGTGACCTTTGCATGAGAAGCATTAAATGCATAAAGACTTTTTAAAATTAATTTAAAATTATATTCAAACCTAGTCAATGTAACAGAATTGTCACAACTTTGCTATGAACTTTTACTTCTTTTTTTTTTAATATTTTGAGGTTCATTTTTCCTCAGCTGCAGCTAGCAAGCCCTGAAAAATTATTGCTTACAAGCCAATCTAAATTTCAACTCTTCTGATTTTTGACCCAGGGGAATAAACTACAATCAAATCAAATTACAAAAATATTCAGCACTATAACTCAGTTTCATGGAATCAGAGTTTATAGTCATCTCTGATTTCTGTTTTGATACCTACTAACCAAATCCCACTCTTTACATAAAAGATGAACCTCAAGCTGTCAAGTTCTGCCCAGGTGTTTTACTGTACTTACACTCCCACTGCACTTCATGATCAGCTTTTCCACTGTGTCATCCTTCAGAGAGGAATTCCCCTGACTGCTGCCAGTAATTTTTCAGATATTTACTTACACTAAACGCCTCTCAATGACCTGTTGAAAAATAAAACTCCACGTGTACACAATAAAATTAATGTACTATTCATGGTTCCTACCAGCTCACTGCAAGGTCGTGCACCTTCAGAATGCTGCTCAGCTGATACTGCCCAGATTTCAGGGGCTGAGTGTGTTCTTTAGCATGCTCAAAGGATAGGGTTCCTTCAGGATCAACAGGGAACTCTGAATCCTGCAGAAAACCAAAATTATTAATGCTCAGAAATGCTGCATAACTTCTACGCATAGATACATACTTCACAATGTATCTATTTATAGAACTACTTTGAAAAAACAAATGTATCTTATTTTCCCACATTTTTTCTCTTCTATTCAATTTTCATAATTTTTACATCACTGTTGTCCTGATTTCATTTATTTTGATACATATTGGTAAAGCTGACTGCAGGCAGAACAACTGAAGGCTAATAATTAGTTCTTTTCAAATTATATTCCTGCATTTAAGATAAATGGCCTGACATAAAACACAGGACAAGAACTGGGAAGGAAGGTTTATAACAAACCCCACAGAAAGATTACAAGCATGGGTTATTTTCCATTTTTCCATGGCCTATTTGTTTTCTATCCCTGTTTTCCATGGCAGGTTAGCTCCATGAGTTGCATCCAGAGGCAAAGCTGCTGCATTCTTCTAAAGACCTTTCTCAGAAAGATAGTGCCAATAAAAAGTCAAAATATGTGTAGCTAATTTACAGCCTCATTTTCCACTGGTGTGGTTTCAGGTATTTCCTAAGATTAATCAGCAGACTAGGAGATTTACTACTAGCTCTAATTAACCAAGCTAAATAGCTTTATTAAAAATAGATTGTCATTAAAGAATGTAAGGAGGGTAACTGTGCACCATATATTTTAAGGACTGCAGCAGCCATTACAAAACCCCTTTCCAAGTCACCACAGTTTGCTGAAGACTTGGCTTCTGTTTGCAACATTTTAGGACATCCTGCTGTGAGAAGCGTTAAAGGAGACTGAAATCACTGTACTCTTTAAAATGCCCATCAAACACTAAGATTGAGGAGGGAATGAAATCACTGTGTTTTAATCTGGAAGCACACACACACACAGCAGGGATAACCACTAAGTCTTTTCAGTAATTGTTTCCACTGAACTTGATAGCAGCCATCCTGTTTGCTGATCATTTGCAGCAATGAGCATAAAGCAAATTTCACAGCTACAAAGTAGCACAAGAATATCTGCTTGTCTTCAGCTCCAGAAGCTCCACACCCTGCATTAACCCAAGACAAACTTATGAAGGGCACCAAGCTATGACTTAATGATCAGCTTGAGCACATCTATTCCAGACCCAAGACCTGACACAACTCCATTTCAAAATGCTCCAGTGTCTATAGGAACCATAATACTACACATTTGCACGTTGTTTTACTATGCTAATCATGACCACAATTATTTTATAAACATCTGAAATGTAAGGAAAGGAAGTTGAAAGCAATAGCAGGAGAGTGTAGTAAAACTTTTACTGCCTGCTCCATCTTGCTTGGCTTGCTAATAAAAACCATAAAACTCAGCTACAAAGGTTGTGGCCACATAACTCCTCCTTATTCAGTTTATAATGCTGACATTTTTTCCTTTTTTATTAAAATAAACATGAAGATACTCTGTAATAGGCAGTAAAAGCCAGATTAATTAAAAAAGCAATGGTAAAACTGTTCTGTCTTCAAATTCAGGGCTAGTGCAGCTCTTCAGACAGTTTGTGAACTGGTGCTAACAGTAAATTTGCACTTGAAATTGCTCCTGACAATGTCACTTTTAAAGCTCTGCTACATCAAGTCGAGCCATTGCCTATGCAATAAAACCCCAGAAAGCTCCACTGCTCAATGTCTGACCATGCCACAGCCACTCAATCACTTTTGGACTAGAGCTCTCATTAGCACTCATTGATAAATACACTGCAATTCTTCTCTACTGTCAAAAGGATAAACTTCAAGCTCCTGCACTTCACTGGTTTTGTTTCTTTTACTGCAGCTGTTAAAACCAGATTTGATTAGCCAGATATGATTAATAATTGGGGAGGTTTGAAAAAGTCAGAAGACAACAATTACAGAAAGATCCATGACTGAAATGCAATAGCTTTCTTCCAGCCTTCAGCACTAGGGCTGGTTTAACTTTATCACCACTATTCAGAAAGTAACAGTGTAAAATGCAAAATTACTCTCTGCCAAGCATACTGCCCAACCCTACAGAAATAAAACTACTGTTTCAGCTTCTGCTCAACTTCCTCTCAAAGGCCCAAGTAAATCACATTTCTCAGTTGAAAGCTGCACAGCTGTGGCTGATGCTGTTAAGGATGAGCAGGACACCCCAGTGTGGGGACTGGAACATGAGCTGTGCCCTGGAGGCAGCTGCCCTGGGAGCCACAGGACAAGGCTGGAAGTGTCCAAGGCCAGCCTGGATGGGACTTGGAGCAACCTGGTCTAGCAGGAGGTTCCTGACCATGGCAGGGCATGGACTGAGATGAGTTTTAATGTCTCTTCCAACCCAAACCTTTCTGGGACTCTGACCAGAGAAACACAAATCAGCTCCTTGAGCCTTGCTCAAGACTGCCCATAGAACAAGGAGCAGTTTTAAGAGTGGAAGACAAAGGCTTGAGCTATATAAAAATGGATAGATAATTTCTCCACAGAAGGAATAATCCTTAAAAAATCTCTAACATTCCTTGAGGACCTGCTCTGTGTCAAAAGGAAATCTGTGCTGTACAGAAATACCCCATGCAGCCTTCTTCCAACACCTCTACCATCCCAGCTACATGATCAAATATATTTAAACCCTTCTTTTAATTCTCTGTCACAGCAAATTGCATGACCAACAGTCTCTGCAGAGTCAACAAGGTGAGTGAAGAGTCACAGGAAATTATTCCAGAACAGGAATGTATTGGAATTCTGAGTGCTGGTCAAATTACAGTCCCAAGAAAGTGATTTAATGATCATCCAGCTTTTCATTTACGACTCCCTGATGGTGGAATTGAGTTTAATACATGCAATTACAATTAATTTCTTAGTTTAAAATTATTACAACTCTAAGATACAAAGCCTATACCAGTACTGAAATGCCCAGATTTTAAATATCTATTTCTGGTTACCATTAACAGCAGTTTTGAATACAAGTTCATCACAAGTGAAAGAATAAATCCAGCTCTATTTTACTGGTAGTAATTTCCAGTTTGTCACCCTGATTCTCATCACCATCTCATCACCACATTGTAACAAGAGAACATCTCCTGGTTGTTTTTCAGAACACCATTCCATGTCTCACAGCTAATTAACCAATATGTTCATACAACAGAGACGTACACACAGCTCTGTGGATAACTTAATCTACCAGAAACACTGCTGCAAAACTCAGCTTGATCATTTTGCAAGAAGTAAAAGAACATCAATGAGAATGCTGCAATAAATTATCATGATATGAGGCATGCAATCTATTTTCATGGCAGTGTTTTAAGTCACAAATAACCATGTGCTATTCCCAAAGATATTCCCTATCCCTTCCTTTAAAAGGCCTATGTTTGAAAATCAACTACATTTATGATCAATGTTAAAATAAACAACAGTGCAATAAAATACAGGAACCTCTTACAATTATAATTTTATTTTACATTTAAATTGTGATCATGGTGCAATTAAACATCAGCAATATTTTAAGCTTCAGCAGCTCAGGCTGCACACAATTCATCATGTTAAAGAGGCAGTGCTGAGTAAATGACAGAGATCAAGTTACTTCAGTTTTCTGACATACTCCAAAATGTTGCAATATTGTATTTTTTATATATATATTTTCAATTTACTTAGCGATTAATGTAAATTTTCTCTACCACAGAAGTATCCTACTGTAGAATCAACTAGAAAATCTAGATGTTGCCTTGATTTTCTCCAAGAAAACCTCAGTACAAACAATACAAGACTATCCATTCATGCATGGATGTTCCAGAAGAAAACTCACCTGAATTCATTGTGATTTTATTCCTAAAACAAAACTCACCTGAATTTATTGTGATTTTATTCTTAAAACAAAACTCACCTGAATTCATTGTGATTTTATTCCTAAAACAAAACTCACCTGAATTCATTGTGATTTTATTCTTAAAACAAAACTCACCTGAATTCATTGTGATTTTATTCCTGAAACAAAACTCACCTGAATTCATTGTGATTTTATTCCTGAAACAAAACTCACCTGAATTCATTGTGATTTTATTCCTGAAACAAAACTCACCTGAATTCATTGTGATTTTATTCCTAAAACATGTACTGTAAAAGCCTGTGGAAAAACTCTTTTATTTAATGATTTCTTTTAACATGATCTCACCTGCACTTTTAACAAGAGAAAAAATATCTTCTCCCAAGGGCTCTCCTACCACTAGTAATATCCAAACACAGATGCTTGAGGTGCAAGTAAGTTCTAAACTTTGCCATTCTTTGATTCATTTCCCAAATATTAACAAACAAATTTTATTTTTTCTTCAAATTACTGTTCTGCTTCTCAGGCTCTGTTGGGAAGCTCAGAAACTGTTTATATTCTCAGTAGCCTGGATACACTAATTTCTGCCAGGGCCAAAGTACCCAGTGTAACCATCTCAATAACAGTTCTAAGGCACCCAGGGCTTGCAGAGGTCCATACATCACTGCAATGAACTGGTAAACACATCCAGGGGCCATTAGTTATTGATTTATTTGCAATTATGCCTTACAGATGCCGTCCATGTTCCCCCCCTTGGCACTTCATCATCCTGACTCCATTTCAGGACAGCCAGTAACCATTATCCCAAGCTCCAGATAATGAGAAATAATGAAAACAAAGCTGTAAGAGCACTCTGACATGCAGGTCCAAAGCTATCAGCTTGTCAGTACTGCAGAGAAATGGATTCTTTATAATAAAGAGCTAATGAATTGATTACTGTACTTGTAAGCAATAAGTACTTTATCAAACAGTGATAAAGCTGGTTATCTATCACTGTTAAGCACCAGAAATATTTGCAGCACTGCAGGAAGTGGATACAGCAGAATGTGAAAGAGGTTCTGCCAGGCTGACTGCACAGAGATGCCAGCAGTGAAACTGAAACTGCTGGAAGTGCCTGAAGGGGTGATGGAGTCAGTCTGCTCCAGATCCAGGAGGGCACGTTAGGAACCCAGACCCAAGTGGCTGTAGACTAACAAGGATTTTGGACCACATAAAACCCAGGCCTCTGCACTTCCCTGAACTAATTTCTACTTGAGCTAGACACAGCTTTTAAAAACCCCATTATTTAGAAATGATCCATTTTTTCAAGGCTGAAGGATTGATTGTAACTACCAGTGCATTTGTGAAATGCCTAACTACATTCTCTATTAAAAAGAAACTCTATTTCTAACCCAGAACGTCCTTAGATTCAATTTTCATCCACTAAATTCTATTCTGCTTCTGTCTGCTAAGTAAACACTGCTATTAAGAGTACATTTTGTCCCCTTTGTCACAGTCAATGATGAAGAACACCCTAATTAAGCCTCTTCTGGTTGAAGATTACCCTGCTCGTTGCAGGGGGAGTTGGACTAAAAGGCCTTTAAAGGTCCCTTCAAAGCCAAACTCTTCTGGGATGCTGTAAACTTTAAAAGCACAGTTAAAAAAGTATCTTTTTGTTTCTCTTTCGTTTACCAAGTGATCCAGACTTCCCCTCCTCTTGGAAAAAGACCTCACCAGTGTGTCATTTGATAAATTTATAGTAACTCTAACTCAAACACAAATCAGATTTTTGAGATTTTTTTCCCCCCCAAGTCACATACAAAAATGCTAAATAGTTTATAAGAGAAAAAAAATCTCTAAATACATTTGATTAATCTCCATTTAAAGCTTCATGTCAGATTTAAACATACTAGCAACATTATTTATCTTGACTTTGTACAATTCCACAACTGTATCTTCTACAATCATGGGATCATTTGCATTGATTGTAAATGATTATTTAGTTTTCAGTTCTATCATTTTGTTTCTCCATTTCTTGAGGCACTTCTTTACATTTTAAATACAGTTTTGAAAGTAACCACAGATTGCTGGTACAATCTCCCTGTGACAATTTTTTACAATAGAAGGAGACAAAAAACCAGAATAAGTTTATCACCACCTGACTCCCAAGCTACAAAATTGAAACACTGAGCTTTCAAGGGGGACAGCAGAAACTCCAAGATTTTATTCAATTCTTGAAACCTAACCCATGTACTCTCAATAGAAAGGCAATTTGTTCATGTGGGTTAGGACAGATGGCATGGGGACCTAAAATGAGTTTTACTCTGACAAACAGCAATTGCTCACCCAGTGGATCTGTGCTTTTCCTGCATTCAGAATCAGAGATCCTTAGAAAGAATGCAGGCAGCAGTTTTTATTGCTTTTTATTACCATTAGCCCCTCAAACCCACACCAGTTTGAGATGGAACCAGGGGATCTCTTGTCTTTTTTTGGTGTCTCTCCAAAGCTGTTTAATAGAGAAGTTCTCTGTTCCATCCTGTCTGCTGGCTTCAAGCCAGGGCATGGACATCTTGTAGCACAGAACAATTTCTACACCAGGTGGGAAGGAGGCCCGTGAATTCCCTTCCAGACTGCCATGTCATCACTATATGCATTGTTCTAAATTATCTCCAAGAGAAAAATAATCTAAATAGAATTTTTAAAAATTATAATTATTACACACCACAAGTCTGGAAATATAGTGTAGACATTTTCACATTAACTAGTACCACTGATAAACTAAATATTTTCAATGGTTATGGACTTTTAAAATATTATGAAATGTGATTTTACATAGTGATTTTTTTCTTATTCTTTTTTTGTTGGAATGAACTCTTGAGAGATTCCCATCACAGCAAATCTCAGTTTTTGCTGTACTGCTTCAAGAGAACAATTTCTTTGCTGGTGCTACAGAAACATGAGGGAGATTTGCTTTGTAGTGAGTGAAGGATTGCTGCAAAAATAGAAACAGCTTCAGGTTTCTAGTAAATTATAAATGTCTGACTGGCTGATCTGCTCTGGTAATTTAATGTATATAGCACATTATCTGAGCTATATATACACAAGGAAACAATGGAAACAATAAATACAGAGCTGTGGTGTAAAACATGCACAAGAAATGCAAACTGAAACTGTGCACTGAGTATGTGGTGTTGTGCTGTCACATCTGCATGGGGAGGCCTTTGCTCTGAGTAACAGAATTCTGCACCCAGGCTTTCAGACTGGGGTGTTCAAACTTTGTCATTCAGCACCTTAACTGCAAGGGTTTAGAGAATTTACAAAGAGCAGAGGTAGGAGAGAGAAGGAGAGCTGCTAGGGAGGAGAGAGGACTTCAGAAAGGAAACAGGGAAAATGGCATTTTCCTGAATGAGCTGTGAAACCAATGGCCTCATTCTGCTTTTTAGCCCCCAAGCTCAGAGATCATGGCCAAACTCCACTGTGTGATCTTAAACTGCACTTCTGAAAAACCAATTTGAACATGAGAAGATTCCTAACGTGTCCACAAAATTGTTTAGCAGTTGTGCTTCACAAAGTGGTTCCATGGAGTGGAAACAAATCTGAATTGCCTTTGTTGTGTGAGCAGCACATGAATTATTTCTACCCCTCTGGTGTAAAAGCCCACCTGTACAGCATCAGTCCAGCCACAATCTGCCCAAGCACAGCCTCCCTGCTGCCAGAGGCTGCCCTTTGCTTGCTGCATGGAAGAGCAGGTAAGATCAACTGACCCATGATTATACAACAACAAGTTTTCATCATGAGCAAACCTGTCAAGCCTGGATTCAAATTGAAAATCCAATTACAAAGAGGCCTGTGACCCATTAACATTACCTTACAGTATGTGACCCTCCAATGAAACAGTGTCCCATTCTCTGGAGGAAATGCTCTGATTATTAATTCATAAACTGTTTGGAGTAAAGACTTGGTATTTTATTTCATTTCATTGTTTTCAAACAGAAACAATTAAGATTTGACTTTCCCCTCCCAGAAGTGCTGTTTGGATATCCAAGACAAACAGCCCTGAACACTGTGAGCAGTGCCAGAGCTCTTAGGGTATGTTAGAGATTTGTTACCATGAAAACTAAATGCTAATGTTGAATTTCATTTTCCTTAAAGTGATGTTGACATATGCAAAAGCTTTGTTTAAATATTGGAAAAAAAGATTGAAACACCAAAATCCATAACTTACAGCAGAATAGTTAATTTAAAATATAAATACCACAGTCAGCACCTGAGCCTTTCCCTCCAGATTTTGGGGTCTGAGCTCTTACTTATATTTCAATAACATTTCACTAATTTAAAAGGGATCTAGTTTTATCCATTAATAAATTTAGCTGAACTACATTAAAATGAAAAAAAACCACCAAAACCAACCAAAAAAACTTAATTAGTGTTAAGTTTGGCCTCATTTAATCCTCTTTTTTTTTTGTTAAGTATATCAAGCAGTAGTTCATGTATTGCCTTTTTAGCCACATCCATGAACAACAAACCACAGTTAATCTTAGACTGGAAGTTAATCTACAGTTAATCTTAGACTGGAAGAATTCTCCTTTTAAAACAGTGGTGATTATTTACCCTGTTCAAATACAATTACCATTCTGAACATTTGGACTTGCAATCGTGTATCAATTACATCTAACCCTTTTAAGTGTTTTATCAATACCCAAAACCACCAAGCAAATCATTGATTTGAAAATTAAAACTTAGCATAAAGAGTTTCCAAATTATTACACAACTCTTCCCAACTCCTGCATCATAAACTTTTCATTATGAAACAGAGCTTGGGAAAAAAATAGAATAATTATAATTGGAAATAGGCATTTGGGGAATTTAGATTTATTTTTTTTTTGTCTCACAAGAAGAAGGACTTCTTAAAAGCCATGGGCATTTTTCAATTGAAATGAAATTTGCACCAATAGCATTGTAACTGAGGTACCCAATGTTATTTTTGTCTTGTGCAGTGCATTCTACACATTCTGCTCGTTAGTGCCTCTGCTTCCTTGAAAGAAATGGGGATCCTGGCAGCAGCTGAACATTCCAAAGAGCCCTGGAATGGCACAGTTAGAGACTTGGGACTGGCAGAATTCCCTTCAGGGGCTGTAAGCACTGCACACCTGTCAGTGAACAAACAAACACAACGAACCCTTCCTCCTCCTCTTCCCCCCACAACTCCCACCTGGTTTCCAAGGGAAATGTTAAGGTCTTGACACTTTAATTAAAGGGAAAACAAAGTGTTAGTCCTGAGTTAATGAAATTGCTCAATTATGGTCTGAAAGGCCAACAGAGCTGACGTGACCAGCAGCTGAGCAAGCACCATCCCACCTCCTGCTCTGGGGGGTCTGCAGGGAGCCTCTGGTGCCTCTGAAAGTTCTCTCTGAACTCAGGCAGAGGCAAATCCCATCCTACAGCCCAGTCTGAATGGGGGAACTCTGCAGGAACTCTGAGGGATAAGGGAAACCTTCCTTACTCTCTCCATCTGTCTGTCCTGAGGAAGAGAGCAGCAGCTGTTTGTAAAAGCAAAGAAAACCAAACATTTTCAAGTTTGGCATTTATGGCATTTTTTAATATCTGCTCCATCTTCTCTGCAAAGAATTAAAGGGTTTTTCTTCAATTAAATACAATTTCAGTACATCCCTCTTTCAGGATATCTGCATACAAAACCCAGTAATTTTATTATTTATCAGCTATAGAAAGAGTTCACAGTCATGTATTTTTTTATGGTTTTGAACATCAATAATTTGTCATTATTGATGTTCAAAACCATAAAGAAATACATGAACATGCAAAACCTCTGTACAATTAGAATTAGGATCAAATGCAGTTTACTTCCCAACAACTTTCTGTGTTGGTTCTCCATCTTGGGGGCCTGCTACTTTATTATTCCTGGCAGCATGCAGTGACTCAAAATAAGCCTTGTTCTTCAGCACAAAAAAAACCCTTTGGATGCTCTGGGAGGGATTTTTTATCATGTACCATTGCTTACCAGAATCAATTTTACTACTCAAAATGCAAGGCATTGGATGTCTCCATTTAACAAAGCTGCAAAGGTAGCTGGAAAATTCTAGAAGTTGTCTTTATAATTTGGTCTTGCAACTGAATATTTCCTCTATAGCTTTATTTGTAGCTAACATTCTGAAGCATTTTCTCATTTTCTCCATGTAGGCCCAACATCTTAAAGACATTTGAGCAAATCCTAAAACTAAAGCCATCATCACATTATCTATTACAATACAGAATACAATAGACAATTTTTTTTAAAGCATAAATTTCACCCAAAAAGCAGCTTTTTTTTTTTTTACCTTTTTCAAGTCCATAGCAAAAGTATTTTTAAAAAAAACCACAGAATTGCCTAACAAAACAATTCTTTTAAATTTAATTCCATCAAAATCAACTAAATGGCACATTTTAGATTACACCCAGTTAATCTTGGATCATACTCTATATATCTGAGTCACAGAACATCAATTCTGTAAGTAGAAGGAAAGAGGCAGCATATTCTAAGGATATACATTTTCTTTGCTGCTTAACACCCACTGTACTCTGAATGACTCTTAGTGAATTTCTACTTTATTACTACTTGTTCTAACAAGATGTTTTGTAATTTTGGTTTTGCTTTTGGTTTTATTTCTGATTTTTTAAACAGAATTCTTTTCTATTTTAAGGATGCATCCTGTTTCCCCTTAGGGTTCTATTCTTTAGACTACCCAATTTCACTTTTCACCCTTTCATTGACAGTTTCATAGACTTCTAATCATTCTTCCTGCTCTGGTGTAGATGCTGTATCTGTCTCCTGAGGAGTTGTGATCAGACTGCACACAGAACTGCAGCCAAAGCCACGTGCCATGTGAAACCAGCAAGAGGAATATTGCACATGCTCCAGGCAATATTCCTGGTTTACACTGCAGCAGTGCTCAGCTTTTCCACAATATTATGTGGTTTTCAACTCATGTTAAGCCTGTTTTAGACAACATACCCCAGAGCCCACTCTAATAAAAAGCCAATGATCAAGTTTTCCTGATCTTCTTGATCTCTGTTTGTACACTGGATCAATTTTTAAAGCAGAGTTTTGTTCCTCTTCTTACACTGTTATTTCTTTGGATCAGCTTTGGAATTCCACTCCTGTCCTCAGCTGCACTCAGAGCTCCAGCCCCACCAAAGCCAGGCCACTTGGTCTGCAAATTCTGTCAGCTTATTTTCTGTTCCATTTGCCAGATCATTAAGGACAATATATCCCTGCAAAAAAGCCTCTTCAGTATATCTGCATGTTCCTAATCTATTTTCCATTAATTAAAATAAATAATTGTCAGGCCAGATTTCCACAGTTGTTCTCAGGAATTAATCTGTGAGACAGCATCCAAAGCCTTTTCAAAACCTAAGTGCAAAACCTATGTTATCCATGGTACCTCTTATCCTTCCATGGATGCAATATAGACTGGATTTAAACAATTTTTCCTTGCAAACCCATTTTTCCAGTTAATTCTTTCCCTGCTTTCTTGAAGATATTGAGTAAAATTTCAGTTATACACTGCCAGCTTCCCAAGGAATGCAAGTTATAGTATCTAGTCTATGATTTCTTAGCTTTTACTTTTGATCTCATTTGAAAGACAGACATTATATTTTCTTCTCCTTTCTCTAGGCTGCAGTCTTATATTTGGGGAACTTGTATCAATTTTCTTAGTTCCATGTCTGCAGTTTCATTATCCCAGGGAACGGCTGTAGAAATAAGCATTCCCACTATTATCTCCTCCTCTCTTCTGAATATCAAGCAGTGCTTTCTCAGCCACATTATTACAAACACAAAGTCATTGTCTGTTTCATTTATGACCCTTCCTAACTACTTTGGGACCATCTTTCCAATCCTGTCCCCAATACACCTGTGCTAATTTATATTCAAACTCAATAATCTAATTAAGTAATCACTTGGTTTCATCTCCCCTTCTACTTGAGAGCACAGGAACAGCAGTTCTTGTAAATTTTTTCCTTTTTTTCCCATAGAACTCAGGAGAAATTTCAGTGTAATACATGTACCCATGTGATATTTTAACCCAAGGTCTTATTAACTACAAAAGCTTTATCTGTATGATTTCTGGATTTTACTTCTCTATTTTTATTATACACAATGGCCATAATTGCAAAATCTGTTCTACAGAAACAGATAATTTCTTAACTCCAGAAATGTCCAACACACCTTTAGATAAAGTTTTACAGCAAGTAAAACTTGAGAAAATTAAACTGGGTTGTAATACATGTAGAAATATAATTTAGTGAACATGAGGAAGCTGCAATTGTCCTGCTAAGATTACTTTTAAAAGCAATCAAACATAGAATGTACTTTGAAAGGAATCTGAGAGAATAAAAATAGGAAAGTTTTCAAGAGCATAATGAAATTCACATTATCAAAGGTTCTCTACAATTTTAATGACCTGTGAGTGCATTTTAATTAATTTAAATGTTTAAAGTAGTTCTCTATGCACATTCTTAATCTGTGACTACTTACTCTATTGATACTGGCTTATTAAGGGCCAGATGTGTAAATAGTTCAGACTAATTGTCTGTTACTCCAGTTTAATTCAGTCTCATAACAAAGCCTGGAAAATCAGGATAATGCATTGTTTTAGGAACAAGAAATCCTGTTGCTTTAGCACTGTTTCAGTGATAAACTCCACACCAAAGGGACTCTGTGTTTTAAATGACATGCCAGCTTTTACAGGATATTGCAGTAACACAATCTATGTCTGTCCTTGAAGTAAATGTTTGAGCTCAGCCATGACTCATATTTGCATCTCCTTAAAAGCACAGGCATCTGTTAGATCACTGTTCAGCCACAGACACAGGAGAGATGTTAAATCATTGCCATCACCATAGCTCCCTGCTGTCTAACAGTACAGGTAATACAAACATTTATCATTTTGTCTCAAGGATGCAATCTCATGACAGTATAGTGGCTTTTTACTGAATGGGATATAATCTAAGTGCCTGAATTTATAAATTGGATAACATGTTCACTATAACATGTTCACTCTAAACTTTGTAAGCTTTAAAAGTTCACTTACATTTCCTGCAGCAGCCTTGACAATACTAGACAGTGAGTTGTACCTAGATTTTTCACATCTTCTGTTCTCTTTTTTCCTATTTTGTTGTGAATGCAGGATTTCAATTGCATTTATTTCTTCTATACATTCCTCACCAACCTCCATGGAACCGACCAAATTCATGCTCTGACTCCTACTACCTTTGTGATATAAACAGAATTTAAATGAATCACAATCCCAATAAGTATAAATCAATTTCATCCTTCCCAAGAAAACATTTAAATGACTTATGGAACACTTTTCATGTTCATTCACATTGAATCATTCTAAGTTACATAACACACAGCAGAACTGAAAAGATTTTTTGGTATAGGTCAGAGGAGATGAGACACCACACAAGGTTGATTCCAAGTATCACAGAAATTCACCTAAGGAAGGGAAAACTGTCCTTTAGACCTCACCTTTTTGATGGGAACAAATACTTAAGACACCTAAACACTTGAATTAGAACACACTATTTGAATTCACTACATTGGATTAGAACTGTAGTTCAATAAATGTGCCCTACAGGACAGGGCTCTGTCTCTTCTGTTTTAAACACAATTTTAACTCACCTCTTTGCACTCTGGAATTCATCATTCCCTCTGTCATTTATTTCTTACATACTAAGCAGCAATTGACAGGCACTATCCAAGCTGGAATCCTTTATTGGGGAAAGGAAATGTTTAGAAATAATAGATCCAGGAAATGGGAAGTGAAAAACAACATTTGGAAGAGATGCTGATCTCACACCTAAAGTTTTAGACTATTGCTTAGCCATGGAAAATTCAAACATGCCCATATTTTCTGATGCCTTAATTCTGGAAGCAGCCCAGTTTTCTAATCCATTGATTAAATAAAGACATCAGGGCCTCTGGTGGGACTCCTCTGGGAAACATAAGATCTGTAAAAACACAGATGCTTGCCAGAACCAGTCAACTAACTGAGCTCATGAATTTCAAAGAACAAGAGCCAGACAGGCACACTACCTGTGCAGAGTTTTTATTTTGGGGGTGAAACATAACTCTGCTGAAGTTTTCCATAAAAATCCTGATGACTTCAGTAGAAACAGAAACACAAAAATGATTTCTTCTTGGATTATGAAATTGTATCTGTTCACAAGTCAGAGTGAAGAGAGGAGGTACCTCTAAGGGTCTAGCATGGAAGTTTTCCAGCACTGCATGAAAATCAGGGAAGGTGGAGATGGACTGACTGGCACCTGCCTCAGATACTAATAGGTGTGGGGACAGGATGGAGAAATATTTGTTATACACGGTGAAAAATGTTTCACTAAGCAACAGAAGAGGTACAGACAGATAGAGGTTTTTTTATTTGAGGGCTCAGGAGCAGGAAAAAGAATGAAAACAGAACTAAAATGGTATTTTTGTCTGTGGAGAGGTGCACTGCCAACATGAAACAGATGAAATGCTGCTGCAAAGCCAGACAGAAACCTGCAAAAATTAATTACCATGGACATATTTGTGTGGAGACAGGGAAAGACTGAGCTTGCTTCTGACTGTATCATCATGCACTAAAGCTTTCTTCCTCACAGTTTAAACTCTAACTGTAGTTCTCAAACAAAAATAGAGCAGTGAAATTTTAGCTATTACAATGTTTACCCTAATTTGGAAAAATAAAAAAGCATTGTTATGTAGTTCCAAAATTCAACCTCAATAAATAAAATAATAGGAATAAAGTAAAAATTCTTTCCCATATTAAAAAAAATATTCAGTCAGGAATTAATTTTGATTTTGCACAACTTCCAAACTGAAGCAGTAACTCACACTGGCATACTCAGATTTAGAAGCTCTGACTATTAGGAAATTCAGTTTTTTGTCCTTAGCCTTGCAGATATTTTAGTCCCAGCTGGAACAGAATGAAATGCTGGTAAAGTTTACAACATTATGGAACACATCAAGATTTCTCAAGCTACAAAAGAAACACAACAGAGCAAGAAGCCTTTCCAGCCAGTGCTCCTCCTCTGCTAGGACTGGATTCTCAAAATGTAGACTGCTAGCTTCAATTAATCAGAGTTCCTGTAATTCCCTGAAAATTTAATTGTGATAGAAACTTGGATTAAAAAACCCTAAACTTGTTACCTACCTGTCCTATTTACTCCAGCTAAGCAGGACTTCTTTTAATCCCATTGGACAGGTGTCTTTCACCTGTGTAAAGAGGACTGATTTTTACAGCTGGAAAGAACACAGTACCTTCAGATCTCTCTTGCTCATCTTCTTCTCTGCCTCTTCATCTGGATCACAGGGAGAGCTTGCAACAACCAGGAATTTTTTCTGCCTGGCTTCCCGAAGAGCTTTCTGGGTGGGACCTTCAAACTCTTTCTTCTCTGTACACTCACAGCCTGATATAAGATAAAACCAAAAAAAAAAAAAAATCATCAGAAAGCTTCCAGAAGAGTAAATAAAAAGCAATCTCCTTAATATTAGTCAGACATGTGAAATTCTCAAAGAAACACCACTTGAAATAAGCAGATATTCAGATTACTGTGCCATCCATAGAAGGTATTCCAGGGCTAGGTGTATCTCTGCTCCACAAATTATTTCATCTGATCTAAAGGGTAGCCTAGACTTGGCCCCAAAAATGCAATAATCTCACAGTACAAAGGGAGTCCCAGGAAAATGGATGCATTCTTTGACATCCCTCAGAGCCACAGGAAACATCAGCTCACTGCATCTACCCACTATGCACCACCAATTCAATATTCTGATTTCCAGCCCACAACTCCTTTTGTTTCCCTGTACTTTCTGCCTGCCCACCTTTCAAACAAGGAATTCCTGATGAACAGGTAACTCAGCAAAGAAATCCTCAGCAGATAACACAGCTTGAAACCATCAAAGGTTGGAAAGGATAGGATGAAGAGTTGAGCACAAGGCATCTGCCATGACGTGGCAGAAAGGACACTGCTCTTTGCATTGGCAGCTCCCACAGATCCAAACACAGCCCTTTGGGGTACCTGTATCTTGGAGCAGAGCTCTGTTGGATGCACATATGTACATGAAAAAGAATCTAATCATGATTTCCAACAGGATTTGGGCATTTACATCCCTCAGTTCTTTGGAAAAAAAATCTCTGATTGAAAGAACACATTTAAAATCCAGACTGAAAGAAATGTACTTCACATTACACATTTCTAAATTATTGCTCTTGTAAAATGGTTTTATTAAGACCTTTACAACAAAATGCAAATCTGATGGCTTAAAGCAGAGGGAAAAAAAAAACCCAAACACTCCCTCCACCCTTGAAGCAAAAAAATCAGAGCAAACACAAAACTTTCCTGTATATCCAACCTGAGTACAACTGGAACTGGTGGAAAGAACTATGCCTGGATTAAAAAAACTTCAGTATTTCTGTATTCTCAGTGTTTTAAAAGTTGAAGCTACTGTCACAGATATCCTGAATAATAACTTTCTCTGAGGAAAAGTAAACAGCAAAATTGGTTTGGAAGTCTAAAACCTTCTACTCTCTTAGTAACTGCTATCCACTACCATGCTGCTCACAGAGGAGTTGGTTTGTTGGTCCTTTTGAGATACCCAAACCTACAAAGCAACAGTGTTCTGACAGTTCTGGAGCTTTAAAAGTCAGGAACTATGAAAAAAAGAAAGAATGAGTTCCAAAGAACTGTTGCACTTAGATGTCAGCAGCTTAGGTTCAAAGATTTTCTATTCTAATTGCATTGCACATGGAATGGGCACAGCCAGGCTAATTTTAAATTTCTTTTTGCATGACCTTCCAACTGCAATTGCATCAGATCAAGGAAAGGAAAAGCACAGTTAACAGTCTTAGCAATGAGTTAATTCAACCATGAGTAAAGAAACTCATTGAGTTCAACTTCTGAATATAATTGGGTAATAAATAAGCAGCTGTTGTTTTTAGAAAATACAAGAAGAGCAAGGAGCAGTTTTAGGACATGTTTAGAACCAGCTGCCATAGCAGTGCTCACTTAGGTTTATAAGCCAGCCACAGTCAACACTGCTAAACCCCTGCAGGCAAAAGGGTTTTTTTCAGAGCGGCACTTAACACTGTTTTGATCTGTAAGGAAGAGTGCAAGCACTGTAAGTATACACCAATATCCTGAATAAAATACCTGCTCTCTCACTTTGATAATTAGCTCTCTCTATTTATGATCTTGCTACCATATCAGGAAGGATCAGATTTAAAACACAACCAGTTTTTAATGCAAATCTCCTTTAAAAGAAAAAAAAATCCATTACTTTTTAAAAAGTAATCTGAACTCAAAGTACAATTTTTTTCCAGAGCTGATTTCTGAGTGGGTATCAGAGAGAGAGAACCAGCCCATGGGATAACAAAGTCCTAAAAATAATTGCTAACTAGTTCCTCTCCAACTATCACATGTCCTTCATATCAATTTGAAACAAGCAAGGCAAGAATTAGCTTTCTTTAGGTGTCTTAAAAATTATTAGATGTTCTTCTGAAGGATTTCTGTACAAAGCTGAATAGCAGCCTGACAGTGAGACAGCAAAAACTGCTAGTAAATAAATTACATGCTCTGTATTGTGGATGCTATCTTCAATTGCTTGAAATGCAGCAGGATGAAAGCTCCCACATCAAATGCCTGAGCAATAAAGTCAAGAAGAGTTGCCCTAAAATTAAGTACTGTTAATTTTTTCTACCTAGCTGCCAGATAGAAATTTACAATGCAAACTTACTGTGAATAATAAGAAGTTCCCCTTTGTTCTTTATTCTGCACTATATGACTGAGAGAAAAAAAAAAAAACCAGCCCCAAACTAAAACCAAACCCACAATCACTGAATGGTTTGGGCTGCAAGGTGCCTTAAAGCTCATCCACTGCCATGGCCATCCCCTCTGCCATGGGCTGGGACACCTTCCACCATCCCAGATTGCTCCAAGCCCTGTCCAGCCTGGCCTGGACACCTCCAGGGATGGGGCAGCCACAGCTTCTCTGGGCACCCTGTGCCTCACCACCCTCAAAGGGAAGAATTTCTTCTTAAAACCTAATTTAAACCTGTTATCTCTCAGCATGAAGCCATTCCCCCTTGTCCTGCCACTGGATGCCCTTGTAAAAAGTTCCTCTCCTGCTTTCTTGGAGCAGATGTGCAGAACCTCCCAGGTCAGCAAATCCAAAACTAATTCAAAGGCACTCTCAGTGCCCTCTTGCCAAGCCAGCATTCCAGGTGTGTCCCAGCCAAATCAGGATGTGGGACAAATGCAGCCTGAGGAGCAGAGAAGGACAATCCCCTGCTGCTGGACAGAGCCCTCCTCCTTCCCCCAGGCTCTGCCCTGCAGGGAAAGCAGACACCTGCCAGAGGGGCAGCTCAGCTTGGCCAAGGATCATCTGCCACTCTGGCTCTGCACTGTCCTCCAACTCAAGCATCCCAATGCACAGAAGTCAGCCCAGCAGCCTGAAAAGTGCAGCTGGAAGTCTCCTTGCAGCTCAGATTTCCAACTCCAACAGCAATCTGAATTTTGAGAAAAATTAGGCAAACATTTCTTCAGTACCCACAAGAAATCCCCATTTCTCAGGGTTATGCTCTCTCACAAGTAAGAATATGATCACCTTTCAAGAGGCAGCACAAAATAATTTAAAGAGACAATATTACCCACTGAGACATGACTATGACCTACAGAGGGCAATAAAAATTATGTGGGATTAGAGGGCAAGGCACTGAAACAAAATAAATTGAAATACTGATTAATTTATGATACTCAAGATATGAAGCAAATTAAGACTTGTAGAAGCATGTGGGTGGTTGATGAGCTTAATTTGTGTTGGAGACTGACAAGGGATTTTTTATATAATTATTTATCAAATGGCTCCCTTGCTTGTCACTTCTTGGTATTACAAAGTGCTCTCAAGATTTCTGGAGAATAAATAAGACTGAACAGCCAGAGAGTGTTTTTAGAATCCAACAACAAATGAAATTATGTTTAATATGAAAAGGAGACAGATCCATCCACACTGTAAAACATGAGCATGGGGAAAATCCCCAACTCCAAACACCAAAAAAACCCAAAATAAATTCATGTGCCTACTATTCTTTTTTCTCAGCCTTGTGTTTTCCAGAGGAACTTGACCCAATGGCAATAATTCCATCAATATGGGAACTAATGAAGTTTGATTGTCAAAGGCTGGGGTGACTCAAAGGCTTTTCACCAGGGGTGTATCACAAGTGCCAAAGGAAGTTTGGGCTTTAACACATGGGGGGAAACCAACCAAAAAAACCCCCAAACCACAAAACAAATAGATACTGGAGTTGCCATAATTGGAACATATTCTTCACCTGGAAGTTGTTCAGTATTTGTAGGGTTCCCTAATTTTAAGTAAACAATTCTCCTGATGGGAGTTCTGCTCATGACTAAGGCAGGTGCCACATCCCCTTCACATGTGTTGTCAGAGGATGGAGCTCACCATATCCCTTTTGCACCATCTCACTTATTTTCAGGAGAATTTAGGCAACCAGTTTTCTTTGAAATTATCTTACTATCCAATGTAGCTGCAATTGAAAAATAGGTTCAAAGTTATTAGTGGATTGATGCTGTTATAGAATGTGACAGCATGAGCCTCATTTACTTAGGAAATCTAGGGTTTTCCTGATGGAGTTAGAAAAAATAATGTGAAAATTACACAGGGGAGTAGTGTGGTACCATACAGATACTATTCCAGCAGGTATTCTATCATCTCAGCAATCTTCTGTAAGAATGAGAGTCTGGATTTCATAATAGCAGGATTTTCAAAATGTTTCCAGACCACAATGGATATTTTCTGAAGGGTGAGCTGGGAAAGAACACATGCACACACACAAAAAAGGAATATCAGCAGATACAGTAGCAAAATCAGTCACAAATAGATTTCTAGGACAAAGTCCTTCCAAGTTACTCAGATATTCCATATTGCCTTCAGCAGTCTCACTCTCTTTAGTGAATACACTTCAGAATAAAATATTCAAGTGATAAACCTGCTGCTCAGACCAGGTCAGCTGATAAAACACAGTGCAAGTATTTTGGATTTACTGTTACACCATATTTTGAGATGCATCACAGCAACCAAAAATAAAAAAAAAAACATAACCAATCTGAGCCTGGTGATGGGAATATTTTACCTTTTGCCTCAGAGCTCTGCTTAGCATATCCATACTCCAAACTTTCTAACGCAGCCTGCAAACCTGTAACCTAAGTTTAAAAAGAGAAAAGAACAAGAGGAAGAAATGTGAAAACATTACTTTTGAAGTGTCTGTTCACAACACACAGAATTCATGCTAGTGTTCTTCATCAATTCCATCTGTAATTTTTAGCTCTTGATTATTGTCTCTAAGTTATGAACATAACTCCTAATTCAAGATTTTGGAAAGACCCAGAGCAAGGTGTGACATTCACACACATTCCCGTGCTTCCATCTGTGCCTTTGGAAGGAGCTTATTTTAACTTCTTTTATTTCTGAGTTTAGAAAAAAATACATGAAGAGATCAGAGACAGTTTTCCTGTCAAAGGGCCAGAGTATCTTGTATACATCAGGTAAGATTGGAGAAGAAAAAAATCATGTTTCAATATTCCACTTAAGACAGAAAAACTGTCTCTGATCTCTTCATGTAGTTTTTTCTAAACTAGCAGGTCACTCCTGGGTAGATTTAGGGAAATAATAAAATAATAAACAGTAAGGAAAGAAGTTAAAATCAGCTCCTTCCAAAGGCATAGATGGAAGCATGGGAATGTGTGTGAATATCCCACCTGCTGCACACTGCTGGCCCATGGAGAGCTGCACTGAGCAAGGACACACAGACATCCATGACTCTGTGGCACCATGTTTCACATACTTCCACTGCTGATATCTCACCAAATCATCAAACTCACAAAATACTCTGCTTCAGAACACTGCCTAAGCTTTACCAGAAAGATCCTGTGTATTTACCAAAGTAAAAACCAGAAGCTTCCTCACAGCTGTGCAAGTGGTATTCACTACATTTTTACCTTCCCCATTGCTTTGTCCCTCTCCAAACTGGTTAACATTTTCTGTGTCAGGGAATTCTGGTATTTTTCTGACATCTGCTTCAGCATTGGTTCATAGGATGCATAATGTGCCTTCAGCCTGGGAGCAAGAGGAGGAAAAATTATTCCTCACAGATGAGTTAAATCAGAAATTTATGTCTGCATAACTATTCCCCTCCCCAAACAAATGAGTAAAATTACCAAAAGGTCAACACAGAGGAGACAGCAAAGCTGTTTAGTATGTAACTAACCAACTGCAATACCACAACAAAGGAGAAAAAAAATTTCATGACTGAATAAGAGGATTCACAGCTTGTTTGGTCACATCTTAAAAAGACCCATCCAATTTTGTCCTTTTGTTAATCCTTCATACACACAGTGCACATTAATTTTGGCTAATTTGTTTTCTTACAGATGGATTGTATTTCAATGGAAGAAAGAGAACTACAGCTGTTATCTGACTACCAAATAAGATCCTCATCTGGACAACCCAGTCATAATACAATCCTGATTTCTTTCTTCACTAAACATTACACTGTGAATATTTATGCACTTTAATTCTTCAGCCAGACTAAGATTCAGACAAGAAATATGTGACACCACCAGCTCCAGAACCACTGCATCCTGCAAAATGCTGAGTCACAGAGGAGAAATCAGTGCAGAGTGCTCCCTTGCATGCATTCCAAGGGTGGGGATGTAGAACACAGAGCTGCTACTACAGGCACTGATGGATAACAATACCAGAACTCAGGGAAAGGACTGGAGCTGCAGGTGTAAACCTCTCCCCAGAGTTATTTTAAAATACGAGCAAAGAAAAGATTTTAAACTCAGCTCCTATTTAGAAATGAAATCATTATAACTCAGCAGCAATGGACTGGTTTGGGCTTATTTGCAACCAAAGCAACATAGCAAGTTTCTTACTGAAAGTTGAAGATGACAGAAGATGCCAACTATGAGAATCAGGAATGCAAAGGTTCTGAACTTGGTGTGATATCAGTTACCCTTAAAATGGGCAAAAACAGAAATCACCACCCATTTATGCCAAAAGATCTGGGTTAAAAAAACCAACTCATTTTTGTTTCCAACTATTAGAAATTCTATGTATTCATTAATGCATATTGCATCAGAGAAAATCCACCAAAACTAAATCATTGGAAATTCTTTGATCTGAGTGGCACGATGGTCACATGGAGCTGCTGCTTACCAGAACATACCAAAATGCAGCTAGACTCACTTCAGATTCCTTAGGGTTATCTCATGAACAGGCAATTCAAAACATTACATTTAATAATACATGTATAGCAACTCAAATCATTTTGTACCTTTTCAAGTCACAAGCCAGCCTGTTTTTCTCCTGGAGCACTCGCTTGTGATGCATTCGATGGAAGTCTCGTTCTTTCTCCATTTTTAGGAGAGCCTCTTCTACTTTGCTGTGTGTAAAAACAGAAAATGCAGGGCAGCAGTGTCAGTCTCCTCTGAACTGCATCAAGGTATGCTGATTACACATGGAATTAATTTTCAGATCTGCACAGGTCTACTGTAGCTAAGCTGGAAGATCTTGGTAGTACAATTTGTGCTGGAGAATATGTATTTTTGAGGTCCTTTTGGTGCCAGCTGAGGCTCAAATCCATGGGTACTCTTCCATTTCCCTCAGATCCTACACACAGAATCCATAAAAATTCTGACATTATAAATCTCAGAGTTGAGGTCAACTTCATGTTAAGCACAAGGAGTCTCGTGGAGGTACAAAAATCAATCCTCTTGTTTAAAATTCTATGTTAAAGTGTATTGATAATACTGAAAATATACTGAAAATACTCATTTAAAAAAAATATTTACATCACATTTGTATTGTTGCCTTGCAGATTGATTTGGAGAGCCTTCTGGAAAAAGCTGGGCCACAACTGTTTTAGGCTCTCTTCAATCATGTTTGTAACCTGTCCCCAGGTGTTCCCTGGTGTGAGAGCAGGCAGCAAAAGGACAGAAAACAACACCCCTTAGTAAATCAAGAATGGTCATTTTTAGAATGGTCATTTTTAGAAACAATTTTAAAATAAAGATTAAAAGTGTATTCAAACCATAAGGTAATAACTATGCTTAGTTTTGGAGTAAAAGGATTATGCTGATATTTATTTCTTTTAATGTATGCAGAGAGATCAAGATGCCTTCAGACATTGCACAAGCTATAAAAAATACATGCTCATGATACAGAGGAAATGAAGCTAACTATAATTTTCTCTTTAAATAATGAAACACCACAGTGAAATCTAACCAACAGCCTGCAATCTACTCAATTTGCCCCCCTGCTTGCAAGCAATCATGTAAATACTGTATTAAAATACCCAAAATAGAATTACAGTTAGTTTCTAGACACTAAATGTCTTCCACCAATTGCTAAACACCATTAAAGCAGGAGGTAATTGGTTTACAGTCATTTATCCTGGGCCCCCATACTGCCTAAGTCCCAAATAACATCTCATTTCTGCAAGATGGCCATCAAGAGCACCGAGCTCAGAAATACCAACTGTAATTAAAAGCTTTCCTTAAATACATGTCACAGCACTGCAGCTCTCAATCAGTGCTTTCTGAGTAATCCACAGAGTAAAATACAGGATTTCCCTTGCTCACAAATCCTTGGTTTCTAACCAGTCCAATCAGCATTTCTCCCGTGCTCTCAGGCATTCTGAGTCATTCTCTTTGCTGGAATATTTACTTTACCACAGCAAAGGAGTGACTCAAGTTACTGAATGTAGGAACAAGAAAAAATGCTGTTAGCAGTCAGTACACAAACTGGATTTAGTACAGAGTATTATGAGCAGGGTTGATCCAAAAGGCATAAAAGAACACTGCAGCCCAGTACAGCAAAAATGCTCAATTTCACACTTTTCAATTATTTCAGAAACAGGTTAAATTCATAGATGATTCAAAGCAATGTATATGACATGAATGTCATATACAAAAATTCAAATGCTGAATTTTAGCATCAGTGGGATCTTTGAAAGCTATTTGAAATGAAAGGCTGGAAAGGGAAGCAGTGACAGAGTACTGGTGGCACAGAGCAAGTTTTACACCTGGGTCTTGGTTTGGAAATGACAATCCAGGACAACCTGCCTGTACTGCACCCAGTAACAGCTGACAGACCATGGACATAAAGCTCCCCCTGCAAGTGGACAAAGGGGGGGTCTGGTTTCAGCAGAGTTTTCACAAGGCACATGCAGAACACCTGCAGGGTGTAAGAGCAAACAGCAGGGAACAGATGTGCTCCCACAGAATCTGTGTCTCACAGAACTGCCCTGAATCTCAGGGCTCTCTCTGCAACACCAAACCAGTGATGTGAGCCATTTGTCTGCCACCAGAGTGTTGCTGCTTTAGGTTCCAGCAAACACCAGAATGGAAAAAAGCAGGGCCCAGTTTCAGTTTGTGGACTGAACTTGAGTGTTGGGTTTTATCTAACAGGGAGCCTGTAGCTACCCAATATACCAGCACTCCTTTCCCTCTCCTGCTTGCTCCTGCTTGCACATTATCATGTCATCTTAAGCCTTTTAACCAGACAGCTGCTGTAAAAACTTTTCTGGCACCCTATGGAGTAACAAGATATTCTTGTGGGGAAAAAACCCAGTTCATTCAGACTGTGGTGAAATGAGTTTGAGCTTTATATTGTTAAATAATCATGTAACAATACAACAAACCCAGGAAAACTCTTAACATGTCATAACCCACTCAGGTTATTTTGTTACAGCACATTCTGCTACATAGGAGGGGTGAAGAGGGGGAGGAAGAGAGAAAAAAGGTGGGGAAAAAAAGAAAATAAAGCTCAATGAATTTACTACTGTCAAGGATAAGTTTCATGAGGGCCACATTTTGTCCTTCCTTCTTTTACTGTGCATGGCTGCTTCTTACTCTCCCCCACTCAAATGAGACACAGTCTTTGAGTGCCCATTGTCCAAAGAAGCTGCAGATTAAAAAAAGGAAATGTTTTCTCTATGGTCTGTCTCCTCATGCATTATTATATTTAGACTACACATATCTGACTTGATTGTTGCCACTGTTTAATAAACTACTTGACTGTGGCCAATTAATTCATTAATTTAAAATGTAATAAATCAATACAATCAGAAAATAATTTAATTATCATTATCAGCAGCAATGATTATTTAACATCTGAATAATTTTGGTTTTTTTTCATAGAAAGGAACAACCTAAATGAAAATTAGCAACTTGAGCAGTCCTGAGGAAAATCAAAGAGATGAAATTAAACTTTACAGTCCCATGTTTTCAAAGCACACACTGGCAAACCTGAAGTGAGTGCATCATTAGGTCTCAGAGTGCATCCTCAATGAACACACAAGTGCAAACACACCACTCCCCAGAAAAGGCCATGTGCCATAGGGCTCATGACTACATCTCTCCATTTTGTAGCCTAAGTATTTTAATTCTCTTGACTGAAGTACTGCAGACTTGTAGAATAAACTACTACCATGTACACACAGTATAATCAATGATGGTAATTTACACTGACACACCATTACCACCAGGCCCAGAGTGATAGATTTTTTGTAATTAAAAAAATGAAGAATAAATGTATAGTGATTTTTTCCCTATGCTGAAGGTTTGTGGTAGATGTAATTTATAGTACTGGAATATAAAATGCACATAACAATTTATTTTTTAGTTCTACCTATTAGGCTCTCCTGAATCTCTGTAGTAATTTGTTATGATTACTGGATACTGAAAATTATTTTTGGCCAAGTAAATACAAATAAAAGAAATTAAGATTTACATTTCTAACAGAACTCAGAAAAACTTGAACTTTAATTATAAATGTCACCTAGAAGCAAAAGTCTGTGTGGCCAGCATAACAAACAGGAACTTACTACTTTTCACTACGTATTTGGGTTTACTTTACCTGCCCTCTACTACCACATATAGAAGTTTCAATCAAATCAAACAACATACTTGACACTGTGTCTGTAGTTTTCCAGATCTTTCTTCAGGCTCAGATTCTCAGTCTCGAGTTGCTCATTGCGAGTGTAAACGTCAGGAACCAGCCCAGCCTCATCAGCTCTTAACTCACCTCTCTCTATCAGCTCATACCTGGGAGAAAAGAAATACATTTATTTTATTTATTTTATTGCATGTTCCCATTTCCTCACCTCACTCATGGTTTCCTTCTCGTGCCACCATTTACCTAAACTAGAATCACAGCAATATTTACCATCTTAAAGCACTCAGAAAATGATATTGGTGATTACTTTCTTCAGATTTCAGATCTGCTGCTTATACCCAGGTATAGGAGATAGTGTTTAGTATGATTTTTATAATCACCAATATCATTCATCAATAATCACGCTGCTGAAACAAAAAGCATTTCTAAAATAAAAGCAACCTTTACTTAACATGCTCCAAAAAAACTAAGGTGGATGTTAGTATCTCTGTCCAAATGACTTCCTACAGCCAGCTACGTATTTGCATTCTGAGGCTGTTTCTTGGAATGCTCATCCCTCTGAATTAAGCTGTCACATTCACCACCAGCAGATGAAAGGTTTTTGAAAAATTCATCTGAATATGTCCAGAGTAAAATTCATTCTATCATCACTTTATTTTCTTAAGTAAATTACTGTAGGAACAGGCTTTAACACTAAGAAAGAAGCTTGGGGTTTTTTTTTCTTTCCTCCAAACAGTGACTGATGCACTGGTACAATTCCTATCAGAAATACTGCAGATAAGGGCAGCCTCATGGCAGAAATTCAGGAAACATTTCTCCACTGAATGCCCTGACCACACTTCATGAAAACTATCAAGTATCTGCACAAAGACTGATCAAACATGGATAACTGATGCTCCTCAACTCCAGCAGAGCTCAAAATTCTGACAGACAATTGACATGAAACACAATTAATATCGATAAATTCACTCCACCCTTGTGTAAGGACAGGACTGGAAGTGAATGTTTTTGTGCATGCAGCAGAAATGGAAAACCACCCACCAAACAGCACTGAGAAATCTCATTATCTTTCATCAGCCTGGTCCTGTAAATCTCACAGACCTCCTCCATACTGAGCTGACTGCCAAACACTGCTCTCCTCACTTCTTTCATTGCACATGGAAATTAAATTAGTTCCAAGCACACACAGGTACTTTACTAAGCTTTTCAGAACTACTAAGTTATAATTCTTAAATCACTATTAAAAATTAACCAAGAATCTGGAAACCTGAGGAACAGATGATTAACTATGATTTTGTCATCAAAGCTCAGTGCAGACTGACTGAAAATAATACATTATTACTGTATACTTTACATTATAATTCCTAGAAACTGGATTTCAAAGGAATCAAGCTGCACAGAGGCTCTGCAATAAACTGATAGCTCAGGATGACCTGGGCTCTCAGGATTAGGAGGGAGAGACTGGCAGATGCAGGAATTCACAGCTTATCAGCCTCTGCACTTCAGAGTTAAAAGCTGTCAATCCAGTATCTTCAATAAACAACAGAAGTCCTATCAAGTCTTGTATAACAAATGAATGGAAAATTTAATGGAAAATTAGATATTCAAAAAATAATTTAACTGTAAAGTTCCTTAAAGTATAATGGGAACAAAAAGTTTATGTGCAAAACAGCCTACATAATTAAAAAAACATCACTACAACTGTTATAAAATAATTCATCACTTCGTTGAAAAAGAAGAGTTTTGGCATAAAATAAACCATAATCAAATCACAGCATTTTTATACAGCTGGGTAGAGTAATGCCGTTTTCTCAAACTCCAAAATAAACACTGACAATTTGATCCAATTTAAGTGACCTTTAGATCTCAGACAGACAATAATTTCAAAGGCAGCCTTTTGATAAATTTTCTCTACATTAATTAATTTCTCATTTTAAATTCCATTAGTACTTGATCACCACAGCATGAGAGCAAGAGTGTCGTCCCAATACATAATGAGGAACCCGAGTACACTAATCTGCTCTCACTTTCATTAATATTGTAAATTATCCATTTCAAACCAACATGAAACATTTTGAAATAAGGTATTAATGCAGCAAGTTCTCTATACAGTAAGATTAGACACTGACATGCTGAGCTCATTTGTAAAGCTACTGAAATTAGAAGTATTACTTATAGAGAAAAAATATATGTACAGCTAAGAATTTACAAGATAGTGCAGGATTTAACAGGCCCTTTCTGTTAAAAAGCAATTTGAATTTTGCCATTGATATAAATTCAGACTTTAAGTGCTTCAAAGAAAGCTGTAAGCTTCATAAAAAGGTCACTATTTATATCTGCCCAATATTAATTATCTTTTAGCATTAAAACTATTAGACTTCAAAGTTAATATCAGCCACTCCTATCAGTTCTTTGGTTGAGAAAGAACACAGGAGTACGTGCTCCTTCTCCAAGGAATCATTTCAGCCCACCATTGTGCCATCAAAAAGCAGATCATGATTCATTCCACAGGCAATGCCTGATTGATGAGTAAGACCAGAGCCTTGCAAATTCCAGAGCACAGATTGCATACCTGAGAATATTTCTAAGAAAATTTAAAAGCTTCAATGCTTTTGTATGAAAAAATAAGATGTTTCTAACTTTTTTCTAGTTTTCAAATGACACAATTTCAAGTGACTTTACTAAAAAAACCACTCTGAACTTCTCATGTTTGAAACTGAGACCAAGGTTAATCAAAGAGAGGTGTTTCCAGAATGTCTCCAACAGAACCTGCTGGTTCAAAGCAAGTCTGTAACTTCATGCATTTCAACAGAACTTGATGACAAGTGTCATCTTTTGCTCCAAAGTAATTCAGCTCTCCTCCAAAGCTTTGCAGCATTCTAAACATGTAATTTTTAATCAACAGTAAAAAAAGTGGTGTATTTAAACAAAGTTGCCCCTTTAAACGTCTGTATAAAGTATGGACAAAACCCCTACAATCTACAAAAGCTCAAGAGTTTATTATTCTTCTGACTACTGTATAAACTAAATCTGCAAAAATAAAAAACATTCATATCTGTTAACTGCTGTACCAAAAATTACCAATTAATAAATGTTATGATTATTCTACTTAAACCAGGGTTCTTCATTCTCACCAGGAATACATTTGTTTGTTAAAAAATTACATATTTAAGAAGGACTTGTACTCACGAGAGTTTTCTGAAAAAATGTCCTGAAATACCAAAAATATTTGAATCCTGACCATCTAATTCCCAAAGCAACATGGACATTTAAATTATTTTACCATTCATTCTGGAAGCAGTCAAGGGTTCTAGACATTCCCATTCTGACCAGGAAATTGCAGAAGAAGTCATCCATTGCTTGAGGTATGTCTGACATCAATTTCTCAGAATTCAGAACTGACAGAAATTCCTGAAATTAAAGTTTGATAACTGTTAAACTTAAAAGAGAAGTGTCCTGATCATACTTTCTATTTCTGAAGTCATCTAAAGTCACAGATTTACTGGAGTACACCTGAATGTTCTCCCTGTCTTTACAGATCAGAACTGGAATCAGTGATCCTTCTAATGGCATGGTTTGAGAAAGGTTATAAGAAATAACTCAATTCCCCCCTTATTTAAGCAGGTATTCCAAACCTGGCATCATCTGGCAGAGCCTTGAAAGTATTAAAACTGATGAATGATCTTTTGTCACTGACCAGAGTAAAAGTCATCTTTATGTAATGAAGAATGTAGCTGTCCAAGGTGCCAGCAGAAAGGCTTGTGTGCTTTCTGTAATGGTGCATGCAATGGAGGGACAGACAGATCCTCCTCTCCATCCCCTGATCCCTCAGGAATAATTCTCACTAAGATCAAGGGTCCTTTTCCTCTCAACATGCACTGCAGGAAGCGGCCAGACAGCACTGCTACAAGTGTTAGCAGCAGGGAGAGGGTGCACCAGGGCTTCATGTGCAGCCACCCAGACAGACAGCTCTGCAGAGAGGGTCAGCTCCTGGGGCAAGCACATTGCCAAAAGCAGAGCCAACACAGAGCAGAGCAGTCCTACTACAGGGAAAAATAAAAAAAAAACCTTTCACAGCTTTCTGATGTGATGCAAATCTCTTCCCTTCACCCAACCCCACTCAACACACAGCTTAGTGTTTCTCTCCCAGAGAGAATTCAACATGCAAAGAGGTATGGAAAAAAAGGAAAATGTGACCCAGTCTGAGACTACTCCCCCACAAAAAGCATTTAAAGACAATGAGATGAGAGAGACTGCCACAACTCAGCAGGCAAAGGGATGGCCTTATTTCACTCAGCTATCAAATGGATTGCAGTGACTTGACATACCTAAATATGAGGGTCTTGGCTTTTGGGAACTGCTCCACAAGCATGGTAGGCTACAGCACTGCACATGCATCTTGGTGAGAGAGTATAAAAAATACCACAAAACTGAGAAAACCCCACTGAGAGATTTATCAAGAGATGCTAAAGGCCATGCCTGCAAATCATTTCCTCCACCATTTATAAAAGAATCTGTAAGGTCAGGGATTTCTGATAACTCCATTCATTTGTGGCTTATTCAAGCCCTTAGTGGCAGCTCTCTCACCATGAGTGCATAAATTACCTGGAGATAAAGGCATTTCTCTTGATAAAATAAAAACACTGGAAAAATCTCTTGGCCATTTTGTATAACACAGAAAATGTTGTCTTCAATCCAACCAACCTACCTAATATAACCAGCAAAGATTGTACATGTCTGATAGAAGCCATGTAACACTGCCTTATGACTAGTACAATATGCCAAGTGCAATGTAATATTTAGCATATTTTCATTACTACAGCTCCAGTACATCAGGCAGGTCTATTTTCTAACTGTGGTAATACAAGAAGCAAAGAGTACATGGGCAGACATGCAGCTGCATCCCTTGGCTTGCTTCTTTCTTTACTCCAAGTGAGGCAAATGTGTAATATTGTTGCTTGTAGTTTTCCAAAGACATCTATAAAGCCAGGCTTTGGAAGAAGGGACACAGCTTGATTCCCTTAATCAATGGAAATTTGATAGGAATTCATTTCATCCGTGCAGAAGAGAATTTATTAGCGAGATCCCAGCAATGAGCACCATTTCAGGAAGCAAAGCTCGAGCAGGGAACAACACAGGGAGAAATGAATTCAGTCAAACAGGCACAGAATCACTACAGGACCTCAGGAAACCAGAACTGAACTCCCAGCACTTTCCCAGACTTTGGGAGTGACATTAGGCCAACTTGCTTCAGTTTCCTTGGAAAACATCCAATTTTTAATATTTTTGGATGATCACTGACATGAGCACCTAGCATTGAACTTTAATATGGGATTACATACACAAGGAAAAAGCAAGTTAAGCAGTAAATACACACAAGCACTTAAAATTATCATCCAGGTTATGGTTATTACATAATTGATTTTAACCAAAAGCTTGTAAGAAAATAAGAGACAATCTTTGCCACACAAATATTTCCTGATTAGTATAAACTATTGTGTGTAAATCTCAAGCCACTAATGTCAACTGAATTAAAGACTCTTAGGTTGTTTAGGAAGCTCTTACCATAAGTTTGGCATCTTCAGTCTGCTCTTCAATAGTCTGCAAAGCTTTGGACAGATCCTCATCATCTTCAGGAAGACTGAAGTCATCATCTGCTGAAACCTAAATGGAATTATGTAAAGTTTGATATCAACCCATTTTATCCATCTTTCTTTCACAATAAAGCTGCTCCCACTCCCATCACAACTGCTGAATATAATCCCCTCCTCATTAAAACACCATTTTGCCATATGTAAATAGAAATCCTATTAGTGAAATAATTTTTATAAATAAGCTGAAATATCTAAAGAGATGTTTTATCTAAATAGAAATTCCTGTACCTTTAAAAAGTATTTATTGGTCAAATAAAGGTAATACACAACAATTCAACTAACACTGAATCTTCTCTTGAAAAACAGATATGCTCTCTTTCATCACTTTATAAAAGGAGATTTGTGTCATTTCTCCCAGGATGTATATGTGACTGATGAAGTAAAAAGAAAATATGAACACTCTACCAAAATAAATCAGATTATCAATTTATTAAGTTACCTCTTCATACTGATAATCATCTTTGGCGTCATCTGTTATGGTAATCTCTGCAGGTTTAGTTAAGTCTAGAATAGCTGGAGCATGTGAGGAATTCCAACTTGAAAAAAAAAATCATAAAATAACCATTTATAAATCTGCTATCACCACCCCCACCCTTGTTCTTCTCGACACAAGCCTTTCAACTTCCCAGGTTTCCTTCAGGTGAAGGAAAGCCCAGTTCCATGCACAGAGACAGAATTTAGGTTTGAGTTTTTCCAGCAGGTTTGAACACCATTAAAAATTGACTCATCAGATCTCAGAAGCCAAGCACTGTTCCACAATAAAACAGCAGCTCAATTGTGCTCTCAGCCAATCATCAGTTTTGAGAGGGGTCTTTTTGCACTAGAATTTCCACAGCCTTCTAAGCAGAAATTGTTTCACGCTCTCAGAAAATACATTTTTTTATCAAATTCAGATGTGTGAGTTCAAACAGCAACACCTGAGGTTAAACCCTGAACACCACAGGGCCACTTAAAAGAGCTGATGCAAATGCCTTAATAATCACAAGACAGTTACAATAAAAAGATGAGGAACTTTCAAAACTCAAAAATTCATTTGGAAATTATCTACAGTTCCTTGAAAGGCTTTAGAGTCAAACTTTTGATTAAACATAACTACAAATAGTCTAAAATAAAAGCCAAATAAACATCTTTTCATCCACTAGCCTCACAGCCCATGAAAGAATAATGAAATGTTTTTAGCAGATGCTGTTGACAGCTTCCCTAGGAAATCAGTTAGCCTACAAGTGACCCATGTAAATAAACCAGGAATTAACTTCCAAAGAAAAGAAAAGCTGGCAATTCAGTACTTCAAACACAGAAAACAAGAAAAAAAAACCAACATGATTTTCCAGCTTTGCGCTGTGTTGCCCAAATCTGAGTTATTCCTCTAAAAACAGGCCTTTTGCCAATTTTCACAGTATAAATGTAAAACCACAAAACATCGGTACAAGTATCATCTGCATTCAAGACTGCAGCATCACAGCACCAGGAAAACTCAGATAAATTGTATCCATCTGGAAGGCTAACAGCTGAATACCATAACCCCCTGATAAGTAATAAACTTTCAAAAATGGGGATTTTTTTTTCCTCAATTTTCTATTGACCTGACTGTCCTTGTGATCCACTATGGTCTAAAGTAATGTGTCATTGCAAACAATTTGCCCACACTAAAATACTACTTAAAAATCCTGGGGTTCTCCTCCTTTTTTTTTTTTTTCTTCCAAAAAATCATAGCTAGGTGCACTATAAAACAAAGAAATTAATTTTAAAAATGACTGTATTTCTCCGCAGTGTTAAATCTGCTGAGGCAGTGCTTTTTTAAGCACACCATGCTGAAAACAGCTGTGCAGATTCAGTAAGGTAGAAATTGAGGCACAAACTGCAAAAAGACACTCTTCCACCTTTTAGAATTGGCTTTATATTAGCTTACAACTTAATTCATGAAAAACTAAGCTATGGTAGGGTCTAAAGTATGATTGTTTAGCCTCTAAAAGCATTAAAGCCTCTTGATTTGCAGCTCACAGCTAGAAAAGAGAAAAGCTGCAGCTCATCTGGCCTAGGGACAAAAGCAGAATTTGGGTCATGGGACCAAAAAATGACACATTTAAAAGCCATAAGCTTCCAAAATAATTTGCTACAGCTAAAATGTGGAAAGAACTGAATGGGGTTTTTTGCTGTAAAAGCCACAGCAAAGTTATGTCGAGGTTATGTACCACAACCTCAGTACAAACCATGAATATCCCAGCAGTTATTCTGCAGTGGGAAATTAAAGGAGCAACTCATCCAGCAGCACATTGGGACTGGGAGTCTTAATAACAAACCTTGTTCTCCCTCCATAGGGATTTTGCATTTAGTGCTCAATAGCTAACACAGGAGAGGTGACAAGAGCCTTTCATGCCAGGATTGTAACTCCTGCTCAGGCACTGGAGGATTCAATTCCCCCACTTTTCCAAGGGGCATTCAGGAACCCCAACCTTCAGCCAGGAAAGCAAACACCACCTTACAGTGAGCAAGTCCCCACTGCCTCTTCAGGGCCAAAATCCCACGTATTGATAGAATTGCATGTGTTATAAAAGATCTCTGAGACCAAACTGCTAACACAGCACCACGCTCACCGCTAAACCATGTCCCCTAGTGCCATATCCACAGGGGGCTGTTTAACCCTTCCAGGGATGCTATGGCCACCACTTCTCGGGCCACCCGTTAAAGGAAGAAATTTTTCCCGCTACCCGAACACCCCCTGGCATGGACTGTGGCTGTTTTTCCCCTTGTCCCGTCCCTGTTCCTGGGGGCACAGCCCGACCCCCCGGCTGTCCCCTCCTGTCAAGGGAGCTGTGCAGAGCCACAAGGGCCCCCATGAGCTCCTTTCCCAGCTCCCTCAGCCGCTCCCGGCGCCCCAGCCCATTCCCCAGCTCCGCTGCCCTTCTCTGGACAGGCTTCAGCCGCTTTTCAGCCTGCAGGAGCAACAACTCACAAAAAGAACCAAAAAAGCTGGGAGGATTTTTGACTTTTCCCCCGTACACTCCAAACGCTGCCCTCGCCCCACCCAACTCCCCCCGCCCCAGCAGGTGCAGGGGCCGGCCCGGCTGAGGCGGGAGGAGCGCTGAGGGGACGGAGCCGTGAGGCGGGGAACCGGCACCCCCAAGGGAGCAGGAGGATGAGGATGGAGGGGCAAAGGCTGGGGAGGAAGAAGGATACTCTGCAGGCTGTAGGCCGCCTCGGAGACCTTCGCCTCCTCCGCCATGGCCGCGGCGTTGCCCGGGGCGACCTCTCGCGAGCAGAGGCGCCCGCGCGGCGGCGGGAAGAGACGCGAGTGTAATTGAATTTAAATGAATTTCGTTTAATTCAATTCGCTTTCATGTAATTCAGCGCTGGTAACTGCAGGCGAAGCTCCTCGCCCGTGTGGGAGCGGCGCTGTGAGGAGCGGGCTGTGAGGGCGAGGAGTCTCCCGAGGCTTCCAGGGCGTCCCCTCAGGGCGTCCCCTCAGGGCGGGCACCTGCGGCAGACACACACCGATCTTCCTCAAGTGGAAGGAAAAACAGCAGAAAATGAGGGGGAAAATCGCTTCAAAGTCCTAAGGGAGGACTAATTTCTTCCGCAGATGGAACATTTTTTGTAGCTGGAAGCCGAGCTAAGTCCTGTGGGACCGAATTGCTTAAGTCCCTTCAGGACCCAAACTCTCCTGAGATTCTGTATTCACGATTAAAAGCAAGAGTTTTCCCAGGAAATAGTTTGGGAGAGCAACATATATTTGTGGAGAACACGCATCACGATTCTTAGGAGTTGGAAATGTATGGTATCCACAACTGAAGAAGAGTGATGAAAGCTTAAAAAGGGCTCAGAAAGGTGCTTCAGGGAAGATTGTGATTAGAAAACAATTAATAGTGGCGGACAAAAGGATCTCAGTCTTCTTGGTTTATTTAAGGAATCGTTAAAGATCAATGTCAGTGGGTAATGGATTTGGTAAGAAAGGCTGTGCAAAGATAGAACCATATCAAGAAAGTAGATCTAGGTTAGATGTTAGGAATAAATTGTTCCCTGTGAGAGTGATGAGACCCTGGCACAGGGAGCTCAGAGAAGCTGTGGCTGCCCCATCCTTGGAAGTGTCAGGCTGGACAGGGCTTGGAACAACCTGGGATAGTGAAAGGCATCCCTGCCCAGGGAAGGGGTGGGATTGGATGAGCTTTAAGGTCTCTTCCAATCTAAACCATTTTGGGATTCTATAATACCCAGTAATACAGAGAATTCGCTAAAAATAAGTCATAACTAAAAGCGAAGAGTAAATTTTTTTTAACAAATCCAACTGATTTTCAAGTATCCAGAAGGATTTTAAGAACCACAGGGTTTTGTTGTTTTTTTTTTTTTCAAGTTGTATTCTCCATTCAGACAAGAGCTAGTTCAGGACATCCTATGGCTCCCATTTTCAGAAGTCAGATATAGTCAGTGCACTTGCTATGAAAAAAAGTTGAAGCAAAAAAAAATAACCAATGCCATCATACATGGATGTTTGCCAGTATTGTAAAGGACCCATAGAGTTTATTTGATTACTTTCAAATAAAAGTCAGTTGGTCAAAGATTGTTATTTCACAAAGATTTAAAGCTGTGTCTGAAAACAATGTTTGGCTGGCAACTTCTAAACTCTTTATGTCACCCCACTGTGACTATATAAATGGCCTCATCATACTGACATTTTCCTTCAAAAGGCATAACAAGCCAACTAGTTTCTCTCTACCTCATTCAGAGCCACCTGCCATAAATACTTTGTATTTGATTATTGCTAAGCTGAATTCCAAGCACCCAATTCACCCCGGTTTATAGCCTCATAACAGTCTGGGTTATAAATGATTATCATCTCCCAAATGGCAGCAACCAGTGCTGTTACTGTATCCCATAACTTCTCGTGAGAAAGACATGGAAGCAGCATCTGCTGTAGCTTGAGCATTTCATTAGGCAGGCTGTTTGCTTTTCTCACAGAGCAAAGACTGAGGAGTGTACCTCCACCAGATCTGCCTGATAGATCAGCCAGACAAGGTGGAGGATTTGAAAGAGGTTATTTATGAGAACTGGACAAACTGGAATGCTCCAGAAGCGTTGCTTGTGCTCTCAATGCCTAAGGGCCTCAGGTACTCTTACCTTTATACCACTATCTGAAAGACTGAGACTCTCCTTGCATTCAGAGCAAAATATCCCCTCCTGCTGAATTCAACAATCAAACCAGTTACAATTTTGACAGGTTGAGTTAAAAAACCAGAACAACCTCATGAGCTACTTTCAGTAGCTTTCCCTCCCCTGCAGGAACACATCCAAAAGGTTCAGTATGTGCACTTCATCACAGCAGACAAGCGGCCAACAAAGAATTATCTGCCCCACTGACTTTCACACACCCATTTCTAATTGTTCTTCAGCGCAGCTTTCGAGGAAGGACGAGGCAATGTCAGCAATTCAGGTTTCTGAATGAGCACAAAACGTGGCTCTAACAGCACTATCACCATGACAGTCAGAGGGCCATTGTCCACACGGTCATGGTGGAGCAGGGGACCACAGCTGGGAGCCAGAATGAGTTGGCAAACATCTTGTTCCAACTTCTGCTGTGCCATCTGGCTTCCAGAGAGGTGACTGACGTTAAATGTATTTTCTCTGTATTGCCATCTGGCAGCTGCTTGTACAACAACAGAGTAACATGCAGAATTTGGCTAAGGCTTATCCCAAGAATCACATCAAGGATACTTGTAACACAGACTCTGAAATAGGAAAAAAGATTACAAGGAAAGTTTTGTCAGCTGTGGGCATTACAAGCACAGAGTATTGCAGGTAGGTAAGAGGCAATGGGAAATGATACATCCCCATGTTTTGTGTGTGTTCATTTTACAGAGTCCCTATAAAGTTTCTACAGGGAAGGAAGGGACAGGCAGGTTTCCAATGGACACAAATATTGTATCCAGTGAAATGTCTGTTCTTGAGAAGCATCAGCACCTTGGCCATGCTGTGGAAGCACAATCACTTTCCCAACTTGAGCAAAGCAGGGCTTTCTATTCCTGCTGTAATGTTGTATGCCAAAGGTACTTCCAATAAAGGAAGGAGATTTGAGAAATTGATTAGTACAAACACAGTCTCAAAAACAGACAGACTGCTACTTTAACAGAAATTTCATCTAAAAATGTCGGGATTGCCAAAAGGAGTGGAACTACAGTGTAATAATACCTGTAATGCCAGGTCATTTTTATAAAGGTCACATTTGCAAAGCCATAGTAACCTCGCTGAGCTTTAAATGTAACAGAATAGGGTGCTTCCAAAAAACAGAGTAGGATTTCTAATAAATATGATCCCACGACAGCTTAAATCAATCAGCTTTGTACTCTACCTCCTGCTGGGCACTCCTGCTTTTTTCCTTGCTCCTGTCTTGGTGCTCATATGATTCACAAGTAATTTAAACCTAAAAAACCAAATCCAGATGATTTTTTTTTTTTAAAAAGGAGGTGGGTGTTGTTAGTGTTTTTTCTGTTTGATTACTTTTTTTTTTAATGAGGAAAAATAACACTAAAATGCTAGAGGTTTGTATTCAGAGTTAAGCTGAAGTGACTAAATATATTTTTTCTCTACTCTGTAAGAAGAAATTACATTATTTATTATAATAAATATATAAGGCTCTGCTTAATTTCCAGATATTTCTATAGATCAGATGTAGGATACACTAAATCTCTTTAAAAAGGGTTTGAGTGGAGATCATATGAAAACAAAAAAATGTCTGTTTTCCAGCACATTAGGAGTTCTGCTGATGGTTGTTCTCCTAAACATTTCATTGAAGCACAATGAGCATTAGGTGGAATACTAGTTGCACTACTTAATCACCAAATACAAAACATTGCTTTCTTTAGTAAATTTCTAAAATTCAGTCTGATTTCTGGCTTCAGTGTCACACAGCTCTTTCACAGGAAAGAAAGAGACAATAATCTGCTCCAAACCCAACAATATAAGTGAAAACAGAAGTATGAAGAGTTTTGAGTGCACTTAGAGAAAAATTTAGGAGTCAACAGACAAGCATTTTGTCAGTAATACAACAAAGACATCAGTACAAGGTGAGCCCAGGGCAGGGCTCTGTGGAGTGCAGGTGTCCCACTGCAGGCCTGCAATGGTAATGTATACATGTTATACATTACAGTGTACAGTCCAGTCTGAACACTGCAATGTGTCACAGAAGAGTCATTCCATCCACACTGCTGCTACTCTGGCCAAGAACTGCTGCCTCCACACCTCTGGCTGGTGCTGCCCTTGAAAATTAACAGGAGCATTATGATGGCTCTGCCTGTTCTAAATCTGGGAGCATTTCTGCATCACAGAGAGAATAAATAGTGCTCAAAGACAAGAGAGGTGCCACACAGTTACTTTTTATTTTACAAGTTGGGGGAGTGAGCAGTGTTCTCTCCAAACTCCAGCTTTCTCTGCTTGGGCTCACTCCTCCCTTTTATTTTGCTCTAGCTTTCCCTATTCTGACCACCCATTTACATTTCTGTTTTTAGCAACTTTCATCATCCTCTGCTATTTCTTCAACCTGTGTTTTCAGAGATAGACCTAGAATAAATGGTTCTAAAAAAATCCAGGAAATTATACCCAACAAATGGTCCAAGAGGTCACAGAATTTGATGCAAAGTGGGCAAAGAGTAGCAGGGGATTTATAGCCAAAAGCAACAATTGCTAGCAGAGCTTCTAGCCAAGCCTTTCTTCACCTGCCTAAAGTTTCTTGCCTCGATGGAGACCAAGTGTGGAATTTTAAGTTCCTCAAGCATTTTTTTCACATAGAGAATATGAAAATATAAGTAATTTCAAAGTGTCCACCTCGAATCTGCCTTAGCTGAGCTGAGGGTGGCAGTGCATACTGGTTTCTCTAGATTAATACACAATGAGAACTGCACTGCTTTTACATCCAACTCTTTGCTTTTTTAGTATTAACAGAAATTTAGAACTCTGGGCAACAATTCTATAAAAATGCACCACTTTGAATAGTTTTTTTTAGAAAAACAAAACTCTTCTGTGTCCAAATACTGATTGTCATTTGTGATGTGAATGAAGCATTTCATGGCTTTCATTTTCACATGTCTCTGATGAAAGCAATAGTACAATATTGGCACCCTGTACCTAAATGTCAAAGCATTGCTTTGTGGGGCTTTTAATATTTTGTTTAAATATTGAAGTGCCACAAAATTGAAACCTGGAAATGCTATGTTTAAGTTCTTTCCTTTTACCTTCATACTACTTATAGCACAGCTAAACTTTTGCTGTCAAGCCATTTGCTCATTTTTGTATAGAACAGAATGAGCAAATGTTGGTAATTCAGCTTCTCAAACTAGACCTAAATCTTGGGCACCCTATATTGCATTTGAAGATGCCCAAAGGGGTTTGAAATGGACTAGCTCACACACTGGAAGCTTACCCTAATATAAATTCTTCTCATAATTATACTTCAGATATGTTCCCAGTAACTTAGAGTCAAATATTCAACACAGGGTGAGAATCTAAAGAGGCCCTTCAGGGACACAGTAACCTGAACCCAAGAGGTTTTCACTGACTCTGAATCCTTACAATTGGCTCTGCCAACTTGTCCCCTTTCTGGAAATGGCAATTGCAGTGCCTGTGTCCAAGAGAGGCTTGCTGCACCTGGGCCCCCACTGGTGCCCAGTCCACCTCCTGGATCCCAGCCCCCAAGCAGGATGTCCTTTCACATAAACTCTTTCCAGTGTTGCTTTGACCAGAGGAGGCATCTCCTTGCTCTGTGTTGATTTCTGTCCTCCCCTCCCGAGGCTGTGAGCTGTCCAAAACAGGTATTTACAAGGCAGTCTGATGGCTGCTGGTTCCTCTACACTGGTCAGGCAGAGAGAAATGTAACTTTACTTTTAATAGCAGCTTACTCCACTGGAAATTGGATATGAAGATGGAAGATGGTATAGCTATTTAAGGCATACAAAATTTATCCTTTAAATTAACCCCACTTTAAAACAAATACCTCTCTGTAAAGGCCTTTCTGACCCTTCAAAATACACAGCTGAGTTCAGAAGAGAAAATTCAGGATTTCCTCACATAAATTCACCTTTAAACTTCTGAACACATATTCTAGCTTTACTGGGACATAATGTGAGTATCTTCTCAGGCCATCATGACCATCTTTTGCTTCACTCAAGAGCCTCAGCTCACCTTGCTGGGCTTTGGAGGGATGATGACTCTAGAAATGGTTCTGTTCAGGAGTGACTGCTCAGTGTCAGCCAGGTAAGGTGTGGTTCCCTAGGTATTGCCCTTCCCCAGTTCAAACCCCACATCAAAGTGTGGCTCCTTATAGTCCATTCTTTTGGCAGTGAGAAATCTAAAACAAAGCATTCACAGAAAAGCAAAGTATGTGGAGTAACCCATCCATATCCCTTTTGACATTTCCATCAGAGATGTGCAATTTTCACTTCACGTTTTTCATCAAGTTTTTTTAAAGCACAGCCAACATTAAACCTTTACAAGCTAGGGACTACAAATCAGTTATGTCTGAACATATGACAAGTGGCTACAGTTGCAATTCCCACCCTTGCAGAAGGCAAGATCTCTTGTTTGAAAGAAATAAAAACCTCAAACAGCAACAAGAAAAAAACCCCAATAACAAAAATTCAAGCCAACCTTGTGGACAAAAGCATCTTTACACATGAAGTTGGGGTTCTGAGCGAGCCAGAATTTTTGAAGGAGTACCTATGTCATTTCCCTCTCCCTGTCTCCTGTTCAGGAGGGAGCATGCCTGTATGGCACAATGCAAAGTACCTGTGTATCTTCTGCTGTCCTGGGAGACTTCACACAATGTCAGACCCCTGGTGGGCCATCAGCTGGAGCACTCCTGACCTGGACAGCCTTTCTTTTGCACTTCAGTTGGCAAGGCAGAGCATCTTGCCAAGTCTTCACCCTCCTTAGCCCACCGGGTGATTTCACAGTGAGCCAGCAATTAGTCAGACTGGCATGTTGTCAGGTCATGTGTCAGATACATTTATCTCATTTACAAGCAGAAGATTCCCCAATGAATAATTCAGAAAGAAATAATCACCTTCATGGTCCATTTTCCCAACCCCAGGCTCTGTCTCTAACAAGCACCCACTAAACCTGGCGAGACATGTTGACTACAGAAGGAGCAATTTAAAAATCAGTGTGTGCACACACAGACATCCCCCCATGATTTTACTCACTGCTAAAGGCAAACAGCAATCTGTTGGCCCAACCCTCAATGAAATCACATGAGGTTTTCCTATCAACTTAAAATGGAGCTGGACTGAATGTAATAATCTGAATGCATAAAGTTCATCATTCACAGGCTCTCATTGTCACACATAAAATGATCTGTCCTTTGGAAGCTACTTGTTATTTTCTACTCACTAGACTCAGGGAACACGGGTTTCCACAAAGCATATAAAAATAGCAATAGCTACACTATGATACTGCCCAGAAAATCTAAGCCTAAAGGAGGTAAAGTTACATCAGCAATATTTTGAACCTTCCTTTTTTAAATTATATTTGTCATACTTTGTAAATCCATGGCTAAGTCTGTTTTCTCCTCATTGGTGCATGAATCTCAATTGTAAAACTATTAAGATGGTGCAGAAAAACCTATTTCTTCATCTGTATACTATCCCATGGGTTACCTTACTTTGTGCAAACAAAACAGCAGAAATTTTGGTTATTAGATTGCAGGGGATAATTTGTGCTAAATAGCAATTCTGATGAAAGTATTAAAACATAACCCAATCCCCCAGCCTGTTTTATCATGGTGAGATCTGTGTGATTGTGACATCCAGCCCAAATCCCAATATCTAAAGGAAGATCTGTGGGAGCAAATAGTCCATTTTTTCCCCTAACTATATCAGCTAGTCCACTTCAAAAATATTCTGATTCCTTCCAAACTGTGCTTGAAGAACAGCAATTTTAATCACAGGAGGAAGGCAGGAATAACCTCTAAACTTCACACACAAAATTCTGTCACAGACAGAACAGACCTATAGATTTTGCCTTTATGGCAAGAGGCACAACAGAGGATTGGTTTTCTGTTTGACTCCAAGCTGTCTAACTGGACATTTTCAGACTTGACATCTCACTTGCTTCAATTTCCAGAATCCACCACAAGACTTCCTGAAGGAAATTGGGCTCAGAGCAGGATGGCACCTGAACTGGACAAAATCTGCTGGCATCTCCAGCTGCAAGCCTGTCCATACTCTCATTCATAGAGATGAAGGTGAGATGAAGGTGAGTGCCCTCCAGCCAAGTGGAGCTATTCCCAGTAAACCCAAGTGAGGAATTCAGTCTGTATATGAAAAGTCTTGTGACCATAAACACCTTGCCTGTCCCATCTTTACACAGAACACAATGCTTAATTAGCTTTTGATTATCACTCCCATTACAGTAAATTAATATTAACAAGTAGCAATGATTCTCAGCATTGATGAAGTGGGTCCCCTTTTCTGGGTTTGATAACTGGACCCAGACACACAGACCAAAAGCCTCACTGAAAATCCAAAGGGAACTGACACTGGAAACCAGCTCTGGTTCCAGATTCATAGATGGACTTTTCTGAGTGCTTATTCTTGCACATGTATGTAAATGTAGATCTCAGTTGTGCAGTCTTAGTCCACCTTGGAGTTACTAAGCACGATGGCATTTCATTGCCAATATAATTTTATAGAGGCACTGGTTGTTAGGATGCAGCTTTGTTCACCACAGTTAACCATACTGTCTCAATTCATCATGCACCCACCAGACCATAAATCTGCTAATTAAAGAGGGACACATCTCCAGTTACAGTATTTGGACAGTGCCTTCCTCCCAGGCATGGAGTCAGTGATGTTTCTCTCACAGCACTGTGTCAGCTTGACGCTTTCACTGGTCACAGCTAATTAGGACTGAGTGAGCTGTGCTATTGTAGCTCTAAAATGCTGATGTTATAAGCAGCTCATACCCATCACAGGAGGCTGAGAGGAGCCTTCTGAAGGCACAGCGGTCTCCACAGCAGCCTCTCTGCTTCCCTGACCATAGTACATCCCCCTTGGAGCTATCCAGGAGCAAAGAAAAAGCACAACCTGGACCAGGCTCAGTTGTTTTCAATTCCAAGACCATACCCATGTGCTGCTAAGTGCAGTGGATCAGGTATGAAAGCCTGGTAGGACAGCAGGTCTCTGTCTGAACCTTACAGAAGGGACCATTTGACTTGGTCACCATTAAGGCACGTACCATTATCAATGCTGAAAGCCTGTGTGAGTACTGCCCGCTTTGCCCATGAAAGTTCCCTGCTTTTCTGTCATTATATCAGGGATAATTAGAGCCCTTAATGGGGATATTTATAATCTTTGTCCAATCCATCCTCTTTACTCCTTAGCCATTAGCACGTAAAGATCCCTACTCCTGCACAGGGAATTTATATTCCAACCATGTCAATTCCTCTAAGAGTGCATTGTCTGATCCTTTCTTAGAGGGAAGATTCCAGATCTGTTAAAATCAGGAGAAGACCTATTGTATTAGGATCTTTGTATTAGGACCCCATGAAAACTTTTTCCTCCTGAAAAAGCAGAGCAAATTTCCACAGACCAAGTGTTGTTGAGGCAACCTGTTAATACTGAAAAATCAAACATTTGAAATTCCTTCCCTTCCCATCTTCTCAGGTGTTGCCACATCACCTTGTCCCCTGTGGCAGGGATAAACCCTGGCACCAAGAGCACATGCATGCTGTCCACAGCCAAAGGAGACACAGTGATCCTCTTACAAAAGTCAGGTCATTCCAAAACTTCTCCAGGCATCCCAGAATGTCCTCTTAATGAGCAATTAAAATTCTTCCTTTTTTAATATTTGAAAACTTTTAAACTAAAAACCACTTTAAAATTATCAGGTATTTTGGCCTGAAGTGTGAGCACACCCCTTACATTCATTGTGGTATTTCCCCAAGGATGTGTGGTGCTACCCAGTTCACAAATTGACCAACTATAAGAAGGGCTTTTTTTTTACAGAATGAAGAATCAATAGCTGTCTACTTGGATAGCCTCAAAAAGTGCTTAACTTTTAATTGAATGCTGGAAAAGAAAATGCAAAGCACAAGAGCTCAAAACAGCATGAAGCCTGCATAATTATCTTTCTCCTTGCAGTTCCTCATGTGGGCTGGAGACTAATTAAACACATGTGCAGGCTACAAAATGATTTGCAAGGATATATCTTTTGTCAGTTTGCAAGGGGATGGAAGCAGAAGGAAAGTACCAGCAAGGTACAGGAGCCACAGCCAGCTGTCTGATACTGTCATTTTCACTGGTACCTTTGCTTTAACTTCAACCATCTAGAGCAAAGACAAATTAGATTTTGCAGCTGCTTTGCAATGAGACAAAGTTCAAGACAACAGTGAACTCGGGCTTCTAGAGTGGTATAACCACACATACAGGAGTTTTGAAGCACTTTGAGGCTGACTTCATGCACTATACAGATAAATTTTTCATTATAGAGCTACCTATATTAACATGAGCCATTACATAACACAGAAATAAATTAAAATTAGCATTTTTCTTCCTTATGGTGCAGAAACTCCCTTCTTTACCATTTATCATGTTAACAAACATAATAAAACAACCATTAAAAAACATATCTGTTTTTAAATGTAATACTTTTGTAAAGTGTTTCTCCAGCATACAAGCCTTCCTCTTCTCCCTCCTTTCCAGAAAAATAAAGATTTCAGCCTGTTCACCAGGGCCTTAAGTCATGTCTCTTTTCACATCCAAAGTAAAAGCACCTGCCCAGTGTGGCAGGATTGAATTAGAGCCCAGCAACCATTGCTCTAATAGGAGGAAATATTATTAACTTTAATTCATTCACATCAGCATTGATCAGAAGCAGTTACTGAGTACCAGGAAGATACTGGGATGTCAGTACATGGCACTCAAGGCCTGCGCAATTACCACAGAAATGAAGGATGCTGTGATCAGTCCAAACAATTGTGTGCAATTATAATGGAAAGTTCTGATCTGTGGATTTCACCCTGCATGCACTCCATGAAGGCTCTCACATCCAAAGGCTTCTGTGAGTCTGCAGTCCCCAAAAAATTGTCAGCTACTCCATAAACTGTAGCTTTTTTTTTTTTTAAGTACATTTTTAAGGTGATGATGACAATCTTCAAATGATCTTTCCCACCAGTGAAGCAGTGCTCATAAACTGTGCTGATCCAGAGTGTGCAAATTAAAATGAAGCTTTCAGATGTGGCAGAGTGGCATTGAACTATTCTGGCTCTAGCACCCCAGAGCAGCCCGGGAGTAGTTCTGATTTCAGGTGTCCCCGAGTTGTCCCTGAGCCTTCCCCTGCTTGCCCAGCCCTTAAAGCTCAGCTCCCATGGGATGCTCAGCTCCTGCCAGCGCATCCCTGGCCGCCGCCAGTCCCCATAGCGCGGCCAATGCTGCCACCCTAATGCAGAGCAAAGAATTATCTGCACCCGGCAGGAGGAGAGAGCTCCTGTCCCTGTCCCTGCACTGAGTGCCCTCAGGGAACCAAGCTGGAGAGGATTCTGTCCGCTCGTTTGCAGAGATTTAAGAATAAGCATCAGCAGCCTCCTGCAAGGCACGGGAGTTTCTAGGAAAGGCATCCCAGGCTGGGAAAAGGGATGAGCAGTGTTAGAGGTACAGCCCTGGCTGATGGGGAGCAGGGAGAAAAGAGGCAACTTCACAGCCCCTGAGTGGTCAAACAAAGAATGATTAACTTCTTACATGCTCTTTCTCAGTCATATGGTGTGAAAAATCGTTGAAGAGAAACCTTCAAAGCATATCTGGCAGAGCATTAAACTGATGGGAAAAGACCACTGTCACTCTTATCCATCCTAAATCATTAGGTAGCATGATAAATAATAAAAAAAAAAGCCTAGAATTATGCAGAATAGCTGAAACAAATGCTGTTGCCTATTAGTTGAATATTTTGTGTCTGTGAGCGTCTCGGTAACTGGTGCCCGGAGCAGCGGGGAGGCACAAGGCAATGCTGACATCTACTGTCAGCATCCCCGAACCGCCCGCGCCTCCTGCCCGGGAATCCCGGCTCCAGCAGGGACCGAGCACACGCATCAATAAACCGAGAAAATATAACCCCGGCCATCATGTTACAGCCCCAGAGAACGAGTGATCCGAAGGTAAATATTTATAGAAGGATGTATTGCACCACTCTCGATTTTGTTGCTGGTCTAAGGCACCTTCAAAGTACATATTCTCAGAGCAGGTAAACATTTGCTTTCTTTAGGACACCCACAGGACTTTGGTGCATTAATTCCCTTCCCCTTCTGGATTTATTTTCTCTATTAAGTTTTACACTGTTCCTTTCATCCAATTAGTACTAAAATCTCCCCCCCCCCTTTTTTTTCATCAGATAGAAAACATGTTTTATTCCCTGCAGCAAGAAAGCATAAACTGCCAAAAAAAAAGCCCTGAAGATTACAAGTGAAACTTATAAAGGTCTTTGTACTTCTGCTACAGTGCTTGAATAATGTATCTGTAAAAACAACCAGGAATCCCTTGTATTGTACCTTACAGGAGCCACCAATGGGGGGAGGAATAAACCTTGGAGCTGCAAACCAACTGCAATGCTGAGAGGCACTGGCAATTATTAGAAGCAGAGCAATTGTGTATGGCTGTGCATCTGTTAGGGAGAATAAGCAGCACCCACCCCTTCCATGCAGAGCAAGGCAGGCAAAGTGGCTTTCAGGTGTGTGTTGTGATAAGGTTGTAAAAGTTTATTGCAAGATGAGCTATTCCTACTTGCATCTTAGCGGAGGAGTCTAATTAGAAGCAATTAATTTACGTATAAATTGGTATTACAACCATTCCTGCTGGCATCTCCTCGACTCACTGTGCACAACAAGCAGCTATTGTTGCAAAGTAGGACAGACATTGGAAAAGATCCTGCTATTTCTGACATATCTCATCAAAAGTCACTTGAAAATAAAAGAGGCTTTGGGCTTGTCTTTCCTCTCCCATCCTTATCTATATTCTGTGCTGGTATGCACGAGGCCCAGCTGGGGAGCATTGGCACAAAACTCAGTGAGATCAACACCCCATGAGCATTTTAACTAAAATACAATAGGGATGTTGGCTTTGCTGTGACTCTGGGGAGGAGAGCAGTAGCTGGGCTGGTCAGAATTTTCCTGATGGAAGAGTTAATCAAGTGAAACTCCTCAGACAGGCTGGTAATGGTGATGGGGCTCTCCAGTATGCTGGAAAGTTTGAGCTAATCCCCTTCTGTTGCTCAAGTTGGGCCCAAAACTCTTTCCTGCTTCCTCTTGTGTTGGTTAATTTAGAGGAGTAGCATTTTCTCCCTGGTTCAGCAATGTTGTGTTCCCTTGAATAAGAAAGGGGGAAACCTTGGGAAAAAATCTCCCCTTTTTCAAGCTAGAAAAGTGGTATCTAGCCAGATTCTTCTCTTTCCTTGTGTTTATATTCTAGCACCATCTGCCTCTTGCAATGTGTTTACTGTACACATGTACTTTAAAGAGTTGTTTGTTTGTTGGATGAGTGGGGTCACAGTGCTCTCAGTATCCCAGCTGTATCTTCCTGGTTGGTTCTGACTGTCTCCTTGCAGGAGCTCACAGGTTCCCCCTGCACAGGAGGTAAAATGGCTTCTGTGTTGATGCTTGTTTTTATTAAAAGAACATTTGTAGAGCCTCAGTAGGGTGCAGAGCTTTGTTTTGTGGGTACTGAGCACAAATGTTTCCCATGTGGGTGGGAAGGAGGAGGAGGAAGGACTGCATGAGGCAGCAAGGTGGGGGACAGGAGTCTGTGAGATCCTGGTGGCCACAGGCCACCCTCTGCCACCCCTCAGCAATGGGGACCTGAGCTGACACCTTGTCATCTTGGCTAGAAGCACTTTGGGGGATAAAAGGGGTCTGGATGGTCCCCAGGAAGCTCCAGCCCTTTTCCTGCAGCACAGGAGGTCCCACCTGCAACCCCTGAGTTGGGGGAGGCTTTGGCCTGTCTGGAAAAGCTGTTTTGAGGGAGATGCTGTGCTTTCTCACACAGCAGCAAAATAAAACATCTCTGTGTCTAAAGGCAAAGCAGAAAGCACCATTCTTGTGCCCTGGCTCAGAGCATTCAGCCCTAGCTGCATGCCAGGGCACTAAAACCAGCAGAGCAGAGACCAGGGCTGGCTGCTCTGAGGCAGGAACCCCCTTGGGGTTTGGGGGGTGCCCACAGCTGGCACCTTCCAGTTTAAGGAGAGTTGAAGGGAGCTATTTTGAAGCAGCAATATAATCCCACTCCCTTTTTTTTTCAGTGTATGAGGTAATGAACATCTTTAGTGCTTAAAGGTGCTGTGAGAAGCTGCAGGGCATGTGTGAATGCCAACATTTTATAGAAGGGGTGTTTTTACTGCCAGCAGACTTTAAAAAAAAAATCCCTGCAGTTTATATTAATAAGACTGGATGTTATTGCATGTCAGGAGTTATTGTGATTTATAAAGTACTTCTCAGGTGGTGTGTAATGAAAACCCTTGGCTTTTGGTGCCAGTCACTAACAGGAGATGATAGCAGCTTTATCTGCAATAGCCAACTTGACCTGGAACCTCCTGTCACTTTTAATGATGCTTTAGTGCTGCCTTCTGCTTTCACCTGAGTTTGGGGTAGGTTTTTTCAACTTTCATAAAGTGAAAAAACAGCAGAATCCTTTTAGGGGAAAAAACCCCAACCTATTAAGGGGGAGAACTGCACTGCTTGGTATTAATGTCCCAAAGAGCCCTGCTCTGTAAGTGCAGTGCTGCAGAGTTGGTCCTTTAATAACACACTCTGTCTGCTCTTCCCAAACCTCTCATTCAGGACTATTACTCTTCTCTTGAGAATTTCACATGTCTTAGAGATGACAAAAACATAACAGGGGGGAAAAGGGGTGGAGATGAGTTTAAGTAGATGGATGGGTCCAAAGCTAGGAAATTGTTTCTAAGTGTGCTTCTTGAAAAGAAATTTTTAAAACCAAACTGTAATAAGACCCCCACAAACCTATATTTAACACCAAAAGATGAAAAGAGACTCTTTCAGAAGGGGGTTCCAAGCTGTTTTGTTCTTTGTCCCAAAAGCATGGGTGTATATATATTAATTTTAAAAAGCACCAGGCACAGGGCTCCATTGTTACTTCTATCCTTTAAATGATTAGGTAAGGTGTGGGTACAGGTTGGTAACTGGGCATCACCATCCTGCCAGAACACAACCCAGCCCAGAACTTCTGTGCTGTGCATCACCTTTGCAACATGAGCTGTTTATTTATAGTCCAGTGGCATCCCCAGCACTGGAGCAAGTGGGAATTCCTGGAAAGGCAAAGAGCTTGGCAAACTCCCTGGGTCAGGAAAGGTGTCAGAAATGGCTCCAGCCTGAACAAAGCCCAGGACCCACTAGCTCTGGCTCCACAGGGCAGCAGGAGGAGGTTTCATTAATAATTAAATTAATCCAAAGCAATTCCTGTATCCTGCTGGGCTAAATGCAACAGAGTTGCTGGGAATCTCCCTGCAGAGCTACATTTTATTCTCTGCATGCTGCATGTGGCTGTGGGGCTGCAGGCACAGCAGAATCCCCACCCTGGCCTCTCCCAAGTCCATTGGGGCAGCCTGAGAGCCAGCTGCTGGAAAGAAGGGCAATAGCATTCTTTTCCAGAGGTAAGGAGAAGAGCTTCCCACCTAGGGGGATGAAAAAAGTCTCATAAATACCCAGAAATGGGGTCATTTTTGGCAGTGAAGATGGGTGATGTCACTTGATCTGGTTTGGACCTTTTGTCACCAAGCAGGGCTGGCCCCATCCTGCCTCACTGGGCACAGAAAAAGTTCCTCTCAGGCTCTTGCTGGATTTTCACACCTACAAAACCCCATGAGCTATTTTTCTGGCAGCTGAGACATGTGGGAAGGCTGGAAAAACCTGTCTGAATGGAATTGCTACTGGATAAATTGTAATTGCACTTGGCAATCCAGTCTTTTAGGTTCTAACTAAACACAAGATTAGGTTCATGGCAGAAATACGATATAAAGGGAAATAAAAGTAAAATTCTCTTAACTTTGGGTGATGACTGCCATCCTCCTTTGAGATGCAAAGGCCCATCAGGAAAATGGCAAGGAATGAACTTCTATAGAACCAGCACAGCAGCCACAAGAGCCAAGTACAAGGGATGGTACAATTGCCTTAGAGAATGGCAAATATTTTACAGAGAGCCTCCCTCTGAAATGCAGGTGGAGAATGACCACAGATGCTTCCAGGAGACTTAATTGTCCTTGCCAGCAAGGCTCATTATCCATACATAAACATATGTGCTGCCTCTCAACAGCAAAGTACAGTTTTTTCAAGAGAGTATTTTAAATCTGAGCTGCTTGAGTGTCAAATTGGTTCAGTCTGGCTTCATTTTAATTACAGCAACCATTGGATCATGCTGGTGGGTGAGGGAAGATGTGCTACTTCTGTAGGCAAAGGAAGATATGTTTGCAAAATTACTGCCTAGAAAACACTGCTCTGTCTTCCAGCATCACCACAAGAGTGAGAATGGGGGTCAGCAATGAGCCTTAGTGCCTGTTCCCCTGGGGTTTTCTCTGGGCTTCAGCCAGGATTGCCTTCTTAAGAGAATGCTGCCTTTTGTTGATGGAAACTATGAAAAGTGAGAGCTGCACCTTGGGTTTGTTGCCCTACAGCACCTGCAGCCCCTTTTACCAGAGCAGGCACATGGCAAACACAGCCAGGTTAGACCAATAATGGTGTTTAATCCTCATTCTGCATTTGTGTGAGGCACTGGAGAGCAGAGCCCTAGGGAAGCAGGCAATTTCCTGCAGGTATTTAACAAGGTGTGGCAGGAAAATGACGAGAGGGCACTACCTCTGCAGGCAGGATTAGCCAAGAAGGGGTTTTCTCCCCTCAGGCCCCATTTGTAACCACCTCACTGGTGATGAAGGTGAGGCCCAGGTACTTCAAAGCCTGTGTAATGTTGGGAGTGGGCTCAGAAAGAGCTGCCTTTGAAGTGTGACTTGAGAATAGTGGGTTGGGCATGGGACAAGAGGGGTGAGTGTCTTGACAAGTGGAACAATTTGGGTGGAAGGAGGGAGAGGATTTTTATTTTTTTCCTTAAGCTATTGTCTCAAGGCTAACCCAGAGACCAGTTCCCATCCTCTCAGCTTGGCCAGACTTCTCAAATAATATTTATCTGTGGTAGCAGTCAAACTGCTGGATGGTCTGGTTGGTGCAGTAGAATTAAAGGTGCCAGGATGCTGCTGCTGTCAGGATTATACTGGGGTGGTGGTCACTGTCCTGGGAATGAACTGAACCCATTTCACCAAGCTGGGCTTGCCTGGGGCACAACACCCTCAGCTTTCAGAGCTCAGCAATCCTGCTCTTCCCAGGAAATGGAATCAAATCACTGTGGATGCTTGATGTGTACCCCAGCCTTGGTGAAGGGCCCTGGGGTCCCCACCACTGCAGCTCAGCAGCACAAAGGGACACTGGCACACAACCTCTGCTGTTTCCCCAAAGCCTGAGCACAGTCTGTGACTTTTATTTATTTTTATTTCCTAGCTCTGAAAAAGCATGAGATGCCTACGAGCATGATCTCCTCCCATGAGCAGGATTGCAGACTCTGCAAGCACTATTGTTGGGGTGTCTTCCTTTTTCAAATAGCCAAGTCACTACCCTTAAATGTGAGGGATGCTGAAAGTGTAAGCTTCTGTGCCCAGGGAGATTGTTGCTTTTAAGGTTTTCCTGAAAAGTGCAGGTGGCAGAAGGGAAGCCCATGCACCCAAGACCAGCAGCTGGCACAGCAGCTCCTGCTTGAATCCTCTCTGCCATTTTTGGGATACTCAGGTGCTGTTTCAGGGCACACCAACAAATTTCTCACTGCCAGCAAGCCTGCAAGCAAAGGCTGCTCTACGTGGGTGATTATTTTATTTTCTTGCCTTTTTTTTTTCCTTTCCCAGCCCAGCCAGAGCCTTGGCACAACTTGTGGCTCTCCTACGTTTCCATCTGATGGCAGCACACGCCTTGTGTGGCACTTGGCACCTGCAGAAGGGCACCTCGGGCACAGCTTTGGCTGAGGAATGGTGGAGCCTCTGCCCTGCCTTAGGGATGTAAGAGCCCTGCATTCATCTGTGATATCCCACCTGGGGCTTCTTCCCCCTGGCAATCAGGAGGTCCTCTCTGCAGAGGAGGGAGCAGGAAAAGGAAAACCAAAATTCAGGTTTCTGCAAGATGCACCGTGCATGCACCAGCTTGCTTTCAGAGGCTGCAGGGGGATGCCAGCATTGTTTTGTCTCTTATTTTTGAGACCAGGCAGAGCTCACTCCTTTCTTGTCATTGCAAATGCATAACATCCAGCTCTTCCCCTCTTCTCTTAAAGAAATTGCTTTAAAAATAGTCTACTTTTTTTTTTTTTTCCTTTTAACTGAAGGAGGTTCATTTGTCACTCAAACATACTTGTTGGTTAGCTGCATGCATGTGTACTTCTCAATTTGCTTAGAGGCCTGTGATAATCCTTAAATCTGCTTTTAAGCCAGCCTGGTCTCCCCATCCTGTCTGCTGTGGGCAGCTTGTGGCAGCCTGAAGTTTAAACGGCTGGGGGGCACTCAGGGATGGGCCATTACCACATTTAAATGTTTCTTCTAAATGCTAGGAAAGGCCTCAGCAGGGGGAAAAGAAATATTTGCATACTTAATTAAGTGACCAAGATAATTAATACATGCCCAGCTCCAGGCCTGCAGGGAAGGTACCAGAGTCAATGGATCCAGCTGTTATTTAGCAGAGCAAAAGCTTTACTGCTTCAGTGAGGTTAGGCATGTCGTGAGCTAATGCCTCTTCTAGCTGAAATATTTGGAAAAAGCCATCCCAACTCTGCTAGAGCATCAGGAATGAGTGGATTATTTCCTTGGGCTTGTTCCTTCCTGGCCCCACATTCCTGGGGCAGTGGATGGGGATGCTGAGCTTCTCCAGGTGCCTTTAGGAAAGTGCTGCTGGCTCAGGATCTGCCAAGCCTTCCCTGTGGGTAGACTGGAGGTGAAAAACAAGCAGGTTTGTTCCATGCTGAACATGCCCACGTCTTGTCACACAAATGTGCAGCATGGATGAAAACAAAAAACAAGCTACAGATGGACACTGGCAACCTGTCACTAAGCACAAGCCTCAAAATTCAAAATAAACATAATGCAGCAGCTCAGTGTGGTCTCAATGGGATCCATGGATTTCCACGTGGGTATTGTGGTGTCCTGATCCTTGTTTGCACCTGGGACTTGATTTCAGTTCAGATTTCATCAGTGTGTAAAATAAATCCCTGAATGGGTCATAAAGTCTTGTATTGGCTATTGGCTACGTAGGGGAGTGTCCCAGTGCCAGTGAGGGAGAAGGCCCTTGGGAATCCCTGGAACCAAAATTGGCTCCTGAAGGTGCCTGGATCTGTCCTGAGACTTGCAGATGCTGCCTAGGTCACTTGAGGGAAAGTTTCTTCAGTTTCAGTAGATACAAAAAAGACATCACAACCTCAAGGGCCTTCCAAAGGATTATTCCCATGCCTGTGTCCCTCTGCTGTTCAGCAGTTTTTCCTTAATGCCTCTCCTTGGTCTCTGTTGCTGCAGGAGGCACCTTCTGCTTGCCCTGCCTCCCCAGACAAGCCCAGAGAGGAGGCAGCTCTCCCCAGGAGGCCTGACAGGCTGCACACAACAGAAACAGCCACAGGGAGCCATGCAAATGTTGTTTTATTTCTGGAGGGCAGGAGCTGAGGCAGCAAAGGCATTTCTCTAGAACTGCAGCTCCTCTGGGCTGCCTCCCATGCAAAGTTTTTTTTCTGGAGGCACTTAAGATTTCATTCCAGCTGCCAAGGATTTCTTCTCCTACCCAAGGAGATAAGAGCAGCTGCACTTGGCCAGGCCCAAGCTCCTTCTTGCCTGCTATTTCATCTTTGGCTGATGAGAGATCAGAGGTAGCTGAGGAGGCAAAAGCAGGCACTTTCCTCAGCTGACCTCCCCACCAGCCAGACATCACCTGCCTGTGGCTGCCAGAGCCCCAAAAACCCCAGTGCCTGCCCCCTGGAAAGGGCTCCCAACTGGGCACAGGAAAATCAAGAGCCAAATGGCTCTGGTGGAGGTCCTGTGAAGCTCACTGAGCTCTGAGTAATTAATTGTGTGGCACATGGATCTGTGTGGGTGCCAGAGTGATTAACTGAAGTGAAACACATGCTCTTCCAGGCTTACATGCTGTGGTTAAAGACAGAAATGAAGATGACCATCAAAATGAATTATTTCTCTATTAGCAAGGCTCAGGGACATCTCTCAGCTCTGTAATTAATTTTAATTGTGAGTGAGTGACTCCTGTCAGGGCTTCAAGTGACACAGTGCATCTCTCTCCCACAAGGAGACCATAACTATTCCTGTACATGAAGGTCTATGGAGAGGGAAGATTTTTTTCATATTTGGAAATTTTCCAGCTGATGGAAATAGAGAAGCTCCTGCTGAGAATGTCCCTCTTCACTGAGGGACTGAAGGGGTCCCTGCACATCAGCAAGGAGCACAATGTCTTGTACTTGGGTCTGCACAACCAGAGACAGAAACAAATTAATACTCTGATCCCACAAACCTTTTCTTTTTCTCAAAGGCCATGACTGACACCAGCCACGCTCTGGTGAGACGTGAGGACCTTGTAGATGCTCACACTTCTTCTCATGAACCTCACATGGATCAGCTGGGTTTACTATCCTCTCTCTGCTCCTTTGGGTGTTGGGGAGCCTCCAGCTGTGCCAGGGACTCCTGAGTACAGGAATTCATGAACAGAGGGCAAGTTACAGCAGAAGGAGGAGAAGAGGTTACAACAGAAGGAGGAGCAGAGGCCACAGCAGGACTTTGCTCTTGTCACTGCCATGAAGTTGCTGAAATTCCAGGACAATGACAGCAGCAGTGGATGGCTTTCCTGCCAATAAAGGGTGCCTTGTTTCTGGTCTCCCCAGCCTCACCAGGGGTGCTCTGAGTTATCCATGGCTAAGCCTGGTGGGGGAAATGCTCAGGTGAGTGAAGCCCAGCTGCACACGGGGTCAGGGAATGTCAGGATGGGAAACTTTGAGCAAGGCAGGTCCTGCACTCTTTGTTGTCAAGCAGGTGAAACTTTCCATGTGACACAGACAATTTTTAGCTATTTGCATGGTAATTTAACTTAAAATGCATTTAAAAGGTCAAAGTGCTAAAGCACAAAGACTTATAAAGTATAACCTTTATAATTACCCTTATGGAGAAAATACTTACACTGTCTTAGCTTTCATTTGCTGCTGAAATACCTTCTAGTGGCATGAAAAAAAAAAAAAACAAACCCAAACTGTGCTATGTTTTAATTGCAGCCTGGCTTTTGATCAGATGTGTATTTTGAAGGGAAAAAAAAGGGAAAAAAAAAAGAGGAGGAGAGAGAAAAATGTGGCTTTGTGTGCATTCTGTGTTACATTATTATTCAGTAAGCCTTAAACTATAAAAGCTCCTACAGGAAGATTCATTATGGCATTAAGTACGAGATAGGGAGGGGAAGCCTTGCTGGCAGCCACAGACAATATGTTGCTGTTTGACTTTGTTTGGGTTGATCCCCCCCCGTCCCCTCTGGGGGCTGCGTGTTCTGGAGAAACAGTTTAAGACACAGTTGGATTGGTGGGGGGAAAGAAAAAAAAATAAAAGAGAAAAAGAAGAAGAAGAAGAAGAAGAAGGAAGGCAGACTGAGGCAAGTGACCGCAGGGCAAAGCGCTGGAGGTTTCTAACGGCTCCCTCCGACTTCAAACACCTCCCCGGGCTGCGGAGAGTCCTCGCCCTGCGGCTTCCAGCCCGGCAAGCACCGCCCGAGAGATCCGCGGGACCGGCATCCCCCTGCGGGACCGGCATCCCCCTGCACAGCCCGGCATCCCCCTGCGGGACCGGCATCCCCCTGCACAGCCCGGCATCCCCCTGCACAGCCCGGCATCCCCCTGCGGGACCGGCATCCCCCTGCACAGCCCGGCATCCCCCTGCGGGACCGGCATCCCCCTGCGGGACCGGCATCCCCCTCCACAGCCCGGCATCCCCCTGCAGAGCCCGGCATCCCCCTCCACAGCCCGGCATCCCCTCGGACCGCATCCCCTGCGAGCCCGGCATCCCCTGCAGAGCCCGGCATCCCCCTGCACAGCCCGGCATCCCCCTGCGGGACCGGCATCCCCCTGCACAGCCCGGCATCCTCCTGCGGGACCGGCATCCCCCTGCACAGCCCGGCATCCTCCTGCGGGACCGGCATCCCCCTCCAGCCGGCTCCCCTGCCAGCCCGGCATCCTCCTGCGGGACCGGCATCCCCCTGCGGACCGGCATCCCCCTGCGGGACCGGCATCCCCCTGCGGACCGGCATCCCCCTGCGGGACCGGCATCCCCCTGCACAGCCCGGCATCCCCCTACGGGACCGGCATCCCGCTGCAGAGCCCGGCATCCTCCTGCGGGACCGGCATCCCCCTCCACAGCCCGGCATCCCCCTGCGGGACCGGCATCCCCCTCCGCAGCCCGGCATCCCCCTGCCGGACCGGCATCCCCCTGCGGGACCGGCATCCCCCTGCAGAGCCCGGCATCCCGCTGCACAGTCCGGCATCCCCCCGAGGGCATCCCCCGTTCCCCGGGCTGGGCTCTGCAGCCCCGCACGGGCCATCCCCCCCTCCCTCTCTACTCCTTTGCGATGTTGTTTTCTCTCCCCTGGTGCTTTCCTCTCCTGCCCTCTGGAAGGTTCTCATTTTATCCCCGGGGAGCTGCGGGGTGACAGGAATGGCAGAGGTCTGGATCTGTCAAGTAAATGAATTTCTGGAAACAACCAAAAATATTTGCAGAGCACCCAGATCTCCTGGCTGCAAGAAATGGGGAATTAAGTGTTTTCCTCCCTTAATCACTGCTTTCCAGTGGCTCAGCTTGTGGGTGACTGATCTGAGCCAGCAGTGGGGGAAAAAAGAGCGGGGATTTTGGAAAAGGCTCAACACCTGTCTCCTGACAGGAGGCAGGTTTCAGGCATCTCTTATGGGATGCTCACTAATGAACAGCCTGGCAAGCAGGGTTTCTTTTTAAATAACAGTGTAGGCCGTCTTCTCATACTGATGATACACTTAAAAAAGAAGATATTAAAGCCCATTTATTCTGCTTTGAAAACTAAAATCCTTGCGACAGAGGCCTGGCTTGGATTGTTCTTTTGGTTAGAAACCTCATTTTTCCTGCAAGGGAATTCTGCAGTTTCAAGACTGACTGGTTCCCTAATTTGTGCCTTTAAAAAAAAAACAAAACCAAAGATACATCACTTGTGCATTATATTTTATTGATGTTACTGTAAAATACATATTTGCTTGCATTCCTAATTGGGGAAGCACAGATGGCAGTGGCTTCTGCTGGAGTGATACGCTCTTTAAAATATCTGGTAACATTACAACAAAGTGTAGTCATTAAAATAAGTGTCTGTGTGTGCTGCAGGATTTTCGTTCTTAGGAGCAAAGCTCTCCCCTGCTTTAAGGAGGGAAGGCTTGGTTTAACCCATGCCTGGGCTGGTACCTGGCATGGTGGAATAAACCCAGCACAGTGGGATAAATCCAGCATGGCTCACCTGACCGTGGTGCTGCCAAAACAGCTCATTTGAGGGCAGATTTATTCTTTCTGCATGAAGGTGTTCACAAGGGGGTGATGTGGCCACAGGGTCTGGAGTTGGTAGAAGTCACAGATAAATTTATTTTGGTGGTGTGTGTGTAACAGAAGGGTAGCTGAGGAGCAGGCACTGCCTCCTGGAAAATGCATTGGTGCTTAGGGTGTCCTGAGGGCTGTTCTGGAAGGGGAAAAATAAGAAGAATTAAGAGAGAAACAAAACAAAACAAAAAAGGGTAGCATTGGATAAAGGCTGTTCATCTCCAGAAGACTATTTCAATTTTCTTATCCAAATCAAACTGTCATGAGCAACCACAGAGCAAGTGAGCAGCACTTTACAGAACACTTGCCATGTGTTGGCAGCAAGCAGCGAGCACGGGTGGAGAAGGAGGGAGAAGCTCTTTCAGTAGTTTCATTTTTAAAAGCAGCTTTGTGGTGAAGCCATCAGGTGCCCTCTGCACTTTGAGCTGCTCTTCTCCTCAGGTACCCTGAGGATTGGGTACAGCTCTGCAGCATCACTTGTGGACCACACCAGTGCCCTGATGCCTTGTGTCAGGAGGGTTAAAATGCCAGCAGCTCATGGAGAGCTGGACTTTCCTTAGCTCTGTTTCCAAAGGCTGCACTCCAGCCATGCAGGGTGTTCCTGGTGTTGTGAGTTAGTGCAGATGCTCATCCTGTGCCTGGATTCCCATTGCAGCAGCATTCCTCATCCTGCTTGGCCACACACTCAGAGCCATCAGCTCCTTTGCTTTTAATGAGCATCCTTAACGAGCCAGCTCACAGAGCCCTGTGGTTTTGGGGCCTCCCTGCTGTGGTTTGCTGTGGAAATGAAGGTTGGCTGTAAAAATCCAGGCCTTTGGCACAAGAGAGCAACATATAGCAAGGTATAGAAACCATAGATCACTTACCTCCCCTGCCTGCTCTGCTCGTGCTGTGGGGGAAGATGCTGCCATGGTGTGGTGTAGGATGGCTGTAGGACCATTGTGTGCTTTCTCATGGCAAGCTTGCCCTTTGTTCAGTTGTAGCAGGATTGAATAAGCCACAGGGAATGCCATGGATGTGAACATCTTGTTGTTTAACACGAAGTGTGATTTGCTGATGAAGCTTTTTGGTTTTTTCCCCCTACTATTTGTGTGTTGAAATGACCAGGTGTGTGAGGATTTGGGGGAGAGGGAGAAGGGCAGGCAGGTGAAGCTCTGGGGAAGGGTTTCCCTCATGGCAGCACAGCTTCCTGATGGATGGATTGAGAGCAGCCTGGGGCTGTGGAGGGTGAGAGACTGGACATGAGCTGCACATGTGCACTCACAGCCCAGACACCAAACGTGTCCTGGGCTCATCCCCCAGCCTGGGCAGAAGGGGAGGGGGGATTCTGTCCCTGTGCCTCCCTCAGGTGAGACCCCACCTGCAGAGCTGCCCCCAGCCCAGCACAGGAAGAACATGGCCCTGCTGAAACCAGTCCAGAGGAAGCACCAAGATGATCAGAGAGATGGAGCAGCTCTGCTCTGAGGGAAGGCTGGGAGAATTGGGATTGCTCAGCTTCAAAAAGAGAAACTTCCAGATGATCTAATTTTAGCCTTCCAGTACCTGAAGGAAGCCTGCAAGAAAGATTGAGAGAGATTATTTACACAGGCCTGGAGGGCCTGAAAGGACAAGGGGCAATGGCTTCAAACTGACAGAGAGTAGGTTTACATTAGATGTTAGGAAAAATTCTTCCCTGTGAGGGTGGTGAGGCCCTGGTACAACTTGCCCAGAGAAGCTGTGGCTGGAAGTGTTCAAGGCCAAGTTAGACAGGGCTCAGAGCAGCCTGGGATAGTGGAAGGTGTCCCTGCCCATGGCACTGGATGGGTTTAAAGGTCCCTTCCAACCCAGGCCATTCTATAATTCTGTGTTCACCTTTTGGAGCAGGAGGAGTTTCCTGGCCATGGGAAAGGTGGGAGAGCTGACCTGCTCTAAGCTTGGAGCAAGCTGTCAGTGCACTGCTAAGAAGGAATCAGTCAGGGAAGAAGATTCTCCTGGCTCTCCACTCCCCCAGGCAGCATTCCCAGGGACACCAGGGAAGGATGGGGTATTTTTGGGGAGCTCCCCAGCAGTGGTGCCACTGTTCCAAACGGAGCAGGTCAGCAGTGCTGGCTCTAAGGTATCAGTGTGCCTCCAGCCAGGGCAGGTGCTGGGGGAGGAGGAGGCTGGGAGGGAGGGGGGTGAGGTACCAGCTGCATTATTAAGCCTGATCCCAAACCCTTTGAAGTCAATAGAAAAATTATCCTCGACTTTGATACACTTTGGATTGTGCCTTTTAAGTCATGAGAAAGACATCCTCGTTATTAAACCTGCAGCAGAACGCTACTGTTGGCTACATCTGCTTTTATTTTTTAATGGCAGTGCTAGGCTTAGCCTTGGGCACTATCTGAGACTCATAAATAACCCATGTCAAGTGTAACACACCTACTGAACAGCCACAGAAGACAGAGCACTCGGCTGTTTATCTCCCTGCATTTTTCAGTAACGAGCCACTTGTGCTGTTAGGAGGGGTAGATGTCCTCTAGCATTCATTAATAAAGCATCCCTAAACAGCCAGCCTTCTCCTTGATCGTGCAGGGCTAATGCGATAAATATCTTCTTTCCAGCCTCTCCTGACAACTGAAAGGCAGGAATGCAGCCTAACTCCCCATGGCAGTCGGGCAGGAATTGCACAGGGCTGATTTCTCCCTCCCATCTGTCACGTCGAGGTCCGGCACCCGCTCGCTGCCGGCACAGCGACAGCAGAGCAGGGAAACCTTCAGGGAAAGCATTCCCAGCACTGCACTGGAGTCACCTCCCAAGCTGCACTGGAGTCACCTCCCAGGCAGCACTGGAGTCACCTCCCAAGCAGGGCATGGAAACCTCCTGGGAAAGCATTCCCAGCACTGCACTGGAGTCACCTCCTGTGGCTGTGGGACAGCTGAAATCCCAGGGGACAAACGCTCAAGGTCCCAGCAGGTGGGACTTGGAGCAGCCTGGTCTGCTGGACACTGCCCCTGCCCATGGCAGGGGGTGGAACGAGAGGAGCTTTAAGGTCCCTTCCAAACCAGTTCTAAGATTCTTTGACAAATTCAGAATCATTTCAAAATATTATTTCATAGGCACCCACAGGGGTGTGAATGCAAGCCCCAGCCTGTTTGGTCAGCGAGGGGCAATTGTTGAAGGTCAGATACCACCATCAAAAGAGCTTGGGGACCTCCAATTGCTCTCAGGAGCCAAGATAGGCCTAAAAAGCATCAGAATTTGTTCATCACTGCTTTTATGCAGTGTTTTGATATTTTCCCCTAGTGGCTCATTCAAGCTGGAAGGCCTTATGTGAATTTACATCACTGAGATATAAAGATAGATATAGATATAGATAGATATAGATAGATAGATAAATATAGACATAGATATAGATTAGATATAGATATAGATATAGATATAGATATAGATATAGATATAGATATAGATATAGATATAGATATAGATTAGATATAGATATAGATATAGATATACACATATATACAGATAGACACATATATATACATACATATATATGTGTGTGTGTGCAAATTTAAATTACAGATATATAGAGATAGATAGATAGATAGATAGATAGATAGATAGATAGATAGATAGATAGATAATGTAAATATACATTACATAGGTAAATATATACTGATAAATTGTAGATACCAGCCATGCAGCCATTGACCTGTGGCACCACTGTGTCCCACAGCAACCACAGAGAGACAGTGGAGAATTCAAGCAGCAGAGAATTGCACCAGGGACTGAAGTTAGAGCCTTGTATCACTTGCAGCCCAGCAGTCCTTGAAAACCCCCAATGTATGTGGGCTTGTGTCTGGGTTTTTGCCCAACTAATGCATCCCACCTCTTTCCCAGCATGCAGGTATCTCACCTGAGCCCTCTTGTTTTTGGAGGGGGCAGGACAGACCCCCCTGCTGGGACTGCTGTGTACAGGTATTTTTATCTCTCCCCCAGCCCTGCGTTGTTACTCATTCTCTCCCTCCCCACCTCTGCCCCCTGCTAATGACCAGGGAAGGCTGAATTCCTGAGTGGCCTGGCTGCTCCCAGGCTGGCACAGATGGCTTAGCTCAGCTCTCTGCCCCCATTTTATTGTGCTGATTGAAGTGCACAGCAAAGCCAGGGCTTCCTGCTCAGGAGTCTGAGATGGCTGGTGGGGAGCAGCTCTGGGATGGGCTGGGTTTGCACAGCAGGATTACTGGGGATGCTGCTCTAGAGCAGCCTCAAACACTGAGCCAAAGCCGGTTTGCTTCTAAGCCACTTAACCCTTTCAAAGGAGAAAAAAGAAATAAAGGAGGTCAACCATGAAAGAGATTGCAATAATTGCAGCTCATACATAAATATTTGCTGCTTCTCCCAAGTGCATGGTTCCTCTAGTTTCTCTTGTTAAAGAGGACTACCCGTGGGACTCTTGGGTTAAAAATATTTCTGTTTCTGAAGCCTTTTAAGGACTTTATGTAGTCCATATTGCTGTGGGGGAGGGACAGGCAGAGGGGCCAGAAGGGGCCTGGATATGCAGAAGCAGCTCTTTGTCATGGCCTCTATTTGGAGGCAGAGGAGACCTCTTCCCTCCAAAAAGTTGTTCCCTGTTTCCTTCCCCTCCCTGCCCCCTGGCCTGGCAGGAACCAGAGCAGCAAGCCAAGGTCTGTAGATTTTTCTTCCCCCCTTCCCAAGCAGCTTTCTCCTGGCCCAGCAGCCCTGTGCCATGCTCAGGGCAGCAGAATTCACAGAGGAGCACAGTGACACAGCATCCTGGGAACTGGGAGTGGATTTCCAGGCAGCCCAGCTGCAGCAAGGGCGGGCTGAAGGACAGAGCTCAGTTCTTGCCTTGTCTGAGCTGGGCTGTGGGAGCCAAAACAGGAGGGAGCAGACAGGCCTTCAGGCAGGAAGCTGCTTTAGGGGAATGTGGATTAATCCCTCTCCTTAGCCCCTCTTTAAATGATCACAGGCTGGAGGGTATTTTAAAAAAAGCTAAAAGGAAGACACTTCACTGCTTTATCCCCATGGCTTTGGATTTTCAAAGGAATTTGAGTATCCAGAAAGATTTTTTTTACCCTGAACAGGCCATGCATTCTCAGCAGTCTCCTTTTCTTGTGCCATCTTTTCATCTCCCTGATCCCTTTCTCCCCATCCCTGAGCCACATCTGGCTTTCCTGAAAGCAAAGCCTCAAAAAAACCCCCATATATTTGAAGCCTTCAGCCTGTTCCAGCCCTCATTTTCCCTCGGAGACGCTGGGACATGCAAGGACAGTCCTGTGCAGCAGAAACCTTGGAGGAGAAGTGTTAATTGCTGGAGGTTTGGGGTTTGGTTTTGCTAACCACAAGTGCAAGTGGAAACAGCCTCATAGGATACAGTTGCTCTGAGAGCTGGCAGGTGTTGAATAGCACACCCAGGGCTCCAGCATCCTCCCCCTGCTGGCCTTTGTGGTGGTTTCTGACTAATCGGCGCCAGCTCCACTTCTACCTTTGAGGAGCCTTGGCAGATGCTCGCTGAGCCACCCCCAGGGCTCCAGTCAGGCGAAGTTAAAACCTTGTTCAAAGCCCGGGAGGCACAGTCCATCCCACAAACTGATGTTTCAAATGGGGCTTCTCCGAGGGCTTAAAAGCAGCTTTCCACTCTCTTGCATGTGGGCAGAAACCCCAAATCCTTATGACATCTGGGTGAAACTGCCTCTTTCATGTCGAGCAGTTTCCATCCAAGACATTGAACTGAAATTTTATTTTGATGTGTGCCTGAGGTTAGTTTCTTACAGGGCAGGACATGGTTATACAAAGAAGCAAAACTGACTTTTGGGGGCTGTTTCCCCTTTCAGAAAACAGGTCTTTCCCAGGGACTCTTTAAACATCCCCCTTCTCCCCTCAGCCTCCTCTTTCCACCTCCTGATCTTTTTCAAGGGTAGGACCAAAAGTCTTTGTGAAATGCAGCCTTGCTGTTTTCCTAGCAGGAGCCCCAGTGGGACAATTGCATGTGTAGTGGTTGGGAGAGCCAAAGTCTGGCCCTGCTCTGGTTTTATGTTCATGATCTGTGTGTGCAACAGGGCTTTTTTAATACAAGAAATTCAAGATCAGGAATGTTCCAAGTTTCTCTTTTAACTTCTAAAAAAAAAATATATATGGGACAGCTGGGAAGTTCCTGGTTTTCCCAAATCTCAGGCATTTTGCCTCTGTGAAGAGGGTTTGGAATGAGAGTTGTTTCTAAAGCCCTTGTGTTTCCAGCTGGAAGGCCAAGTGTGGTGTGTGCCAAGAGTCCAAACTGGAAGGGTAGCCAGGACCAGGGCCATAAGTTAAAGATGGATTTTCAGGTGGGTTCAGGGAGAACCAGCCCTCCCAGCACTGCCCCAAACACAATCAAAGCAGCATTCCATCCAGGACAGCTCTGTCAGGCAGGGATCCCCCATTCCCCTGGCAGGCTGCAGAGGACACGAGGCTGAGGCTGTCCCTGTGAGGCACACAGACCATGGTGCCATGAGCAAGGAGGTGCCTCTGTGCTCCTCCTGCTTGTCTTGGATACAAAACCAGTTCCTTCACTGCATCTTTTCCCACCCAGCCCCTCCTGCTGCCCTGAGTATCTCCTGTCCTGCTCACCTGGCAAGAGGGAGGAGAAGAGATTTATTTTTTTTTTAACCTGTGGAACATAAAGGAACTAAAACATCCCTGCAGATCTTAAAATCCTTGATACTTCTGCATTCCCTCAGAAGCTGAAAATGAGCAGAGTTTAATTTTAAAGCCCTCGTTCTGTGCCTTTGAAACAAACATTCTCTTCCTTCTGATAAATGATTAAAGTACCAGCAGTTTATTTTTTAAAGGAAAAGACCACAGGAATTTCTGAGCTCCACACCCCAGCTCAGGTATAAATTTGTCCTTGCTGAGATGATGTTCCTGTGCTTTCCTCCCCATACTCTTCCCACCCTAATCACACAGGCACCAGAAAAGGGTTGCCCCAAAATAATAAATGCAATGACAAAAAATGGTGGCTTTAGTAAAGTTATGCCTGATATGGCACTTTCCAGTGAATTCAGTAATGGTGAATTTGGTTTTTAAGGGTTTTTTTGTAAGTGTGTGTGCACACTTTGGCTTTTAACAAGGTTATTGCAACCAATGTTATGGACAAACTTGAATGTGCAAGATTTTATTCTTTCTCTGCCACCACGGATAATGAAGTTTTATCAACTCCCTTTTATTATAGTAATCTAAAACTGTATCCTGTAATAGGGTCATAAACATTTACTGAAACAGAATGCTGAGTGAATTTAAAAAAGAGAGAAAAACAGGCTTTAGGGTGGACAAAAGGAGAATAAAAGGGAAGCCAGGTAGCTCAGGTGTCTGTAGTCCAGAGCCTCAGGGAGCAGAGCTTCTCCACCATCACACTGGGCAAATGTGTAGCCTGGGCATCTCTTGCTTCATTCCCATCAGTGGGATTTTCCCCTTTACCATGCCCAAAGCGAGGTGCTGAAACGCTGCCCTGATCTTTATGAGATCTCTATTTTTACCCCCCTACAATTCACACCCTTTCTGGGCTGTTCTGTGGTGACTTCTGAACTATTGTTCCACTGTGTAAGTAAAGCAGGGGGCTGTTAATTCCTGAGCCTCCAGGAGCAGCACAAGTGCTGCCCAACTGCCACCCCCAGTGCTTTCAAAGAGCAGCTGTGCAGTGCTGTGCCATGGCAGCTGCAATCACCCTGCAATGGCAATAGGAAAAACTGATCATAAACATCAAACTCCTCTGCCTTTTACCACAGAGAAAGTTCAAGGGTGGTGGAAAGTTTTGGGGGTTGCTGTGTGAATTACCCCTTGCTCTCTGGCTCTGTAACCTTTAGTGGGGAAAGTTTGCAGGCTGGGGAGGAGGGCAGACATCCCACGCCTCCCCAGCTTTGAGAGAGGAGCTTGGGACCCTGCTTGGGGGTTTTGGGGATGATGAAGAGCTTGGGAAGGATGGATGCCATACGCAGGGGGATCTGGAGAGCACTGGGAGCTCAGTGGGAAAATGTGGAGTGTGTTTTGCCCTGGAGGGTTCCAAGAGATCCCCTACAAACACATGAAACTGCACAAGCAACTTTGTCATCTGCTCTTGGTCCTTCAAAAGCCACCTGAAAATCCACTATTGGGAAATGTGGGTGTTTGCCTGGGGTTCAAGATCCCTACAACCTGCACTGCACAACTTGTCATCTGCTCTTGGTCCTTCAAAAAATCACACCTAAAAATATCCACAATTAATTTTGGGAAAATGTGGAGTGTGTTTTGCCCTGGAGGGTTCCAAGAGATCCCCTACAAACACATGCAACTGCACAGGAAACTTGGTCATCTGCTCTTAGTTCTTCAAAAAAGCCCACCTGAAAATATCCATCACTAATTTTGGGTAGCAGCCTCCCCAAGGTGTACATGTGTAAATGTTAAGGTGTATCCCCTTGCTGAGCAATAGCTGATATCACACCAAATAATAACCTGGCCTGTTATCAAAACATGATAAGGTGGCTTTTGCCATGCCAAAATTGGCTTACAGCACCCTAAAACAAATAGGCAAACAAAAAAAAATGGCCAGAAATGTGATAATTCCTGGTGTGAAAAGGTCACTTGTTGGGAAGTGCTCATGCTCAGCCATGTGAACTTGAGTTAGTGTGGGGGGGTAAAATCTGGAGAGAAAAAATGATCTGGAATACCCTGGGGTTTGTGTGTAGCCTTGATTTCACTTGGTAAATACTGTGGTTAGAAATCACTGATTGTTGGAGACTTGATCAGAGTAAGCAAATAATATTATTCCTTAGTTATCTGCACGTGTTCTCCTTTCACAGAGCTGTAGCTGGGTACTGCTTGTTTCTGTCCTCTCTTCCCTCTGTTGCCATGCCTGCAGCTATGGAATAACAGCAAGAATGAAGATTATAATTAGCTGAAAATTTTTAGTGATTTCATAATAGAAAATTTGAATTCAAAAAAGAAAATTGCCAGTTCATTAATTGCCATTCACTGACCTGTTTTGTTGTTTTTTTCTTGAGAACATTGAGGATCATGAAACATGAAATATGTTTCCAAAAGTAGCAAACTTTAGTTCAGGTGGACATTTTTCAAGTTTGACTGGCAGATATATAAATGGAGGGAAAAAACCCCAACAATTCAGAGTTTTGATGGAAAAGATTCCACCAAATTGCACATTTTTTCTATGTATATTTTCAAGGTATATTGGAAAGGACATGCCTTCACTACAGTAAACTTGCAGAGCTGGTTGGTTTTCTTCTGTTTCTCCTACTCTGGACTAATGATTGTGACAAATTTATGGGAGTTTGTACTAAATCCTAACTTTTCCCTTTTTTTTTTTTATCTTAGTGGAATAAATTGTGGCCCAAAAGGAATAATATGATGTAGAGAGTGATGTTGAAATTTTATTCTACATCTACCCAGGTTTTCCTTTAGGTCTGTTGCAGGTGGGTTTTTTGTCCCTCCTGCTTTGTTTTAGTGAAAATGGGGAACTTTGTTGTGGAAGGAGAAGCTTTAAAAATAACACAGGAGCTGGAAGTGCCTAACACAAAGTACATAAATTATAGAGTCAGCTTTCAAAATGTGCCTGTGCAAGTGTTACACTCAGACAGGTTTCCAAAAGTAAACTGGAGTGGTTGTAAGATAAATGGTGCCCCAGAGAAAAGCAATAAATAGCCTGGCCATGTGCTCGCTGTGCCTCGGCTCTGTGCTCCCATTATTTCTGAAAAGATGGAACTGCAGCTCCAGAGAACCCTTTGCTCAGTGTATTTATTTTTCTAATAACCTTTAAAGACAATATTAAACCATCCAAAACACAAGAGTGACTGCAAGACTGGAAATTGGCAATGGATTTTAAATATGCATTAAGGGCAAAAAAATTGGGATGAGTGCAGTTTCCCTTGAAGTCTCCAGCTGAAAGCTGTGATACTACAAAAAAATCTTAGTCCACTGGAAACCAGCTCTTTTCTGCACTTTATATTGCTCTTTCTGCTCCCATGTGCAGTTCCCAAATTATCCCTCTTTGTGGACTTTGGATAGGCAAATACTCAGGAGGGTGATGGGGTGGGTTCTTTTTCAGAAATTGCTTTGAGAAGTGAAATTTGAAAGCTAAACAGCACAAGGTTCACCTATATAAACAATTCTCTCCCTTAGAGTCTGACTATATAGAGACAAATCTAGTCTGAATAAGGAAAAGAATTTTCAGACAGAAATCAGCAGAGAAATGCATCATTTGTGTGGGCATGAATCAGGATGAGAACTTACCTGCACTCTCACAACCCCATGGTTACCTTAAGGCATAGCCTGAAAATCCCAGGACTCTTTATTGAACATGTTTTTAACCCCTTCCTTGTATAACATAAAGAACAATTTACAGACAAATCGTTCTGATGTTCTGCATTTTTGCATGCCTGAAATCATGGCTAAGCTTTAAGCAGGGAAAATCAATAAATGATGTGCTGCCATCAGCCATTGCTACGGCAGCTTGGGATTATTTTAATGTGTTACTGCTGCAAGGAGAAGGCAGGGCTGTCTGGGTCTGTATCAGCATTGTACCTGCTGCTGCAGTTTGGTGTTCCATGTTACCCCCTCTCTGAGTGGGGCACAGGGAGCCCAGTTCCTCCCAGTGAGGCTACAAAGTGTCCCCTCTGTCCCACCGGTGGCTGCCACCCCTGGGCAATGGTGACATCGAGGAGTTTGGTCTTCCTTGTCCCTCAGAGACCTCTGTGAAAGGTTAATGCTTCAGACCCAAGACTTGGGAAGTCAGGCTGGGATCTCTGTCCCTTGTAATAGTGGTGGTGGATACCTGGCAATGAGTGGCCCTGAAGCCACTCATTGGGCAGCTCCCCCTGATGGCACTGTCCGGGGATGTTTGTGCTCTCTCTAAGGACTCCCAGCCTCCACGCAGCCTGTCCTGAAGTCAGGAATTTGTTGAAGCTAAAGTAGATATATCTAGCCCTAGGGAAATACAGAGCAACACTGTGCCCCTTCCTTAGAGAGGTAACTGCCACCTGTTGCCTTCAACTTATTCATTAACCCACCATGAAACATCACCAAATAATGTGCCATCAATAACATGACATCAAATAAACTTGTAACTTCATTGAGCCCCTTTAAGACAATGGATGGGGTTGTTTTGCTGGCCTGGAGAAGTGAAAAGCTAAAAGGAGAGCTGTAAAATCAAGTCAGAGTATTAATTTCTGTGAGGGATTTAAAAAAAAAAAAATTAGAGTAGCTTGGGATGATCTGGAAGTGTTCAGAAAGAGAGAGCACAGTCTACCCCAGTTTCCTTTTTCCCCTGAGGTTGATCCAGCTCCAGCCCTGGCAGGAAGGCTGTGCATGGATGAAGCTGCTCAGTGTTAAAAAAACCTCTTCCCTGTCTAATGCTGTAAGTTATCCTACACTGTCTGCAAACTGTGATAAGAAACAGGACAGTGCAGTCGAGATGCCATGCTTTACATTTTGGATAATGTACTAGTGGGGTGTTTAAAATAGCTAAAGTGTGAACTGATCATGCAGGCATAAAAGCTGCACTGGTTCCATAAAATAGAGTAATGTACCCTTCAGCTCAGTGACATGTTCCATGTAGGATATTATGTACTATATGAAATCAGTAACATATTAGAGAGCAGAGAAGAGTTTCAGAGCCCAGACAGGAGCAAGGAGTAATAGCAGAGAGTAGAACATGATGATATATGACATGAGGAGGAAATAAGAATTAGATTGAATCTCAGGGAAAATTGAAGTTCTCCATGAGAAGATAAATATAATCTAAAACAAAGATATTTGGTAGGAAGAGCTACTTAAAAGGCAATCCCACTGGAAGTGCCTAAGTGGAAAAATCAGATATGAACATGGGATGTGACTGAAAAATAGATGTGTAAATGGCAGTGCAATTCTGGCCTGTGCTGTGACAGGAAGGCAGGAGGAGACACTTCTCACACAACACACAGGTGACAGAACTTGGTAGGAAACATTACATTTGGGAGCCTTGATAACAGCACTGCAGTGCCTGGAGGAGAGAGGATTCTGCAGAGGAGTTTGGGATGCATCAGAGACAGAGCTGTGCCAGAGCACAGCTGAGCAAGTCTGGCTGAGTGGCCACCAGCACATGGATGGGTGCTTGCAAAGAGCTGATGCAGGGAAGTGTGGTGGACTGTTGGCACAGCAAGTCTGGGACTGATCCAATGAAACATCTGCTCCTATTTCAGGGGGGAAAATGGTCAGTTAAGCTGGTCCAGCTTCGAAAAGAAATGGGAGCCCTGACATTTGTCAGGTAAAAGGAGTTTTTACCACTGAGTTTTTACCTTTGCTCAGGAGCCAAAGGGAGTGTATCATCATGTGTCTGCCCAACTTTGTGGCAGGGGGTTTTGGGGCTACCACTGACAAAGCCGAGGCCATGGCCTGTAAGGAAGAAGGGCTGGGATGAGCTGGGAGGTTGTTCCACCTCTCATTTGTCCTGCTCTGCCCTGAAGCCAGGACTGCTCCGGAGCTCAAAGTGTTTCAAGTACTGGGGGTGGCCAGTGGGTGTCAGTTTTGCTCTATGAAGCAGCTGATGGAGCTTCCCTTATCTAAAGTGAGAAACCACCTTTTAAAGGAGGCAGTGGAAAAAACCATTCCCATGGAGAAATCTGAGGACAGCCCCACAGCTCGGTATTCTGTTTTTTCATAGCTCTGTCTACTTTAGGAGCAGTCACAGACAGTAATTCTTAGACAAGTCAGTTTTCTTCTTTAGGTATCTCAGATTTTAGGGCAATGACAACTAAATGAGGGTTTTCAACAGAGCTCTTTTGTCTTACAAAAGAGGAAGCCACCACCTACAGCCAGACAAATGCTTTATTTTAAAGGGTCATAGGTGTAAATGTGCAAAAGTCTCGCATGAGCCTTCTTGGATAACCTCATTGAGGGTTGTGATTATGTTGCCAGCCAATTAAGCTAACTCAGTATAGTGCAGAAATCATTTAAAGATCAAGTCAACATTAAGGAACTATAGTTAGTTTGGATAAAATTTCCATAGAAAACGTTGTCTAATTTTAAGGATCTTTTTCAACAGCTATTTTTAATAAAACTTCAGAGCTGAATGTAAAATTATACCTTTGTTGAATTAAAAACCAGCCCAACAAACCAGCAGCAAGCCACTAGGAAAAGCATTTGCCTTTATGATGCAAGGATTAAGCTGAGACCTCGGGCCTCCACAGGACTTCTTAATCCACTCTGTGAGTGTTTGGCATGAAGAAATCTTGTTCTGAGAGTGTTCTTTTCAGAACTAGTGTATGGATCCAATAAACCAGCAAAAAGCAATGAAGATAGTAATTTTGAAAACAAAGATAAATATAATATCTGAAAAAGGTTTTCTATTTATGTCCTCGTTCATAATGCTGTAAAATTTGGATATTTTATTTTTTACTTTCATAGATTTTAGACAGAGTCTTTTCAGCTGAGGTCAGCAGGAGGAATCTGTTCATGTTAGTGCTATAAGCTCAGGCCTGTTTATTAAAGAAAAGATACCTGATAAAATAATGTCTTCTTTAGCCATCATTCCATCACCCAGAATTTTATTTGGAAGAAGCCCTTAAAGTTACTAATAAATAGAAAGAAACACACATCTCAGAAGAAAATGACCACATATGTAGCTGGGAGCAAAAGATTGCCTCTTTAATATAGAGACCAAATGATATGTTCATTGATTTATATCCCCAAAGGAGAACTAAAAAATAGAAACGCCTCCCTCTCACAAACAAACAAAAAAAAAAAAAACAGGAAAAAGGAGGCATTTTCAAACCACAAGAATGAAGTTATGTTTTCTTTGCTTGCACAGTTATGTGTGGGTAATGTCTGGATGTAGAGAAATGTTATTCCTTTCCTCAAGTCAAATAAGAATAATAAATAAAACTTTGGAAAATGAAGAAGTCTTAAACCCACTAAAAGAATCAGTCTCCTAAAAAGGGCTGTGGAGCACTCTGTCAGATCTGCTACTGGAGTGAGACAGAGCAAAGCTCTGCAATAAAAGTTAACATGCAGCTTTAAAAGGCTGTGGTCACATGTTGCTTCATGCAGTGCTAAGAGGAGCATAAAAAGATGCTAATGTTTTATTTTTATGATCTAAATTGTTATTTGCGGTTAATCAAAGTTAACCTAGCTCTGCTTAAAGCTGATTATGTGGCCAGTTAATTTCAGGTGTCTCTTTTCACAATCCAGCCCCAGGACACTTCTAGGATAACACTTTGCTTACAGGCACAAAGGAGGCATAAAACCCCCTTTTTAAAATGTCCCTTTGCCCACTGGCATGGCTCCACCCCAGCTGTGCCCAAGTCCTGCCCCTGGGGTGTTGCTGATTCTCAGCACAGCTGACAGAGGAGAAGCAGCACCATCAGCTTTATGTCCTCAGTGAAGAACAGAAGTAGGGACAGGGATATTCACCCACTGTAAGGAACTAATTTAGTCAGCTGGTATGTGCAGCCTCCCTCTGTAGTCACTGGAGAAAGAAATGCTCCTCTGGAGAGTGACTACAATCAGGAAACTAATTTTGGTGCTTGGAGCTGCAAAATGGACACATCAGTCATTTCCATGGACTCTAGAAGAAGATGAGGAATAGGAGGCAAAGCAAGGTGCTTATGGCAGAATAGCCCCTGTAAATGGAGGGGAAATTAATAAACTCCTCCAAAGCAAAGCATTGTAAGCTAGTCACCCACAGTCAGCCATGTGCCTAGGCCCCAGGCTGTCCTTCATCTCTGAGATGACAGTGTCAGCCTTTGGCTCAGCTGTGCCTCTTCTGGAGGTGCAGGACCGGGCATTTTTGTTTTCTCAGACTATTTTATGTTCTGACTTCATGACCCGTGAGACCCACGACACACCATTTCTGCAAGGTCCTAAGGACTGGTTTGTAGGACAGCTTTTCACTGCTCAGTGCAGTTGTGATCCCTCACACTGGGCTGCTCCCTCTGAGTCCATGCCTGGTGCTGATCAGCTCCCAGGGGACTGACTAATCCCTTGCCTGGGACTGCTGCACCCACCCCCTGAATCAGGTCCGACTGCAGAGCCACACATCTGCAGCAGTTGTTGTCAGGCTGCAAGACCTGCTCAGTCCCTGGCATCCACAGAAACCTCTTTTAGAAACCTAGCCTTTCCTGGCTCTCTACAAGCACTGGTGTGATACTGGAAAAGCAGAGAAGGAAGAGGACCAAGAACTAATGAGGGTAAAGTGCATTCCTGTAGATTCATGCTGACTTTTCTGTAGCTATGCACACTGAACAGGGGTGGTGTTGTTTTTGGAAATGTGGTGAGTGAGGACTGAAATGATTAAACAGGACATCCTTCAGGTGCTTTGAAGGAGGGCCCTGCAACCACCCAAGCAGAATCAGGGAAAACAGCCTGTGTAACTTGCAGGGAGATCTGCAAGCTCCTGCAAAGTCAGGTGTGATGTGAGCTCAACACACCAGTTACACCCCTCCTGCACAGCACCATTCTTCCAGCAAAGGAGGAGGGGGACACATAACTAATGGGATGTGGCACTTGGGGACATGGGTTGGTGGCGGGCTTGGCAGTGCTGGAGCAACAGCTGGACTCAATCTTACTGGTCTCTTGCAACTTAAATGATTCAATGATTTTCTACCAGCTCCTGTGAAGTGAGAGTGTGCACAGTCAGTGAGACAACCTCCACTCCATGAGGTCATGACCTCACTCAGGTCAACTCCAAACTTTTCTGGTTGTTCTGTATTTTTCAGAGTTCAAGCTGAGTTGGCACTAACAGACCTAAATGACCCGGATCAGCCTCAGCATGGCCTTCACCCATGCTCCTAGCACAGGTCAGGAGCTCATTTAAGCTCAGCCCTGGATTTTGGCTTTGTTTGAGGAGGGCTGGTCTTCTGCAAGCCATGGACCCTGCTGTTGCTTGGCTTTACCTCTGAGCTTTGCCTGAAAATCAGGGCTCTTGGTTAGACTGGCCATCATCTCTGGCCTGGGTACTGTGGGATGGACCCTGGGCTGCTGAGGGTCCTGCCAGGCTGGCTTGAGGCACCCCTGTGGCTCCTGGGCCTTGGGGAGCCACTGGCCAGTGCTGTGCACTTACAGGCAGGCTGGATTCAATGAGAAAATGTCCTCATTCCTCAAGTCCTTGCCAAGCTTTAAAGAGCTGACGTAGAAACACTTTTAAAGTACAGAAATATATGCATTGGGTGGCTGCATCTATTCTGTATTTCACCCAACATGACTAGAGCAGGCTGAACCCAGCAGGTCAGTGTTGGAAGCCCTACAAGACTGCACCCACAATGTTCATAGCTGAATTTGGTAGAAGTCTTCTGTGTTGTAGAAGCCCTATCAAGCCCAAATGTCAATTCTGACCTTTTGGCATTCAACATTCATGGTAATCCTGTCATAGAGAAGTGGAAGAACTCCATTCCCACCAAATTTTCAGCTGTTGCAAAGCTGTGAGCCTGGTCATTTGTCACTGAATGTTCCCTGGTACTTTGCAATACTCAACATAATTGATACCTGTCATTTTGCCAAATTTTGAGTAACAACTGTCTCTCTGCCTAAATGCCTCCAGCAGCTCCAGTAATTTAAATAGATCCAGCACACTTCTGTATTGGCAGCTTCACAAGCTTCATAATTCTGTGGTGTTCTCTGTGCAGTATGGGATGTATATAATTCTGTTGGTACTGTGTTTTCCAGCCACAAGCAGAGCAAGAGTTAATTCTTATTTTTGTTGAAGTACTAAGTGGGAAGCTAGGTCATGCATAAATCCTCATTGTGCTAGGTGCTGTACAAGCAACGAATAAAAATGATCCCAGGCTCAAGGATTCTCTGTTAGTAGCTTGTGTCATAATTAAATTTTGTTAGGACACTTTAGAATTTCCCTTTCCTCATAAATGAAATATCCATATACATTTATATCTCTATAATAAAAGAAAAAATCTGTACACTTTTATTGTGGATGATAAAAAAGAAAATATAATACTATTTTCAAAGTAACTTGGATATAGGAATTGGAATGTGTGAGGGTGAGGGAAAAGATCTGTTTCTTGTATACTTTTGGGTTATATACACCTAAAGTTGTCCACTTTATAGAGAAAGGAAGAAGTATTTGTTGTAAAAATAGTCTCACACGGAGCACACTGAATTCAGGTGGAGAGCACAGAGCAGGAGCTGGTGCCCTTTTAAGAATCAAATATTGTGTCTTCATGAATAAAGCTCTGACAGTAAAGATAAGAGAAGAAAATACAGGAACCATGTGATATATTAGCAGAATGTTTTACAAAGTCCCCCACAAAGCATCCGCTGCACTTGAAAAGCCTAACCAGCCCAAGTGAGAAACTATTCACAAATTTAGTATTCAGATTACATACTCTGCCTTTTCAACTGCTCTCTGTACAATGAATGCCTGTACAACTGCACTAACAGACACAGATCTACAGTTTCTGTGGCCTTTGAGCTAATATGAGTATTATGCCTCTCCATAAATTACATCTGCATGTCCTGAAAATACCAACTGTTTTAATAGGAATTAATCTATAGGCTTTTATCTTGGTGAAAGACAAGGGGTGCAGTATGTTGCGTCCCTTTTAAAATTAATAGAGTATGCTCTGAAGGTATTCAAGGATGTTCATTATTTTCTTTATAGGTCCATTTATTGATACATATAAGCATAAAACAGTGCTTCATTGTAGGGAAGAGGAGGAGATGGAATAACAAATAGATTGGTGCTTATATGGTTTTTAGATTGCCCAACGCACAGTTAAGTAAAGAAAGGTCTGTGTTTGTCCTCTTCAAAGTATATTGGGACTGGATCCAGCTCAGCTTCAAAGTGCCCCTTCTGTGGGAAGGGAAGAGAGGGCTCAGTCCAACAGAAGAGAGCCGATGCAGGGGTCTGCTGCTCAGTGTGGCACATCAGCCTCTTTTAATTTGCTACGTTCACATAAGTCTGGAGCTTACTCTGTGCTGAGCCACTATTTACATGAGCACCCAATAGAAGGTTTTGGGAGTGAATTCCTAGAGCACCTTGACCTTATACGGGCATATAAAAAAGGGAAATTAGAAACTTTAAAGCAGAATTTACATAAAAAGAATGATGGAGGTTTCAAATAATAATTCTCGCACATGTGCATACACACACACACACACACACACACACACGTATATGGGTGAAATATTTAAATATTTAGCTGAAAACAGGCTGAGCCCATCCAACATATCAAAGCATATAGCTGTCAAATGATGAGAAATTAAACTCTCCTGTGAGACACCAGGAAGCTCTGTTATCTGCAGCACACAGGAGGGGAACCAAGGCTCAGGGAGACTGAGCAAGTGCCAAGGAGGAGATCACAGCTCTTGAGTGGGTGGTTGATGGCACAGCCTGTGATCCCGGGGACAGCTGGACTTGGGTGGCAGGACACTGTCCCAGGGCAGGCAGGGGTCCTGTGGATGGCAATGGAAAGCCCAGGAGCTCCAGGAAGGGCTTTTTCAGAGGTGTGCCAGAGGGACCTCTGTAATGTGGCAAAGCTGAGAACTGCTCTTGGGACACTGCTTGGCAGAAGAAAAGCTCTCATTGCTTTAATTGCTGTGTTTCAGAAATGCAGACCTGAAATGCAGGGCGATAATGGCTTGGCCAAAATCATGCAGAGGACCTCTGGTCATTGATGGATGTGAATCCAGCTCTCTTGATCCCCAAGCCATCACTTGGCCCTCAAGATCAGCACAGCAGCTCTGCTGAGCTGGGCAATGCAAATCACTGTGGAGCTCTTGCTACAGCCCAGAGCCAAGTTCTGCCTTGAAACCAGTGATTCAGCCCTGTGCTGCTGTAGTGAGGATGTGTTCATCTCTGCAGCCCTTGGAGTTAGCAAGCTGATTTACAAAGCCAATCCTGCCACTTTTTTTCCCACCCTGTACTTTTCCCTTGGTCACTCCTCCTTGTTTTCACAGCTTCATTTGGTTTCAAAAGCTTGCAGAGCAGCTTAATTAAAAAAATCAGAAAATATTTACTGTAGAGGATGGGTCTGGCTTTTCCCATCAGCTTCCATGGCTCATGCAGGTTCCAGCAGCTTTGGGAGAAAAGCTGTTAGCTATTAAGTTATTACCTGTATGGAGAGCCAGCTGGAAGCTTTCAGTTTTCAACATTTTGATGAAAAGCACCATAAAAATCTTGACAACAAGACTTGTAGCATTTCAATGACATGTTTTGCATTTGTCCCCACTTTTAATGGTCTGTAAAAGTGATCGAAGGCTTCAAAATGCTGCCGAGACCCACATCTCAGGAATTTTTACCCCCCAAAATGAAGAGGGGGAGGGAGGGTGGGGGGAAAGACAAAACACCAAGTGTGTGCTGTTGAGTGAATTCATTTGGACAGCTTTTGGGAAGTCACTTTCCATCTGGAGGAGAGTGTCCGCAAGGAGAGTTATTCCGGCATAAACTGTTACGGTATAATTACCCAGCTCCAGCTATGCCAGTCTATTTTCTGGTGTAGGCAAGCCAAGTCTAGTTGTTGATACGTAGGCGTGGGAAACATGAAGTCTGCTTTCTAGGCTCAGCTCTGAGTGCTCTCTGTGGCCAGTCCCCTGACCTTTCTCCCTTCTTCCTATGCAAAATGAGAAGAGTTGAGTTAAACCCACTTCACAGATGTGGTGTAGTGACTAATTGGCTCAAATTTGTGGTGTTGGGGAAAGAGCTGTCAATTAACTGTAGTGTCTTGGGCTGGCTGAATCATTTAGTGTCTTTTCCAAAGTGGGGTTTGTCTCCCTCTCTCAGGGTTGGGTGGCTCTGCTGCTATTCTGCAAAGCAGAACCTCATTTGATGTGAAGTGGCAGCACTAATAAAACCTGGGGTTCACCTTGTCTCTAACAACAGTATTGTGCTTGTATGTAGTGAGTGCAAGAGTTAAAGCTTTTCCTTCAAGATTTTGTAGTTAAAATTTTGCCTCAAAGCAAAATTTTCCAGGACCTGGAGCCTTTGATATAAAGAATGTGGGTATGGAGTGATGGTGGTACTCCATTGGCGTTTCTCTGAAACTCAGTGGCAAAATGCAGGTGTCACTCTCCTTTGGAACCAATGAAAATCAAGGATAACTCTTCCATTATTCCCATCAGTTGCTCTGTTGGGTCAAAAGGCTCAAGGGTGTATGGGCAGTCTGATTCCCGATGCTTTCTAGGGTGTACTTGCTTAATTTTGTAAATTGAAATTTCATCATTTCAACCTCAGCTTCTCAATGGGCTGTGAACTCTGGTGCCTAATGATGGCATTACCAGAGTCACCAGTGCCCAGCAGCTCTAAGAGAAGAGAGCAGGACAATGCTGTTGCATCTGGTCCAGAACCTGTGGAAAGCTGGGAAAACTTCTGATGAAACATAGCACAAATTCATCCTCAGACAAGAGAGTTGAGCTGGGGCAAGCTCCAGAGGGGATTTGTGGGGTGTCTCCTCAGTGTGTGGATGTCCCATCGCTGTGGGAAATACTCGGGGCCGTTCCTTCAGCCTTGGCTGTAGGGCAGCGAGAGGATTTCCCTCAGGACTTTAATGCTGGTTTTTACACTTTTCCCAGCACACCGACTTCCCGGGACAGGGGTGGAATACCATAATAGAGGCTTTACTTGCACCCGGGCCGCCTCCACGCGGAAACTCCACTCATATCAGCCGCCAATGTTTAATTAAGTGACAAGCCGGGCCGCCCCCCGGGCGGTTATAAATAGAAGTGCTGAATCATGACTCCGGCGGTCCCTCCGCCCGGCCGGCGGGAGCCCCTGGGTGGCGGCTGCCGGCGGGGTGCGGGGGGTGCCGGGCGCGGAGCCGCCCTGAGGGGCCGCGGCCGTGCCCTGAGGGCGCGCGCGCCCGCCCGCCCGCGTGAGGCGCGGGGCGCGCACTGTGGCGGCGGCGGCGGCCGCACTTGTCCTGTAATCGATTGCCGAGCGCGCTGAGCGGCCTCGCGCCGGCTGCGGGCACCCGCCCCCCGCCGCGCCGGCCCCGCGGGGGCTGAGGCGCCGCGGGGCGGGAAAGGGTCTGAAGGTGGAGAGGGGAGCGAGTGTGTGTGTGTGTGTGTGTGTGTGTGTGTGTGAGGGACTGAGCGTGAGTGTGCTAGGGATGAGTGTCCATGGGATTGAGTCTGAGGGGGTGTGTATATGAGAGACTGAGTGCGAGTGAGGCAGCGAGTGTGTCCGTGTGAGGGACTTGGAGGGGAGACCTGAGTGTGAGGGAGGGAGTAAGTGAGTGCGTGTGCAGGGCTGAGTGTGAGTGAGGGAGTGAGAATGTGTGAGGGGCTGGCCGCGCGTGAGGGAGAGAGTGTGAGTCCGTGGGGGGGTACTGAGTGTTGAGGGAGTGAATGAGTGTGCGTGGGATTGAGCCTGAGGGAGGGACAGTGTGTGTCTGAGGGAGTGTGTGTGGAGGAGGTGTGTATGGGTGTGAGGGAGTGCGCGTATCTGTGAGGGAGTGTATGTGTGTGTGTGTGTGTGTGTGTCAGGCAGGGTGTGCGCGTATCTGTGTGTGAGGGAGGGAAGGGAGTGTGTGAAGGAGGGAGCGAATGAGTGTGTGTCTCTGTGTGTGTGTGTGTCTGTGGGAGGGAGGGAGAGCGGCCGCCGCCGCCGCCGCCGCCGGATCGGTTTCTCGGGGTTTGACCAGCTGTCCCAGGCTAACCCTCTGCTCTCTGAAGATGGAGGAAGTAAAAACAGGATTACCCTTAGCTACGGCTCCTCCGCCGCCTTAGTCCCCCCACAGCCAACTGCCGTGCACAAACACACCTCCACTGGGCAGAGGGAGCCGACACTAATAAACACACAAACAAAAGGGGGATGGAACTGACTCACTGCCTGCGCGGCTGAGGTAAATCTGCGCCTGGCTTCTTATTATTTCTTTCTTTTTCTTTCTCCCCTCCCTTCCTCCCCTCCTCTCCTCTCCCTCCCCGGTCCCCCCTTCCTCGGCGGGAGGAGGGACAGCTCCGTTCCGGGGCCGGCGGGACGCGGGGCTCGGTCCGTCTGTGCGGGTCTGTGTGTGCGGAGGGTCCCCGAGCCGAGCGCGGCTGTGCAGCATCCCCGCGGGCGCCGATGACTTGTTGCTGTTAGCCCAAAATATATTAAAAAAAAATTTAAAAAAAAAAAACCCTAACAAACCAACCAAACGAAAAACCCCCCACGAAGACCAGAAGGAAGCAGGGGCAGAAGCCGCGGCGGGTCTCGCCGGTCCGTTACCCAGCCCGGCCCCGCTGCCATTTCCCTCAGCGCCCGCCGCCACCTGCGCGCCCCCGGGGGGCTGCGGCCTGCGGCGGGGAGAAGGGGGAAAAGGGAATAAAATGACAAGCGAGGCAGGACTTCCATGACTTTGACAGGTTGTGGCAGGGGCGGGGAGAGGCAGGATGAGGCGCGGAGCCCGGCGTCGCCCAGGGCCGGAGCGGCGCTCCGGGGAAGTTGGCCCGGGTTTGCTGCGCGGGGTGTGAGTGCGCCCGCCGGGCCCCCCTCTTCCCATCCCGCCTCTCATCCCCTCTTCTCATCCCGCCCCGCAATCCCTCCGCTCCCCCCGATCCCGTGGAATCCGTAAGGAACCGGTGGATCAAGTTTTCCTCTCTCTCTCTCTCTCTCTCTCTCTCCGCGCTAGTTAATCGCATTGCTGTAGCACCGGCTGACCTCCCTCCCTCTTTTTTTTTTCTTTTTTTCTTTTTTTTTTTTTTTTTTTTTTTTTTTTGTTCTTCATCTTCCTTCAAAGTATGTGCCATTCCTGAGCGAGTTTCCCCGCCGGCTCATCCCGGGGCTTCCCGGCTCCGCATGCCCCACCTGTAAGTGGCGGGGGCGAGTTTCTCTCCCCTATCCCTCTCCCCCCTCCCCGTCTCTTTTTCCCCCTCCTCTTCTCCCCCCGCCTTTAAAAAAACATTTTTTTAAACTTTCTCCATCTTTCTGTGTCTTCAGCTCGAGCAAAACTCTCTCCCTCCATTCCTGGTGGAGAGGCTCAGCAGCTGGGATTTGCCATCACCAGCCTAAAAATGGTGACCAAACTTTTTCTTTTTCCCTTTCCTCTTCCTCCTCCTCTCCCCATTGAAGAAATAAAAAAAATAAAATTCAAGCCATGTTTTAATTTAGGTTATAGATGTTTCTGTGTTTCTTTTTGTCTTCCTTTCTCTTCCTCCTCCCTTCCTCCCCTTTCTTTCCTTCCACTTCATTGGCTGGGATGATCCTTCCCTGTTGCTTCTGATGTTTCTTTCTTTTTCTCAGTGTGTGCCTGCCTACCTGGACTAGGGGGAAGATAAGGTAATTTTGAAGGGCTTGAGGAAGTGGCTTACCTGTTCTGAAAACTTTTTTGCGGGTTTTTGGTTTTTTTGAGATTTCTTTTTAAGAGTTGTAAAAATCAGTAATTGAAGAGAGTTTGGTAGCAGCTAGGCAGGTTGAAATTTAAGTGTTATGTGCTGAATGCCTTGGGAATTTGATCTGCTTTATACCAAAGAAGAGCACAGAGAAAAGTATTTATTTATTGGGGGAAAGGCAGGGAGTGGGGGGGGAGGGAAGGAAAGAGGGTTAAGGGAGGGGGAGGGAAGTGGTTTTGGAGACAAGAAGTGAAGCTGCCTGTTTTCCAGTAAGTAATGGAGAAATTCCAGGAGCCAGGGCTAAATATACTTGGCGATCAATACAGAAATGGCTCATTGTGAATAATTTAGCTGCCTGGTGCAGTGAGAGTTTTGAAACTAAAGGCAAAAAAGAGGCCGTGGAGGGAGAGAGGAAATAAAATTTTCCTCTGGTCATGTCAGATTCTTAACTTTTCTACTTTAAAGAACATAGTTATGATTATTGATCTCTCCTTCTCCCCCCCCCCCCCCCAATATATATCAAATGATAGCTAGGGGGTGTCATTCTATACAGTTACTTGGGTTTCGGGAAAGTAATAGCTTGTTCTGTGTCAGCAAAGTGCTTCCAGAAACTTTAAGATTGCTTCACACCACAAAATGCGTGATCTGGGAGTATGAAATGTGATGTTTGGCCCTGTGCTGTGGCAAATAAATAGGGTTAGAGTGAACAGGTGTGTGTACAGGTGTGTGTGCACACAGAGGTGTGAGACAAAGCTGGAACAACTGTGTCCAAGGGGAATGCACACGGGAGGGTTTATTTGGTTTAGACCAGGAGGCAGTGTCTTGTAGTGTGTGTGAAAAGAGCAATTGTTAGTAGTATCCATATCCTCAAAGTCTCTTCTGGCTGCAGATAGAGCAGATAATTGATAAAGCATTACCATCCCAGCTTGAAGAAACAAGAAGAAAGTCAGGGAAAAAACTCTGAGATCAGGCAAAAATGTGAGTGGGGCACAGAGAGAGGGGTATGGTCAGACCAGGATGATCCAGGTGTCACCTGGCCAGGAGGCTGCTGCATGTCTGCTCACATAATTTACAGGAAGAGTTCAGTGATTTGCAAACGAGCACATGCAGTGCACTGGTGTGTTTCTCTAGGCAGTGGTTGCAACAGCAATAAAATGGGCAACTACTTAGGGCTTTAAGTAAGTTTAATCATTTAATGGTTGATACTGACAGGCGTCTCTGAGGGTGTACTTTTCTGCCTTGCAGCACTGCACTTTGACTATGGAAGCAGAGGCTGTTGATGGATATATTACATGTAAGTAGTCATTTTTTGTTTGATTGTTCTGAATTACTTTTCTTTTCCTACTCTCCTTTGTATAATGCAGAAACCTGAAAGTTTAGTTTCCTTGTGTACAGTGTCTGCATTGACACTGAATTAGTAGCATTTAAATATAAACTCTCTGTATGACTGAGAAATGCATGGGGATGGGTGCATGGGTGATTATCTCTAGGTTTAAATATTTCCTGAGGGTGAATGAACTTTGCAAATTAGAGAGAGTTCCTCTCCAGCAATTCAAACTGCAGCCAAAAACTTTTTATGCCTTTCCCTATGTATTTCTCTTGTTTTCTGTGTGGGGGATTGTGCTTTGTTTAAGTGTCACTTAACCCAGAGCTTTTCGGGGAAGGTCTGTATGGTCATTTACTACTCCAGTCTTCCCTTGCCCAGCCTGGATTGTCCCTGTCTGCTAATGCAAAAGTAATCCTAACTTAAAACCAACAGCTGGGACAAGGTGTGCCACATGAGTGTGAGTAAAAGACTGGTGACAGTAGCTTTGAGGGAGCTCTTAAAATCAGCCAAATGTTACTTGGGGCTACTGAGAGCCGAGGTCTGACAGACTCTGGAAGACCCCGCTAGTGAAGGAGGGAAGGGCAGGGGCGAAGGGAGCCCAGCGGGTTGTGCTCCTTCATCTTTGTGTATCTGTGCTGAAGAAGGGATACAAACTTACAGGGACCTGTGTTGTGCTCGCAGGTGACAATGACTATTCGCCTGAGAGGGAGCACTGCGGCATGGCCATCGACCTCACCTCTAGCACTCCCAATGGGCAGCACACCTCCCCCTGTCACATGGCAGGCAGTAAGTCTCCTCTTAAGCCTGTTTCTAGCTGAGGGTTGGGTTGGTCTGGTCCTCCTGGTCCTTGGTTTGCTTACCAGGTCTTAGCCACTGCTGTTGGCGTTGCTAATAACAGAGGAGGACAAGGAGGATTTTCTCATTTTCTCTGTTTTTGGTTCTTGTTCGTGCTGGTGTCTCATCTAAACATGAATGGGATTACTAGTCTGAACTATCCCAAGGTGGCATTTGAGAGCTGGTCCGTACCTGCTCCAGGTAGGAAAACACTAGGGTTGACATGTGCTAGTTTTGTTTCCTCATGTTCTGAAATCCAAATAGAAATTGTTGTTATTATTATTGCTACTATTACTTACTTTGCTTCCTGAAACAGCTTGAAGTAGCTTTATTTGAAAACAAACACATTTTATTTACAAAACTATAGTTGATTTTAACAAACTGAAAGGAGTTTGGTTTAGAATGTCGGGTAGAAACTGAGAGTTTAGTGAGTCTGCACAGAGAGAGTGTAAAGAGCTGATAATATTTATAGAATTATCCTCCTGTTGTATATGTGAGGTGGATAAATGTATTTTTCGCAATTTCATAAAAGCAACAATCTTCATTGTCTGTGTGTGTGAGTGCCCTACCTTGTTTAAGTGTTGGTTACAATGTTACATCAAGATATTTACCTTAATGTAACCTCTGCACTCAGAGTCCTGAAAAAATGTAGTGGGCTTTGCTTTCAACATACTTAGTGTTCCTCTCTATGTGAAACTAATTTTCTTTCTGGTTTGGGTGTACTACAGATACATATTTATCTATTTAAACTGAGGGTTACTCTAATGCCCTACTGAAAGCTCTGAAAGACAGAGCTTCTAGGATTGCTTGCTTAAAAATGCACAGTGTATTGCCTTCAGAATCTTTCTGAGAAAAAGATGTTACTTTCCTTTAAGAATTCTTTCCTCTTGCAAATTACGGGTAAAGCGCAGTTTTATGAGCCTTTAAACTGAGGGTTATTATGAAGATCTCTCAATTATATACATGTTGCTGGAGAATATGATTTCTAATACCGTGGACTGAACTTTATATGACAACCACCCATAATTCAGCATCTTTAGACAATTTCAATTGTGCTGCACTGGGATTCTGATATACTTTATTATGTTGTAAAAGTTTTACTACTCACTTTCTTCATTTTCTTTGTTTCCTTTTTATTAATGGGAGGGCTTCATTGGAAGGGAAAAAAGTATCTGTGTTTTAAATCTTCTTTATATTCTAGACTGAAAACCAAAGTCAAATTAGGAATAAAAGATCTAGAATGAAGTAATGCAAAAGGCTTTAACACGCTCAGTATTTTCATGTTCATTGTGTTAACATTTTCAATAGTTTTTAAACTTCGTTAGTTCTTTGCAACACATATGTATCTGCAGCCTTGGTGAATATCTTATTTTTTTTAGAGGGGTTTTTTGGCCTATCATAGGTGTCTCAAATGCTTTGAGATTAGGATGTGCTGCTGTTGAAAAATTAAGGGCTCTGCCTGGGTTTCCCAGGCCAAACAAAACTCAAGCTTCTTAAATTTATATTAATTTATTTACTCTTTGCAGGCTTAGGATTGTTTTACAGAGAGGCGGCTTGTGCTGCCTTCAACATGGAAGATATTGATCAGAGGTTGTGGGATTTTGTGGCAGCTGTTACATTGGTTCATTTAAGGTTTTTGGCCAAATCTTGAATCTGGCATCTGTAGGCTAAATCACCAGGCTGGGCTTTAGAGCTTTCCACCTGTTTTGTGAGGCACAGGAAATCCTTTTAAAGGTTTGGTAACCCAGGGGCCTGCACCTCTTTTTAAAAACTCTTTTGGGTTTTTTTTGGTATTTTAAAAGGAAAGATAGAGGTGGAATAGCTGTTTGAAATATTTTGTATGAATTGAGTGGCTCCCAGTGGACTGACCCATCATCCATTGTTTTAGGTAGAGGCAGTGGCCGTGTTCTATTTCAGACCGGTTTGATTTCCAGTGGGTTGCTGGAGATTAAGTGATGTTGGCTGCCATTACAGCACAGCCCAGGGTGTGTCATCCTGGCTGGGCAGGACTTGGGAGTGGAGGAGGTGATACAGGGAGCAGACCCCAAATATTTCACTCCTGGATTGGTTGCCAGTCACTGCCAGAAGTGCATGGCCCTCTTTGGCTGTGTGCTCTGGATGTGCACCTGCAAGGTAGAGATCCAAGTTTTGACCTTTGTTCTCTTCTTGCCTTCCACTGAATTGTTTTGAACCACAGCTCTTAATTTAGTCGGAATTTGTGTCTGGCTCAGAAGGAGAAACACCAAAAGAAGGAAATTTCTTGGATCTGTGCTGAAATGACTGAGTAGTGCTCTCCCAGCAACAGCAAAATTATGTGCTGGGTAAAGAGTTTTCTATGTTCATTAGCCCCTGGCAATCTGTGTTAGTAGTTCTGTCTGGATTACTGATGTTTTCAGGTTCTATTCCAAAAGGGTTTGGGTCAAACATTTTGGATGCTGCATCCTTTAACCTATTGTCATTTTCAAGTATCTAGATGGTATTTGTAGGTTATGGACGAGGATGACACTCAATTTTCCTTGTGAATGAGATGATCCTGAAAGATGAATCACACTAAATCACCTGTCATAGCTAACTGATGATCTTACATATACCTGCCTTTAGCAGAACACTGCATGTGTGTTAGCAGATGCTCTGTTCTAAAATACTTCACTGTGGTTTTATGTAAGCAAAGATTTAAAATACATGTAAATAGTCAAACCAAAGAGGTTGATAGATCATCTCACTTTTCTCTACAGCAAAAGATGAATTAGTGTTACACCTGCTGAGTACAGATGATATATTTACATAGCCCCAAATCTGGAAGTCCAGATTTTCTTTTGATCTTCTGTAGGAAAACTCTTACAAAGGCTGACACCCAGAGCTGGGTGTCACAGGCTTGCTCAATTAACTTTGTGTTGGTACAAGAGAGTTCCCTGCATGGCCCTAAGCCCCCCCACAGACCCCACCGAGTTCAAGGGAGTCTGTCTTGTTCCCGTCCGTGAGTGCTGAACTGGGCTATGAGTGATCAGAAACCTCCGAATAGGAACTGGCATGCTAATTAAAGGCTAATGGGGAATCCTTATAAAAGAGGCTTTAAAAAGAAATAATTCCCAGTCACCTCCCCACAATGCCACACTGAGTTCTTACTACAGTTATTAGAGATATTTTTTTCCTCTAGGTTAAAATAGACTTAGAGGAATGTCTGCTTTAGAAACTGCAGGGGCACAGTTGTTCAATTAGTTGACTCAATCATTGCTTTGTATAGGATGAAGGACACTTCTCTAAGATCACTGGCCTGGTATCATAGGGAAAATAGTAGCAGCAGCTATTAGCATCTGACAGTCAGCGACAAAGGCAATTTCCCCTTAAATTAGAGGCTTGACAGTGGGTGTCCCAGTTAACTTTCTTATCTTTGCTTTCATAGACAAAAGGAGCCCTTAAATGAAACAGAGTCAGAACAATCATAAATATCAAACCCAACATCTGATGTTTGAAACCGATTAAAATTGTGGTGTGCTTTCAGGAGGTGTTTATAGTAGCTGGAAGCATTAGTAAGTTATGAGAATTAATTCATTAAGAGAATAAGCCACGTCGGCTGACTCTGCTGCTGGAAATAATGAGGTGATGGCGTTTTCTCCGAGGTGGGGAACGATCACGCTGTCTGACGAGATCACTAATTGGGACAGCAGCACTACGTGGGGATGATTTCAGCAGTGGTGTTTAAAGAGAACTTGGGCAAGGTTTCATTATAATGTAGCCAATGCTATATTCCAAGTGATCAGGGTGGACTGTTGGTTGCACTTTTTTTTGTGGCATCAAAGCCCCAAATCTTTCCTGATCACTTTCATTTTTGAAGCCTGAGTTGTCATACAACTCCTGTTTTGTCCTGAGCAGAGAGTTACAGGTACCACAGCTGTATTGGCGCATCTGAAGGGATAAAGAAATGTAATTTTGGAATGAAACCACATAAAGTTAAAAGTTGCACCATGCCTCAGCTCTGTAGCAAACAAGCCTTGTCACCACCAGAATTTACTCCCAGGCATGTGGGGCTGAACCTTGCTCTGGGATTCTTTCCTGGCTCAGTATGTGTTGTGGGCTTTTCAGCAGGATGAGGTGATGGAGGTTTTCCTTTAGGGAGGGTGGTTGAAGCTGGCCGGGCTGGGCTGCAGAGAGGGACTGAATCAGTGCTTTGAGGCAGTCACTCCCCTGATGTGTGCACTGGGGCATGAAGAATTCTGGCAGCCAAACTGCTGTGCTCTGAACTGGGGATTCAGGTCTCCTTTTCTTCCAAATATCTTGGAAAGTGCTAAAAACTTGGACCTGATCACCTCGAGATGCTGAGGAATGTTCTTTCCTCAGCAGCCTTTAAGGAGTATGGTAGGCAGCATTTATTGGTCTTGGTATCTCCTGCCTCAGTGCAGGGAGGTGGACTTTTGACAGTCACTTGAGATGCCCTCTAGTCCTTTGTGTCTGACTTTGCAGTCTTGACACTTTGATTTTTTAGCACTCAGCTATGGAATTGCACGGTGATGCCCAATACAGATGTACCTGTGGTTTGGCAGATTGAAGGACAGTGAAGATGGACTTTGCCAAGATGAGCTCAGACATGAGGGATGAGCTCAATAAAATGTGGCAGGGAACTGTAAGAAGTAAGCTCCTTGGGCACTTACAAGAGCACGGTCTTTGCTTCAGTCTTTTATCCTCAGACTTCCTGGGAATTGCCAGGGCAGGAGTGGTAATCAAAGTTTTAGTAGTGGAAATCAAAGTTTTAGCCATTTAGCTTTCTTGGAGTTTGAGAAGAAAAAATATTAAATGGAAAGGCAATCATCAGGATTTTAACAGAGATAGAGGGGTTTTCCACACCTAAGAAACCGAAGCTCTGCAAAGTAGTGTTACACTTTGTTTCTTGAAAATAAACTACAACCCAAACAGAGGAAAGGGTTAACTGGAAATTAAGCATTTCCTGGGATGTACCTTAAATTGTTGTAGCTTTATCCACATCAGCTCAGATTTTTCACACTGGTGTGGTTGAAATCATGAAATAGTTCCTCTGATAGGAACTCTATGTAAACCAACTCAGAGTAGCCACTGAAATGAGTTGGTGTTTGAGTATCTGTAGCCCACACTGCAACGGTGAAGGGCTCCCCTGGGTGTTTTTCCTGTCTTCTGCCACAGTCCTGGCATTCCCGATGGAGCCACACACTCGGCTGCAAAAACATTCCTCCCTCTCAGTGAGTGTTATAACGAGGGTGGAGTGAAATGATCAGTTAATCTCATTAAATAGGTTTTTATTCATTCTGATGGAAGTCCCTTGAAAGGTCATCTGCCAGGGCTTTGTTGCAGCACACACCTTTCTTGGGAAGCTTCTGTTATTCTCTTGGACTGTCAGGTTCAGTTAACTTTCCCTGGTACACACCCTGTTACAACACTGTGCTCTTGCTAGCTTTGTAGTCAGCAAATTTTCAGTGTTTGCTTCTGGAATTTCAGTTCCTTTTCAGACATGCCAACAAAAAGAGCAATCCTCATCTTCCATGAAGTATGGCACTTTGAGAGCAGCTGGATGACAAGATACCTGTTGGAGGAGAGTGTTCTGTGTTTCCCATCCCTGAATCTGGGGGAAGGTGCTGCTCCTGTTGAAATCAATGGATATCTTCTCTCAGGATATTGGTTCCAAGGCTTGTTTCCAGTTCCTGTGAGCCACAGGCTCTGTCTAATCCTTCAGCTAAGTGAAGGCTTGCAGGACTAAGTTTTAGAGGTGGAAATGCAGCTGCCTGTGCTACCTTTGTGCAGTACTGAGGGTGAGCAGGGCTTGTCCTTCCAGTACCAAGAGGGCACCTTGAAGGAGTGATGCCATTCTATCTGTGAGGAAAAGGCAGAGCCTCCTTTTCTGCCTTTTGCTTCAGTAATCCCAGTGAATGAAAATCCTTGAAGAACTCACCTTGAAACAGGTTTAAAATTGACCTGTTCTGAAATTCTGTAGAAAATTGAAGAGGAGGCTGAGCCACTACTCTGTGTAGTATCAAGACCTGTTACCAGCCAAGTGTCAGCCTGTGCCACAGCATGCTGTCCCTTCCCTAGGGCAGTGGGTGCTTGTTTGGGGTCCAGGCAGCTGACTGCTGCATCCCAATGGAAGGAAGCAGAGCTGGATTATCTCTGAGAAGCAATGAACATGACAGATGTGGCTCTGGGCTAGGTCACCAGAGGCCCTGTTTTTCTCCAAATTCTGGTCATTGCAGGGAGTCCCTTCATGTTGCTCTGCTTTTTTCCCCCCTCTTGCCTTTTATTTTCTGAATCCCAGAAGCTGTAGATCACTTAGGATGGAGACTTGGATGGTACATGTTAGCCTTTGTCAAAAGTAGGATGTTTTTACAATATCTTTTTGCTTAGGGGTTATTTCGCATTTAATTTTTGCAACCCCACAATGAGACGCATTCAGAAGTACCTTAATACCAGTGCAGCTAATTTCCTGTCCTGCACAGGAATAATTGTGGTGGTCCTAAAGTACCCTGTTGTGGTGTGATTATATTACAGCAACCACAGAATTTAACTCTTCCCACACCACTGAGCATTGCCAGGTCTGCATGTGGACGAGCCCCTATTCACACTGCCCAGCAAAATGTGCCCTTGATCTGGAGCCAGGTCTACATTACCGGCTTCTGCTGGCACTGCTGTGTCAGCCTGTGGCTTTGAAGAACTGTAATCCCTCACAGGCAGAGAGATGCTGGCAGAAGCTCCAGCTCAGAGCATAGCCCTGGCTGGCAGGGTCACCTGCAAGTGCTGTTACAGGTGTTACGTTGGAAAGTACCGTAAAACAGCAGACAATGTTCCTGGAAAAGCATGGGCTTGATTGATCCCCCTCATTTCTATGCTGATAGGTCATGTCAACTTCTGTGAATTAGAATGTCTTTTTTGGGTTCTTTTAACTGACTTTTGGTCTCTCTCTCTGCCTCTTATTTTTAAAAAATCTTTCCAGTTTGGGGGTTTATTCCTGTAACACTGTGTGGCCAAGGCACAGCACTCCAGAGTTAGTGGGCTATGCGTGCATTGTATGAGCTCCTTTAGCTCATGGTTTGTGTTTGTCCAGAGAGGTCACAGAGCTCTTGGTCTTTCCTTTGGTGAAGCTCAAGTTGGTGGTCAGATCCCTGTGTCCTCTCAGGTATGGGTGTAGACACAGTTTGTGGTAACTGGGAGTGGGGCTGGGCCCAGCCTCATCCCCACTGGGCACAGCCGTGAGCAGCACTGACAGCAGTGAGCCCTGGAGTGCCCAGGGCCACTGCCCAACCACCCCAGGGAGCAGAGGGCACACAGGGGCAGGGCATCAACAGAGGGGATAAAAGGCTGGGCTGAAGGACAAGAAGGGCAGATGCTGGCAGCCTTCTGCAGTGCCATGGTGTTATTGTGTACGGGCAGGTGCCTGAAGCCTTCTGGAGAGGTGAGGTGTCACTGTGTGAGGGCAAATGCTTAAAGCCTTCTGAGATTGTGTGGGGATGCTCTGTGTATTGTGGCTGTCTCAACTGTGACATGTGCTGTGACATATGGGGAGCAGGTCAGTCCTAGGGCCAAACCATGCTCCCACCCCCAGTGTGGATGGTGTGAATATCTGTGTCTATCAGCTGGTAGTGAAAATAAAAGAGGAGTTGATGTGTATCATTCTCCTACACAGGTAGGAGACCCTCTTCTTAGCAGACTGTGGGTTTTACACAAGGCACGAGCCAGGGAATCTGATTCACTGTAGACCTGTCTGCTCTGCTCTCCCCACCATGGTTTCATGTTACTTGGAGAAGCTGCACAGACTGGTTTTTTCTAGCCTCTTTTCCTGCTGTGGTATTGGTACCTACCTCCTGTGAGGTTGCTCTGGGCACAGGTGTAGTCACTGCAGTAGGGGAGAGAGAAGAGGAAGATCAGTCTGAATATTCAGGTCCCTGCCCTGTCTCTGGCTTGGAGAACCCTTTGGAGGACTTGGTGCTACTGTCAGCCCTGAAACTTCGTGCAGTGGGGTAGAAGATCCAGCCACACCTTGTGCTGCTGTTGTCAGGCCCTTTGTCCTGGGGGTTGGATGTCTCAAATGTTTTTCGAAGGGGGCAGGAAATCCTGAAGTACATAAACCTTGTTTATCCATTTACCTTGTTGCCTGCCCCACTACCATCTTTTTTTGTTATGAACCTTCTCGTGTGAGGAGGTAAGGGCGGGCTGGGTTTCCTCTGCAGCAAATGGAAGGTCTGGGCAGGGCTTACAGGAGAGATGCTCCGTTGGCCGTTAAACCGCACTCGTGACAAAGCCTGACGTTCCCATGGGGGGATTTTCTTGTTTATCCCCTCTGTTCCTCCACTTGAACAAAACAAGTGTTAGACTGAAGGTATCTGTGCTGTGACCTTCAGCATCAGGCTGGAGTTTTCTCAGCTTCTTTTTAATGGTGTTTTCCTTGCATTCTCCCCACCCCCCCCAGCCTTTAAAACCTCCCAATTCCATCAGAAGAAAGTGATGTTGTCCTGGTTTTTCTCAAGGGGCATGTGTTCCCTCAGTCCATGAAAATGAATGTCGGTGAGTGGCACAGAATGCTGGCTGCAGAGCCCTGTGATATGCTCAAGTCCATGGTAATTTTTCTCATAATTAGTCTTTGATTTGGGAATGCCTGTGTGCAGCTCTATGAGAATTTATACCTAATCTTTTCTAGACATCAACTCAGCTTTTGGACATTTTATGATTCCTTTTGCAAGCAAAGTTGGTTTTTAAGGTAATGATCCAGCTATAAAACACAAACTGAGTGAGTTTTTGATGCACACTCTATGTGTGCATCATTTAAACTTCATCAGTATGAATTAAATACCCACTTTAGTCCAAGGAGCAGCAAACAGGATGGTGTGAGTTCCCTTCTTTTGAAAATGAAAGAAATTGCTTCTCTGTATGAAAACAGCAAGTCTTTTTACCCAGAAGAGATGTGAGGTTTATTCATTTGAGGAAGAGTAGCTGTTCTCTTCAAGTTGTGGATGGTTTAAAAGCTTCCAGGAAAGAGTGGCAGTAGACTGAAGACCTTGTTCTGGTTATCAGCCAGGTCTGTGATAGAGGGAGACAGCTCAGGCAAAAGAATAAAATGGCGTTGGGTTTTTAATCTTATTTCTTGAGAAACTGATATCCTGCAGGCTTTGCCTTGTCAAGATAACGACCTCTGAAGGAGAATAAATCTTATTAATTAGCAGTTTTACATACTGCTTTTAATTGTTTATAGGTACAGGCTTTGTATTGCATGTGTGCTGTCGTGGTGAGGGGCATCTCTCCTGCAGCCCTGCAGAGTCTGCCTGAGTACAGAAATATTTCAGAATACACCATTGGGCCTTAAATTTACTCAGTGCCTTAATCCTCGTCACCTCTCAGATTTAGGCATGTCCTAAATGCAGTTGTAAGTAATAGTTTTACAGTTTAATCTCCCAAAATTGGGTCAACCTTACCAGTTGTTTTGACCTTGTTATCAGCACAGGTAGTTCCTGGGTGAGTCTAATACATCTCCGTGCAGCTGTGTGGAACAGTCTGGGGTATCAGCTTGACTTGAAACCCCTTGTTTGAAGTTTTCCCCCTACCTTAAATACACATGCTCTCTCTCTATCACTGTAGGGTATTATCCTTTGGATAATCTAGTCTTCTAGAGAGTTATATCACAATGTTTCCTGTTATATCACACTTTTTCAGATTTAAGAGCTTTACAAAGGATACCACTTGAAGAGATACAAAGGAATGGACAAAATTTTAGGCTGAAGAGGTGAAGAAAAAGTAGAGAAATTAATCTTAGAAGAATTCAGCTCTTGTAGGTGGGAGGCAGCTTCATCATTTGTGTATGTGACTGCAAATTGTCAGAGCAAATTGTAGCTCTCAAGTGTTCAGAAGAATGATGTGCTAGTTGTGTATGTAAGGGTCAAGTAGTACATAACATAGGAGACTGAGAGCTCTGTGAGTTTATTCCTGGCCTTCTTTTAAATTTGTATTCTATGAATTGTGCAATTTATTTTTCTAAAATCGCGTGTACCTACATGTGAATCCCAGAGTGTTCTCATAGTTTAAATGCTACGACCCATCAGCTGTCCCCAAATTACCTAATATCAAGTAGAGAAGGTTGGCAGCCAAAGAACAAGGTAGGAAAATGTGTCCAGCCCTGGTTGCTGACAAGCCTATACATGTGCAGTGCAGTAATACAAATGGAAGGCACTTAGAGAGGGCTTCAGTCACATACAACAGAGAAGTACAGGCTTGAAAAATACTAGAAAAGTGCAATTCTTATGAAATGAGGAAGCCAGGAAGAGGAGAAAGAGGTATGTGAATTGTGCCTTGGCTGAAGGAAAAACTATTTAGCACCACCCTTTTCAAATGTCAAATGCATGGGAAAAAGTTGTTGGAAGCCAGTCTCTGCTAAGTTTGCTGCTTGCAAAACCTACTTTTTTGTGAGATGTTTGTGCAAAATCACCTCTCTGGTCTGCCTGTGAGACCAGACATGACTCAGGCTATCAGCATCTAACATGGTTTCAGGTTGCTGTCTTACTGCTCTTGGTCTAAAATGCTGGAAAGAAGTGTTTGCTTTTTTCTCACTTTTAAGTGCTTCATTCATTTAATGTCATTAGTGCTATTGTTACTTAAATTTACCTTCTGACTGGTAACCATTAAATATTTATAGAGAAATCAATAGTAGTGAGATTTTTGCCCAAGTAAATATATATCACATATGTACTCAAAACCAGAGCAAACTGCAGTGCATTCCAGGAAATAATCTGTAGTGCTGCTCTGTAATGTTCTTCCTCATCTCCATGTCAGGATGTTTTATCTGTGTCCCAGCTCACCCATTCCTGCCCCAGAACTCTGGCTGTTCTTTTTAACAGCCTAGAACAGTGGAGCCTTAGGAAAAGAGTAGTAGAAGTGTTTTCACAGTAGAAATGTGAATGATAATTGCCATATAATTATCCAAGGTTCCTTAATGACTGGATGCAGGGAGATCCTTGGGTTTGGTGCTGTGTCTGGTGGACAGCACCCAGCCAGAGACTGCTGTACTGTCTGTGAAGAAGAGAATGGAACTGGCTGGAGACAAACCCAGCCTTTCCCAGCATTTGGAAAGGGGAAAATATTTTTGACAGAAGGTGGTTATGTGGCAGTGGAAAATGATGGCTTAAAACCATTTAAAACCAATGCTTAATTAAAAAAAAAAAAAAAAAGACTGGGCTTAAAATGGAACCAGGTTTAAGTTCATTGGAGGTGTGATATAGACAACACAGGCAATGTGCACTCAGCAGTTTATTCTCCATATTGGGTCTCTGCAGCATTTTCTCGTGCAGCTACAGATGGAATAAATCGTTGTAGACCATCCAAGAGATGACCTTAATCAATTGTTCTGGCCAGCTGTTTTAGAAGGGGGGAAGCTTCCTTATGAGTCAGTGAAGAAATTGCAATTTATAATTATGACTGTAGTTTATAATAATAATTCTAATTATATATATAAACAGTTTAACCTACTACAATGTAAAATGGTAACATTTGCTGAGCTTTGGCTGCTTTCAGATGGTGAAAATGTGCTGGTGGTTGTTGGCTGGAATTCAGAAATATTTGTCAAAATTTTGTGCGCTATGTGAACAACAAAATTTTGTGTGGATTAAGCAATTATTAATTCTCTCCCATTATCTGTCAGATAAAACTACAACTAGCTCATTAACCAAAATTAATTGTAAATAAAGCCGATCTGTTGTTGAGGAAACTAGTTAGAATGGTAATTGGGTAATGATGATGCATTTAATTTCCAACTGCAGATTTAAAAGCTACTCCTTTTGGCAGTGATAGAGCAAGGTGTTCTGAAATGAAGCCCAGTGCTTGTCACTGTCATTGTCCTCTTAATTAATGCCACCAGGACTGCCTGTGTTTTGAATCTAATTAGTGTCCCCTGCAGAGCACTTGGACATGTCCTGATTGTGCTCCCACTGAAGCCAGTGGTTAAACTGTTTTGTGACCTCTGTGGGCAGGAGGTAACACAGGAGGCAGTGTGGAAGTGGTGGTGTAGACATTGTGCACTGCTGGCTCTCCTCCTGCAGCACATCCTCATGCCAGAGCTCTGGGAATGGTGGCTGTGCTTTGGGATTTGCTACTCACTTGCTATGGAGATAGATCTGGAGTTTCAGGCCAACAAAACTGAATTGTGACTCAACGTTTTAAAAATGATTGAGTGAGTAATTTTCTATGCAGTTTCATTCCAGTCTCTTTTGCCCCAAGGATTATTTACTGTAGAGTAACTTCCAGCATGTTTTTGCTGCTATTTGTAATGTTGAATTTTAATAAGAAAGGATTTGTTTAAATAGGATAATGTTTTTATCCCATATTGCCCAGTTCTAATGGTAAAATTGGCTTCACGAGTAAAATCAGCAGTTGTACCTGCTAGCTTACATGCACAATTTCTGGATTATTTTTTTACTCTGTTTTCAAAATGTATTAAATGCTATTATGAGATGAGCACAGTGTGTTTGATTTTAGCCAACCACCACTTCAATCATTAACAAATGGGCATTGGGTACAGAATATATCATTCAGGAGGGCCACCAAGTTGATCAGAGGGATGCAGCACCTCTGCTATGAGGAGAGGCTGAGAGAATTGGGATTGTTCAGCCAGGAGAAGAGAAGGCTTTGGGATGACCTAATTGTGGCAAGTAAAATGGAGAGAGACTATTCACAAGGGCCTGGAGTGACAGGACAAGGGGGAATGGCTTCCCAGTGCCAGAGAGCAGTGTTAGATTGAACGTTAGGAGCAAATTTCTGACTGTGAGGGTGGGCAGGCCCTGGCACAGGCTGCCCAGAGCAGCTGTGGCTGCCCCTGGATCTCTGGAAGTGTCCAAGGCCAGGCTGGAGAGGGCTTGGAGCAGCCTGGGATGGTGGAAGGTGTTCCTGCCCATGGCAGGCGGTGGGGTGAGATGGCTTTTAAGGTCTCTTCTAACCCAAACCATTCTCTTATTCTCCTTGTCCTATCATTTATACTGATTCATTTTTTTTTCCTTCTGACTTGGTTTAGAGAGAATTACAGACCTAAAGCATCGACTTAATCTTTAATGTTTCTTCTTACCAGACTTGAAGAGAATATAGAATAAATACATTTTACCTGCTTTATTTTTAACTTTTTCTCTGTGAGGTTTTTTCTTTTGTGCTTCCTGGTCCATGGGGAGAAAAACCCTTCAAGTATGTTTTAGTTACATCACTAATATTAGAACTGAGTAATCGGGTGGCTTTGGCAGCAGTCTCGTTTATAAATTGTTGGTGAGCAGATGGCTCACCAAGTTGGCATGCCAGCTCCAAACTTTCACAATCATGAGTCAAGTTTTAAATCCCAAGATTGCCTTACATACCATGAAGGGGTTTTTTTTTTATTTTTAATGTGTGTTTGTTTAATAAATGTAACTCTCGATGGGTCTTCTCATTCCTGAGCTGTGTTTTGCACTGAAGCATGGCTTTTCAGCAATCTCTGGCTTTAGGAATGCCTTTTTTTCTTAATTTAATGAAAGCAGAGACTTTTTTTAGTCACATATCTGAAAATCTTGCTGCTAAGAAAAACTAATAAATGTCAGTGTAAGGGACATAAAAGTGAGACTTGTCAGTTCTGGCTAATGTCAAGCAGTTCAAATGATTGAGATCATTCACAAATGAACTTTTGGGTTGTATGCACAAATATTTTTTAGGAATAATTTGCTGGTATTTGTTATCCTGGGTAGGCAGTTCTATGCCATTTATTAGTTTTCTGAGTGCAGGGCTGAAGTCATTAGGCAGCATCGAGTACAAATGTTGCATTTTGAAATGCAAGAGTGAATATTTTCTGTAAGCAAAATGTAGCAATAAGGAAACTGGGCCGAGCTAGAGTGCTCAGACATTCTCCCTGTGAACACAGTGAAGTTCCAAAAGGGTCAGATCTTGATCCACTTGAGAATTTGTCTAATATTACTGGAAGGATTTCTGTTTTTTTCTTTTACTTTTTCCTTTTCAAGCTATTCCTTTAAGTGAAATTAATATGCTATATGTGGGTTATAATGCATTGTGGGACCTGTTATGGAATGATAATTAGACCTTATTTCTAAATGATTCCACACAAAGTGTGCTGTAGTAAATGCTAAACAACTGTGTTTCATCCATAATCATGTAATTGGTGTGTGCAGCTAATTAGTGTGTGTTCAGTTTAGGCCCAGATTTTTTGGAAATGTCTCCTGTTCTGGTCCTGATTTAGCAAAGCTCTTAAACAGATGATTAACTTCCATTGGCTTTAATAGGACTTAAGCACATTCTTAATCAGGGCCATTGTGTCAAATCATGTCTCTTGGTGACAATCAGAACAACCTGCCAGAGCTGTAGTAAAAATATCTGTAGGTCTTTCTTCAATTTAGATTAATCATTTCTTTAATTCGTGAAGCATTTTGTTTCAGAATCTGAAACTCTGTGTAGGTACCTTTCTCTCTCTCTCTCTCTCTCTCTTTAAGCAAATGGTTATTGTCACAATCTAATTGTATGTGTAAAGTTTAAAGATTTTAACTAGCTTGGCAGGCTGTTTACATCAAATCTGTTCAATACACCTTTGAGATGGAGAAGAAGAAAATAGGCATCTGAGAGTGCCTCACTGGAATATAAATGTCAGTGCTGATAGATATCTATGATAGAAAATTTGTGTGGGAGTAATAATTTAGTAATAAAATAGGTCAAATTAATTTTTATGCTGAAGGGGATACCTTACAATAACCATTTTGTAATTTTATGTTTGACAGTTTGCTCTGCATTATGTGGATAGGTGGAGCTGAGATAATGTAATCCATTTCCAGTTGTAAACAAGATTGCTTTAAGAGCTGCAGTAGTAAGATGCATGTTGGCTGACTTTAAGCTGAAAGGTAATTGCCTCTGAATATTAATGTGCATGTGGGGATTTTCTGTTTAATTCTGGGATTTCATATTTGCCCTATAGCAGCTCTGAAGAGGCCCTTGTTTTCCCAAACCCCACTTTGCTGCTAATTAAAGCTGATGGCAAGTGTTGAATTTTGGGTCCTTTGCTTCAATTTTATGTGGCCTGTGCTCCTTGGAGAATGCTGCTTGCTTTGGCTGTTATTTTTTTTTGTAACCACCTTTCAAGTCGAGGGTTTTTGGAGCAGCTATGAGTTGTTCCTGGGATGGAGGAGGAAAGAAGGCATTGTAGGGTATGGTAAAGGGGAGAAGTTGCTGCACTAACTAAATTAGAGCCTCTTAGAGAAATGAGAGTTAAGGTGCTGATCCATGTGCTCTGTAGCTGGCAAGCTTTCTCATGAGTAATTTAAGACCTATCCAAAGCTCACTGCACTCAGTAGGAGATTCTCTAATTCCACAGACTTGTGGAGCAGACCCCTATTTTGGGGGCAAGCATTGTCTGGGGGAACATCAACTGGCTGCATTTGTTTTTGAGATTGTTTTAGGCATGGAAGGCTACAGCCAGGTTACAAGCAAGCAGTACCTCAGCTTTCCAGATGAATTCCAGCCCTTGGCTTGTACAAGCTGTTCCATTACCACTGCCTACAGCAAGGCCCAGCACTGGGAACAGCAGGATTGGTGTTGAGCAGGGTGTAACTGCAGCTCTGCTCTGGAGCAATCTGCAGCTGAGCAGTGCTGCAGGAGCTTGGAAATCTGTTGTGTGCAGGGTTTTAACCTGCACAGGTTTTAATTGCACCGGTGTGTGGGCTGTCATTAGTTAGGACTGTTTAAAGGTGTTATAACTGGCAGGTGCCCCAGATGCCCTTCTGGCCGAGATGACTGTTCCTGAGACAAGCACTCAAAGCAGAGTTCAGCATTCCTTGTTCTCTGTGGCAATGGCAGCATTTTCTTCTGAAAAAGAAAAGCCAAATAACAAAAAGGGGTATTTTTAGCTTGGATCGATTTGCTGATCCAGTTTAGTGCACGGTCTCACACAGTGAGAGGGTGGTGTCTGAGCAGGGATGGGAGCTCCTAGCTCTTTTTCTGCTTCTGCAGAGACAAAGGCACTCTGAGCTGTGCCGATACCTCACACAGGTCATCAACTGTGTGGTCAACAAGGCAGGCAGTTGGCTTTTCTGCTGCCTCTGACCCAGTGCAAAGGGTGGTTGCCTCTTGCAGAGGGATGGGGCCAGCAGCTCAGAGGTGCTGGGTTCACAGCCAGCCCTTTCACAGGTTGCCTTTATCTCACAGCTCACATTTGGACTGTAACCTCATGTAACACCTTTAGTTAAACAGTGGTGGTGGTATGAGTGGGAGCCACTGAACAGAGACAGACTTGAATCTTCCACACTCCTGCATCTTGCACAAACTTTGGGGTATTGAGCTTTTTGGTTCAGAATGATTTTTAAATTTCTGTAGTGCCCCATCTCTCCAGGGATTTGGTCTGACACTTGCTGAAGTTAAGGGGAGTCTTGGTGGTATTTCAGTCATTTTTGCAACATGATGCTGCTTGTAGCAAAGCTGTTCTATGGATGCCTTTGCTAAAAAATTACTTAGCTACAGAAACATTTGACTGTAGGCTGATAAGCAGAAAAAGTGAGGGTGTGTGGGTTTGTGAATGTATGTTGCCCATTAAGGAGTCTCACTCAATGCTGGGTGCTTCATTACAATGAGAAAAATAACATAAAAGGATTCTAATAGCTAATTAACTTGTTCACTAATGGATCAGGCACTGTCTTAAGGGCAGTAGTTTAAAAGAGTCCGTTTAATGAAAGTTGACTGGAGGTATGTCCTGTGGCTATTACAAACTTTGTTTCATAATAGCATGTGTTTTTCAGTAGCTCCTTGCCATGCTGTAATGTGGTTGGAGTGGGAGAAATTAGCAAACTGACCATTTCCCGGCAGATAGCGATAAGTTTCTACTCAGTCAGAATGCTCTATACACTGTGATAGGTTTATAATTATTATCCCAAGATTGATGTTTTTGGGGGGGAGTGTAAATTTGTGCAGCAGTAATCCATTAAGAAATCAATAATCATTCCATCCTGAAATGCAGTTTCTCTACAACATTATAAATACACACCAAAGATTTGAACCTCTGCCGGTTTCCCCTTCTCCACCCCCCTCCTCCTGCTTCCCTGAACTCCAAGTTCAATGCCCTTTGTTGTGTTGGAAAAGCAGTTCCATGGTGGGACTCTTCTGTCAGGAAAAACAAGGCTGATGGTATTAGCAGGATCCAGAGATCCAGTAACACTTTCTAGTGCAAACTTTGCTTTCCCACCAAAAGTACCCTTTTTATCTTGGGGAAATTACCCCTCTCATCTGCCAGGGTTTCATCCCTGCTAGATGGGGATGATGAAGATTCATGCCTTGTTTCTCTGCAGAGAACAGTGGAGAGGAAGTATGATAGAAGTGCAAAGTCGTTGTATGGGTACATTTCCTTTTCCTCGTTCAAACTTGGTTCTTCATGTAACAGTTCAGAGGTCTGGCTATCAGAGACCAGCACATCCTGCAGGACTTCCCTTTTTGCTCTGAATTCTCCCTAGCTGGGCAAACACATTTTTGAATTGCTGCTATAAGTTATCCCCTGATGCAGAGAGCTGGAAACATGCTTTATCTAGGAGTGAGGGTGATTATAACTGATAAATAGTAGCTGAGCGAGGAGGAGTGGGAGTGTTATTTATGTTTCTTTGTGGAGGAATAAGGTGCTGGGTCAGCCTGGTTTTGATCTTGCAAGGAAAATTGTGGATGGAGCAGGGAGATGCTACTGCTGTAGCAAGAGCCACAAAACACAGAGTACATCTAATATGACATTTCCATGTCTTTTACTTTTATTATTCCTCTGCTTTCTTTTTGCTAGAGCTGGTTGAAAAATCATCTCTAATAGAAAAAAAAATCTCATTTTTCCATTTCAGTTTAAGTTACTATTATTTTTAGCCAGCTCTGCTGGCTAAAAAAGGGGCATTGTTAGTTGAAAAAAGGGGCATTTGTTAATGACAGAGTTGTTTTTTTACAGCCATCATAATTGTTTAGGCCTAAATTCCCTCTTCTCATTCCCAGTTCCTCATCTGCCCCCAAAAAAAGCATGCTTGGCTTAGTGTGGGTAACTCAGATATGCCTTTTCTTCCTCTGAGAACACTGTCATCCAATTCATGGATGGTCACCAGCCTCTTGAGCTTTGAGAGGGAGAGGAAACAGTATTTATCACATGCTTACTTTTGAGATTTTAGAATCTCAGGTAATGTCCAGAAGTCTAACAAGTGTAAAGTGTGAGTTTTGGGAATACCCACATGGGTAGAATCATGCATGTGTTTTAGTGTTTGCTGAGAGGGAGTGTGGGTGAGCTGGTGATGAACAAAACTGGACACCGAGAAGCCAAACACTGATTCTCACCTCTGTAAGCTGCTCTAGAATAATCCAAGACTCTTTTCATGGTAAATTCTCTCACTGTGATCCAGGATGGAAGGAGCTTTCACACATGGCTTGACTGTGGGGACATTTGCCTCTCACTGCAAAGTGCAAAGTTGGATGCTAACAGGAAAAGACCCAGATGCCAGCAAAAGAAAGATCTTGTCAATTGTGTTCAGTAGATTTTCATTCAGCATTGACTTCTTGTCTGGTGAATTTGAGTGTTTTTTCTGTAAGGCCACAAATCCTATACTAGGTACTTTCAATAAAGAATAGTTCTTCATTTACCTTCAACTGTTGCTCTTGCTCAGATGTTGGTAGCATTTGAGTTTAGCAAGGACTGACACTTGATGGGTTTTAACTCTTCTCATTTCAATACCTTGTAACTGGCATCACTTCTTGGGTCTTCGTACTGATTAATGGTATTATACATCACTAACACCTAATTTTGAAAATATCTTTTATTTTCCTCTTTTCCATCAACTGGTGATACAGAAGCAGCAGCTGATTGACAGCTGACCTTTTTCTGCAGTGGTTTGCTGAGGAGTTCATGCCAATGACATGTGGCTTTTGAGCGAAATAGGAAGACTTTATCACATCTTTGTTTTACCCATTACCTTTTTTTTCCAGTGGTTTGCAGAACAGTGAGTGCTAAAAGCCCAGTACCAGCTCACAGGATGCCGAGTTGAACAGATAGGGCTTTATTGGCTCTCAGTTGCATTTGTCTTTACTTCACAAGTCTCTATTTAGAATTACCTGCAAGTGGTTATTTTCCAGTGCGGTTTTCAAAGACAAACCACTTTTTTTCTTATTGTTGTTGCTGCTGGTTTCTTTAACTGCTAAAAGCACATCACCATGTATACAACTCTTATGTGTCCACTGATAGCTTGAGTGGCAAGTTACAGAAAGTGGTGTAAGTGGCTTTTTGGACAGAAAATTCTTCAAAGAGAAATATTTAACAAACTGAACAATTAAGAGATGCCATCTCAATCAATAAGTTAGAGTTAATTGGCTGTGTACAAAGCGTTTTTAAACAACTTCCCTGAAGAGTCTGTGTATTGAGCTTAGAGTGCCTTTCTAGTGAGGCTATTTTCAAAGGCTGGTTTTCTTCTAAAAAAGTGCTCATTTTCAATTTTTTTTTCCTAATTTCCAGACTGAATGCCATCTTGCATATGGGTCTCATTGAGTGAATATAAGAGTATTTAATAACAGCTTTTCATTTCTTCCTTTGTGTGTGTGTGTATCTCCCTAGGAGTATCCCATGTTCTAGTGGCTGCTGGTCTAAAAGACAGTCAGCAGCTGCTCTCAGCCTGTGGGCAATAACAGCACTTCAAATGTGCTGAATTCAGGAGTCTGTGTTACCTCAGTTTTCTATTTCTGTTAACTTTATCAAAGTCTCCCACGTGCAAGACGTTGACCACAAGCCATGTGTTGGGACCAACGGTCCTAAACTGATAAATGGTATTCAACTTTGTGCTTCTAGAGGTGTCATAAACCCTACTGGAATCAAAAGGAAAAAAAAAAAACTCCAACCCCCCTTATTAATACCCTCAGGTAATGGATTCATTTCCAAAAGGGGATTTTATGCCAAGCTTTCAAAACCCTCTTTGGTGATGGACAGGCATCATTATCTGAGCCTTCAGAGACTGGAGGTGGAAGAAGAGCTTCCTCTCTCTTAGCAGGAGCCACCTGTCTCTTTGGAATGCCTCCCTCGGGATGCTGTAGGCCTGACTTTTAAAGATGGCAGAGATTGCTAGACCGTGTCTGAAGGATCAGGAATTTGTGCAGTTGGACATTGGAAGAGCTGGTCCAAGTGGCTCGGTTGTTGAGACAGCAACCAAGCCTCACACCTATCTATGAATTCATTTCACCAGACCAGTGTTTCTTGCTTTGTGGGTTGTGTGGAGCTGTTAAATGTGTTTAATGAAGCTACCTCCCTATTTTTCTCTTCCTCGACCCCAATGTCACCTGTAAAAGTCAAGGTAAATGGTAAGAAAGGAAGAAATTGCTAGCATGAAATTTGGAGAAATAAGTAGTTCAAAGCAAAATACTTCCTTAATGCTTTTCCTGGAAATTGTTCTTCCCTTTTGACCCACAAAAGGTCCTCACTGTGACTTGTAAGCTAAAGGACTGTGATTCTGGTAATAGTTCTCAAATAATTTGAACAGTGCTGCTTTCAGATGAAGAAATGTTAACAGGTCTTGTTCAGGCTGATTCTCCCTTGTGTGGTTGGGTAAAGGAGAGGGGAGTAAATCATTGAGTAGGTATTTCTTCCATTCAGCAGGAGCTGCACATGATGGGATTATTAGTATTTCTAAACTAAAGCCCCTGACAGATCCTTGGATGCTTAAAGCTGTTGTGATGCTTTACCAGATGGTTCAGAAACTCAGACTGGAATATCTCATTGGCTGGTGCTAAACAATGACATTTCAAACCCACACGTTTGTTTGGATTTTAATTTTCAGGAGGATTAAAGCTTTTTGGGATATGGGCTGTCTCTTTCCATATATATGCTCAGCACCTTATGTAGTTTAGCTGCTTTTGCAGAGTCTTTATAATTCATCATATTACAGAATATTTGGAACTGTTGCACATTTTTAGCCATGTGGTCCAGCAAAGTGCAGACAGGGAGAAGTGTGCAAGTTGTTTAATGCAATGAGTGTGATGACTGCGACTGCTTTGTCTTGTGTCTGGTAATTGTGTGAGCAGGTGATTATGCTGAAATGTGCCACTTTGGATTCTTTATCCCTCTGTTCTTTTCACTTCTCAAATCTTGTCTTTGAAGCCTCAGTTCTGTAAATACTAATGTGTTTGCATAACTTGTGTTCAGTGCAGTGTTGATGCTTATTCCTCTTAGAGGTTGAACTGTTCAGTCCTGACTCGACTCAATGCATTGAATGAGACCCCGCTGCTCCTGGGGAGAGGATCAAAGGAAACTGGTTGGGTTTTATTCCCTTTCAGTCCCATGGCATTTTGAAATGGATGGAGTGTCCCTCTGGCAAAATCTAAAAAATTTTTAGGGCCTTCCAAATGAGGCAGTCCTCCCTGGCTGCCAAGATGTCCGTCCTGGTTAAAACTATGATCTTTCTGCTACTTCTGGTCTGCCTTGGAGCGGGAATGGAAGTATTACTGTGAAATTCCCTTCTTAATTCCTTAGGGCAAAGAGTGCTGTTTTGTTGTGTGCAGATAATACTGGGTAGAGGTAGGCTGCTATGTGAAAATGTGCACAGATCATTTTGGGATCGGGGAAGGATTTGATATAAGTGTTTGAGGAATGGAGAACTCATTTATAATGCTTGTTTAAACAACAGTGGTGATGTACATTGTAGAGAGTAGTGAACCAGGATGCTTTGTTGACAAGTCTAAGAGGTTTGGCCTTGTTTTGTCCCTCTCTTACCCCTGACAACTCATTTAAGAGAATTGCATCAGTGGGAAAAGAGTTCAGTTATGTTAAGAAGAAAAAGGACATTTGACATAATTATTTTTGTGTTAAACTGGTACGTTCTATCCCGCTGTTCTCCATATGATTCATTCTATTTGTGCATGATTGTTGCACAGTATTAAATAATGTGCCTTTTTTTTTTTTTTTTCTGTTAAACAAGTATTCCCCTAGCTTGTCTCAAAAAGCTGACACATGTTCATTCTTCACTCAGGGAGTTCTGCATCTGTCGACACTTCAGACATAATCAGTTTAGATTTCAGCAGCTGATTAGTGCTCACCTCTAACCAAACTCAGAAGCTGTTGCTCCAAATGGTAACAAATAATATCCTAATTAGTCCTCTGCATAATGATAGCAGGGGCCGTAGCTGAAAGCTACAGCTCTCGGAGGCCTTCCTGTTCTAGTCCACTGGCCTTGCAGCCTGTTGGATCAGTATTTATGCTGAGCTTTTCTTCCCCTGTTAAAATGCCTTGCAGAGCAATTAATTACGCACCTGAAGATAAGCATTAGGCACGCAACAGTATTCCACACACAGCCATCAACGTTTCATTAGAGGCAGGTAATTTGCGTGTGATTATGAAAGCAGGAGCAGGAATGCTGGGCAGCGCTCCAGGATTATCCTGGAGCCCGTGAGTGTCCCTGCGAAGCTGTTTGACCTGGCCGGCTGATGCAGCCGAGCGCGGCTCTCGCTGCCTTAAATCCTGCCTCAAATACTGCCTTAAACAGGAGCCCGCCGAGCAGCAGCTGCAGGGGGGAGGACAGCGTGGGGAGCAGCTCCTCTCTACTCCAGTGCCTGCCTGGCTGTGACAGCACCAAGTTTTACCAGGAAGTTTTATATGGGTTTATGCTTTTCTGAGTCTGATTAGCTAGTTAGTAAAACATGCCCGTCCCTGTCCATTAAAGTCTGTGTACTTCCTCTTAGCTAACACTTCTTTTGCACAAGCCTGGGGATTTCTTTTTTTAAAAATAAATCTTTTTTTAAAATAAATCTGTGTCTACAGAGGCGTAGTTTAATAAGTACCACTCACCGGGATGGTACAGTAGCCACTGGCATCTCTCAGAACAAAAGTCATGTGAGCAAGTATAGCTGGATTAGTGTGACCTCAATAGTACAGAGAATTGAGGAAAGAAAAGAGAGAGGATGAGGGGGGAAAATGCCTTAAGATGCCTTCAGGAAGCTGTGCAACTAAAGTTGTCCAAAGGCAGGCTGAGCCAGCTGAGTACCAGAGTACATAAATATCCGTTAGTTTAAAAAGGAAGTTTTAAAATGTCAATTGGATTTTCAGGTTTGATTGAATAACTTTTTAAAACCCTGCTTAACTTTGAAATTGAGAGGGTCTATTTTAAAACATAAATCAACAGTAACAGAAAAATCACTTAAATAACAGCAAAAGTGCTGCTTAAATATTTGCCGCTGAAATGTTAGAGTGTCTAGCTACTAAAATTGGGAATGTCACAAAATCAGCACCTAAAAGCAGAGCTTGTTGCTGAAAGTGCTTTATTGCTGTAGCTGTTGCTTTTTCTGTTGGTGAGGGGATATTTTCTTCAGTTTATTCAGAGTTCAGTCAAAGTGGGTAAGGCGGCTAGTAGGTGGAAAAGCAGAAAGATTTGTTCTCCTCTGCAAGCTGGTGAATCAAAGCTGGTTTGAGAGGTTGAGGCCAATTCCATTTTGCATTCAGGATAAGGCTGACATGAGTGATGAACTTAAAAATCACTTAGAAAATGAAGCTGTTAATTATCTTTAATGTATTAACATGTAAAACAAATGTGTGAATAAATGAATGTTAAGCTTTTTAAATAAGTGCACAGTCTATCCCCTGAGGTAATAAAAAGTGCCTAATCCACTATAAAGCTTTCATTTATTTGCAAAATCACTGGTCTCTGTGGCTAATAGTTTTTGTTTAGAAAACAGCTGAGAAGTCCAAATACAAGCTTTAGCTGCAGTATTTAAACTGAAATTTCCTGGTTGCTTTATTAAACTCCAACTTTAAAAGATGATTACATTGCTTTGAGTATGAATTGATGCACCATGTCTTTCTCTTTTTTATAAAATATATTTATCTTGGAAACAAGGTCTAGAGTATACCTAATCTATCTGCATTTTGGTTCTGTAGCTGGTATGCTTTCCTGAGAAAGTTGTTAGCTTAACTAAGATAGAAGTTGTACAGCTTTTTCAAAGTGCATGAGAAAATGTCTAATTGAAAGATTGTGGAAGGCTGTGGAAGGCTGTAAAAGATGGGACTCATCAGGCTACAAGGAGGTGGGAAGCTCCTTCAGTCCCAAACCAGATTTGTTTTAATTATTCATTAAGGAATTGCCATTAAAAATGGGGAGGTACTTATGGCTCTTCTAATTCACATCAAATGACAATATCAACGTGAAAAAATCAGAAAATTGTACAGGAAGAGTTGTTACATTTGGGCTGGAGCACTGAAAATGAGATGAAATGTGGGAGTGTGTGGTGCAGGGTCGGAGGCCAGGGACTGAATTTCCACTGTAACCTGCATGCCTGGAAATGAGAGAGGAGGAATAGGCTGGGTTTAGGTGATGTGAGATATCTCTCAGACAGCAGTGTGATAAAGTTAGGAAAATGGCACGTGCTATGATGTGATCTTGCAGGTAGAGTGTTTCCAGTGGAGAAGGAAATACTGATGCTGTTTCACCAGCCTGAGCAGCAGGGTAGCTTGGCCCACACAGAGGTCTGTGCTTCAGCCATGAGACATCTTCTGTTTCAGGAGCTCCCTTTTCAGCCTAGTCTGGGAATCTCTCCTCTCTGTCGTGTGTGTTCTGCCATGTCCAGTCCACCTGGTAAAGTAAACCTTGTGAAAGGCCATGGGATCAGGCCTATTGAGCAGTACAGGAAGGGGTAAATACCAGGCAGGGTGGCAAGTTATTTAAACTTACAAAATTGTCACGAGAAGCAGCAGACTAGGAATGAGGCAGAGTTACCCTTTTGCTTGTGCCAGAATGTGGGCAGCAGTCTGACACATTTCTGAATGGGATCATATGGCACCATGGCCTGACGGCAGAGGGCTGAGAGTCACGTAGGGCAACGGGGCACCTTTTCCCTCTGCAGGGGTCACCAAGTGTGTGCCAGTCTGAGCCCTAGGCAACACCTTCCTCATCTTCTCCAATTCTCACCCCAAGGCTGGTGGCAGCCCCTTCTCTTCTCTGAAGTCCAAGCCAAGGCCTGCGAAGGCTGTGCCTGTACACCAGCACTCCCTTTGCAAAGATCACAGCGCAGTTGTGCAGCAGCAGAGATGTCTTTTCCATGTTCTTTGCATGACTTTGTGCAACTTGAGTTTGATTGGCATGAGCTTCAGTAGGAAAACCAAGATTTTCCTATGCTAGGTCTATAGCAAGGAAGCAGTTGCCTACAGAAAGTCCTAGGATACATGGAGATATGGTTATGATCTCCCTTCAGCTGCTCTGTATTTTACTACTTGGAGTTAGTGAGGACTAAAAGTTTGTTCCTCTTTGCATTTGCTGCGCCACAAGGTAGCACAAAAATGCAAGTTTGCAGACAGTCTGCGTTTCAGATGAATGAGAAGCAGCAGCAATCAATGCTCAGATTTATGTCTGAACCACTGGAAATTTAACTCTCCCTTGGCTAACTGAAATTCTTATGGCTATGAGAATTTTGGCTGAACCACGCACTACTTTTCATAAAACCTCCTGCAAGTTTTGTGTAAGTAGGCTGGCAAGTTTGCTTTGATTTTTATGGAAGATGCTTGTACAGATCAAAACCCCTCAGCCAGTGCCAAATTTTCATCTGGCGTAAAGTGCCGTAAGTATGGATCTAATAAGGGCTTCTGATTTAGAGCATCTGATATTCTAGTTTGCTAACTACTGGTTTGGGGTTTTTTTAAATGTTCAATCATTTTTATTTAATGTAAAGCTCCATAATAAAACTTGGTTTTGTTTCCTTTGCCATGTGGTTATCATAAGAAGAAAACAATTCTTCTGTAATCCAGTTGAAATAATGAATTCACTCCAATGATCAAAATTCAGTTTGGTCATTCCTTCACTGTGAATTCTTTCAGACAAACAAAGTTTGCTGCCCGGGTAGAAGATGAGATAAGGGAATAACTGGAGATGGCTGCCTGGAATTTTCAGACTGTAGTTAGTAGAAAGAATAAGTTTTAATGTTTTTGAGATCTGTAAATGTGGCTGTTAATGCCAAAACAGCCTGGGATATATTTTCAAAGTACAGTTCACTAATCCTGCTATCAAATAATGGGATTTATGCACGTACCTCCCATGAGCTGCTTTGAAAACATAACTGTAAGTGTCAACAGTTTTCTGGACTCACATTTAAAACTTACTGAATTCTTTCATTGCTGGGAGTAGGAATTGGCCAATGCTCTCAGCTTTGATCACATCTGAGGTACATACTGAAAGGAGCTACTACAAGAGAATTTTTGGTATAGATGGCCTAGAAAAGCTGGGTTTTTCTAGGAGATGTATTTCTGTAGGAACATCTATCTATAGTGCTGTTCAGCAGAGGCCATTCCAACCACCCTTACCTCAAGATATCTTGTCTGTCAGGCTCGAACAACACAAACTTGTTCATGGATATATGTACTGAATATAATTTGGTGGTTTGGTGGGTTTTTGAGGGCATAAGATTGACCACAGATTAGTACGTGCTCACCTCGAGATGGGTTCTTGGAATGTGATCATTCATTATCTCATGGATAGGGTGACAAATGGGAATCAGTCCTTGCAAATTCATTTCCATGTCCACACCTATTTTGGCTGCTGGGTTACTATCACTGCAAGAGCTGCTTGGCAAGAGGAAGGAAGTCTGGTTGAAAAATATTGCTGACTTTTTACCTGCTTCCTTGGAATGGAAGACTGAACATCACATATCTTTTTTTCTTCTTATCAAAGAATTTCTTTCCTGGAGGCAGTCTGAAAAATGGCACCTGGTATCCCTGTGTGCAAACAGACCTCAGTGTAAGGAAGCATCCTGTAAATACCACATTAGCAATACTGGGAAGACCGGGTGGTTTCAGCATTTTTCTGCAGTAAAGCTGGGGGAAAGTAGATCAGTTGAGTTGTGAAAGATGTATTTTAAAGCCAGGACGCAGAGAAGGGTCTTCCTTGGTTTTCTTGGTAGTTCTGTGGAATAATCACTTTGGAAGCCCCTGTGACACATTGGAGGAGCTCATGATTGCCATTTAGATATGGGATGTTTTGAGAGACCAAGGGCTTTCCTAATATTTTGCTCGATACAGGACATGCTAGGAGATAAGAATGGCAAATTTCCTGTTTTTCTTCAACCCTCTCAGTGATCTATAGCATTTGAGGTTTTTAGCTCAGTGCAAATGAGCAAAGCTGGTGGTTTTGTCTGCTTGATGGTGGTGTAAGTAGCAAAATGAGGATGTTTTAGGGAAAAGAGGCAGTCTTTGGAATGAGTTTGTTGTTCACTTTTCTGAAAGGAGTATCAGGTGGCCTATGCTCACTGTCTCTTTTATTCTTTCTGAGCTCCTGGATGTGGAATTTTTGCTGTTGGCTGGCGTTTCAGCAGCGACTGGTCCAACACAAACCACTAGATCCAGGAGCTTCGGCAGATTCATCCAAGGCTGCCATTTAGTAAGTCTGCTCTAAGCTCAGTTAAAAACTTCAGATTTCTTCTCCAAGTTACATTTGCTTGAGTTAAGCAGGCATTGAAACAAATCTGTGTACTTCTGTTCTTCTTTTTACACTGCTGCTTCATTTCTGGACCTTTTAGCCCTGTGAAACAGTTGGCGTGTGAACGATGTCTGTCCCTCCTGTACTGATAAAAAAACTTAAAAAGGTCTCCTCAAAATTGTCTCTTCTGCTGGGAATCAACCTGCCTCCTTCAGTTGTTCTCGATAATGTATAGAGTTTGGTATTTGGCATTTCCCTGATTGTTTTTCATTGGACTGTTTCTGGAATAGTATTAATATGCTCTTGTGAAAGTGAATTGGGATTTATACAAGTTCTGCAGTATTAGCAAATGTCTTGGATCTGATTTTGGAAATGCACTAAAAGCAGCGTGGGCAGAAGGGGAGGGGGGATTCTGTCCCTGTGCCTCCCTCAGGTGAGACCCCACCTGCAGAGCTGCCTCCAGCCCAGCACAGGAAGAACATGGCCCTGTTGAAACCAGTCCAGAGGAAGCACCAAGATGATCAGAGAGATGGAGCAGCTCTGCTGTGAGGGAAGGCTGGGAGAATTGGGATTGCTCAGCCTGGGAAAGGGAAGCTTCAAGGAGACCTTGTTGTGTGCTTCCAGTTCTAGAAGTGAGCTGACAAGGAAAATGGAATGAGACTGTTTATAGGGCCTGGAGTGACATGGCAAGGGGGAATGGCTTCAAACTGACAGAGGGCAGGGTTAGGTGGGATATTGGGAAGACTTTTTTCCCTGTGAGGATGGTGATACCCTGGTGCAGGGAAGCTGTGGCTGCCCCATCCCTGGAAGTGTTCCAGGCCAGGCTGAATGGAGCTTGGAGCACTCTGGGATAGTGGAAGGTGTCCCTGCCATGGCAGGGGGTAGGAGCCACATGGTCTTTAAGGTCCCTTACAACACAAGCTGTTCTTTGATTACACGAACATGTGTGTGCTTGTTTACCTTGGAGTAATGCTCTCCTCATTCCCCAGGGATCAGAAGACCCTAGGAAGCCCCTTGGGCTGGTACCAGACTTGAGTGTGCCCCTAAGAGCCTCGTTGAATGAAGCTTTCTAGATGCAGTAACTCCATCCTTTGCTTCCTTACTGGTTCCCATGTATGGTACTGGCATTTCTCAGCCTCATTTCTGCCATGATCCGTGGTTACAAATGGAGGACCCTCACTGACCCTAGTCCTGGAGGGGGAAACTCTGTCAGTTCCCTTAACCCCCATCTTAAACTTGGCTAGACTTGTGTCCTCCTCTCCTCTGCAGCTTTTTAGTTTCCAGAGCAAACATCTTGTGACCCTCATCTGGGTTCCTTGCTCTGTCTGGTGTGCTGAGCTGTGGTTTTGAGCACTTGTGCACACTAACCCCCAAGCATGAACAGTGTAGGCACATATGGCTGTAAACTGATGAAGCTATTTCAAGCTCACTTCTATCAAACATCACTTGACATACGATGGCTCTGTTCCTTCACTGATCTAGTCCTCTTTCAATTTAATTTCATTACTTTGCTTTTTAGCAACTGTAAAATGATGTGCAAATGTTATACACTGAAGCATGGGAAGGGGAGAGTGGACCACAGGCACTTTTTGGTCTTTCTACACTTCTGTCCAACACATAAACAGACAAGAAGAGCTTTTATAGTTAAATAACTACCTATATATTTTTAAATAGAGGTTTAAACTGACTTGTGGAGTCATCTTGTTATTTCATTCCAAACTGAAATATTTTCACTTTTGGCACCCTTTGGCTCCAGCCCTTATCTCTATTTACTGTACAGGCTCCTCCTTAGATCTTCTTCCAAAACGTTTCACCTTAGCTGTTGCTGTCTGGTGCAGAATCTTCTGCTTTTTAGCACTCTGAGTATACAACATCCCATGAAATTCCTTCATGTCACTGCAGTACCATCCCTGGGAATTCCAGAGGCTTTGCTAAGCATGACCTCTTCTGCCTTGCTCCAGCTGCCACAGTCTTAAGCACATTGCTGTCCACATTATGCTAGCATTTCATTCCTGTGGCATGCAGTTTCCAAAACTTTCCCACCACAGTTCATTTTCTGCATTAGGGCTAATAATATTACCTCTTATCTCTCTACCAGATAGAAAGTGATATTAAACTGAAGGCCTTTCTAATATAATTCACTGGAAATTAAGTCTGTGTTGTAGAAATTTTGGTAGGGGGTCATTTTTGTGACAGCATAATTCTTGTGATAGGTGAGAGGTAAGCTCCTTTCTATACAATAGGTTATATTCCTTGTAAAAGTTTGATGTGAATAAAAAAGGTTTGGGGTTTGTTATTCATGGGGATGCAAGTTTGTGGCATTCCTTCTTTTTTTTTTTTTTTCTTTTTTTGATGGTATTATCTGCAAACAACGTAATAGGCTTATTTCTGGTTTGCAGAGAAGGCATTTTTAGTGCTAGCTGATAGTGAGCCAAAGTCTCTGAAACCTTAAAGTTGTGGTTAGCAGACAGCCAGTCTAGGAAATTAGGTCACCATTACCTCACTATTCTGTTTTCTTTTTTTTTTTTTCTTTTTTTTTTTTTTTTAAATTCTGTAGTATATCCTGTAGTTGACACTGCTGCTGTCTTACCAGTGACACCCAGTATGGATTGGATCCCAAGCTGGCAGTGAGAAGGCAGAAAGGGGTGAATTCAGAGTGTGAAATTAGTGCCAGGTGTGAAGAGCAGTGGGGGATGGCTGGCTTATTCCAGAAAGGTCTGGGCACAAACCAGGAGGAGTGTCTGTGTTGGATCTGGGGGATTACAGAGCTCAGGGCTGGAGTTGCTTCCCTGAGGATTGTGGCTGGGCAGGGAGGCTGGGTGTGATCCTGGTCCTTGGGGAGGCAGCTGTACATGCTCCTCCTGCCTGAGTGAGTATTTGCCCCTGCACTCTCAGCTGTTGCAGCCTCCACTGCAGCAGAATCATCCCTGTGTGGGTTGGTGGGATGAGGTGGGAGCCAAAGTAACTTGAAAACCCATACCTATTTATATAAATATAAAAAAAAATTTGATTTTTCTCCTCTTAGAAATGCTATTAGCGGAGTCTGGGAGTAGCTGAAAGCTTTATCCCCATCTGTTACACTATGCATGGCTCTTCTAAGGTGTGACCTTATCAAAGCTGGAATCAAAACACACAGTAAAACTCAAGGCAAGCTTGATCTAGTTGAGATTCCCTTCAGTAGACCATGGCAATGGGGAACAATGGATGTTCATTCTTTCCTTAAGTGTGGTTTTATCAGCAATTAGTGTGTAAAAAACAGTGTTTCCTGGCTTCAGGATCCTTCCCCTGCTTTCAAATTTGTATTTGCTCACTTAACCTAAAATAAGGAAGGTTTCTACTCCGACTCCAGTAGTGACTGAGCCACTGGAGTCACAGCAGCCACGGTAGAAGAACAGGTATTTATTCCTTGTAACTGGGGTTATTTGTTAAGTTCCAGCTGCAGATCTTTTACTGTTGAGTTTTCTTCTCAGGCCAGCAGGAGAACAATTTATTGTTGGATTAGTCTTCCAGGCCCAGGGCAAAAAACCTTTCAGAGAAACCTGATGTATCATTATGCAGGGCTGGATTTTTTTGGTTTTTTTGATTGCTTTTCAGGTGTGCTTTCCCTGCTTTGGGAGGGCTTTCATGAGTCAGTGGGAATATTGTGACTAACTCAGGATAAGTTATAGGGAGAGAAGAGACTGGAAAAGGGAAAGAGATCCAGTGGTCAGACTTTGTACTTGTCTCTAAGCCCCAGACTCCAGCAGAGGAGCAGATGACTTGAGCAGATCAAGGCAAAACTGGCATCTCCCCCTTAACCTGAGTTTCTTAGCCTGCCTTAGTGCCTAGGGAGACTGTTCAACCATGCAGGTTTGGGGTTTTGGGAGGGGTGGTTGTTTTTGGGGGAGACAGTTCCTGACACAAGTTGAAAGGTAGGAACTGTAATTTGTATGTTGTTGAATTAACTTGCAGGATTTTAATAAATACTACAGCATCAGCTTTTTTTCTTTTTTTTTTTTTCCTCCTCCTTCACCTGTGACAGCTTCAGTTTACAGACTCCATTCTTCTTGTGGAAATTTTATTGTGTGACCGTTTCCTTGTTTAGTAATACAGTGGCTTGGGAGGAAGCAACTTTATACTTTTGATCTAATTTTAAAGCCTCAGAATAGGTCATTCACTCCTCCAAACAATTTCTGAAGATTTTCAAATAAGGCATAACTTGATTTAGAAGGTGAGGAGTAAAGTGTCAGGGCCAAAACTTTGAAGGAGCTTTTATGTGTAACCTTATTGGGATTTTTAATGGGCTAAATACAGCACTGTAGGCAGAAGCTGTAAGCTGAGAAGCCTTCCATCTCAGCAGATCCTTGGGGATATGCCCTTGGGAGGGTTTCAGACTGCAAGAAAATGTGGAAAAACAAGAAGATTGCTCTGCAGGGATGGACATAATGTAGGGAGAGGTTGGGAAAGATAAATCCTTCTGGCCCCCTTCATTATGAGAGTAAAACGACACTTTTGGCTAGAAGCCAGTGAAACCTGGGAGATCTAGGATGGTGCAGACAGGACTAGCAACAAGTTTTGTCAGGGAATGGATTGGATGAGTGCAGATCTGCCTCAGCTCTGTGGTTTTTGTTCTGAATACAGAGCATTAACCCCTCTGTTCCTGCTGCTTTCCAGAAGCAGAAACACAGCCAAGCCACTCAACCCCTCAGAGCAGATGGGAAAAAAAAACTGCAGTGGATTTTAATTAAACTTGGAAAAACAAGCGGAGGTAGAGGAATGCTGTGACAGGAGGTGTAGGATTGCTGGAGGAGCATGTTGTTGTGATGCTGACCTGATGATACAGAGGTTAACAGCCATCCCATCTTCCCCACGCAGTCAAAATTCAGCAGCAGCGTGGAGAGGGAGGGGGCTGCCAGCCAGATTGGCTCCCTCATAAGGAGCATTAAAACAAACAAACAAAAAATGTATTTTTTTTTAATCAATAGAAACTGAAAATTATTTTTAGCAAGAAATGCTGCATTCCATCATCCCAACAGGTGATTTTGATTTAACAATTGGATATTTTGGTTTCACCTGGGTTGGCCCACCAAGGTATGGCCGAGATGGTGTTTTCAAGGAGACAGGAAAAATGCCAGTCATCTTGAAAGCCTTAACTCTTAAATTAACTGAAATGCAGCACCTTTCTTATTTCTATAGAAACTAACTTTTCTGTAACTGCTAATTTATCCAGGCCTGTGATAGGCACAAAGTTTGACTTTGAAATTAGACTAATCAAGGGCTAGCTTTTCAAAAGCTTTTGGGATTGTGCTGCTCCTCTCAGAGTACATCTGCAGCGTGGTCAGAGACATGAATGCAGCTTCTGGGCCAGCTCTAAATGAGCTGGTGTGCATGGGCAGGAGGGCCAGCAGTGCACAGATTTTGGCTATCAACCCTCCCAGCCCAGGGCAGCCCTGGCACTGCAGCTGTGCCCCAGCAGCCAGGAGAGCAAGGGAGCAGCAGAGGAACCTCCAGGCTGAACATGCTCAGCAGCCTGTGGGCACTTGCACAATCCCATGATCTTCAGGGGATGGTATTTCATTTTTTTTTATGGAAGTTGCATGTAAACAAGACAGGGTAGAATTTTGACCTGTAAATAGGATCTATTTGGGAATAAGCCTTTTCCAGAGCTATATAATGATAGTTTTCATTTCTTCAGTTAGAAACAAATGAGGGCCACATTCCCAAAAAGGCTCACATGGAGGCTTTATTTAAGATTCACCAAATACTGAAATTAGCCTGTAACTTCAGGGCTCTGAAGTTCAGTGTGCTCTTTTTGACAGCCTCTAACCATGGAGTGTTTTACCTGGGAATTTTTGTGCTAACTACTCTAAGTCTAGCCATGTTATCTTTTTTGTTTCTAGAACCTACAATTTAGTGTCAAGTCCAACTTTTTACTGCCAGGAGTTACAAGGAGCATGACTTTATAATGATATGAGGTAGAGCTGTCAGCTTTATTAAAATGTCCTTTTTTAACGTGGAGGAATTAGCAGTTGTATTTTAGAATAGGAGGTCAGAATGATGAAAACACCCACGAAGGGTAACCCTGAACAGCCTGATGTCACTGAAGCTTTCAGCAACCAAAACCCTTAGAAAATATTTTACAAGATTTAAGGACACCAGGCATTTAATTTTACATCCCTTGGGATTTTGCACTCTCAATGCCCTGAGGAATGATACCACTGATAAAACTGGGATTTTTTTCATGAAACTTATAACTAATCTTTTGCTGCCAAGAAGGCAAAATCTGGGGAAAGGGTGCTGAGGTGTTAACTATTGTAGTACCAAGGAATCATGAATGAAATCCAAGCTCCCTTGTGTCTGAGGGCACTTGGGAAGTGGGAAAGGAGTTGCTGCTTGCAGTCAAGTCATCACACTTAGAACAGCATCTCAGCTCCAGTTTTCATTTTATGCTCTTACTTTGCTTGCTTTCAAATATCAGTCCTCTACCGTTCTCAGTGTGCTGGTTATAAACCACACCAAACCTTTGAATCCTTGAGTCCCTTTTCTCTATGACTTTTCCTCCTCTGGGGTATGAAGCACATGAGTGATATCTGCCCACCTGGAGCAGATCTGAGAGGTGCTGTGGTCTGCAGGAATGAGAACTGCGTTGGAAGGCAGGAGGTGGTGAAATCTACTTCTGGATCAGAGAGCAGACTTCAGCTACTTCACCTTTCTGGTTTATTTTCTTCCCCAAGGAAGTAAAGGGGTAAGGATGTTTCCCTGCCAGCCTCCAGGATGGGTGGTGGGCAGACAGTTGATTAAATCTCACCTGAATCCAGGACAGGAATGTCCCTTAGAGGCTGCTCACAGTGGCCTGGCACAACCCCAGTGGTTTTTCCCTGTGTGCTGTGTGTGTGATCTGTGCTTTCTGCATTCCTGACCATGTTTACTTGTGGCTCTGGAGAAGGAGATGTCACAAAGGTCAGCCAGCTCTGTGCATTTTCACACAGACATCTCCAACCCTCAGGTTTCTTGTGGGGTGCCCTGGTGCTCTGAGGACACTTCCATGGTTAAATGTGGCCAAAGGCTCTGTGTCCACTGAACACCAAAAAGTCACTTACAGGAATCCTGCCTCTCGCTTTGGGCTTTTCTTCTGCAGTTTTCCTTTATGAGCACCTTTCCTCCAGTTGGGGGAAAGGCTGGCAAACAAACACCCTCTCACCTGCCAGCAAGGACCACACCTTGGCCTTCCTGAGAGTCAGAGCAGTCAATAATTTATTGCAGGGAGTACAAATCTGTTTTCCAGTTCTGCCCAGGCAGCAACCAAAGAACTCAAACCAATTGGTGATAATGCCTGTGAGAGTAACCTCTAACCTGAGGGCAGCTGTTCTTAATAAAAGCCAACTAGTCTCTTCTTTTTTATATGTTTCAAAATTCCTTAGATAGTACAGAAAATCTGTTGATCCTTCACAGTTTTGCTGTAGGAAGAAATGATTTTTTTTCCATCCCTCAAGTAAGGACCCAGGTTTGCATGGTGTGTTCCATTCCTGGCAGCAGGGAAAGGATAGGACCCTCATCCCTTGCCTGCTTCTTCTCATGTCCTTGCTAGCACAGCCTGTGTGTTCTCTTCTTCTGGTTGAGTTGTGTGACCAGGCTGGGTTTCAAAAATCAAATAAAAATCTGGAGCTGTGAAAAACCAGAGTTCAAAAGCTAAAACAGTGTTTTCTGCAAGGGGATTTCTTAATTTTCCAGTTTTTATGTAGCTGTTCTGGTTTAGAACGTGAGCAATACATCCCTCTTGAGCAGTTACAGCTTTTATAAAAATTACTTAGTTAGAATCTTTTAAATTTAAGAAAAGTGATTTTTCTCCATTACTTTTCTTTAAAAAAAACCCCTAGAAAATATCCAAGCATGTGTTTCTTTAGGATCTTTTCTTTTGTCTGTATGTTTCTCTTTTTTCCCCCCTTTCAGCAAACCTGTAGGTTTTCTCTTTCAGCTCTTAGGTCTTTAAGAAGATTGTTTCTTTCAGGGAGGGTGGGGAACTGTGTGAGTCAGCCTGCAGGACTTCAGCCTTAGCAATACTTGTGGAGTGAGGAGGAACTCCAGCTCCTGTTAATCCACTCTTTTCCAGCACTATGCTCCCATGCACACTCATAACCTGGGATTAAAGCTGGCCTTGCTCAGTGTCCTGGCTGGAAGCTTGATGGGAAGGAAGGCTTTGCATGATGGATGACCGAGTGCAGCCATGTGTCCTGGCATTTTCAGGGCAGATCACAACATGCCTGTGACAAGTCCTCAGTTAATTACTGTGGTCACACCATTGGAGCTCAGGCCTGTCCCCAGAAGAGCAGGGTATGTAAGGGCTTGTTGTAGTAGGCAGTGAAAGGAGCTGATGAGAAACCTTTGAGCTCCCTGTCTTCATTGGGGAGAGTCAGTGCTTTAGGGAAAGCTAACAGCCAACAGGCTGTGGCTTCTGTGCAGGCATGGACAGGAGTCCATGGGGGTGTGCAGCTCAGATCCTGACAATCTCTTCATCCTGATGGGTCTGGATCCTGCCGTTCTCTGCACTCCTTAAACCATCCCACCCCCTTCTTTAGTGGGGCACTAACAGCAGGTTCTGCCTTGCCATAGGATGCTCTGTGTGAACGTAACCTTGTTGTAAAGTTGTAGGATATGAAAACTTTCATAGGATAGTCTGTCTCTCCCTGTTTCTCTCATGGGAATGGGGGAAAGAAAAGGGTCAGTTTTTACCACTCTAGAGCAGAAGAGTGGATTTTGGGCATTATAAAACAGGATCAATGGAAAGATTTTGACTGTGTGTGAAAGACAAGTGCGTGTTATCTTTCCCTCTTCCCAGCTTGAGTTTCTATTTCTTTTTCCAAGAATCAATAAAGTAATTAAGATAAGTACAGGATTTTCTTCTCTCATAAATTAATCTGTAAAAGGGAATTTTGTATAAGCAATTCCAGTAACATAAAACACTCTTGACTAAAACTTTCTCAATGCCAGACAAGGCCTGTAATGTTGCAAGAACATGACTTGAACATCACATGTAAAACATGGAAATGAAGGCACAGGTAAGCCATGTAATTTTAGGATTTTTGAAGGACCAAAATAAGCAAGAAAGTAGAACAGGGGGGTGGTGGGCCATGTGAGTGTTCTCCCCCAAAGCTGGGGAGGCACAGCAATATGGTCCAGCTTTACTTGTTATCTGCCAAGAATGACTTGCTCTAAAGATGATTAAGGATCATTGTCTTAGTAATAAATGGTTCCAGCTGGAATGGCTGATAAAAGGTTGTCCAGCTTCTGTGTGGAAGGATCTGTGAAGTTCTGCACTGAATAATGCCATCCATGTGGAACTCATTTTGAGGAGCTTCAGCCTTGCAGAGGTGAGGTATCTAGTCCAAACTAGTAATTTCATCTTCTACTGTAGGCTTCTCCAGAAACCAGCATCTCACAGAACAAGTGGGATGAAGTTATTTGCCCTCTGGAGACACTTATTTCTCTGGATTGACTTCACAGGGAACCTAGGCAGTGCTAGCAGGGACTTGGATAACTAGCTGTTAGATCTGTACAACTAGGTGGCATAAACTTGCCCTTGCAGCAGTAAATGGTGAAGTGATGGTTTAACTCCCCATGGGGAAGGACCAAGAGAGATGGGAATGTGTGCCCAAAACCATTTTGGAATTTGAGTATGGTGAGGCCACCTCTCATGTTGGTTACTTCAAATGCAGTGGTTGTTTTGATATACATGCTCATAACATAATCTTTGGAGCAGCATCCAGGGTGCTGTCTGCTAGTGCAACTCTTGTGCTCTAGAGTGAGGAATTTGGTTCAATATACACACCACCAGATGATTATGTCTGAGATTAAACTGGGGATAAAAATGACAGATTTCAGTATGTTTGCTCAAATAACAGAGATATAGTGACTGCTGTACAAGCTTGATATAGTACTTTTTATTCCTTCTGGTATTAAGGTGGTACCTGGAATCCTTACCAAGGAGCAAAGTCCTGAGAATATTTATGGAGCATCATAAATATGAAACACTTTCACTTTCCTTTGCTTATTTTGCTGATATGACAAACTAAATTAATCAACCCCACTGAAACATTAACACTGCTTATGCAGCTCAGGCTTTTTGCTCTGTCTCCCATTGCCCATCTCCATTCTGATCACTTACTCTGTGGACTTCATGGAGTTTTGTGTGACTTTTACGGAACGGGGAAAAGGATTTCAGTCTGGAAAGTACTTTGACTTACATCATGGTCAGAATTATGTCAAGGATCTTCCTTGTTCTTGGGTGGAAGAACACCTCCCTGAGTGGGAGTTGTGCCAGCTTTCATCTCCTTGCGGAAGTGACTGGACCAGCATCACACCCTTGGTTAGAACAGATCCTCATTTGCAGCTCAGCTGAGTCACAGTGACTTTTTGAGGCTTCAGTGGCTGCCTCTGGACCCATCCTTGGGCAGCACAGCTGCTTCACAAAGGGCTGGCTTCACTCGAGGAGCCTTTGTGGGTTAAGAGCCAATTTAGCATTTGTGAGGTTGTCACAAGCCATAGTACAGCCTGACAAACAGCATAGTGGATAAAAGGATACAGTCCCTGTACTGCAGTTCTCTGCCCTAGATGAGGTGCAGAGTCCAATTTTGAAGTTACTAGGTCTGAAGCTTCTCTTGATCACATCTTGATCACATGATCATTCTTTTGAACAGCTCTTGCAAAAGAGCTGTTCAAAAAATTTAGAACATGTAAGGCTTTATTTAAATGTGTCTGAGGCATTGCTTCTATCTTCCCCCTTTTCTGTTTATCCAAGAGGGATTTCAGAGTGTGATGTGTTCTAATGATTGCTTGACTTGTGGGAGAGTATGGAATGCCAAAGGTGTGACGAACACCCCAACCCATTAAAAATGTGGCTACTTTTTCCCCTGTCAATACAGAGAAACTGAAGGTAGCAGGATGTAAGGGATGTGTAAGACCTGCCAGTGCCCAATCTGGGCTCGTGAGTGCTGTTCCTGAGTGTGAATGTAGAGAGATTACTTTATTTTAGCTCATAATAGTGTCTTGTTTTCTGCTGCCCAGAGATATTGGTTTTTTAGTTTTTTTTACATGGAATTTCATCTGAAAACATGAAAAGTTTGAATAAATACTTCATTATGAGGCTGGTCTGTTATCTTCAGTGTGTCCCCCACTATCCATGTTATACCTCCAGATACATCATATTGCAGGCTGACTAGACCTTTCCTCTCCCCATGCCCCTCACTCCATCTAACCAAATCCAGACTGCTACAATTATGAAGTTTTCTGTAATTGTTTGGTTTGTTGGTTTGGGGTTTAGTTTGTTTTTATTTTAAATATAAACAAGTCCATATTCTCAGTAACAAATGCCCTGACACCCAGCCAACACAATATAGAGTCCTGGCTACTGGTTATTTACCAATTCTTGTAAACTATTTTTTTGCAAAGTTCCCTCACTAGATCCACAGTTAAGAGAGCAACTGGGTGTTAATCCAGTAAGCAGAAAGGGTGCAGAGAAGCTGCTGCAGCCTCTGACCAGCAAGGAGCAGTCCTGATAGCATCTGTTGTGTGAGGATAAGGACTGGAAATGACAAGGCCAGTTTTGGAGCAACGGTATCTGTGTTTCTCTACCCTTGAGGACGAGGGGGACAAGTGCCTACATGTGTTGGATTTTGTTAGCTGGATCCAGTTGCTGTGTTGAGTTAATGAAGGTCATGCTATTCTGTGGAATGTTGGGAAAGCAGGAGAAGCCGAAACTGAGCTGGCCCATCCCCAGGCAAACTGGTTTTAACCAGGAAAAAGTCAGAGAATGCTAAGAAACTTCTTGTACATCACCTCAGGCGGTTATGTATTCTGTTTCCTAGTTACATTTTTTTTTTCCTGGTATCAATTCCAAAACAAACAAATGGAGAGAGAGAGAGAGAAGGGAGAAAGAGAAAAGCATTCCTTAAAATAACCCTTTAACATCTTGGGCCAAATTCTCTTCTCCTGGGGCCTGGAAATGCAGCCTGTCTGTGCTGATACTGATAGGGAGCACCCCAGATCTGTGCTGCAGTGGTTGTAAAATGAAACACTGATCCCTTTTTCTTCTTTCAGGAGTAATGTCATAGGACTGTGGCCCATCTTAGGCACTACAGTAAATAACAGCAGAGGTGAGTAGGCAGTGCAGGTAAAGACTTCCTGACAGACCTTTCTTCTTCTGTCTCTTGGGTAAAACAGCACTGGGCAGGAAAGAACCCTGGCACTGTTTAGGGTCTGCAGGCACAAGCTTTGATATTCTAGCAGTAGCTTGGGTATTCAGAAGAAGTTGTTCAGCACTAGTGTTTCCTGTTGGGCTTACTGGGAGAAATGGCACGACCAAAGGCCACTCCCAGAGTGCTGCAGTTTACTGCCCTGCCTTGGGAATGCTGAAACCTCAGGCTCCAGGGCTGACTGCACATTTTCACTTCACTGGGGCATTTGCATTGCATGATTGTCATACTGCAATGCTTGAATAAACCTTCTTTTTTTGTCTGTGGGTGAGTACATCCACTTCCACTCCTACTCTGTGTTATTCTAGTCTTTCAGCTAACTTTTGCCTCCAAAAAGTTAGGGAGTTGATCATGCCCCACTTTGGAACTGACCATTTGATCTGCTTGAGAGCAAAAGTAGAAGACATTTCTCAACTTCCCTGCACCGCTGCCCTCTGTGTCATCCTGTTTTGAGCTCCTCTATACAGCTCTTAAAGTGCTATATAAGGTTCTGAAAAGTATCACGTTGCTTGGCTGGGTGCTGGAGGCAGGAGGGCACAGAGTCTCTTTGGCGTGCTCCAGCAGCCAGTGGAAACAAGGGTAAGCCAGCTCGTGTACGTCTTAGCTTTGGCAGGGATGATCAGAGCCGTAGCTCAGCAAGAAATCAGCATTCCCTCTGCAAGTGAAAGGTCAGGAATGCAGAAAGCTCACTGCCTTTTTAAGAAGGTTGAAAGTTTTGAAAGTTTGCCCTGTGTTTTTTTTCCGAAAAGAGAACAAATCGGAGGATAACAGTCCCATTTGCTGGTGTATGTTTGGCTGAGAATGTGTCATCTAATCTGCTTAAGAAATGGTCACATGTAATATTTTGAAAATTTGGTAACCTCTGGGTCAAATCCATTCCATTCAGCCCTGCTGTTTGCTTGATGATTGACCAGTGGCCAACGATGTTTGGTATCCATCTGACATCCAAGTCCTTTCCTGAATTCTCCTGCCAACAGTTAAAGGTACAGGAGAAACAAAAGCTATCAGCAGATATTTCCTCATTAAAACCTGTGCTGCTGGGCTCAGGGCAGACTGATGAGTTCAGGCTGCTGCAATGTTTTTCAATCAAGGACATCCAAACCCAAGCTAAGAAAAGAGCAGAGCTTCACCAGCAGCAGCACATGTGTCTGCATTTGTATATATGTGTGTGTGTACCTCTTCTATCAAAAGCACTGGCACAAATGCACTGTTATCAGTCTTGCTGTGAGAGTGGGTGGGAAACTATTCAGAGCAGCTTTTTCCCACTGGAAGCCTTTGGTGTCTAGAAATCAAAGCTCTCTGCAGATGTGTGTGAGTCTTGATGAGATCTAAATTGAGAATTCTAAAATCCAGATGGAATTTGTGATGAAAACAGATGCGTGATCAACACCCTTGCCAGCTTAGAAGGCAGAGAGGCTGCAGCAGCACCACGAAGAGCTTGGGTCTGGCAGATGCCAAAGGGAGGCAGAGGTTCTTCCTTCCACCTGAATCAAGGTCTGCTTCCTCTTCACGACTTTCACAATGACAACCTTAATATTTTCTGTTCATGCAACCGATCTCTAAAGCTGGTGCTTGTCCTGTTGTTTATAGAGGATGAAATGGATTGAGTGTTAGATAAGATTTTGTTCCCTGTCTCTTCAAAGAGATGCTACTTTAGTGGATGTTGTCTCTTCTTCTTTCCAAATTACTATTAATTACCTATTTTGCCTTAAATCAACGTCCAGATTCTGTGTGCTTTAATCAATGCATTCTGGTTGCAATATAAGAAAAAATTGCTCTAGTGACACAAAATAATTTCCCTTCTTAGTATGGTATCTAGCCATACTTTGAACATTGGAAATAATGAGTCATGGAATCAACAGCACATGATGTGGTCTTTGTGAAAGCCATCTCAACTGCATGGGGTCACATTATAAGGCATCAGCCTTATAAATTTCTTCCCACTCGCTCAAACAATTTCTCTATTGTACAAACATATGCAAAGTCCTGCCTGCCTTTCTCTTCCTTGCAGCCTGTGTTAAACTTCAGTTGTCCCTTGGATTTATGTTCCAAGCTTTTCTTCTTTAAATTCATTGAACCCAACAGTAGATAATTTAAAGGCTGTGCGGAGATGTTATTTTCTGAAGGGCTCATAAAAAGGCAGACTGCTACTTCTAGCTTGAGCCAAAATCTATGGAGGGAATTCAGTGCAAGTTTCTGTGCAAGCAGATGTATCCTGTCCATGACAGAGAAGGCACTGGCTTTACAAATGCTGGGAGTCCTGTAAGTGCTCTCTGTCACCCTGAATTAGGATTTGTTTCTGCTTCCATTGACTGAAGCACATGAACATTAATCTCCAACATTAATCAATTTATTGTCTCTGAACCCCCATAAGATAAAGAATTACAATCTCTATTTTGCAGATTAACTGAGTTGCAAAGAGATTTAGATTCCTGTTTAAACATGTGTTTAGGCACCTAAGGATGCAACTAGATGCCAAGTTAGATTTATGAAAGTGTCTTAACTGATCTTGAGTGGAAGTTTAGAGCCCAGAGAAGTGAAGGGATTTATAAATTCAGAAAGGCACTGGAGTATCTATAGGGGCCTCCTGCTGACTTCCCTGGTCTCTCCTGTGTCTGGGAGCAGAGCTAGATGGAGCCCAGGGCTGTAGCAGGTAGGTAGGAAGTGCAGTAGGAGAGGGAAGCTGGGTCCTGGAAGAGCTGGAGCCCCGTGCTTGGGGACAGCACTGCTCAGACACACACAGCCTTTCTGTCTGTTCCCAGCCTTGTCATTCCATCACTGCCCCCTTCCCACCCCAGGGTCATTTCCAGATGCTTTGTTTTCAGGCACAGCAGAGGGTGCAGCTCCAGACCCACGGAGGAGTAGTGGCTGCAGAGCTGCTTTGTCCTGTCGTGCCTGGGCAGCCAGTGAAGGCCTCTGACTTAACCATCTGTGCTGAAGAATGGATGGGAGGCTTAGCTGTATCACTCTCCAAAGTATTATGTCATTGTCATATACAGTATAGTTAAGGACATACAGAGGTTTTTAATGCTTGCTTTTTTATTTTTTAATTTAAAAAATATATATTTAAACAATGCCCATTTCAGAAATCCTTCCATAGCTCCTGATGCAAAAGACTGACTTGAGACTTGTTTGCATCCTTACTGCCTGCTGGGAATGAGCTTGTTGTGGAAACCACTAGGTGGAAATGACAAATAATAAATTTGTTGGAAAAGGCAGCTCGTAAGCAGGAACCAGAATGAAATTTGAGTCAAGTTAGATAAAAATGTTGGGGGACAAAATGCTTCAGCAACACTAAAATGGCTTTTGATGTTTGAAAGTAGAAAATGTTTCTGTTTGTTTCAAAAATATGTATTTCAGCTCAAAAGGGCCAGCACTTGAAAGGGGGACGTGACACAACTTCAGGAAGGTTTTATTTTCTTTTTACCCAAACAAATGTCTTGAATCAACTCAAATGATTTCCATAGCAAATGAAACATTTCTGTTTGTCTGACCCAAATGATGATTTCTTTGTGTTTGGTAGTCACTGTGAAAACTCTCTTTTCCCTGTGTCTCCTACCAGAATTGCAAGTTGGAGACTGGAATATTCCACCTCCACATGTGCGGGGTGCAGCTGCCTGAAATAAATCTCCAAGTTTTAAACATCTCAGGCTCTGCCTCATGGTAGATGCTTTATTCTTACCCTGGAGTGAGAATCCCCTGTCGATGGTATCTTTAAGGAAGCTGCTGATCCCAAAGCCCCAGGCCAGAAACCTGGCAACAGAGCAGTAACAAGGCATTGTTATATGAGCAAGTCACTTTGCACAAAGAGTCTTTAGCATATATGCACGAAAAAAGTGGTTGTGAATGTTCCAGAACTTTAAAAGAAGTCCGTGAACTCACTGTGCACATGCAAGCAGATAAATGAAGCTTGGCATGTGATATATAAAATTATATGTCCTTCCTGGGAGTACTCACACTGCCTTCCTGAGCCCCTCAGATCAGATTTGGCACAGGGGTGGTTGAATCTAACGTGGCTGTGGCTGTTGCCTTCACAACTAGAATTGTGCAGGGACATACACTTGATGGGAATGTGACAAGGGAAAATGGAATGTAAAGTCTGCTAGACAGCCAATAAATTTGCTTTATGTCTTTATCTTTTCCTTGCTTGGCAATTATTTCAGCAGGTGCTGAACTACTTTCTGCCTGCTGTAAATGAGGGGGACTCAAACGACCTACTGTAAATTCTTGATATTTCCTGTACTTATGAGAAGACATAATAATCTGAAGAACTTGTATATTTAGTGTGGATTAAGATGATTTTTAAATAATTCCTTTTTTTATTTTTCAAGCCCAAGATTGGTCATAACTAGTGTTAGGTTGCCTAGTACTATATAACTGAGATGTGTTCATATTGTCACCAAATAAGTAACAATCTATTTTTAAAATGATAGGGTGGAGTCGCTGCTCAGGTCGTTCCACATTATTTGTTGTAATTCAGTAGCCAGTTAATGACAGCATCTCACTATTAGGTTATAGCCCTCCTAGGTTATGGTTTTTAGAACCGTAAAGCAAGAGTTACAGGGTTTCAGGGGTTGATTACAGAGAGCTTTATTGTTATTTCTTACACTTAAATCTGCTAGGTAGGTTAAAACAGCCAAGTAGGAGATCTGGAATAGCAATGATGTGCAGTTAAACACTGAAAAATGCTTGCCTCTTCTACAGAGTAGAGCTATTAAAGTATTGCTTATTGTACATTAGTATTCTGTGTTCGTTACCTGCAGAGCTACTCCAGGCAGTAGAGTGAGCAGGCTGTACCATTTGTGACTCCATGCTACAGCATTCTCGCTTGCCTGCACAGTTGACCCGATCCTGTATGTCATCAGGGAGGAGATGTTTAACTTGTGACACTGCTAATCCTTTCCTGAAGGCTTTTCGTTCTTCCTGCACGTTGTCCTTTCGTTGCTTTTGTGAGCTGGAACATGCTTGCTCAGCCCAGTGATGAATTCATGTAATTACCTATGGATGTACCCAGGTCCTGTTGACTTTACCATTAAAGATCAGGGATTGCCTAAGTATTGCTCTGAATCAGGACCCCCAGGCATTTTCACATGCACAGGCTAACTTGGGAATTGGTGCACCTTATTGTAGTCCTCCACTGCTGGGAATGGAGAGCAGGCTGGGGACAGCCAGGAGCTCAGCAGCCAACAGGGTGCTCATCTCCCCCAGGAAATCCTGCAGTTCACCCAAGTGGGATACATGGAAACAAATCCTGACAAAGTTCAGAGTGTGTGTTTGGTTAATGCAGTTCTAGAACACTGGTCTGCATGCAGGTGGGAGTTCACAAAGGCACATGTCCCTGCAAGGAATCTGCAGGGTACTGCTGTGTGTGGTGTGGACCTCTGCAGGAACCCCCTTTGCAGGAGCTGGGGGGACAGAGCCCTTCCTGGCCCAGCCAGGTTCTCATGCATAGGGTGATTTGTAGGTGCTCTTGGTCAATGTGCTTGTCTCCAGGTTTTTATTATGCTGATACAAATTCAGCTAATGAATGCACTGTGGCAGTGCTGTATTTTGCAGGGAATGTTTCAGTACTGTCATGCCCAAAGAGTCTGGGCTGAGCTTGGTATGTGGAGGCATCAAGCCTTCAGAGAAGATGATTGTCCTCAGCTGGAATGACTGACATTCCTGGGAATCACAGTTACAAAAAACCTTGGGTCTCCAGTTCATGTGTTGTTCCAGCCCAGTAGACACATTATATATTCCTTGTAGGGGCTCATTTGTGATCCTTCCTGGTACAGTTTGCACTCACAGGAGTGCTCACCCCTTAACAAGAGGGGAGATGTTCCAGCCTGGGCTTCTGCTGAAGCTCTGTGGCATTGTTTTCCCAGGCTGGTGATGGAGGAGTGGACCTTTCCTTGCTCCATCCCTTCAGAAGCCATCCGTGCTGCTTCCTCAGTGCTTTGATATTCTGCCAGCTGAGGGAGGGAAGAGCCATTTATAAATATTTCTGGTAATACAGTAAGTACTCTCACATGTTTTGCTCACTCATTTTCCGTATCCAGAAATCTATCCGACCAGAATCAGTTCACTCTCTTTTATTAGCAGAAATAGATCCACAACAATTAAAATTGATTTAAAAAAAAAAAAAAAAAGGAAAGAAAAAAAGAGAAGCAGCAGCAAGCACATCATATTGACTGTGTGTATATTCACACTGGCTTCCAATCCATGGATAATTACCCCTCAGAGATCGTGTGCTATGTACAGTATGATGATGGAATTATGCACTTTAAAGAGCTTTAGTGAGCCTCTTAGGATGCCAATTTCTTTCCCCTTTTCTTCTTTTTTCCCCTTCTTTTCATAGCAGTGAGTAATGATTTTTAAATGCACATGACCTGTCCTCAGAACCAAAGTAAGTCGTGGCAGTGATGTTTTGTCTTTGGGTCTGACTTTCCTTGAAGTGATGCAGTAGAACTGTACCCATGAGGTGAAGTTGCCTGGACAGGGGATCTCTTGGGATTGCTGATCCTCATTAGTGAGGAGAAAGGCGAGTGGAACTTCAAAGTACTCATTGTCTTTGGCAGCAGGTACCCAAATTGCACTTCCTGGAAGGAAAGAGGGTTTGAACGAGGCTACAAATCCATAGGAAAGCAGGCTTTGTTATTTTGGCTGATTGTGGATCACCTGACCTGCACACCAAGAGCCAGGGCTAGTGGTTTCTCTGACCTCTTTGTCAGAGCCAGTTCCACTGTTTTGATTTGCAGTTTCGCACACACTCACAAAATTAAAATATTGTCTATACATTTCAGCCTAACTTGTTTTTGGCAAAGTGATAAGCAAGTAAAAAACAGGGCCTCATCGTAGGAAGTGTCAAGCCATCTTAATTTTAGGCAGAAATACCAGCTCCTCCTAGAGGAAAAGAGCCAGTCCTTAAATAGCTCCCAACAGATCCTTTACCCAAGCAGACAAAAGGGTGTGACGTGCAGGAGTTGCTGCTAATGCCAGATTTCATCTTTCCACTGGTAATGTGTCACCTGGCTTTGAGTTTGTCTAAGGTGTGACTTGGTGCTCAGGCAGGGGTGTTCATTGATACTCAGTGAGCAGCTCCCCAGATCCTTTGCAGCTCTTGGGAGAACATCTCCAAAGGGGTTGGAAGGGGAGGTACCTATTGAAGCACAGCCACGGGGACTGAGGTTGCAGGGCTGCTGCTCTCCATGTTCTGTGACTGCAGCTCTATTTACAGATTTTTATCTTTTGTTGACATCTTTAATAAATGTTTGGTAACAGCAAGTGGTGCTGCATCCTGTTCCACCAGCCTGGACCAGCGGGCTCTTGTGTTAAAGGGAGAGCTCCCAAACACAACTTAGTGCCCAAAAAGAGGCTTTTGAACTGGGGCTAGAGCTGCTGCCATGTCCTCACAGCTGCCCCACTCCTGTTCAAGGATGAATGAAGGCAGCCCTGGGAGTGCTCCCAGGAGTGGGCTGGTGTGTACAAGCCAGCCCTCTCCTGTCATCCCCCCTTCCTCAGGAGGTGTCCCAGGAGGTGCAGTGTCCTTGCTGTCCCCCTGCAGAAGTAAGAACTCCTTCCACCATCCACCAGAGCCTGTGTGCATGGCTCTGCAGGGTGGTTGGACATATGGTTCCCATGGAGCAGCTGAGTTTATGTTTGGGAAAGGCCTGAGGAAGTATCAGATGTTTCAGAGTGCCCAGATTTTATATCTCTCACTTCCTGACTCCCCTGGATAATGGTGAGTGGTGCTCAGAGGCACTGACAGAACCTTTCTGTGTGCTGGGTGATGGCTGGAGCTCCTCAGCAGCCTCAGCTCTTCCAGCTCAGCCTGCAGTCCCTGCTCTGTCTGGGCACTGCAGTCCATGGGGGATCTGCTCAGGGCTCCTGGGTGCTCTGGTGAAAATGTGCTGGGGGCTGTTTGTGCTTCAGTGGGCAACAGGAGAAAATGTCCCTGTTTGTGTCCCTATTGTTTTAATCTAACTTGGGGGCAGTCATTCCTTACTCGTTAAAGATGTACATTTTAGGTGCCTAATTGTGTGTTTTACTTGCCAGCTCTCTCCATCCCCTTTCTTCCATGATCCCACCACTCTCTTCCCTTCTCATTCCTTTAAATGTGTGTAGATGATGAATAGCAAATCTTCTCATAGAATTCTTCAGGAATATTTAGTGTAGGGTTTTGCTTTTGTTTGCTTTTCTGGTGACTTGGAGATGGCATGGTGAGAAAAGAAACATGTGAGCTAAACCTGTTGGTTTGAACATTGTGTCAGAAAATATCCATAAATTGCAAGTTACTACACAGATGTATAGATTTAATGAGACTGTGTAATGCCATTTATTTATGCTAAAGAATCTGACACATACGGTACTGAAAAAAGTTAATACTCTAAGAGTTATTTTATATTTTTCCATTGCCATCTGTCACTGCCTACATAATAATGATACAGGTGAAAGCCTAGCACTGCTTTAAAAAAAATTCAGAATGAATAGTCATTTAAATGTCTTGCTGCTTTAATAGCTGGTGTGTTTTAAGTTGTGGGAAGGAGGCAGCAGAGATACCCTCCCCCTGTTTTTAGTATATTAAAATTTGAGTTTAAACAGATTTGGATTCTTAAAGTGACTTATGAAAATGGAAAATGACTATAAACTCTACTGTCCTTTACATTTGGAAAAGTTAAGGGACTAAACCAGATGCTGCCATCCTTGTAACACACCATCGGTGGCTCTTGGAGCAGCCCTTTCAAGTGTTTCTTGAGATGTGGGTGAATTTTTGTGCTCCAAGTTCTGCCTTAATGGGCTGAACTCAGTACTGCTGGGATCTCTGAACTGTGAGCAGGTATTTCCAGATCCCTAAATCCTCATCTGCCATCTTAAATAATTTTTTTAAAAAGTACACCATGTAAGGACATACTTTTTGTTTTTTCTTTAGCCACCTCAGGTAAAAATACATGTTTCAAAGCAGCACCACGCTGACAGAAGTCAGCATTTGCAGAGACACTGGCTTTTAAGAGTCTCCTCCAACACTGTGTAGTCATAGTGTGCTTAGGCAGAGTTCTTTCCCTTTTATTTCCTTTGCTCACACAGGACTCCAGCCCAGCAGTGGCTGTGAGGAGCACGGGGAGAAGTCCCTGTGCTCAGGCATGTGCAGAGATCCAGGGCTGCACATGGACCTGGGGACATGCCCATGGCTTTGCAGCAGCCACCTGCCTCCCAGGGTGCAGACAAGGCTTTGCCTCAAACAAAACCAGGTTTTGTTGTTCGTCTGCTTTTTACAATCTAGTGACAAAGACAGAAAATATTTTTGTGGCAGGTGCTTATCCTATAATTTTCTATGGGTTGATGAGCTGGGGAGGTGCCTTATTTAGAGGAGGAGGACATGGCTAGGTCAGGTTGCATTAAGATGATTTAGAGTTTATATAATGAGAAATAAATCAAACTTTTCCTGAAAGCTGTGAATGATGATGTATAACTTGGTAATGAAAGCCTTTCACTGATTTAAGATAATGTCTTTGGTGGTAAAAATGCCAGAAAATGAAGCAAGGTTCTGACCCAGAGAAGTGATTCCACTGGCTTCAAACAAATTCTTCCAAAGTATTTTCAAATATAGTGTAGATTTCCTAATGGAAAGTTCCTTATAAATGAAATAATCGTTACTGTTATAATTACCACCCTTTGTGTATGCTGGAAAGCATTTTGGGAAGTTCTGCACTTTTTAAGAAGTGGAGACAACAATGAGTGAGCCAATAAGGTTTTGGTCTCTTCAAATGGATGTTATCAATCACTTTATTTTTGTTTGTAAGGGATGATCCATATATAGCTGTAGTTTGTCAGCATTTTCCATTACAAACTTGTAGTTTTTGTACCATATAGAGCCCTCAGCAGCCTCTTAGGGGTGAATGTTGTGTCACTCCTCAATGAGTGTTTCTTCTGCTCCCTCATTAGAATCTGAACTGGTCTTAAAAAAGTGTTCATGGTTTCATGTTTTGAGAGACAGCGTGGTTCACTACAGGACTGAGCTTTTATTTTTCCTCCTCTCTCTGCTTTTCTGTGTGCATCAGAAATAGCTCTGCTGAAGTGAAGAAGAGCTGTAGGAGAGGAGGCTGACAGTATTTAATGTACACATTGCAGACAGTAAGAGACTTGCTTTGGGTCAGCAAGGGAAAGAGAGACCACCCACAGCACCAAACCTGCCTCCTGCACTGCACAGCCACTGTGACATGGAGCTGCACAATGGAAGGGGCCCTGGAGGACACTGCTGGGCACCAGTGCCCCTTTCATCACCTGCCCCTTGGAAACGAGTGGGAAATCATTCACACAATGGCACTGAGTCCCAATGGCTGCAGCATGCAGGAGGAGAGAGCAGGGGAGCACAAGGGCTGGGCAGGTCTTGTGTCAAGACAGAATTTGCCAGATGACATTTCTCCAAAAAACCATGTCTTGTACAACAGCAAAAGGAGAGGAAAAAGAAACAACCTGCTGCCTTTCACCCCATCAAAACAGGGGGAAAAATCAACAGAACAATATGTTGGGTATAAAGACATATCCAACAATTGCTTCTAGTTTGACCTTGGGGAAAAATCCATGAGTCCAAGACTATTATCTGAGTTAGCCTGAGCATCTGTAGAGGGGGCAGCAGCAAGGAGCAGAGTCCTGCTGTGTTCACTCAGCTTGCATAGGGATCAGGTTCTGGCCCTGCAAAAGAGTAGGGGGAATGGGGAAAGGGAAGCTCCTCCTTGCACCTATAGGGAATTGGCAGAAACCTTGTATTAAGCACAGTATTTGTTGCAGTTTGGAACAATATTGCTTTGGAAGTACAGGCACAAAGGGAGGGGGAGGCTGGGTCATCAGGAGTACTTTTCCTACCCTGGGATATGAATACACGACTGGCTTGTGTAAGTGCTGCTTGCGTAGATGCATTTGTGGGTGAAATTTGGCCTGAGGTCTTTCTGGAGAGGAATCTTGCGACACTGAGCAATCACATATATTCAATTAGGATTTCATCCTCTTGCCAGATGGAAGTATGCAGCATGGGTGACTTGTGGTGAGCAAACAGTCGTGCCTGAAGGCTGGGCATGTGGGGCAGATTCTGGGCTAGGTACTGCCATGCTTGCCTACACCAGGGAACTCCTCACTCAGTGTCCCAGCCTTTGGGCTTTAGCAGCAATCTCACTGAATGTGACCTCTTGGGAGACTGGAAGGATTGCTGGCCCAAAACATTTCTGGCATGTGTGTCACTGAAACCATCAAAACTGGGCCCTGTGATAGGTAAGAGGTCTCAGCTCTTAATGCTGCTCTTACTGGGATACTGTTTGCATTAATCAGAGCCTTTCCAACTTTAACTGTGGCCTTTTCAGCTTCATATTTGCATAAGCTTGTATGGCCATTTGAGCTACAAAGTTGTTTCACACATTTTAATGCTGCAGTCTTCATTCCTTGTGTCTGGCCCTGGAGAGCTGCTTTGGGAGAAGCCACCTGGTGATTTAGAACCATTGCTGCTGAAAGTGTGTGGTGACATCTCCACGTGAGCCAAAGCTGGTTGTTGTGATGGCACTGTATGGCTGGTCAGGAGCCTGATCCAGCTGAAAAGGGCTGGTTTTTCTCAGGAAGATTGGTTTTCAACCAGATTGGTGTAGCACCCAGTTCCATGCTCACTGGTGACAGTATAAAAAATGGAAGGGGTGGGGATTGAGGGAGGATGGCAACCACAGTTTGTGTCAGCTAAAACCTGACTGAAGCTTGGCTTAGCTATGCAACAGCATCCTAATTTAAACTAAACTTGGGTGTAACAGACCTGTTAGTCTACACTTACTGCACATACCACCTCCAGAAGATATGAAATAAGTCTTCTGTTGCATTTAGTGAGTTTAAATTGACTTCAGAGGTAGCAGGCTTAAACTGAGATTCTTCAATGTGAAAACTAAAAATTTCCAAGGATCCCTAAATAAGCTGATCAGTTCTCACTGAATTTCTGGCGCATTAAGCACCTCCCTGTGGGCTTGAAGAATCCCGTTTGTGGCATGCAGAAAAGGACTGCACAAAGTTTCTAAAACATTCCTTCCTCTTTTTTATTAGTTGTGAGTTTTTTGGTTTGATTGAACTGTTGAGAATGAGCAGAACCCTGCAGAGGTCACCCATGACAAGATGGTATCACCATCTACCATCACCCTGGCTCGGTGGCCAAAAGTGAAATCTTTAGAGCTCTCAATGAAGAAATTTGACATCCAGCATTGGGAACATCCGTGATCACACATTTTGGTACTTGAGTCAAGAAAAGAGTTGGGTAATTTCCCTCTTTTGCAGGTGACATTCACCCTCATTTGTTCCATCCAGATTCAGCTTCACTTCTCTCTAAGCCTCCAGAAAGCTTCAATCTACCATGAAAGCAAAACTGGCTCCTTTGAAATGCACCTTTCTAACCCTTGACTGAAACATCTTCCATTTCAGTGTTGGAAGGACAGCACTGCCCACAGCTGCCCTTGAAGAGACATCTTCCTTTCTCCTCAGCAGCAGATGTGCTGCTGGCGCCTTGAGCAGATGTCACTGTGCTTATTCCTCAGCGTCACAGCTTTGGAGGGATGCCTGCTCCTCAGGAGAAGGGGGACCTGCTCATTTCTCAGGAACTAAATAGTATTTGCTAAAGCTATTTGCTTTCTAATGTCAACCTGTTGGCAAAGTACTTTGAGGTGACAACAGAGCCGATTCTGTGCCCTGTTCTGCCACTGCTTGGCTGGCATTCTCACCCCTTGTGTGTGTGCCTTTTTAAAAAGGGGAGACTTACTGGTGCTCCCTTGTTTACACATTTAATAGCTCACAATTAAGCTGAAATGAACTTGAAAAGAGTCGTTAACTAAAGCCCAAATTCTATCAGCAACAAGAAACTCAAAGATTAAGTTTTCTTTCACCCAAGACTATTTTGTACTATTTCAGGAGGAAAGTATGTTTGAACATGCATTAAAGTCTCACTACACTTCTGGAGTGATGTAAACACCCTCTTTAAGGACCCTTTTTGCTACCAGAGTGCTCTTAGACTGAACAAGAGCCAGGGATCATTGTTTCCAACTTCTGGCATTCCCTACCTTGAACTTTCAAAATCCATCAAGACAGAAGGGTTCTCCCCCCTTCTCCTTTAATTTTCATCTTGCAAAACACTCATCAATTTGCCATTCTGGTTCTTAAAATTAACTGTATTACACTCACCCTTGCTGAGTGCTTTTGATAGTGTAGAAACAGGGAGTTTAATAGTGTAGGGACACATCAACTCCAGGGCTTGTGATGTGTAAGAATTGGGTTCAAAACCTGTTAGAAACTGGGTCATTTTCTATTTGTCTGCAGCTGCCAATTAGCAATGTCATTAATCCAGTGCCTAGGAGAAGTGCATGATTAAAATAGACAGTGTCACTGACCACGGACAGGACAATATGCACAAGGCTGTGCTGTAGCTGCCTGTCATTGTGCTGCTGTAGGTAGAGCTCAGTCTCATTTTCTAGAGGCAAGCAACAATTTCACAATTTCTTTGCATCTGGGTGTAAAGGCAGGCACATCATCTGGGCTTTGAATGCTGCTTTTTGTTCTGTTCTGGACAGGGAACCTGGAGCAGCCCCTGGGCTTGCTGGTGCCCCAGCTGGCAGCCACTCCCTGGCCCCTCTGCTTAGGGCACACATTGTGTCTGTCCATGTCCTTCGCTGAGCTCGCCCACGGAGCCATCCAAGGCTCCTCGGGGGCGGCAGGTTTGGATTTTGCCTCCTCAAGGATGAATGTCTGAGGCTGGGCCAAAGCTTTGCTTGCTGCTGGTGAGAGAAAGGGCAGTGGGGGAAGAGGTGTGGGAGGCCTTGAGGGGTCTGGCTTGACTTGCTGCTGCTCTGGGGGCAGCAGGAAGGGGCTGGTGGTGCTGCCAGGAAAGGCCAGCCTCCAGCTGGAGACCACAAACCCTCAGTGGCAGTGGCCAGCCTGGCCTTCCAAGGCCACAGATAAAATAAGCATTGACCTAGGACAGCAGACAGTGGGGGAGACAGAGGGGTACAGTCCTGCCTTCTCCCTGGTGTGTGACTGGAGGAATTCTGTTTCTTAGTGAGAATTGCACTCTTGTTCCTTGCTTAAGATGTCCAGTGCTTTATTTTATGCTCCACCTCTGGATCAAATCTCTCAGCAAGACAGAAGGGTTTTTCCCCCCCATCTCACTTTTGAGGGAAAAAATTTCCATGACAGAGGATGAAATACCAGGAATGTTTTTTTTAGGTGGACCTTCCTATTTCTGGTTTGTAGCCACACTAATTTGTGGGTGAAGGAAATATTTTTGTACTGAAAAGTTCCCAGGAAACTGTTTAACAGGAATTGGAGTTTAATTGGCACTTATGAGACATTAACAATAATTGTATTCAATTTGGCCACTCAGGATAAAGTGTGATTCAGGATCAGCTGATTTATGTGCTGAACAAAAAGAAAGGAAAAAAACCCAACACACCAAACCAAAAAAAAAAAAAAGGCAAATGAAAAAGAAAGTAACATTAATGTGTGGAGTGGAGAATATGTGCCATTAGCTTCGTATTCCCAAGCAGAAGCTTTTGTGGTGCTTGTCATATGTTTTTCCCCACAAGGTGTTTTGCCAGACTGGAAAAAGTAGAAGGAACGTATATTAGCTGGAGGGAAATGGTTTGACTTCAAGTTCATGCTTTTGCAGTGAGCTGGATTACAGTTTTATCCCTGCTATCTCTTTTGCTGTCTTTTTTTTTTTTTTAGGAATGTCCCAAAAACTTTTAAAAACCCCAGTAAAATCCATTTACTTATTTATGCTTTTATCAAGCATGTGAACAAGAAAGTCAAGGGAACACAGGGTGAAATTTGATGTGGGGCCTTGTGTATGGTGCAGGACAGCCATCAACATCCCTCAAACATTTATTTTCCCTTTGCAGCAGAGTTCATTGTGAAAACAAAGGCAGTGCCAGTAGTAAATGATTGCAGCTTTCGAGGCTGGCTGAGAACAGAGAAAACAAACTAAATGCAATTTAAGTGCCTGTTTGTTTGCAAGCTGCCTAATATATACAGGCAGATGATGTAAGGCAGAGGAGATGACCTGATTAGCAAAGCTGAGGAGATCCCTGCTCTCCTCCTTGGAGACCTGGTCCCAGCTGGAGGAAACCTTCCCACAGCTACCTGAGGGTTTCTGAAAATGGCAGTGCTCTGTGTGCATGAAGGTGAGGGAAGGAGGAGGAACAAGCAGCCTGCACAGCTCATGGAATAGCTGGGATGTTTTGAAGGATGCAGCTTGAATTCCTTGGGCTTTGTGAGCTCGGTGTTTGTGGGGAGGCTGTGCTTCTGCAAACAGTCGTTGTGCTGCTCATCCTGTTGCATGAAAGCATCATTCAGCAGAAAGAAGTGCTAGGGGAAGGAAGATAAAGTAAGTGGTCTTCCCATTTGTCAGCTCTCCCAGCCTTGTTCTCATGTGTGCTGAGCAGGCAGAGCTCCACAGCTGGGAATGGGAAGTCGTGGTGCTCAGCACGAGCTGCACTCAAGTGTTTATTACTCCAAATCAGAGAAACAGACAAAAATTTATATATATAAGAAAACACGTAAGATCCTAGACTTGCTCTGTGAGTACATGTAAATATGAAGAGTTGGGATGTGGTTTTGGATATTTTGTGCAGTACTGTGCCAGGACAGCGTGCAGGCTCGTGGCAGCAACCTGGGGTTTTAGATGAGGAGCCCAGGGCACTGTTTCTGGCTCTGCTGTAGCTACTTGTGTGGCCGAGTGGATGAAATCCCGCTCCTAAAGCCAGCGAACCGTTTCTTTGGGCTTCATTCTCAGACTTGCTGAATGCCCCAAAAGGCTGCTATTATTAGAGGGAACTGCCATTCCTTCCCTCTCAAAGTGGGCTGTCCATAAATCACCAGTGTGTGCTTTCCATGGAGAGGTGGGTCTGGGACCTCAGCTCTCTCCCTGACAGCCCACAGAGCTGCCAGAGCTCCTGCTCTTCCTCCTTTCTGCTCAAAAAGGGTAGATCCTCCCAGTCAGAGGGCTGTTGGCTGTGCCACCTGGGCTTGGCACCAGGGCAGGATGGCTTCCCATGGCTTCTCTTGCTGCCATGGTGGGGCCAGTCCTCTCCTGCTCCCCCCATGCAAACTGCCTCCTCTTGTCCTGTTTCTACCCCGGGGCACTGCCTGCGGCCATGTCCTAGCTGACCTCTCAGTCTGGGCTGGTTTTTACTCTTTTAAGAACAATAAATGCATCTCTGTGGCAACAAAAATATTAATTCCCTTCTATAAGTGATGCACTCAAATATTTCGTAGTTACAAAAGACCATTTGGATGGCAGTGCCTGTGCTGATTCTGGTCTGCTGTGATCTGATGCAGCAGTGTCTTTGCTCTGGATGGGCTTTGTCATAACAGTACTTTCTTTTTGTTTCTTAGCTCCCATTAGTGCCTTGATGAGTAGTGGAAGACGTTTCAACAGTTTTATGATTAAAAAGAAACATTTTACCATTGCTTGGTCTCTGGTTCCTTCGCTCTGTTCGTTAAGCTTTCCCTGGTGGTAACAGCAGTGATTTAGAATTGCAGTGTCACCATCACCCTCTGAACCCTGTGTTTTCTGGGAAGGGGAAGAAGGGAAGATGAAGGAGGAACTCTCAATTGTAGGGTTTTTTCTTCTGATATTTCCAGGCCAGCTGTTTGAAACTGTGATGTCTCAAAGTGTTTACTTATAATTCTATCATTGGTTCATGTATGGGGAACCCTTGGCAGTTGCCAGGGAGCACATGTGGCCAGAGTCTGGTGACACCAGGCAGGCCCAGGGCACAGATTTGTGCTCCAGCTCTGCTGCTGTCACCAGCGCTCGTGCCAATGGCCTTAGTACAGAGGTCAAAGACTGCTTAGATATGAAGGCTGAATCACCTCCTTGTTAAACCCCTCAGCAGGATCAAGGCTTAGGGAAGCAGACACGTGGGCTTGCCTTCTGGCTGACACTGTGGATGGAGGCTCTGACTCTGGGACAGGCCTTTTGGCAGCTTTGACCAACTCTTGAGGCATTGAAATGGGGGCATTTGGTGATTCAAACACCCCTGCACTGACACCCCTTTGTGAAAAAACCCAGTGCATTTGTTTTCTTTAAAGGCTTACTGATCCCACAAGCTCTCAGTGGTTAGAGGAGGTTTATGCTGTCACCTGAGGATCACAGAAATCAGCAGTGAGCCTGCCAGTCTCACCAGGCAGATGTGAAAGTTCTTCAACTGCACGTATTTTGCTTGCAAATATAAATAATCCAGCAGTGTAGGATTTGCTGCAGCCCTGTTTGCCTTGGCAGTGTCCCATTGACATGAATCAGAAGGTGGGAGCAAAAAAGCACTGGAGGCTCATCCTGAGACTGGTCTCCCCTCCATCAGGGAACCTGTCCGTGCAGGCAGCGTGATTGGGAGATTACTGGCACAGCCCACAAGCCTGGCTTCACTGGATCTTTGCATTTGGAACAGTCCTGCTTTGTTTCCTTGTGCTGTGCCTTTGGGAACCTTGCCTCTCGGGGCACCGGGCAGGCCTGGAAGGAGCAGCTCTGGGTTTGCCTTTGCTCCTGTAGCTTGAGCTCCTTGAGAACAAGGCAAGTCTCATGCTTCAAGCTGAGAAGCAGGAGGTCAGTTCTTAATCCTGCTGCTTCTCTGTGACTTTGGGCAGGTGTTTGGGTCACACCGTACCCGAGTTCTTAGGATTTAAAATAGGGATAGAAATTAGGAATTGAAAAACCCCCAAACCTAAGGCTTAAAGAAATAAGTGGTTTTAACTTGTGATGCCATCACCACCGTGAGACTAGTGATGGTTTGAACTTCAAGGCTGTGATTTAATATTGATAACAGTAAAAACTTGATCATGATATTAGTCATTGGGAAGTGGAAAATACATGGGTTTAACTTTATTTTTCTTTTTTTTAATTTCAGCAAATTCAGTAAAGCTAGAAATGCAAAGTGATGAGGAATTTGACAGGAAGCCCCTGATTCATGAAGATATTATCAGAGCTCACGATGGAGGAAGCAGCCTGGAAGATCCCTTCATTGGGAGTAACGAGATGGTGGAGAACAGAAAGATGCAGGAGCTATCAAGCGAGGGAGGAATCCGGCTTCCCAATGGTAAACTGAAATGTGACGTCTGTGGCATGGTTTGCATTGGGCCCAATGTGCTAATGGTACATAAAAGGAGCCACACTGGTAAGCAGCTGAAAGAAAATCTGTGGCGATGTTGATGTTACCTGACAACTCTTGTCTCTTCCCTTTTTGTTCTTGGGGTAACAGGAGGCTGGGGAGGGGGAAAATGGGCTTGGTTGGTTTTGTTTCTCTTCCTTCTTTCCAAACTCTGGTGCTGCTCTCTTGCTGGTGGGCATGGTGCTTCCTTTACTTTGATTTCCAGCCTTTTGTTCATAAAAGCAGTGCAAAAGTCTGGAAATTGCTTTTCTTACTGTTCTTGACTGGAGCACCATGGTGGGAGTCATTCTCTGGCACGAGGGCGGGTGGCTCGTGTTGTTCCTGTGTGTGCAGTGCAAAGCTTTTGAGCCTTTTTGAGGAGTCTTAGATGTTCTTCCATTGGAGGTGCTCACAGGTGGACAAGACCAGCAGCTTCCTGGGGATCTCACACTTCTTTTGGAAGTGGCTGGGACTGGGATGAGCAAACCCTGGAGGGGACACTCATTACCCAGTGATCCTGATGCCAGGGTGGGCTTGCTGCTTGTGTGACAGCTCCCTCAGGGGGACTTCAGCTGAACCCACACCTGGCTCCCCCACACTACCTCAAGGCCGTTCTGGTGGCAGATTTCAGTGCTTGGTCTCTCCCAGCACTTGTATTTGTATTACCATTTGGAGTCCCAAACAGCTTATCAGGCTTGTGGGTTTGAGAATTTAAGAGGCACAGGGAACCTCTGCAATGTGCTGATTGGTTGGGTCTTTGTGGATTGAAAAATGAGGCTTTGAGTTTAAACCAGGGTATTTTGGGGGACTTATGGCTAATAAGGTGAAATGGTGTGCCCAGGAAGCTGGTACTCACTCCCCTGTGCTGCCCACTCCTCAGGTGGGAGCAATAGTCACCTCCAACAGCAGTAGACAGGTGGTGCCAGAAGATGATGCCCTCTGGTCTTGCAGCAGTCTGCCTTTGATTCAAAAAAGCACTTAAGCTTGTGCTTAACTTTTATGAGATTTAAGCACATGTAAGTCACCTGAAGGGCTTCAAGATACGCTTAACTTTGGATACATGCTTAAATCTTATTAAGGTTAAGCACAGGTTTTTGTGATGGAGCCTCAGTGGGTGTTTGTTGTTTGGATTTTTTGGATATTTTGCTTTTTATCTTTGCTGCTATTTAATGGGGTGAGAGACTCACACTGTGAAGATATAAAAGAAAGGTGGAGATGTAGAGTAAGAAAGACTGTGAAATCCCTTTGTAAACCTGGTCGTTTGTAGTCCACTAGTGTGCTCTTGATGGGCAAGAAATCAATAGAATTTCTGTACAGAGGAATAATAAATATATATTACATAGTTAATCTCCTGTATATGAGTTCTATTGATAAAAACTTGACCTAAATGTGTAATGCAAAGCGTGGCAGTATCGTTTATGATGCACTCATGATTTTAGACAGGAATTACGAGAGGGGAAAAGCATTAGCTGGAGAATCAAAACCTTGATTAACAATTTGACGTGCTCTTACTAGAAGAGGGAAAGAGAAACAAGAATGTACCAGACTGAGTCTCCAGCTTTCAACCTCCCAAAAAGTTTTCACTGGTGCTTGCACGTATCTGAGCATATGTATGGTAGGTGCATCAGGGTCCATGTGTTTGAACTCGAGCAGCTAAACTAGCTGTGCTAAATTTAGATTTAGGTACTTAATTAAATGGTCTGAATTTCTGATGCATCTTTTAAAAACAGGCAAGCTGCCTTTTTCATGTTAAAAGAAAGATGTGTAAATTCAAAGCGAAAGAAACAAAATCTCCTCTGCGTGCGGGCGAGACGTCTGTCTGTGGGTGCATGGGCAGCAATTGCATAACTGGTACCTTTTTCCTTCGGGCTACTGCTGGTTCCTCAGAGAGCTCTGACTCTTTTCCCATCACAGCAGAGGAGCTGGGATGTGCTGTTCTATACAGATGATTTCAAGCATATAGAAATGGCATTTCTTTTAATGTGCAGCTCGGTGCTCTGTTCTCGGTAAACCAGTTGGCAAATTTCGCTGAGGATTTTTTTTTCCCTCCACTTTGTTTGTTTGTTTTTTAATACATGCTGCTACTTTGCCGTCCACAACAGAAGGAGAAGTTTGCTTGGATTTCCACATCCTGGATTTTGAGGCATATTTTTAACATACTGCTGGTATCTATCTTGTAAAGTGCAGGATTTTAAAATACATTGCTACTTCCTCAGTGGGGCGTGATGGGCTGGCCCCAGCTCTGGAATGAGCCCTGACCTGTGGGTAGTCTGGTTTTGCAGCCCAAGGGAGAATGGTGGAGAGAAGGGAGGTTGTCCCTAGTGAGTGGAAACAGATGACATTCTTTATCAGCTAATCCAAGTGGCATGTACATCCCTACCTCTCAAAGCCAATTTAAGTATGTTTTGGGAGCTGAATCCTGCTTTACTCTCCTCTTTGACTGTGCACAACCAGAGCATGAGCTGGCCAGTTGTTTGCATTGGCAGAAACTGAAGTGCTTTTCCCTTCCCCGAAAACCTGTCAGCATTTTATGTAAGTCACCCAAAATGCTGTGGTCCATAGCAGAGGCTGTAATTTGTGTGTGTGCTGGGGTGAGTGCAGCTTTCCTTGCACAGGGGATTGAGGCTTGGCCAGAAGCTGTGCTGTGCCCAGAGAGGGGCATTTCTCCAGCCATGATTCCTTTGTTCCTGAAGAGCAGTTGTCTTCCCTGCCAGATGATGGTGGTTCAGTCAGACAGATACAGGGATGGGGAAGAGAATCTGTGTCATGGATGAGGCCAGAGTAGGTGAGCTCAGTGTTCCATCTCGGATCCCGGTGTGCAGTCACCCCTTCCTGTGATAGATCAAGCTGGGGATTGCCCACTCATCCCTCAGATTGTGGTCCAGGTGATGCTCTGGGCTGCAGCCCTTCCATCATGGGGCCCGTGGCACTGCTGATTGTGCCAAACACAGCATTTCTCTGAAAAACTGCTAATTGAGGTGAAGTGGTTTTGTACTCTGCCTTTCTATTTATTTATCATTGCTGACAGAAAATAAATAAAATGCTTGGTGTGGGAATTGAGTGTGATGCAATCCCTGCATTAGTGAGCAGGGTAACCCCCTCCCTCATGTGCCACATCCTTGTGTCAGAAAAATAGCATGAGCTGCATTTATTTCCCTCTTTTCCCGTACTGTGTTCCTTTGGTCCAAATTTCAGACTCCACAGCACATTCCTCAAGTTGCAGGATCTCTATCAGGTTTTTGTTACTGTAGGAGATGACTTGGTCAGAGAATATTGCCATTGGATACTCCAGGGATTTGTTCATAGGGATGGAGAGAGAAGGGGGGAAGGATAAGAGGCAAATGATCCAGGTGTTCTGAGATCATGAGGAGGAGCCCCAGTGATTTCTCACCTCTTTCTGCTCTCTGCTGTGGGCCTGAATTAAAATTTCCTTGCTCTTTGTTTCTGGTAAAGCAGGAGCTGTATTCTGCTATAGCTGTGCTGATACTTCTGTGCTCTGCCAGGCCCACGTGTTCTTCTCCCTTTTGCTGTGAATTGTGACCCTTTTTAAATTTTTTTTTTCTCTGCTGTTCACCCAATACCTTATCCAGTTCACTGCTAGATTTTGAAATTCTTTTTATTTCTAAGGGAAGGCTGGCATCATAGAATCATGGAATGGTTTGGGAAGGACCTTAAAGCTCATCCCATTCCTCCCCCTGCCTTAGGCAGGGGCACCTTCCATGAGCCCAGGTTGCTCCAAGCCCCATCCAGCCTGGCCCTGGACACCTCTGGGGATTTGGCTTGCACAGCTTCTCATCCTCCTTGTTTTCTGAAAGGTTAAATGCTTTCTCTGTGTGCCTGCAGCAGCAGCACAGTGGCAAAGCCCAGCCTGGGCAGAGGCAGTGGGGACATCAGCCTTGCCCCACTCTTACTTTGGGCTGCTGCTGTGTTCCTTTCAGCCTTTGGGGTGACTGTCCTTACCTGCAGGACAGTCTCAGATCTTTGCTTGGACTCCACAAGCAGTTTGATACCATAAGCCAGTGAAATGAGTTGTGTGCCCATGAGGGGGATGTTCAACCTCTGCTGTAGCACCCTTAGTGTTACAAGTGAATTTCTGAACCCTGGAACTCTGAATGCAGTTTAACTTTTTTGCCACGCAGAGTTCAAGTTTTTAGGACAGAAGTGATAAATGAGGGAAAAGCCCAGTTGTGCTTTTCCATATAAAAGGCTTGTATACCTAAGCAGCTAACCAGGAGCAAATTTAAACAAATGCTCATCTAAACACATTTTGATTGACTCCACTGGACTGCCTCTCTCATTTTGCTGGCAGAAAGGGGTTTTTTTTGGTTTAATTTCTAATTTGTAACCTAGTGCAGCATTCCTGTCTTTTGCAATGTTAATAGATTTGGCGCTGAATCAAAAATTTTAGGACTAAATTTCTGAAAGTCCAGTTTTCTACTTAGATTCTGAAGTCTAACTTTCTGAAAAGTCATCTCTTTTCCTACTTAAGCATAAGGAGAGCTGAGATTTTGAGATTTTTGAAATTGCTCTGGGCAGAAGGATGTGTTTTACTTGTAGTTTTCAATAACTAAATTCTTTTGATAGTTTTGCCAAGTTCACTTAAAATATTTTTCTGTCTTTAGAATGCAGTCATAAATTTGTGCAGAGAACAATTAGAAATCACCCAGGATTTCCCAGGAATTTTTCACGAGAGGTTTTATAATAAATTGCCCTGTCTGGAAGCAGGTTTTTTCCAAAAAAAACCCCTACAAAAGTCACTGATTTCATGTGAATGAATCAGGTAGAGCATTAAGGAGGTAGTTATGGTCCCTGGAATAACAAACAGAGAAATGGAGCAAAGTCTGCTGCTCTGTCTCATTTGGGTAAATGCAGGTTGGAGCTGCCTGCTGTCACTGCTTTGGGAGCACTGCTGCTAATTCCCCTGTGCTCCTGGGACAGAGCAGCATCACAGCAGTGACAGCATCTGCTGGATTAGGAGAAAAGGAGAAATGTTTCATTTTAACCAAATGAATATTAACAAAAAGCTTATTGTGGAAGGGTGGAAATCGGTATTGTTAGTAAGAGCAAATACTTTCTGATGGCAGCATGGGCACGGTAATTTTGTATGAAGAGGCTGGGAAGGAAAAATCCCATTTGAGAAGTACTTAAGCTGTACTTTGCATATCAAAAGTATCTGCCACACAAAAAGGTTGAGTTCCCAGATACACATTTAACCAGGAGGGATGTTGAAGCCCCTCTGGACCTGGTTTTTATGTAGCAGGACTGCTGCTGTAGGAATTCCCTGACTGTGTTATTGAGAGCCAGTGCATTAATTTGTGAGTCGCTCCCCTTTTGATTTCAAAGGGACAAATGTTACCAGCCAAGGGCCAGGTCTGTGGGCTCTACATCCTCAGACAAATTTCTGTTTTAATACAGAAAATATCTCAGCTTTACAGCAAAAATCTCAGTGTTTTGCACTGGTCTGAGATTCAAAGAAGGTTAACTCATACTGAAACTTCTGCACAGCACTTCCGTGCCAAGGCGGGAAAGGAGTGCTGTTGTGCAGGGAAGCTTCCAATTAAGCAGAAAAAGGAGTTGGTTTGCTTTGTGAAACAACATTTGACATCTGTGAAATCTATTAGTAGGAAGTTCATCGGTTCATTTGCCTGGTTTCAGGTTGTATCAGCCAGGCAGCTCTCGAAGCTCCTGCAGTGAAGTCTCCATCCTGCTGTCGTGTGTGAAAGATGCTGTGAGAGAAAGGCCCAGGTCTTGTCTGTCCTGTCTTCAGGGGGCCACTCACCTTTTGTCTCAGGGTTTGTTTACATGAGAGCAAGTTAACCTGTGCACTTCAGATACCTGTGCAACTCAAGAGCAGCAATATTTCATTACTGTTATTCAGTATTAGCTTTCCTGGAGGAGACGCAGCAATAATGGATACATGTTAACAGTGAACCCTCAGGTTTCAGCAGTATATTACTAGAACTTAGAGGCAAATATTGAAATAATACCTTTTAATTAATATTTTATTTAACTGGAAAATGATAAAACTCCATGGATGTATTTATTTATTAATTTAATTATTCCCTGGCACAAGCCCCTCTTACAAAGCCTTTAGGAAAGATAATACTTGGCAGCTCTGGCTTATCTTGCCTTGTCCATTCCTGAAGTAACTTAGGTAATTAAATTCCCTCTGCTGGAGAGCAAGGGGTTTTAGGCATTCCTGGTTTTGTCTGGCTTCAGACTCTAAATCTGGAGTTGAAAAGAAACATCTTTTTTGTTTGGTTGGCTCTCCCTCCCCCTCTTGCCACTCTGCAAGTCACTGAGTTGGAGGCATTTCTGCACTGGTTTAGCTCAATAATAGAGGAGAGGTTTAACACTTAAAGTAGATGAAAAGTTTTTTGTAGTTATGTTGCAGTCACATCGTTTCCAGTGCTGAAAAGCACAAAGCTTGCTTAGCTGCCTTTCAGCAGAGTTCTTATTTATTAAATCAGTGTAAATACCCAGAGTCAAGCAGGAAATAGCTGTAAGTGATGGGGAAGCACACCATGCTTATAATTCTCATTACTCTCTTGGAGTCGTGTGTGCTGCCTTTAATAGATCCATAGTTCTGGGTATGTCTGTGTTGCCATCACCCCCCAAAAACACTTTAAGCACAGTCAGGGACCATCATGTAGAGAAAAGCTGTGTTTAAAGACTTTTTGTGAGTGGATGTTTAGTTTGAAGTATGATTGATTTCAGCTTATGGATAAAACCTCTGAGTTTTCACCGAAAAGTGAGGGAGGTGAATAAGGATGTCAAGATTGTTATGTTGTTACTGGTAAGTAATAATTCTGGAGAACAGTTCACAAAACTACCAGGAAAAGGCAGCAGGAGAAATAATTGGAGCACAGTCTTCTGAAGGCATTGAAGTGATAAAAAAAGGCTTGTTTGCTAGTATCTGGGGTGGGCATCAGACAGCAGAGTTCTTGGAAAAACAACAGAATCTTCTTGCTACGCAGTCCTTCCTTCTCTGTGCACCCTTCTGTTGGCTAATGGCCTCTCAGATTAGCTGTGCTAAATGGAAAAGCTGCTAATCAATAGCACGAAGGTGTGACCAAAATTGCATCCCTCAAGCCTGCGGCTTAAACAAGGAGCTGGAATGGAGTGATTGGACAAAAGTGTAACAAACACATCAAAGCAGCTATTTACCCGGAATGGAGCCAGTAGGAGAAATGAATTCAGGCTGCCTTTAAATAGATACAAAGGTTATTTAAGGTAAAGTGTGCTATTGGAGCAGATCTGTCTGTTGCAAGAGAGGAGCAGACTACGGGTGATTTTGTGGTGAGTGTTTTCATGTCGTCTTTGCCATCAAACTGTGGTGCAGTGGCTATTTGAATTCCTGACTGAAAGCTTTCAGCATCTCTAGAGCAGCCAGTTTTTGGGGGAGTAATACCTGCTCATATGTGGCCTCCAAAATGTCAGAGATAAGTGGGTGATGTACTGGGTGAAACGCAGTAGCTGCATAATTTTAAATACAGCAGGAGTAAAAGGAAAGACTTTAGACCTGGTAAGAAACGTGCTGCCTTCTTTCATGTTGTCATCCTGAAACTGAAGCTATCATTCCAGAATACTCAGAAATGTGTCAAAGGAAAGGGTTTTGCCTGTTTTCTCAGACAGCGAAAGCAAAACAGAAAAGAAAAAAAAAAAAAAAAAACCCATGTATTTTTCTACTGCAGTCTCTTTACAGATCTCTGTTATGGACATTTTGAAATGATGTAAAAGAAGATAATGGCTAATCAGATCATTTAAGTATAGTGTGGGAGTTTGAAAGGGAAACCACAAACTCTTTACCAATTCTAATGAGCTCGTGTTCAGAGTATTGGAAGAAGAGCTTTATGCTGTGATTTTTTATTATTATTACTCCATAATGTTCTCAGAGAGACTGTAGGAACCTTAGTATCTCCTTGAGTACCTCTGTGGCAGCCTCAGATGTGATTTCCTTCTCCCACGTGTGAAATCAAGTTGCAGAGTGTGGCATATACGTGGCACACCTTGTGCTGCCCTCCTGGCAGCATCACAGTCCTGGCAGGGATTTGATCCACTGACACAAGAATTGCTTGTGGACATCTGTAAGAGCTCTCTCCCTCCCTCTCCTTCCATTTGAATCTCCAGATGTGTTTTGGACTTCACCCTAGACAGACACCTGAACTGCTTTAATGCAAAGGTAGCATTCATTTTGTCCAGCGAGAGAGTAACTGTTTTAAAGCAATTGTAAAAGGCTTTGAAGAGATGTGAGAGATCACAGAATGTGTTTGTTTTTACAAGGTCTGTGCTTCAGGCCACTGAATTCAAACTCAGAAGGTCCCAGCAGGATTTGGCCAAGATTCTATAATAGGTGATACGCTGAAAAATGTGGATGAGGTCGCTTACATCTGAAATCTGATGATCAAAGCCTTGTTGAGCTTGGACCCTGCTTGGTGTGGACATTGGTAATGCTTTAAATTGGAAGAGGGTAGATTTAAATCAGGTATATATGGAAGAAATTCTTCCCTGTGTGGAAGGTGAGGCCCTGGCACAGGTTGCTCAGAGAAGCTGTGGCTGTCCCATCCTGAAAGTGTCCAAGGCCAGGCTGGGTGGCAATTGGAGCCATCAGGGATAGTGGAAGGTGTCCCTGGCCATGGCAGGGGGTGGAGCTGGATGGGCTTTAAGGTCCCTTCCAACCCACACTGTTCTGGAATTCTGTGATCTACAGTCCAGCTGCAGTGAGGCCCTTGGATAAGTGGCTAGCACAACTGTATGCTCGTGTTCAATTGATCTGCTCAGCAGGGCATAAGCAGGGGATTAGAGCTGACTGCCTGGGCAGGACTGCTGGAGCAGTCTCACTGTCCTCAACAAATGTTGGTACAGAGGATGGTTTTGATAATGCTCCAGCCAGCCTGTGTGAGTTCTTCAGGGGTTTTCCTCTAAATAATAATATTTAAAAAAAAGAAAAGCTGGGGTTTTTTTTTATGGACCCAATCCCCACTGTCTAAGGCAAATATGAAGGCTTAACATAAAAATAAGCTTTGGATGTGTGTGTGAGTGTGTATGAACACATGGGATGAAGTGATAGGGTAAGGTGCAGGGTTTCTGTTAGTTTTTCATCAAATCAATCTTTTTAATTTGTTTTATGTAGAGTGCAAATTTCCTTGCTTTCCAGTTTAATGGTGTAAGATTTTTCTCAACTTTCAGTACTGCCCAGAGCTTGCAACCCTGATCCTCACTCGCATCCATGCCCTCCATGTCACTCTAGCAATGCAAAGCAGCCTTTGGCAAGGGCTGTCAATTCAAGTATAATGCAAGCAGGAGGTTTGGTTTGAACCAAAGACCTTAACACCTTTGCTAAGGTCCAATTGTTATGATCAATTCTGAATACTCATATGGATTGGACCTATTCTAAACATAAGTGCAAAACCATAGAAGTAAATACTGCAAAACCACAGCCATGGATCTAAATTTTCAGCAGAGCTCATCTTTTATGAAGGATAGAAGCTCTGAGGTGAAGAACTTTCAAGAAAACCAGGAAGCATTGATCACCTCAAGGAAAGAGCCTCAAATCACTATTGGAGGCTTTGCCCATTGTGCAAAAGAAACGGCCTCTGACTTTAGAGGTGCCGTGTGATGGTGGTGGTGGGGACTGTACCCATGTGCAATGGCACTGGTACAGAGTGGGAAAGTGGCCTCTGTGCATCCTCCGATGTGTGTTGACAGCTCTCTCCCTTCCCCTTCCCTTCCAGGTGAACGCCCCTTCCACTGTAACCAATGTGGAGCTTCTTTTACCCAGAAGGGGAACCTGCTGAGGCACATCAAGTTGCACTCTGGGGAGAAACCGTTCAAATGTCCCTTCTGTAGCTACGCCTGCCGGCGGAGGGACGCCCTCACAGGACACCTCAGGACACACTCTGGTGAGCCCACCTTGGCTTCTCCTCACACCTCTTCCTTCCTTTATCACTACCGTCCCAGGGAGCAGGTAGTGAAAATCAAGCCTAGCTCTGGGTCTGTACCGTCCTCTTCAGAGAGTGCAGCTCTCAGCTTTGGGAAAGCCTTGATGTGAATCAGAAAAGTTGTGGTTCAGCCACACCTCTCCTTTTGTGTAACTGAGCTCCTCTGCTGATGCTATCGCATTTCCCTCTCAGTGTCTCCTTGGGTGTATCCCGGCTTCGCTGGCAGATTGTTTTGACATTCTGGGGCCCAAAGTGGCTGTGAAATTCCAGAGATCACAAAGAATAACTGTGGGCTCTTGGAAGCCAGCTTTGCAGTTCATACCCATTTCTTCATCTAATAAATGCCATATGCTGGTTGAGTTCAAACTTGTTCATCTTTCAAAGCCCTCTAAATTGCATTTTTGATTCAGTTGGATCTTGCTGTAAAGTCCTAGCTCATGGTAGCCACGACACTCACCCTAGAGCTGAAGGTGGTCAAGAGAGACTGGGTTTCTCTTTCCTTGTTAAGTGAGAGGATCATGTCTGTATCAATTCTACTTGATATAGTTCCTTGATAAGTTGTTGAGAAATACCTGTGTCATAGCTGTGTGGTGTTGGAGTCCCAGCAGTCAGGATCAGCTGTGGTTTTAGTCCCTGTCCCTGCACCAGGGGGCTGCATTCTGCCCTCTCACTCATCTTGCAGGACTCTGAGTAAGATCTTATCTCCTGAATGTTCAACCTTGTGTGTTTGGGCCTTTTATAAGAGGCTGTGTGTTTAATTGTTGAATGAGCAGAGATAACTGGGTTGGTTGCAAGTGGCAGCATTATGAATAAACTTCTTTGAGGTGTTAGCAAATGTGTGACTACTGAAATACAGTGGTGGAAGTGCAACTGCAGACAGAAATCCTGCATGAGTTTCCTGACCCTTTATATGTATCTCTTCTCCAGAGTCACTTCAGTAGGTGTTTTTGTTTCAGGAGCATCGATTTGGTCTTAGGATACAGAGTTGCTTTGGCATTTCCAAGAATAGGAAAGGGTAAGCTAGTAAAGCTTCTTCAAGCAGATTTGGGAGCATGCAGGATGCTGTATTGATGGCAAATGCTGAAAGAAAGCTTTGAACTTCCAAGAGAGTGCAAGAGTTGGGACTGGGCTGTGAGAGAAATGCTTGAGCTGGATTTGAGCTGAAGGTCAGTAGGGGAAAATGTCTGTGGAACTGTGAGCTGCAATTTTCACACATCTGACTAGAGCTGCAGTTTCAACTGGAAATTTACAAAGAAGACAGAACACAATGCAAATGTTCACAATTAAAACAAAAAGGGAGCTGTGACAAAAACATATCCCATGTTACCAAACACAAACATTGCAGTCGAAGACCTTCTCACAGTCTGAATATAGATTTTGTTACCTAGATACTGCCATTGACAGAGATGGTTCTTCCTGTGTGAAGAACACGTGGCTGATGGTTCTGTGTTTTGCGTGAGGATGCAATGTCAAGGTGTGGGATTTTCAGAAGGCACCTAAGCTGCTTAGCACGAGTTCCCCTGGAGCACCTTCCCTAACTGACTTAGCAGTGCTCAGCTCTGCTCAGTTTGTCATTTTAGGCTTTGTTTTCAATGGAGAAAGTGCCACCCCTCCAAGCCCTCAGATACAGCAGCTTCCCCAGAGGGCCAGCAGGAGCAGACAAGTGCTCTCACAACACTCTCCAAGGCAGTTCTTGGAATTCTTAGCATTCACAGGTGAAGAGTTAAAACCTGGATTCTTACCCTAAAACCTGCTGTCCTCCTGCACAAAGGTGAAATGCCACTCTGGCCATGGGCATGGAAGTTTAGGTGTCTGTCCCTGCCATATAAGCAAGCTGGCTTGGCTTATGCACACCTGGATCATGAGAAGATGGGTGGATGTGCCCAAGAGACTTGAAACAGTTTGATGTCAGTGTGTTATACAAGCATTCTGTGCTTTTTTAAAGTACACATCAAAGCCTGTAAGTAGGCCTGGAAGGTGGAGCAGATCCAGCAGCTGTTGGGAAGGTCTTTTCCAACCCAAATGATTCTATCATTCTGTCAATGTTTACATCTTCTGGTATTTCTGACCAGAAAAGAGGATAAAATACAGAAAGAAGAGGTTGAACACTGTTTTGAAAGAGGAGACTTCAAGCCAGTTTCAATCTGGTACACTTAGTGTCTAAACTGAGGTGAGTCTGAATATATTCTTGTAAGAGGAAAGCTCTTTAGATCAGATCCTCAGCTGATGGAGATTGGAATTACATCCTCTAAGTAAGGAAAGTACTTCTGTTTTGCACCAGCTGAGAATCTGGTGCACAATTTCATGAATGCAACACCAATTCCCTTTTTTTTTTTAATATTCTTTGGATGTTCTCTGAATATTTTTGTATATTCTTTTCCTACTTAAATAAGAGTTCTATTAATAAAAAAATAAAATACCCAAGCAAAACCCCTTAATCTTTTCTCCTTCCCAAGAAGGTTTAAACTACTATGGAAGGCAAATTGTGCAATAAAGGAATTGAAGAATTCTGTCTTGTCTCTTTTTTTTCCCCTCTCAGTTAGTTTGACTTGTGGAGTTCAGAGCACTTTGCCTGTGTCACCACTTGCTCAGTGACATCTTCTCACTGCTGCTTTTTAGTCAGTTCTTCCTGTGCTCAGTGAAGTTTTCATACAGTACAACAGGAAAGGTAAAAAAATAAGGAAATGTAGATGCAAATAGAAATTAGCAGAAGCATCTCTGAGGTATAAATAGCCAATACTTACTAATAACTTAAAAATAATTACTTTTTTTTTCTTTGGATTGATGTTTGTTCATGCTTTTTAATGTTATTTCCTATTAGTTTGAAAATGTTTCTAAGCTTCACAATCTGCATTTTACCTCCTGTGCTTGTGCAGAATCCCATCTTACTGTGTCAGTGTTCCCAGGCTGAATGGTTAACAAAATATTGCTTTGCCTCTGTAATGCTGCTGCTGCTGTTTAGCCCTAAATAATTAAGGACTTATCTTGCAGTGATTTACTCCTGCAGTTATTTACCTTTTAGGGACATACACAGTTCTGATGAACTTTATGTCTGTATTTTCCTCCCACATGCAGCTGCTTTGATTTCAGGAATATAATGATGCCTTCAGGACATCAGTAGGATAATGCCTGGGGAGAGATTCATGCTCAGAATTACTCTAAGAGTGGGCATGGACCTCCAGGTACTTCCAGCACTTTCAGGTGTTGTTCGCAGCATTAACTCCACAACCCAGATAATATGAGAGAGGTGCCAGAGAGGGCTTCCAGGATGGGAATGTAGGGCTGTGGAGTGCTGGAACAGAAGCTGGTAGCCCCTTCCTGCAGGATGCACTGGACAAATCAGCAGGGATTGGCTTCACCTTGCCTGGCTTTTGCTGTTTGAAGGGGAAAAACATCCAGGCAAAGCCAATCTGCTGATGGAATTTACAAAGTACCTGAGACATGCCTGTTGTCTTCATCCCCTCTGGAATTGCACAACACAATGGCAAAGACAAACTAGATGAGAAAAATTCTGCTGTAGGCAGTTAAGGAGCAGATCCCAGGAGTTTTAAGGAAGGCAGCTGAATCTGACAGGTCAATCTGATGGTTAAAGCCATCCAGATGTTGGCTCCATACTTGGAAAGGTATGACAGCCTGAGGCTGTTTTACCCCAAAAAGCCAGGCATTCTCAGATGGGCACATCAACTTAGCAGTTAGGTTTTGGCATGGGTTTCTCTTGTGTCTAAAATGGAGCTGAGTCAGCCCTCCCCTCGTAATGCTATTGTAAACATAAATGCTCTGACAGTGCTTGAAAAGCCAAGGCTGCAGTGATGAGCAATGTGGAAGAGCCCATAGCAAACACAGGCACCTCAGTTTTCAGAGCAGCACTTGGGCAGTAAGTCAGAAATGAGGGATGGGATCACCTGCTAAGGAGAAAACAAAACTCAGAATAGGTTTGGACTAAGGGAGCATCATCCATCCATTGCACTGAGTAAGGATGGTCCTGTGTGCCAATTGTTTAGGGCTTAAAAGGCTGTCTCATCATGTTTGTCCACACAAACTGTCCACATGGACATTAATTCTGGAATTTCCTGATTTTTCTTTTTACTTGGCAGCTTCAGTCATGTTCGTTGCTGTGGGAGTATGTAAGTGTTATTCCTATATGAAAGCAGTTTTACTGTCTGTTTCTTCCCAAAAAAATGGGTACTCAGATGATTATTTTTTCACAGAAGATTGTCCTCACAATACATTTTAAAATTTGCTTTGAAGGTTCTGCTTTCCTGCTTAGAAAGTGTCCCCTCCAAACAATTTTTTTGCTTTTAAGGAATATTTTTCTTCCCACTCTTTCTCCTGCATTGCTGCTGCATGTTGTTTATTTCTGCCCAGCTCTCCAATAGCACTGCACTAATGGTATCCCTTTATTTGCAAAAGAAAAGCAGAAAGCCTTTGTTTTGAAAAGAAAGGCTTAGGCAAAAACTCCCAAAAGCACAATCTTAGCAAACCATGTGCAGTGTGCAAGATGAATTAAAAAGGAAAATGTTCATATTTGTTGGTTTGCAATTCCATCTTTCTCATGTCTTCTTATCCACGAGGACTTTCCTTTCAGCCCTGCCTGGGTGGCAGTGAGCCAGCCCAGGTGTGCCCACACCCCTGGAGTTGGAGGGCAGACCTGAGGTGGAAGGAACCTGTTCCCAGTGCTGATGACACACCTGCCTCAGTACATGTTTGGGAGAGCCCCACTTGTGAGCAGCTCATTTTGGCTGAAAAATTGGATGAACAAGTGCTGGAATACACAGTGCTGCCCATGAGTTCCCAGCTGTGAAAAGCCAGTGAGAATTACTGAAACAGTGGCAAGGATGGTTATTAAGAGTAATGAAGTCAATGTTTTAGACTGCTCTTTTTCATCTTGAGGGAACCTTTGCCACTATTAACATCTCCACTCTTAAAAGGCCCAGTATCTGCTCTGTAACCATGTTTTTGAGGATGGGAATGTCATAATTAGATGAATCTTGTGATCTGAAGTTCTCATTACACTCTGAACTGGACTGACTCAAACACTTTGTGAATGGGGAAAAAATTCAAAGCAGACACATAGGATACAATCTGAAAAATCAAATGTATATGTGAAGAGGCAAGGGAATATTCTGCATACAAATGCCATTTCTCCAACTAGGTTAGCAAACAGCATCTTCCCTCAGTTGAGATGAGCTGGTGGCTATTTATGCTGTTGATCTGATACTTTGAGCTCTATTTAATCAGGCAGAGCTGCTCTTCCTCTCAGGTTTTCTTGTGCTGTTTCAGTTAAACTCAGTGGAATTACCCTCGTCACAAAATCATTTGGGGTTTTTCTTATCAGGCTGCGGCTTCCAAACTGCTCTGGGCATGTGCACAATCCTGCAGCAGCTCTGCTTCTCATTACTGCTTCCAGCACCTAGAGGCCTTCACTCCATGCTGGAGAGAGTCTAAAATCTCTGATATTCTGCTTTCCATTTATTGTGTGTGCATTTTTAGAGGTAAGCTCAACATGTGTGTGGGGTAGGAGTTTGCTGTGCCTGGGCTTTATGCCCTGGGGATCCTTGTTTAAAATTCAATCCTCTGTGGAGCCCTCTTGTCTCCCATGCCTTGCTAGAGCCCCTCCTGGACCTGATCCTTGGAGTGGAGAGGTCTTCTTCATCTCCAGAGCATTTCTGTGATAAATACTGGTATTGGCTATATGGAATGATTGTCTTTTCTGCTCAGGATTATCTCAGTATAGAGGCTTGGTCTTTTCTACAGAGCATAATTACCGCTGAGAAATCATGAATCAAAGAAATCTTTGATTTCAAGATGCTGTAGGATCTTGATCATTCCAGGAGAAGTACATTTGGTCTTGGTTTTCAGGGCAACTTGTGAAAAGATACGGTTCCACCCAAAGCAAGGGATGATCACTTTTATGTTTTTGTCCTGAAATTCCATAAAGATTCCCTCTTATCTGCTGCAGTTTAGAAATCAATATTTAACCCTTCAGTGCAGGAAATCTGCTTCAGACAGATGCAACAGAGAAACAGGAGGAGTGGTCCTGGCAAGCAAAGGTAGATGGGCTGTGTACCAACCTCATGAATCCCTCTCTCTCTTAGGACTAGGTATCAGCCTGTCCCCAACTCCTGTCTGGAGGGTGTGATTGAGACAGCAGGAGCAGATGTCCTGCAGCTCCCTGTGTCTTGTGGTGTCCCAGTGCAAGCAGAGGAGGTGGTGGCACTTGTAGTGCCTGGGTGCTCCCTGTAAATTGGCTGCATAGGGAATTCCCCCTCTCCTAGAGATCACAGGCACCAGCTCCATGGGAGCATTCTCATCCTTAGTGTCAGTTCACAGCAAGATCAGCAGCTGCTAAGGTTTGTCCTGGTGTCTGTGAGACTGGTCCCTCCTGCTGCCTCTCCCAGTGGAGCATGGCCTGGCCAGGTCTAGCAGCAAGTCCTCTGCAGTGAGGTAACAAGGCTCTGGTTCAGGCAGGAGCATCTCAGTGTAAGATTCACATGGGGTTATCTCTCATTAGCTGTGACCAGCTCATTCCTGATGAAACACCCACGCAAGGATGGAAGTTTGTGGTTGGGATGGAAGTGCTGACATCAGCTTTCTGTGTGTCTCCTGTCTCCCCTCCATGTCAGCCATTCACATCCTGGCACCTTTACCCACATTCTGTCCCTCTCTGTGTTGCCTCAGGCCACATGGAATGGAGCAAAGCACCTGGTCCTGCCCTTCTGGGCTACAGTTTGGAGAGCACACAGGCCCCTCTCTGCTGCTGGCTGCTGCCAGTTCCTGGGCCAGCCTTGCTGCTCTGGCACAGCAAACAAGACAGTGCTTTCTGTTTCCTCTGGGTTTTTATTCTGCCACACTGCTGTATGTGGGATTTCACTGGCATCAAAAAAGTTTGAATGTGGTGAGATTTCTGCATCTAGAGCAGCAGTGCTTCTAAACACCATGCCTAACCTGTTTTTTAAACATCCACAGAGAATGTTTCTGTTGCCTCCCTAGGGAGACAATTCCACTTCCCATCTGCTTTTTATAGCTGTGACTCTCATCCTGATATTTAACCTTACCTATTCTTTCTTTTGGTGTAGATTATTGCTCTTTCTAACACTATCTTTTGTGACTGTGAGTAATTCCTGTGCTCAGTTTACGCTATGATAGGCTGTAGTTGTATATCTAGCATTGATTCTGTTCTAGTCTGTCTTTATCTTTCAATCCTCTAGTCTCTTTTTTATTACTAATTTTGAATGTTTTTGCTACCCTTATTCACTCATTTATGAGGGAACTAAATTACAAAATCATTTGATGCTTTGGAAACAGGGGCCAGTACAGATGCAGACCCCTTAACCTTATCTCTGCCTGCAGTAAAATGGAAATAAAGAGCATTTCTCCACCTAGTTGAGATGGTGAGAGAGCAGCACGTGGCAATCATGGCAAGGCACAAACGTATTGCTGTGCTGAAGGTCATGTGAGTACATCATGGAGTGCTCAGTGGTGCTGGTGCCCCAGCTGCACAGCACTGTACATGATCTCCTTAGGTTTACTTAGCCTTTGTGCAGTAGTGAAACGAGATAATTACAAAGTGGAAGGAATAATAACTTTGTATTGTTCCCATAACCACTGAGGTATTAGACCCCGAGAGCAGCGTGATTATCTCAGACACAATAGTAAGGTGATTATTAATAATACTAAAGGATTTACTACTTAGCCTGCAATTTTTGCATCATTTCTTTAAAACCCCCTATCTATTCCATCAGCCCCAAGCCTCTGTGAAGTTGCTATGAGTCGTTGCCTCCTTGTTATCTGTTTTTCAGTGACGAGAAAATGAAACAGGAAAACCCCCATGAGACCCAATTTGCAAATTCAGGGACCTTAGCACCAAGGTAGCTTTGTGTGCATCATTTGTCTTTCTGCACCACAACTGCTGTGGACAGGCTGGCAGGTGAGACTCTGGTAGCTCAGGTGTTTCAAGATCTGTAGTCCTTTGCTCCTTTCATCTCCAGCTAGAAACAGTTCCCTTGTTTTTCTTGTCACTGGGGATTGTTTCAGAAATGTGGTATTTTTATGCTCAAGTTAGCACATGTACATACAAACCCTGGATTTAAGGTGCAGGTGTTGCATCTGCAGGGATTTGGGTGTCTCATTGTGTTAGGATGAGCTGGAGGGACATGATGCAGCACACCAGGAGCCCTCCTGCTCCAGAGCCAGCCACTGAGGTATCTGCAGTGGGTTTTGCAGACAGAGATCTTTTTCATGCAGTTGAGATGCAAACCTGGTTTTGATGTGACCAAACCTCATCTCAGCAAAGCCAAGGCCACTTCTGAGCAGCAAATATCACAGCAGCTCTAAGGGACAAACAAATGTTGGGTTCCTTTTTCCCCCTGAGGAAATTATTTTCCAGGGCAGAAAACTTCTGCATATTGTCTCTGGGGAAAGGAGATCCAGAATCTGGAACTGGCCTTTGTCAGTTTTTGAAGGAGTTTGTGAAACCTTTCAGCTTGGGAATGTTTGAGCTGGAACCCAGCAGTGGTGTGAGTCCTTCTCTCATTGATATCTCAGAGCTACAGGGCAGTGTGACAGGGAGAACCACCCCTGACATTTTGGACAGCATATGTTTTAAGGTGTAAAGAGGTATTTTTGCCATCTGGAAAGGAAGCCAAGAGAAACTAAAGGGGGACAAAAATAACCCACACCACAGCAGAGTTTAGGAAAGCTGCTACTGATATATTCTCTGAGCTCTCAGCAGCCTGTAATTATGAATTGGCTTACAGCGAAGATATTGATGGATATCACTCAAGAAGGAAAATGAGAATGTCTAGATTTTTTTACAGTGAACCTGTACTGAACTCTGTGTGACTCTCCTCCTATTTATAACCCTGTGTGAAGTTCAAGGAAACTTGTCCTGGAGGTTTCCCATGAGAGGGAACTGTGTTTTTACCTGACTCAAGCTCTCTGGATATTTTCCCATTTTTTATTTGATCTAAGTGTGAACTTTCTCCACCCTCTGCCCCTCCTTCCCTTCTGGAGTGGTTAGAGAGGTTGATTGCAGCCAGGATTACACAAGAGATGCCAGTTGCACACATGTTTTGCATAACTGTGCTGTGTTGATTTCAGACAGGGTGCCCCAAGTTCCCTCCCTTCCTTGCAACAGCCAGTCGAGATCTCTATCTTCATTCCTGAGCTGGAGAAATGCTGGTGAGGCCCTGACTATTGAACCTTTGACAAAGAGCACCTGGATGGGACAGAGCCATCCCTGTGGAAGAGCCTCTGCCTAGAATTTGTTTGGGCTCTTTGTATCAAAGGTGCAAGAGTTGTTCTGCCCCTGGGAAGGGCTGCAAGTGATCTGTGCCAGCTGCTGGGTGTTAAGGGAATGTGCTCCCCAGGCACATGTCCTTTCCTTCTCTTCCAGCAAGAGGCATAAATGTTCTCATGTGCTCTGAGACAGCCAAGGACCTCTCTTGAGGAGAATCCTGACTGGAAAAATTAAGCCAGGCTCATCCCAGTGCTCATTTTGGGACTAGTTCCATGTGGCTTTTCTCTTTAGAGGCAGTGAGGTCTGCTTGATTTCAATGAGAATTAGGGGCTCTGACAGCCTAAGCCCTCGCCTGTGTTCCAGTTCCTTTTGCCAGGAAATAGGTGGATACTTTCTTCCTCCTGCCTTATTTATTTGGAGTGCAAGTCAAGACCAAACTGGATGGGGGCTTTGAGCAGCCTGGTCTAGTGAAAGGTGTGGGAAAGGGATGATTTTCCATCCCCAACCATTCTGTGATTCTGTGACAACAGCACAGGGTCCCCCCCAGCCAAAGTGAGCTGGGGCTGTTCCTAACAGGTGTTGTCTTGTGGGACAGAGCTGGCCTCACAGGTAACCAGAGCCCAGATGATTTAAGGGCTTCAAGGGCTTTCTAAAAAATAAATCACATGCAAAAAAAGACACTGCAGAGAATCTGATGTTGAGATTTTTATATAGAAAAGGGACATGGGCCATAGACTCTCTCTCTCACTTGGATACCCTTCATGTGCCTGCATTTTGCTCGTTTCCTTGGAGACAGTGTCTTGTCTGAGAGCAGTTAGCCTTGGCTAGGAAAGGCCTGACATTTCTGGTTTGTGGGATAAAGCTGTGCTGATGAATTTTCCAGCAACCACAGAGGCAGGATTTGGTACAGACATAAGCAGTTCTGAGCAGGGTTATCCTGTGGGCATCTCTAATACCACTCTGGGGACACCCCTGAAGTCCCTGGTGTGAGAGCAGGGTTCAAAGATCCTCAAGGAGAGCCCAGCAATCCCTGTCCCTCAGGTATCAGAAACGTTTGACAAATTTCTCCCTTCCCTTTCCTTCTTCCAAAGAGCTGAGTCAGCTGGACTGGCATGTCTGGAACTCTGTGGCACCAGAGCAGGCAGTCTGCCAGCAGCATTACACACTGCATCCAAGGGAACACGTCACTCCTCTCTCTCTCTCTCTTTTTTTTTTTTTTTTTTCCCTTTGCAATCCCCACCCTCTCCCTTTTATTTTTCCTTGTTGATCCGTGTAGGTGAGTCAGAGAAACCTGCTCATCCACAGCCTGTTCCTTCTTGCCAAATCCTGGAGCAGCACTCCCAGTTCTTGTTGGGTGTCAGGAATAGGTTATGAAAACAAAAACTGCTGCAGTTGGTGTACTGGGTATGGAGCCCATAGGGTACATGCACACTGCATGTGCCACTTAGAATGGCTTCCTAACCTTTTATAGGAGCCACCTTATTCTGTGATTCATAGATAATATTGGTTTTATTCCTATAAAACACCAGGGTGGAGCAAGGAGATTGTTTAAGGCATAAATTGGAGAACATTTGGGGAGAAAATCCATCTTAATTCTGAATTTTGAAGCAAGAAGAATGGAAAAATTCAAGTAGGAAAACAGGTAATTCACAGAAGTGGTTTTGACTGATGTTTTGGTATCAATTGTAGTTTTATTAATCTAAACAAATTCCATGGATATCTCCACATTTCCTCAGAGTGTGCACTGTTGATGAGTTTCTGACCCCAGGAATTAAAACATCATAAATCTGGATTCCTATACTATATTCAGATACTTACAAATAAGAGTGCAAGGTGATAAACTGGCCTTTTTATTTACCTTACAGTATTTATTTCATGAGTGAGTGAGCAAACATGCAAGGTAACTTTTCCTCTTTGGTCAGCTGACTCCAGGAGCCGGGTGTCTAACTTGGGGTGAAGCTGCAGGTGTGTCTCCATAGCTGCATTTCCATCAGGCAGCATCAAACCTTGATTTTTGGCATCTTGTGTTGGAATGAAGCTGTTCAGCTGCAAAGGAAAGATCATTCACCAGGAAAAGTGCTTTGCTGGACTTTTAGGTGCCATAGGAAAATGTCCATGTTAGCTATATTGTGAAAAATATATCCATTATGTTCATATGGTCTTCTCCAAGCAGCAAGTTTGTTCCAAGAGCTAAAAATGAGCCAACTTTGAGAGGATGCAAGTACAGCTCTGGCTGAGAAGCACAAGATTTCTGCCTTGATCAGCATGAGGTGCTGGGGGTGCAGGCCCTGGGAGAGGATCACACCGTGGTGAGGAAAAGGGAAAGGTGGGCCAGGTGATCAAGAGGACTTTGTGTCAGGTCACCGAGGTGACTCTTGGTGAGATACAGTCATTTCTCTGAGTTCCAGCACAAGAGGAGAGGAGAGGAGGGTTTACTGCCTCTCCTTGTGCAGGGGAGGAACCCAGAGGGCCAACAAAAAGGGACTTGACAAAGGCAAGCCATCAGTGTCCCAGGTGGGAATGAACTCAGATGTTCTCAATTCCCATCTGCTGTTCTCAATTCACATCTGCTGACTTTGCACACAAATTAAAAGAATAGATGTAAAAAAAGATAATAATTTTTTTTTCTTCCAAGTATTGAGGAACAAGAAAATTTACATCTTTTCACTCTTGATCCAGACTTTTGGGTGAAATCACCTATTTCAAAGAGCTTAGTGTAGCCTTCAGTGAGATTTTTTTTTTTTTTCCATCAGGGAATGTAGTTAAGTATATTCAGAGTTTGCTAAATTCCCTGTTTTCACAGGAAACTTTTTAAAAGTATTTCTGGATGCTTAGAGAGCTATTTGCTGTTCTCCAGCTTTTCTGTCTTTACTTTCAGCCTAAGCAGTTGCTTTTTCTTCCCTTCTCTTCTTTTTCTTCCTTTTGGTTTAATTTCACACCCAGGTTTAATTCCCTTACATTTTGTCAACCTCCCTTTCAGTCACAATTAGGTTCTGAATCTATCCAGGACTTGGAGTGCAAAGCTAATTGCACCAAAAAGGAAACATCCTAAACCCCCAAATCTTTCATTCCTTCCTTTCTACTCATTCTCTCCACTGAACAAACCTAAAAAATCCTGGGGATTAAGAAATACTCTGATATTTTTGTTTTGTTTTGTTTTGTTTTTTTTTTTTAATTGAAACAAATAACAAACCCCTTCCCACCTCCCCCAAGAAAAAGCCCCAAACAAACAACAACAAAAAACTAGGAAAAATATTGAGACTAAAGGAATTGCAGAATTTTATTACCTAGGAAGATGAATCTAGCTTCAGTATCAGACCTAGATACTTGCTGTAGAGGTTTGTGCTCGAGTAGAAGCTGCCCAGTATCTCAGATTCCTCCCTTAAAGAACCCCATCATCCTTTAAAGGATACCTTTACTGATAATTTTGCAGCACTGAGATCTGTTTTTACAAAATGCTCATGATTTCCTCCTGCCCAATTTTGACTGTGGAGCAGTAAAGACCCCTGGTGTAGGTGAGAAAAGTCCCACCTTTATTCTGAGCTTGTTGGTGATAAACACAGACATTGTGAGGCAGGGAGCAGGAGCAGGGGATGGATGGGGAGGCTGCACAGGTGGAAGGAGACAGCTCTCCTGCTGTTTGACCTCATCTGACACTGGTGCAAGACATGGCAGAGCTGCATGCCTGAGCAGCAGCTCTTGATGAGGGAGTGACACGAAGGCATGGGCCACGCTGATTCCTGGGCAGTTAGAAAAGTGTGAATAACAATTTTCATGTCCCAAAGGAGCCCATTAGTTTCACAGCCTGACCTGCTTTTGGAAACAAGATTTCCTTCAATCTTGGCCTTGATCAAAATAAGTGAAAATTCCCAACATCAGTGGTTAGGAAAAGAAGAGGAGCTGTCAGTATTACTCTTCCCAAGTTGCTGTTATCTTCATGACAGCTTGGTCTTAATTGTCTGTTTCCAAAACTTTGCTTCTGACAGTGACAAGAAAAGGGAAAACTTACAGGAAGGGAGTGTGTTCTTCTACCTGTTAATACAAGACACAAAACTGGAAGGTGCCAGGTGCTAAAAGACACTTTTTCTCACACAGGAGCATGTAAGTGGAAGAGGGGAAATCATTGCCACGGGATGAGAAGAAAAGAGTTAAAGGGCTTGCTCAGTGATTTTATGCAGGAGAAATCTTAACTATTGTTATGAGAAAGCTAAACGTGGTGTCTCTCTATCTCCTGTTGTTTATACAGTATAGGATAGCTGTTAGCACTCTGGCACTGCCTGCTCCAAATAATTCTTAGATTCTGTTGGCTTTGGAATGCTCAAACAGGAGCAAGAACAAGAACATTGAGGAACAAGAAAATTTACATCTTGATTTGGAATGCCCAGGGGCTTCTGCAGGATATGCAAAGGGGCTGCACTTGAAATAAATGCAAACTGCACACAGCTGATGTGAATTGGCTTCCATAGAGAAATCTGGCCCAACATCTACGTTTATTTTACCCAAAGAGGAAACAAAAAGCCCCAAACAAAAGCTCTTGTGAAGGGAGTGTTTGTCCAGCAGCATTCCTGATCTGCACCGAGGTGCCCACACCCAGCGCTGCCCCTGGGAGCTGCGCTTGCAGTGGATGACGTGAGGATCTCCAGGCACTCTGAATTCCTGCTGAGCTGTGCCACTGACCTCCCTGGGTGCTCCCTCACCCAGGACAGAGCAGAGAGGAGCAACAGGCCAACCTAGACTTGTTATTTTACCTGCTCTCTCTCTGTTGCTGGGACAGGGTTAAAATGAAGAGAAGCCAACCAGCACATTTTGCAAGGTTTGCTTCGTGAACCAATTAACACTCCACTTATCAAATCAACTTTATATAATGTTAAAGGTCTGAAGTGGAGTGGAAAGTCACAGAGTTAAAGGTTTAACCTCTTTCTTCAGCCTGTTCCCACCCACATCCAGATAGCATGGAGACATTGCAGGCTGGACTTTCCAAAGTCACCTCTTGTATTCCTTGGGAGGCCTCTACCCCTTTTAAAAGTTAATGATGATAAACCTGGCTGCTTGGAAGTCACTTTGAAGCCAACCAGGTGATAAAACACCAGTTATTTTGTGGACTTCCTGGTTTGTGTTAGTTCCTCTCAACACCAGAGTGCAATCCAAACAGAGTCCTTTTCTAATCTTATTTCATCATGTCAGAATCCATGTTGAATTCTTAGCAACCCCATCAGTGCTGGGGGATCTGGACCTTCTGGGACATGTTGGTGTGGGACTTGGACAGTGCCTCCAGGTCAGTGGCCTCACAAAATTAAATGCAGAACACTTGCAACTTTGAAATATAAGTGGGGAGGGAAATCAGAATGCTTCACTGGCAATAATGTAACCGAAAAATTGAGTGTCAGGTTCCTTTTGCCAGATGTGAATGAAGGAAACAGTTAAACCTTGAGAAATACATGAGGAGAATTCTGTGTAGTGTAATGTGTGTTTCTTGAGACATGGAATTAGAGCACCTGTGGATTTCATCTCTTTCAAAGCTAAATGCAGCATTATTGTCCCTATCTGTGTTTTCCTTGATTTGATGCACAATTTATTTGCATGTTTTCACACAGACAGGTACATTTTCCTTTGTTTTTTGCACATACACAGATACAAACATGCAAAGTGAACAGGTGCTGCAGGAAAAAAGCGCTGCCTCTTCTGTGCTGCAAAGAGAAAAAATGGGGTGTAAGATTGTTGCTTTTTCTTGGTTGGAATGGGTGCTGCAGGGAGCCCTGTGAATATTTGGACAATTTGGAAGATTTCAGTAATTCTGTGACTGTGCCAATGAAACAGGAGTGAGTTTGTTTGTTTGTTTATTTGTTAAACTTCTGGCACAAAAAGGGCACCTATTTATTTATAACCCTGGTGGCAGATTGAACATTTTTTTATCTGTAAAATTCTGCAGATTAGTTAATAAATAAATACAATCTAATGAATCATATAACACAGCCACTACTAGCTGCAAAATAAATTGAAACATCTCTTAAAGTAATAACAGGCTGCAGGCAGAACCTCCTTAAGATACAGATAAGGACCCAACCCTTTAAATGCTGTAGCTGAGCACTGATATTTGCAGATTTCCTGTAGATTTGTTGTTCCCAAAGACAAGGTATGGATAGGAAAAGTTTCTCTTGACTAAGAGAAACTTCTCTTGGATGAAGTCCTCAGGGCTTGTTTATAATCTGGTGTTCAGCACTGCTTGTTGTGACATATTGAGGGAGAACTGAGCACTGGTACAGCACTCACTGCTTGCTGCTTGTTTGACAGTGTTGTAAACAACTGGCAGGTGGATGCAGGTGTCAAGCTGCTGGTTTGTGCCCTGGAGGTGTTTTTAGGAGAGGCAGGTATGTCTAGAGAACCCCAGAGTTGGGGGTGTGATGTTTTGCTGTTGTTTCACTGGGTGCTGATGTCTCACGAGGATCCAGCTGCGTTTCACTGCCAGCTGTAATAGGACATGGTAGCTGTCAACAAAAATCACTTGTCATTGACTGCCACTGTGCAAAAAGTGGGGACAAGCTGCTTTTCGCTTGCTGGGAGCCTCACAAAATGTTGTGGCTGTTGAAGAGCCATGTATATATCAGTTACAACTGATAATAATGCTGACTGAGAGGCATTGGGCCACGAGGTCATGAAGTCAGTCAAGGGCTCTGTTGTGAGCTCCAAGTCAAGACCTGGATGTAGGCTTCTGTTGGACTGCTACATTTTGAGTTTTGAACCTACTGAGGTGCTCAAAAACCTTATTAAGCACAAATCTACTTGTGTGACTTCTGTAGTGCATGATCTGGTGATCCAACCCTTTACCACACAGATCATAGTTAGGGTTCATGGAGCCCATTATTATTATTAGGGTTCATGGCCTCATGAACCCTAAAACTCAACCCAAAAAATGTTAATCTAAAAGGTCCTTGTGAAATGGAGACATCAGAATTCACTGAGGTCCAGAAATGTATCCACATCCCTTGAAACATACCTCAGGTATTGCTGCCTCTTCTTGGACTGGGAAGATTAAAAAATTAATGAGAAGTTTTCATAATGTGACTAGAGATTTTGTTCTTCCTGAAAATCAGATTGCTTTAAGATGTCACAGGTTGGGCCCTCAGGAGAGGATGCACTTGACACTGTGTGTCTCCAGTCTGTGTGTTTGTGTGCTCTAGCCTTTATTTCAGATGTTTCCACCTTGTGACTTCAGCATGCAGGTTGTCCTGGACAACGTTGGGCTGGCTGTGGGACTTGACCTTATTTCTGAAGTCCAGCATATATGAGTATTGTGTGTTTAACCTCACAGGCAAAAAAAAAAAGAAGAAAAGGCAACGCATCAAAGAGCCCCCATGAATTTCAATTAACACATTTACAGTCATTAAGCACAGCGGTGAGATACAGCTTCAGAGTGGGAGGCAGTTCCCTTTGCAAAGCTACGTGCTGCTCAGAGCCAGCACGGGCTTAGGTCTCACTCTCATTTCTTTTGTGATTAGTTCGTTCAGGGGTCTGTTATTCATGTAAATATTTTTGTGTGTGAGACTTTGAGGCAGGCAGCTCGAGCCAAGCCGAGGTGCAGTGTTTAATTACAGTAGCAAGGCACAGCCACTGTGGTGCATCTCCAGAGCCTCAGCCCTCCTGCTGCAGCCTCAGCTCTGCCTCTCAGAGCTGCATCCTTGCCATGGGGAGCTGGAGGTGGCAAGGACACCTTCCTGCAGCTATTGCCCCCTCTCTTTTTTGTCCCATGTGGGGTAAATGTCATCAAGCTCAGGGCATTTGACATCCCCCTGGGCTCAGTTTCCCAGTCTGAAAGGACTCACATGGCCTCACAATGCCACGTGTTGTTTTATTTCTGGTGTGATTTTTTTCTTGTTCCTCTGTTCTGAGCCATCCTAAGTATCTCCTGCTCTTTAATGCTCACTCCCATATCTAATATAATCACAGTGTATTATTAAGTCCTTAATTTCTCAGTAGAGGTACCAGTGCTGTTTTTCTGTGTCTCCCTACTTGTGAGTGCTCCACAAAATTAGCCTCTGTGCATCTGGCAAAGTGCACAGTTCATTTACATGCTGTGAAGAAGGGAATTATTACCTTAATCATACATATGAATAATTGAAGCCCAGGAAATCAGAATAACTTGCCTGCAGTCACAAATTTGTAGTGTAACCAGGAGTTGAACTGTACACTCCCTAGTCCCAGCCCAGCCCCTTAAATCACATTTCTACCTCTGTGTTGAAGCTGATTGTGCTCTGATAAGTCCCACTCAAGGCAAAGGGCTGCTCTGTAGGCACTGTGTGACTGCAGAACTGTGACCTTCACTTAGGCACCTTCCAGTTTGAGGGAAGAAAACAATTAGTGAATGAATAAAGGTTCTGATTGTGATGGGGAACTCATTGATATGTTGAGATGCTCAAATGCATCCAGGAAAGGGCAATAAGGCTGGTGGAGAATCTGGAACACAAGACCTGTGAGTAGTGGGTGAAGGAGCTGGGGTTGTTTAGCCTGGAGAAAAGGAGGCTCAGAGGAGATCAAATTGCTCTCTAGAACTCCCTGAGAGGTGGTTGTGGTCAGGTGGGGGTTGGTCTCTTCTCTCAGGCAATAGGACCACAGGATGCAGCCTTAATCTGTGCCAGGGGAAGTTCAGGCTGGACATGAGGAAAAAATTCTTCACAGAAGGAGTGATTAGGGATTGGAATGGTCTGCCCAGGGAGGTGGTGGAGTCACTGTCCCTGGAGGTGTTTAAACAAAGACTGGATGTGGCACCCAGTACCATGGTTTAGTAGATTAGGTGGTGTTAGGTCTTAGGTTAGACACGATGATCTCAAAGGTCTTTTCCAACCTAGCTCAGTCTGTGATTGTGTGAAGTATCAGCTCAAAAGAACATTTTAACTTTAACACTGCTCCAGAAAGCTTCAGTTGGAGAATACTGATGTTTGCTCCAGCTCTGGGTAGCCAGGGGCTGAGCAGCAGTTCAGGTTTTACAGAAGTCAGTCCCACTGAGTGCACTGCTGTCAGGGGGTCTCCTGGTCTGAGCCAAAAGTAGCTGTTGGATGGCCATGGAGCGCAAAAATCCTGCTGGCTCCATTCCATGGTCCTGCCAGGGCAATAGAGCAAAAGTAGTGGAAATCTGGGGCAAGCCTGTGCCCCTTGGACTGGGCCAGCCCCTGTCCCACGGGCAGCCATGCCCAGCCCTGCCCGAGGAGTGAGAGCTTGGGCTGTGCCCATGGACAGGGAGGAATTCTGCTCTGTCTGCACACAGGACAGTGCTGCCCAAAACAGGCAGTGTGTCAGTGCTCTGAGGGGAGGCAGGATTTTAGCTCACTGAAGTGATGGCAGCTCTGAACCCATCCCATAAGCCTTTCTTGCTTTGTGTGTTTATGGCAGGGTGGTACCTGGGATGCCTTGTTGTTTCCCTTTGACTTATTTTATATTCTGCTATTCACTCCCATCTCTTTTGAGACCAAAATGCTCTGTGAATGCCTTGAGGGCTCTTTCTCTTTCACTGACCTTTTTTTATGACTCTAAAGAAGTTTCCTTAAGCCCAAGTCTGCTTTCTGTCTTGAATATTGACCTTAGAGTTACACCATCTCGTTGTGACTGCACACAGACTTCCCAGCTATCAAAGTTCACCCACAGGACTCAAAGTATTCCTAACTCAGAAACACCTTGCTTTTATGTCCTCCTCCTCTTTCCCCTCCTCCCTCCACATGAGCATTTTAATTTCACCAGCAAAATCCATTTTGCTGTGAATTTCGATGAGTGGTTCACCTGTTTCCAGGGTAAAAATTGTACTTCAAATTTAAATGTCTTTTTCACTGTGACTGTCATAATATTTTCCATTTGAGGCTGAGATTCCGCTGTGGGTTTTCTGTGCCATGTTGTCATCTGTCCAAATCTAAGCTTAAACGTGTGGAAATTCTGACATTTCAGTCAGAAATATAAAGTGGGTTTTTTATATTCTTCAAGTTGGTTGTTTCATAGGTGTGGCCACTGGGTTTTGCCCAGCACTCTGGTCTTTCCCAGTTCAACAACAGATCAAAGATTTCTCAAGTTTTTAGGCCTTGCTTGCATTGACTGTGCTGTGTCATTTTTGTGAGAGTAAGTGATGGTGATTTTTTGATCTGATTGTTGATCCTGAAAAGCTGATAACAGAATCATTACCCCAAACCAAGCATTTCCAGAGGTGGTTGTTTGTGATGCTGAACGTGGTGTCCTTGTCCCTGCAGATCTTGGAGAGGGCAGCTTCAAATCAAGCAAACTTGGAGAGGTTTCACAGTGAAAATGGCTCTGAGGTAGAAAGAGCCACTCTTCTCTGTGGTAGAAACTGCCTTTAGTTTTGAGAGGGGTTTGGTAGATGTAGTGCTGTTGGACTCCTTCCCCTCGAGTCAATGCCCTTTAATCAGAGACTGCTTGAGCCCAGGAGTGTTTTGGGGGCAAATTTTGAATATTGCAGTTTACCTACTCTCAAGTACTTGACAAAGGCTGAAATATTTTTCGTCAGTCATGTGGTTTCATGTCAGGCTGTTATGTGGAACAAAGCACGCTGTTGAGATTATCACTGAAATTGAATTCTCTAAAAGGCTTTTGCAGCTCTCTATCAGGTAATATGAAATACACAGAAATGTACACCCACTGGCAACATTCACTTCCTTTTTTTTTTTTGTCATTAACTTCTTTGAGAATACAGGGGGATATTTGCAGCTCTTTCAGTGGCTTGACATTTGTCACAATGATACAATTTCTAAAATGTTGACTGTAATTGCTGCCTCAGCTCACTGAACCTCTTAGCAAACGGGCTGGGAGGATTTCTGGTGACACAAACTCCTGCTATCAGAACTGATTCCATTCTGGTCTCACCTGATCAATTGCTCTTTAACACAAGTCCCAGTCACTCTGTGTGATTTTATAGTGGAAATCTCTGTGTCATTTTATGGTGGAATATTTTACACCTCTGGGGCTATGATGTGATTGCATCTCTAGAGCCAGGGGGGGACAGAGTTGGGGAATGAACCCAAGGGAGTTGTGCTTGATACTGCTCAACTGGTGCTCACAAACTTCATTCTTCACAGCTGTGTATTAAGCTACAGGACCAGCATTTGCCACATGTTGTTTATTCTCTTATCTTTCCCCAGAGGAGACAAAGTGTGTAAGGGCCTATTCCTTTCCTTGAGGAATTATGTTCCTCAAATCCCATATTGCCTGTAGAAATCATGTCTTTATCATTAACTTTTATCCTCTCTGCTAACCTTCAAATTTGATGGAATTTGGGTCGCTGACCATCCGAGATCTCATTGGAAAAGCCCTGCCAGGTTGTATGTGAGTAGTTACTGAAATGACTGCAATGCAGGGAGCAACCATTTGAAGAGGTCTAATAAAACCTCTTTTTTGACTGTTAATTATTAATTTTTTATAATATGAGCTTGTAGCAGAATATTTCTCTCTGTGTTAAATGATAAGAATGTAATTAATTGTAGCTGCCTAAAATAGCTGCAAGCAATCACCCCTTTTCCTTGTGTCTTACAGTTTATCTAAGTTGCTTGATAGCTTAGTGCAGCCAGGGCTGAATTAGGTGGGCTAATTCAGCCCTGCTTCAGCTCAGTTCACATAATTCCTTCCATTGCACTGGATTTTTTTATTAGACACCACATTAGCTTCTAATGAAGGTGTCAGACTGACAGACATTGATGCCATCTAGATGCACAATGAAGCATTGTAATGGTGATTATAGAAGCCCCTCCATCCTGGGGAACCTCTGGTGTGTTTTCCTAAAGGTGCCTCCAGAATGAACTTGGCTGGTTTATGTTTAAGAGCTGGGGCTTGATCCAGATCCTTCACATCAGGGGCAATTATTCTGGGAATGATAATGAGTCTCATGTTGGGCCTCCACTGAGAATTCCATTACCAGCATCAGTTATGGCAACAGTGTAAGCAAGTGAGCAAACTAAAATGAGGGCCACAACACTCTTTGGTCTAAGACACTCTTTCTTGATGATAAGCCTTGTCTCAAAACAAAGAAATCCACACTTTGGATACTTATTAAAAACAGTTTTTTTACCCCTTGCTGGAAAACTTGGTTGTGCCACTAAAATGTGCGTACAAACTTTTTGGGAAAACCCAAAACTTTCTGTGAGGGTGTTCTTTTCATCAAATTCCTTTTTTCATGTTTGAGCCCTCTGCCCAGTTCATTCTTGCTGTGCCTGACCCCACAGCTTCCCTGAGTTCCCCCATCCCAGTGGTGGTGATGCAGTTTGGCTGCAATTAGTACAGCTCAGATTTCATTAAGTAAATGACTCTGAAAAGCTTTCAATATTGGGACAAACCCAATAGAAACATGTCGATTACCCAACAGAGGATGTTCTCAATTTCTTTGGCCAGAAACTAAAATTCTTACCTTAGATTTTCAAAAGTCTGGAAGAAGTTTGACCTTCCCCTTCCCTCAGCCAGCTCTGAAGTTTGCAGCCAGTGGTGTTTTACTAGACTTGCAGCACTGACTTAATAGCTCTTTAGTTATTAGAGGATAAATGTTCATGTTCTACAAGTTTAAATTATATTAAAAGCCTTTATTAGCACCACTTGGCAAAATCCCTTCTGGCTAGCTTTCTGGCCTTGGGCTAGGCCATTCTTGTGGTTTCTTAATGACATGCTATGAAATGGATATAATTTATGAGAATTTGGTGCCAGGTTTTTGCGTGTATTAAGAAGCATTTGCCGTTTGTGCTTAATGCTGCTGAGCAAAATGAAAAAGATGAAAAACTTGAGTTCCATCTTGCATTCATCAGGCTCGATTTTCATTCTACATGGCCTTCTGTATTTTTATGTAAATATATTTATACTATATATTTTTTTATGTTAGCTGGTCTCTGAATTACTGGTTGTTGGCATGTAGCAGTGCTGTTACCAAAGTTACTTTCAATTTATTTTCCAACCCTCCCTGAGTAATTTTGGCAAAGTGTTCTCAGTGAAAGAACTCTGAGCCACGTAATAGGTTTCCCCACAGTTGGGAGAAGAATTAGGCCACTGGGGCAGCTCATTTTAGTGACAGCAGCTGTGCCATGGGCCAAAGGCCTCAGAAGTTTCTTTCCCACGAGACTTGGTGCTGGGGTGTGATTCAGCTGGTTGGTATTTTCCCCCTCTCAGCATCTGTTTATTTGCTTTGCCACCGAGGCCGCCTCCTTTTCCTTCTGTCAGTGTGACAAACGGATGGGGCAAAGCACCTGGCGGGTGGGAGGAGGCGCGTGCAGTGGCAAAACGAGCCTGGGAGAAAGACCTGGGACTCCAGTAACCTTTCTTAGGTGTGTTTCCATCTCAAGAGTTGTTTGTGGTGGAGGTGTGAGCTTTGGTGATGGCTGCTGTGGATCTGACCCCCTGCTCTCATTCTTTCCACAGTGGGGAAGCCTCACAAGTGCAACTACTGCGGCCGGAGCTACAAGCAGCGCAGTTCTCTGGAGGAGCACAAGGAACGCTGCCACAACTACCTGCAGAATGTCAGTCTGGAGGCTGCTGGGCAGGTCATGAGTCACCATGGTGGGTGCAAACCGCCTCCAGAGCTCCCTTGGGCTTGGAGAGGCTCGTGCTGGGTTCTTTCCATCTTCTCTTCTTCCTTCCTTTCCATCGCTTCTGTCTCAGACATTGCTCACACTCAGAGAGGCAGGAGGAGAGAAAAAAGATGGGTTGAAAGCCTCACTCTGTCCAGTTTACCAGCCCTATTTGTGTTTATTTTGTGCAAGTCAGTGTTTCACTTTTTAGTATGTGTACTATGCAGACATGAAAATAAAGCCAAGTCACCTGCTCAGAATTACCCCAAAAGCCGTGTCACAGAATCATAGAATGGAAGAGTCCTTAAAGACCCTCCAGTTCCAACCCCCTGCCATGAACAGGGACACCTTACAATACACCAGGTTGCTCCAAGCCTCATCCAATCTGGCCTTGGACACTCCCAGGAATGGGGCAGCCACAGCTTCTCTGGGCAACCTGTGCCAGGGCCTCCCCACCCTCACAGGGAGGAATTTGTGCACAATGTCCCATCCATCCCTGCTCCCTGGGAGTGGGAAGCCATTGTCCTTTGTCCTGTCCCTCCATCCCTTGTCCCAAGTCCTTCTCCAGCTCTCCTGGAGCCCCTTTAGGTGCTGGAAGGGCTCTAAGGTCTCCCTGGAGCCTTTTCTTCCACAGCCTGGCTCCACAGCAGAGGAGCTCCAGCCCTTGGAGCATTTCCAAGGTTCCCTCTGGACTCACTCCAAGAGCTCCATGTCCTTCTGCTGGGAGTCAAAGCCATGTATAAAGTGTATGATTCTCTTCCCCTTCCTTTCTGATAGGAGTGATAATTAGAAGAGATAAGGATGGCAGAGGTACTCAGAAGTCATTATTTTTACCCTCTGTAATACTGTCTTCTGCCTTCAAAAAAGGGAGGGATGGATGGAAAAATCTCTAGAGCAGAATGGAATTCAATAGTGTTGTAAAAAGTAATTGTAACCAAAAAAAAAAAATGTTTGTATGCATTTACATTTGCTGGTATTAATATGTTAACTAACACTGCATGTGTTAATATACATAAGGGCTGAAGATTGCCAAAAAGATTGTTGAAAGCAAGAAATGTCAAACTCTGTGAATTTGTTTTCAGAAATTTCTGGAGCTATTAGTATGGATAATGAGCATAATGTCCCAGACTGCAGGGTTGAAGGCTTATCTGTAGCACTAAATGCTAAATGGTAGCTGTCCAAAAACAGTTTTAATTTTATTCAAAATTAGTGTCTCACAAACTCTTCTAAAACTGAACTCCTTTTAACTTTTCAAAGTTGCCTTTAGATATTTGATACTTGAAGACTTTAACATGTTTTACTATTCAGAAAATATAAAAATGGCATGTTTTCCATTTTAATTTAAAATTACCTACAAATACTAAAAAAAGTTAGTTTGTGGGTAAATGAAAATGCAAAAGAACACTTCCATTTTTTTCCCCCATTTTGCTTATCATGACTGAGTGGAGACATAGGGCTTAATCTGGAAATACTTTCTGTAAAATCATTTTTAAAACCCTGAAAATGCAAGCTGCAATAAAATCTATTCGGCCTTGCTACTATTGGCTATATTTTGGTGACAGAAATCTCCAATATTTTTAAAATAGAACTTTCCCATGACCAATTTAAGCCTTTAAAGGCACATTAGACAGTTTTAGTACACATTGCCAAAATATTCATACAGCTCTATTAAGTAATTGCTCTCTTTTAGACACCCTGGAGACTAAAGTCAACATTTAAAATGTCATGGATGTTTTAAAGATATTGACACGAGTGATTATGTGCCTGAGGTGGCTTTTTTTGGTAAAAGTCAGTGAAAAGGCAGATTTCAGGGCTTTGCTGTGAAGGTACCTGTGGTGAGCTTGGTCAGTTAGGTGGGAGTTGAGGCACTGATTGATTCCCACCAAAATACCCACTCCTTGTGCCTGCTAGCCAGGGAGGGATGATTTCAGTCAGCCTCTCCTCAGGGAATTCCAGGAGCCTGCCCACAGCTCTGACAGCCAGGATGTTTGAGATCCTCTTGGGAGGAGCTTCCCAAATGCTGCTCAGGGTCTGGTTTTATTAGACAGTTATTTATTAAAATAATAAATTAAATTTAATTAATTAAAATTTCCAAGGAAATCTAAAGCTTTTTCTAAGCTGCCTAATACCATGACAAGAGGGGTTAGTCCTTAACCTTGTCTGCCCAAAGAAGCTGCAGTGATTGACCTTGCATTGATTTTTCTACCACCTGAAGTTAAACCAGTTAAATCCCATGTGGACAGTTCTTTTATTTACAGCCTGACTGACTTTGCTTGGGCTTGAAAAAGAAGTGTTCACACAACCACTTCACTTTTCTCAACAAAATTAGCTTAAAGCAGCACTTTGAATTCAACCAGTGCCTCTTTCTCCTCTGGGCAAATATGTCTGTGCCTCCCCTGGTGAATGTTTAAGGGATGTTTGATCCAGTGTCTCTATTTTAGTTGTTCAGAGAGGGCACAGCGAGGACAGGCAGTGACAGGGAGCTCCAGATCCAGCTGGGACCAGTCAGAAATCCCAGCTCCCATCCCAGCACCAGTCACACCAGTGAAGCTCAGCATGAGGATCATGAGCAGCAGCCTGTAGAGGTCTGCAGCAAAGTCCTTTTTCCTGGGACTGTCAAGAGTACAAAAATGGTTACTCAGCTCAATGTTAGGCCTTACACTAACCCTGAAAAATCTGTGTTCATTTCCCTGTCTCCCATGTCACACATGGAAATGATATTCCTGAGGATGACTGAGAGTGTGTTTTGGAGACTTTTATTTTGCATCCCACTGGGGTGAGCTTTCCTAACTCTTTTCCTAAATATTTGGTGTTTTGTTTTTTGCTGGACATTTTGAAGCATTGGAGTGTGTTTTGGTGTGACTCCTGCTCTCAACTTCCATAGCACACAGAGCAGGGAGATGTGGGGATTTTCTGATCCCTACCAGCATCCTGCTCCTCCTGATTTAACAACACCAGCATTGGCCAACACTAAGCATTGATCCAAATTATTTCTGCAGAGACTAATTGTTCCAGAAAACTGGAAGCAGCCCCTAGAGGGTTTGGATTTTTTTCAAGCATTGTGCTCAAGCCCATCAGTTTACAGGCATGCTACAGACATCTCCTTTGGTGCTTTCAATTATCTCTGTCTTGCAGATGGCTTGATCACCTGACTGAAGCCACAAGGGGAAACAAGAGAGGAGAAAGGAGGGCTAGTTTTGGGGGGTGGGCAGGAATATACAAATCTCTGGGTCTTGCACCATCCTCTGCCCTTCCTTGTGTTCCCATTCCCTGCTCAGCAGGACAGATGCTGCAAGAGAGATCCCACGATTTTGTTGTTGAAATTTTTTAGCTGAGCAGTGCTGGCTCTGGAAGGAGAAATCAGTCTGCAGTGTGTTGGGGGTGACAAAAGGGACAGAACCTGCATGCCAACAACGTGCCCTTTGCAGGAAAGAACAGGGAGAAATGTTGAAGGCTAGATAAAGTTTGCACCCAGTTATATCTTCTTCTCCACTGCCACAAAGCCAAAAGTCCAGAGAAATTCTTCCAGGAATGGAGAAGGGTACTCTTTTCAGGAGAAGGAGAAAGAAGCCTAGCCCTAGGCTGTGAGGCTCAAAGGCCAGCTCCACATAAAACACACAATGGCCTTGTGTCTTTCCCTCTTACATAGTTGCTTAAAACATCGTTAAAATGCTGGTCCCACAGGACACTTCCCACCAGGGTCCATGGGAATATTTCCTGTCATTTCTCTGCACACACACACTTCTTTTAAATAGCAATATTGTGAGCCTCAGAAAGGAAATTGAGGTTGATGGAGTAATACTAATTTATACCAGCTGAGACTTAGCCCAGTGTCTGGTGTCTGCACACAAAATATTTATCAGCAAAATACACACTGGGTAATTTTTTTTTTTTTGCTTCTCTTTTTTTTCCCCTATTCTTTCCTCACTGGTAGAGCATAAACTCTTTTAATAGTTCATGTGGTTTCTTACAAATTAAGAAGTAAAAAGTTAAAGATATTCACTATGATTGAAAAAAACCAATGTCTTCAGGAAAAGAAAGACTGTTCTGAAGACTATCCAAGTTTATGAATTCAGAGTTTAGCTCAGAAACAATACTTTGTATTAATTACAATTGAGTATTGACAGTGTCAGAGGCAGTGAACTCTTCCATGGGCAATCCAGCAGCACACCCTGATAGCTGATGAAGAACATCCCTGAACACAAACACACTCGAGCGTGGGCTTTTCCTGGGCTGGAAGTTGGATTTTTAGAATAAAAAAGTCTTCCTGAGCTGAGACTGTAAATGCTCAGCATAAAATGAGTTGCTGTATCTGAGCTAGTTATATCTTGTCAGCTGTTCAAGGTAATGAAGTAGGATGTACTACAACAGAAAAGGAATTGCATTTACTGCTGAGTAAATGTGTACACGAGCTTCTACTACAGAGCAGCTGATTGTTGAGAACTGGTACTTGTGTGTGATCACTTTGGTTTCCCTCTTTCTTCTTTTGTTTTTCCTTTAGAAAAAAAAATGCAGGCTGGGCTATGTGTCCTTTATTTGTGTGATTTTTAAATTGAAATGAAAATTAATGTATCTAGAATTGTCTATGTGATATTTAACTTTTCAGGTTTCTGAAATGTGATATCTCATCTGTTTGGTGCTGTTTTGCCTGCTGTTTAAATGGTTTCAGAAACTAGATTATTTCCTTCTTTCCCTTCTCCCAGGAAATCTGCATTAAAAAACACAGTCTGGTAACTTATTTCCATCATAACACAAATATTAGTGTGATTCAGTGATTCTGTTGCAAAAGAGAAATGCCCTGGATTATAGACTTGGGTTCTGACGTGGGAAAAAAGTACCTTCAGCATGAAAGATGGAAAAGAAAATGCTTTTATTGTTGATGATTTTAGTTTTAAAATGAGTCCAAGCAGGATTTTTGCCTGACTTAGAGAAGAGCAGATGTCTTTTTTAGCACTATTCATTTTTCATGGAAGAAAGGTTTCAAATTATGTGTAGGAAATTTTACACACATATGCCCAGCAGCAGAATTATTTCATTATTACTTAATTGTTATAAGACCATACAAATGTCACTACATTTGGGGCTTATTCAGATGGCTTTTAAAATAATCAGGAGCTTTGAACTGGTTCAGGATGCTTTGCACAGGTGTTCCTAGGAGGGACTGAGCACCTTCCTGGTGCCACACCACCAGCTTTGTGTGTCCTGTGCACCAAGGGCTGGAAATCCTTGAAGTGGCACCGGGGTGGACACATCCCAGCATTCACACCCTGTGTGCATGCATCCCCTGAGCCTGGGGAAGTCAAAAAGGACAGTCAGAGAGGCCAGTTCCCAGTGAAAATCAGCAGACATCATCTTTTCTTTTTGCCCAAATCTCCTTGGTAAATACTTGAGTAGTGCAGATAGCCCCTGACCAAGCACGGTGTTTAATTAACCTTAAAACTTTACCCTTAGCTATTAAAGTATTCCAGGCCTCCCAGTCTGCACTGGGCATTAATTAGGTCACTTGAACACTGCATCCCATTTTGTTGCAACATTAGATTCATTTCATATTTATGCTTTTTTTCCCCTCCCTTTCAGTGATGCCAGCAGGACTGCCTTGTAAATGAGAAACCATTGTGTTTCTCAGGGGGAGCATCCTGTACAAATAAAAAAGCAGCAGAGTAAATCATTTTACAGCATATGGTAGATTCAAAGCCTCAAAGTACTCAGCTTTCCATAGCAGCAGAGGCACAAATGGAATCAAATGAATAAATTGCCATGTTTTCTTATTATGGATGTCTGAATTGAGAAGTTCACCTGAGCAGATAACTCTGTTTTGTAATTGCCTGGTATTTGCTCTTCCTTACTAGAAAGAAGGCAGAGACAAGGCTTTTATCACCCCATTTTTGGTGTATGATGTGCTAGCAAACAGCTGTGTTTAGGAACAGGGGGGTGATTATTCCATGCCAGGATCCTGAAGGTGGTGCAGCTCCATGGGAGGAAAGTGGGCTGGTGGAGTTCATTTCTGGCACTGGCTGGGAGAAGGTGTCTGTGACACAAAAGGCTGCCATGGTGAGAGACAGGAGGAGGGTGCCAGGCCTTCTCTGCCACCTCTGCAATACCAGCACCTTGCTGGGAGCCTGATCTAAGACAGAAAACGCAATGGGTTCCTCTCAGTTTACAAACTGTAGGAACTGTGTGCCCCATCACCCCAGTTTCTGATCCATTCTCATACCCCAGCCATCCCATCAGCACCTGGCCTAGTGGCTGATCCCTCTCAGGTTTTTCTTGCTGCCTTCTGAGGATGAATGCAGGACAATTGAACTCATAACAGCAGAGCAGAGCTACACACCTGGTAGATCTTGCAAATGACTGGGACTCTCCAGTCCTAATCCACACTGATTAAAAAAGGATGATTAGAAGAGGATGTTCAACAAAACCAAAGTACTTTGTAGGTGCTTAAGAATGTCAGCAAGTGGCATAAACCCCTGTGCCAGTGGCTCACTAGCCTGGTCAGAAGCTGTGCAATTCCTACATTTTACCTTTAGCACCTTATTCCCTAAACTGACAAATGTCAGGAGTGAAATGAGTAAAGACAGAAGGAGTTATTGATGTTTTGGTTTTGTCTCAAATGCAGTGTATGAGCATTCCCCCTGATGTAGATAGCACAGGAATGCTCCCTGCTGATCCCCGCTCCCTGATGAGGTGAAGTGAGAAGCAGAAAAGATCTGTGCTTGAGGGGATAAAATATTAATCAAAAAATGGGTAGTTTCTGTGTCTGATTCTGAAGGGAATTTCCATGTGATGGTAATCTTGCAATTCCAGTGCAGTGTGTGTTGATTTTACAGTGTGAAGAGAGGAAATAGGCTTTAGCAACCTGATCCTTCATTTGAGAGCCCTTTGTCTTGGGGAACACACAGCCAGGCCCAGCAAACACCACTCATCAATGCTGTGTGTGGTTTTTAATCATTGAGATTAGTGCCAAAAGATAATTCTGAGAGTAATTATGCTGATATGTGAAGGGAATACACAAAGAGTGATAACTAAAGATTGACATTGTTGACAGGTGACCACACTGAAGAGAGAGTAACACAAAATGTCACCTACAGAGGGAGTTCTCAAAAGTGTCCTCTCCTCACTGGTGATCTTGAGTGTCCAGAACAAAACAAGCCCTTTTATAAATGCTTAAATTTGGGTTTCTGCTAAATAAGATGTTCCCAAGGAGAGCTGTTTTGGGAATGTGGCTCTGTCTACAGGTGATTGCTGTCTTGATGCCCAAGGTGTTCTCACTCCTTGCTTTACATTGTGCTGCACTTGTTGCACAATCAACAGGGCTCAAATTATTTCTGTTGTCTGTGAAGTGTAGACCTGTCTGATACCATTTTTTTTGGTTTTATGTAGTACCTGCTCTGGAAGATTGTAAGAACAAGAGCCTGTGATGGACAACAATATTTCTGTGGTGCCTTTTGAGAGACCTGCTGTTATAGAGAAGCTGACAAGCAACATGGGAAAGCGTAAAAGCTCCACCCCACAGAAGTTTGTGGGTAAGCTGGAAATGAGCCTTTTATTCTTTTTAGTGCATGGGTATGGGTTATGTGCTCTTTGTAACAGCCAGAAGAACAAGGGGAAAGTAGCACTCACACACCTTGATTCTGATACAGCAATGGAGGTGGTTAAATCACAGCAAGGAATCATGATAATTATTGAATTCATTTCACCAGTCCAGAGAATTCTAAAGTGAAGTTCACTACCATGAAAATGCCTGAGAAAACCTTGAGCTTTCTACTTCACACTGTTTTGTTTGTGGGTTTTTTTTAAACTTCTCTCTAGCCCTTCTGAGATTTAGACTTGTCATCTTCCCTCTCCGTGCTCCAGAAAAACAAAAACAAGCTAAGACTGTCATATAATTATCTGTCTCCATATGTGTTAAAAAAACAAACAACAAGTATCTCAAGACTTCTAATTTGTATTAAATTCCTGACACTTGGCAACAACTGGTCTGATAATACTGGAATGAGGAAATAAGTCACATCCCTTGTGTTGGAAGAAGAAATTCCTGCTGTTAGTGCAGCACTCTGCACACAATAAACTTATTAATGCATGAATGAGAAACAGCATTGCGTGGCTTTTGGTTACCAGATTTAGAATCCTAGGTCAAGAATTTATATTTTGGTTTTTATCTTGACATATTAAAATTATTTAGCTTGTAACAGGTGATAGTATGGTGGTTTGAGCTGTAACTTGAAGCTTCTTTTTACTGCTACTAAAGCAATGCAAAACTTCTTAGGAGGGAAGCTGGAAGAGAGAATTGTTTGGGGTAAGTGTCAGGCTCTGCAGTCACATAATGAGTATTTCCCACACTCACTCCCTGAAGGGCAGTCACACAGAACTTAAGGTGTCTCATTCTGCCTGCTCTGAGGACACTTACAGAGAGCATCACAGGACTGTAAGTAATTAGCACAGCCATTTAGAAAAATTGTTGCCCCTCAGCTAACTGGGGATTCAGATGGATTAGTTCAATCACCCCTGAAGGGGGCTGTAAGCAGGCTGCATGGTTTGGCATAGCAGGGGGCCAGCAGTGTGCAGCAGCTCACCTGGGGGGACTGACACACTGACCTGGCTGCTCTCAGTCAGCTGAGCATTCCCAAATCCCAGTGCTGAGCCAAGGTTAGGCCAGCAGTGATCCATATCCCACCTGGGGAACACTGGGAGACATCACTGTTTCCTATGTTGTTGTATAAACCAGAAAGGTGATTTTACTTGTCCACTCATGCACCATTGACCAAATGTTGCTCTTGTGTTCAGAGGTAAATTTACTGATTGGAAATCTTTGCCTGAGAGATGCTGTACCACATTATTCTTCTCTTCAGCAGGTTACACTACTTTGTTGTTAAATTAATCAGTTTTTTCTGTAGGTGTAACATATCACTATTCCTATGTAGGATAAAAAGTACCCCCTTTCATATTTACCAAATCTTATTTTTCTGATCTTTAGTGGCATCACAGTGTTTAGATTGAATAACAGCAGTCCTCACTTGGCTGCCTTTCTTTTTTTTTTCTCCCCTCCACCATGACCTCACTTTTCTTCTCCTTTTCTCCCCAATTAAATATTGTTCAGCTCTATCAGGAAGAATGTGTAATGGTTCTGTTGCTTGCAGGAAATTTTCCTGTGCATTCTGCGAGCATGGCACCTGTCCAAAACAACTTAATGGTGTTTATGAGAAGGTCATGTAAGCATAAGCTAAAATCTTTGCATGCTACATCTATCAGTGCTTTACTGCTCTTTCTGATCAGCAATCTCCAAGGGACTGTGGTTATGGACCACAGTCTCTCCTATGGCTGAATTTTCAGGAGGAAAGGAAGCAGTGTACAGCAAATAGAATGAATTCATTTCTGCATGAGAGATATATCTGCTCTTGAGGTACTAGTCTTACCAAAGCAGCTGAAATAGGGGAGGCACACTCCAGAGAAAGTAAAATTTGTGATGTGCAGGAGTGTGAGTACTTCATTTTGCTTCTTGTTCAATGAGGGAGAGGCAGACACCAGTTAAATTAAAAGCAGCCATCTTCAGGCTGGTCATGTGAAGCAGATTCACATATTTTCAGTTGGAATTTGGAGCTTCCTCTCAGAATGTCACTGAGGTTAAGAACTGGCAGGATGCAAAAAGAGCCATTTATGTGGCTTACGATAAGACCATGGCTGTTAGAGTAAGAATTAAAAATACACGGGCGTCTCAGAACAGATGAAGATCAGCCAGCTGCCAAATTACACTCAGCTTCTGGTTAATGGGGGTCAGGGAGAAACTTCCCCAGGGGGAAATGCTGGAACAGCTTCCTCCAAGGTTTCTTGTAGCTTTCTCCCAAGTGTCCAGCACTGCAGCTGCTTTAGAGGCTCGATGAGATGAACTACAGGTATCACAGGACAGCTGTGGCTGTGTGCTTTGATCTAGCTTCAAATACCTGGATTGGGGTTTATTTGAATGTCATATGGCCAGAGGGGAGAAAGTTTTTTCTTCTCCTTCACTAATGTAGGGCAAGGATAAATAGACTTTGAGCATGGTTTAAATGAAAATTCAGAATGATTGGTCTGATTAGCTGATTTTAAGTACAGAATTGGCTAAAGAGGAATTTAATTTGGAAACCACATTGTACTGGTCTATTGGACTGTTTACTGGTTACTTCTGAGCTCTGCATTTTACGCCTTCTCCTTCCCATGTTATCATTTATTTTGCTTTTTTATGTCACACTCCATTTCTCAGACTCTGACATCTTTGGAACTGGTTCATAATTAAAGGAATAAATAATTCAGGTCACTGGCAATTTACAGCTTTCTTTGCTGTCTGTGCTGCAGTAACTAAACATGGATGATGAAAGGAATCAAAATAAGGTTTGCATCATTTATGCAAGTAGCCCATAAAGGATGGGTAATATTTCTTGATCTGTAAAGCCTACAAAGGACTGACAGTGTGTTTGGCAGCTGGATCAGACCCTCACCAGATCCACTTCTTTACCAAACACAAGAATGACACAGGAGGCCAGAGCAGGTGACAGGCACCAGTGGGCACCATTCACACTTGACTCCTAGAGCTGTGCTCCAGTCTCCCCTTGGCCCCAGCTGGGAAGAGCTGCACTGTTTGATGGGAGGCTGCAGCCACATCCAGTTGCAGAGCTGTCCATCCTGTCTGTGGCAGCACAGCCATCACAGGCTGCCAGACCACAGCAAAGCACTGCAAGGAGGATGACTGATGGCAAGAACCATCCACAAGTCGTGTCAGATTACCTGGACCATCACTGAGTACACAAGTGTGCTGTGGGTCCAGCCATGTGAACAGTATTGCTGAACAGAGGAGGAACATTCATCTGCTTCACTTTAGACTAACATTTAATTACCTTGATAATCAGGGCTAAGTACCCCAGCAGAAGTGATGCATCATCATCTCTAAGGACATCATGGTTCTTCTCTGTGCATCACTTTAGAATAAGTCATGCTAAGTGGAATGAATTATTATAGTCAAAAATAAAATGCTGAGTGATAGATGTGTTGAAATGTACTAATGCAATTTGGAAGAGATTTGGGATTACAGTTCTGTTTCTTATAGTGGTTTATACACATTGTGTTCCAAGCAATTTTGGCAAAAGGGGATAGAAGAAGCTTCTTGAGTAATTTAATTCTTGAGTAGCCAAACCACTTGTAAGTAGTGACTTCTTGAATATATTAACTTACACTACTGGAAAAAAGTCTGCTTTTATGTACCAAGGAAGTGAAGTAACAAAGACAATGAAAACCAACCAAAATCATTTATCAGACTTCATCAAATCAGCTTTAAAAGTTAGCTGTCAACAACCAGCTAATTGCATGTGTGAACACATAGGAGCATGTGCATCTTCTATCATGTACACATAAGGTTTCCTGTTTAAAAAGAAGTTATTCCATGAGCTTTGCCTGTCCTGACTCTGCAAAGCCATCCCTGAAAGAGCAGTGCTGCTGAGCTGAGCCCTGGTGTAAGCAGTGGTCATCTGTTCTGTGATGTGTAACATGGTGCCCTGGGACTGCCCTAATCTACCAGCATGTGGTTCTGGTTTTGCACATCTGTCATGCCATTGATGTTAAAAGCTTACAAGGATGTGAGTGAGGATTCACAGTGCTGAACCAGCCACCTTCAGCATCATTAGGTATAAATTTAACCTGTGTCAGTAAAAGGTGCTTTTGTCTTTTAGCAAGTGAAACAAAGCTGTACACCTGGTTTCTCTGTTTGTTTTCTTACCTAATTAGACACTGGCAACGGAGCAGTGTGTGTGTGTGTTCGGTTTTTTTTCTCAGTCCAAAAATGATGGAATCTTTTTTTTGAGGGAGGAAACTGCAAAGATCAGCCTCCAGTGTTCCTGTAAATGGCTTCATTCTTGGCCACATGCTCTCACTTAATACTGGGGTTTTTTTCTGCTGGTTAAAGGATATTGTGGCTGTAAAGGTGCCACCATAACAAGCCCCCTGTACCTGTTGTTTGGGTTTCTCGCTGTTCAGCCCTGTTGTTAGGTAGGTGTGAGGCACCTCAGATTGTGGGCCACATGTGAAATGGTCCCTTGAATTTGGGGGAGAGTATGTCTGATGGTCTCCTCTGTTAGAACTTCAGTGACAGACTCTGCTCACAAGAGTAATGGTTACCAGAACTAATGGTATCCTCTGGAACAGAGCTTCAGTGGCCTCAGTATTTCAATCCAGTTAACATGTATTTCCTAACTTGAAGTGTGGGCACAGTCAGACTCAGTTGAAGATTTGGAATTGCTCTGGAAGTTGCTGCATCCACATGTTTCTCCTGGAATAAATTAAAAAAAAAAAAAAAGAAAAAGAAGAAAGCTTATGGTGAGGTTATTGTTTTACCCATCTCAGGATATGAACTTTCTAGGAGGTCAGTAATTTTGAAGGAGGTTAAATTTAGACTCTGGAATAATTTCACCCCAAGTCAGGAGGTTTCTGTCTTTTTGCAGTGAAACATTGCAGTGATGGTGTTGATTTTGCTCATGGATTTGCTTTTATCTCTTAGGTGAAAAGTTCATGAGATTTGGCTATCCAGATATCCCCTTTGATATGAACCTAAGCTATGACAAGGAGGCTGAGCTGATGCAGTCTCACATGATGGACCAAGCCATCACCAATGCAATCACCTACCTTGGAGCTGAGGCACTTCACCCCCTGATGCAGCACACACCGAGCACAATCGCAGAGGTGGCCCCGGTCATCAGCTCAGCTTACGCTCAGGTCTATCATCCCAGCAGGATAGAGAGGCCCATCAGCAGGGAAACGGCCGACAGCCACGAGAACAACATGGATGGCCCCATCTCCCTCATCAGACCAAAGAGTCGAATCCAGGATAGAGAGGGCTCCCCCAGCAATAGCTGCCTGGATTCTACTGACTCAGACAGCAGCCACGACGACCGCCAGTCCTACCCAGGAAACGCTGCCTTAACCCCCAAGATCAAGCCAAACCCGGCTTATGTGAAGGAGGAGGCCAAGCCTTTGGATGTCACCAAAGCTTCTAAGGGCTCTTTAAAGGATATGTACAAGGTGATCAACGGAGAAGGGGAGCAGATTAGGGCTTTCAAGTGCGAGCACTGTCGCGTCCTCTTCCTGGACCATGTCATGTACACCATCCACATGGGCTGCCACGGCTACCGGGACCCGCTGGAGTGCAACATCTGTGGCTACCGGAGCCAGGACCGCTATGAGTTCTCGTCGCACATAGTCCGGGGGGAGCACACATTCCGCTAGGCCTTCTCATCCAAAGGGGACTCCTATGAAGTACAAGAACTGCACATGAAGAAATACTGCACTTACAATCCCACTTTTCCTCAGACATTGAGACGCCTATTTTGTTGTTGTTGCTGTTGTTGTTGTTGCCGTTGTTTAATTATTATTATTAACCTTATTTTTTTGTGGACCCAACCTCATTTGCTCTGCCCAGCTTAAGAATGGAGAGAAGGAAGGGAATGGATAAAGCAGGGGTTTGTTGTGGCAATCAGTTTTTGGGGAGTGACTTGCCTTGCTTGCTGTGGGAGTCAGAAGGCAGTCTGTGTCTGTCTCAGTCAGTTGTACACCGTGTCCTCTTTTGGGATGTCACTCAACCATGCCAGGTGCTTTCAAGTCCCAACAAGATGCCACTCATTTGGAATTTCAGAGGAATAGGTAGAAACATTTCAGAGGAGAGCCTTTTTCTAATGTGAAGATACGGTGGCTGGAGGAAAGGGGGGGAACTTTGTTCTGCAGAATGAACAATTATTTTTAAAGCAAAACTGGTAGGGAGTTAGGAGCGTGAATCAAAGTCAATATTCCTCTCAAAATTACTTTCAAGGGTGAGCTGTTTTCCTGGGTTCAGTGTGTATTGCCCCTCTAGAATGTAAATAAATGAAAAAAGAAAAAAAAGAAATGTATGTCTTAACACTGTACCACCTTATAGCAGTTTAGTTTCATGAGTCTGAGGGCCTTCTGTGGAAAGTTTAAGGCTTGGTGTTTTTATTTTTCCTTAGCTTATGAAGCACCTTTTTTTAGAACTGTTGATATTCTGTTACTCCATGCCTATGTGTTGTCTCACTGGCTTCTTAGAGACCCTTGGGAGCCTTATTTCTTTAGTTGCACCCTAAGTTTTAAGAAAGAACATTTAGAAATAACATTTAAACTTGCTTCTAGGGCAGTAAGTGGCCTAGGAGTGGGTGAGAGTCTGTAGTTTACTCAAGAGGTTCTGCTGCTCTTCAGAAATACTTTTGGGTTAAAATTATGGATTTAAAAATGGCAAAAGGTACTAGTAGCTAAAGAACACTAAAAGTGTTCTTTAAATATAGGTATATAGAGATACATAATGATGTAAATACTTTCTCATTCTACTATCACAGTGTTAACCTCTTGGCAGCAGCCTAAACTAAGACTTGCAGCTGGGAAAGCGTTAGGAGCCAGATCCTTGGCCAGCATTAATCCTCTTGGCTCCATTGAATTTAATGGAACTGCCCCAACTATTTCAGCTACATCAGGATCCCAGCCTTGACTCTTTTTTCTCTTCTTGACTTCTTACTTCCTAATTTGCTGAACCACTGACTTCCTTTTGTTTGTACATCATCAGTTCTGCTGGATTTAGGGGTGAAAGTATTAGCAGGTTTTGCTGGATAGGCTTTGCTCCTGGTGAGCACAGAAACCCAGCAAACCAACAGGTCACAAATGATCTTCCCTGCTTCTTCAGAAAGGGATGAGTGGAGATGTAGGTGCTGTGTATTGATTTGGACTTAAAGATCTCTTTTTTTTTCCTAATTTAATAATTTCCCTGTAGAGAAAGCAAATGGAGAAGCACACTCCAGAGAGAGTCCTTGAGCTACAAACTGGACAAGAAAACAAGTCCACTGATCTGTTTTGTTTCCTTTCTTTCTCTCTCAGTAAATAACAAAGCCAGCAACCACCCTGCAAGTTGCATCAGTAAAAACTGGGCTTAAACCTACAGGACAGATTGCCATTGAAACCCAACTGTTTGTACCAATCACAATTGAAATGTTGTTGTTTGGCAACAAGAGCACAGCTTGAGAATGGAAAGATCTGGATGGGTTTAACCCCCTCAGCACACACGGTCTGCATGTGCCTGGGGAGACCTTTTCCAAAGGATAAAGTTACTAAAGTATAAAAGAGAGAGCAAGATCAGGCCAGAATGAATTCCCATCTGCTCCCTCCAATCTGTGCACTTGATGCATATGCCAGTTTGCTGTTCGTTTGGAGGGTACTGGGTTGTTTTTTTTTTCTTCTTCTCTTCCCTAGACCTGGAGCATTTGAAAGTAGGAGCTGAAAGGTATTGATTGAAATCTTTTTATGGTGACATTCTTGGCAGCTAGAACCTGTGTTTAGAAAGAATACAGTAGATCATGGCCAGATTACCTGATGACTGCTTCCCAGCACTGCAATGCTATTAAGTAGGAGCTGGTAAAGTCTTGCAGTAGCCTATTAATTATAATACAATATGGAGAGAAATGTCATCTTGTGTAATGTGAGACCTATCAAGGCTGGGAATATGCAGGCTTTGGAGAGACAGATTTAAAGATCTATTCCCAACATTGTTCTTAATGTCGTTGGGTTCCTCCCCCTCCTTCTTTCTTCACCCTAATGTAGAGGAAACTGGGACAAATGAACCAGTGCCATCCTCTGAACCATTCTCATTGTCTTGTGCCTGGTGCAGCCAAAGAGTTTGTGCAGAAGAAGAGCAGGGAGATGCTGGAGGGCATCACTTTTATTCTGTGTGCCTGATTCTCTGCAGTGAGGGAGGTGGGCTTAGGAGGCGGCCGGCCGTGCTTCGTGTCAGGGTGTGCCTGGAAACTGAGAAAAGAAAAAAGTGGTGGTGATTTACTGAGGCAGGGAAGGTCATTTAACAACAAGGTGGAAACTGAAAGATTCTTGGGCCTTGAGGGTTGCTGGGCTTTCCTGAGCCTCCAGAAAAACACATGCCCAAGCTAGAGAGAAAGGTTGCCGGCAAATCCTTTCAGTCTCCGGGGGAAACACTCTGTTCTCCCCTCTGTGGTCAGAGAAAGAACATTGGGCTGTGGTTTCTTGGAATAGCTAGCACTAGGGAAGAAGTGTTTAAAATGTCTGCCTTTGTTTGGGAAAGCACCAGAATACGGGAAAGGTAGAGAATCTCTTGTGTATGCACAGATCAGTTGGCTGCAATTCCATCAGCAGTTGGTTAGTGTGCCCTTGGCTCGCTGATATCTCACTGCTGCCTCCAGCAAGGTGTGTTCTGTGGGGGTTTGAAGGACCACAGCGGAGACCCACTGATTTTGGAACTGGCTTCTTGATCTAATGGTGGCAGGTGAGGTCTGTGTGTCCTGGTGTCACAGGCACTGAGGGATAATCATAGAGAAACTCCTTTTTTTGGAGAGGAAGAAACTTGAGGGGTCACCTTGGTTTTTTATTATCAATGTCCTTTTGTAAACATTCACAGGAGATTTTTATCCCAGAGTTAGGAAAAGAAGAAAGATTAAATTCTAGTTCAAATTTTGAACAACAATTTGAATTAATATGTACTTTAGAGTTCAATTCCTACTGAAAATTATTGGAGAGCTTTATGTAATGCAGTGTGTTCCTTCACAGAAGTGAGCAAAATGGGGCAGCAGAGATTTCTTTGGGTGTTTTTTCTTGCTTGCTCTTTGCAAGAATTGGATTTCTAAGAAAAGCTCTTGAGTTTCATCAAGTTCATTAGTCATTCATAGTGTACTAGGAATTTCAGTAGCTAATCCTTGGCCTCTAAATCCGTTTGTTCTGAGTATTTGGTGCTGGAAATCAAATCTGGCTGATTTTTATTGGACTCTTTTGAAATTCTTGGAATTGGGTTTCCGGTTAGAAACACGAATTTGCAAATTTAGAGTTGACTTCCTGTGAGCATTCCTCATTTTAATTTAAATTAAAAAAAAAAGTCTGGGCACTTGTCTGCCAGTAAACCCTTTTGCTTCTTTTACATCAAAAATGGCAATATTCTGACTCAGTTCAGAGATTACAAACCTATTAATTTAAAGAGAAGTGTGACTGCTTATTCTGCTCTTGGTGTGATCCATCTCCTTGGAGCAAAGGGCATTATCTATATATCTGCAGTTATGACTGATTAATTTTACAGCCACCTCTCTTTGTAATCAGTTAGGAGTGCACATCAAAATATATTGCATTTTTCAGGAAAGCCTGCTCTTTACTCAGTAACTTATGGGATTAAAATCATTTTATTCTCCTTAAAAAGTGTTTTCATCCATGATGTGATGTGAAAGGTGTCTAGGCATTAACCTGGTCTGCAACAGAGAGGAAGATTTTAAATGGCTTAATGGGCCTGATTTTTAGTGGTACTGGTTTCTACAATGTAATACCCAGCTCACAAAGTAGCCATGAGGACCTAAAGTATGTTTACTGCAAGGTGAAGAAATTCTCAATTGTCAGAGTTTGCAAATTTCTTTCTGTTTACAAGGGCTTCCCTAAATTTGTGGCAGGAGGTCAGGAATGAATCCCAACCCTTCAAAACTGGGCTTTCATGGGGCATTATTGCCCAGGCCCTGGGCTAGCTTGGTCTGATTTGAAAGAAGCCAGCCCACAGACACTCCTTCCTCCAGAGAGAAACTTTGGAGATAACTGCAGCAAAGGTGCTCATTTCAGCCAAGGGCAGGAGCTACAGCAATGCAGTTCCTTCACTGGATAAATTCCTTTCCTTAACTCTTGCTGTGCTTTTTAATGCACTGAGGGAGGCTGCCAGAGTCACACCTAAAGTCAGTGTGGGATTTTAGGAAAAGGGTGATGAAATTGGCTTTTCTGCTAGTAATTCACATGCTTAATAGCATTTAAAAACAAAAGTGGATGGCCTGTGGTCTGGGGCAGCTGGAGAGCTTGAGAAAGTACATTTATATATATATATATATATATATGGTATTGTGTAGTTAGAGGTATGCTTTATTGTATATGTGCCTTTTCCAAATGCATTTTGGGAGATCCTGATGTCGTTTGTGATATCCTAGCAGACCCTTCCAGAATGCACAACAAAAACCAACCCAAAGGAAACATCCCTCCTCCTGCTCTGCACCCTGGTCAGTGCTTTGCTGGGAGATTTCCTGGAGTCAGACAGCTTTTAGGAGTGGGAAGGGCTGAAAATTCCCCCAGTAAAGTTCATTCCAGCTATCCAGCCAGAGCTGGTCTGCAGCTGGTCCCAGGGAGCACAGCATCCAGGGTGCCCCCAGCTGCACCCTGCCCTACAGAGCCAGGGAAGCTTCTCCTGATTCCTCCCTCTCAGTGCTAAAAGTAAAGCACCCTTGGAAGTGGAATTTGCTCTGCTTTAGAGTTCCCACCTAGGACTGGGAGCAGGCTTTAAAGCACTTGCTTCTTGCTTCAGCCTGGAAAAACAAATGTGGTGAGTCCTTTGGAAGCGGTTTGCAAGTTTGCCTGTCAGGCTGCTGCCAGCCCAGGAACTGGCACAGAGACCAGAGAACTCATCAGCAGGAGGCACTCAGGGGGCTCAGGAGCTGGAGCACTGCTGGGACGAGCACAGAGCCAGTTCTGGGACTTTCCCAGGGCTTGGTGACCTGGTTTCAGGTGCAGTTGTTCCCCCTGCAGGGCTGCAGGGCTGAGTGTGCCAGCACAGCCAAGGCAGCAGGGCCACCACGGGCAAGGTGGCTGTGCCAGCAGGTTTTGGGCAGAGCCTGAGCCCAGCAGCAGCCCAGAGCCACCTCCTTGGCAATGCTCTGCTGGGCCCAGGCCAAGGCAGCCAGAGAGGGGTGCTGAGGGGAGCAGCTAGGTAGAAAAGAGCTGGAATTTGCTTCAGAGTGAATAGATTCCCTTTTATCCCATTGATGTGTTCTGAGATGTAAGCAAAGGAGAACATCACTGCTTTCCAGTTTGGTTTCTAATTTGACCTCCTTGTGTCCTTCTCCTACCCAGCTCTGAAATGTGCAGAGGACAGTCAGGAGGAGGGCTGGGCTCAGGCTTTGCTGTGCTGCATGCTTAACAGGCCAAGGAAACAGTAAAACCAGTCTCTGTAAAATTCACCTGCCTTCCCAGTTGATTGTGCAGATTCCTGGTTCCTGTTCACTCCCAGCCTTTGGAAAGGTGGTTATCAGTGTGCACACTTGGGTCCTCATCTTTGAAGATAACTTCCCATGCTATCTCCTGTACAAACTTCTCCTTTTCATCTTGGGGCCTAATAATCAGTGGACAGAAACAACCATTTCAACAGAAACCTGCATAGTTGCAGTAAAACTAATATTTTTTTACTGTTGGGAAAAAAACCCACAAAAAAAACTGTGATATTTTGACTAGCAGTACTAGGTGAAATATTTCAACAGAGTGAATGACAATGAAGTTCATCAGATCATGTCTTGAGAGGGGCTGGTACCATGAGGAGCCTGTTGGGAGAAAGGGAGCAGCCTGGCCAAAGCTGGGGCCAGCACTTCCTTTCCATGGCAGGTGTTGGTTTAGGTGACTGCACTGCAGCCCAGGAAAACATCTGAGCACCATCAGCCACCCTTTGGCTCTGGCCATGCACAGGAGCTCTGCAGCTGGCTGTGTGCCTGATCACTGCCCTCCCTGTGGGATCAGGGTGCAGCACAGCAGCTCTGGGCAGGACTGGCTCCTGGTGCTGGAGGTGTTCCCTTATTCCATGTAAGAGCCTTAATCCCTGGCCCTTGGTGGGACCTGGGTACCCCCAGGCTCTGTCTGGGTCACCAGGCTGGATAAAGGATGGGAACCTCCCATCCCAGCTCTCCTTACAGGCACAACTGGGCCAGTTTGCAGTAAATTGGGCCATTTAGTTTTACCTCAAGTGACATTGAGTAAGAAAAGCTTCTTGCAGGGCTGGAGGTCACTGAGTCCCTACTATGCACTTCCTGGGATTTGACTTTGCTTACTGGAAATGGATGTTGGTTCCTGAACACACTGGAACAAGGGAAGGACTTTTTTTTTTTGGGGGGTAGTTTTTGTAGTCATTCAGATTCTGAAACTGTGATCAATTATTTGACGAATTGTCAAGTGTCCTCAGAGCTTGAACACGTTCACTTCCTCACCATGTAGCAGTCTCCTCTGGCTTTCTGTGCTTTTCTCTTTCCCCCTTTTCCTTCTTGGAGCTTTAAGTCTGGGCCTGCTCTTATCTCCTGTAGCTTTGGGCTGTCTAGGGGTATGGGGGGTGGATTTTGGGTTTTTTTTTTGTTCATTGGCTGTACAGTCTGTTTACATATTTTTGTACTCAAGTGTAGTTTTTTATTAAAAACAGAAAAAAGAAAAAAAAAAGTCGATTTGAGAAAAAAAAAATAAGGTACGTGCTCTTTGTAACACTTTAAAGATCTAGGGTACCTTTGAGATGACTCTACAGTGATGTAATTATAATACTGTATATTTGCCTTCCTTTTTAGTTGGTTTTATTTTCTGTTTTGTTTTGGTTTTTTTTTTCCTAAAATATATATCTTTTTATGAGAAACTGGAAACTTTTAATGCAAATGTTTAGAAAGATTTAAAATTGTAAAGTTAAAAAAAAAAAAAGTCATATAATTTTTTTTTTCCTGTTGGAAGAAAATGCTTTAAAAAAAAAAGTTTTACTACTGTTATATTCCAGGGTGGGGGTTACCAACCCCAGATTTGCTTCTTATGCTTCATTCTTGGATCCTGCTTTCTAAACATGATCATTGCAGCCGTGGATGATTTCCTTGTATTAATTCTTAAAACAAAAATCGCCAACATTTGGGTTATTTTTCTGTTCAAGTGCAATACTTACCCTGACATCTTATTAATGGACAGTGGTTTCTGTGTTCCTTCCTCAGTCCACACAAATCAGTGAAACAAAATGCTCTGCCCTGAATGCATTTAAAGATATGGTTCAAGGAAACTGATTGTGACTGACAAATATGAGAAACTGTAAATTAAGGCTAAAGGCCATAATTGACCTCCTGCTTGTTGTTGGCATTGACACACATCCACATCCAGAATTAAGGACATACCTGTCCTTGACTCTTCCTCCCTCTTCTTTTCTAATTGCAGCTTTTTTAAGAAAAGCACTTAATATCGATGTTTATTAAAAATGACAAAAAAATAAAAAGATCTTTTGTTCTGATCCAAAACCCACTCAGTGGAGACTCCTGTTGACTTTGAGGATGGATTTTGGATTAGGTTTAATCTCTTAGCTAGGGCAAAACTGCCCTTTACTCTAGGGAGAGATTTGCCTGCGTAAGAATTACAGGACTCATGTCTTTTATCTACCTGAGAGACCAGAAAAGCTTCTTTAGAGTTGTCCTTGTCTTATATAAGTTTAGATGGGACTTGTTTTACATATCCTACGTATTTATATATAGTGTATTTTTAATGCCTTCCCTCCCAGCCCCAGTAGACTGAAGCCGCTGTTGTGTAAATATGTATTTAGGTACCTGATAAAAAAAGGAATAAAATCCCATTGAGACTTCTTGGAAAGGCAGTTACTGCGCATGCACAGTAGCCACTTTTGTCTTTTAAATTTCTATTTAAGAGATTTCTTTTTAATAATAACCAAGGTTAGGAGACTGTATCCCCTTCTGCTTGATTGCCAAAATCATTGCCCAGCCCCTGGTGTCCGAGCTGAAGAAGAACAAGACCACAGCTTCTCCTGACCACTGCCCTGGGAAATGACCCCCTTTTTTCTCCCAGGTGGAAGAATTTTTAGTTCTGTGATTGATCTTCTGAGCTCAAACTGAGGAATCTTTTAAATTAAAAAAAAAATTTAAAAAATTAAAAAGACATCACAGTTTACTCCAAAAGCCAGTGAAGACACTGGGAGTTGTCCCACTTCTTTATGTGTTCATTGGAAGGTGCTCTTATAAAAGGAGTTCAGAAACAATCCCTTTGACAGTGGTGCATGTGAGCAACCCTAATGTAAACCTGTATCCCCCTGCTAAAAGAGTTTTGCCGCTATAGACTGAACTATGGGACTTGTTGTTATTTTTATTTTCTTCTTAGCAGACATGCATACATATGGTTGCACATCTGTATGTGTGTGCTCTGTACCTGTGTGAGTGTTGTACAGCCATGTGAGAGTGGGAGTCCGTGTGTGTGTGCGTGTATAAATAAAAGAAGCTGCAGAAACTTTGTAATACTTTGTGAAAAGGATTATATTATAAAGGTTTGTACTGTCTTGAGTGCACAGCTACTGGAATAAATGTAGGGAATCTCAGGAACAAGCATATAATTTGTCCAAGAATTATTTCTTCTCAGAAGTGTAAGTGCAGTTTTTAATTCTGTATATTATTTAATATTTTACCAATAAAAATAAACTTCTGACATGAAAGGGTTTTCCATTCAAGCTTTCTGGACACGTTGTATGCATGCATGTTTCTTTCTTGCAGCAGGAAGCACATGTGGTGGTTTGGCAAGAATTGCATTTCTACCTGCTCACAAATCCTGTGAATTAGCCAGAGAGACTGAGTGTGTAATGGGCTGGGGTTCTGAGAGGGGGGAGTTGAGCACAGATCTGCTTTTTATATTCCTTGGAGCTAAAGAAATGCCTTCCATCAGCTTCAGCACCCGTGAGTGAAGTGTCCACGAGGGTCCTGCTGTGTCAGATGGTGCCATCAGCCCCCTGCCCATGGCTCTGGCGTGTTTGTGAAATGAATTAGTGCCCTGAGGTTTTTCTGGAAACCCTTTGAACCCTTCCCTCAGCATGGGTTTTTGGCTGAGTTTCCTCACCCTTCCAGAGGTGATGTAGGGATTTGTGGGCATTTCTCATTGCCCAGCTTGTCCTTCCTTCCTTTCCTAAGGCAGCTATTGACCTGGTGGCATTCACAGTACAAACTCTTCCAACTCAAAGGAAGATCTCATGGAGCTTCATAAATTGTTTGTTGTTTGTTTTACAAATCTCTTGTAAATTCTTGGTTAAAGGTTAACCAGCCTTTCCCCATAATAAAAGTGTTCATCATTCACATGAGAATGGAAATTCCTTAAGATACCACCTGAATAAAAGTTAATCTTCCTTTAAGTCATGTTTGATGGATGTTGTCTCCAAGGAATGCTTCTGTTCAGTGAGCAGAATTTCCTGATTCCTTTCACACAGGATTGCTGGATTACTGATTTTGCTTCCAAAAAACCCTCAAAATTCAGCTAATGGGACAGTCTGATCTTTAGTGCATGCAGCAGAAATCCCATTGTGCCACTGCAGGACAGAAATGACTGGCTTGATGGACTCAGGGTCTTGTCCCAAAACTTATTTGAGATGTTGATGCTCTTTTCATTGACTTCAGCTCAGGGTCTGAGATGATCAGGGAAGAGCTCATTAAATGAGCAGAAATTAAATGACTTTATAATCCTTAGGACTGCTGAGTCATTTTCAGGGGTGAGGCTGTGTGTGGCCTCACATTATTAAGGAAGAGGCTCTTAGAAATCTCCAGGCCTTGATTCAGGGCCAGCCTGGTGGTGTGCCCGTCTCTGGGCAGAGTCACACCATGGGCAGGTTGACCTCACCCATGAAGCTCTTACCCAGGCAACAGGGAGCTGTGTCTGATCCCTCCTCTGCGTGGCTTTAGCTGGGAAACTCTCCCTCTATCCAAACCAGCCTTTTCCTCTTTAGAGCAACAAATGCTCCAAAATGACTCCAGTGATCAGTGTCAGCAATGCTGCCATTGCCCAGTCTTCCTTTGGTCTGTGGGAGGCCAGAGGTTTAAAAATGCTGAATTATTTTCCTTGTTGCAGCATCAAATGATGCACCTGCAGTGATCTTTGCACTGCAGCATCACCCCTCCCATTGATAACTGGATCAGTCTTGTAGCCAGGTAAGCTTTTTTCTGTTTTCTGTATTTCTGGTCTGCCCATCCAGCTCTGCATTCTGCCAGTGCCCTTCTCCAGCTTTACCAAAACCAATATCATTTTCCCACTTAATGAAGGTTGAGCCTTGATTTCTGCTTTGGTTTCTATAGTGCTGATATTTCTATTTTTATGCTGTACTTTCAAGAACTTACTGGAGTTTCTTCTGAGGGTGAGTTTGTTTTTAAAAGGTGGTGAATCAAAGCAGGTTTTCCTCCATCTCTGTGCTCAAATGTCAAATCCCAGCCCTGCCATGAATCATTTCCCACCCTGACACTGTGGAATATATAACAGGGCCCTTGTTAATGGGACACAACAGCAGGGCCTCAAAATCCCATTATGAAACTCCCAATAATCGAGGGACTAAAAATAAATTTTGCTTGGATTGCACTTTGAACATGCTTGGGTTGGTTTTTTCTTTCTTTTTAGTCGATCCTAATGTAGTTAGTCCTCAATAAACCCAGCTTTACCCTTGTGCCCTTCAGTGCTTATTTTTGTCTCTTCTTGGTGCATCATATAAACATTGCCATAACTTCCAGCGTGCAATTATAAATGTTTGTTTTGGGTTTTTTTCACAGCAGAGTACCTCAGGAGCCACAAAGACTTCTGGATTCAATGAAATATGAGTTGAAAGGATTACTGTGTAAATGCAGAGTCGCCGAAAATTTTAGACTAAGAACGAAATCTCTTTTCAAAGGAATATACTTGTGAAATAGCCTTTGTGTTTCCTGTTAATTCCTGGTACAAAGATTAGGGCTGGAGTCCCAGAATATGGTATTTTCCAGGGATTTCTGTCAGTGGAGGAACTGAGCCCTTGTAATGAGACTACAGAAGTGCTCAATATTATCTCATTATTTTTCATTAATCCACACACACCAGCCCGCCTCCACACGCTGTAATTCCATGTTACCACCCATGTTCACATTAAAATAGGAACAGATTATTCAAGACTCCCACACAAATCGTGAACCTCTATCCCTTCTGATCTGTCACTGGCCATCCCTGAGACACAGGAACCTCTTCCCTAGGCAAGGAGTCCTCTTTAAAGGCTGGCAGCCCAGCCCTTCAGAGCTCAAGGCCTATTTTTATTCCTGGCAAATGCTCCTGTGGTATCCAACATCCAAGCCTGGATGAAACTACCCTGTCAGAACTGATTTTTAACAGAAAATTGCTTTTCAATGAAGCCATTCTCTATGGAAAGTGTATGCTTTTCATAGATTTGGGGGATTTGGGGATTTTTCTCCCTCAATAAGAAAGCCTGAAACTCTAAACCCTCGGAAGGTTTCTGTGCTATTTTTTTTTTTTTTGGTTTCAAGAGGAAATACTTCCCTGCCCTCAACTCCTGTTTTCATATCAGTTCAAATAATGTCAAGACACTCTTTGCTGCTCTTTCCCATTATTTTTGTTACTTTTCCTGTTTCAGGCTGCCTGCGTGTAGTTGATTGGGTGTGGTGAGGAATGTAAATTATTATTTTCATGTAGGTGTGGTAGCTATTCAGTTGTAAATCCTGTTTTCAATCCTTCTGACTATTTTATTTGTGATCTGTAATATTGATTTGTTTTCTGAGCAGAGAACGCTGCAATCTATCAGGAGCAGGGACATTTTATTCCTTGCTGAAATAATTCAGAGCACTCCCAGAAATCAGCAAGATGGGAAAAAAAGAGATCTTCCTTGAAACCTTTTTTTTTTTTTCTCCTCTTTGAAATGAGTCGAGGAATTTGTTTCTGTGGTTGATTTGCTTTTATCAGTTAGCTGCAAAATCTGACCAGCCTTGCCTTTCAAACCCATCTCCCATGATAACCTGCCACTGGCTGTCTCTTGATAACCAACTTTAACAAAAAAACCAAATTTCAAGGTTTGCATCTGAGCTCAGCACAGGGTGGTGGAGGAGCAGGGCTGAGCTACCACAGGCAGCTCTGCAGTTGCTGTTGGAGTGCAGGGAAGATGCCAAGCTGTTCCCAGTTCCACACAAGCCATGCCTGGAACACAGCTGTATTTTCCCACAAGCTGTGAGCGCCTTTTGGCAGCCTCAGGCTGCAGAACCACAGATGCTCCAGCTCTCCAAAGCCTTCCCAGCTGCTCCTGCCTTGGGAAGGAGGAGCTGCTGGGGCAGGCACCAGGGGGACCTCACCCACAGACCTGACCCTCTGCTGCTGTGGATCTGCGTGGGCTGAGCAGCCTGGGGGGAGCTGAGCTGATCTGCCCCGAGCCTCTGAGAGATGCCAGTGACCCCTCAGGGTTTAGCTTTTATATTTTTTTAGATTCTGTGCTCTTTAGTGTGCAGTTCTGAGCTTTGTATTAGGGCATGGTGAGCTCTCTTCACAGAGCAGGGAGACAAAACAATTCCTGCTCCAGCTGGGGACAAATGATCCAAATCTCAGCCCAAGAGCACAAACAGTGGTGAATTGAAGAGAGAAAAACAAGAAGGATGGGACTTCATAACCTGAAGCTGTAACTGGACAATTAACTCCAATATGCAAATGGACTAAAACTTATAAAAGTGAGAGACCCCATGACTGATTGTCCATTTTTGTGACCATTTTGGTTCATCTTGGGTGCAGCCCTGGCTGGGCTCTTGTGCTGCCCAAGGTGCATCCATTGAGGCCTCCTAATAAATCCCTGCTTTATTCTTTAGATCTATCTGTTCTCTGTTCCAGGTCAGCCTTCTCAAGGCACCACCAGTGCTGGTGTTGGCCCCAGAGCTGCTGTGTGAGCTCCTCTGTGCCCAGCCCCTCCTGAGTACCTGTCCTGGTAACAGCTATTGTAGCCAAAACCATTGTCACACCTTCTGCCTGTGTTAGTGCAGCTTGGCTTCTAGCTGTCACTTCAGTCTGTCTCACTTTGGGATCAATCTGGAACCTAGGAGTAAAATCACTGCTGATATATATTTATTTAAATTATTTCTATTTTTCTGGCTAGCTTTAGACCTGTAGCATCCTTGTGCCTGAGGCTGACTAGCAAGAGTTGATGGTGTCAGGTGTCACATGCTGCACACTCCAAGCTGATGGCCTGTTCTGGCCAGTGTGCTACAGAAAGCCTGGAATCCAGCTGTCCTTGGCTACCTCTGCAGATTGTTCTCTATCAAAAAGATCTTTTGAAGGCTGACCTGAGAACAACCCGTGTCCTTGCAGCTTGAAAGGCTTCTCCTCTCCCTGAAGTGGCAGAAGTGTGCAGTGTTTGGGCACAGGTTGTATTTCCCAAGCAGTGAGGGCATGGCTGGGATGTCTGCAGCACATACTGAGTGCTGTGCTGCTGCTGTGTGGCCATCAGCAGGCATTTAAAGTGCTTTTTCTTGGGAGCTCTTTTCAAAAATGTATTTCTTTGCTCAAGGGTTCTCTTTATTTGCCTTCAACTTTCCTCCCCGTCTCTTCCAGTAAGAAAACAGAAGTTGTCAGCAGATATTAGAACACAGGAAGGTTTAAGTCAGGGTGGGTTAATATTGATTATTTGCATAAAGTTCGTTTCTAGAAGCCCTTCTGAGCTAGGTGGTGTTCTAGCACTGAGCAAAAATAAGTCCTGGCTTGCACTAATGTATTTAGCATCTAATTATTTTGAAAAAACCAAAAAAACAAGCTTCTCAGTTTCAGAAGTCCAAAGACCTTTCTGTAATGCTCCTTTCCTTTATTTATACGAGCCTGGTTATGAGATTTGGACACAGTGTTCCAGTAACTGTCCCTCTGGCATTTTGCTGCTCCTTGAGACTATTCCCTGTGCAGCTCCATGTGGCTGGACAGAGAGAGGGATCTCCTTGTGTCCCCAGAGCAGCTCCACAGGATTTGTGGAGCAGTGAGCTGAGCTCTGAGCCTTGGCTCCATCCCTGCTCTCAGGACACAGCTCCCTGCCCATGGCTGCCATCCCTGGGCCTTGGGTGCTGGCCCTGAGGCTGAAACACGTGCTGGCCAAATGAGTCCAGCTGCCCAGCAGATCCAGATGGCTTTGGATAAACTGACATCCTGATCTTTGTCAGCTCTGCCTCGTCTGTGAACGTTACCGGCTCTGTTTCTCTGGGGTTTTTTGTTAGATCTTTTGATAAGATATTAAATTATCTGGGTCTAAACCAGATCTACATTGCTCAAAACACTGCAGCTGGATGATGTCCTAGTCACAGTTCCTAGGTGAAACTCACTGGTAGGAAGATGGGCTTTGATCCTTTTAATATGTGAGCACGGATTTTTTGTTTTCTCCAAAAGCAAAAGAGAGGTGGAAAACAGTAACAATGTCAACCAAAAAACAGTAACAATGTCCAGAAAACAGTAACAATGTCAACCAGACTGTTTTTCCCTGGTCATATCTGCTGGAAAGGAAATTTCTAAGCTGAAGCTGGTGTGATGCACCCTGCACAAGACACTTCAGCTGCTCTTAGGAGAGAGTTTTATGTGAGAGGACATGTAAAGGACTTTCAGCCTTTGATACAGACTCAGTTATAGGAGAAACCCTGAGCTCTTGAGGAAGAGGAGGTTTTGAAGATAACATCCCCAGCCAGTTGGTTCAGCTTAATGTAAAATTGCTGATATTTTACTGATCTCTTGCTCACCTGTTCTGCCAAACTGAGATGACTGTAAGGCTGCTCACACACTTCATTTCATTGCATGAATTACTGCATTGCCAGGACTTCTCTGAGACCCAGGCTGTCAATAGAGAAACCTTTGCTGTTATTTCAGGCTGAGCTGTGCATGCCTAGGCAAGGCTGAATAAACCACAGATGACCTCTGATGTCACTTTAGTCATTTGCCCCATTCCACTGCCAGGCTTGCACACACAATCCCCTAACCTGGAGATTCTTTTTAGGGTTAAATAATGGTGGAATGAGCCAAATGGGGATTTTTACAGCAAGGTAATTCTCCCACTGCTGCCCTGACAGGATACCCTCTAATTCCTCATTCCCAGAGCCTTTGCACCACCTGGTTTATCCCTGAGCAGAGGGTTCAGTGCAGGCACTGCCTGGCTGTTTTGGGAGGTTTTTGGGCAGGAGTTTTCCACAGCAGCTATTCTGGGCTATTTCCCCACATCGAGGAGCTCTAGTGCTTATCTCAATGGAACGAAAGTCAAGCCTGTTCTTCTAGATAAAATGCTTTCCCCTCCAACTGCCTGATGCCTTATCTCTGGTCTTGCAGCATCACCCATAACCCCTCTCCTGACCCATTTAACTTTCTGCTTTCAGCAGAGCTGGGCTGGGGGCAGGGAGAATTGATTAATGAATGATATTCACTTTCTTCTAATGTGAAAACTCTTCAAGTGGTCCATGCTCATGTAATTAGGAGAGAAATCTCTATTCTTAATCAGCTGATAAATTATCTATGGGCAGGCCTTTAAGAATGTATTTCAGGTAGCTTAGGTTCACATAAGTTATTGGGTTTTTAGTGTTCTTCAGAATCTCCTGACAAAGAAAAGGACTTTAATGATATCATTTGACACTTGTCACCTTGTTTTTCTTTGCCTGTTTAAAAAACAAACCAAGACTGTGTTATCTCTTTTCCATATCCGAAATAATTTCTACAAAATCAATATTTTTGCAGGCATAGTAATAACCTAATGCTTGCCTCTTGAGCTTAAAAAATTAGATAGGGGCTGAATATAGTCAGTCAAAGCAGCAAATGTTTTGCCTCTTACATTCCAATTTCAGCAGCAGGTACAGCCAAGTCAAGCTTGTTTGTTAATTTATTTGGAATTAAGCTGATACTTTTAAGCCATTTCCTAGTGAATGATTATCTATCAATATGTTTTTATCAGCTGGAACTGGCTGCTGTTCATTCAGATAGTTTCTTGGAGAACCAGCATGTGTGTAGTTAAACAGAATTCAGTCTAGATTCCTGGGTTTTTTTAGTGCCTCCATTCTTTACAGTGTGGCAGGGACTGCTCAGAAAATGCTCTTCTCCCTGAAGCTGTGTGCAAAGAAGTGCATTGGTGTAACCAACACCTTGGTGTGAGCAGCCCTGTTCATTTGTTGCTCCTGGATGGTCTGGTGAAACACAGAAGGATAAAAACTCTGGACTTTGTGAGTAAAATTGCTAATGTGGGCACTGTGGACCTTCCAGGATGGAGTTCTGGAGAGGACACCATGGACACTGCACTTGCAAACATGGTCAGGAAGTGGGACTGACATTAGGGTGTTCCCTCTCCTCCCCACAGCAGTTTAGGGCACTGGTGAGTGCCTTAGAGAGGCTGAGCCCTGCCAAGGGACAGGTGGCCAGACTCTGGCTAGACTTGATCATTTCAAGGAGAGCAAGAAAGGGATGTGATCCCTTCCCCACATCCAGGAGTTGTCAGTGGGTTCTGCTACAGGGAAATGGCAAAAGCAGCAAACAAATCAGTGGATGGAAATCTTCCCAGGGCTCACAGCCTCTCGTGCTCCTGCCTTTGCCTTCATTGCTGCCACTGTGGGAGGTGGCACTGTCACACCTGCTGCTTCCCAAGGACAGTGCCACCACATCACCTCTGGTTTCTGAATTTTTTTCCATGCCTTCATTCCCAGGTGGGGAGGAAGAGTGAAGCCTGCCAGAGTTGGCCAGCTATGATTTCACTGTGCTGGCATATTGCGTTGCAGCCATGTGTCACAGATCTTTTGCTTGTCATCTCCCATGTTCTCACTATTCCCTGTCACTTTCAAATTAATTCATTGTTAATCACTCACTCCACCCAGACGATGCCCATATTCTTCTCCTTGCAAGGCACCACCTGATGCTTCATTTGGGGAGAATGGAGGGAGGGATAAACAAAAGCTGACAATTGCACTGTGAACCAGTAGAATTAATTTGTCCCATATGCAAAATTTAATTTGAACAGTATGACTAATGAAGCTCTTTGGTCAGGGCTCTGCTTCTCAGATACTGCAGTGCAGTTTTTCTACATGAGGGACCAGAAAGACAAAAGGAGTGAGATCTTCCTTTCCAAGCTTGTAGGGGATACTGCACTCCCAGCTCTTGGTGGATGACTGGGGAAATTGGCATTAATTGTGGTTATAGTCAAGGGTAACCATCTTCTCAGTGCCATTGCCTGGGTCGCTTCTGGTGGAATCACAGAATCATGGCATGGCTTGGGTTGGAAGGGACCTTAAGCTCATCCAGTTCCACCCCCCACCATGAGCAGGGACACCTTCCACCACACCAGGCTGCTCCAAGCCCTGTCCAGCCTGGCACTGGACACTTCCAGGGATGGGCAGCCACAGCTTCTCTGGGCACCTGCTCCACTGCCTCACGCCCTGAGTAAAGAATTCCTTTCTACCATCTCATCTAAATCTCTTCTCTTTCAGTTTGAAACCCTTCCCCCTTGTCCTACCACCATCTGCCTGTGTAAAAAGCCACTCTCCCTCTTTGTTACAGCTGTGCTCTGAGTCAGGCAGGAGTTTTCTGAGTCACAGAATGCTTGAGGTTGGCAGAAACCTCAAAAGATCACCTGGGACAACTCCATCCTCAAGCAGGGCCACCTAGGGCAGGTTGCCCAGGGGTTTTGAATGCCTCCAAGTGTGGGGTCAGTGCCACCTCCCTGAGCAGCCCGTGCTGCTGTGTGACCACCCCCAGAGTTGCAAACATGTTTTGTCTGGTGCAAAACTCCTGTTGGGAAACAGGATGTCTGTGTGGAGCAGGGTGGATAAGATCAGGGCAGAGTTCCCCCCTGTCTTGGCCAGCCTCTGGGCTCTGAGGAACCACCTCATCTGCCAGCCCCCAGCAAGGAAACCTCAAACCACAGCTGGGAACATTTTGAAATAGATTTTTGTCTCCTCAGAGGAAACATTGTGGGGGGAGAATAGGCCCTTGTAGCTGTGAACCAGTGATGACAAGATAAAGGCATCCAGCTCATCCTTTGTACCTGTCCAAGGAATTCCAATCCCTTCCTTTCAGCCTGTGGTGGGACAGGGACATTTCTCTTTCACAGCTCTCCTCACTCTTTTGTTTCCTAATGTGAGGTACATGCACACCTATTCTTTAATGTGTGTCTATGCAGAGGGCCTGGCAAAGTGGGACGGGCTAAAATGGTGATTTTCGGTGCACAGTTTGAGGAAACACAGCCAGGAAAGGCTACAGAAGGATTCCTACTGCCTCCTGTGGTTTATCTCAGGTACCATTTGGAGCCCAGAGCTTTGCTGGGCTTGGTTGATGTTTGACCTCAAGGCAAATCCCTTTGAGGATTTGAAGAGCACCTTCCTCAGTTCACAGGAGGCTTTCTGCTTGCAGAGGAGCTGCAGAAGAGCACAAGAGCCACGAGGTGCCCAGAGAATGCAAAGTGTGGTGCAGGAGGGGCTCTTCAGGTGGCAGCTTGGTGATCTGGGGAGTGATCAGGTAATTGACAGCTGGGCTCTGCCATCCCCCTTGAAAGAAGGGACTCAGTGTTAAATCTCTCTGGAGAAGAGAAGGAAGGGAAGCCAGAAAATCCCTCATGGGTGGGATGAGAGCATATAAAAAGCTGCAGAATTCCAAAAGAAATTGATTCACTTTGCTCCCAAATGAGCACCTGAATCGGTGTGAATCAATACAAATGGCATCAATAAATGTATCTTGTTTTCTTCCAGTTTAACATCTGTTTTCAGAAGGTTCTCAGAAAGCATTTTGATACACCAGTGCATGAAATACTGCTGTCAGATAAATTCAGATTATCCTGGACCACTACAGGGTATTATATCACAGAATGAAATCAGGCAGCAGAGATATAAAAGCAAAGAAATTGTTCATGCTGATTTCTTGGGAAATGTCAGAAAGGCTGATTTGAGAAGTGGTGGTGTTGGAATCCCAGCACACACTAACATTTGTTTTGCTGCTGTTTTGCCCTGAACTTGTGCAGCACTACCAGAGAGAGCTCGGTCTCCAGCAATGCCAAATAATACTGTTCTATTCAATTTGAATTTTACCAATAAATAAGAAGTATGACTTGGGTTTTTTTTCAGAACTTAGTCATCTCTGACATATTTGGCACTACTTCTGTTTTGAAAAAGGCAGTATCATTACCCAAATTGTAATGACTCCTGAATTCTTTGAAACCTAATTGCAGAGTATGCTAATCTGGCTTTTAAGCTGTTTTCTAACATGAATTGGTATTGGTGCGTGTTTCTACCCAATATGTGATGTGTGCCACCCAAAAAACGTGAAGTTAACATGAAAACCAACCAAAAGCTGGAGTATTGAAAAGGTCAAATACATTATTAGGCATTAAAATTCTGAGAAGTCCCTGTTGTGCAGGAGATGGTAACAAGAAGAGGAAACAGCACAACACGAGCGATCTCTTGCGATAAAGAGCTGGTGGGCAGAGAAGAGCAGAGGAAGTGGAGCATGTGTGATGATTCCTGTGACAGGACGTGGCCCTCCTCCTCCTCCCCATCAGGTGGTGTGCTCAGGGCTTTGGCTGAAATATCCTGGAATTTGGTTCATCTCTAGAAATAACATTACATTTTTGTTTATTTCGACAAGCCAATGGGAACCTTTGTTTTTATAGTTCTAGAAAGGCATCTGAGGCTGAAGTTGTCCCATCCCAGTAAAGCATCCTTTTCTCCTCTGCCTTTCAGGTCTGAGCTGGATGGAGATGGTGCCACGTGTGCAGGGTCACTGTCTCTGTATCATGACTCATGTGTAACTCAGACACCTTTGTCCTGAGACCTGGGATGGGTCTCACTGTCCCATTTTGACACCAAGCAGGTTCCCCATTGCTACTGACAAGTAGGACTACCACAAAGACCCTAATTTTAAAAAAAAACTCTAAAGGTTTTGAAGTTTCTGTTGCCATTTTAAAGCTTCTGTAAAGCTTGAGCAAGTTTGCGATTGAGATGCGCCATCTAAGGGATGAGCCAAAGTTGGTTCAATTTCCTCAAATACAAAGAAGTAAATTATTGTTCCTGTCACTCAGCATTCTCTGCTGTGTGCCTCCACCACTTAGGCTTGGTTTTTGTGTCTCTAGATCATTACCCTCTGCCTCCACCCGCAGGTAAAGCCGGTGAAGGGGGGAGGGTGCCAGATGTGCCAGATGCTCCCCGCGTCCCTCTGTGCCTCGGCTGCCGCTCATTCCGGAGATCAGGATGTCCCAGGGGACAAGAGTGACAGCATCTCTCGGGACAGCCCGCCCCAGACTGGCCCTGGGCGGGCTCTGCCCCACAGTGAGTCGCTGGATGTGCTCCCCTGAGGATGAGGACCCTGAGGAAGAATGGTTTTCCCCCTGCTGGGGTCCTGCAGCACTGCTGAGCAGCACAGGGGACATCGGTGTTTCTTGGCTTTCTCTCTAGTGCTGGCACACGAAGACAAAAAAAAAAAAAAAAAGAGAATTGAGGAGAGGAGGAAAGCCCTCCGGTTTCCCAAAGCTCCCAGAAGAGCCGTGGGTGACCCAGCTGGGAGCTCAGGCAGATTGGGTGGGGTTTGCTAATTCAACCAGTGCGATCACACCGGGGAGGGGTGAGGAGAGGGGATGGCAGGGGAATGTCATGGGAATGTCATGAAAGTCACCTGGGAAAAACCTGCTCTGTGCCCGGAGAGGACGGGCATCTGTCAGGCACTGCGTTTGGGAGGTGCTGCTGCATGCACAGAGATGCAGCCAGGAGCCCACGCTGGCTCAGGGGAGTTTTTCACTTGAGTAAAGTCACTCTATAACTCAATTGACCAAAAAATAAAAGGTGAAAAAAACGACTCCACCGCCTTCACTCCCCACAGAAAGTTTCATCTAGCTGCACTAATAAGTCAGAAGCACAGAAGTGCAGACCTGAAATGGGCTGTGGGAGAACAAGCTGTCTAAGAACACCACAAAGAACTAAGAAGTTTAAATGCCATGGTAAAAAACCAGCTTAAATCAGGGTAATAGTTATTAAAGTCTTCATGCAGATCATATTAGTGTGCAAGGCAGGTGAGCCCCATCTCACCCTGTCCTGGCTCAGGTGGAGACTAAATTCTGGCAGAGTGTGGTTCATCTCCCCAGCACCCTGAAGAACACCTGGTCCCCTGCTTTGTGTCTCCCCATCCCACCCAGCAAAGGTCACTGCTGCAGGGCAGGAGGGGTGGCTCACCCAGCTGGCCCCGGGCTCTGTGAAGGGTTGGGATAACACAAACGGGTACTTTTGGCTGCTGTCATGCTAATTAGTCAGCACTCATCAAGATATAACTAGAAAAATAATTTTGCAGATCCTATCAGACTAGTTTGTGGTTGGCTTGAACTGGTGCTTCACTCTGCAGATACAGAAATGTGCAGCATTTTTAAAAGGCTGGACTTTAAAAAGTGTTGACTTATGAGGTTTCTTTTTTCTTATTCACCCCAAAAGGAAAAAAAAAAAAAACCCAAACAAAAGCCTAATCAGTGCCTGCTGATTTGCTTCCTTCCATGACTTTATTTCTTCTTTTTGCTTGCTACCTGGTGTTTTCCCTGTTTTTTGTGATCCCTGTGAAGCAAAAGGGGTGATGAAACGGGCAATGCAATATTTTCTAGCTACCTCTGTGCTGATATGAAAAGGTAAAACATAAATCCAACCTTGAGATATTCGTTTCAGGCCTCCAAATAATGTCCCAACCCTCCTGCAAGCACTCTAGGACAGCAAGTGCCCTGCTCTGTGTGTAGGTAGTAAAGAAATGATCCTTAGCTGGCTGTACCACGGGAACCCCTCAGTGATGCTGTTCTACCCCTCAAGCAGCTGGTTTGAAGATCCCTGGGATTTACTCTTGGAGAAAAAAAAGTAATCATTCAAAAAAACAAAGAGCTTCCTTTTACCTCCTGACTCCTTTCTAACCAGAGCTGCTTTTTGGTCAAGAACCTGCCTCTGTTTCAAGCAGAAGCTTCTCAGGCAGGATTTTCAAGTATTTTTTTTTATTCCCCCACTCCCACGGATGAACGATTGGCCTAATTCAGGAACACTAAAACCCTTCCTCTTTTTTTTCCTGAGCAGCAGAAGCACACCTGTAATTTGTCAGGGCATTTCTTGCGGCAGCAGCAAGAACGCATCCTTAGGTAAGGAGCAGCTCCCGCTCGCGTTTATTGCTCCACCAGACTGGCGGCTGTGTGGAAACGCCTGGCGTGTTTGTTTGTGTGCCGGTGGTTAAAGCTCATTAGCAGGGAGACTAATAGCACTGCCTGGAGCCAGGCAAAGTGCGAGGCGCTCTCTGCCCGAATTTCCTGAATTTCCCCCGCCGGGTTTGGCAAGCGCGGCCGGCGCTGAAGCTGCGGCACCGCTGCTGCTCCTCCTGCCCGTCCGAGCTTTGCTCCAGGCTGGAGCACGGCATCTCCCTGCTCGGAAACCTCTGGGGGCTCAGCGGGCTGGTGCTGGCCAAGGAGCAGTGATGGAGCCATCCCAGCAGTCCCACTCCACCTGCTTTTCCTCTGTTTCTCCGAGCCGTGATCCCCTCTGCTCCCCCTTTTCTTTCTTACTTTCTTACTTTACTTTCTTACTTACTTTACTTTCTTACTTTCTCCTTCTTCTTTTTTTTTTTTACTTTTTCAAAGCAGAGATTCTTCAGTACCCAAGTTCTTGATTTGAAAGATCAAAGTGCTGCACTGAGGAGTGAATGCAGACTTAGGAGGAGGTATCCATCCATCCATCCTCATCATTCAGGGATGGTCTCCTGGTCCTTTTGTTGAGCTGGGGTCACTGCCCCTCAAGTGTGGTGCTTAAAATCATCTTCTCTTGAGATGTGCAGCTCTTCCTACCTGTTCCCAGCCCAGGGAATTCTCCATCCACCCCACAGGTTTCTGCTATGGGGATCAGCCTTCTGGGAACTCCACTTAGTCTCAAGACTGCAGCCCTTCAGCTTCTTTTAAGAGCCTGACCTAGCAAAGCCAATTAAAGTGTAGCCATGGCCTGTGAGAGCCTTTGGGCTCTCACAGATATAAAACAGAACCATAAAAACTGATACACTGAATAAAATATAATAGCACTCATTCTGGAATAGAAGCTGATTTATTTTAACTTGACTTAATACATTTTCTTATTCTAGCTTAAGAGCATCCAGAAAAGTTCTTCTAGTCAATTTTCAAGTGTCAACAAGCTGTTTTTCTTGGTCTCACAAACTCATCTTTGAAATGGGAATAACTTAGTCTCCCATATGGTGTCGAAAGCTACTTCATAGAGGAAATCTCCTGTATATTCATACAAAATTTTAGAGGAGCAGGTGGAAATTATCTGGCAATTAAAGTTAGTGCTATGGAGCTAGGACTTGGAATGACATAGCCAATCTATTCAAAGACCTCATCTCCTCCTGTCAGCACTTGGTTACGTGACTGCTCATGGTGCTGCTCCTCATGGGGGGGAAAAGCCCTTGAGGAGATGGCAAAAGATTTCAGCTGATTTCTGATAACTCAGAGCTGATGGTGACATTTATCTGAAAGGAAATGGTTAAAAGCAGGTCTTTGGCAGCTCTGGCTCTGACATGGTTCTGCAGACTTATTGGGGTATTAATGAAGAAAAGTAGCGTTCTGTGAACGCAGGAAGTGGCCTCCAATAAAGTGCAAATTTCACAGAAAAACGGACATAAAAAGGTCAAGACTCTCCTCAGCCATTTTATCTAATTTTACTACAAACAGTAGATTTCTCTACTCACTGAAATTACTCAGGTCTGAGCAATAGCACAGGATGGTTGCCACCATCCCAAGGGGAAGTGCTCACCACCCTCTGGCAGCAGTGCTCCAAGGTTTATCCCTCACCATTTTTCAGAATTCCCTCACCATTTTTCAGAATTGCTCAACATTTTCTTGACTGTTCGGAGCTGGGGTTAGATCACCAGATCTTCCCCCATTGCAGAATTTACAAACTTCAAAATTCACAAGCTTCTTTTGTTCGTTTCTCTGGCTTTTTGCAAATTATGCAGAACTCTCCTACTTCCCTCAAAGGCTCTGCTCAAACTTTCTAGACTCGACTGGAAGACCTGATGAAGTATTTTACCTCCAGAGTGCATGACTGGTAGGGAGGTATGGGCATGTGTAAACAGCTGTTTTGGCTGAAAATGGGTTTGAACTATTGTTTCAAATATCTATGAAAATGAAACCCAGCACTTCATGGAGACACTGTCAATAGAGAGGAAAATTTGCAGCCTCCTTTAGACACTGCTCCTGTTTAAATTTCCCTCTGATGTCAAGGTGGGAACATTGTGGCATGTCTGAAGTCTCTGCTGTGCAGAGAGAAGCCCAGGTGAGACCAGTTCCCTGTGCAGCAGGAGCTCAGGTGACATTCCAGAGCCACTGAGGGCCTGCTGCTCAGGGAGCTTTCTCCATCCTGCTGAGGCCAGGAGGAGAGCAGGGAATTCACTGCTTGGCAGGAGCAGCCTTGGAAGAGGGGAGAGCTCAGCTGCCTTAAAATTAAGCCATCAAAATGAAAAGGAAACACAACTGACCTCAGCTGGAAGTGGGTGCATTTTAAATATGGGATGGTGCTTTTTTTGCAACCTGCCTAAGAATTTTACTAATGCCCCTGGTTTGTTATAGAGGCTGAGAGAAACAGCTTTGCACAGCAGGATCAGCATGCTTTTGACTTGGTTCCAGGTATGACAATAGCTGAGAGCCATCAAAAGTAGGAAGAAAATAGCTGCCAGCAGTTCTGTCTGGCTGGGATGATCCTGATTTTCCTCTTGCTCAGTCCTTTCTGATGGAACTGAGGGCAGAACATCCTTCTGAGAGCAGCTCTTGTTCCCATCAGGATTTAACTGTGCCTCCTCCTCTGTAGGATGTGATCTGCAGAGCCCTGGGAAGAGAACTCTCTCCTCTGCCTTCCTGTGCTTCTCCAAGAGGGAATGCTGAGCACAGGCAGCAGGTTGGACCTCCAGCTTTCACAGAATGCCAGCAGCAACATTGAGAGACAAAATTCAGGAGAAAAGTTTTGCCATTGGAAGTGAACTTCTGAAGGAATATTGTCTCCTGCTCCTGGCTATGGCAACTGGAATTAGCACACCACTCCTTTTCTTCCCTTCTCCCTGAAAAAGGCAGTGGGAGGCCAGGTAAGCCTTCACCAAAGCTCAGCAAGGGAATATCATGCTAGAAAATGTGGAATATTAGATTGCTATTAGGATTTTGGTCCAAATTAAAGCCAGAATCGGAGTTATGCAGGTTTTGTGGCACTGGAAAGGAATATTTTGGCAATGTTTGTGAAGGGGATGATGTGTGGGCTGTGCAGTTGCAGAGTTTTGTTCCACATGCTCACGTGCCACTGCAGCTTCAGCTTTACAGAGCTTGTCCTCCTCTTCTGGGAGAGGTAAAGGACACAGACCTGTTTGGATGACCAAATAGTTAAGGTGGTGTGTAAAACAAGATAGAAAAATATGACCTTCTCCCTGAAAAAATACAAACTTCAGGCATTTGGGCACTTTCCTAGTCCTTTTACAAAACTTGGAAGCAAATGGTTAAAAGCAGGCTAAGAATATTTACCCACAGATTAAACAAAATGTCAATTTTTTTGCCTGTTTTTCCCCCATCATGCTGTTTGAACCTGCTAAGAAATTAGTTTTGCTGTGAGTTTTCATGCATTATTTGGGTTGCACACGAAGGGTTTGTTTCTTCTAATATGTAAAATAATTGGATTTTGGGCAATGTTGTATGTTTGAAGCTATTAATACATGTAATTAATGGGTATGAAATTTGAAGGAGGATGCAGATCATTCTTTGAAGGTAAAAATGCCACAGTTTGCATGAGTTCAGTTCATGTGCTTTGTCAGCTGCAGCTTTTGCTCTGTCCTTTGCATTTCCAGGACACCACCTTTACCTGAAGGCTTATACTGAAACTCTGAACAGGCAGGCCATGATTTTGGAGGAGAGGATGAGGGTTTTTTCCCTTACCTGAGGAATCTGCCCTTGAACTGAAGAGCACAGCCTTTAAAAGCCTGGAGTGGTGATGTCTGTCTTTCAGAAATCTATGCAGGTGTGTACCTCATTACTTTTTTACCCAAAGGCATTTCTCCATGTGTTTCTTCACTAAGACTCAAAAATTCCACACTGGAATGCAATAATATTGCTGAAGGAAACTGGAGATTGCCTTGCCTTGAGATCAAACCTGTCCCCTCATTGCTAGGAGTGCCTGAAGGTGTGTGCACTACCTGTCCTTAGAGTCATGAGCTATTTAATCATAAACTGCAGGTACCTGGGAGCAGCCATAAACAACTTGGGTACACTAAAAACTGCAGAGGGGGGAAGGATTAAAAGTTTCAGGAGGGCAGAAAGAGGAGTCCATGCTCAGGGCCATGTCTGCCCTGGTAGCCAGGGATGTGCTGGGGGGGAAGAGGGAGCTGGAGGGGGAGGAGAGGGAGCTGGAGAGGGAAGAGGGAGCTGGGGGGGGAGAACGAGGGAGCTGGGGGGGGAGAAGAGGGAGCTGGGGGGGGGGAGAAGAGGGAGCTGGAGGGGGAGAAGAGGGAGCTGGGAGAGAAGAGGGAGCTGGGGGGGGAGAAGAGGGAGCTGGGGGGGAACAGGGAGCTGGGGGGGAGAAAGGGAGCTGGGGGGAGAAGAGGGAGCTGGGGGGGGGAAGCAGGGAGCTGGGGGGGGAGAAGAGGGAGCTGGAGGGGGAGGAAGAGGGAGCTGGGAGGAGAAGAGGGAGCTGGGGGGAGAGAGAGGGAGCTGGAGGGGAAGAGGGAGTGGGGGGGAAGAGGGAGCTGGGGGGGGGAACAGGGAGCTGGAGGGGGAACAGGGAGCTGGGGGGGGAACAGGGAGCTGGGGGGGAGAAGAGGGAGCTGGTGGGGGAGAAGAGGGAGCTGGGGGGGGAGAAGAGGGAGCTGGAGGGGGAGAGGGAGCTGGGGGAGAAGCGGGAGCTGGAGGGGAAAGAAGAGGGAGCTGGAGGGAAAGAGGGAGCTGGTGGGGGAGAAGGGGGAGCTGGAGGGGAAGAGGGAGCTGGGAGGGGAAGAGGGAGCTGGGAGAGAAGAGGGAGCTGGGGGAGAAGCCCCAGCTGGGTGTGAGGCTGGAGCCTCAGGGTGCTGCTGCCCTGGGCCCAGGCTGCTGCCCAGCTCCAGCAGGGTCCAGCTCATTTGCTGCTCTTTGAGGGTTTGTATCAGCTTTGGAGGGGATTTTTCCAGGCAGTGCAGAGTGTGAGGGTGGCTGGGTTTTGTTGTTAAGGAGAGCAGGGTGTTTGCTCTCCCACCAGCTGCTTACAGCTCTTCTGAGGGCCCAGCAAGAGGCTCTGCTCACCTTTTCAGGTGCTTGTAATGACAAGCACCTTGTCATTGAAGCACCTGGTCTGGAAGATGCAGATTGGCAGTAAGGGAGGAGATTTTGTTTTTCCTGAGGTTAGAAGTGGTGTGTCACCTGTAAATTAAGACAGGTTTTGTCTGGGTGGTATCTGACACACAGCTTGCCACTTGCTAAATCTGAAATTGAGATGTTTGGACCAAAACAAAATTCCCTTCTATTAAGATAGTTTAGCTCTGTTGTCTTCTGTGGGATACTGAATAGAAGCTGCTATTTAAAGGTATTTTAGTGGGAAGCATCCATGGGTGCTGATGAGCAGCTCTCTCTCCACCATCTCCTTATAGGATGCAGACATTCTTCTTCAGCTTCTAGACACTACATCTGTTTGTTAAACTAAAGACTGGGGTTTTTTCTCAAGCTTTTCCAGTCTGACTCACATTGCTCCTGGATCATGGTGCAAATGCTGCTTTTGTTGTGCAGGATCAGTGTATCAGGCCACCTGCTCTGAACTGAGGGGTCACACTGCTCATCCCTGGTGTCACTGATGGATTAGGCTCCTTTGGGTTTTGGTGCTGGCAGTCCTTGTCACCCAATGGCCACAAGGCTTGTGCTGGAGTGTTTCTTTGATATCCAACCACACTTCTAAGGAGAATCCCCCAGGGCTTGCAGCTCACACTGGGTGTTTGCTTATTTTCAAATGCAACACTTCAGCACAAAGAGGGCACACTTAATATGGAATAAGTCAAATTCCAGTGAATGTAACAATGGATCTGGCCCAGATTTCTGACCAGAAACTCAGATCAGAGTGAAGGAGGGCTCTGCAAAGCCTTTCCCAGGGCTCTTCCCAGTTCTCCACATCCAGGCTGCTCCAGACCAAAGCAAAGCTTGGAAGGAGCCTGAGGGAGGCTCTGCAAAGCCTTTCCCAAGGCTTTTCCCAGTTCTCCGTGGCCAGGCTGCTCCAGACTAAGGCAAAGCTTGGAAGGAATGGGAGGGAGGCTCTGCAAAGCCTTTCCCAAGGCTTTTCCCAGTTCTCCGTGGCCAGGCTGCTCCAGACCAAAGCAAAGCTTGGAAGGAATGGGAGGGAGGCTCTGCAAAGCCTTTCCCAAGGCTTTTCCCAGTTCTCCATGGCCAGGCTGCTCCAGACCAAAGCAAAGCTTGGAAGGAGCCTTAGGGAGGCTCTGCAAAGCCTTTCTTAAGGCTTTTCCCAGTTCTCCATGGCCAGACTGCTCCAGACCAAAGCAAAGCTTGGAAGGAATGGGAGGGAGGCTCTGCAAAGCCTTTCCCAAGGCTTTTCCCAGTTCTCCACAGCCAGGCTGCTCCAGACCAAAGCAAAGCTTGGAAGGAATGGGAGGGAGGCTCTGCAAAGCCTTTCCCAAGGCTTTTCCCAGTTCTCCATGGCCAGGCTGCTCCAGACCAAAGCAAAGCTTGGAAGGAATGGGAGGGAGGCTCTGCAAAGCTGCCGTGGCAGAGCAGGCAGAGCTTTCCTTGTGCTTGCTGCAGAGCTGGGCTCCTGGCCCCCCCTCCATGAACCCCTGCTCTCACACCTGTTCTCACTGCAGACACACTTCTTGCACCTCCCACAAGTGCACATGCTTGGGCTCCAAGAGCCTCCCTGGATTTCGGACCTTGGTGTGATGGGAATGAATTAGACTTGGCTGAGGGATGGGATTATTGCAGACCTGTCACTTCACAGCATGTTCCTGTTACAGCCCACACTCGTGTCTGCTAGTATTTTAAAGTAAACTTTAATTAGCATTTTCCCAAGAGTGTGAATAAATTGTTTTATTGTTGTTTTGCTGTTGGTTTTGTTTTAAGGAAAAGAGTGTTTACTCACCAAGGACATGTTTCCAAACTCTCCATCCGCACCAGCCCTGGTTTTTATGGTGTCTCATCACAGCTCCCTGTAAAGCTCTGTGTGGGGCTGGTGCTGGGCTAGGACGTGCAGTGCAGCCCATGCCAGTGGTGGAGTGTTTCTGAGCCGTGTTGGAGCAATGCTGTCAGACTCCTGATGGCCATGTCTCATCATTTACCAGCAAGCTGTTCCAGGGGGGTTTCTCCAGTCTAAGGAAAGCTGTGTCTGCCTTGGTTTGGTTACCTGGGCTTGGCTTGGGCTCAGTGACCTCAAAAGTCCTGATTAACTCCTGTCTAACCAAATCCAGCAGCACTAGGCAGGTCTCCTCTTATTGCAAATACCATCTGAGCTGCTCTTTGCGGGGCATGTGGAGTGTGTTTTCCAGCCCTCAGTCCAGGAAGGGTGCAGCAGGTGCCTGATGTGGGGCAGAGAGCTGCTCTCAGGCAGCAAAGGAATGGAAGGGACGTTTTGTACGTGGCTGAATTCCTGCAGAATTACTTTACAGCTGAAAATAAGCACACTAATAATGTGTGGAGGTTTCTACCCACCCAACCCACCTGTTAGGTGGAATTTGTGAAAGTGGTGGAGTAATGGGTGAGCTCTGGTGGAAGAGGGGATGAGCTACAGACCTGTTTGTCCTCTTTGTGGGGAGGGCTGGGAAGTGGGGCTGGGGCGTTACCTGTGAGTGCTCACACTGACTGGGATCCCCAGCCCAGCAGTTTTAAAAGGTGCCTGGAATAATAGAGGCAGGGAGAAGTAAACCAGCAGCTGGGGAAAAAATAAAAAGAGTACATTTAGAAGCCTGGGTGGTAAGGAAAAAATTTTGGAGGGAAGAAGGTGCTGCCTTGGGTGAGCCATGAGGACTCCACTGGCTTTTGCATTGCAGGGGAACACACTTGAGCAAATGTGCTGGTGTGAAGGGTTCAGGCACAGAGACTGACTCCTTTTAGTTTCAGCCATGCATGGCTTTGGTTCCACCCATCTTGTTTAAACAAATACACTCGGTGGGGATGAGGCAAGGAAAATCCTGTTCTCCGCTCGCCTGCCTTCTTCCCTCTGCTCCTCCAGCAGGGACACTCAAAACACAGATGGAGATCAAGGCGTTGGGTTTTAACAGATCCAAATCAATTTGATGTGTCCTTAAAAAATCCCACAGTCATTTCCAGTGGCATCAGCAGAGCTGCTAACAGCTGAGCGTGTGCCCAGTCACTTGTTGCTGCGTGCACTGGTTTTCTCATCATGAAACCATTCTTTGCCTGTCATGTGAAGACTCCAAGTGTGGCTTTTTGGTGGCAGCGACACAGGAGCATCTTGAGAAGTCACAAAGTGGGTTATCTGGAGTGTCACCATGGGAGCAGCAAAACTGGGTTGTCATCTTGTGCTTCTGAGCAGGGCTCGTTCCCAGTTGCCTGGTGAGACCTCTGTCAGGGAGTGCCACATGCAAAGGCTCCAGGTGATAAAAAAAGGATAATGGATAATGCTTGGGAATCAAAACACCCAAATCTCTCCTGTCAGTAGTGAAAATCAGCTACTGAGGCCCTTCCAGCAGTTCTCCAGAAGGCACAATCTGCTTATCAAAGGAGACCCCTCTGCTCACTGGGAAGGAGCTGCCCCTCCTTGCTTCCCAATATGAGGTGGGGATGCAAGAGAGCTGGCAGCCCACACTGCACTCACCCACTGGTGTGTGGCAGTGTCCTCATTTGTATGAAAATACAGATTTGGGGACTTGCAAAATCCCGAGAGGCTTCAAAATAGGAAGGATTATTCTTTTTATGCCACTTTTTCTTTATTCCTTCCCCTAGGGAAGACCTCAGACCTCTGCAATCCAACCTCCCACCTGGAGCAGGACTGTCTCCAACACCAGACCATGTCAGCTGTGCTTTGGCTGCCCAAAGGCTGATCACTGCTGTGGGTGTGGATGTCACCACTTTCTGGGTGACCTGTTCCAGCTCTGTCTACCCTCCTAGTCCATTTTTTTTTTTTTATAATATCCAATCTGAACCTCATAAGCCACAATATGTGGTCATTGCCCTTTCCTGCCAGTACCAAGAGGAGTGGCCCTCTCATCATCACAACCCCCTGTCAAATCCAGTGGGCAGGAACCTGTAGAATTTGGTACCAATTTCCCTTTTTTACAGGTTCTGTGTTCAGGAATCACTCCTTTTACTCCTTGGCATTGCTACTGAAGGAGAAAGGGGTTTCCTGTGGCCTCCCCAGCTGGGGAAGAGCAGTGTCAGGCTCAAGCCCTGAGGAGAGGTAGGAATGTCCAACCCATGCAAATCCATAGGGCAAACTGTTTCTTTAAGGAAGAGTTCACTTCCTTTTCCCTGTGGCTTATTCTACCAAAATTGAAGAGAGAGAATTCAGAAGTTATTGGAATCAATTTTCAGTATGAAAGATTACAAGGGACTGAGTGCTGATGCACATTCCAGGTCTCTCCTATTATCTTACCCTTCTCCTGACTCACTGGTCTGCCTGCTGTGTGTTGCTCCATCCTGGGGGAAGCAAAGCACTCCACACGTTGCTCACCTCTGCTGTGACCTCTCTGATGCCACACCTTTGTTAGATGACAGCAACAAAAACAGCACAGAGAATTCCCAAAAGGGTGAGGACTCCTTAATCCCTTCAGAAAACCAACCTGATACTTCGTGGGTGGGTCCCTGCTAGTCTCAGGGTGAATTAAAATCTCCTTCCTCATCCACAGCTCCCAGCCTTTCAGATCACCCTGAATGCAAGGGCCATTCCCTGTGCCTCTGGCCCCTCTTGCCTCCTTGTTTGCAGAGGTGGTGCTTCCTGGGGACAAGGGTCTCATCCTCCTAAAATCCCAGCTGCCTTCCCCTTTCCCAATCCCACACGTGCCTGCCTAACCTGTGGGTCAGTTTTTTGCCTGGAAGCCAGCAAGACAGTCCCCTCATGCCCAGTGCCTTAGCTCAGCTGACAGTTTTGCTGCTTCTCCAGTGACCTCCCTCAATGTTTTCCAGAACTCTGTTTCTCTCTGGACTGAATTCTTTGTCTGTTTATTTAGCATCTTTCTTCCATCCTGTGTTCTGCGCAGACACGTCACCATGGTACCGAGGTTCCCTGTGGTCACTATTAGATATTAATCATTGAGATGGTGGAGGATTTGTCTCCATTTACACAGGAAAAGGATGAAAAGAATTCAGTTTTCCATGTTATGGGATAGGTGGTGGGTGAGACCAGACTCATGGACCCCATTCCTGGCTAGTCAGACCATCCTTTCCATGTGGGACTTAAAGAAAGACACATTCCATAGGACAGACCCCAATCCCTGTGTTATGAAATCTTGATGTTTTCCTGCCTTCCCTGGATTTGCAAGGCTGTGATTTATCAAGCAAGAACACAGCAAACCAACACCTTGTTCTACAGCCTCACTGCAGGGATGATTCATATGGGCTGCTGATGGCACCTGACACTGCATTTTGGCTGCTCTTCTGGAAACAGTGAGCCCTTTGTGGATATCTGGTCATTAGATGATGAATTTTTGTTTGCTCCCACCTGAGCTTATTTCAGGCTCAGATGCCACCCATCTTCATTAATCCTCTTAGCCCTCCCTGATTTGGTTGCACCTTGTTACCTGGAAGAAAGGAATTTGATAATGCACCAGTGAAATGAGCTGCAGTGATCTGACACCCAAACCCAGAAACCAGCAGCACTTTCTCCACAGAAAAGCCCCACCAGTTACTCTGTCACTTTATTTGCCTGGCACAGTCCCAGGCCATCCCAAGGCTGGGATGTGTGCTGGGCAGTGCCCACTGGCTGCTGGGATGGACTGGGGGCACACAGAGGGGCTTCTGTGCCCTGGGTGGGGCTGTGGCAATGCTGAGGAGCAAATCTCCAACACACAACAGCCACAAAATCTGAGTTCAGCAAAGCACGTTCTGTAAGCTTGGGCTTGTTTAATGGGAAAAAATAAATGGGAAGGAAAAAAAGAAGGAACCTGCTGGAAAAGAGGGGTTTCCATGGCTGTGGGAGGTGAGACAGCCCAGATCCCATCCTGTCATGGGATCCCCCACCACAGTCAGTGGTCAGGGCTGAGCCTTCGTGCAGCCCCTCAGGGGTTCCAGAGAGAGGCCCTTACCCCTCTGAATCTGATGGCTCAGTGGTTATGGCTTGCTTGTGGTTTAATGAGATATAATGATGTGACACTTGTCACTTTGGACAATTTTCCATGAAAGGCAGGGGTGACACTGAATACATTTTGCTCTCAGGTTCTGTGGCACGGCAGATGTTTGTTTGTACCTGCATGACAGAGCCTGTCCCAGCCCTGTCTCCCAAGGCATGGCAGGGCCAGCCTGTGAATCCCCTGCTCCTCCACAGGAACTGGGAATTTCTGGTGGATTTTATGTGCATGTGCACCAACAGGAATTCATCGAGGTTTTTTCCCAGCAATCTCCTTAAACCTTTCAGAATAAGTGAAACTTCAGTGTAACAACAGGAAAATGCAACTCCAAAATTTGTCCCTTCATAACAAACCAGCTGCATCTTTAACATCTGGAGAGCCTGTATCCCTCTGTTTTGGTGACTAATATCCCATCCCTGGTGTGCTGTATCCATCTTCCCAGCTGCCCAGAAGCCAAAGCTCTGCAGGGTCTGAGGGCCAAACCCTGGGTCAGCCTGCCTTGGTGTCATGCACACCAGACATGCAATGGCTTTTCCTCACCATGACTCATGAAAATGGGTGTGCCCTCAGCTTCTTTTGGAGCACTTAACTGGAATAACTCAAATGGAGAGGGAACACCTTGTGCCTTGCCTGGTGTGCTTGTGCTGGGCTTGCCACAGCCCTGGAGCAAACCCAGGGTTCTCATCCTGGGCACAGCATTTGTAGGTTTTCCAAGTGCCACAGCCATGCCCTTCTGCATCACAGAAACAGAATTTCTTGTGTTGGAAGGGGCCCTCTAGGACCAGAGAAGTCCTGGCTCTGATGTGGTGAATGGCAAAGTCCCCAAAAAGCTGAGATTTCACAGGGGTCTCCCAGAAATTCAGCTCGTCAGATTTATGGTGTAGCTTCTTCTTTTCCTTTGGTGCAAAGTTCACTAAAAATCACCTTTTCCATGTGCACATCTGCCTTCTACCCCAGATCCTGGGATTTATGTATCAGGCTACTGACAACCAAGCTGTTCTGGCTGAAAACCAAAGTGTTTTTGTGCAAAAAGCATTAGCATTTCCCATGGGAACTGTGGTTTTCCAGTACCTTCTGCTTCCATTCTCCTTTCAGGACCAACTTTTGTTGCAACCTGCAGCTCCCAGGGTGTGCTCCCAGGTTTCCCAGACAGAGAGTGGCTGTGCTAAGCTGGAAAAGTCTTTAGATTTCGAGGTCTTATGAATTTGGGTGAAAAAAAACTTAGGTGGAAAACAAAGCATGGAAAACATAAAGGCTTTAAAGGACAAAAACTGAAGCCCAGTGGCACATTTCTGAGTCATGGTATTTTGCTGATTTTTTTTTTATAAAACCAAAATTGTGTATCAGCAGTTCCTGAAGGAAAATACCTTTTCCTCCTACCTTCAGTCTAGTCTACTCCTATAACAAAAAGGAAGTTTTCACAGTAGTTGGCTTTTGCGGGATTTAACAAAAGCACCAAAAGCAACTTTTTGAAATTTCATTTTTAAAATCTATTTGCTGCCGCAGCAGTGGCTTTCTGGCATTAACAGAGTTTAGTAAATGATAGCACCTCTGCTGACGTACTGATAATTGGGTGTATGCTAGTCCGCCTAAGAAGAAAACGGGGCTTTTTTTTTTTCAGCTGCAAAGTTCCTCCTGGAGTCAGAAAACAATGCGCCCAGCCATTTCCAATCCATGGAAATCACTGGTTGTGTTTATCCAGCAATTAAAGGGGGATTACAGCCGCTGCAGAGCTCGGCATCCCGTCCCCTCCCCTGCACACACCGGGAGCCTCAAAGCCACATTGTTCCCGCAGCCGCCAGCGCCAGCCCGGGGACAAGGCGGGATGGGAGAGGGCAGCTCCTGCCGGGGAGCGGCATCCCAGAGAACCCCCGAAAACACAGGGAAAGGGCGGGGGAGGAACCAGAGCTCGGCTCTCTTCTCCCAGAGGTGGTTTCCGTGCGGCGGGAAGGGAAACGTGCCCGCCAAGGCCACCCTGGCAATGTCCTGCGGGAGATGTGCCGGGAGGGCTGGGGACGGGCACCAGCTCCCGGTGCTGGGAGCGCTGCTCTGGGGATGGGTTCCCTTTGGACGGGGCATCCCCAGCGCCGGGGCTCCTGCTCTGCTCTGCTCGGAGCTCTGGCTGAGGTGGAGCAGAGGTGAACGTGTGTCCCCGAGAGCAGGATCCCTTTTTGAGCAGGATCCCTTTTTGAGCAGGATCGCCGTGAGGGGGATCCCTGTGAGTGGAATCCCAGTGGCTCTGTGGGCAGGATCCCTGTCTGTGGGTAGGATCCCTGTGGGCAGGATCCCTTTTTTAGCAGGATCCCTGTGGGTAGGATCCCCTTTTTAGCAGGATCCCTTTTTTAGCTGGATCCCCATGACTGTGTCAGTGGGATCCCTTTTTTAGCAGGATCCCTTTTTTAGCAGGACCCCCGTGGTCTGTGAGCAGGATCCCTTTTTGAGCAGGATTCCCTTTTTGAGCAGGATCCCTGTGGTCTGTGACCGGGATCCCCAGACTCCTGGGCCCTCAGCGGAGCCGGATTCCTGCTCCCCATGGAAACAGCCTCCCGTAGCGCCCATCCCTGCCCAGACAGCCCTAATCCTCCCTCCGCAGCCACCCTCAGGAGCCTCAGGCTCTCTTATCCCCGGGGATCTTTTTTTTTGGCAAATATTTACAGGCGGCCGCATTGCGGAGGGGGCAGTGAGCCAAGGAGGGCGATGTTGCTGGCAGGGACAGAGGGGGGGCACGGCCTGGGCGCCCCTCGCCTGGCCCTGCCGCCCTCCTGCGTGGGGAGACGTGGCCGTGCTCCCGCAGGTCGCGGGGGGAAGCAGAGGACGGGGGACAAGGACACAATAGTGCCACAGAGCGACTCCAAGCGTGGGACTGAGGGAAAAGCGACCGAGGAGAGATGGATGATCCCGCCAGGAGCGCCCTGGGCACACCAGGAGAGCCCAAGGGAATCAGGAGGTGCTTCCTGCCCAGCCCCGCAGCTCCCGGAGCTCCCTGACTCCCAGGGCAATGAAACCCGAGCCTGCCCCACCCCCAGGCACACACGGGCTTTGGACAATCTCTGCCAGAAACAGAGATCTGCAAAGGAACTGGAAAAGAAAAAGTAAAGCCCAAGCCCCCACCAAAGCAGGCTTTGTGAAGGGAAAGCTGTCCCTGCTCCAGGTTTGACCTTGGTCATGGCCACAGCTGCACCAAACCTGAGTGCCTCACTCCTAAAAATCACAGCACCCAGGGCCAGAAATACCTGTGCACACAGGTGGAAGCTTACTTTTTCTTTCTTTCCCTCCTTAGAGCGGAGCCAGCAATTCCTCACCAAGGGAAGATGAATGCAGAAGCCGAAGGGCCTTTGTTACCCTGCTAATGGTAGGTAAAATAAATGGGGGCCTGGGAAGCATTGAGCTGGGAGCAATCATCAGCCCATGTGGTGGCATCCCCCTCCCAGGGCAGGCAGCACCAAGAGCATCTGTGGGAATGAGCTGGTGCTAGATCATGCAAAAAAGGATACCCGAAGCCTTTTGCAGCATTTGTTGGCTTTTTCTCTAGCCCTGCATGAGCCCTGTAAAGTGGCCAGTGCAAGAGGAGCTGTGCAGTGGCACAGGGGCAGTGGGTTCTGGATTGGTTCTGGATTGGTTCTGGAGCCCTTTTGCACACCCATGGAATCATGGATTAGCCCATGTTGGAACAGACCTCTAAAGACCATCTAGTCCAACACCATCTCCAGCTAGACCAGGCTGCTCTGAGCCCTGTCCAGCCTGACCCTGAATGGTTTCAGGGATGAGGTGATTGATGATGATTGATGATGATGATGATGACGATGATGATGATGATTTCATCCATCACCACTCTGGGCCGTCCCGTGTCCTTTGCAGTGCTGGTTGCAGAGGTAACTCCTGCTGCCAAAACCCCTGGCAAAGAGCAGGCTCCATCTTTTCCTTGGGTTTTGCCTCAGCTTTGTCTCTCCTGCCTGTGGCAGCCGGCACTGCCCGGCAGACTGCGTGGCTTGCAGGGGCATCTAGTGGCCGGATGCTGCAGGAGTGATCCGGGCAGGGCCGAGGTTCCCGTGTGCCCTCTCCCACAGCCAGCACCTGCAGAAATGCTGCCAGTAATTCCATGTAAAAGATGCCCATCTTCTCCCAGCCCTGCCCAAAAAAATTTTGGAGAAGCAGCAGAACTTTGCAGGTGGCATCGACCCTCCTTGTGCCGAGCACGTGGCACTGATGTTAGTGACAGTGGCACCCTGCACACATCCCTGCAGCTCCCTGGGTGCCAACTGCCCTTTGGAGGGGTCCAAAGTGCCACTGCACGAGTTTTGGTGGTGTGATTTAATGAGCTCGGGCATATCTGAGCTTAAAAGGACCAGAGGAATCTCAGAACTGGGTGGGAGGAAGAAAAACCATCCCGTGCTGTTTTGCAGAGCCAAAATTTCCTGGCGTGGTACAGGTGAGCAGAACCAAATCTGCTGCTGCCCAGAGGAGCCAGGCACACTGCAGGGACACCCAGCACTGCTTTCACTCTCTTTAAATGTTCAGAGGACTGTACCTGTGTCAAAAACTCCCTGAAAGTAAAAGTGCAGTATGGTGTATTGGAGGCTGATAAACAAAGCTCTTTTTTAAGGCCCCGTGACTCATGTCTCCTGGATTTTATAGGAAAATGCACATAAAAGCAATTACTGGGGTGTGAATTATTTAGTTTCTTAATGGCCTGACAGCTTTGACAGCTCCTAGCTTGTTATCTAAGCTGTTATCACAAACCCTCTTGATCTCCCAACTTTAACATGACTTTTAATTATGCTTTCATAAGAGCAAAAGGACAGACAATCTGCAGTCTGGTTTCCATTCAGTCAAACTTATTTAAACGAGGGAAACTTTTCCTCCTAGTGAGTGAAAAGGGGTGATTTGGATGTGTAGGGAGGTTTAAAGATATGTCTGAAGTGATGTCTAAAAACAATTGCACAGATAGCTTAGAGTCTGTTCTTTGTATGACTGCAGGATGGAAAAAGAAAAAAAAAGTCAATTTAAGAAAACTTGGAGAACTTGGCAGCAATGGTGATGGACATCACATACACCGAGAGATGTGAGCTGGAAATGCAGTGTAAAAGTTAGAAAGGTTACACTAAAATTACAGTAAAAGACACAACGAACAATGTTACAAAGTAAGTTTTCTTTATTCTTCCAGATCAGTCCTCAAACAGGTGGGAGGGACCAGGGTAGGGGTGTTGGTACAACCTGTTTCTTTCTCCCTGTGCATGTTCCTTAGTGCAAACATCATCTATTAATTTTTCTATATGACTAATTATAAGCATCTCTGATTAGAAAAGAGCAGCCTGTATGACCAGAAGGGCTCTGGAGTTGCAGAGATATCAAATAGATCCCATCCATCACTTGTTTGTTGGTCTGTCCAGTGACAGGCTGCTGTTCAAACAGCCTGTTAGGGAAATGCCTCTCTCAACTGCATTTCTATGGAAAATGTTTTTCTAGAGGGAAAATATGAGGAAAAGGTGAGATGAGAAAAGGGGGGAAAATAAAAAAAAAAAAGAAAAAAAGTAACTTGAGAAATTCAGGGGCAATAAATCAGCACACCAGATGGTATTCATCTGTGAATGCCGTGCAGAGCTACCAATTTAAAAAACCTGCACGGGTGTGCCACCAGAATGCAGAGAGAATATCTGCCCTTCCTGTGCTGCCTGGCCAGGTGACTTGGCCCTACCTGCCCACATCCCCAGGTGTCTTCAGAGTCCACCCAGCATCCCCTCTGCAGCCTTGGAAAATTTTATGTGTCTTGGAAAATTCTGTGTCCTGACTAATTCTCTTAATTGCAGCTCGGAAGTGCAGCTGAGCGTGTTCTGAAAAACCTCCTTGAAACCCAAGAGACTGATTTGCAATGGTCTTCCTGCCAAGTGACACTCCTGCAGAGGAAAATGCTTTGTGTGGAGCTCACATGCCTTTCATGCTGGGTTTCAGATGGCTTCTGGGTGCCCTGGCCCTGTGTGGAGCAGAGAGCTTTGTTCCATCTGGCTCTGGAGGACAGCAGGGAAGTTTGGTGTTGCTGTCAGAGTGTGATCCAGCAGAGGCTGCTCCTGCTGCCAGCACCACTCTCCAGACCATCCTGGCCATGCTAGTGGGGCTCTAGAGGTGATTCCCCTGGCTGGGAAATAAAATGGATTAACCCAGTTTTGGGTCAATCATCAGGAGAGAGCATTCCCAGCTGGTTGGAGGGAGCTGCTTGCACTCCCAGGGAAAAATGCCAAGTGAGGACCAAGCTGTAAAATACTGGGAGGGTGCACTCAGTGTGCCAGCTCTGAGGAAAACAACACACTTTTATCCAGTTTGGGATTTTGAGCAATTCTTTGAAAGCAAAATAATGGGAATAAGGGAGTGCAGGACAATATGTGGGAAAAGGTAGCAGGTAGATTACAAAGCCATTGATGAGGGTTTGGGAAATTGCAGCCTGCACAAACTGGGAGCTCAGTGACATCAAGCAAACCCCCCTGAATCTTCTTTTCACTCTTCCTTGCCTTGAGGATAAATTCTGCAGAAGTGTGAAGCTGTGGCAGTACACAGGTGCACAGGACAGGGGACTTTTGGTTTGGGGATGAGCCACACATATTTCCCCTCTTTTAGATTAAAGGGAGATGCTGGTTGTGAGTGCTGTTTGGAATATATTCAGTGTCTCAATTAAAAAAAAAAAAAAAAAAAAAAGGCATTTCATTCTCCAGTCTGAAAATTATGATTTGTAAAGAAAAGAAAATTGATTTAAAGGCCACAGAAACAAATTGAGGGGTCAATTTTGATTTTAATTCCAACAATTAATTAAAGAACTCTTCTGGAGAGGTTTGTAAAATTAATATTGATCTCAGATACCGGGCACTCTGCAGTCATTCTCCATCCTGGTTTCAATCCTCCCGTTGTGATTAATGGATGGGGTTTAGCAGCAGCAGAGCTCTGTGACAGGGCAGCTCAGTCCTGTGCTGGGACTCATCCCAGGAGCACAGAGCTCTTCCTGACAGCACAGCTGGCCCCTTTCAGCCACACTTGGCCACTCACATTCAGTGGGTGCTCTGGTGGCCAGGTGTCAGTTCTGCCTTGTTGGAGAGGCAAGGACACATTTGATGCTGGAAGAAGCAGAAAGAGCTGGTAGCCACTTGGAAGGGCCTGGAGCACGAGTCTGAGACAGCTGGGAGTGCTCACCATGGAGAAAAGGAGGCTCCAGGTGGACCTACAGCTCCCTCCAGTTCCCTGGAAGGGTTGCAGTGAGGTGGGGGTCCGTCTCCTCTCAGGTGTGACAAGTAACAGGGCGTGAGGAGACAGCCCCAGGCTGCACAGGGGAGGTTTGGATCAGATGTTAGGAAATATTTCTTCTCCCAGAGGGCTGCTGAGCACTGCCACGGGCTGTCCAGGGCAGTGGTGGAGTCACCATCCCTGGGGGGATGTGGAGGATGTGGCACTCGGGGTCGTGGGGTGGTGCTGGGATCACAGCTGCTCCTGGTGGTCTTAGAGGTCCCTCCCAAATGGAACAATTCCGTGACTGTAAAAGGAAATTGTCTGTAGAAATAATGCCAGGATTGCTTCATGGCTTTGAGTTGTTTTGGGCAGTTGGGTTGGGGTTCCCTCAGGGGCTGGGGTCTTTCACCTGCAGGTATCTCTGGTGGCCAAAGATGCTCAGTGGAGGTGCAGGAGGCAGAAAGGCTCCTCCTGCTAATGGGGTTTGTTCCATCTGGGTGTCCTGACCCACAGGGCAGGCACTGCAATGGGCAGCAGAACAGCCTTCCCTCCCTCAGGAATCTGCCTCCTCCTGCCAAGATCTCATCCTGCCCTGTGGTAGTAAAAGGGAAAATCCTGAAATACTTACAGAAAATTGAAAAAAAAAAATTATCTCATAGGTGATATTTTTTCTGTCTTCTCTTTTCTTTATTCTCTCTCTTCCAACTCCTCACAAACGCTTCAAGCCAGCAGATTTCAGAGGCACGGAGATGGGTGAAGGGCACAGTTCTGTTTCTCACCTCTGCTGCCTCTGTTTCTGTGCCATAAACATGAAAATTTAGGAAGGGTTAACCTGAACAGCTGCCCAGAGCACTCCCCCAGCTCCCCTCTCCTTGCAGGTGCTCTTTATACCAACTACAAACCACACATTTCTCCAGCTGGGTGGGAAGAGTTTGCCAGGAAAATCACCTCAGTCCAGGGAGTTTGGGGAGGCAAAAACCACCTCAGTATTTGCAATCCTACAGTGACAACAAATGGATTTCTAGTGTCACCTGGACCTAAACCAAGTAGCATCAGCTTCAACAACATTACTGAATGGTATGTATAAGCTGGGAAGTGAATTTCCAGCCTCTGAAAATGTTTCTACCTGCTCAATATTTCATGTTCACTTTATGGGGTGGGTGATTAGATTAACAGGTGAGAGGTATTTAGCATAACTTTAAGAGATTAGGTGTAATTCTAGTCACAGTGTAGCATGAAAAACCAAAATCAAGGTTTTCAATGTTAGGAATTGCTGCATGGCTGCAAAAGTATCCCTGACAATGAAATACAGCTGATATTTAGTGTCTAACTGTTTTATTTACTACTGCCTTTACAGCACACCCAGCTAGTTAGCTAACTACTTATAAAACATATTTAATGTTTGGAGACAGTACAGCTATAAAATGATTTTTAAGGGCGTGCAAACATCGTGTTTTAATGACTGCAGGCACACTCGAGTTCTCTCTGGGAAAAAAAAACAAAAACAAAAAACCCCCAAAAAACAACCAAAAAAACCCCATTTTCTGAGCAGACTCAATTGTGTCATCCTGAGTTTTGCAGATGAGCTGCACAGCTCAAACTGGTTGGCTTCCCGGCACTTGATGGGAACCATTTAAAAGGATGAACGTGGGGAGATCAATACCCCTTACATACTGTAAGTGATGCAGCACCGACTACTCAAGGGCTGTTAAAGCCCTGTGAAGGACTGCTCAGAAATCAAACAGGAGAGGGGGAAAATAATAAATAAACAAGGCTGCACTGTGGTTTTAGGGACTGTCATCGTTTGAGCCTGGTGCAATGCCAGTGCCCCCACGAGAACACCTCTTTCCCTGGCGCCCACTGTGAGATGCGATCAGAGATAGAGCAAAGCAGGATCTAACTTGAGGTTGAAAGGGAAAAAAAAAGAACTTTATTAACTTAACTACAAGAAAGAACACACAGGACACATGAAACACATAGAACACAAGATGAGAACCTTCCAAATTCTTCCTCCTCCCCCCAGCAAATTTCCAACTCCATTACCACCCTTTAGATAACCAATTCTCAGTTCCTCGAGGAGAGAGGAGTCCCTCTTGCACCACATTCTTTCCATGTCCAGTGCTCTCACCACTGCACATGGATCAGAGCTGCTTCTAGGGTTCTTCTTTTTAAAGATACTTTGTCCAGTTCCAAAGGGAGCACAGTCCCTCTCCTTTTGGGACACCTGTCCCCCCCAAATTTCACCCCCTGGGGCCGAGGGGTCTCTTGAACAGAGATCATCTTCTTCTTCTTCTCTTCTTCGAAGCGGAGGGCACCACCACCACCCTCCTCACCCGTCGTCTCTGTTCACACTCCTCCACATCACTGCACTCTCTTGGCTCTGAGCCATCGCCTCCCCCTAGAACGCAGTCCCATTTTGGTGCTCGGGGGTTTCACCTGCAGAGCTGGTGGTAATCTTCCAGGCAGGTTTCCCTGGGTTTTATTCTTTCCCAGCTGATGTGAGTTGGAGGGAAGGCAGTATCCCAGTGAGCAGGCAGAGGTGGGAAGAGGCAGCCGTGTGTGTTGATGTTTCAGGGAATGGGGAATCCAGAGGCAAACAGGCTCGGCAGCCCCTGGGTGCCGGTAATTGAAAGTGAGGGCTGAAAGCGCCGCTCGGGTCCCGTGCTCCAAGGGTTAATTCTCTGCTGGGGCACTTCAGGCTTCCTTGGAGAGCCCACATGATATCTCCTGCCTGTCCCTCGGCCATTACTTTGTTTCTCCTGTCAGTAAATCCTGATTATTTAGGACTGGGTGGGTTGGTTTTTTCCCGTGGCAGGGTCGTGCTGCCTCACCCTTTGCTCATTATATCCATCGAGAGGCTCTGCTGCATTCCCTGGGGATCTGTGCTTGTTCCTGGTAGTGTGAGGAGGGACTGGGAGTCTTGGGAGAGCCATTAGCTCATTTTGAGAGGATTGATACGGATCTGGCCTTCTTCCAGTGCCTCCACTGTAGAAATTATAATTTATCATTGAAAAGAACAGGTTATTTTTGTTAGCAGATCACCTACTTCAGTCTCAACTTTTCTGGACGGGTGCCATGGAAACCCAAATGATTTATTATAATTTAGAGGTTGGGATTGAACAAGCACCTCTTTATCTCTCTCTGTACATCTCCATTGACTCTGAGCTGTCCTGTGGCATGCAGGAACACTCTGGGAGCTACACCAGGGAATTTAGAAACCAGAGTAACGCTACAGGTGTGCTGCTGCCTCTCACCTGCAGGTACCTTGTGAAGCTGCCTTATGTTACCAGCAGGGTGGCCAAATAACACAGGACAGCAAACTTTCTCTCCTGTGATTATTTTGCTGGTGCAGACACCAAGACTGAGACATTTAAAGGAGAAGATACTTATCCCTGAGGCTGAACATAAAATATTTATATGAAGAGGCCGTGGACTAATAAATTTCAGTTATAAATGTTTACAGCTGAAGGTAGTAATAAATAACCTTCCAAAAGCAATATTTCAATTTGCACTTACTGTACTTTACTGCACGTGATATTTTCAGGAAACAATGATAATTATAACAGGACATGGAATTAGCTCATGTTTAATGAATGATTACCCAGTTTAGCCGTGATCATTATAACATCAGGGCACAATTAAAAGTGGGAAATGTTTATTCTGGAAAGACAGGAGACTGTATCTCCATGTATATATCCAACTAATGCAGAATCTGTTCATTAATGGGACTGAGGTGGGCACACCTTAATAAATTTGTCAGATGAGTCCCCAGCTCCAGCTGTGCAGGCTTTACATGGCCTTTAGCAACAGAGGGTTAAAGCCAGGATAAAACTTCATCTTCAGTGACCTCAGTGTCCATCTCCCACTGATTTGCTTGAACCAGCCTCAGATCATCACAGGTCACTCTGCTCTGGTGCTCACTGCACCCAGCCTGGCTGCTCTCTCCTCATTATTTGGGGCAAGACTGTTGTCACCTTGAACCTGTGTGTGCCTGGTGGCTTTGAGTTGTCACCTTGAACCTGTGTGTGCCTGGTGGCTTGGCTTTGCTTCCAGTTGTCACCTTGAACCTGTGTGTGCCTGGTGGCTTTGAGTTGTCACCTTGAACCTGTGTGTGCCTGGTGGCTTTGAGTTGTCACCTTGAACCTGTGTGTGCCTGGTGGCTTGGCTTCCAGTTGTCACCTTGCAATCAAATGTCTGGGATGGGTTTCAAAGAGAAATAAATGGTCCTGGTGACGTGGATGGAAAGGCTGCACTGACATCTCTGTTGGGTTGGTTCAGCCTTGAGTGCTTTGTACTGCCTGAAAATGAGTCAGTGCAAGCAGACACCTGCTAATAAATGTGATTGTCTGTCTCATCTTGTGGGGACAGCAGCTGTGATGTGACAGGGACCAGTAAGCTCTGTCCAGAAGGGGAGAGCTCCTGGGTTGTCTGTCTGGCACAGCAGCCTGGGACAGGGAGGGAGAGAATAGTTACAAATAACTGGATATTGCCTTGGCAAGCAAGCTGGAGGACCCCATCTAACCCAAAGCCCTGACAGATGGGCTTCACCTTGTCTGAGGAGGGGCAGCTGTACAAAATCGTTAAATACAAATTGTTAAATCCTGGGGGCAGTGCAGAGACAGGGAGAGGCTTCTGCTAAGGTTAATTTCATAGAATGACAGAATATTTGGAGCTGGGAGGGGCTGATAAAGATCATCAACTGAACGGCCCATGCAGAAAGAGCAGGCAGTGAAAGGAACAGGCAGGCACAGCCAGCAGGAGGAAACACAGGAGCCTCGGGCCTTGCAAGCAGAGAGCAGGAACAGCTTGTCAACAAAACCTGCACCTCGCAGTGCTAAGTGCAAGCTGAGTTCCCCCAAGTCTGGTGGGATGAGCTGAGAGAAAACAGGATGGGCACTCGTGCAGGAGAGGAGGCTGTCTCCTGAGGGAAAGGTGCCAGCCCTTTATAATCCTTGTGCTGGACAACTTTGTGCTGCTTTTCCCACTTCATAAATAAAAGGAGAGTTTTCCAGGCATGTCTAGCCCCATTTGGAGGTGTTGGACTGCTCCTGCTCCTCCTGAAGGTTGGCATCTAAGGGAAAACTGTCTGGAGATGGGAAGGGGCAGGGCTGGAAAAACATTGATAAAAAATTCACTTTTCTTAGATTCTCCCTGGCCTAATGTGCCAGGTGAGCTTCCTTGTGGCTTCCTCTTCTTTTCTAGGGGGGGGGTATGAGAAATTGGACAGATTTCCCCGTGATGGTTTGCAAATCCCTGAGGTGAATTTAGCTGGGAAACCAGACCGGTGGGGTTGGCTTTGTGGGAATGCAGCCCATCTGGAGGCTTTGATCTCCACTGCAATGCTTGGAATGTGCAAGAGACAGGGGGGGAAAAAAAAAATAGAACTGGGCAAATACTTGAAGGCCCTCTGTGACAGCTCCCTTCAGCAAGCACTTCACCCAGGAGGCTTTGGAGAGCTCTCAGCTGCTTTGTCTCAGGAGTGGCCCTTCAATGGGCAGGGAAGGCAAGGCTGGAAGTCAGGACCTGGCTGCTGGGGGTGCACAGAGTTTGCACCCTCCTCTCCACACCTCTGGACAAGCTCTTGTACAAGGCTGTGACCCTTGCACCCCAAAATTGCATTTCAGGCAGATTTTTCCTGTTGTGAGAGCAGGAGTGTTCCCCAAGGCACGTGGGCAGCTCTGCTGCTCTTGAGCCAAGAGCTCAGCTGGGAATTTCTGTGTGTTGGCCCATAGAAGTGGATTGGGGATCCTGTGCTCTGCACCTGCCCTCAGGAAATGCATCACTCCGGGCTCCTGCTCACCTGCTCTGCAGGACAGCCAGACAGATGGAAAAATGGGCAAAAATGATGAAAAACATTCATCCATATTAAGGTTCCCATTAATTATTGAATTACCAATTCACTTATTGAAGAATAATTATTAATATTTATAGCATCCAGATTGCTGATGATAAATTAACTGTGATGGCATAATTTAGCAAATATTTTTAAAATAAAACATTTAACAAATAACATTTCCACCATTTTTCCTTCTTAAAAAAAGTGTGAAGGCCTCATGAATATATTCAATCCTTTCTGATTTTAAAGCATGCTTTTGAATATTTTATTATTATTATGGATTGCTTTATTGCAGATTTTATCCTCAGGTTGTTTCCCAATGAACTTCTACACTCTAAGGCAGAAAGAAACCTCTGGCAAAATAAGCTGATGGTAGCAGCACCATAAATCCACTGTGTAAGAACAGTGGTAAGTAAATGCATTCTATGGCTCTATTTCATTCCACTGATTTCTCTTTCTGAAGCCTCTGTAGAACAATGATGGATGCATATGAAAACCATTTAGCACAGATTAAACCGGGGAGTCAAAATGTTATTTTAAAATTTTCCAAGACCCGTTGATCCAAATTTATCTCAGGACCTCCTGAAAGGTTCCACTGGCCCATGTTTTGCAGCATTCATTTTTCATTTAAAAGTTCTTACGTGATGTTGCAGTACACTCTAACATAAACACGGGTGCAAAAATGCCAAATTCCATCAATTTCAGAGACAAAACAACAAGAGAAATTTGCAGTTTCTTGTAAATGTCAGATTTGTTAAGGCTTGTTTGGGCTCCTCTGTTAAAAATGATTTGCTTGTATTTTTATCCCTGAAAGGTTTATTTTTATTGGGAAAAAATGGTTTTGGGGCAGATCTTTCCACCTGATCTCAGGACAAGCCTGTGCCTGCCATATTCTTAAGGCAGGAACTCATCCCCCAGATGTTTGCTGTGAGTGATGCTGTAATGTTTCCTCAAAAGTAAAAAAGTTTCCTTCCCTGCAGTTCATCAGGAAAAACGATTCCCTGGCTTCCTTCACAAAAGCACGGTGTCAAAAATAGATGTGAGATCTCGATATTTATATTGCTGAAGTGCTGAATGGCCTTGCCTGAGAACAGCCTGTTCCTGCATCAGGAGCTGGGCTGGGAGATGGCCTTCCACTGAAGAACCAGCCCTTGAAGGAGACAAAGGGAGCATCCCAAAACTGCTGCACAGCACTGGTGGTGAGATACCAGTGGCAATCCTGAGACATTTCCCAAAGAATCCCCAGAAAATGGATTTTCTGTTCATGTCTCCTCTCTGACAGCCAGGATGGGCCTGAGACATGCTCCTGGTGAAAAGAGGGAGAAAATTCCTGCTTTGCTTCCCTGTTTGTACTGAGAAATGAGCTTTTTAAGGAAGCAGATCTGGAAATGTCCCGGGCTGTACCTTGTGGCTCAGCTGAAGATGAGCTGATAGGCAATGAGGATGACTAAATTTGTTCAGTCAGTGGGTGGACATTCCTGTCTTGCAAAACCACGATGACTGATCCATGATAAAAAAGTTGGGCTATCAGATTGCTGTTTAGCAAATACAAACTGAAAAATCCTCTTGTACATCTGGGGTCCAGCTGCCCCACCTGCCCATGGGATTGATTCAGTTACCACTTCACAGGCGTGGCTGGTCAGGCTGGTCCTTTAGCACATCACCCACCCTGAAGCTCAGAAAGGAAGCTGGCTTGCAGGTTCATTTGGCTTGAATGTGTCTGTTGTGATTTATTTATTCAGGGTAAAAAAAAAAAAAGGAAGAAAAAAAGAAAATACACAGTTTTCCCAAAGCACTGGAATGTGTTGCTAATTTTTTTGTTAGTGCCCTTTTCAAGGTGCAGGTGCCACTCCATGAGACTCCTCTGGACATCAATTTCTTCTGCCCAGGGTCATTTTGCAGCTGGGATTTCCCTGCCATTTTTATGCAGAGTTTACAAATAATATCTCCTTGCCTTAAAGACAAGACAAGGTGCTTCTTTAGTAGCTGCTGCTCTTTGAAGTGTGTGCAAGGGCTTTGCCATCCTGCAAGCTCTCTTTGGGCGTTCTGCATCCTGGGGTGGATCAGAGGCCATTTCTTGGCACGAGGTAATTGGAGGCACGGCAGTTTTCCAGCGGGAGGCAGGGGCTGCTGGCTGATCTCTGCCCTCTCCCCGCTCTGTGCTGTGCCTGCTGACACAGCCCTGCTTGCTGGAGGCACTTGTGCTTGCTGGGGCAAATCAGGTCAGCAGGATGTGCAGCTGCCTGGTGGCTAAAGCAATCAGCTGGAGCTCCAGGAGATGGAGTCAGGACGGCGGGGCACCGCGGGCACCCTGCGCGGGCGAGGTGGCCATTGCCTGCCCAGCTGGCAGAGCACGGGGCTGGGAGCTGCTCTGCCAGGCTGCTCATTTGCAAATAGATGTTTGTGCTCATCCAGGTGTGAGGAGAGAATGGAGATATCTTCTCTTGCCAGCAGAGTTTAAAGGGAGGGGAACTTGCACAGTGTCCCGAGCACCCGCAGAGGGGAAGCAGAGCCACACGAGGCTGTCACACCTCCCATGGGCAGCACCAGCATTCCTCAAAGCACTGAGCATTTCAGAAACACCTCTGAATGACCAGCCTGGTGAGTTCAAGTCTTTTTACCCATGAGTGTAAATGCAAATTGAGATTTTTGTTGTAGAGGATATGAGTGAAACCCAGATGTGACGCACGAGGTCTGAAAAGCCTGACCTATTTATCTCCCTCTGCAATTCAGGTCATGGTGCTCTTCCAGGAGCAAAGCTCTTCTCATTCAGACTGCAGAGCTTGAAGCTGCAGCTGTGCCAGGCACAGGACTAGGATGGGTCTGTGTCATGCAAAGAGCTTGTTTTGTGAGGAGCAGTTGTTGGGCAGATATAGCTTCTCCAAAGAGACAGCAGTTCCCTTCCTCAACTTTGTCAGCTCAGCCTGAAGCCAAAATGGAATATTTCACTTTTTCCAAGTGTTAGGTTCCTGCCAAGTGGAGCTTCCCTTGGTGGGACTTCAGTCTCATTGTAGGTTTTCCGTGGAGAAGCTGCTGGCTTTTCCTGCTTCCCCACTCCCACCAAGGTTGTTGGTGCAGCACTAGGGCTGGCTGATGGATGGAGCTGTCATTCCAGACCTGCAGCTCCTCAAAGGCTGCAGCTCAGGGACAGATGCATGGCAAAGCAGAAGTTTCCTTTGGATGTAGGGGAAGGGAGACAGGCAGAAATGGTGGCAGTGGCACAGCAGGCTTTCCTGCTTGCACCTCTTCTTATTCTCAAAGTTAAAATCCACCGTCCTTGCAGGAGGAGCAATGCAGGACTGAGCAGTGCCTCTTCCTTTAAAGGTGGAGTCACACCTGGTGGGGAGGGAAACCACCCACAAAATGGTTTTCCTGGAGAAAAGATGTCTTCCTGGCAGATGGCTTGGCCAGCCAGCAGGGATTACAAACCTCTCTGGGAACCTTTTCTTTATGGCTAGTGAGAAGGTGATATTGCTTGTGACAGCACAGAAAGATTGGCTGAAATAAAATAAAGAGGTTTCCATGGTGATCCCTTCATATTGCAGTAAATTTTCATCTTGCAGTCAGCTGGGTTATACTTCTTCCCCCAGAGGAAGAGTCCTTGGCTCCCCCTGCATTATTGGTTCCTGCTGGTGCTAAGGGAAGGCTGGCAGGCCCTGAGTGGAGCCACTGACAGGGACAGCTCTGTGGTGGCCTTGTTAATTATCCTAAAGAGGTCAGGCTGCCCAGACAGCCTGCAGGTGCTCCAGAAACCATCCTGCTTTCTGGCTGGAACTGCAAACAGACCAGGAATGGGTGTGAAGATGTAGCTGTGGTTAGAGGCAGCAGGAAAGAAGGAGGTTTCTTCCCATTCTACAGCTGGGGAAAGAACCACAGACAAATTGGGTCACTGCCCCAAAACCAGAGCCCAGGTGCTGTTAGAGGAGGGAATTGAATGTGTAATTCCCAAGGAATTGAATGTGTAATTCCCAGGCTGTGGCACAGAAGACACCTTTTCTCCTGAGGTTAATACCAGGAAAGGAAAAAGGAAAACTCTTTGAGAGATCACCTGTGGGAGCACCACAAAGGGAAGAGGCAAGGGATCCTGGCAGGCTGTGGCTGTCAGGGGTGAAATCTGCCCAGCAGAAGAGTGACCTTTGATTTCAGGAGCCAGGGAAGCCCCTTGAGCTGTGGCAGGCAGTGACTCACGGGTTCCCCATCAGGGGGATCTCTCCTGCCGCGCCGCAGAAATGAGCAGCAGCACGACGTGTCTCACTGTGGGAAGGCTCAGCAGAGACTTTCCCGGCGTCTTCCCATCTGCATCTGAACTTGAGAGTCATGCACACAGTGCTAGGCAAGCTCTGCCACCCAAAACATGCTTCATGTGACAGGCATTTCCCTGAGAAGGTGTGTCATTGAATGCAAATGAACGCTGCCTTGAGATCCTGGTAATTTATGCTGCAGAGCAAAGCTCTCCTATCTGCTGCACCCACACAAAGCCAAAATAACCCTGACCCACCCCTGGCCTCACTCCAACCTCACTCCAACCTCCGTGTCTTTGCTGCTGCTGTGTGTTATATACAATTCATGATGGGCTGGAGACTTGAGAAGCACAGAGGGATGTGCAGGAGGGATGCTCTGACTGGGGCTACCTGTGGCTCCAGGGTGTGTGGGACCCTTGGGAGAGCAGGATGCGGGAATGGGGGGAGGACCCTTGGGAGAGCAGGATGTGGGAATGGGGGGACCCTTGGGAGAGCAGGATGTGGGAATGGGGGGGGGACCCTTGGGAGAGCAGAATGTGGGAATAGGGGGGGGACCCTTGGGAGAGCAGGATGTGGGGATGGGGGGACCCTTGGGAGAGCTGAATGTGGAATGGGGGGGACCCTTGGGAGAGGAGAATGTGGGGGATGAGGGGCCCTTGGGAGAGCAGAATGTGGGGGATGAGGGGCCCTTGGGACAGCAGGATGTGGGAATGGGGGGGACCCTTGGGAGAGCTGAATGTGGGAATGGGGGGGACCCTTGGGAGAGCTGAATGTGGGAATAGGGGGGGACCCTTAGGAGAGCAGAATGAGGGGATGAGGGGAGCCTTGGGAGAGCAGAATTTGGGAATAGGGTGAGCCTTGGAAGAGCAGAATGTGGGGATGAGGGGACCCTTGGGAGAGCAAGATGTGGGGATGAGGGGACCCTTGGGAGAGCAGGATGTGGGGATGAGGGGACATTTGGAGAGCAGAATGTGGGGATGAGTTGCTCCTGAACATCAAAATTGCCAGGGTCAGCCACCCGCTCCTGTTCTGCTGGGAACTCATCACAGGGAATGATAAATGGAAGCCTTTGAAGACATTCTCCTTATTTCCCTTGAAGTTATCATTTCTTCCAGAGCATGGGAAAGCTGAGGGTTTTTTTTTTTTTTGTCTTTTGGGAGGACACAGGACCAAAGGGAGCTTTGGTGGGGAGAGGAATGGGTATGAAGTAGCCACTCTGAGCAAGAAATTCATCCCATTTCCTGCCAGTGCAAATCGGGGCTCCAGCCTTTAGCTTGGTAACTGCAGTAGGGCAGCTATAAAAGCTTGTTTGGCAGCCAGCTTTTAATGTGCAAGCAGTGAGATTCTTATTATTAAGTTAACAAAAAGCTGTGATTTTTTTTTTTCTGGAAATGAAGGAGCTATTAATAAGAAAACAACAATCAAAAAAATAAAAAAGAAGAAGGAAAAAAAAAAAACCCCACAGAAAGAGATCACAAGCTGACCAGCTCTTCAGGGAGAGGTTGAGAAAGTCTCATTTTGAGGCAGTGCTGTTGAGCTGCAGTGCCTGAGGTCCCAGGTAATCTGCTTGGGGTGACTGCCCCCATCTTCCCAGGACTGACACGTGGGTTCTGCCAGGGTAAATTTACTGTGCAAATCTACCTTTGTGCCTTTGGATTAGCTTTATTTACTCAAGAATTGTGGAGGTAATGTGGAGGAATATTCATGGTTCTATTAGTTAAAAATCTCTTCTTGTTAACACATTTCAGCACGTCATTCAAGGCAAGAACCAAAAGCAGATGTTTTAGGGATTAGAAATGCATTTTTTCCCTTTGTTTTGAAATGGTTTCTCTCCAAGTTAGGCATTTATTTGCCTAGCTTTGCCAGAGAAGCCTTGCAAGGCTCCCCCACCACCCAGCTGTATTCCAGCAGAAAGGTTTATAATTTATTTCTTTATTTAAAGCAAAGGGGAAACTCCTTTCTGTAGGAATTTTTACCCCAGACCAGCCCTGCGTGTCCAGATGACCCTGGACAGCCCAACAACCTCAGCAGGATTTTCCATCAAAGACCACAGGGTTATTTAGGGGAGACTCAAAGGCTCCCCAAAGCGCAGGAGGAGGGAGAGAGAACCATTTATAGCACAGTAACACACACCGAAATGGCATGGAATGGTGACTTCACATCTCAAAACTACCAAAAAGCCAAAAAGCTTGAGATTTTTACCAGCAAAACTTGCTGAAAATGGGCTGGAGCTGTTTCACCTGTCCCGCAGGTCCCAGACCCACCTGGAACACGCACAGAAATCCCCTTGAGGCAGGCAGCCACCAACTCCAGCTGCAGGAATTTGTTACTCTTTATTAAAAAGAAACGGGGGAAGTTGGTTTTTATTACAGTTCCCGTTTGTTGAGAAGCTGCACGCCCCTCATTAACTCCGATGGTGTGGTATTTTTGGCCGGTTGCATTGCTGAGCATGTGTTAAGCGCCCATGAAGTGCAAGAAATTACCTTTGTAACAGCAGTGGTGTCTTCTGAATGCAGTTATCACCTCCCCAGCGCTGATAAGGTGTGAAAAATGATCTTCCCATCTACAGTTGTGTCAACTGAATGCAATTAGCACCTCTACATGTGTTTAAAATCATGACCGCAGGTTATAAGTTTGCAATACATTAGCACTTAGTCCCATCTTTGTGAATTGAGGGGGAAAAAAAAAATATCTCAGCAGAGCTGGTGCAGTGAATACAATTAAGTACCATTAACATTCCATTAACTATTTTTAATGAAGTAAATCCAGCCCCAGATGATGGGTTAGGGACTTTGCTTAGCCCAGGAGAAGAGTTGACTGCGAGACAGCCGTGGGTCAGTGAAAGTCTCTTTATTCCAGCCAGACCTTGGTTAAACAGCTCTGTTAAGCTGGGCTGGACAAGCCAGGCTTTGCTCTTAGGCTGGAGGCACACCAGGATGCTGCACAGAGTGCAGGATGTGCCTTCCCTGAAGGGAAAAAGGGAGAGGAAGAGGCAGAAAACCCCCAGTAAGTAGTTTTTCCTTTGTGCAAGTAGCCAGGTCCCAGTGTATTGATCATTTATTATGTCCTTCCCAGGGTATTAATCTCCAGCTGCACTAAAAGAGAGCCTGACTATGTCTCTGTATGGAAATCTCTCCTGGGGGAAATAATTATTGCCAGCAGTCTCCAAACTTCTTCTTTTCTTGTATTCCTTCCAAGTTTGACTGAATAAAACTTTTTATATGGAGGCTCGGTGTGAATTACACAGGAGCTTCAGTAACTCTTTAATGCAAACATGGCCTTCATGCAGAATGGTCATCTTCAACACATCCAACACTTGCACTTTCCACAGGAATGACTGAGAGGTGCAAATAAGAATCAGTGCAGACACCTCTCAATGGGACTGAAAGATGTGAAGGGGTCCAGAGCAGTCTCTGAGCTTGGGCTTGCCCAAAGCCATATTTTCAATAGGTTTTTCTGATATCACTGACAGTGCTCCTCAACAGTGACAATTCCCATGCTGGGGGCTTGGGATGGACCATGGATGCAACAGCACCAGCTTCTCTATCTCACCTCTATTTATTTTAAAAAAATATTTCTTTTTCATTTTCAGATGGATCTGGAACAGCTGGGAGTTTTTATTTTTATTTGTATTCAAATTTTATTTTGATTTTTTCACTAAATTTGTAATTGGAAGGGACAGCTCCTCATCTGGGACACCTGAGAGTGGATGCACAGGGCTTCTCCCACTGCTGGCAGCAATCCCACACTGGTGCAGACCCTGGGTCTTGTTAGGGTAGAAGGAAACCCCATGGCCAGCTCATTTCTCCCCCTGAATCCCACAGGACATAAAGCTTTACTCAGTGATCCCTGCACAGGGCCAAGTAACTTGTGGCTAAACTAGGGCATGTCTTTGAGAAAAAAAATATTCTACCACTGACCTTCCCTTGTTTTCTCTGATTTCCACACTGCAGGGCCATCTGAATAACTGCTCTGAGGAGGATGAGCACCTGCAGAGAGCTCTCTGACAGGGATGTTGGCCTGGTTCTTAACCCAAATCCAGCCCAAGGAAGGAAGGGAGCTTGGCTGAGTCAGTGAATCAGTGGTTAGGTCTGGCTGGGGGTGGCTTTGCTCTTGGTTTCTTTGACTTTCTGGTTATATGAAATCGTCAGATCCCAGCATGAAAATTGTCTGTTGGGGATTCACACCTGTACTTTTTCTTTTATTAAATCATGTGTTTTAGTAGTTCCCTTACTGCTGGGGATAAATGCCTCTCTGCTTTGTATTGTCCACACTCAGTGATACCCTACCCAGCTCTGGTTTCCAGTGGCCTGGCACTGATGAGAGCTGCAACATCAATCTGCTCCTTTTCTCCTTTTCCTGCAGGCTCCAGGATTCACTCTGCTCGTCCCAGTGGGAGCTGCCAGCAGCAAACAGCATCCAGACAAGAAGAGGTTGCACCCTGGAGGCAGAGCAGAGCACAGATCCTGCTGGCTGCGGGGCAATCCGAGGGACAGAGGGGCTGTGCCAGTGGCTGCCCCCTCTCTGAAAGGCACTGACACCTGGTGGGCACCAGAGTGGGCCAGGGAGGAGTGAATCTGTTCGAAGGAAAAGGCTCAAAGCCAGAGGTGAGAAGAGACAAACCAGCATTATTAGGGGTGAGTGGGTTTGGGGCTGGAGTCCTGCGGCGCTGACAGCCATCCATCCCTCCTGGAAATTAAATTAATTAAATTCCACTCCCCCAGCCGGCCTGGCCTGCGGCCCCACACTCCCCACGGAGGATTGCTGATGGTGCACATTGCTGCAGGCTGAGGCCCAGACTGTGAGATCAGCCAGAGAGGCTCCAGCAGCCCCGGGAAGGAGCTGGGGACTCCAGGAGTGGGGATCAGCTCATGGGGACACGAGGGTGGTGTAGGCACAGTTTGGGGTGACTGGGAGTGGGGCTGAGCCCAGCTGTGAGCAGCACTGACAGCAGTGAGCCCTGGAGTGCCCAGGGGCACTGCCCAACCACCCCAGGGAGCAGAGGGCACACAGGGGCAGGGCACCAACAGCAGGGGATGAAAGGCTGGGCTGAAGGACAAGAGGGCAGATGCTGGCAGCCTTCTGCAGTGCCATGGTGTCACTGTGTGTGGGCAGGTGCCTGAAGCCTTCTGAAGAGGTGAGGTCTCAGTGTGGGTGGGTAAATGCTTAAAGCCTTCTGAGATTGTGTGGGGATGCTCTGTGTGCTGTGGCCATCCTAACTGAGACCCTTCCTGGGCTGCTGGAGGGCTGCAGGTCAGCCCCTAAACCATGGGATGTTGTGGGATGCAGGAGCTGATCCTGATGTCCTGCTGCTGTAGCACAGGACAGGTAGTGTTTCCCTGGCTTCTGTTTTCTGATGGATCACGGAGCCCAAAGATCTTGTTGGAGCCCTGGGAGGGGGCTGCAATCAGCCACAGTTTGAAGTGTCCCTTCCTGGGCTGAGGTGCAAATCCCCACTACAATCTCCTAGCCCTGAGAGCTGAGCTGCAGGTATCAGAGGAGAGGAAAAGGTGGCCAGTTGACTGAGGCTGGGAGAGAACTTCTGTGTCAGCAGGGTCTGATAGGACCCCCTGGCCTCAGGAGCAGGAAATTCCAAAATCAAAGAGCATGATCGTTCCTTGTGACTCCTGCTGGGCTCTCCAGTGCATCACTGGGGGAAAGCAGTTCATTTGGGTTAATTGCACAATGCAGATATTTATAAAGTGGGATCTGTTTAAAGAGAGGAATGTGCCTTTTCCTGATGAGGTCTCTGCAAAAACAGCAGTGTGTCACTTGACCCAGGCCTTTAACTGGAACCGTCTTGGCAATTTAATGAAATTAAATGGCTGGACTGTGGGGAGTTCATTAGTAAGTAATCCAAAGGCTAAAGCTCTGTGAGCTAGTTCAGCTCTCAAGTGCTTATTTGTGTTTGCCAGATCCAGTAAAGTGAAACCCCTTAATAGGTGCTGGCAGGATTTGTAACATACTCTCCTTGGTCTGGAGACCATCACACAGGCACTGGAGTGATTTCATATTCCTACATGAATTTTTTTTTATAAAAAGCACCTCCAGGACAGCCACAGGGTCCCCTCTGTGTCGGGTGGCTCTGCAGAGGCACTTCTGCTGCTGATGCCATGAGCCTCTTGCTCCTGGCACAGCAAGTAAGGGAATCTCATTTCCTTCCAAAAAAGCTTTCAGAGGTGGCTGCTGCTGCCAGCAGAGCAGAGCTGAACCTGAGAGGGGCTCTGGCTTCCTTGTCCTGCTGGCACCACGGGCAGTTTTATTTTGTGCTCTTTGCCCAAGGGTGGGCACCAGGGGTGTAGAGTTCCTCTGGGATTCTGGCAGGCTGTTTACAAGGATGCTGAGTTGCTGCTTGTTTCTTGTGAGTGGGGATTTAGAGGAGTCTGGAGGGTATGGGTCTTCCTCCTGCTGTGTGAAGGAATTCTGGGTTTCCAGAAGAGAAAGGTGCTGAAGTTTCACTCTTTAATTCACCAGATATAAGCCAGATTTACAAACAAGTGAACTGTGGCACCACTAAAGTTTGGCAGAGCACTGAAGGATGTTCCAAATAGTCAAAGAAAAATCCTAACTCCAAGATACCTGAATTTATTTTTCACCCAAACCATGTGCTGGCCCTTAAGGCTTATCTACCCTGAAAGCCCTCAGGGAAGGTTCTCTGCCCCACATCCTAGAAGGAGCACTTAATTTAAAAAAAAAACTTTTTAAAACCTCTTGGTGTGTCCAAGAGGTCCAAAGCTCTTGTGTAGTCCAACACCATCATGTGGTCAAGCTCTTGGGCTGGAGTTGAAGGGCTGTGGGTTAGATCCACACAGGAAAGTTTCCCTGACCTGATATCCTATGAAAAAAATGGGGTTTTCATTAATGAACTCCCCTTTGTGGGAAAATTCCTGCTGGGATTTACTGTAGCTGCTGCACAAGTTCTTTTAAAAGTAAATAATGTGATTGGATGGGTGATCCTGCCAAAGAAATTGAGCATTGAAAGGTATGAATATTATAAAGGGAAAAACCATCAATCTGAGCAATAGATATCCCAAATATTGCCAGATCAGCAGCACAGTTTTTGTCCTGGAGTGTGCAAAATGCCTCTGGAATCAAAGAGGTTTTGAAAGGCTGGTCAGTGCCACTCCTGCAGGAGGCCTGTCTGGGTACTTAGAGCATGGCACTGCAGTGCCAGCAGAGCTCCTGCTGAATCAGCCATTGCCAAATGAACCTGAATCCACACCATGCAAAAGGGCTGGGGATTTTATCCACAGATAGGGCCTGAAAGGTCCTGTGGCAGCTGCAGATTTTAAGATCAGCTTTAGCCCTTGTAACAATCCTGTCTTCTCTTCTGTGGGCTCGGGCCAGCTGCTGACCTTTGCAGGTGCCTCTTTTCCTTCTCCTCCCGGCTCAGTGAAGTTCAGGGGCTGACAAAGAGGCAGAAATACCCACAGCTTTAAAAATCTCCATTTCCAGTGTGGTGCTGGGAAGAGCACTGATGTGCCCCTCCTCGGACAGGTGGGGTTTTACTCCTGAGTGCTGCTTTCCATATGGAACAGCATCCCAGAGATCACATCCAAGCAGTGGCAGTCCTCATCTAAGGTCCAGGCAGGACAAAATCCACACACAGCCCAGCTTGAGTCTCAAATCCTGCGTGTCCAGGCTGTGTCCACGGCAGGGAGGACCCAGGCACACTTGTCACCCACGGGGAGGAGCGGTGGGAGCAGAATGAGGGCACTTCCCTGCCAGGGCGGTGTTTTAGCAAGGGAAGCTGGGCAGAGCTGGGGGAGGAGGTGCCAGCCCGGAGCTCTTCCCAGCCAGGGAAGCAGGGATGGGCAGGAGGGACAAAAGCAGCACAGCAACGACACCTTGTGCTGCACGGTGGTGCCTGCCAGGGGAGCCCAGTGATGCTCCTGGGAAAGGGCCCTGTCCCCCTTGTCCCCCTGGTGTCCCCACCCTGGAGGGAGGATGGAGCTGACAGATGGGAGAGAGCCTTGTCCAAGGAGTCAAAGCAGGATTTTGGCAGCAGCAGGCAGGGAAGAGGAGTGAAAAGGCTGCAAAAGAAATTTCTGAGTGTGAAATTTCTGTATTTCACTCTTTCCCTTTGTTCTTTTACCACAGCATCGCTGCAAAGTGCTGGAATGTCCCCTGAGTGCTCTGTGGAAAGCTGTGCCTCACCCCTCTGCAGGTATCAGCCACACCAGCAACGTTTCCTTTTCTTCTTGCAGGAAGTTTGTTAGTGCAAATATTCTGTCATATCTGAGGATCTCTGTGGCTGAAGACCCTTTTTGAAGACACAGACTGGCGTTTTGTCCCAAACAAGGGCACTATACCCATCCCTCACCACTCTGACTGAACCAAAATTCCTCCAGATTTGCACCCTGGGACTCAAAATTCAAAGTTTGTAGTGGAGAGAGGACAGCAAAGTTTGAGAGCAGGTTGGGCTGGTGCCTCACCCCTGCCCAAGAGCAGCCTCTGTGAGGTGCCAGCCCAGCCCACCACATGGCCAGTTCCTTTTGAGACCCTTCAGCTGTAACCCTGGTTGAATTGTGACCATGTTTATGCTGAATTCATGCCAAACCAGCCAGCTTTGGAACAGTGGTGGATGAATTTCTTTTTGAAGCTTTCTTTGCCCACACCAGTGCCTCTTTGCAGAGCCTGCCAGAGGGAGGCCACGCTCCAAGATGTGTCAGAAATAAAGAGAAACCTTGGCAGGCAATCCTGCAGCATCCAACTGCTGTGCTTTGGTAGCCACGAGCAGAAAGCAGCTCCTGCCTGGCCTCTGCTGCATTTTGTCTCTGGGTAGGGATTTTGGAGATGCCTGCAGCACTAGGAGCAGAATGGCTGCCCAAAATCAATGAGACTTTGTTCAGAACAGCCTCGGGTGCTTTTCAAAGGCTTGGCCTCTTGTGGGCCTCTTTAAAGACTTGTAAATTACAGTTAATTCCTGTGGCTTAGGTGTATTAGTTGATACAGCCCAGGATTACATTCCTGTCCTCCTTAGGATCCCAGCCTGGACTGAAGGGTTGGCAGGGGTCAGGAGCAGCAGCTCCTGCCTTCACTTTGTGTCCCCTTGCCCAGCCTGAAGGGACAGGTCTGCCTGCTGCAGCTGGGACAGTGCTCCTCCTGCACAAGAACTGAAATTCATCCGGCAGAATTTACAAAATCAAGTCCCTTGGGATGTGCTCATCATCCTCCAGGTCACCTCCAGCTGAGAACTGGGGCTGCTGGCAGGGCACATCTGCAGGAAAAAGAAAAAGAGCAGCTGTGGTTTTCTGTGGTTTGTGATGGCAGCTTCTCTCCCTCAGGTGGAAATGGAGGTGCCTGTTGCACCCAGGCTGGAAGGAAAGCCAGGATTGCACCCAGGCTGGAAGGAAAGCCTGGATTGCACCCAGGCCACCTGCCTGGAGAGCCACCATGCCATTACACGGCTCTGAGAGCTCTCTCACTGACTTTGGTTTGGCTTTTTAGGGAATATCTGTCCTTCCCATGTTGTTCATAGATCATCAGGAAGAAGCAACCCCCAAATGGACTAAAAAACCTGATAAGTTCCTATCTGACCTGTCATTCACTTTGGAGCAACTTCTGGAATTGGCTGAGGGTATTGAACCAGCTGCAAGGTTCCATCTGCCCCATCACTGGCTTTCCAAATTGTTCTGATCAGAGGGAGCTTGTTGCCTCCCATGGTGAAAGCTGTTGGCTTCAGGGGCAGATTAAATAATCTTGGCCTGCAGGTCAGGCAGGTAAAACACAGTCTGCAGGAAAGAGAGGACTCTGGAATATGGAAGGTGTGTGGTAAAATGATCTTCAGAGCAGTCACTGTGTTTGTCCAAAAGCCAGTGTCACAGCTCCAAGGGTCATAGACAAGGGCTGGAGTTTGCATCTGGCTGCTGGTGCAGCACTTTGCCTGTGGAGCCACCAGAGTCCATGATTTTTGTTGTGGTGCTGGACTCCATCAGAAAGGAGGCTCAGTTGTGCCTGTCCTCTGGGTCTGATGGGAATATTCATCTCCCAGAGGCCTTTATCAGTGTTGTGACAGCACATCTCAACTCTGCTGAGATCTCACAGAAAAGAGAAAAAAACCTCAGAAAAACTTTGTCTGCCTCGATGTCTTCTCAGGCAGGTTCAAAATAGAGACCAGGCTCGTCCTCTTTGTATTACTGTAATAAAAATGATTTTCAGAAATGGATCCAGGTGGCTTGCTGCTCTGAATCTTCCTCTGCTGGACTGGAAAAAGTATAATTTAATTTGTAGTTGAGTACAGCATTTGTGCAACAGCTGCTGGTAGGATTTTTGTGAACAAGGAGAGGTCTTGTGTCTGTGAAACCTCTCTGTCATTCTCTGGGCAGGTGTGAACTCCTTGGCTGATCTCTGTCCCATCCTGTGGCTCCTCCAGACCCCATGAGAAGGTGTTGGCAGAAGGAACACTCCCCAGAGTAAATCCCCACAGAGGGACCAGCTCCTGGTACAGGCTCACCTTTTATCATTTTCCAGCACTTCCAGCAGCACATGAAAGCAGAGGGGAGGAGACTTGAGTCATTTTGCTGCTCCTGGAACTGACTCCTGAGCTGTTTGTGCAACTGCACGGGAGGACAAACCCTCTCACAGCCTCTATAAAAAGATCTTTGACAGCCTCTCCTGTGAAAAGCTCTCACACCTCCCCTCTCAGCATGCCTTTGATGCTCCAGCAGGTGGGTAGGCCTCAGGCTCCTGAAGTGCCTTTCCTTTGTCTTCCACACTGCTCTGTCCCTGCCTGCCCACCTGGGGCTCTGTGAGGGTTGGAGTGACCCCCTGCAAGTGTTGGAGCCCTCACTCTCAGGGGGCAGGGACAAGGAGGTGCTTGAGGGACCTTTTTCTGCTGGGAAAAACGCTACAGGTTTGTCAGCTGTGGTGGCTGGAATGTGCAGATCCTCAGATTTCTGGGAAAAGGAAGAAGGTACTGAGAGTAAGCTTGGGTCAGATCCTCCATCCTTCCCCAGGCAGGAGTGCACCAGCTCTCCCTTCTCTGCTCCCCAGCTCCTACTTCATACTTGACTGGTATAAAGGAAAAATCATCCATTGGTGTAATGGGATCACAGAAACCCAATGAGGCATGGAATTATTTTCCTTCTTTCCCAGATAAATCCCTTGTTGTAAATTAAACAGTTTACCCATTTAACTACAGGTGGATCAATGTCTGTGTCAGTCTGCTGTTAATAAGGAGGGAGATTATCCAGGACAAACTTGGGTGTCTCTTGCTAGTGATGAAATAAAGTTCTTCCCAAGCTGTGTTACCACCAGCATCCTGGGGAAGCTGGAGAGGAGCTCAGCATCAGCAGCTCTCAGGGTGGGGGATCTGGATGGAGTGATATCCCCACACTTCGGGCTCTCCATGCACAAAAAGAAATTTCCAATCCAAGGAAACTTGGGGTTAGCACAGGATCAAGTTGTCCATGCTGGTAGACCTTGGAGCAGGTGGAGAGAGCTATCCTGAGCCAACAGGAGCAGCCTCTGGCTGGGCTGTGCCCTCTGGACAGGGAATCCTTTCAGGGATCCTGGCACAGGGAGGGAGCTTTGTGTTTGTGAACCTCCCCAGCCAAACCTGAAATTGCATCCACTCTCTAGCAAATGCAATCAAGTATAACTAAGCCAACTGAAAGACAGGACTCATCTGGATTTTCACTGAATTGTCTTTCCAAAATAATTCTGAGATGCTGTTTGTTTTACACCATGGATATAAATTCTTTTTTGAAGCGCTTGAAGCGTGGTGAGAGTTTTATCCCTGTGCTTTATCCCCTGAGAAGGTTTGACTGTGTGATAGGAGGAGTAAGTGATGGGAAACTTAATAGTAAGAGAAAGAGTTGTGCTTCTCAGACTGCTGAGTGCAGGAGTCACTGAAGGCTGGATGGGCTTTGGAGGATCCTGGCCTCCAAGGTGTCCCTTGGAACAAGAGGATCTTTAAGGTCACTTCCAGCCCAGATGATTCTGTGACTCCATAAAAGCCATTTTGAGTCACAACAGGCCAGGAGAGGTCTGGGTGCAGGAATAAAACATGAACCTGTTACTTGCATGACCCCTGCTCTTGCATCCTCTTTGTTAGGACCCTGACCAGTCAGAATCTGACTGGTCAATCAGTGTCTGACCAGTCAGAATCACAGAAAAACAAAGGATTAGTTTGGGCTGGAAAGGACCTTGAATATCATCTTGTTCCAATCCTCATGGGCATGGACACCTTGCACAAGACCAAATTGCTCCAAGCTTTGACCAAGCTGGGCTTGAACACCCTCAGGGATGTGGCATCCACAGCTTCCCAGGCAGTCTGTGCCTCACTGCCCTCACAGTAAACAATTTTCCCCTCAAATTTAAACTAAACCTATTCCTTTTCAATTTGAACCCATTCCTCCTTGTCCTGGCACTACAGGATCTTGTGGATAATTTTGCCCCATTTTTCTTCTAAGCTCCCTTCAGGGACACGATTAGGTCACACCTGTGCTGCCCTTGGTAGGTTCAGGGGAAGGTGGTTGGATTTACTCTGGCCAGGGTCAGGAGAAACAACAAAATTCTCAGAGTTTTCAGGAGTATCATTCTCACAAGGAACAGGATGCTGAATTCAGAGCCTTCTCAGGGGTCACCCACTCCCTCTCTGCTGAGGCAAAATCTGTCAGGTCAAACATCTCCAGGGGTGGGTGCAAAGAAGGCTCCTCACCCTCCCAAACCTGGTGTTTCTCACTCTCATCATCATCAATCTCCTTCTTGAGCTAAGCTTAAACCTCTGGATATTTCCACCATTCACATCTTGAAGAAAGAATTTCCTCCCTGTCAATAGAAGTGGTTTTTATATTGTCTCTTCTTCCTCTGGTCTGATCTTCCTCTCTCTTCTCCTGGCTCCTGTTTTTTGGACTCGTGCACTGCCTGTGCTCCTCTGCAGTCCACACCTTCCCCTTAAAGCCAGTGCTGCACTCATCCAAGGGCTGCTTTGTTTCTTAACGAGGACATTTAAGCTGCAGTAATCCTGCAAGGGCTTCTTCTACCTCCTGTCAAAGGCAAATTGTTCACATTTTGATCCTCTTGTTAGAACCAGCCTCCTCTATCTCAAAAGCTGCAGTCAGCACCAGAGATTTAAGTTAAGCAGCACTTTTCCTCTTACCTAACACATTTTAACTTTGGTGCGGGAGTAGAATTAGTTCTGCACTTATCACTAAAATAATGTAATCTTTCTGCCTAAGTTAGCAAAAAAATACCTGATTAGTGCTCTGAAAACTGGCTGATAACTCATGGTCATGGCTGGCAGGGCTCAGATGCAGCTCTGTCACAAACTGCCCTGCCCCACTGCTCTCAGATCATTCCCCTCATCTCCAGTTTCATTTGATCTAACTATAGCTCCCTGGCAAATGACAATTCAGAGCTAGGTGGTGTTCAAAGTCTAATTGCTCCACAGTTTTCTCAGTACTTCAGAATTTCTTAATTGCATTAGCCAAGGTGAGAATAATTGCTGCTTTCATATCCTTGAAACTTCTCATACAAAAGAGGCTTATGCAAGAATCTGCTCATTCTCTCCAATAAATGATCTCTCTGTTATTACAGAGAATGTTTTGGGGGACTGCTGGGAAGCATTCCACCACACCATTATGAACAAAACCTGAAACTTGCAGGCACAAGGCTAAATTATAGTCTGGGGCAATCAGGACACACTTTGGGTTTGAGTTTTTTGGGGTTTTCTTTCTCTTCTGTTCTTTCTTTCTTTCTTTCTTTCTTTCTTTCTGTTCTTGTCTTTCTTTCTTTCTTTTCTTGTCTTTCTCTCTCTTTCTCTCTTTTTCTTTCTGCTCTCTTTCTTTCGTTCTTTCTTCTCTTTGTTCTTTCTCTTCTTCTCTTTTTCTTTCTTCTCTTTCTTCTTTCTCTCTCTCTCTCTTTTCTTTCTCTCTTTTTCTCTTCTCTTTCTTTCTTCTTTCTTTCTTCTTTCTTCTCTTTCTCTCTCTTTCTTTCTCTTCTTTCTCTCTTCTTTCTTTCTTTCTTTCTCTCTTTCTCTTTTTTTTCCTTTCCTGGAAGTTGCTCTTTCAGAAGAACAAACCCCAAACCTAGAAATAACCCAGTATTTTGCATTTGGGGATCTTCTGGGTAGAGGAAATCTGCTCTTTACAGGTCACTGGTGCTCTGACATTGCTCCTGGTCACTTGTGGAACTCCTAGTCCATACCAGTCACTGTCTTATTTTCCCTCTGTCCATGAAATCCTTGATCAGGGACCATTTCTCCCCCTGGTTTGTGCATCCTCAGGATCTTGAGCTGAATTCAAGGCTTCTAGATGGCTTGGAATTGTAGCTGTGTGCTTGTGCCTGCAGTGCAATAAAGCCACTCAGGCAGGGAATTAGACATAATGTTCTTCCTTAAGCTCCAGCAATTAAGTATAAACATATGCATGCCCAATGAAATGTCATGCATCCCTTCTGAGGCTGTGACTACCCTCAGAAAAAGAAAAAAGAACCATGTGTTTCCTAACATGCCAATTGGATCCACTTAGGGGGAGAAGAAGCTGTTCAGTGAGTCAAGCACTTAATCCAAGAAGCAAGTTGTACACAAATTTCTGATAAGGTAGACAAATTTCACACCCTGTTCTGGGGAAAATATTACATTTCATGGTGCTTTACAGATGATGACAAATCCTATTAAAATCCTGAAAAAAAACCCTGCATACAAGTTGAACATGGATATTTAAAATGATCTGGGTTTTTTTTTTTTGGTGCAGGAAAATAAGTAAAATGGGCATTTTGTAGGAATAACAGCAAGTGCCATAGAGGTTTTACACAGGGGCCTTGGCAAGAAGTAATCTGATTATAGCTACAGGGCCAATTTCTCTTGCAGCACATGAAATAATGCTCAGAAATAGTCCAAGAACTTCTTCCAGCTGCTAGACAAACTCAGAGATAAATGGGATGGGGACTCTAATGGTGAGGTTTGAAGGACTGCAAGGACATGAAACCTTTCAGGTTTGCTCCAGGGCTGTAAATCAAGGTGGGTTATGCCATCATTCTGAGGCAGCCAAGCTGTAATTTAGGAGCTTTTCCCAGTTACTGTGACAGGAGTTTTGCAGAGGTTTAAATGATTGTTTGTTAAAGCTGAGAGGCCAGAGCTGTGGGTGCAGAGCAGAATGTGCTGTACCTATCCCATGTGGGCTGGGGCAGACCCACACCCCTGGGACCCTGCAGCTGCACCTTCTCTGTCAGTTTGCTGCAGATGCTTCCAAATCCTCCATCTGCATTCTGTCTCTCCAGTGTGGTGTTTGTGAGGTCCCCAGGACGAGGTGAGAGATGAGAATCTGGCTCCATGTTCTCAGAAGGCTGATTTATTGTTTTATTATATTATATTAAAGAATGTTATACTAAAACTATACTAAAGAAGGAGAAAGACTTAACAAGAATGGATAATAAAAGCTCATGACTGACTCCTCACAGTCCCACAGAGCTGATGGTGATTGGTCATTAATTAATAACAATTCACATGGAACCAATCAAACATTCACCTGTTGGTAAACATTGTCCAGACCACATTCCACAGCAGCAAACACAGGAGCAGCAATCAGATAATTGTTGTTTTCATTCCTCTCTGAGGCTTCTCAGCTTCCCAGGAGAAAATCCTGGGCAAAGGGGATTTTTCAGAAAATATCATGGTTACACTCCAGGACTAGATGGATCTCAAAGTAGCTCTGAAGGTGTGGGGAGCAATGTGAAATCACATTCCCAGGAGTTGGTGCCACGTGGTGGCCCAAGGGAGAAGCTCTGAAGGACAGAGGCTTGTGGAGGCCACAGCAAACATTTTTGGGAGCCTTTCTAGTGCTTTTTGACTACAAAGTGATGTGGAGCAAGAAACTCTGCTCTAAGAGTGTGGCATGCTTTGGTTGGGAGTACAGATATGGACCCAATCCAGACATGCTCCATTGCTGGCTCTAAACCAGGTGAAGCTGAATTCCTGAATTTCTCTAAGCTGTGGTGCTTACAGAAAACAGAACATATTCCAAGATGTGATTCCTGGTGTGACAAAGGCCTGGCAGATGGACTCGGTGGCTCTCTTTGCCATGGATCCAGGAGAACCTGGTTTCTCACAGGCTTGTCCTGCTCCTTGGCACCTCAGCATGCTCCTAAGTCCAAGCAGGTGTCACTTCTTCCCTGTGACCTAATATGAAACCAATATTCTGGGACAATTTGTCTTGGAAACTTCTTTCCAACTTATTTACTGAACTTCAGATGTCTCCATGAGAGTTAAGAGCTGGGAGGTGCTAAAATGCCCATAAGTGGAGGGGGCTGACCCCAAACCAGGTTTTACAGAGTGAGGTTTCCAGGAGCACTGGGAACTTTGGGATATGAGCACCCTGAGTGCCTGTTCCCACTGCTGGGATTTGGGGTGTGTTTGCAACACTTTCTGGAAGTGTTTAGGAACTGAATGGTTCCTTTCTGGCACCTGAGGAGACAGGATCTGACACACCTTAGTGCTTTGAGAGGAGGTTTGAGAGGTTTTAACTCTGCCCTACAGGTCTGGCTGTGAGGCTGTGGAAGGATGAGCAGGGATAGGAGCAATTTTGTCCAAGTCCAGAAAAGTAAAAAGAAATTATGAGTTTAATGGGGCATGAAATGATCCATTCTGTTTTCTTCAAAGTTAATTGTAGTTCTCTACATGGTGTGACAAAACCCTGTCAGAAAAGGAAAAAACTTCACAAAAAAACTTCATTTCCTCTCGAACCACGACATCTCCAAACAAGGAGACCTTTTTAGGAACAATGTCTTCAGACAACAGTGGGATGTCTGAGGGCTCTCTGTAAGGAGAAGTTTGAGGAGGGAGTAGCCTGCAGTGCACAGATCCATCCTGCTCTGCCTGCTAGCAGCAGCTGCAACCCAAAATTGATGGCTGATGTCTCATCCACGAGGCTTGGCAGCTCTGGGTGCTTCTGCTTTGGAGTGAGAGGCTGCCACAGTCACTTTTCCTTCAGCACCCCTCTGTTCTGATGGGGCATTTTTGCTGTCATCAGGAGCTGTGGCAAACCACACACCAGGTGCTGACAAGTGCTGCTGCCACAGTTTAAAAATAAACTTTCTGTGGATTGTGAAGCTCTTGCAGGGTCTGTCTGCTGGCTCTCTTTTCTCTCCCAGCAAGCTGACTTGGCTTTTCAACAGAGGCTGGGTTTCACCACGACAAATTGATGTTCTGTCCTGTGCTTTAAAGTTGTTTTATGGTTGATTGTATGATTTATTGCTTCCATCCAACCAACAGCTGAAATGTCAATTTGTGTTATCTTTCCTTCAAAAACCTGTATTAACAGTGACCCTCTGAGCCACTGTTAGAGCAGCAGAGATCTGGGAGAGATCTCCAGTCACCTGCTGTGACAGTGGGACACTCTGATCCACCCTCCACCTCTTTCCCTGGAGAAACCACTTCAGTGTGTGGAAAGGTTTTTGTTTCAAAAGCTGTGCTTCATGTTAAAAAGGGAGGAAATTCCTGTTTCCCTGCTCCTGCCCCATCCTGCTGGTCCTGGGTCTGCCTGGCAGATGCATTCCTCCCTGGAATTGTGAGTAGGAGATGCCAGCCTTCCTCAGCAGCTGTTGGGATGTGATGTAGCCCACAGCCACCAGGTTTGCTTTGACTCCTTCCCACCACACTGATTCCACACAGATCCTTCAGGCTGAGGCAGCACTGGTGACTTGCCAGCATATGGGGTAGGGTGGATCATTAGATGGTCACTGATAGTTTCATCTTGGTTTTGTTAGGTTTTTTTTTCCTTATTCTTCAGGAAATAGACCAGAAAATTGTATTTTTTTTTTCATTTTGCCCTGGCTTTGTCTAAAAATAAGCCATGACTGTAGAATTGTATTTGGCTGTGTTATTATTTGAAGTGCAAAGGTCTGTGATTTACTCTTCTAGAGGGCAGCTTAGCCTTAGATTTTATTTAAATTAGGTATATCCCCTTCCTTTTAGTGAAGTTTTCTATTTTTCCAGACTTGTTGGAATCTGTGTGATCTTTGCAACACTTCATTTATGAACAGTGATATGACACAACAAGATTGTCACTGACCTTTCTGTAGCAAAGGCACCCCCTGCCTTTCCCCCAAAACCCACAGGCTGCTCTTGGGTACAGCTACCACCTCACACTTGGAATTCTTTATTTTTTGTAGTGCATAGGCAGGCTGGAGAAAATAAAAAAAAAAAAAAAAAAGGAAGATTTACTTATTTTGTGGAGCACAATTTTTTGTTCAATTAACATATGCAAAGTGAGATAGAGCATATGTGTAAACTGATGGATAAAAGACAAAAACTCCCCTTAAAGTTTGCAGATGGGTTTCATCTTTCACTCTGTTTTAGTTGCTTCACTTTTTCTGATGTGTGAGTGCTCTGAAGGGCACAGGAAAACACACTGTGGTTGTCCAGCATGGGGCACCTGTGGGAGTCCAGGAGGGAGGTAGAGGATGCTCTCCTTCATCCCAGTGCTGGGGAAAGGATGGGAGCAAGGAGGGTTTGGGGAGAGGAGCAGAAATGTGACACATCAGAGACAGGACCAGCTGGAAGGCAAGGAGAGCAATTTAAATTGTATTTCTGCTGTAATGTCATGTAAATTATAATTTTTAGAAATTATTTGTGCATGCACAAGGAGTGGGTATATGACTGTATTTTGAACTAGGTAACATAATCTGATATTGAGAGGACAGTGGAACACTACAACTCTGGGTACAATTTCTCTTAATAGTTTGATTTGAGACATTTTTGATTTTTCTCATTCAGACCTAAAGGAGAGATGGCCTGAACCAAATGTTGAAGATACCATTTTTAGTTCATATTGTAAATATGTTTAATCCCATTTTGTTGCCTGGACTTAAAAGCACTTTAAGAACTCAGTAAAATTGCTTCTGACAAAATTATGAAGCTTTTTCTAATAGCTAAAACCTCCCATTTTCCCAGTTTCTTTTTCAGGGTGAATTGTATGTTATACAGTGTGGAAAAAGAGGTTTCAAAAAAATAGTTGTGTGTTTCCTTTTGAATATTAATTTTCTTGGCCAGGTCTGTTTGCAGCTCTTAGCAGGCACAGGAATATTTAATATTAGATGATATATGGATATCTCAAGGGACTTTTGGTATCATGCATGTTTGAGTCAGCTCTTCCCTAAACTGATGTTTAGGGCAGAAACAACCTGGGGAGAAGGCAAAGTCCATTTTTCCTCTTGGGCACCTGAGAGCAGGAGAGTTTCTTTTTCAGGGTGAATTGTATGTTATACAGTGTAGAAAAAGGTTTCAAAGAAAGTTGTGTGTTTCCTTCTGAATATTAATTTTCTTGGCCAGGTCTGTTTGCAGCTCTTAGCAAACACAGGAATATTTTATATTAGATAATATATGTATACTTTTGGTGTCATGCATGTGTTTGAGTCAGCTCTTCCTTAAACTGATGTTTCTGGGCAGAAACAACCTGGGGAGAAGGCAAAGTCCTCTTTCTTTTGGGCACCTGAGAGCAGGAGAGGTTTGCCTTGGGTACTGCAGATGCTTTACATTGTTTGTTTATTTACAGATTTATTTATTTGTGTTTAGCTCTGCACTGCCAGAGGCTGGAAATGTCTGTGACTGTAGGTAAAACACTGACATCTAGTGCCTAGAACAAAGCAGCCAAACGTGCTCAGAGACTCCAGCTCTGGAGCCCTCCCGGGCTGGGTTTAACTGCTCAATAACAATACGGACTGCAGAATAATGTGCATTATTTTCATGTTTCTGAGTTCAGACTGGACACATTTGGGGCCATCCAGGCTGTCATGCTCTTGTGCCCTTGCTAACCATGCTTTTCTCCAAGAGACAGAAGGAAAAGTTGGGCTGAACACCAGCTGACAGAACAAATCCTTCAAGCAGACTGTATCCCCACAACTTTCACTACTTCTCTATCTCTTCTGATAAAAAGGTCTCCTGATCCCTTTTGGAGGGTTTTTTGTCCTTTTTTTCATGCAGGTGGCCCAGAGGCAGCCTACAGATCCCTGGTGAGCCATCAGAGGTCTCCCTTTCTCAATTTCCAGCTGACGGACTCCTGCTGTCAGCAGAGCTGCAAAATAAGTTATTTAACATTTGATGCCTTTATTACCATGCAAGTCCTTAGAATTGTTTATTTCCTTCTGCTTCTCATGATCTGTTTTAATCATGGCTTCCAGGAAATGCTTTCAAAGAATCTCAAAGATCCACAGTGCCCAAAGAGAAAAATTTCAAGGAATTGGCAATTCCTGGCAAGAGGACTCCTCTCTCTGGCTGAATTCTTTAGGTTGCCCTTCAACACAGAAAAACCCAACCAACTAAAAAAAAAAACCCAACCAAAAGCCCCAAACCACAACAAAAAACCAACACCCTTAAACATGGTTATCCCCTTAGATTTGATAATTTCCCCCCCACTACAAAGAAAAAAATCTGTGTAAATTCTGCTTAAAAGACTCTTCTTGCTAAGTTTAAAAACTTCTTACTTTCCCATTTCTTATGCTTCTTTTTGGTAACTTCTTAAACCAGGATTGCCTACTGATTTTTAACTGGCATTTCAAATTATTATTATTATCTGTAGTAGTAATTTCTGGGCCATTTTGAAGACGACAGAAGAAAGCTCTGGTGTGCTTTGCTGCCACTGCCCCTTCATGCCCTTAACCACAGTCCCCTTTTTTTTTAAATGCTTAATCAGATTTTTTTTTTTTCTTTTTTCAGCCATTCAGCAGGATGAGTAGTGCAGGCATGCACAGCTGGGGCTGCCAAGCTGTGCATTTTTTCTCCAAGAGGGGAGCAAAAATGCAGTGAGTGTTGCAAGGCTCATTTCTGCAGGTCAGGCTTTGCCGACTGGGCCAGCTCAAAACAAATTATTCTGCCCCAGATCATAAAGAAAGAGTTTGAAATTCACATTCAGACTGATAATGTACCAACTTAAATGTCTTTCAACAAAGAATAAACAAACAAAATATTTGTCAGGAATTTCCATGTACATAAACTAACAAGACAAATATTAACTTGTGTTATTTCTACAGGTGACTCTGGTGTTTTCAGGCACAAAATGAATGAAGCCAGGTTGGTTTGGGGTAGATGCTTTCCTAAAAAAATGTTTTATCAGACATCATGGGTGCAGCACTACAAAGATCTCTCACATGCTGGGCTGATGGGACAGCAGAAGCAGAAATGCCAGCCCAGAGCACAGGCTGGGAGCCACAGTGAGTGGGCTATTAAAACTTGTATCTTTACCAAGAGTTGGCTCTCCTTATTTCTCCAGAGGAGGTAGTTAAGCCTTTAAATCAGCTAAAAAACCATCTCAACAGTGTGGAATAATTATAGGGCATTTCTTGCTCATTTTTATATAATCCATTAAGCATCTCTTAGATTTATCTTCCCATCTCTCCTGTTATATGTCATTTGCAGTTTCTACTCTAAATAACTGTATTTATGGGATTAGCCAGCAGACAGGCTGATGAGATTTGGTATCTGGGATAAACTCAGTATTTCTTTCACTCTACCATGAATAAACCATTTTGTATTTTTTTTTTAATGCATCTCTTGTTATCTAAAATGAAAGTGTGAGTATGTTCTAGATACTTTTGCTTTATTCTGACTACAAAAATATAGGAATTACTGAATGAAGCTCCCTGCCAACCTGTCTTTTAGGAAACCTGAAATCATATCTGAGCTATTAAAGTTTAATAGCTAGTGGGGGGAGAGAAGTAATTACTTCCCATAACATCTTTCTCTATCAAGAATTTCGTGGTAACATTGATGCAAAATTATTCCACTGGCATTATAAACTGCCATGTAATGTCTGATAATGACACCTCTTACTACCACAGAGAAACCTTTGTTATGACTCAGATTACACATTCACATCCTGCACCAAATATGAGGATGAATAAAATGAAAGTAGATAGCTAATATATCAAGGTGGCATTTTGAGCTGAGAGTTCTATTTTTTTAAATACAAATGTGGGAATGTGAAATAAATTAACCAGATTTTTTTTGTCTCACCAAAAGGGGGCAAAAACTCAATTGCCTGCACAGGCATTTTACCCATTTCCCATCCATAGGAACAGTGTTAGCAAAGCTCAATTTTCCTTTTGCCTTCACTGTTGGCTCTGTAGTGAATTTTAAATTTTTTTTAAATTTTTTTAAATTTTTTGAATTTTTTGAATTTTTTGAATTTTTTGAATTTTTTGAATTTTTTGAATTTTTTTTGTAGTAAATTCACGGCTACTGGTGATTTTCCTTATGCCATTTTTTTAGACATGAGAGGAAAAGCCTGAAGTTCATTTTGCCTTTCCTTTTTCAAGCTGATAGTTCCCAGTTTGAAGTCTCCCTCCACCCTTTGCTTTCCTCCTTTCTCATTCCACAAAGCCTTGCCAGGCACGAGTGGGATGGCAGGGAAGAAGCTCCCAGAAATTGTTTTGCTGTTGGAAAAGATGGGCTTTGTTCAAATCCAGCACAAAGAAGGAATGTAGGTTCCTTCAGATTCAAGTTTTTATTTGTTACCTGTTCACTCTTTTGTTGAAAAGCTTGGCTCAAACTTTCCATAATTTAATTTTGACTTTGTGATTCCTTTTGTTTTAACTTTAAATATAGGATGTTGCAGACATTTTATAACATAGAGAAATAGGATTTTATGTATGAAATTGCAGCTTTCTAATGAATGAAATTATTTGGTATTTTTGAATAAGACTATGTTGTGACCTTTTTTATCCCTTTGCTATATCTTTAAATGTATCTTTGCTATATCTTTAAATTTATCTTATATTCTTGGGATGGAGAGGTAATTTCTGACTTTCTGGTCAACCACACTTGTATGGGAGCTGAATTATTTTAAGGGAATTCAAACACATCACCTCTAAATTCTTCAGATTTTCACACTCAAAGCAGCTTTTTCTTTCTGTCAGCTACAGCCTGAATTGCTTTAAAATTTTTTTAAATTAAAATTTTAATTTTTAATTTAATTGTGATGATTTTTCTCAGTCATATTGCAGCAAGGCTGTTTGCCTGGCCAAAAGTTTCACCAATGCCCATCAGCAGGCAGAGGTTCCTAACACACAAGGTGCTCCTGCTGATGGCATTTCGAGTGACCCTTGTAATCACTGAGCAGGGAAGTTTCAGCATTAAACTTTCACTTGGCTCATTTGGGGTCTTAATTGTGCTTTGAAACGTTTGATGGCTTGGCTGACCTTTCTCTGGGTTAACTGAAGGCTGAGATTTGCCTGCCAGGAGGGACCTGCTGAGGAAACCTTGTGCTTGATTGGTGTCACTGAGACACTCTGCTGTCTCCGGGGTTAGAAATGCCTCTGAACTTTTCATGGGCTTTAACTGGAGCTACAGAAAAAGGAAAACGTTGGGAATGCCAAGAATTTTACAAAGAGTAGGTGATGAGTATAAATTGAAGAGGCACTTACTGTTAAATGCAGGGATTGGAGGCTATAATCCCTTTTTGTACTTCTAAAGCATTTCTAACCCTTCCTTTCCCAGTGGGAGATCTCCCAGGGGAGCAGTGGATTTCCCTGCTGGTGGGAATTCCAGCATTGCCATCTGCCCCAGGCTGCTTTCCTGCTGCCATGCAGCAAGGGCACCCCAGGCAGGACTGGGGCAGGACTGGGCTTGGCTGAAAATCCTCAGTTTGCAAATTCCCCCTCTCCTGACCTGAAGGAGATCTGAAGAGATAAAAATGACTCCAACTAATTTTATCTTTTTTTCTTTAGGTCTGCATAGAGGGCCAGATGATGCCCCCAATGAGAGCAGATACTGCATCTGCAGACTTTCTCCTGAATAATTCTCTGTATGAAAGCTCCTGATTTCCATGCTGGCCTTATGGCTCTGTGCTGACATTTGTTCTGGCAGTCCCTGTGGAACCTGGCACCGTGTCCTGAACCACCCACCTCTCATCTCTGTGTAATTAGCCTGAGAGCCAGGAGGCAGCAACCTTTCCTGGCTGTGTTTGTGCAGGAGGCCAAGGGCAATACCAGACTCAGAAGGTGAGCACTGGGGCAGGCAGGTGAGTTCAGGCTGAGGGATGGTTTGGGGCAGTGGGACTGATGAAGGGGGGCTCATTTCAGGGGTCTGCAGTACCTACCAAAGAGACAAACCCTCTTTTGGGGTGCTGCTCTTCAAACCTCCACTCTTGAGGGTGAAAGGGTGCCTGAAAACAAGTCCTCTGCAGGAAGGATGCACAGCCCATCCCAGGCTGCAGCTGAGTGTCCAAATTCCCACTGTGAGTGCTCTCATTAGCAGGACCTGGGGGCTCTGGATCACGCCCTGCTGGGGAGGGTAGAGTGAGGAAGAGGATAAGGGCCAGTTTCTTTTCCAACCTGTGGGAAAGGGGGAAGCCCTGTGGTGTTGGAACATTGACAGTCAGGGATGTGGCACATTTTGGCAGAGATTATGAAATCAGCTACTTTAAACCTGGCATCTTCTCTGGGGCTCCCCAACAGTCCCACTCTCAGCACAGTATCCCCATGCATTTAAAGTCCTGTCCCCTTGGCTGATACCTTGTTAAATATCAGCCTCCTGCAATGATATTTTATCCTGTAATTATAATCCCAGAGCATGCAAAAGAAATACCAAGATGAATATAGTCGATTACCTTACCTTCATCCTTCAGAGCATTGAGTTAACCCCAGCCACTGAATAATTGCACCTGCAAAATAGGTTTTATTGCCAGAAACAAGAGCAGGAGGACTCTGCAGCCAGCAGAGATCAAGACTAGTTGCCTCTGCAAAGCCATTTCAAGCCTCTTGGCTTGAGACTATGTCATTAGCTGGTGTCAGTGATTAATTTGAGAAGTATATATTCAGTAATGGACTATTTATTTACAAAGTTTAGTCCATAATCTATTTACTTACCACTGCCAGCTCATCACACAGCAGCATTGCTGCTAATATTGAACAAACCCTGAGCAGTGCAGTATCACCTTTGGATTTCCTCACTTACCATTTATTTTTCTTACCAGGGATGAGTCCTGCAGACCTTGATCTCTCAGCAAACTCAGGCTGGGAGCTTTTCCTGCTTTCCCAGGCCTTGGTCCTCAACTGACTGGTGATGCTCAGTTAAGACATGGTTAAGCACCATGCAGTCAGGACCACTGAGGAGCAGGACAGTGATGGCACCTGGAGAGGAAAGGAGCAGGGCTGGAGGCCACAGGTCTGCAACAGGAAGGTAAATGTTGAGGGTCAAAGTTGTGCAGTGAGGTGCAGATCAGGAGAGAACTGGAGTGGATAGACTGAAACTTTCTGGGTTACTGTTAGGCTGTCAGAATGTAAATGTAGCTCACATTTGTACCTGCCAGTTGTATTTCCAGCTCAGGAGCATGAGCTCTGCAAGAGAAGTGGATGCATTGTCCATTTTTAGCAGCATCTTGTGGTTTTGTGGAGGGGTGGGGTAGGAGGGCAGATAAAAGGGCTTGAGGGTGTGTGAATCCAGGAATTGCTTACATTAAACTGGAAATGCCTCGTTTGGTACAGGCACAGTTGATGTGCCTGGGCCAGAGGGCATGTCAGCTTCTGGGGAAGAGGGATGAGAAATGCCCTGGGGACCTCTCATCCCTTCTTGGTGCCAGACTGAAGGGACAGGGAGACCATTCTTCTTTATTTCCTTCCATCCCAGCTGTGTCTGCTGCCTACACACCCTGAGCCACCCTCAAGGGCCTTGGGGCAGCACCCAGCTCAGCTTTTCCAAGTGTCTGCAGCAGCAAACCTGCTGCCTTGTCATCTATCCAGGACACTTGCTTTGGGCTACTATCTGCTTCACCTGGCCTTAAAGCCAGCTCGAGGCTACCAATGGAAGGATGCTATCAAAGAGAAGGAAAACCATCTCCTTGCAGTTTGTGTGCCAAAGTCAAAACAAGGAGAAGGCGAGGTGTCATCAGCAGTCGATGTGGTGATGTGCTCTTCTGAGATTTTCACGTGGGTGTAAACCTGGTGTGAGGGTGGCTCAGGGTGGACACAGGGCACAGCCAGGGCTGGGTAATCAGCTCTGATTCCATGTCCCCCGTGTCAGTGGGGAGTGGCTCCAGGGAAGAATCCCCCCCACGTACCCCAGTTCCAGCCGGGGAGCGACTGCGGGGTGCGGCTGGCCGGATCCCTGCCGCGCTCTGCCCCCGGGGGACACGGGGAGCATCCCCAGGATGTCAGAGCTGTAGCACGGTGAAACCACGGTATTTTCGGCACGAGTTGAGTGTGCGGCCCCGCGAAGGCCGGGTTTTGGCAGCAGCGGAGCCGTGAGAGGGCGGTGTTGGACCGCGGCTGCCGCGGCCGCACGGGGCAGCGCCGGCAGCGCCCGGCCCGGCGGCTCCGGAGCGGCTGCGCTGCTTTTTGGGGTGCTCAGCCTTGGTATTTTGCAGCAGGGATTGGTGGCAATAAAATCCCCTTTCCCCCTTTCTCCTTTTTTATTTTTAAAATTTTCTTTTCCTCCCCTTTCTTCTTTCCCTCCCCTTTCTTCTTTTCCTCCCCTTTCTTTCCCTTCTTTCCAGTTTCTCCTTTTCTTTTGAGGTCTTTCCCAGACCTTTCAGCAGTCTGTGAAGCACCCCAGCACTGGAGGGTGACTCTTGGCCAGTTGAACATCCCTGCAGTCACAGGTGGGCAGCTGGCACAGCCCAGAGCTCCGTGATGCCCCACCACACCCAACGTGGTCCTGAGAGGATTCCCAGCCAAAGCTCAGCACCACAGCCACCTCTGCCATGTGATTCTCTGGATATCAAGCCCTGGAGAAGAGGTTATACCCCAGGTTTTCCCTGGCTTGAAGAGAATAAAACCCTCATTGGTGAAAGCAACCTAAACAGATGAAAACGTGCCTGGTTATTTTGCTTTGCACAGTGCAAAGCTGCCCCTTTCCCTACACTGCTTTGTTTTATCTCATTTTTCATGGCTGCAAATGATCTTCTTTTTGTTCCCAAACCCCAAAACCTTTTTTAGTTGCAAACTGTTGCACCTGGGTGAGGTTGGTAGTGAGCTGCCTTCACCTTTATCTGCTGCTGTTGGACAGATGACTCCACACTACAGCAGAGCACTTGCAGATTACTATCTTTCTTCAGTGAAAATTTGCTTATCAGTGTAAGTGGCACCTGGAGATGAGAAAGCAGAGCTTCAGGTACTCCACCTTTCTTTCACCAGGTCAACAAGGAGATTGCTAGCACAGCAGAAGAAAAATCAAAGCCACAGGCTCCTTTTTGATTCCTACTCTGTATGACAAGGATAGGAGTTGGGGGTGGGGGGGAAGGAAGAAAAATTTGAGGGAGCAGCTCTGCCCCTTGCAGTTATTGAAGGGGTGCCTACCAAGGGGGGTGAAGGGCAAGGCAGACAGTATGATCATCTCTCTGTCTCACACAGAATTAGTGGGTCATTGATGTTTGAGCCAGACTCTTATTTCACTGCAGTTGTCTGTGTGGTTGAGGCTTTCCCCAATATGTCAAAAACTTGAAGGGCTAAACAGCCCCAGCAATGGCTGGAACAGGAGTTATTCCTGATCTAAAGCAAACCCTGCTGAGGGCCTCTCTGTCTGTGATATTTGTGACAGTGGGCAGAGGGAATGACCAATGAGATGATTACTTTTCCCTTTGTGCTCCCTTAGGTTAGAGTTTTGAGAGGATAAGGATTACCTCCAGGTCTGAATCCTGCTTTTGAGCTGATGGGTGCATTGCAGGCTCTGCTCCCTCTGCACCCTCAGCTTCCCCAAAAGAGGAGGAGATGTGTGGGAGCCAGAAAGCCAACCACTGGCAGCCCTGTATTGTGTGAGGTGTACAAAGGTGGGGACATTTGTAGAATCACCTTCCCCTGGTGGTTCCCCAAGCCTTGCTCTGCCAATAGAGCTCAGGGCAGAGAGGTCATGAGGAAGACTAACATGAACACCTTGTAAAGGCTGTTCTGCCGAAAGTCCCTTCCAGCACTGAATTTTACAGTGGTCCAACTGGCTGGCAGGTGCAGTTTGTTTTACCTGGTTGCTTGGTTGCTTTGATCTTTAAAAAGTCTTGTAAATACCTAGGAAAAAAAAAAAGTGGTTCACTTGTTCTGTATAGTAAAATAAAAAAATCCACCCCAAATTGCACAGTGGAGGGAATATTGGTCAGTGATGCTAAGCTGGAGTTTCAGAGGGAGAGGGCCCAGCCTTGGACAGGTTTTCCAGGTTAATTGAAAGAATTGTGGTGACATCTGAAATGCTGCTTGCTCCATGTGCTCGTGGCTTTGTTAAGCATGGAGACCAACAGAAGTGCATGGGTAACACCTCTCTTTCCACCTGAGCCTGTGAAGAGGAGCTCGTTTAATGGTTCCATCTTTTTATTGAAAACCCTCTTAGCTGTGTATCCTGGGGTTTACACTGACTAACACCTTTCCAAAAGACATCTCTCAATCAACAGAGACAGCTATGTTTACTGGACAGCATTTTCCCCCTGCTTATCAGCATGTCAAGCAGTACCAGAACACACAATCTCCTCCTGAATCCCACAGCAAATCATTCCTTTCTCTGAACACCACCTACTGTCAGTAATGGTCTTGGAGATGGGTTGAGACAGCCACGCTTCTGCTTCATACCTGTGGAGAGAGGAGAGCTTAGATCATCTACCTGAGCAGTGCCACCATTTAGGAGGGAGACCCTCCTCAGCACTGTTTTGCTGTTTGGGTTTTTTCAGTTTTTACAGTTAGCTGTAGATACACTTGAAAAGGAAAACAAACAAAAAAACCCCCAAACCAGTGGGTGGGTTGAATGTTGACAATGGCACTGTGCAGTGGGAGTGTGATCTGCCTAATGCTGCAGAGCAGAGCAGCCCCTCAGTTCCCAGCCCCTTCCTGGGCAGCAGGGGCAACGCTTCCCCCAGAAGTTAAAGCCATGTGTCTCGTTCTGAGAGAGGCTTCTTCATAAAAAGGGAGGAAAAACTGATTGTCCGATCCACAGAAGGGGAAAAAACCACACAAGGGGATAAATTATGGGAATTAAAATGGGCAGATAGATTTCTACAGCTGGTGTATGTAAAAATCTGCTCCTGGTAGACTTGAGCTGTGTCATTTTAGATGCATTTCTCCAACCCACGTAAATATTCCTGTCAAAAAATCAAATCTGGAAAAGAAGGAAATTTCATTTTTCATCAAAGCTCTACAGTGATCTCGTTATTAAAAACAGAGGAAAAAGATATATCAGGAAGGCAAAGCAGTTGCAGCCACATAGTTGTTTTCAATAATCCAGTGAGTCACTACATAGAAGAGCCTTTCATTTCTCCCTGTGGTTCAGACAAAATTGTTTATTAAAATTTTGGTGCATTATTTAAAATTAAAAAAAAAAAAAAAAGGAAATTGTACCTCTTTATTTCAAAGACCGTTGCAATAAAAATTCAGATTATTCAAATTTATCCAAGTGCATTTTATAAGGCAGTAAGCACAGCAATTTTTTCCTCATACCACGAGATATTCCCTGGCTTTTCCATCTCATTCTTAGTCATACATAAGGAAGCTGTTTGCAAGGCATTGCTACAGGGAGAAAAATATATTATAGAAATGAAAACTTGATCTAGCCAATGGCTGGATTTGCAATGAAAGACCTAAGTGGAAGGTAAACAGCAGCCTAATGTAATACTTTAAAAGCATATTATTATCCATCACTTATTGAAAAGTGATGTATAATAGCTGCAAAGGGGATCTGCACTTCAGATCTTCACCCATGCAGAGGTGTGGGATAGAGGCTAATTGCATATGTAGCTAAAATGCACACTGAGCAGCCAGAACAGACAAATACCAATATTTAAGATATTTCACTTTTTTTAAATCACAAGGTCATGAACTTGCATTTTGTTTTTGTTTCTTTTTCCCCAGGAAATTGGACAGGAGGCTGGCTGAAAGTGTACCAGTGCTCTACAGGGATTTCTTGTGCCTTTTCAAGGAAGGATTTGCTGTGTTCTAGAATGTGTAAATATTGTTTGGGGCTTGTTTTGTTTTGTTTTGTTTTTTATCTCAAGTGCTTGCCAAGGAAATTGAACTGTACAAACATAATTAGCCAGGGGCTGAACATTTAATCTTAAATTCTGAGTCTTCATTAAGTCTTAATTTAAAAACCTTAGGAGGGAAGCTTGCAACTATTCCTGTTCACGAGGATGGATGGAATTTGTGGCAGGTTTTTATGGCAGAAGAGGGAAATCACTCGAATGGGGAAAGCTCAGAAAACTGTGTTGAAGCCAGTCAGGGGTCCAGTGGTCATGTCATGGATAATGGGACAAGATCTGGATTCAAATCACCTTTTTTGTGGTCAAAGCAGGCCGTGGTGGGTGGGGCTCTGGGCATCCTGGTCTGGTGGAAGGTGTTTTGGGGTCGGGATCAGATGGGATTTCAGGTCCCTTCCAACCCAGACCCTTCTGTGGCCAGGAATTTAAGAAGGTGCTGTGGGAGAACTGGAAGGCTTGTGAGGTGAAAAAACGACAGCTTTCCCTTTGTGTGAGAGTTATTCCAAATCAGAACAAGGTGTTTGGGGATAGGGCTTTTTCCCCTCCATGGGTGATCTTTCAATGGCATTGTCATTTTTATCTGAAAAAGGGACAATTTCTGAATTTCAATCGGTTTTAGTCTATCAAAATAAACTGCTAGTACCTTTTATTTTTATCTTAATTTACTGAGAAAAATTTCTACACTAGGCATGATAGGGAAAAATACTGGAGGGAGAAAAATTAAATAAAACAAATCCTTTTATTCCCTTCTGCAAGTATTTTTATAAGCTGGGAAGCCGTGGAGAAATGTGAAAGTGCTGTGATTTCTCCTACACCTTCCTTTGCCCTTTTTCAGTGATAAGAGCTATCAAATGACATCTTTGTGAAGAACATGCCAGACCCTCTGCACGTTGAAAAAAGTCCAACAAGCAGCAGCATTAATTCCTGTGAGTGTTCATGCCAAATCTTATTTTGTGTTGTCGGGGGGGTGGGACCTTTGTCATAATTTGAAGTAGCCCTCTTTTTTTTTTCCTGATTGCCAAATATTCAGAAAAGCCAGTAACAGAGGTTAAAAATAAATATGAAAATCCATTTTAAACCTTAATAACAATATTTACACAGTACCTAATACTTGCTGAAAGTTTCTTTTTCTGGTGCATGCTTCTAAGAAATAAAGTAGCGCAAGAAGAGAGCATTCACCTTGCAAATGGCTGGATTCCAGGAATGAAGAAGGGGAAAAAAAAAGGGAAAATTTGGGCAGAGGTTTGCGTGGCTGCCTGCAGACAAGGTGCCCCCCTGGCCTGCTGCCTGCTCCCGGCCTGCCAGTGGAAGTTTTGCCCTTGCCTTGGCTTCGTGCCGCCGATCCCACTGGGGAAGGCAAGGAGGGCTGTCCTGCATGGAAAAGCACCCCCATGGCAGCTGCCTGCCAAGCAGTGCCCACACCCCCAGGTACCACCTCTGCCCCTGCTTTTGCCACTTGGATGAGGACAAGCGAGTCCAATCCTTGAGTTTGTAAGGAGTTGGGTTGTAAATCCTCCTTGGTGCAGCCTGCTCAGTTATTGAGTGCTTCCGCTCACCTCGGCAGCTTCACGACTCCTACAGATACGTGGAAAATTTAGAATAACAGAGCTATTTCACATGGCAACAACGACCTGGAAGGATCTGACTGGTGCAGTTCCTACAAATCAATCCGGTGTGAGCTTCTAAGCCAATGGGCTGGTCCCCAGTGAGCGACCAACATCTCGTCCTGGGCGTGTTAACAGCAAAGCTCGAAATAATGGTGACTTCTGGAAACCAATTTTGATAACCAGACTCTATTTGTAAGGTATTTAGAGCTAATAAAGCTACTGTGGTCTTGGGAGTGCCCTTTTCCTTGAGCACAATGGGAAGCTCTTCTTGTCAGGATTGCTATAGAAACAATGAATTATCAGGCAAACGGGACCATCCAGCCAATTGTGCCAGACGGGGGATGTGTGCTGATAACGCGGCAGCGTTAATTTGCTCTGCTTTGCTGTAAGCAGAGCTTGCATTGCCTATAGAAATGTAAAGAGGCAGGTGAGCTGGAGTGTCTATTATTTATAGACACAGTTTGTGCTGTATAAATGAATTTTTCATAGGAAGACTTTTTAGAGAAAAAAAAAAGCTTGAGAAACTGCTTGGTAAATAATTATGGCTGGGAGCTTCAAATGTGCTTTGAAGAATGGGTGGGCATCCCTTAGTCCCCCTTAAAATTTTTCAGGTGCAACCCTGAACCTGTTTAAAGAGTGGAGTGCTTTGACCATGTGGGGAGTACCCCAGCCCCATTGCTGACATCCTTTAGCAGGATAATGCTGAACCATGGCTGGTATTGCCTTGTGTCATCTTGCAAAACTGAGTCGCCCATAAGCAAATGCAGATATTATGAATATGTTTGATGTGCTTGTACTGTATGGAGTGAGAAGTCAGCACCAGACTGAAGTATGATCCAAGAAGAAGAAGAAGAAAGAAACAGAAACTCCTTGGTATCAAGTGGGTAACCTCTATGTTTTCTTTATTGCATTTTGCTCAATGCCACTTGGGAGGATGTTCCTCTATTTTTAAAAAGGAAGAAGACATGAAATATGGCAGGAAATCATTGAGCTGAGAGGAGTTTGGCTTCAGATGTGAGACACACCACCAGGATCACAGGGAAGGTAGGGGAGAGGTGGGAAAGAAGGATGAGTGAGAGAGGACTAGGCAAGAGAATGCTGGATTTGGATATCAGATAGGAGTTGGGAAGAAAAACAAAACCGCCCATGTTTTTGCACGTAGGTGACAGGAAAAACACTGCATCTTCTGCTGGGCTGAATGAGGGTGGTGAGGCACTGGCACAGGTTTCCCAGAGAAGTGGTGGATGCACCAGCCCTGGAAACATTCAGGGTCAGGTTGGATGGGCTTCTAGGCAACCTGATCTAGTTGAAAATGTCCCTGCTCATTGCAGGGGGCTTGAAAGGACATTTAAATCCAACCCATACTATTGTATGATTCTGTGAAATGTGAGGCCCCTGAAAAGGAGTTTGATATATACAGGAGGACCAAAAAAAAAAAAAAAAAAAGAAAACAATATGTTACTCTAATTTAGAGTGGACAACATAGGCCTGTTTTAGGACTCTTAAAATAACTGAGAGTGTACTTAAATCTTTTTGCTATGAATGAGATACAAACCCTACTAAAACCCAAGTGCGGTCTAAAATGTTTTCTTGAGATCAGCCTTTAGTTACAGAAAATACAATTAGAAAGCCTGCATTGTATTGGCTGCTGCTGCAATTTTGTCTTTATATTTTTTCTATTATCTAATTGGGTGGCTTCTTTCAGGTTCCCAGAGTACTCTTCTTTGTGCTTCAGGGGAATTTTTGTTACTCCTCAAACAATAATTCTGAAAAAAAACCCCAAGATACACACAAAAAAAGAGACAAAGTAGTGCATTGCAGCACCCCACAATGGGCCCAGTGTTGATGCTGGATTAAGTGTCCCCGGTGAATGGCTGAGCTCACATCTCTGCCTGCCTGGAGCTCCACTCTGCTCTGCCTCTGGGGTTATGATATCATCTCTGAAGGGCTGCAAACACAGCTGAGCTCCACACTGCTCCCATTGTGGGTCCCACTTCTCAAAACGTGGAGCAGAGTACCCATGGAGGAGGTGGGGACACCTCCATGCCACTCCTTCTCCCCACAGATGTTCACCACAGCTGTCTGCAAAGGCCATGGACTCCCAAAGAGCTGTGCACATATGGAGCCTGTATTTATTGTTCTGCTTCTCCAGGTGTGAACTGAAAAGCTTGCACCTATAAAGAAACCCCCATAATTGTCTTGACATAATTGTCTTTACTTGCCCACTTTGAGGTGGGCAAATAAATATTTCCAAGGGTCTCAGCTGTCTGCAGGTGAGAAGTCATCTATTTCTTGCACAAGCTTTCTTCTTGCACAGGCTTTTGGCTGCTTGTCACGTGTGAGGCTGTGCTGGCAGGCAGGAGGATGGCCAACTGAGAGTTTCTCTCCCACCAAGTGTTTGTATTTGTTTCAGGGTTGCCCACTCTGTGCAGAGATGCCTGCTTCCAGCTTTGTGCTCGCTGGCACGTGTTGCCTAATGGACCAGGGCGTCTCGTTCAGCACGGCTGACAAGGGGCATCTCTGTCACCACAGCTGACACACGCTTGCTTTGTTAAATGCCATGAGATGCTGCAGTGCAAGGCACAACTTCTGCCATGCTTGCAGCTAAACAATTTACTACTGTGCTGCACACATCCTTCTCTGGTCCAGCGAGCAGGAGGGCCTGGAGCTGGTTAGATGTGTCCCAGCTTGGCCAGCTCTGTCCCCTCAGAGGTTGCAAGGAGCAGTGGAAACAAAGTGAGGTGTTACCTAATGTCCTTCGTGTAGGGCATTCAAACCTACCCTGCCTGACATGTCCCAAAGTGCCTGCTGAAGTTCAGCCCCGTGTGGCATTTTCTGCTCTGCTACAGAAGCTGCTCCAGCCCTCCTGTCTCTGCACCATCCTGGGTGCAAGCAAAGCCAGGGGTTTGGAATGCATGTGGTTCTGGCTGCAAAGTGCAGTATTTTCTGCAGATCAAATGCTCATCAGCGACTGGGAACACAACCAAGGAGGTTGGGGAGGAGAGGAGGAAGCCACACTTGATCCCACAGAAACCACAAACCTAATTTCACACCGAGGCAATTAGCCAGCACACATTTGGTTAGGGTGGCTGTGCTTTGTAAAATGTGACCTTCTAATGAGCTGGGGAGGTGGATCTGAATTTCTGCTAGTCTACACTGGCAAAGGGAAACCACCAGCAGTAAATTATCATCAGGAGAGGGGAGCAGGGGTGAAGTGGCCCTCAAAACCATCTCTGTGCACTTCCAAGTCCTGCTTTGCAGGGCAGGATTGTGTCCCTGACTCTGTGCCATCACAGCCTCCCTCCCAAAGCCACCAGGATGCTGCAGCATCCTTGGCTGGGCAGTGCTGACTCAGGCACAGGGTCCCGTGCCTGCTCCCTGGCACTGCTGTCCCCCAGATATTTCACAGCCAGATATAAAAATCCCTGAGTTAGGCGCTTGTGGCTGTGCTCCCTGCAAGGGGAAGCAGTAAAAGGCTGATTTATGCTCTGAACCACAAAAGCCTTTTATTGCTGCTTTCTTTTTTTTAACGTAACTGTCTTGCCCTTAAATGTCTAATCCCTTTCTAACAGTCCTGTGGCAGTGGCAGGGCTCTCCACGGGTTAAAGGCAGCGTTTTTCAAGAGGATCAAGTTGTCCACCAGGTCCCCAAAGCCCCTCTTGCCCTGGCACAGCAAGGGAGGAGGGCAGCAGTAAGCTATGTGCTGCCAGCATGGTCCACCACATTCTGCCAGCCCTCAGCTTTCTGGGGCTGTTGGAGAGTTATTCCATCACTTGGAGTATTCCCTGACAGTCCAGGGCACTGCTGCTCCTTCAGGGGAGAATAAAAACCCCAAGCTGATCTAACAGAAGCAGGGATTTAGGAGTTTGACTCCAGGCATATATATTTAAAGACATTGCCCAATTATTTCTTCATTTTTATTAATTACTATTAGTCATTTATGGCCCCTTTTAAATTCAACTTCTCAAGAAAAATATTGCTTTAGAAAAAAAAAAAGAAAAGGGAAAGTCATTTCATGAACAATTAGCAAAAGCTACAGCTGCACCATAAAAGAGAAATACTGGGGAGGGGGGGAAGAATATTTCAAATTGACTGGGCATGCAAGTTGTTGAATGGATGGAAAGCCAGCTGAGATCCTAAGGAAGGGGTGATGCTGGAGAGGGGCAAAAGTACACGGTGTGGCATTGCTTGGTTCATTGTCAGGCCTGCTGTTAATTACTGGCTTTATTAATGATTTGGAAGCGATAAGAAGTGTTAATTGCATCAGAAAATGATACTACATTGGGAAGAGCTGAAAGCAGAGGTGAGAGCAGAAGAAAGAGTAGCGAGAGAGGCAGGGAGGGCTGAGGGGTGTAAGAAGGATTTGATTTCGTTCAGGCTCTGGGGGCTTTTCTACAGTTTCCCCCAGTAAAAGAGCACCAATAATGTTTGTGGACAAGGAAGGGGCCCAAAGAGGTCAGACAGGAGGGTTTGGTTTGAAGCAAGAACCATGGAGACCCTTCCTGTTACCCTCAAGGGAGGAACAGAGACTTGGATGTGGTGGAAGGCAGGCAGAGTCCCAGAGGCAGGCACAACAAAACTGACCAGCATGGAGTGACAGCTGACTTGAGAAGACCCCAGACAGTACAGAGTGTGTTTAAAAGAAAACACTAAAAAGGCAATACATTGCTCTGCCTGCTGTGCAGCCAAACTGAAGGAAGGGGGAAAACAGAACCCAGACTAACGTAGAAATTGCATTTAATGGTCATATCGAGAAGCCATAGGACAAAATCAAGGGAGTAAGCTGCCACAAGCTGTTAAGGAGGAAACCCTCTGCCCACCGGATGCCAGTGTTGCCCAACATTAAATCACATGGAGAAAACTCCTCTGGCAAGAGAATATTTGGTGCTTAAAGACACCCATCACTCCAGCTACCCAAACACATTCAAAAACGCACTCGCAACTTCCTTGGTGGCACAGTTAAATCCATTTGCAACTCATCATTCTGGAGGTAGGCGAAGGTGACAAAGCCAAGGACGAAGCACTGTGTAAAATTTTACTTTTACTGAGCGGGCCCTAAAGAAGCCCGAGCAGAGTTTTATTGCGCGGCTCCTCGGGCTGACAGTCTCCATTAACCATCGGTTAATACTGCAGCGTCAGAGCAAACCCAGAGTCGCAGCCCTGTGCTGTTAGAAAGTGTCCTTCAATCCAGCAAGAGACCTCGGGGTGAGAATATTTTGCATGAAGAGCCACTGGTGTAAGAGCTGAGCCTCTCAGCTCTGCATTGCAGTCAGCGTGTCGTGTGCCATCCCTCCACGCCACAAATAAATCTACAATTTCTCAGCTGGGTGCCTTTGGAAGCCACATACTAATACGCTTATATGGGAAGAGAGACCAGGCAAGGTTCAAATAAAGAGCTCATGTAATAAATAAACATGAGGTCAGTATGGGAACAGCAATAATTGCTTTGTATGACAAGATTTGCATAGCAAACATTTGTGATTAATGTACAGCCGGCGTCAGGTAAGGAGCCTTCGCTATCGTTGCTCCATCTGCACCTTCCAATCTAGAAGGTGCAGCAGCTCCAGCCAGAGCAATTAGTCACTGTTTACTGAGAGGCAGATCGAGCAAAATTTTTCTAGTTCAATATTTGAGCGAGTTTCGCCTCACAGCCTCCTGTTGGATCCATTTCTGCTCCAGGCAGGGATCGCGCTTCCTTCCTGGGGGTGCCAAGGACGGATGATCAGCACTGCTGCTCATCTGCTCAGCAAGGGCACGGGCTGGCTCCCAGCCTCTCCTGCTGGCCTCACCCAGGTGCTGTTCTCAGGGAAAACCCTAAGGAAGAGGCTGAACGTGTCAAGGCTCTGTTTCCCGGCTGCCTTTTCTTTCCCCTGCCTCTGCCTGCCAGTTTCACTGCCCCTCTGCCACCGCTGATGTGGGCAGTGGGATGCAGCACCGAGGGCAACGACACCTCCTTCTTCACAGCCTCCTTTCTGCAAAGCCTGGCTAATTTATTCCAGCTAAACTTTCAGCTCTTTGGCCAAACAGCCATAATCCAACTCGAAATACTGTCTTGGTTTGGGGATTTTTTTTCTTTTTCTTTTTAAATGCATGCAAACCTCTGGCTTCCCTGGAAAGGAGGCAGTTTGGCTGGAGGGACTAGGGTTATTCTTCTGAGGTTAATTCCTATGGGAAAACCATTCCACTGGAGCTGGTCGGAGGGAAGGCACTTGCTGCTGCAGTCTCCACTTTATCTGCTTGGGGGTGCCAGGGAAAGCTGTTAGCATCACTGGGAAGCCATTCCAAGAAGTACTGCACAGAACAGCTGGAAAGGCATAAGGAAAGCTGGTGAGATCCAGAAGGGCTTGACCAGGGTGAGCAGGCTTCAAAACCTAGGGCACACATTTTGGGGGCACGAAGCGAAGAATTGAAGGTGTTTTTCTCTCGTGCACTTGCAGAGTTCAGTTGTGACTGAGGATGCCAATCAGCTCATCAAGAGTGATAAATGGAGGCTGCTATCTCCCATCTCTGATGAGATGTTGAGATTTTCAGTCTTTTGCTTTCCAAGACAAGTCTTGATGAGACTCTGGTCCCCTGGACCTGTTAGGGAGGATGTCTGTGTTGGCATTTCACCTTTGTGCTGGGGTGGGTGGTAGTGAGGGGGATGCTGGGCTGATGCTTGCAGGACACTGGCACTGCAGCTGTCCCCGCCTGAGAGCATCTAGGAGGTGACACCAGGCTGGCAGGGGACATCAAGGAGGGGATGCATTGGTGGGAGATGCCATTACACCTCTGTGCCCCACAGTTTCAGGTAGGCTGGAAAACGCGACTCTCATCAGCTGCTTCAGTGCCAAGTCCACCCACTACCACACTGAGGAGTGATCTCCAAGGTGCTGCCAACCTGCCCTACTGCCCTTAAAACCTCTCTCCATCCTTTCCAGCCCTTCCACCCTAAAGCTTCCCAAATTCCTCGGCTGAGCGCTGGGAATCCCTACACTCACCTTGGTGCTGAGGGTGCAGGCGGAGCTCTCATCTCTGCATGAGGGGCATGAGCATTCACGGCAGCGTGTGTTTTGGGGCAGAACCCAGGCAGGAAAGTGACATGCCGTGTCCTTGTCCGGATCAGGCGTACGGCGGGGTCCCACAGCGGACAGGAGCCCAGGATGCTCCTCACACCTCACCTGCGGCCGCCGCTGGGACGGGCCGAGCCCGCACTGGGGCTCTGCTATTTCGGGGGGGCTGTGTCGGGAGGTGTCCCTGTGCCCCGGAGTAGGGTCACTCCCCGTGCCACCTCACGGCGGAGCTCCCTGGTGGTGCCGCTCCCGGCGGTGCTGCCGCGGCCGGCCCTCACGCAGGGCCCGGGGCGCGCACCTGCCCCTCAGGCTGGGCGGGGCGGGGACACAAGGCGGGAGCGGCTCGCGCACACGGGCGCGCGCGGCTCCGCACCTGCGGGACCTCCGTGTGGGGAGGGGGGGGGGGGGGGGTGTTCGGGGCGGTCCCGCGCGGCGCCGGCCCCCGCCCGCCCCCTCGCTCCGTCCCGCCGCTCCTCCTCCCTCACCCCCCTCGCTCCTTCCTCCTCCTCCTCCTCTTCCTCGTCGCGCTCCCGCCGCTCCGCTCCGCGCGTGCTGGCGGCGCAGCGCCCCGCGGCCCGGCAGCGGCGCGGCCGCCCCGTCGGCGCCGCGGCGCGCCCGCGGAGGGGCGGCGCTGGGGGCGGCGGCTCGGCGGCGGCAACTTTTGGGAGCCGGCGGCGGCAGCGCGGAGGCTGCGCGGGGGATGGCGGCGGCCAGGCAGCGGCGGCGCTGAGGCAGCGGCGGCGGCGCGATGCCGGCGGCGGCCGGGGGGTTGCTGTGGTGGAGCTGCTGCGTGCTGGCGGCGGCGGCCGGGGCCCCGCGGGCCGCCGCGGCGGCGCAGGCAGGTGGGTGAGCGGCCGGAGCGGCGCGGCACAGCCGGCGGAGCGGCGCCTTCCCCACAACTTCTCGGTGTCCCGGTGCCCGGCGCGGGGTGCGGGAGTTCGTGCGGGTCCCGCGGAGCGGCGGCGGCCAGAGGGCGACAACCCCCCGCGGGAAGCGGAGCGGAGCGGGCGGTCGCGGATCGCCCGCGCGGCAGCGCTCCGTGTCCCCGCTCCGTGTCCCCGCCCGGCCCCGGGGCCGCCCTTGCCGGGGGAGCCCCGGGCGGGCTCCGTTCGTGTCCCCGCAGGTGCCGCTGCCGTCCCGACGGGGCTGCGCTCCCGAACTTGGCGTCGCGGCGCGCCGGGCGGACGCGGCAGCGTTCGTGCCCCGTACACCTGTGCGTTCGTGTGCGCCGCTCGTCCCGGCCCCCAGCGTCAACACCGGGCCGAGGTGTTCGCGCACGGGGGAGGGCGAGCGGGCGGCTTGGAAGTTAACGCTGGAAAAGGCGCTTTTTCCTCCGGCAGGGTCTGCCCGGAATTTTTAACTTTCTGGAGGGAAACTTGCAGCGTTGGCTTGAATTTTGTTTTCCTCTTGGCATCCGAGCGGCTCTTTCTTGCCGCCGTAGTACGAGCTGTGCCGGCTCAGTCGCCCGGGGAGGGCACGGGCATCGCCCCCCGCTGCATCGCCCCTTTGCTGTGAATAAAACATTAAAAGGAAATTTCTTCAGTCTTTGTAACTTCGCTTTCTTTTTTTTTTTTTCCCTTCCCTCCCCGGTGATGCAAAATTTATGCTGTTTGGGCGGTATTGGTGCAACAGCTCCTCGTTCTCACAATTTAGTTTATATTTTGGGGCTTTATGTAACAGAGAGAAGGAAGGATACGTTTGGTGAGAAGCGAAAGGAGCGTTTCTTGGCTTTGCCTGCCTGATTGGGCTTTGAAGGCGGTTTTTGATCTTGGGATGCAGTTTACTTTCTCGCTGTGCGATTGTTTCCTAACCCTGGAAATCGGGAGGGGTGAAATGCTGGGCTGCTGCTTTCTTTTGTATATTCTCTTCCTGCGGTTTGAATCGGTAAATCCCCGCTGAAGAAGAATGGCACTCCTCGTTTCACAGACGCTGCTTCTCTACCTTTTTGCCTGCCTCCCTGTTTACACGCAGCCTGACTGTTCGCCTCACTTGATACTTTCCTGTCTCACACTTTTCCCGTAGCCTGCCCCGGTTTTGGGCGGCAGCCGTCCCCACTGGGATGCTCCCGTGTTCTCCAGCAATCCTTCCCACCGCTCGGACCGGGCTGCTGGCGTGGACGATCACAAAAGACTCTCCATTGCTGGATTTATACCCCAGTGAAAATAAAAAGCATCGGTCCAGGGTTGCTCGCCTGCCTTCCTGTCGCCTCTGGGGAAGCCTCCCGGATCTGTGCCGCTGAAAATCCTCTGTGCCCTGCACTGTGCAAAAACAGAAAATCCGTTTATTAAAATAGAAGGGTTGGAGTGACATTTCCTATTTGGAGGGGTTTAGGCACTGCTGTGGGCACTGGCAGCTAGTAATGATTGAGCCTTGCTACTTGGTGTTGGCTGGAATAGCAAGGCAGGCTGGACAGGGAGCCGTGATTTGCAAGTATTTTGGACCCCCCCAGAATTTGGGCTCTCTTGGCTTTGGGGGGTAATAGGATGGGTCTCTGGCTGCTGCCCTCATTTTCAGTGCATCGAGAGAGATGGTGATGCCGTTGCTCGTGCAAGCAAGCTGTTGGCCAAACTTTTGATTTCATTATCGTGTGTGTAAATATGTAAACACGTTGGGGTTTTCTGATTTCTTCTGTCTCCGTGCTTGGGCATATAATGTTTGCAGTGCACAGCTCAGTCGGGGTCACGTGAGCCAAACAGCTTGGGCTGTTACCTGGAAGCTGGCGAGTCTTTGTTCTGCTCGAAAATAGCTGATAAATTAACTCCATTTTCTGATATGTGGGGTTGGTGAGTTGTTAAATAATTACAGCCAAATTAACTTAGTCCCGTTTGAAGTATTCAGCTGCTCTGCGAGTAATTGTACTTCAAATATTTTTGCAGTTCATTTTTTCTTTTTTTTTTTAATTTTTTTTTTTTTTTTATTTATCAGTGAGCGCCGTGTTCAGGCTGATGTATGGGCAGTCTTTAATTTCATGTCTTTACTCCTCTCTGGGCCATGTCGGATGGGACATGGCACACTCCTTCAGAGAGATGCAGCTCCTCTCCTTTGCTACAGCCCTCCTTGGCACCTCTCCCGTTTATCCCGCCACCGTGTCTATTTGATGGTTAAAATTAGGCTGAGCTCTGAGTGCCTTTGCCAAGGCACGATAAATATTGACTGGGAGTTTCAGCCCCTCACTGCCATAGAGGGCCTGGCCCTGCACGGGGGTCGTTCCATCTGGGCCTTTCACCGAAGGGCAGCGGGTGCTCTTGTGTGCTCAGCACCCTCCTGGTGTCACACAGCCCTGCAGGTGTCCGAGGGGACATCTCTGCATGGGAGCCAGGGCAGCCTGCTGCTGTCCCTGCGTGTCCCCTGGGAGCACTGCCAGCCAGCCTTGCTGCAGGGCAGAGGAGCCTGGTTCTGGTGCCGCTCTTGGGGCATCCCCAGGGATCCTGGGGCAGCTCCAGCCCGGAGTTGCACCACGCAGGCTCTGTGCCTGCACCTGCCCTGCCGTGACTGTCACTGCTGCCTGCCCCAGTGACTGAGATGTGACTTTGCTTTAAAAAAAAAAAAGAGATGGTAATTGATGTTTATGTGTATGGAATTTGGCACTAGGAGCTGTGCTTGTAATTAACATGAAAACAGTAATAATAAGGACCTGAAATACATGCCTTATGAGTAAAGTAAATGAGACTTGGCAGTAGCAGCTCACGAAGGGGGAAGCCTCTCCTGAGCCTGCACGGTACTGAAGTGGGATGGGAAGCAGAGAAAGGCACGTTTGGTCCGTGGCAGCAAAGGGCCCAGTGCCCTGTGGGCACTCCTGGCTGAGCCCCAAGTGCTGCCTTGCCCTCCTGACCGTAATGCCGACTTGTTCTGAAATGTGCCTTCAGTTTCCTAGCAGGGCATTAGCCACACACCTTAATGGAATTAATGATTATTCTACTTTTCAGGGGGTTTTAGTTCGGTTGGTTTTTTTGTTGTTTTGTTTTTCAGTTTAATTTCAGCAAACCGCAGCACGTTGGCTGGAGGCGCAGCCTGTGATCCAGAGCCTGCACATCTTACAAAGGCTTTTGGAGAAACCTTTCTGTGGGTCACTGGTCAGAGCTGGGGAGCTGCTGGGTTGGGAGCTGAGCATTTCCTGGGCGGTGATGGTGGGGCTTGCAGAGTGGCCAGCCCGCAGCCTGGCTCTGTGAGCATCTCTAGATGGCAGCAGCCCCCAGGAGCTCCCGGCATGAGGACGAACTGCCCGGAGCTGGGGCTGTGATTTCCCAGGCTCTGGTCCTCCTGCTCAGCTCTCCTCCACACCCCCTTCCCAGGCCAAGGAGCAGCTTTTCAGGTGGCTGATGGGGAACCAGCCATCCCTGGAGTCCTGTCCCCAACTCTTGTGCCCCTGCAGGTGTGACAGGGGAGGTGTAGGAGCACACTGGGAGAGTGACCCAAACACTGAAGTGCTTTATATGAGCAGCCAGAGGAGCTCAGTGACTTGGTCTGGATGACTCGTTAAGATAAACAGTGAGTTGGTACCAAACCAATGATTGGGTGCTGAAGGTGAATGAGTTCAAATTGGGAATAAAGTGCTTGGTCCTAATAGTGTAGGAACTGTTTTGATAACCTAGGACAGAAAACAGAAGACACACAGTCAGTCAGCAGCATGGGCTCAGATCAGGTGGTCCTTCTGCTGTATATATACTTGCTCAAAAAGATGATGTAGCCCAAAGGTTTCATTTCTTTTTTGTGTTTTTGTATGGCAACAACCCCCTCCTGATTTCCTTGGGACAGTAAGGGTGGGCCACTGCATGGTGGTTGGTGTGGGCAATAGGATGGTTCCTTGGAAGCTTCTGAACTTTGTGTCCTGCCTGTGCAGACTGGGGTTTAGTGCTGTGCAATCAGGCACTTATGCTGTTAAAACCACGGGCAAGTGATGGCAGCTCCGTGGAAACAGCTAAGCCAGGTCTGCCCTTGTGTGCTCTACACACTCTCAATGCACTGAGGCAATTTTGCTGGGAAAGGAGAGGGGCTGGTTCCTGGGATTTGGTTTTTACTGTGGCAGGAGCGAAGGCAGGATGAGGTGAGTGCAGCCGGGCTGTTTCTCGTGAATCACATGTGTGCTGACAAGTCCTCGGGGTGTGCAACAGGCTCTGATTTTCACTGACTTAAAGGGTTTGCTTTTGCGAACAAGTGCAGGCTGCTGGTGGATTTTATGTGTGCCCACGTAGCCAAAGCTGAATTATCCCATGGGAGTACTCAATCTGCCAGAGAGATTCATCATTTCAGCAACTTTAGTTAATGTTTGTTTAGTGACTTCTTGTTTTGGAGGAGCAGTTTAAGCCGTGCTCGGTGGCAGTTCCCTTGTGATGAGCTGTGTGTCCACGTGATGAATGGTCTCATTTCTACTGTCCGCTACCTCTGCTGGGCATATGGGCACATGCCAAGCCTCCTGAAGTCTTTGAACAGCTGCTGCTATATATATCTCCTTATTTTCTTTTTTTTCCCCCAGCCTGCCAGGGAAACTTGTCCTTCTTCCCACTTTGTATAAAGGGTGTGCAAAGTCCAGGGCAGATGAATATTTGCTCGTGCATCAGTGATTCGTGAGGGTCTGATGTTGGCTGATGTTTGGGCAGCAAAGTCAATAATTCAAACTGCAGGAGCACATACTGGTCACACCATAAGCTTGTACTGCATACCAAGAATAGAAATATATATGAGGAATAGAAATTTATACTGCAAAGAGTATAAAATATATTTTTCTTTTCTGGTGGTAACTGCTTTTTGTTTCCATGCCTGAAGCATATAAACTCTAGCTTTTGACAAAGGAGGAGGTAGGAAAATCAAGTAAATAAAAGGCAAAGTAAGCCTCAGACTTTGAGCAGATACAGTTCTTTTTGAACTATAAAAAAATGATCAGTCATTGTATAAGTGTTCCTGTAAAGTCCTTTTTAGTGACTTCTAAGATTATACTCATGCTATGTTCAGCTCCTTTCTCTCCCAATGTCTGTGCAGCTCCACGTACAATAACTGAATGGGCATTTATAGCTTGATCTTTCCTAATCTCCTAATAAGTCAGCAGTGCAACGTGGGCTCTTGTCACATGGTGACATGCTCCTGTGTCTCATCACCAGCTGCTGTTGAGCTTACAGAAATACAGAGCTTGCAGAAATCTTCCAAAATCTCACTGGGGACCACCCTGAGCTCAGAGCAGCGCTGGCTGTGATACCAGAGCCTGAGCTGCCCCATGGTCTCCCTTCTAGGCTGAGTTCCCAGAGGAACTGAGGAGGAAGCTGGGACGTGCTGTTGATGGGTTTTAAATTCATGTGCAGAGGCTACTGTGGCACTGCAGGGCATTTTGTGACCCTTTGCCTGCAGCTGCCTGACTAAACTGCCTAATAAATGTCTATTAAATAGAGTTGTGATACCTGACCTCTCTCTTTTTCTCACCCCTCCCAGTTGTGATTCATGTAGGAAATGGATCGTGCCAGAGGGAGGTTGAGTAAAAAAGCTTGCATGCTGTAAGAAAGAAAAAACCAAAACAAAACCCCCTTCTGAACAAAGCTGGGTTATGAAAAAGTTGGAAAAGCCCCAAACTGTGAAAGAGTGGCCCAGCCTTGGCTGTAGCATTGCTGTGAGAGCAGGACATGCTCATCTCCCGGGTGGGTGATGATACATTGGATAAAGATCTGAAAGCTATGTCTGTCTTACTGACTTGAGCTGTGGCTTGGCTCCTTCTGCTCCACTGAGACTCTCCAAATGGTGCTTCCATGCCTTTGTCTCCTCTTTTCCCAAGAAAGCCTCTCCTAGGGGGCAGGCACCTCTCCAGTGCTGTCTCTTGCTGAGGTCCCTGAGCAGATATTGCAGATGTGCTTGCACACTTTGCATTTCAGCACGTGCTTAAATAACCTTGGTGTGCAGAGCTGAATGTGCAGGGAAGAGATTTGTGGAGGTGTCTGGCTCATTTCAAGCCCTGTGAGCTGCTGAGGACCTTCTCCTCTGGACATGGCTCCTGTGGTGGGAGCTGCTATGGGCAGGTTGGAGCTGCTTTGGTGCACGCACAGGAAGCAAAACCATTACACTTAACTTGATACATATCCCAATGTTCAATTTCCATTAATTGAAATTACGTTGAAATATTGAACGTTTTAAACATAAAAGTTTATGTACCGTGGTTAGTATGCTAATGGAATATTTTAGTAGTCTTTTAAGGTTAATGTCGCAGCCAGATGCAACGATAAGCATTTGTTCCTAAGAATTATTTTGCTTTAACCCCTTTTTCCAAGATTGTCCATATTCTGGTGAGTGTTCATCGGCTGTGCTGTGCCTGCCAGCCAGCTGTCATTTTAAGGTGGTCTTTTTGTCATCCAATCCACTATGCAAAGTTGAATTGTAGTTATTTTTGCTCATTATCTTTGGCAGTAAAAATGTATTTATCTAAATTTAAATTGCTGTTTGCTGAGGATATGTGACAGTATTTAGAATTCAGTATTATTTTATTATCTCTTTGAAAGGATAAAAAAAGGCTCATTTATTTCAAGAGATATTTCTGCAAGCATGTAAAAATACCAATGAAGTAGCTAACGTTTTCCAGTTGTTGTTGACTTCAAATTTAGCAACCATTGTCCCTGTTGATATATTTGATGCTCTAAAAATGTACTTGCCATTAAGTAGGAAGCTGAAGTGATTGGTAGGCAGATAATATTCTTCAGTAGCTATTAATATTGCTCAGAGGACATAGGCATTGGAGTGTATGGAAAAAGCCATGGAATTGTGTAGGACGGAGGCAGAAATAATGCACGTAGCTGTTTGATTTGAAAGCCATCCTTCTGTAGCACAGCAGCGCCTGCTGCCTGAATTAGCGCGTTGGGAGCGGGAGAAACCCATCTGCAAACAGAGTGCTGTGCAGCTCCTTTTGTTTAGGAAATTCAGGTTCAATCCCTGCTCTGTCTCTTCTTCCATGAGCTGGCTCAGACCCGGTGCAGCGTTGGGGGATCCCATTCCGTGGGGGGCTTTGGTGCTGGAAGCTGCGAGGTGTTCCTCCCAGAGCCAGCTTAGCTCATGGGAACGAGGGAATTAATAGCCCATTCAGAGAAAATGGAAAATTTCTAAACAAATATCACTCTTCTTTCTTCCTTTGTCTGTTCCTTTAGCCACAGGAGGACTTTGTGCCAGCACTGTGAGTTTCTCCCTGGATTTCTCAGCATCGAGTATTTCTTTGTCTCCTGGAGTTTTGAACTGCTCTTACAATCATGCATGCTCGGATCCTCTGGTGCAACATGTTTTAAACTGCTGCCAGCTCCCGCAGCTGCGTGGCCCTGGTGTCACCTGGGGCCGCACTGTGCATGGGGAAGATCATATTAGAAAAATGTGGAATTATTAGAGCCTATAAATAGTGGTGATAACTTGTACAGCATTTATGTCACCCTCGTGCTGCATAACACACTGAGATCCTGGGCTAGGTTTGTTTCTAGTGTTGCTTCACGTGCCACTGTGAAACTTCATTATATCACGATATAACAAGCAGCTGCTGTGTAAGTCATGTGGTGCCTGCAGCACAGGTGGGGGGTTCTTTCTGGAGCAGCCAGCAACTGTAGTGATGCTTGACATTTTCCCTGCCTTGGTCCAGCTTCTTAGAAAGGAAACAAAATCAGATCTGTGCTGAATGTTTCTGCCTGTCCAAGGGTTTTGGTGTTCAGCTTGAACCTTTAATAAAATTGCTAATAAAAGATTATTTAAGAAGCTTTTACTAGTGGTAGCCAAAGATTGGGGACAGGAGGAGATGGCTTTTTTCTTCCTTCTGTTTTTGGAAGATTAGCAAACAGACTCACACAGTGTTATTTGCTGCAAATTTCTTTATGTTAGTTTAAATGCAATATCTTGGGTTGTGAGACTCTCAGTCTTCACAAAGAGAAGAAGAAAAAAATCTTTAGCTCCTCTGTATGCAGAGAAAAGTCAAAACTCACATAGCTTAAGAAAATGGGGGGAAATTCCAGTGATTGTTTTCATAAGCAATATTTTTAAAACCTTTGGTAGTATTTTACACAGGGGCTGATTGAATCGTGGTTTTGCAGTGCTTTGCAAATATTGCTGGTGAAATTGGCAATGGAAACGTGGCTTCATTAAGACTCAATAGCTTTGGTCCAATTGCTGCCACGACATGTGGTTAAGGCATTAAAATATGTGGGCTATGCCTCATGCTATGGTACAGCAATTACTGGGTAGGTGTCCTTTGATACTGGGAAACAGTCTTGCCAGACTGTTGCTGTCAATTTGGATAATCCCACTCTTGCTGAAGGCCCATGGAAATGAGAGAAAACATGGCAAATAGTGGCTTTTTCCAAAAAAAGACCGTAGAGTGTGTGTGATTTCTGTAGGTCCTGTCTGACCCAGATGGATCCTGTCCTGGTGGGCGTAAACCTTCTGCTCCAGCACTCTGTACCTTGGGCTTTTCCTGTGTTTGAAGTGTCCAGTTTGTTCAGGCTGTGTGAGAAGTGCTGTGCCACTAGCTCCATTTTGGGTTTTTTTTGGATCTAGTCTGACTGGTTTTTTCATTGCTGTGATGAAGTGACATCAGCTCCTGGTACATTCCTGACATCAGTGTTTGGGAGTCCATTTATTTTGGCTTACTGGTGACTGGGTCCTTGTGTTGGGTAGCCCCTGTCAGGTTTAGATTTGTTTGTGTTGCCTTTTGGGGCCAGTGTCAGGTTTTCATTGTTTGTCCTGAGCTTTAATACTGGTGTTTCCCTTAGGCACAGATGGTGTTTCAGTGCTTTATGAGGCACTGCTGCTGCAGGCTGGTGAAGGATGAGCACTGGAGCAATGCCAGCCAGGAGGAGGGATACACTGCTCCCTAGCTTCTTCCTCCTCAGTTTGGCTAGTGCTGATGTGAGCCAAAGTGCCAGGGTTACTTGCAGAAGATCACCAAAGCTCATCTTACATGTGTTCCTTAAACCAGGAGTTGATTAAATTCCCTGAGAATTAGTATGAACTGCAGCATGCCTGTTTTTCTAGGAATATCTGGAATAAACCCCCTGTTTATTCCTGAGGCTTATTCAGTCAGAATAAGCAGGTAAAATAAAGCTTTCCTTGGGACTCATCAGTATAAGGTGCTACAACAACAACATAATTTCTTGATCACACAAGCCTGGCTTAGTAATATTAAGGAGGCTCTGTCTGGGTGCCACACAACACAGGACTTGAGTGTCTTGTGGAGATGTAATAAAGAAAACTATCAGGGAAGGGCAGAGAGAGGAGCAAAAGCCACCTCAGATCCTCTGTGGTTTGGATATAGTTGTGGGGGATGAAATGCATAATGAAAATGCCTGAGGGAATTGGAGTTGCTTTTCCCTGGATCTCTGGGGGAATTGGAGTTGCTTTTCCCTGGATCTCTGGGGGAATTGGAGTTGCTTTTCCCAGGATCTCTGGGGGAATTGGAGTTGCTTTTCCCTGGATCTCTGGGGGAATTGGAGTTGCTTTTCCCTGGATCTTTGGGGGAATTGGAGTTGCTTTGCCCAGGGTCTGTGAGGGAACTGGAGTTGCTTTTCCCAGGGTCTCTGAGGGAATTGGAGTTGCTTTTCCCTGGATCTCTGGGGGAATTGGAGTTGCTTTTCCCTGGATCTCTGGGGGAATTGGAGTTGCTTTTCCCTGGATCTCTGGGGGAATTGGAGTTGCTTTTCCCTGGATCTCTGTGTGTGTGTCTGGAGCTCAGGAACTGTGATATTAACTGTGATATCAAGCCTTCCTGCTGATATGCTTCTAGAGTGAGGTGGCAGTGACTACTTCAGTGGTAGTCTTTGTTTTTAACACCCTAGTTAATTTCATTCCCACCAAGTTTGGGTTTCCAGCAGTATGATTACTTATGGATTTGTAAGTCAGAAATAGCTTTGTAATTGCTATATTCGTTTGCCCTCAGTAGCAACAAGCATCTTAAATTTAATGCGTCATCCACACAGAAAATTGATATTTGGCCAAAACTCGCAGGCTCTGACAGCTCATCTTACAGAGCTTTTGCTTGACATGTAAAATAGAGGCTTGGGGTTGACATGCACAGGAAAATTGACAGTATTTAGGATTATTCCATAAAAGAAAAATACTCCTTACTATTGGCTGAAAATAGTTGAGGATGATTAAATTTAGATAAAAACGTCTCCCTAGAGGTCAGCAATGCGAAGGTCTGCGACATCAACCTCTTGGATCATGTGCAGAAAATCCTGTATCACCTCATAATTCAATGCTGGATTTTGCTTTATCTTCAGGATTTGTCTAAAGAAACTGTGCTCACGAGCTGCTGACCAGCTTACTAAGAATAGTTTTCTTTTCATGTGTTGTACTTTGATTTTCCTCCTGAGTAGCAAGAAAGCCCCAGATGTCTTTCACTGAAGGAATTACAATAAGGAACTTCCTGGTGCTTCTGATGGAGTTACTTGTCATGTTTGTACAGATATTTGGCTCTCAGTTGCAATTTAAAGGACTGGAAGTTTCAGCAGAGAAACTTGGGGCTCAGTTTGGTGGCCATGGAATGCATTACACCAGGGTTACGTGATGCTCTTTTTTGGGTAAATGCACATTTCAGCATCTTTTTTCAATATTTGATTTGGGGTCAGTAAGCCTAGATGACTGGGCTTCAAAACTACTCAATATCTATTTATTAAATAGAGCATTTGTGTTCAACAGAAAATGTAAGACCCAATTTGAAAATTAGGCCCATGCAATTAGGCAGTCAGGTAATAGCACATGTAATTGCTTGCACAAATGGTCAGTTAGATGTGTAACTGTTCATTTGCATGCAAAATTAACCTGTTTTGCAGATTGGGCTTGGAATATTCATGGTAGAAAACATGGATTTCTGGAGATGGCTGGGTTGTCACACCTTACCCTTCGTTGGTGTCTTCCTTTTATGAGACTGGTGTGGTTTAGTCTTCACCTGTGTTAGAAACAAGCTCCTGAGTAAGTCCAACACCCTTGGGCTCTGCTTTTGTGGTGCTCCAGATCTGTGACAACTGCTGAAAAGATTGGGAGGGCAACGTATGTGTATTACACCTGTGCATGTATTAAATTTAAGAATAGACAGAAATGCACACAAAAAAATTGCTCTGGAATTTACTGTTTTGATGACATTTAATGTGATGCTTTCACAGTGGCAAAAGAAGATGGTTTGATTTGTATATTTTTATGTGTGTATTTTCACATACACTTCAGAGTTACTTTTATTTTCCTTTTTTATCTGGTGTGCTGTCAAAACACTTCAGTGAAAGAGTTCAAAGCAACAGCTGAGGGATCTGTAGAAATACAGTCATCACTTTGCAGTCAGTGCAAGCACTTGTTCCTCTGGCAGGGTCCCTGGGTGCTCACATGGGCAAGGCTTTTTGTCTCTCTGTTGCCACTCCATGTGTTTGAACATTGATTCTCCTTTTCCTGAAAATCCAGAATAATTGTGTAACTCAGTGTGTGTAGGCTTTATCCTCCAGAGGGAGGTGGTGGTGATTTATTATCAAAATTTGGTGTTGTTTCTGAGGAGGGAGTGCTTGTTTGTGCCTTTAGAGAAAGGTGTGTGCTTGTGCTTTTTTCCAGACTGGGATGCAGGAAATACTGTTGTTCAAGTTGTTCTCATAGAGCAGGGAGCCATGGCATCATCTGACTGTGCACATTTTAGGGCTCAGTGTGGCATTTTTCTCATGCCTGAAAAATCAAATGTGGCAGAAACCTTCCGTTGTTGTTGTCTGGGACCTCGGAGTTTTAAAACTCAGAACAGCTGAAACCACAGGCTAGGCAAAGCCTTCAGGCCAGACCTGGGGCAGTGGGGAGTGCAAGAGGGCATTATAAATGAAACCTCTCTTATTTTAAATGCTTTGAAGGGAGTTTTTCCTTGCAGCTTCAATGGCAGCGGTGTCATGGGGCGCTCCCTGTGTGGGTGCTGCTGTGCCAAGTGCCCACTGCTGCTGTGTCAGCTGCTAGGGGTCCAGGCGTGGGTGCAGCTCCTGCTGCTGTGCTGCTCCCTCCCAAGCAGGGATTTTCTGCAAGGATTTTCCCCAGAGTGCATGTGGGGAGGATGCTCTGGCTGAAGGGCGAGGTGGCACCTTGGTTTCGTGCTGGCTTGTCTTCCCAAAGCGACGCTACGCTGAGCCCGAGCAGGATTAAGCAGGAGCACTTTAAGGTCACTTTTTATTCCTGAGCTAGAGGTTTATGTCCTCTGTGCATATTAATTTCACAGCTTGAGATATGGTAGAAAGGAGAGCAAATAAGAGTGCAAGTGTGTTGGGTAGCCTCGGCAATTGAGCTGCAAGAGAGAGCAAAAGCTAACAAGCTGCTTTTCCTTTCCACGCTGCATTGGCATGAATGATGTAAAAACAGTGCAAAGATTCAAGCCCGAAACTCCAAAATTACCAGCAATATATTTTAATTTTGTTTATGTCTGCCTGGCATTTAATTCATTTTTGTGGGAGGTTGTGGGGAGAAAGAACAGAGAACTGCAGGTTGCTGTATGCAAAACTAAAATCTTTTATGCCTTATATGCTTATAAAAAAGAGGTTGCAAAACTCTTCCTTGCACTGTCCCAGTCGCTTTGGTGAGGGTTATACACCCACAGAGGGTGAGGGAGATGGTGTCAGAAAAGCAGAGATTGTGGTTGACCTGCAGCCAAGAGCACAGGTGGAGGATTGCCCCTGTAGGGTGTTTGAAAGAGGCAGCCCGGAGTGGGAGTGGTGTCAGAGCACAGGAGGCTCTTTCAGCTCTGTCCTGGCAGCTCTGATAAATTGAAAATCCTTTGACTTTTTGTGGGAAGCACAGGCAGTCTTTTCAAATTCCAGTGTGGGTGACTGCATTTTCTTTATTCTTCTGTGTAGGACCCGTCAGCCTTTGGGGAAGGTGGGAGCTGGACCAGGGGGTTTGTGGGCAGGAGCTGCTGGCTCTGTGATGTTAAATGTGGGATTGGCCTTGCTGGACTCCCCAGAGCATTTAGATGTTGCTGGAAAAGTTTTTGTGGCCATTGATGGCCACCTGCTGTGTGAAACGTGGTCCTGAAGACTTGTAAGTTCTCCAAAGCCATGGATTTCTAGTCCATGGTGTCAGTTCAGCTCCATGAGATGGACAGCCTTCTGACTAAAAATATAAACCCACAAAGCATTCCAGGATAAGAAGGGATAACAAAATGCGCTGTGGAAATTATAATACTAATTATGTTATATTAGTGCAGAGGAGCTAATAGCTCTCTTTGCTCCATAGCAACTGCTGTGCTTTGTCACAGGTACTGCTGTGGGAAAAGGCAGATGAAAGGGTTAAATTGTGTTATCCAGGAGCAGCCAGAGCTGCTCTCTTCCCAGTCTTGTGCTGGAGCTGTGTGACTTGGAGCACTGTGGGTTGGCAGGCTCGGCCCCACGGTGGGAGAGGGGGTGAAAGCCAGTCCCACAGGGAGCATGCAAAACCTTTTTACACTTGTGTTTGGGTCTCCTCCTGAGTCACCTGTGCAACTTCCACAGCCTCCAGTACTGACTGGATCATCTCTTCATCTGGCCTTGTAATAAAATATTACAGGTGAATTAAAAGATGTTTTCATTACTGTGAGCAATCTAAAGATAGGCTGTGGATATTCTTGATCTTTGGAGACATTAGCCTATCTTTGAAAAACAAGTAAGGAATGAGGTATTTTATACACAGCTCTCAGAGCTGTATGAAAAAAAAGCAAACTACAAAGCACAGCGCAGGAAAATTGATTCATCATCAATTTATTGCATGGAGCTCTAGGCAAGCTCATCTCAAGACAGAACAGAGATCTATAAAATCTTTTCATCTGAAACTATGAATTAAATTGGGAGGAACTGCTGATGATGAGAGGCCAGAACCAACTCTTAAACCAGACGTTCTTTTGGGAATGGGTCTTCTGCTGCAGCAAGATTTTCACCAGCCAGGGATGGGGAGCTTAATTCTTATTACCCTTAATTCTTATTCTCCTTACAGTGAATCTGGTTTATGCAGGAGCAAGCCTGCAGTACTCCCCCTGTTCTCCCCACCCTTAATTTCAGTATAATTTTTCTTTCTTCATCAGTGTGTCTTGTTAATATTGCAGTTTCTTTTCCTGACGTGTTCTTCTCTTCTTCTATTGTGTGTGTGGATTCTTTAAACCTCCTACTGCCAAGGAAACTTGCCTTTTTCAGCTGGAAGAAGCCTCTGAAAACAAGCAGATGCATCTCCATTGTAAGATCACTATATAAATAAATAAAACTTCTTCATATATTCCCTTTGAAGAAGCAAGTGAGACAATGCTCAAGAACTCCTGCCTGCTATTTTTATTTATTTATTTTTTGGCATTGGGGGAAGCTGTGTTATGTCAGCGACCTGTAATAAATAGCACTGCAATGAGAAGTGACAGCCTCATTCACTTTGCATCCATGCAGAAACAACTCAGCTCTCCTCCCATGCCACAGGAAAAAAGAAGTTAAAAAAAAAAAAAGTGAGAAAGAAGGGAATTAAAGAAAAGAATTGACCTTGGCTTGCAGTTGCTCTGGTAGGAAGCAGTGAGACCAAAGTTTTGCAGTGGCATCGCCTGTGTATTGCAAACTGTGCAGCCCAGAGTGCAGGCTGTGCTTCCTCCTGCTGCCTGCAGGTGTGGTCAGCCAAGCTCTCAGCTGGCAAAAGACACTGGTTTGGAAGGCTCCTCGAGTAATTGGGCAGAGGGTGGGGAGGGAAGGAAGAAGGGCTTACACAATAGTGAGGTGAGGTGTAGTCAGACCACTCCTCTGCAATTGGTTATTTTTTCGTCTCCTGCATTTGTCAGAATTTATGGTGATGTTAAAGTGATTTGGAGGTTTTCTTGCAAATCGGAGTATATGCTAAGTAGAAGGGGGAAAATGTAAAGGCTTTTAAGAGTATTGGTTGAATGCAGGCTGTACTTTTGTACATCTGTTTGTAACACTTGCTGGATGGTTTTCTTCATTGCTTTCTCATTTTGTGCTTGATTTTTAAAGTTTGTAAAACATCTACAAAAAAAAAATTACTTTTATTATGTGCTGGGGTTTTATATCAGCAGGTGCCTGCCCTTTCCCTCTGTGGGCTCTCCATCTGTTTGTCTCTGTGCTGGGATAGCCAGAAAGTTTCTAGGGATAGGGAACTGCAAACTCCACTGGATTTTGGGGTGCTGTGGGTGTGGATCCCCCTCTCCTGGTAGCTTTTCACGGGAGCTGCTCACCCTGCAATAGAAATCTGGGCTCCAGCAGCTTGGGATGGCTAAACCCTCCTTTGCTTTGCCTGGGAGAGGGGAATGGCAGCTGGCACACTCTTTTAGCATCAGGCTGCTGCTGAGCACAGTGCTGGTGTTGCTGTGTGTCTGTGTGTCCGTCTGTCTGTTGGCTGCTGCTGTCTCTGTGGGGATGCACAGGCTGAGGTCTTGCCTGCAGAGGTGTGGTTTCCGATGGCAGGATGAGGAAGGTGGAAGGATGCAGCAGGAAGAGGGCAACAGGGGAGAGAGAATGCACAAACCAGTTTGGTTATGGTTAAGGCTTTTTTATGGTGTTTTTTGTTTGTTTTGTTTGGTGTTTTTTTAGGAGCCCTTTCAGGCAAGCCTCGCTTGCCCAACATCATCATCTGCTGGGGTCATCCTGCAGTAAATACAGTTATTGGCCCTGCCCCTTGCTGAGCAGGGTGAAATTGCACTCACTTATCTCCCCCAGCAGCGTGCCTGCTCAAGGCTCCTCGTGGTAAGAAAATGCAGGTCTTGTAGCAGGAAAAACTCACTTCCCACTTTAGGGAAGGGTTCTGGTCCCTGGGAGCTTGTCAGAAGGAATGCATGTGCATTGCACTGGCAGCTGCATGCCTCGGTGTCTCATTGAAGCACAGTCGTGGTGCCACATCCCCAGAAACCACACAAAACCTCCAGCTGGGATTTTGCATGTGCTGCCCAGCCACATCCTTTCCCACTGGCAAGGAGCAGAGATGCTCTGTGGGAAGGAGTTGGCACCATCCCAAACTTCAGTGGGGGTGGCAGCAACACAGGGTGTCTGGTGAAAACTGGGGGAGCAGGGTAGAAGCCATGCTGGTGGCACTGCACCAGAGGGGCTTTGGGACAGAAATGCAGGGAGCAAAAAAACTTGTTTTGTATTTAACCCTCAATATGAAAAGAGTGGGACACTCAACCCTTTCCTTCTGTACTTTCCAAGATCCAGAGAATGGGAAGATGTGCAGTAAAAGCAGTTGTCATGCTGCTTCTATTTCCTTGTGGGACAAAGTATTTTTGCAGCTGTTTCTTTATTATAAATCCGTTTGATATTCAGCATATAAGCAGTAAAACTAATTAAGCCATTTAATCCTGCAGATACCCTGTGTACTTCTGAAAGTATTTTGTTACATTTCAGCATTAGTTTATGGATCTTACAATAAATTATCTCTTGGATTGCCTCTCATTTCTTTCTACTGTTTTTCTTCTTTAACATAGAGTGCCATGCAGTTGGAGTTGATGGTAAAACTAATTAAGCCATTTAATATTCCTGCAGATACCCTGTGTACTTCTGAAAGTATTTTGTTACATTTCAGCATTAGTTTATGGATCTTACAATAAATTATCTCTTGGATTTCTTTCTACTGTTTTTCTTCTTTAACTTAGAGTGCCGTGCAGTTGGAGTTGATGGTTAACGTGGCACATGAAATACTGTGAAGTTTAATTTTCAGAGAGAAAAGGATAAACACACATATTTACTGCTGGCATGATGCTGCCTGCCCCCTCTCTGTGAGCAGGTTTGGGTTGGGATGAGGAGATGGACGTTGCTGTCTCACCTGGGAAGAAGTTGCCCATGTTGTGCTGAGCTCCCCTAGATGTGAGGGTGGCTGTTTCTGTTCTTGACTTCACGGCTGAGCCTGCCTGTGTAGCTCCTCTTTTCTGCCTAGTTAGACCTGTGGTAACTTTAGCATCAGGCTGGGCAGTTGAGCTTGGCCCAGAAGTGCCAGGATTTGGAGCACTTAGGCAGATGTAACCTGCTTTACAGCCATCCAGAATCGAATTTCTGAAGGAACTTGGTGAAAAATGAATAGGAGAAGTTGTCTGCCCATTTTTTTTTTTTTTTTTTAATATAGTGTTTTTAGGAGGTCAAACCACTTTGTTTTGTTATCTATCTATTTCCAGTGTCTCATTGTAAAGCTTTTGTTAATTAACATTTAATTACTGGGTTATGATGGAACCATGGGAGTCTTATCTGAAAGCCAAGCAATTGGCATACGGATTCATTATGATCAGAGCAACCCTAATGAATGTCAAATTAATTCATAATAATGTGACACTAAAATGCTAGGCATATTGTTAATAATTACTGATGTGCTTTTACCTTGTCCACTTTTAGTATTATTGCTTTTTACTCTGAGCCAGCTTTCCACTACCTATCTTTTTACACTGGTAATGCTTTAGCTGCAAATAGCTTAATTATCTGTTCATCTCTTTCACAGTAATTAGATACTGCATGAAAGCCAGGAAGTTTATGTAAATAAATATAATTTATTTTGGAGATTCTGTAACTGTGGGTTGTTACATCAAAGTGACAATGTAAATAATGAGGATGGTCTGTTGCTTGCTGTCTTTCATGGGAGAAAGGGGAGGGGAAATACCTCAAGCATTGTCACACTTGTTATTAATACAATTCCTGTGGTTCCTTATTACTTTTATTTGACAACACATCGTGATTTATTTGAAATAAAATTATAGATTTGATTCTTGGTTTTAACACAAAATACCTAAACCCAGTTTTCTGTGTTAAACACAGCTCTCAGTTTTCTAGCTTGTGTTTTATGGCTTCACAGCCATATTTATTTTGTTGGATTAGTTTTCTTGCACTTTCAGAAGAGGAGTTATTGAAATAAAAAAAAAACACACAAAAAAATCACTGTCCTAATGTCAGTGAGATGTAGTGGTGGGAGGATAGCAGGCACATTTTTGTAAGGTGAGACAGGAGGACAGTGCAGTCTGTCAGACAGCTTTATTGCTTAAAAACACCCATTGCACAGTGGCTCAGGATTCAAAGGTGTTTATTTATACTGGCTCAGCTACCCAAAACATTTCAGTGTCCTCCTTCCCCTGGTCACAAAGTACTTGCAGTGAGGCTGCAAGTGTGTAAAAATTCAATGGAGACAGCATGTCTTGCTCTGCCTGCCTTAGGACTTGGAGCCTGGGGGATGTTTCTGGAACAGCAAGAAAAATAAAATCAGAAATTTCTAAAAAGTGGAATTCCAACCTGGCTAGAATGAGTGTGAAGTTACTTTGTGGGTGTCTGTGCAGGGTTCAGGCTTCACTGCATCATCACAGATCTCACACTTTGCTCTGCTTACAGGCCACTGTGGGTGTGCAGGTTAGGTTGGACTGGTGCTGGGGCATGCCGTGGGCCATTGCATCCTGCTTGAAGGACTGATGTCCCAGCGTGGTTTTGTCTGGCTAAATAAGGTTGGTTTTGAGCAGAGGGCATTGCCCTTGGGCTGAGCTGCTGTGCCAAAGCTGCTCTCCACTGAAAGCAGCAGGGCTGGTTTCTGCTCAGCCCAGTTTCTGCTTTTAAATCCTACCAAGAGCAAAAGGGTGTATTTTCTCCTGTCCAGAAGGAAACAAACTAAATGTTTTTTCTGTTGGTGGAAAATAGTGATCAATAATAATTAACTTGTACCATCTTCTTTCTTTTCCCCCTGTGAGGAGCTCCTTACTATTGCTTTTGCAGAGCCGCAGGAGGTGCAGTGGTGCTGCTTCCTGCTCCAGGAGATCTTCACTCTTTGGCAAGAAAACCTGTGCCAGGAAGGTGGCTGTGAAATCCCTTGAGTTCCAGGTGCTGCCAGGCAGCCCCTTGGAGGGGTGTTTCTATTTTATCTTCTCTTTTCCCCGCTGCAAACAGCGGAGAGGGAAGGCTTCCATGGGCTGTGCCTCCAAAGGTCATATAACACTTTATGTTTTCTCCGACATGACACAGCGTGACAGAACAAAGTATTTATCTTGTGTACTTGTCAGCTTCGTTCTGCCAGCTCCCAAATGATGAAATACTACCGAATATGCTGCTGCTTGTTTCCTTTAGGGACTTGCGCTGATTTGTTTAAAGTGTCGTCTGCACCCAGTAAACGCTTCATTTATTACAGCTGACACCTGAAAAATATCTGAGGGAAATACATCAAGGCATCACAAAGATATTATTTTGGTTATTTGCTGGTTTGTACTTTTGTCTTAACCCCAATGAAGTTCCCTAATGGTTAGTTGTGTTTTTTTGAGGATGCCACCTGTGTGTATTTTGAACTGCTGCGCTGGGGTTTCTGGAGATGCGCTCCAGTTCGGTGACAAAAATGCATTTTGACTCCTGACAGGGTCAGCTTAACTGTTAATTATTGCAGTGAGTCACTAATGAGCTCTCGCCTCAGGAACTTTGTACAGCCTCTCCTCAAACCTTTCCCCATTACTTGTTCTGATGCTTAAGCGAAAATAAAAATAGATCTCTTGCAAAAGGGGTGAATGTTTGAGATGGTGAAGTGACCCTTGTAATGGTAATATGTGATGCAAAGGCTTTCAGATATAGCTCTCAGTATCATATTAGGCTTTGTGAGTGATTTAAAAAAAATTTTGTTTTACATTAAGTATTTCTCCATTGTCCCTGAAGAATAATGTGAAATCGAAATTCCTCTCTCAGCAAAACAATCAGTGTAAAAATAACAAACATCAAAGAGAGAGGGAAGCAGTTTGCTCACAGTACTAATTGCTAACATTATCATGTGTCAAAGTGAAGAATTAAAATGTGACTCTAAGTTCCTAAAAGTGCCCTTGCTGTGAGTTCCAAGGCCATGTGAGGTTGAAGACGTGTGGGCCAGCAGGGCTAGAGCCAATACTGGGACCTCCTGCAGTTCACTGAGTGCAAACAGGAGCTTTGGGCATGCAGAGGAGCCCCTCTGACTGCTGCTTCAGCAGCACAGCTTTGTTTGGGTTTGGAAAATGCACAGCACAATGTGTCTGCAGTTTCCCGTGTCCTGCTCTGTGTGCTGGCCATCTCTGCAGTCACTGTACAGCAGGTGTGTGCACCTGTGCAACACCCCAGTGCTGTGTACTGCCAGAAGTGGTGGGGTCTGGATTTTGGGTGTTTTATGCTATTGAGCCCAAGCCATCTGCACAGGGTGTGCCACAGAAGCTGTGGATACACTGGGAAATGACAAATCTAGGAGAAATATACGTGTATTTATAGGTTTTCCTAGCCCTAGGTAAATAAGCAGTGCTGGGGAAAGAAGGCCTTTTCTATGAGATGGGAAATTGTAAGTTGCAAGTATATTGCGTGCTTTAATGTTGTTTTGTTTTACAGCCGTTGTAACAATTTTAGTTAGTGAAATTAGATTCCTTGCTTGAGTAGCATCCTTATTTTAATTTACTGTGATGTGCCTTCCACTCGGTGCACGCAGGCTGGAGAGGAAGAAGGGCCCCACTCCTCAGCTCTGTTTTCTCACTGTGGCTCTGGACAGGGCAGCTGGAGGGGGCTTTGCAGAGATGCTCTAAGCTGGTCCTGGGGTTTACTGGCATACCCCTGTGCCAGCCACTTCTCCCCTGCCTTGGCTCCCACTCCTTTCTCTGTTTTCTTCTTATGGAATGATTTTTTGGATGCAAGGACTGTTTTTACCCCCATGTGGCCGTGCACAGTGGCACCTGGATTTTAATTTGAGGTGGGAGCATTAGGGAGACATTTGCCATGATGGTTATATGGGGGTAAATCTCATGAAGATGGAGCTGAGGAGCTGTGTTATCTCTGTCTCGTGGTGAGCAGTTTGCTGCAGTTTTCTGCTGGGCAGTGTGACGTGCATGCCCAAGGTGGTCCTGACCACAAGGTGCTCCTTGTGTGTGTTTGCTTCCAGAGGTGTGAGAAGGTGGGGCTTGACAGGTGGCCAGGTTTCTACCCCAGATGGGGAGGATTTGGCTTGAGTGGGAATTGCAAAGGCAACCAGGTGATGCTCCCTGATCTGACATAAAGCAGGGGGTGGTATTTCTGTCCCCTGTTCTAGATGAGCCAGGCAGAGTTTGTGACAGCTCCTTACTCCACCAAAATTTGGTTAATCACAGTGAATTAAGAAGCTGCCCTGAGGCTGAACATCTTTTTGGAGAGGAGGGTCTGAGTGCCCCTGCAGGAAGGATGAATGCTGGCTTGAGGCAATGAGAACTGACGTGCTGGTTCCATTAAATTGAATATGCTGGGGAAAACCATCACCAGTAAGCCACTGGTTTTATGCTCAGGGAAGTCTGGCTGCATCTCTGTCTTGTCCCTTTTGAACAGAGAGCTTCAGTGAGGTGGTGAAGTGTTCCCTGTGTGAAGGCAAACTCCTTAAAAACTAATTGGTGTCAGTCATTGCTATGCTGATATTTCCCTGCTGCTAATTTAGCAAACAGATGGTGGTCCATATTATGGCATATGAGTGAGGCTTTTCCCAGGGCCAAATGATTACCTCCCTGGTTTTCAATTAGGAGAGCTTGCCAGTTACCTGGAGTGGTTTTCCTTTTAATTATGCACCTATTAGGGCAGGTAGGTGGCCAGCCTAGGGGAAGAAGCAGAGAACTCAGTGGCATGGACAAATCCTTGTTAGGAAAAACCCATAACACCGAACACAAACTGAAAAGCCACACGATGGGAAAGAGGAGGAGGTGCACAACAGGGCAGCATGATGCACAAGTCCTTTTTCTGCTGCTGTGAGCTTTGATAAATAGCTTTGAAATGCCTGTTTGGCAGGTTGTGGCACATAGGTTGCTGTAGCACATGGGAGGAAAGGTGAGGTCTGGAAGATGCTGAATGCTTATTTTTAGCTCAGCAGAGTGCACTGGTTGAAGGAGACAAGGCAGGAGGAAAGGCAGCCCCCAGCAGCCTGCAGGAGCCTGCTGTCTCCCTGTGCTGGTGCAGGTGTGGGCAGATGTTTGCTTAATGCCAAGGAGCAGCAGCACGTGCTGCTGACTGATCCATGAAGTCTCTGATTGTCATCTTCTTTCCTATCCCAGCTAATAAAAGTCCAGACAATGAAAAGATACTTCTCTCATAATTATCAACATCTCATTTTCCCTTTGAGTCTCACTTTAAATCATCAGGTCTCCTCTTAATCTGAATTGTTTCCTCAAGCTTATTTTCCTCTGCAGGTCAGGCTTTTATTGTATTTTATTTTGACGAGACCATTCATCTTCCCTCTGCTCTGCTGCTACCCAAACCTGTTTCCTCATTGTCCTCAAGGACCAGGAAAGGAGATGAAAGAGGCTTTGGGCTTGAATTAGCCAGTGATGAAGTTTGGTGTCCTTTGGGATGGAGACATTAATGCAGCATCATGAAATATGAGCTCTGCCTTCACTTTGGGTGACTCTGATAATGTAAGAGCACAGTTAATCATATTTGGCTCTGCAGAGGGTGTCTAATCTGGGAAAAACACCTGCCCTGAAGATGGCAGGAATATGTGAGAGGAGGAGCTCCAGCAGGGCAGGCTACTCGTGTGTAGGAGGATGCAGCACTACTTGGGAAAGCCCTAATTGACAGGATATTGTTGCAAATGCCACAGGTTCTCTGTTTGTTGCTGTGTGCAGCCCTTGAGCGTGCACCCTCTTTGAAGTCTTCCCAAGATGAGCAAAACCTGTTACTTGGTGCAGTTTATGGCCTATTAAAAGGCAGCACTTGGTTGCTGAAGTGCAAGATTGGGTTTGAGCTTTGTTTGGCTTTACATTGTAAATGGGGAGCACTCTGAACTCTCAACTTAGTCAAAAGCAGTTGCTTTGCTTACTTCAGTAAGCAGGATTCAGGCCCAAAACAATTCCCTTTTATTTATGAGCATATTAAAATGCCTTTAATTGGGTTTACTTGCAGTATCTTTAGACTTTTAACTTGAAAGTTTTTTTCCTCAGTCGTAACTCAGCAGTCAATCCTTTGGTGTGGTGTTACAGCTCTGCAGATTATGTGTGGAGGTAATTAAGTACTAACGATTGAGGTGCAGGGTATTTCCTTGGGATTAATGACTGTCTGGGAGGAGTTGATGGCCCAAGGTGTAGCCAAGGGCCATTAACACCAGCCAGCTAATAATTGTAAGGAAATGCCATGTGCCAAGGTCATTACTGCTATTAGAAGTTGAGGGCAGTGAGGAGGTAGGTGTGGGGGGAGATGGAGTAACACAGGAGGTATATGGATTTTGGAAAATGTGATATGGTCTTAATGGGTATCTGCATGATGTACTTGTTGATTAGCCAGTCTGCTCCTTCCCTCCATTCCTCACTCTTCTGTCCAAAGCTTAATGGCGAGGATCAGGGTGAGCAAGGATGATGCTTTTCTTGTCTGGTGCCCTTTTTCTTAATGGTGCCTCATCTCTGGTTCACTTTGGAGGACACTTTATGCATATTACCACTGTCATTTTTTTCTTCTAGGAGGAAGTTTTCAAAACCCAGCCTAGCAGCCACCAAAAGCAGTGAGAACACCACAGCTCAGAGGGATAAAATGCTGATTTGTCTGTCTGAATAGGAGGGAGAAGATTGGTGCTTTTGAAAAACCTACAGGTTGGCCGAGTGCAAATGGCAGAGTGTGTCAAAGCACTTGGGTTTTGTAGCACAGGGATTGTGATTTAAAGCTGAATGGCAGCTGCAGTGTGGCAGAGAGCATTTTGGGGCTTTGGTGGACAGCTAGACCTAACTGCCCCCCAAATGCTGGAGGATATAAAGATAAATCTTCAGAGAACATATTGTGTACATAGCAAGGTAGAGGCTTAAGAGGTTGGGTGCACACTCAACTTCTTGACTTTGGTTATGAACTTAAAATTTGTGGCAGAGGAACAGACCTGTTTAGCACAGATTTTTTTCTTTAGCTTAATATTTCCAGCATCAGAGGAGGAGGACTTTTGTTCACATGAGGCTGTTGAGTTTCCTCTGTGCTCTTCCCCTGATGTGTTAGCTCTGAGATAGATAAATATGTGTGTATATATATATATATATGTATATATATATATATATATGTGTGTGTGTGTGTATATATATATAAATAATATACACACACACATATATATGTGTGTGTGTATATAATATATATTATATACAGATAATATATAATATAATATAATATATATTATATATTATATCATAATATAATATATAATTATATATATAAATTTTATATATGTATATCAATTATATCTAAAATTATATATATATCATTATATATATATAAATTCTATATCATCTCTATTCTACTATATCTAAAATTTATTATATACATTTGCTGATCTCCAGCAACTGGCACCTGGATTGATGCTTTAAGGGTTCAGAGCAGTAAGACTCAAATTTCCCAAACTGGCAATGCTGGAGGCAGCTTGGAGAAGCCTTTTCTTGAATGGTGGATCTCTCATGGCTGGAAGCTTTCAACCATCTTTATCTTGACATGGTGGTTTGTATGAGTGAGCAACTACAAAAACCGAATAGTGGAAGTGGAGTGCTGTAGGAAAACTCCTCAGAGGATCCACTCAGCTGCTGAAGGATGGAGTCAAGTTGGTATCCATGGTGTAAATAACTGATTAGTTCCCTGCCAAGCTCTGGTCTTTGCTGGAGCAATGTGCTTGCCACTGTTTAAAAATGAGGTTCTTGATTTCTCTGTTGTTATTCACTGCCCATTCTATGTTTTCTCATTTGCCTGGAGTTCAGGAGGAATAATTCTTTTAGAGGGAGGTTTTCAAGCTGTCCTTTTCAAAGGGGGTTTATTGAAAAAAAAAAAAGTGAGGTCCAAGCAGTCTTGGAATAGTTGAACATCCTTCCTGCCTTGGGGGAGGCTCTCAGCAGCTCAGGTGAGCAGCAGTGCAAAAATCAGCTTTGGGAAACTTCCCATGGCTGGCATCTTTCCCCAGTCTCTGGTCATGTCCCAAAATATGTGTGTCTGGCTGAGGAAATGGGTGTATTTTTAGTTTTATTTTTTAAACTCTTTAGTTCAGATATTTAAGAAAAGTTTTGAACAGAGCAGGGGACAGATGAAATTGAAAAATCATGTTTTTCTTAACTTGGTAATTTTCTTGCATATCATTGTAATCTTAATAATGATAAATAATCTGGTAAAAGCAATTATGTCCTGAATAATAATCCTAACTAATAAACAGAATGTACTGTGTAATTTTGGTCGTTTTCAGCCATCTGGCTCCAGTCTTACTAATTGACTTAAAGCACAGCAACATACAGTGTTCAGTTCTGCTGAAGTTCCTGAGCAGGCATTCCTTACAGAAATAGACTTTTTTTTTTTGGAATAAAAAATAAATCAATACATCAAAATTATTGCTAGCTCTATTACAGCAGCACAGATCATGAATCCATCAGTACTGTCTTCCACTGAGCTCCAGAAAAACTTTATTTATCATGATTTGATTGTGTATGGTTTCATTATATTCCAGTGGAACTGCAGCTGAAAGACTTTGAATGTATCCAGGGATCTAAATTCATGCTGGCAGTTACTTCTGAAGCTGCCAGAATTTAAATGTTTTCAGTTTTGGCTGAAACACTGAAAGACACTTAAGGTGTCTCTTAAAACTCAAGCTCTCCCTTTGGTTGGTTGTTATTTGCAGTTTGGTTTTTTTTTTGATTATTGCTCATCATTGCTGAAATTTCCAAGGTTTTCACTCAAGACTTTTAGACCCCTCAGTTTAACTGGCCAAAATTAAGCTGTGTGCTCATCTCTGTTTTTCCAGATGTAATACTTTGCCAACTTGGAGCTGTTTATTTTTTTTTTTTTTTTACTTACTGCAGAGGTGATTTTCTATTTTTTCTAGCCAAAACCACAGTGTAGTGCCTTTGTGGCTCCTTCTGGGTGCTTGAGGTCTGTTTTAATTGCTGTGATGAAGTATTTATAACCATTCCAGCCCCCAGCTTCACCACTCCACACCTCTCCCTGGCAATTAGGCTGCCTGCTCCTTTGCAGTGGGGCTTTTTTTGGGGCAGGGAGTTGGTGAGGGGAGAGCTGAGTGCTCAACTCAACCTGTGCTTGCCCTGGTGGGGTTTTGGTTTTGTTTTTTTTTTGGTGGCAAAGCTTTGGTGGGCCCTGTGAGCAGAGCAGGGTCCCTGCTGGTCACAAGCCTGTCCTTCCCATCACCCTGTCCTCCCCTTTCATCCATGGCTGCCCTGTGGAGTGGCTGTTCTTGGGGAGGACATGGGGAATTGCCTGGATTTGCATAATAATAGAGCAAACAGCCTGGTTTGCCTTTCCAGCCACTAGCATTTTCTGCTTATTTTGCTTAAATTTGCTGCTAAATTTGCTTATGCCATTTGGCCAAGTTCTTAGACACACTCTTAGAACAATTTAGGTGGTTTCAAGAAGTGGAAAGATAAGAATTATAGTTTGAACCCTCAATTTTGTGGAATGAATTGTGGTTACAGGAATTACATGGCATACTGACTGCCTGCTTATTTATTTTCACCCACATTACTGTGTATAATCATAGCTGCACCCAAATACTGTGCCCTGTCCCTTGACATGTGTCACCAGATAACACTCACCTGTTTGAGGAGTTGGATTTGTTGCAAGCTTTCAGTAAATAATGATGGAAGAGTTAGTAAGGGAGAAATGCAATTTCTGTGAGGTCTGGAAAGGATGCACGGGTCAAGACTGGAAGTTCAGAGGGAGCTCTGGAGTCTGATCCAAGTTTTTAGATGTCTGTGTGTGGATCTAGATGAATTGATGACTAATCCCAAACTTTGCAGCCCTCTGAATGGGAGCAAAGCCTTTGGGTCAAAGCCACGTGTGGGATGTGTGCCAAAAACTGGGATGAAAATTGTCTCATTTGGGGCTGAGGCAAGAAGATGCTCCCTGGCAGTATTTTTAGATGGTTTGTGAGTGAACCTGTCCTCCCTGCTGTGCAAAGAAGGTTGGACTCCATTCAGCATCTATTCTGGGGTGTGTTTTTTGGTTGGGTTTTCTTTTTGTTGTTGTTTTTTTGGTGGGTTTTTTATTTGTGTTTTTTGGTTGGGTTTTCTTTTTGTTGTTTTTATGTTGGGTTTTTTATTTGTGCTTTTTGTTTGTGTTTTCTTTTTGATGTTGTTTTTATGGTGGGTTTTTTATTTGTGCTTTTTGGTTGGGTTTTCCTTTTGTTGTTGTTTTTTTGGTGGGTTTTTTTGTTTCTGTTTTTTGTTTGGGTTTTTTTTTTTTGTTGTTGTTTTTTTTTGGTGGGTTTTTTGTTTGTGTTTTTTTAGTACAATCTGCTAAATTATTCCCCATCTGAGGAGCAGACTTGATTGGTGTATTTCTGATCAGTGCAAAACCAGAGATCTGCAGGGAATACTCTATTAAAGTGAATGAATTTTCTTTTTTTGAAACAAGAAGCTGCATTTGCAGCGTGGGGCACTCGGTCTGTGCCTGACAGGGACATGTGAAAGCCCTTGCTTAGCTTGATTGCCTTCATGATATGCTTGATCTGAGTTAACTTGTTTTCTGTCCCCTCTACCATTTCATTTTGTACCAGCAAATAAAACTTGGATGTGGTAAATGTAATGTCTGCTGCTGCTTGATAATACAGGCCAGTGAATAAATGAACTTCCTCTGATATTCCATATCTTCTCCTAATAAACAGAAATGCTGCAGTGGGACTGCGTGTGAGTGACTTGGAATTACTTATTTCTACCTGCTCTCCTTAAAGTTGTTTTTCTCATGCACTTGCATGCTTTCAGTTTGCCAAGAAAATAACTTCTGGCATGAGATTTAGGATTGGTGATTTGAAGCAGAATCGGGGTACTCCCCTCGTGATTGGTGAGTTGGGGTCTGTGATTCTGCAGGGTTTCAGAATTTGAGGACTTTGGGAATTAGGTCATCTGGCTAAATGAATCTATTGAAACTAAAAATGAAGGAAGATGCTTAGGGATTTTCTGTGTTGGAGAGCAAAGGGAGTAGCAACAACAGATTTTTAGATGGCTCTTGGTGGTGTATTCCTTCTTACAGTTTTCAGTTGTTTTCCAAACATGTACTTTTAAAAAATCTCAGTGTGGGAGGCAGTGGGAAGGCAGAGACTGTGAAGATTTTTGGTTCATTAAAACCCAGTCATCCTCCAGATGGGTCCTTGCCATGTGCTGCATGTGGAGCTCTGGGAGCAGGGCCTTTGCCCTGAAGCAGAGGGATGCCTGGCACTGCAGCTTCCCATGCATGCAGTGATGCATTGCTGCCACATCCCCCATGCAATGCTGCAGCTCTCCTGTGCTTTCCATGGGTCCCTGCTCACCCACCTTGGTGCTGAGAGCCCCTCAGAGAACCCTTGGCACCTCCTGCCTTGGATTCATCCTGGGTGATCACCAACAACAGGATTTGAGGAGGAGCTCTTGGGATTAATGCTAAAAATATTCAGGTCTGAGCGCTTGAAGTAGGTTCAGTTTTTTTCCCAAGGCATGGTGAGGAAGGATTTGAAGACTCCTCATCTGTTTGCTGTCCTCATAGCACAGCCTGGCTGCTGAATAGCTGAGTGACAGGCAATCTGGCCTATCCATATGACCATATTGTTTTCCTCCCCTAATTAGCCTGGTCCTTACTGTGCTGATGAGGAAACAGATGCACTGAGCAGCAAATTACCTTCATCTTCCCTCCACACAGAAAAGACACAGCACTTAATTGACTCATTTGATCTCAGGCAATTCAAAGCAAGCAAAGTGGAAATATTTAAAAGTGGCACTTCATTTTTGAGTAGGGGGAAAGCATGTTGGGATGCATGCACTTGTGTAGAATGTACTTGTACAGTGTCAAATGTGAGGCTGATGGTGAGGCACTTTTGATGACTTTAAAGAGAGGCACAAGCAAAAACAGTGAAAAAGTGCCCTATTTCTTCCTTTGTCAACAGCAAAATGTTTGCATACTTAACTGCACTGATCTTTCTCTACAGATCCCTGGCTGGGAGTGTTCCTTTCTGTGCAGCATGCACATATGGGCAGCTGAAATGCCTCATTCCTGTGCTCCTGCCTGGGCACTGGTGACCCTATTACCCCTGCTTTCACTACAGTTTTTCCTGCATTTACAAAGATATATCTGTGGTTTTCCCTATTGTGTTAGGTTTTTTTTCCTTTTTGCTTGTTTTCCTTTGTTTCTAATGCTGATATAGATGGGTACCTGTGTGCTTACTGTGCATTCTTGTGAGGAAATTGAGAGCCAGTGAAAGGACAGCTCTGCTAGTATTGGTTATTTCAGAGTATTTAATTTTAATTACTGTTTTCAAGTGGCTGCAATGTGCAGCATGTCCAAGGTTCATGCTCTGGGGTGATGTGCACAGCACAGGAGAGGCTGTGCTGCCCTCCCAGAAGGGGGATGTGTAGGGCAGCCCCTGGATGATAAAACAGCTTCCCCAGGGTGCCATCCCACACCTGTGGGCATTGAGGGATGATCACAGTGCAGTGGGAAACACAGACATCCCCTCCTGAAGTGGATGGGCTTGGTTTGCTGAGGCTCTCAGTGGCTGCTGTGTGCTGCTGTTGCTCTCCAGGTGCAATTGCAAGGGCATCCTGAAAAGCACAGGCACACTTGCATGGCTGAGTCAGGAGCAGAGCAAAGCCTCTGAAAGGTAAAAGGAGCTACCTAGTCGTGCCTAAAGAAAGCTATAAAATCCTGGGGGTTTGAGCTGAGGAGGGCTGCTCCTCTGGGTGGGAGTCAGAGCTGCTCTGGGACAGCAGCTCTTGGTGGCTGTGCCTCTTGTGCCTGAGAGATGTTTTGTAGCAGGTCTGAACTCTGCTGCTCAAAAAATCCTGGAAGCTGCTGGGGAGATGCAGGTTTCCCACTCTGTCTGCAGGCACCAAGTGTTACCTGAGGGGTAGGGAGTGGAGCCTGGACTTGAAAATTGACTTGTTACTGCCCTTTTCAAGATATAGTCAGCGTTGGATGGGTTTGGGTTTGTTGAAGGTCTGAACTCTGCTGCTCAAAAAAACCTGGAAGCTGCTGGGGAGATGCAGGTTTCCCACTCTGTCTGCACCAAGTGTTACCTGAGGGGCAGGGAGTGGAGCCTGGACTTGAAAACTGACTCTGTTCCTGTCCTTTTCAAGATGTAGTCAGCATTGGATGGGTTTGGGTTTGTTTTGAGTGGATTTTATGTTTGTTTGTTTTGTCTTGGGCTTCTTTGTTGCTTTTCATTGTTTACATTCTTGTTCTGCTTGGGCTGTCCTTGCTGACAGATAAATACATCTTGCCACTTCTAGGCAGTAGTTCTTTGGAAGTCTGCAAATCGGGGCTGAGATTTCAGACCGAATGAGCTTTTGAAATGTCTCTGATTGCTGAGTGCTCTGAGATGTGTCCAATGCAGGCAGAGTGTCAGAGACCCCGGGGCAGTGCTGGAGGCAGGTGCTGATGGGTGTCTGGCTGGGTCTGGAGCTGTGTGGGCAGGCAGGGGTCAGCAAAAGGGTTGGGAGCATCACTCCTGAGTTTGTTTTCCAGTTATATTTATTGTCCTTCTGCTCCTCAGCCCAGGATGAGGGATGCCCTGAGCATCCCAAGTGGCTGATTTGCTGGAAAGCACCCAGGAGTGAATGCTCCCCTCCCATCAAGGGAGATGGACCAAGGAAAAAGATGAAGAAGTTGTTTAACAATGCAACAAAACAATGAAAAAAGGCATTAGGAGGAGGAGGAAAAAGACATTATTCTGAAAAGAAGAGCAGTGATTTTAAAATGTGGCAAAAAGGATCAGCTTTTGTGTGCAGTGGTTGCCACTCAGGGATTGCAGGGGTTACTGAGAGTGAATCCCTGAGGAGCTGCTTTGGTGCTCTCCTGCCTGAGGTTTTGAGTGCTGATAGACAAGTGTTTATGCATGTGCTGCACCACTGTGTCGGTCATCTCATCACAGAGTGGAGAATTAATTGTTCCACCGTGGAGAAGAGCTGAATGCCAAGTGCCCTCCTCCTTCCCCCAGCTCCCTGCTTTTCTTCTTTCAGTATTTAGCAAGGCAGCTGAGCTTTAAGGTAGATTTCCCCGTGTCTTTGCATACATCATTGAGGGACTGTAATTCCACAAACTAGACCAGGTCTCAAGTCATCACCTTCTGAACTCAGTGGTGAGGCTAATTGAACAAAACTTGCTGGGAAAGACACAAAATGCTTTAGTTTGTGTCTGTTAGGTTGTCAGAGTGTCGCTATTGTAACAAAGCTTCCTCTCCCCATTCCCCCCCCTTTTTATTCCCATGACTACAGTTTATGTATGTTTAAAGTATAATTAACAGGAGAGCCAGAAAATGTTTTCTTTCTTGGTGCTGAAAGTGACTAATTGTTAGTTGTCAAGATAACAGGATTTCTGGAAAGGGGAGATAAATACTGCAGGCTTCATGGGGGGCATTCCAAAATGCATTTCCAAGGTGAAGTGGTGAGGCTCTAGTGAGAGGGTGGCAAGATGGGGGAGACCTGGCTTAAAATTTTGTCTCATTTCTTGACCACTGGTGAGGGAGTTCCCCTCTCCAAAATGCACTTTTCCTCATGATATTTGCCCAACTGGGAGGTGATAAAAATGAGGTTTCCTTGTGTTTGCAAAGTGTTTTGAGATTTATGGGCGAAACTCTTCCTAACCCAAGCAGTACTCAGTACAAATGTGGTCTAAGCTGTAAGGCTTTGGTCCTTACTTGAGTGAAATGCCTTTGATTCACTGGGAGCTGCACCCAGGAAAAAAACACACAGTATTATGTGTGGCTCACATTTCTCAGTGCTTCATCCAATGGGAAAAAAAAAAAGTATAAAACTGGTGAAATGATTTTTAATTTAAGTGATTGGGAGCTCCTGATCCCATCCTGGTGCTCACTGCTGCAGGGAATCCTTCAGTGACCAAAGCACCCAGAGCACACAGAGGTGTTCTCACTGTGAGTTCAAATCGAGGAGAGTGAGTTACTGGTGATAGTTCCTCCTGGTAAGGGAAATAATGAGCATTTTTATTTAAGTGATTGGGAGCTCCTGATTCCATCCTGGTGCTCACTGCTGCAGGGAATCCTTCAGTGACCAAAGCACCCAGAGCACACAGAGGTGTTCTCACTGTGAGTTCAAATCGAGGAGAGTGAGTTAGTGGTGATGGTTCCTCCTGGTAAGGGAGATAAGGAGCAGCTATTGTCAGTGCCTGCAGTAAATTGCAGTGTTTAGAGTTGGCAATTTCGCAGGACTGTGGCAAGGACAGGTTTCTGTCTGGAGCCAGCCAGACGGAAATCCTCTGACAGGCTGCTCAGCTGGAGCTGGCTGCAGCCAGGGCTGCCCTGCCGACATTCCTTCCTGTCCAGCTGAAGCCTTTTCACTCACAATTCAATTTCTCCCCTCTTTTAGCAGCAAAACAGGTGTAATTTTGGTGACTGCCCTAACATTACAGTGTGCACAGAAAAACTGAACACACCATCCATCTCACCGTGGCTGCAGCACGTGTCTGAGCTGTGCCAGGTGCAGGTGTGCACCTGCAGGCTGATCACTGCAGAATATAGACCAAGTCTGTCCAGGAATTGGCTATTCCATTAATTTGAAGTAGCTGCCTCTCCCAGGATCTGGCTTGCTGCTGGATTTCTGTGCTTGCAGGGGTCCCAGGCCCCTCGCAGGGGTGCTCTGTTTGCTGCTTTGCCTCCCAGCCTTTTGGTCCCCTGCACCTTCTCTCAATAGCACTTTTCTTTGCAGTGAAAGCTGTGCATTGTCAGGACCTCACAACAAGAATGAGTGTTACTTCCTTTTCTTTCTTCCCTTTTTCCCCTCTCCCCGTTCTGCTCACTGCATCCACAGTTTTTGCTCTGTGCTGCTGGGCCAGGACTCCTTTGTTGTGTCAATAGGACTGGCTGAGCCCAGGGGCTGGAGCCCTCTGTTACCCGTGACAGCTCACTAGGAATATGTGTGTGTTTGCCTGGATCCCTTTCTTTTTCCCTCCTGTTTTCCTGTCAGAGTAATTAGTGTGGCTTTGTGGCTGAAATCTGCAAAAAGAGGAGCAGAGAAATCTCTGCACTGAAGTGCAGCAGAGGCTTTCATTAACCTTATAATGGGGGAGAAAAAAATCAAAATTAAATAAGTCATGCACAGTAAGGAATGCCACAATTTGCTGCCCCTTTTGTTTCTGCAGGACAGGAGGCTGCAGGGAAGCTGAGCCCTGTGTCTTGTGTGCATTTCTAATCCTCAGCAATTTGGGGCTGCACCTCGTGCTCCCATATCCTCCTCTCCCACCACACATCTCCATTTCCTCTCCCAAAAAATGAATTTGCAAAAGTTTTAGTCCAAAGTGACGCACAGGAAACTGTTTTCAGATACTGTATGGAAAGCTTGGAGTTCTTTTAAAATACATGTTTAGGGAAAAAAACTAAAGTTAGCATGATGAGAATGGACTTGTGGAAGATTTTGGCTCACTCTTTTCCTCCATGTCTGAGAATCCTGTGTGAATGCCAGCTTTTCCCTTGTTGGTACCCCTGGATTTGAGTACCAGTGTAATATCCAGCTGACTTTATGCTTAGGTAACTTTCTTGTAAAATACTCAATTTTCATTAGCTTTCTTATTAGACGACTTTTTTCCACATGGAGTTGCCTGTAATATTAATTGGACATTAGGTGAACAAATCTAAGTCAGCAGTTTTCAGCCTATGGAGTATTTTTTCATTTTAAATATTTTTTTGACAGATGAAATGCTTTTTGATGAGAGGTGGTGGGTTGGATGCTAAAGATGGTGAGCATTCAGCTCCTGTATTTTTGTGGCTTTGAATAAATTAGTGTCAGAGATCTGAATTTAAATTCTGATTTCCCTGTTCATTCACTTAGGCCAGTTATACCTGTTTAGATGATCTGGTTAAACTCTTTCACCTGAATAACTTCCCAGTAAGAATATGCTTGGTTTAAGTCAAAGTTCTCTAGAAGAAAACTGCTCTTGTGGTTTTATTTTTATTTTTTTTCTCCTAACAGCTGAGTTTCCACACAAACTGTTAATTCTCTCTTCCCCACCCCCTTCTCATCTCATTTCTTTGTATCTTTCTTTGTACACGAAAATGAAGTGAAACATTTTAAGATCCTGAAATGGTCATCCAGAGGTTACCTGGGGTTAACCAGGTGGATGCAGTTCCATCACTGCCCAGGAGGAGGGGGGACAGTCAGTGCCACCTCAGGTCCAGATTATTCATCTCATGTGTTCTTTGGAGCTTCATGCTTTGAGCAAACAGCTGCATTTCTAACTCAGAACGACTTGGCTTGAGGTGGGCATTTAATAAGATAATTTAAATACTATGAGAATAGAATGCACTTTTTGTGAACAGGACTTGGAGTATTTGAGAGCTTTAAAATCTCCTTGTTTGTTCATTATCCAGGGGCATGTCTCTGGCATTGGAGATGATTTTCTGTACTTCCCTTCTAAGTGAGAACTTTTATAAAAGACCAGGAGTTATTACAGCCCTAACCCTGTGTGTAGTTAGAGAAAAAAGTAAATAAAAAGTCTAACAACCATCATCAGTCTGTGGGAGCTGGAATGAGAAGAGCTAACGATCGCTATCCAAGTGATAAATGGGGGAACCCTCTGAGAGGGCTTTGGCAACAAGAGAAGACTGATGAAGGCAGAATGGCTTCTCTCTGCCTGCCTTTTGTTCTTTGAGGTCTATTATGATTCAAGTTTATTTAGTAATCCAGCTCCTAACCTGGGCTTAAATGACGTTGTGAGTTAACTGGCACACAGTAATAAATTAGAGCAATTAGTGACTACATATTGCTTTTTCTTATGGGAGTGCTGTGCTCACCTGGAGAGGGAGAACCTGATTTCAGGGCTGAGATTGTCCCTGTGGGAAATGTGTGCTGGGGTGTCTTCCCTGAGGGCTTCTCCTACCCTCCCCAGTGGGTGGACTCTGCATCATTGCCCGTGGGGTTGGGATGCAGGATGTTGGAGAGGATCATGTCTGGAGCACTCGTGGTGAAAGGATCAAAATGAGATTTAGGGAGTTCATTTTGGAAACAATTTTGATCAGGTCTGAGTGGGTTTGATTTGCTGTATTGAGATGATTTTTGAATGGTTCAACTAATGACAAGCCTTCTGGAGAAAAGCATTGTTCTTTTAGTGCCAGCCCAGTTCAGCAAGCTGGCCAGGACCAGGCTCTCCAGAGGCACCTTAGGGAACTTCCATGGTACATATGAAGGTGCTTAAAGTTCATCACCAGTGCTTTAATGTGGAAAGATGAGCTTGAGTGTGTGTAAAAAGCTTTATGGGATTGGACTTGAAGCGGGAGAGGACGTGCTTTTTTCTCTGTGCTTCTGGAAAGGTCACGGACTTGGTGGGATGCTATCCTGACAGAAAGCACTGCTGTTTCCTTTGTCAGATGTACCTGGAGCACCTTTGGGGAAGCAGGAGGTCAGGTAAGGTGTGTTGGCAGGCTGCTGCTCCTGTCAGTACCAATGAGGGGCTGCAGCCATCCTGGGGGAGAGCTGTCACTGGCTGGAAATGGCCTCTTGGGCACGAAGCTGCTGCCTCCAGTGTGGAGTGTCACTGGTGCCTGGCCTTTATGGGGCTCATTTCCCAGCTGCTCCACCCCTTAGGACACAAAGCCAAGTGCCTGTGGTCTGACTATCATCCTCTGGTTTGTAAACTGGGCTGACACTTTTCCTTGGCTCCCAGAGCCTGTAAAGCTTTAATCCTGGAGAAGACACATGAGTGTGAAGTTTTTAAACTGGTGAGAGTGAAACTCATTCAGTTTCTCACATATTTGCAGAAGGGTGTGCAGGGAGCCCTGTGTGATTTGTGCATCTGTAGGACCGAGGACTTGAGGCAGATTTTGTCGGGCTGCTTTTACCCAGACATTGCAATTTCTAAGCTTATTTACTGTGCTGCCAGGCTGAGCCATAAACTTGGAGCTGTACAGGAAAAACCCTTGTGCTCCTCTCCTTGTATCAGTGGGGCTGGAAATAGCAAAGCAAATTTGTCATATGGGAACAGCCAGGTTTTGTTCCCACTTTTTACCATGGGAGGAAAGCCTGTGCTAAACAGTTGTACACAGCAGGAGCAGCAGGAAGGGAGGTTTGGGCCATGGTGATGTTAGAAAGGATGTGAAGAAAAAGTTAAAGTAATTCTAAGCATAGATCTCACTGGAGAGGTGCCTCCTGCTTTCCAAGAAGATAAAAGGCTTATATAAATAAGGTAGGCAGTGAAGTTTAACTAAGAAATGGAATACCAAATTAAAAATGCAAGTGCCAGCTCACTCAATACAGTGTCAGCCCTTCTGATAATGTGCTGGTCTCTTGAACTCAAAATTGATTAATCAGTCAACTGTTCCTTTCTTAAACAAGCAGTTATATACTGGCAGGAGGAGGTATGGTGGGGTTTGATCCTGTGCATCAGATAATTACCTATACATTCATACAGTGAATGTACAATTCTATAAAACCACTGATAATAAGATCATAAGCGTTAATTAGTTGACATCAATTTATTCTGTTAAATTCTGTAGCTGCTGCTTTAATTGAGTGACTCATTTCCTTAGGTAGGCCTTAGTGCTGTGCTCCTCTCCTGTCACAGTTCCCAATTTAGAAGTAGCTCAGTCTCACAAGATTGGCAGTGATTTGCTGTTGTGCTCCAAGGAGGTATTTTGATGTCTTCCATAGAAAAGAGAAAGAAGTGCTGTAAAGGGACATTTTAGAGTCACAAGTTAATACTGTACAGCTTGGTCTCCAGTGCAGTCACCAAAAGTGCTCAAACTGCTGTGGGGGAACATTTGATACTGACCATAGCCTTGGATGATCTTTCTCTGTTTTGTATGTGCAGCAAAGTTCTTTCAGAGCTGTTTGTCAGCTGCCCATCACTTGTGTGACCTGAGAGTGTAGGAGATGTGCCACTCACCCAGCTGGCTGGGGATGCCTCTGTGTTCACAAAGACTCCAAGGAAAATTGGGTTTCTTCTGTGGTTGGGCATAGTAAATTAGGAAAAAGACTTTGTTTTTTACCTCCTTTGAGGTTTTACAGAAGCCTTGTGGCAGCCTTGGTGGTTTTCAAGGCTGGTTTGTAAGAAGCAGTGGAGACACAGTGAGTGTCTGTGCTGTTTACTGACTTCAGAGATTGAAGGCTTGGGGATGGGGTCTCTGAACTGGTCACAAATTCACCTTGGTAAGTTGCAGTCCCCTGTGGTGTCCTCCTTGGCTCCCATTTCCCTGCAGTGGTGAGCAGTGCTGAGTGTGGTTCTCTGCAGCCTTTTTGGGATCAAGGCCTTTGCTGTTGTGAGCAATTATCTCCTGAAGGGGATGTTGTGAGACTCTTAAATTAGAGACATCTTATTAGCCACACTTCACGTACCAGGAGTTTGCTATAAAAAGATGCACCTTGCTGCTAAGACTGAGTGATTAATTTGCAAGCCAGCAAGTTGTTAGATTGTGCTAACAATTACCATATTTGATAGATTAAAGCCCACACGAGGGTATCGGTTACCTTGGGAGTTTATTTACAGTTCCTGATCTGTGGCAGGCAAGGAATTCATGGTGTGACAATGACAATATCATATCTCAGTGATCCCGTCATGTTTAAAAATCATGTCCAAGCTGAAAGTTCTGAAAAATGTGCCCATCTGTTTGTTGTGAATGGACTCAGCCCCTTCCATCTTGAAGCTTGGCTTCTTCCTATAAGAAGCCATCAGCTGTGGTGAACTTTCCTCCTGTGAAAATAAAATTAAGAATCCAGGAAATTTGTGTTTTGCCCTGAAATGAAGATGTTACCTTTTAGACTAGAACTGTATGTATATATGTGTGTATATATGTATATACTGTGACCATCAGTCTGTTTTTGGGTGTGTGTAAGCTGTATGTAATTCAGAGTTTGCACAAGAAGCTAAAGTTTCTCTTGCTGGAGTCCCTTCAGTTTGGCACCAAAGTGTTTAATTGTGTAGGCAGAGAAGGAACATGATTGGCTTTATGGTTCAATGGTCTCAAAATTTTGTATTTTTCAAGGTACAAGTGAAAACAATTGGTGGTGATGGTGGCAAAGAGAAAGTCACTGCCTCAGCTCTTTTTCTGATCAGAAATGATGTCCTATAAAGTGACAATGAAATTCTCATGGTATTCTTTCTTTTGCAAGCTGACATCCACCCAACCAAGAGTTATTGCTCTCTCCAGGACTTGGTGTGAGCATCGAAACTGATGTTAACAGCCCTCCTCTGCAGCAGTGGCACCTGGGAAGACAAAAATAGATGTGCCCCAAACCACCCATCCCTTCAGGAGGTTTCTGACCTGCATCCTTGCTTATGTAAACTTTTTGTACCTTTTGTCTCTCTCTGTTCCAAGTGGTTTTATTCACTCTGACTTGTGATCAGGCCCTGTTTAATAACTCCTGAGCTGCTGTTGTCCCTGCAGAGCAGAGAGGAGGACTTGGCACGTCAGGAACCTTCAGAGGTGGGCAGCACACCAAAGGTCATCCTCCAGCCAGTGAGATCCATGGGCCATGGGCAGCCAGGCTGCTTCCCTGCTCCTCATTCCCTGCACATCTCTGTGCCCAGGTCATTGCTGGGCACTGTCCCTCTCTCCTCCCCTTGTGTTTGCAGTGCTGTTTGTCTGAATGTGGGAATGACTGACGGAACCGCCCCCCGTGGAAAAGTTGTGGGGAAGAGCAGTGCTGGGAGCTCTGGCAGCCCAGGCAGGGCAGGGGGAACAATGTGGCCCTTGTTCTGTCACCCTTTTGGGCATCTGCAGCTCCTCCAGCCCCGGGAGGCCGGCTCTGTCCCAGGGACACGGGACAGGCACGGGGACACGGCACGCTGTGCCAGCTTGGGGCTTGCAAGGGCTGGCACGGCCCTTGGCATCCTGGTGATGTGGCCCTTGGAACAGCACCACATCATCTGCACAGGTTTAGGGCTCAGATGAGTCACTTTGGGGCTTTTTTCTTACTTGTTTGCTGTCCTGCAGCCCAGTTAGGTTTAACAATGTGATTCAAAGCCATTTATTCTCTGTCATCATCACGTTCATTCTGCAATCATCACTGAGAGATCTCTTCTGCTGTCTCGTTCCCTTGGCTTTTGGTAAATTTTCTGCCTTCTGACCCTGGTGAAGCCAGTAGCAGATGATAAAAATGCTTTGAATTTATGTTAAAAGAACCACAGCTGGTATAAATAGATTTTACTTTGATGTATCTGATCTGATCTGTGTTACCTGAGGATCAGGCCTTAACTGTTTAATTCTGCTACTTTAGTGAACAAATAGTACTCAGCAGTGAATTCCTTTTCATTGCAGAGCCACCTCCAGCTCAAGGTCTGGGGTGAGTGGTTGGCACTGTGCCACAAAGGTGGCTCAGGTGACAGTGGTTTGGGGCTGACCATGACAATGGTACAGACATTTTAGTAAAAACAGCAGAGTGCTTGGGAGCATCTGAAGCAAAACTGAACGAGTTCTCAGTGGAACTCAGCATTTCAGCTGGAAATGTTGATTTCTTAGGGAGAGTTCATGGTCAAAATATTTTGAACAGATTGGGCTGTGGTCCTTCTCCTTTCTGTTTAGACATGGGTTTTCTCCAAAGAGGACTGCCTGGTCTGTGAGAAAACCAGTAAGACCTGCCATGAATGGTTTGTGCAGAAACCAAGAGGAGGGTTGCCTAGAACAGGAAAGGAAATGGAAAATTGTGGGGGCGTTTTTTGGTGACAAGACACAGAGTGGGGGTAAAAGAAGACAGGAGTGCTGTTATTGCTAAGCTTTACATTAGCTAATTATTAGCAGTTAACAAACAGGGGAATGGTATTGATAGTAAATTGGTAGGAGCTAGAAAAAATCTAAACACAAGCACGAATTTTTCCTCCTTGCCTCTGAACCCTCTGGTGGTGATACAGGCTTTGCACTCGTGTGTTGTGCCCATCCAGAGTAGTTAAGGGAAAAAAGGTGGAGATACAATCAGAGTTCAGACAGGAGGGATGCCTGCAGAGGGAAGTGTCATCTAGATTTTGGTATTAAAAAAAATTAAGGTAATCAGTGTAGACACAGAAGTGAAAGAGAGGCTATAACCTCAATGGCCATATGCTACAAAAAAACAAGCAGGAGGATCAGTGCAGTGCAATGTGAACTGCCAACCCTCTCCACTGGGCTTAAAATAAAGGAAGATAATAGTGCAGCAAGTATGACAGAAGAGAAGAACACTCCAGTGCTGCTGAAGAGGTCAGCTAGTGTCTGCTTTAAAAGCTGTGATGAGCAGTGCCTCACCTTCTGAAACCATGGTCTGGGGTCCTTGCCTTGTGCCAGGATGCAGCACAGAGTGTAGGTGTGAGCTGTAAAATCCCTCAGGAATCAGGGGCTGCTCAGATTTCCCACAAAAGGGAAACACTGAAAGAAAAACAAACTATAGCTTGATGTCTGAGGGTTTACTGTTGCAAGCACATGTGCCTCAGTTTCTCTATCTGTAAAATTATTACAAGGGCTTCTTGATGAAATGGCTTTGGAGATGGTTTCTCTAAAAGGCTTGGGGAGATTGCTGGCTGTGCCCATGGAACACTTGGGAGTTAAGCAAATATCCTCTGGAAAATGAAGCCAAATTTACATGGCTGCAGCACACTGGTTGTGCCTTTCCTGATTTCCTGAAAAGGCATTTCTGTTAATTCTCTGAAAGGGACGTGATGATGTTTGCAGCATTAATGGAATTATCTGTCTGAGGAGGGGATGTAGGACTGTTAATCACGGGCCCTTTTTCCCCTCTGTGTTTGCTCTGGCTGTTACATGGATATTTAGCATTTGTCTTCAGTTCATTTTCGTTCAGTCTCATTACATGTACTTGTTACTTGTGATGCTGCTGATTTGAAAAGCACTCCCGAAATCCTGGGGATTTTTCTGGCTTTGTATCATTCTTTGAATTTTGTGTTCTACAAGCTTTTCATGCATCACAGACTGGTGGGTTTTTTTTTTTTTTTTCTTTGGCTGTAAGTCAGAATAATGTTCCTGGGCATGATGAGAGTTCACTTTTTCACCCATTTGCTTGTCTCTAAAATGCAGCAAGATGCTTTTTTGTTGAGTGCTTGATTCCATCCTCCCACTCTCTCCTGACTTAAAAAAAGGGCAATTATCCAAAATTCACACTTACCTTGTCACCTGTAGACAAGGCATCTCTGGTGCCTTGTGTGAGCTGCTCCAGGCTGTCTGACCAAGCTGGGATGGGGAATTGCCTGGGCTGGGAAGGAGCCCATGGATGGACCAGGCTCCAGGACACCCAGGCAGTGTCACAGCTGTGGGTGTGGATGTGTCCCTACAACTTAGGGGCTTGCAGGTTTGTGGGATCCTCTGTGAGGCTCCTAGACCTGCTGGCACTGCAGCTAGGAAATTAAACACCCAGAAGGCTCAGAAGTCATGGTCTGTGCTTCCATGTTTGGGGAAGTCTTTCTCCTGAAGGCACTTTGGGTTTCACTTGCTGCAGCTTTGGTTCAGCTCTCCTGAGCTAGAGGTCAGTGCACACGCCCAAGCACAAGAGTTTGTGTTTCTTGCAAAGCTTTTAATCATTGCTCTGGTAACCCTAGCTGGTCTCCTTTTCATTTGGGAATTATTCACACGTGGTAGAAAAGGCAAAATGTGTTGAATGAGTTTTGCATGATTAATGGTTTTGTCCAGAATTATTGCTGGTGAAGATGCAGTATTTTATATTTTGGCTGACATATAAAAGCAAGGGAGAGCCAATTTTTTTTTTATTTGAGAGTTCAGAGTGTCTGTCTCTTTATTGGCTTTATATTTAGGGATATAGATGAAGCAGATTGTAAATTGTGAGTAATTTAATTTTAATTAGTTCTACTAAAAGCTTTATTACTCTTTCCTGTTCTCTTTCCATGAAAGTGATAGCAAGGCAAACGTTTGTGATACTGAGTGCTGGAAGAAGGTGCTGTTTTTCAGACCTCCTGGCACAGCTTGTCAGCATCTCTAAAATTCTTTGTAATCCCAAAAGCCTGTCCTTCTGAAGTGCTCAGCTCTGCCCAGAAAAGCTTTTCGCTTTCCTCCTCTCCCCTTTTTCCTCCTCTCTCTCCCTTTGTCCTCTCCTCTCCCTTGTCCCTCTCCCTCGTCCTCAACTTTTTCCCTCTCTCTCCCTTTTCCCGCTCCTCGTCCCTTTTCCCTCTCCTCTCCCCTTTTTCACTCTCCTCTTCACTCCCTTTTCCTTCCTCTCCTCTCCTTTTTCCTCTCCTCGCCCTTTCTTCCTCTCCTCTCCTCCCTTTTTCCTCTCCTCTCCCTTTTTCTTTCCGCTCCTCTCCGTCCCTTTTGTGGTTTTTTTCTTCCCTCTCCTCTCCCTTTTTCCCCTCCCTCCCGTTTCCCTCGCCTATCACCTTTTCCCGTCGTCCTCTCCCTTTCCCTCTCCTCTCTCCCCTTTTTTCCCCTCTCCTCTCCCTTTTCCTTCCTCCTCCCCCTTTTCCTCTCCTCTCTCCCTTTTCCCTCTCCTCTCAGGTTCCCTTTTTCCTTCTCCTCTAAAGTCCTTTTTCTTCTCCTCTCCCTTTTTCCTCTTCCTCTCTCCTCTCCCTTTTTTCCTCTGCCTCTCCCCCCTTATCTACCTCTCTCCTCTCCCTGTGTTCCCTTCTCTCATCCTCCTCTCCCTTTTCCGCCTCCCTTTTCCCTCTCCTCTCCCTCTCCTTCTCCCTTTTTCCTCTCCTCTATTTTCCTCTCCTCTCTCCGGCTCCGGCCTTTTTCCTCGATCTTCTTCGTCCCTTTTTCCCCTCTCCTCTCCCTTTTCCCTCTCCTCTCCCTTTTCCCTCTCCTCTCCCTTTTTCCTCTCCTCTCACCTTTTATCTCTCTCCTCTCCCTTTTATCCCTCGTCCCTCTCCCTTTTCCCCTCCTCTCCCCTTTTTCCCCTCTCTCTATTTTCCCCTCCCGTCTCCCTTTTTTGTTTTTTCTCCTTTTCCTTTCTTTCCTCCCCCTCTCTGGTTGCTTTCCCCCTCTCTGGGCTCATTTTTCCTAAAACAGCCCCAAACCCACTCCCAGCTGACCCAGCTGTGTGCCAGGGATTTGGCACAGCCTGAAAATGCAGCTCAGTGAGTGTGATGATGGCTTTGGCAAAAACAAGGAGGGGGAGGAAAATTCCCAATGGGATTCTCTCAGGTAATCTCCCAGTGAAGCAATGCAAGTGTTAATTACTGCTCTGAGTGACAGGTGGAATTATCCAAGTGTAATGCTGCTTTCAGGTTGGAAAGAGAAAAAGGGCTATATTTACAAAAAATAAGTTATTTAACACTCACCAGGGTGCATCTTGGCTGGCATTGCAGTGCACCTATTAAATTTTTAGTGCCAGATTATTATTCACAGCCAGGGTACAGAAGTTGTGGAGCAGCCTAACCCAAGCAACAATTATTAATTAATCAGGTGTTGTAAGTGCCTAAAGAGAGCAGTAGGCAAATGATAAGAGCCTCCCTGGGATACAATATACTTATTTTTTTTTTCCAGATTGCAAATTAGTTAAAGCATGTACAATAATGTGATGTCCCCTTAGCAGATATTGCATCCATTATTCTTTCTACTCATATTAATAAACCCATTGATGAATACCCTCCTTCTGTACACTGCTCCCAAAAAATGATTTGCAGTTGTAAAACCTTTTAACTCTGCAACTGTTGGTACTGAAAGGCAACTTTGGGAGATACTGTAAATTATTTTGAGGGATTTGAAAATGCTGTTTATATCCATTAGTTGCTACAAATGCCAGGGTGCTGTGATTTAACTGCCTCATTCTTTCTTACCAGAAGAGGATACTTTAGATAAATTCTGAAGTTGGTAAAGATTGAGGAAAAACTTGCTGTAAGAGAAGAACACCCTGAGGTATGTATGTTTGTAGTTTTAGTTTTCTCCCAGGGTTATCAATGAAGTTTTCCTCAGGGAAGGGGCTGGTGGGTCTCTGGAGCATCCTGCAGAGCGTGCAGTTCTGGGGAGGGGAGAGGGAGGGCTGGGAGAGCCAGGGCAGGGCTGCCAGGGCTTGGCATGCCAGGTGCATTATCAATGCCATCACTTGGCAGGATTATTTTTGGCAAAAACAAATCTGATTTTTCAAGCTTCCCAGACTTATTCTGAGTGAGAAACGACATGTTAGAGCTTATTATCTCATCTTAAATGGTCATTTTTGGTGTCACACTGGCTCTGTGTAGCTCATCATTTTCAGTGTAATTAGTTTGCTTTCTGGGAGCTCTAATGTATTTGAGCAGCTTGACCTCTCAGTGTAATTTTATTTTATTTTTTATTTTATTTTCCTTTTTACCACTGGCTCAAGAGTATATGTAGGAGGACAGGGGAAAAAACCAGGACACTGAGGTAAGTGCTGTTCCTGAAGAGCAAAGCAATATCATTGCAAGGATATATTAAATAGCAGCAGCACTGCTGAGGCAGAGCACGGTGCTATTTCCACTCTCACTGGGCAGCAGGCAGGGAGTTTATGGCTGTGTGTCATCCCTGTGGCCTGCACAGCCATCCCCCTTGCTGCAGGGGAAATGAGTTTGCAGGCAAGGCATGAAATGATCCCACCAAGTTAAAAAAAAATGCCTTTCTCCCCCCTCTCCATCTTTTTGTGGCCAGAGCTGAGAGGGAGCAGCTCGGGGTGGGAAGGGATGAGTCCATCACAGAGCTGGGGACACTTTTCTGCCTCCCTTACCTATTCAAGGGGAACTTGGTGGTTAATTCCTGCCTAAAGAAGGTGTTCTTCCTGATACAAAATCAGCATAACAGCTGCTGACTTCATCACTTAGCTCGTGGTGTTGGGACTGAAAACTGGAGATGGAGCAGGGTTGGGTATTTCTGCCCCGTGGTTGGTTTGGGTGATGAACTCCTGATGCACAGTTTTGGTTTTGCTTCCTCCCTGCAGCTCTCTTGGGGAACTTGGGTCCTTTGATTTGTGTCACAACTTGGGAAGGCAAATCTGGACCTTGTGTAGGGCAGTTCTGCAAGTATTTTCTTGTGATAGGTGAAATTTAGTTGGGGAACGTCCTGTGCTGAGCTGGAAACGGGCTGGGTGACACACTTGGTGTATCATCTTTGGGTTTTTGGAGCCTTGAAGTGGAACTGAGGAGCTGTCTGTAGTCTCATAACTGGGTATTCTGCCTGGGGGCCCTGGGAGTGGCAATATTCAGCTGTCATTCTTGCTTTTCATTTGCAAATAGAGACGTGGGTAACCTGCTTTTTAACATATGGCCCATCAGCTACCTCCTGCTATTCAGATGGTAATGGATGGGCCAGTGGTGATTTAACACTCTGCCTTGGATGGAAAGTAACAGATTGTTTATGCTGGTAATGACACTCATTTCCATATCAATTCCTCCTGCCAGACCAAGGCCTTAAAATAAAAAACTTAGGGCAGGACAGTACTTATCCAGACTAAAGGAAAAGCCTTGTGTTTGTCTTGGGTACTACCAGACAAGAGGAGAAAAGGCTCTTGCAGATAAATCATGTATATAAGTCCAAGGGTGAGTTACAAAATCCCAGCAGTAGCAGTAGATGTGAGGAGTTGGAGGCTGAAAATAATAAGGACTTGGAAGGATTAGTCAGAAAATACTGTTCTAGGTTGCTAGCAGATAAACGTCAGCAGGGGACTCTGGGGATCTATCTATATCTATTCTATTTTTAATATGAATAAAGTTCTGGCCTTGTGACTTCCCCGGAGTGGCAGTGATTCCTACCAGTGGAGTATCTGAACCATTTCAATGAATGAGTTGTTTTGTAGCCCTACCAGCAGCATCTGAGCTCTCCTGCTGTGCTTGGTAGTCAGCAAGAGATTGCCATCAAAACAGGAGCAGTTGTTTTGGTTGGGTGTTTTAAAGAGATTGCCATCAAAGCAGGAGCAGTTGTTTTGGTTGGGTGTTTTAAAGAGATTGCCATCAAAACAGGATCAGATGTTTTGGTTGGGTGTTTTAAAGAGATTGCCATCAAAGCAGGAGCAGTTGTTTTGGTTGGGTGTTTTAAAGAGATTGCCATCAAAACAGGAGCAGTTGTTTTGGTTGGGTGTTTTAAAGAGATTGCCATCAAAACAGGATCAGTTGTTTTGGTTGGGTGTTTTAAAGAGATTGCCATCAAAACAGGATCAGTTGTTTTGGTTGGATGTTTTAAAGAGATTGCCATCAAAACAGGATCAGATGTTTTGGTTGGATGTTTTAAAGCTTTCAGTGGCTGGTGGCTGGAGTTGTAGACATGGAGTGAGCAGCATCAGGTGTGTTCTCCTGTGTGTCATGGCAGTGAGAGGCTTGTGGAGGGCACACCTGAGGCTGCTCTTGGGGCAGGGACTGCCAGAAGAGAGGTTATCAGAGTCGGTGCTTCGGAGGTCAACATCAGCTGACAGTTGACACCATCAGTCCATCCAACCCTTTCCCCTCCTGAGTGCTGTGAGATGTGAGGTTAGTGAGCGTGGTGAGCTCATGAATTAGACTGGTGTCAGCATGGCAGTGACAGATGGGACTGAGGGGACAGAGGGCACAGTCTTCCTGCAGAGGTGCCCCAGGATTGCTGCAGAATGGCAGCACTTGGACTGCACCTTGCCAGCTCCTGAAACTTTGTTATATTTATTTATAAATATTTATCTGGGAGGTCTCAGCCTGAGCACTGTTCTTGGATGGATGCTGAGTGTCCAGATGGGAAAGGGGAACTGGGAAGAGTGTGAATGGAGCAGCAGGAATGATTGGGAGCTTAGGGGATCAAGGATTTGGTGACTGCTGGTTGTTCAGCTTAGAGAGAAGGCAGACCTGGTGACAGCTTTGAGGGGGCAGGTTGCTGCAGAGAGAAGCAGATGCCCACATCAGGATAAAGAGATGTAGCCTGGAGACTGACAAGTTACAAACCAGGGGACACATTCTGTTGGAAGGAGCAGGGACAAGTGGGAGACCCTAAGTTACCCAGCTCCTTCAGATACTTTTCATTAGACACTGCTGGTCCTTCCAGGTCTGTCTTACTCTGTGGTTTTGTTATTTTAAGCATAGAAGGGAATACCACAAAGAAATGGACGTGTTTGTTTTTAGGGAGTTGGGTAATGGTGTGAGAACAGAGAGCTTTGCAGAATCTTGGTATTACAAGTGCACTCTGTTACACAGAAATGCTTCCAGCACCTGAGGAAAGGGGAGACACCAAACTGGAGGGGTGAGTTGGTGACAGAGCAAGAAAGGATCCCAATGTTAGCAGCAGAGAAAGAGGAACTGAGCTGGGGAGCAAGACACGTCCCAGGTTTGCTGTGAGCAAACACCCATGGGGAGTTTTGCAGCACTGCATGCACAGGACAGCACATTCTTGCTTGTGCCAGGCAGGAAACCACTCCTGTCTCAGGCAGTGGAGCTGGCAGCAGTGCAGGAAAATTCACCATTATTTAACAGCAATCAATTGCAAAGGGAACAAAGAAGCAAAGGGTGACAAAATGGGCCCCCCAGACCACAAACAGAGTGGGCAGCTCAAGGTGGAGCTGGCAGGAGGTGTGGGTAGGTCAGGTGCAGGGGGCACAGGCTGTGGTTGCCACTTTGAAGTTGAGTCAGTTTCCTGAAGATCCCAGGCTGCCTTTATTACAGGTTGATACTTGTTAGGTTGTTTTTATGCAAAACATAGAAATTACACATGTATATTCCAAATGTGATGGGCACATTATATTTTGAAATGAAAATGATCTGGAAGAGAAATAACAGAGAACAAATAGATATTTCAGGACAGCTATTACAATTATTGTAAATGCTGTGCAGAGCTCTTCCCTTTTCTTCCACATTTGGCTTCACAGCCATTTTTGGGAATGGAAGACAATTACTCAGGCTGAATGCTGTTGTGAATAGAATAAAAACACTTGGGTATTAGGAAATCCAGCAGGCTACAGCTGAAGTATCAATAAACATTTGTCCAGTGGTGTAATGACACAGGGGTATTTTTGAAGGCATGTACAGAAATGTTGCTTGGCATTGCCAAGGCCAGGAGCAGCTTTTATGTTGTAAAGCACTCCAAGATGTGCACCAGGTTTTCTCTAGTGGAATATCTGATCATTTGTGGAACTTGTAGAAGACTTTGCTCGAGGTGAAGAGCACACAAACCAAATTTTTTGGACATCAGCACATTTTTGGTTTGAATGATACCCATTGAGGAGCTGTCATGTCTGATCTGAAATGGGTGAGAGTGAAAGAGGCTGGGTGTAAAACTCATCTTCATGAAGTGCTTTGGGGTGATGGTTGATGTGTGGAGCATAGGGCATGGAGCTTGCTTTAGCAAGTTGATGTGATGCTGAATGAGAAGATTCTTGCTTTATCTCCTCTTAAACAGGTGGATTTGAAGTTGTTGTTTCCCAGAACTGGGAAAGGGCTTTATATGAAAAGTTCTAATTAGGTAAATATCCAACCTGCAAATGCTGATGCTGCCTTGCACTCTAAATTCTGAGGTCTAAAAACAAAAGGGGGAAAGTAAATGCCTTTCTTAAAAGGAGTTGCTAAATACACAGAAGTCTTGCTTATCAGGAGGAGCTGAAAGTTGATTAATTTTTCTAAGAAATATTTTCCACATGTTAGTTTACAGTTTTTATACGAGAAAAGCTAGAAATTTGGTTTTAGGAATATTTGGATGGTGCACTCTGTGGTAGAAGGAGAAAGATTAATTAAATAATTGTGCCAAAGAAGAAAAGGCAAATTGCACCATTTAATGGAAAGCAAGACGTGTGATGAGAAAGTCCAAAATGACAGCATGAACAGCTGCAGGCTGCCATGGAGAGCTGGTGTTAACTTACAGCATGAAGATGCAGTGAGGCATCTCACCTAGGATTTACTCTGACAGCTTTCACTTTCCTTCATCCCTGTCTCAACTCTGCCACTAAAAGCTTTCCCACAGTTATGCTAAACTTATCTCTCCTTTCTGGAGGAAAGCCTTAGCTGCAGTTCCTTGTGAACAGTGACCAGTTATAAATAACTTCAAGATAAGAAGTTTTAAACAACCTGGTACCCTGAGTGTCTCTGTTCTCAAGACACACAGGTTACAGGTGGAAAATGTGCAGTAAAGAAGAGGAAGGCATCAGTATCCCAGTGGGAAAGCACAGTCCATGTGTAAAATAAATAAAATCTGTGTATTCCATCTCCTCCTCGTCGCTCACTCCTCTGGAGCAGCCTGGCAGTAAGGACTCACCTTCATGTGCATTTCCCCTCTGTCCACTGTGGTAGCCAAATGTGATGCAAAAGTCACCTCAGTCTCAACAATCAGGCACTTGCAAGAGAGGAACCCTTGGAGTTTGTTCCAGGCCAGTTTGTGCGTTTCTGTGCACGTTTAATAGGTTTATTTAGAAACACCTTCAGAAAAGTGCATTGAAATAATCAGCTGTAATCCTTCTGCAGTGTGTTCAGTCCTGTCAGGTACTGAAGAAGAGATCCAATCAGGTTTAATAATCCATGAATTTCTGCCATTGTGTCTTTGTGCCTGCCATGCTCTCGTTGGGCTGAGGCCGGGCTGTGCCTGAGCAGGGGCAGGCTCATGGCTTGGGAGCAGTGCCAGCCACCAGGGCCACTCACAGCTCACATCTGCCTTAACAGAGCCTCAAGAGGAAGAAGATGAGGCACCCTTGGAGCTACTTTGGCTGTTTAAGCTGCAAACTGAGCTCCCAATGTAATGCACAGCTCTTTGTGCCTCCGAGGAAGTCCCTTTGACATCGTCATGTGAGAATTACAAGGGCTTTAATTTTCCTGTGAGCACAAGCAGTGCTGGATTTTTTTTTTTTTTTTCCCCTGCAGGAAAAATAATGTGTGGTAAAATCTTATCAGAACTATTCCAAGCACTGTGTGGACCAAAGGAGCCCAAAACAAATCCAGCTTACTGTTTGTGGTTGGAATCATTGAAACCCAGAATGCCAATATGCTGATTTTTATCTTGGACTTGAGAGAAACTGAGAAAGGCTGCTAAAAAGCACTCTTCTCCAGCTGTAATTTAGGAGCTGTGTGTATTTCCACTGCAACTCTGCATCCTGGCTGGGGCTGTCTGGGCAGGGAGGCTCAAGGCTCACTATGTAGGCACCACCTTCTTCCATATCAGCCAGCCTCAAAGGGACAGAGCTTTTTCTTTGTGCCAAAGGTGTAACACCAGCAAAAATCCAAACTTGGTAATTTTCTGTTCAGGAGCCAAGAGCAGGGTGGGTTGTTGGGCCCTTTGCCTTTGGGCACTGGTTTGTGCTTGCTCAGCACTGGAAATCAGCGTGGTTATGGGTTAGTGGGGTATTTTTAAGCCCATTGCATGGTGCACCTGGCAGGTGATGTCCTGCTGTTACATGGGTTGGTATTCCTCACCCTAACAACTGATGTTAAGACTGCTGACCACATCTGAGAGGCAGTAAGATGGAAAGACAAATATTCAATGTAAAATGTTACCTGCTCTGCTATTGAAACCCTTTCCCAAGACACATTTTCTAATTTTTTTGGGTTTTCCATGTCAGACTTTTGGTTTAGAGCTTGTTATGCTCTGCTCCTTTTTTAGGAGCCAAATATTTTCAGCTAAACCTGAACTGTTATGTTTTTTCCCTCTGTTTTATGAGAGTGCTTTTCCAGGATGAAAGGCTCGCTGGAAATGTTTCTTTTCATTCAAGTACCTATATTTTATGGTAAATTACTACCTGCTGTAAGTTCCTTGCAGGTATTTATATAATCTGTATCAACAAAGGATTTTGGCATTTTTCCTCCTTTTTGCTTCATGCATGTAGATGTTTCTGCTTGGGGATTAGAATGGATATGTGAAACTTGAAGGGAGGTTGAGGCTGAAGAGGGAATGTTCCCTTGGCAGAGGATCTGCCAGAAGCCTGACCTTCTGTTGAAGGTTTTGCTCAGGAAAATTGACTGTTCAGACAGAGCCAGAGGTCACTCCCAGCTTGTGGAGCTTCCTTCAGGCCATAGCTTTTGGCCTCTTTGTTTTTAAACTCGTTTTTCCAAAATGGAACAAAGCAGGCACACGGGAGAAGGGGCTGAAGGTTTGCCAGCAGCAGGACAGCCCCATAAAACCCTGCATCCAGGCTGTTAACTGTGCCATCACAGCATCCCTGGGCATCCATGTAAATCCATTCAGTATGCTCCTCACTTCCCAGCCTTATAAAGTCGTTGGAAAATGAAGTGAAAAATGGTGCACTGATTTCTAGTAACTTTCCTCTGCGGGAACCAATTTGGAAGCATTTGAGTGCACATTTGCAGGAGGATTTGGGCACGAGCAGCGCGAGGTCTCCAGCAGTACATTTCCTTTTAGAGGCTGTAATTGGAGCCCTGAAATGTCTTTAAATGCTTTATTTTAGAAATAGCTGAGGGTTTGGAATGAAGTCATATAAAGTTATGGCAGCACTTGATGATTTTAGGAGACTTTTAGCCTGCCAAATTGGAGTGCTGGTGTCGGTGGGTGTGAGCCTCTGGCTGGCCGTGGCAGTAATCAGGGCTGCTGTAAATCCCAGCTGTGGGTGAGAGCAGTGGGAAATGAGAACACAGGGTTTTATGACCTTTTTCCGAGCAGGACAATAGGAAGTTTTACAAAACATCCCCTAAAGGAAGGGGAGTTTGGTTGGTGACATTTCATGTGAGCAGATATCATTAGGGAGCTTGACTGTGGCGGCTCGGGGAAACTCGCCACGTTCTGTGTGGAACTGAATTTCCCAGATGCCAACATCTTCCTCCTTACATCTTCCTGTCGGAACTCAGGACATCCCTCTGGGAGTCCAGCCCTGCCAGGGGGCTCAGAGACCCTGGCACACAGCCCAGAACACCTGTGGGGTCGATTATGACCCATGGAGCAAATTGCCACCTTTACATGAAGACCTGAAAGCCACAGCAGTTTAAATAGTGTAATAATAAAATTATCACTGGGTGAAAAAGTAGGTTTTGGGATTTTTAGATTAGGGGTTTTTGGGGACAAGATGGAGGGATTTGGGTGTGTTTAGCCTTTCTTCTTCTCTGCCTCCATCCTGAGTGGTGATGGTGGCACTTTTAGATTGGTTTAGAGTAGAAGCTCACTGTCTAACACGGGTGATAGGTACTGGAAATAACTGTAAATCTTGTACACATAGTTTCTAGTATAAAGAGATAACACTGCCCCGGGGGCAGGCAGAGTGCCTCTGGCTGTCCTGCTGGACAGACCTCGGCAGGGCAGGAGGAAAAATTTATAGATAAGATACAATCAACAATTCTGAGACTGAAAACTGAAGAGCTTCAATTCATCCTTTGAAGGTGTGGGCTGAAGCAGAGACTTCTAACACGTCTCAGGGTCACAAAGCCCTGTGAACATCCAAGATCTTCCTTTCTGGTTTGTGTAGGTGTGAGTGCAGGAAAGCAGGGCATAAAGAGCTGGGTGTTGGTTGGTCTCAGCATCCCACTTTGTGATTCTTTTATAGGTATTACCTTTAACTGCTGGTTTCTTTTAACCACCCCTTCCTTTTTTTTATTTTTTAGCTGATGGAGAACTGTTATTTGCAGATGATTTTCCCTGACGTGGGCACCCCGCCCAGTGCTGCAACTCATTCTCAGGGCTAGAATTGATATCAGCTCCCTGGGAGGTACCAGGGCAGAGTGCCTTCATATCTTTGGGTAAACACAAAGTAAAACCTTCACATTCAGCTGTCATTTATACTTCTAGGAGTAATTTAAGGTCTTCATAAATTGACAACACCCCTCGTGGAACCGAATCTTAGTTGACAGCAAAGGAATGAATGAAACACATCAGTTGCATCCTTTGGCTGGGCTTCATGGGGAGCAGAATGGAAAAGGAAATGAAGGGAAGACCCAAGCTCCTGTGTGAGCTCCCTCCCACAGGTGTATTTGTATCCAGAAGGAATTTTTTTCTCTACAGGACCAGAAAACCAGAAATCAAATCTGAGGGGAAAAAAATCAGCAACTGAAATATGTTTTCAGTAAGGCAAAAAAGCAAAGATACCCTTTAACTGAGAGAGTGATTTTGACTCTACCTTTCTGCTTTTTCAATGTGTTTAGGTCTCTAATGACTTAATGTGTGCAGCTGTAAATGTCTCTCAGCACTCTACTGGGATAGCAGGCTTGGTTTTCCTTCTGTTTTCCAGACCCAAGAGTCTGAGCCAGTCCTGCAGGCACTGCCAGAACACACATGGACTGTGGCTGGTGGGCTCCTGGACCAGCCTGGACCCTCCCTCTTAAACTGCAGCCAGTTCTGGTTCTGATCTGCTCCTCCTCTTGCATCAAATTCCTTTATTGTGTGGGCATAATTCCTGTTGTGCAGGTTGGGGTCCTGGGTTCCAGTTGTGTTTCACTGCCACACTGTCTGTTTAGCAGAATAAAAAGAATGGTGAGGTGAAACATGAAGCTCAGCATCTGTCCTGCCTCACATCTGCTTTACAAGGCAGAATTTTCTGTGTGTGCTGTTAGAATTTTTCAGTATTGTTACAAATATAAGAAAGCCTTTAGAGCTGGCAAGGTTTTATCTGGAAGAGCCTCTCTCTCTCCCTTGTGGCATGGGGCCAATGAGCTGTCACAGGGTTAGGAAACATCAACATTTTGTAACAAAAACTCTTCAGAACCTTTGTTCCAAGAAAATAATTAGGTTAATTTGACACTGTTGTCTTGATGCAGGATATATGCCCTGTGTCTGGCTGGCTGGCTGCAGCACTTGGAACTGGAGAGCACCAGATTCATGATCCAGTCCACACATCCTCTTAGTGTTTATAAACAGGGACTTTTAACTCGTGTGGCTGAAATTTTTCTTTATTGATGAAAGTTTTCTGCTGCCAGGGTTACCCACAGTGGAAGAAATCAAATCTGAATTATACTTGACATCTTTTAAGAGTAGCCAGGAGGGTGCCTCAACACATCATCATATCTCTGAAGTATTTTATTTCATGTCAGTGTTGTGGTTGATATTGTGTACATGTCTTTTTTTTTTCTTTTTCTCCTTTGTACGTACCACTTGCTTTGCTGGTCAAAATGAAAATGATAGAAATACATTTCTGTAGCCCAAGTGACTTCAGGAACTTGTAAACCCATTAAAATTAAAAAAAAAAAAAAAAGGAAGAAGAGCATACTTGACTCTGACCTTCCCCCTCTTCAAGAAAAATAATAATCCTTCTTCTGCATGCACTGGATTTTGAATGAAAGCTCCATCACTTGTCCTTCAGGCTTTGGATGTTGGATCTTGGGGGGAAGGTTCCTCCTTCTCCCAGGGGACCTTTGGGAGTGAGTGACCCACTGCTTCCCGTGGTGTTTGTCAGGTTTCCTGAGTCTGAATTCCCTGTTTGTTTTGTCCAGAGGTGCCAGTGTTGGCCCCAGCCCCTTCCTGTCCCTCTGGTTTCAGCAGAGTTGAGTTTGTGTCAGTTCTAATCTCTAACGACCTTGCGAAGTCATTCAGGCATTAACTGCGCTCCTCCTCCCTGCATAAATCTCATCTCCAGCTTTGTGGGTGAGGAGGGAAGGAGCACAGTGCACTCATTTCAAATGAGCAGATGCCCTTGGATCCTGGCCTGGTGCTGGGAAGCAGGAGAGGAAGGAATTCCCAGTCCTGTTGTGCGAGGGTGCAGTTGCCCTGCTGGTTTGGGGATGTGCCATCTGCCCACAAGTGATGCAGCACCCTGCCTGGAGAGCATCATTCTCCAGACCCTTAAAAAGGTCTTTCCCTTCTTTGTTCTTGTTGTTCCTTATATATTTCTCCCTTCAGTGTTTGTCAAATACAGAACAGGGCCAGTTTTTCCTGACTCAAACCCCCAGTTGGTTATATTTATTCCAAAAATCTGGTGTATAAGGCCAGGGCTCGTGGAGGAATGTTGATTCTGCTCTGCAGCTTGTCTTTAGACATTAAACAAGACTTCAGAGTTGGAAAAGGAAATGCAGTATTTTAAAATGGTATGGAATGGCCAGTATTGAAAAAATAATTTAAAAATAATGAATCACCTTGTGTGTATAAACAGAATGGCATTGAGTAAAATAAATAGAAATATAATTCAATTAATATATGTGTCTAAATGTAATGACAGAGTTGAAACACAGCTGCTCTGTGCTTATTGAACAGACATGTTTTGACAGTATTGAAGTGAAAAAGCAGAAGCAATTATCCTACATTTTTACCCATTACACTTTTGCTGAAAATTATCTGTTCCATTTAAATACTCCTGTTTCAGTGAAAGGGGGATTTTGCAGTATATATGATCCTGACTGGAAAAAAAATCCAAAACCACTAATAGGAAATGAGGTATTTGTGGCATGTTAAAATTCCTGCCATTGACAGAATAAAACTGTGCAGGATAATCAGTGAGGCTCTGCTGTTGTAAAACATGAAATACAATTATCATTGTAGCAATGGTGTCTTCTCAGGTTGAAAGAAATGTTAGACATACCTGAAGATTTAGCTAAATAGTTGTGTCATTTGGGGAATGGGGATCAAGGGTCTCACCTGTCTCTTCCTTTACTGCTCTCAGTTGCAGATGAAGTCAAGGTGTGTTGAGGAGTCCAGCCATTCCTCAGTCAGGGATGGCAGCACAGAATCTCAGGATGGTTTGGTTGGAAGTCACCTTTAAAGATTATCTAGTCCCACTCCTCTGCAATGAGCAGGGACATGAGAGTTGCTCAGAGCCCTGCCCAGTCTGACCTTGGATGTTTCCAACCACCACCTCTCTGGGCAGCCTGTGCCAGTGTTTTACCACCTTCATTGTATGAAAAATAAAAAATTCCAGTCCAGCTGCTGCATCCTGAAATGGGGGAGCTGGTGCTGGTGAGCTTTGGAAAAGGACAGCACGCAGCAGCACATTTCAGCTTCCCTTCAGCTGAGAGTACAAAGGGATTTCTGAGCTCCAGGGGTTAAGGCTGGAAGTAATCCGACTGGCAGTCCCTTAGTGAGCTGCCAGTGGGAAACCCTGCCATGCTAATGGCCTTGGACTTTCTCTTTCTTTGAAGCCTGACTTTCATGGGATCAGTTAATGATGGGGAGTTAGGAACTGGTTGTTTTGCAAAGTCAGTAAGTGGTGCCAGTGTTGGGGGATTTTGTTACAAACCTCTCATTAGTGCCCTGAGCAACCAGAGCAACTTCCAGTCCTGATATTTATGGGCAGCCAGGACCCATGGACAGCCCAGGATCTTCTCCTGTTAACATTATCAGAGGGATAAATAAAACATGGGGAATTATGAAATTATGCTGGCAAAGCCTGATTAACCTGACTAAAGGCAGCTTTTGAATGGAATATGGGAAATTAAAGTCCTGATGGCATTCAGTGATACTTGCCTTTCATGGTCACTCATTTTGGGAAGGAACCACTGGAGGACTCCAGCGTGCCCAGGAGTTTGTGTGCAAGCACCTTTCACACTGCAGATTTCCATGGCATGGCCACCTGTGAGTTAAATGTGCATGCCCATGCAGGCAGGTTCCATTTTACTGATGAGGAACAAGCCCCACAGATAAGTGCCTGCTGGTGGTGCAGGCCAGGAGGTGACACATCCATTGCCTCCTTCCTCTGGCAAGTCATTGCATTGCTGATGTCAGGGTTCAGACCTACTCTGATCTGCATTAGGAGAGATCCATTGCATGAAAAGCAATATTTGAAGGCACTTTTGAAGTCTTAGGGTCTTTATATTCTTAGTTCTTTCTAAAATGTACTGATAGTGCTGTGTATTTGAAACCAGAGCATAAAAACCTACAGATTCCATATCAAGTTGTTCAGTAGAGAAGACCCACCCTGCCTGCAGTTAGGCTTCCACCATTCCAGGCATTATCCATCCTGTTGTCATCCCTCAGGGGTTTGAATTCCTGTTTTGTTTAGTTTGATGGATCCATCATCCTGGGCATGCTGGGTGGTGATGTGCTCTGTGATATGTATGGAAATGCTCCAGTGGAAAGGAAAAAGTCTCTCTCTACGTAGGCATTAATTGCTTTCAGATCCTGTTGGTTTGGGCCAAGTCATTCCTGAACAGGCACACATTTGTTTGCTCTGCTTAGGCTCTAGTGAGATGCTTTAGTGTCTGTCATTAATAGCAAAGGAAAATGGTTGGTTTAACTGGGGGAGAAAGCAGCAGTGGGGGATGAAGGTCCAAGAGCAGTTGCCAAATTTCTTTCAGCTAAATTGGCTGCCAGTGTATACCGTGAATGAAGAAAATTGAGAACGGCAGCTAAGGCTTAACTAATGCAATCCTATTTGGGGCTGCAAACAAAGGCTTTGGCCTCTGTCCACGGGATCTGACCTTTCCATTGTGGATTGAAAGTTAAAATGATGGCTGGGTTCTGTTTGACTAAGAAGGTACGAGGAGAAGGAGACGGAAGCAGGAACCTTGGCCAGGTGTTGCTGAAAAGTGCAATTTGTTCAATGCTGGAAAAGCAAAAAGCTCTGTCTTCATCTGCAGCTGTCACTTAGAAGCAGACTGAACAAAATCCTTCAGGATTTCAGAGGTGATGGTGTCCATCCAATGCCACTGGCATGCTGGGCTGTTAAATAATTGCCAGCCCTGCCAGCCTTGGGAGTTATTAGCCATTGTCACAGCTTGCCTCCAGCTCTGTCTCTTGGGGTATCTTTTCCCCATTTGCAGTTATTCATATGAAGAGCTCTTTGGGTCTCATCCAGGCTCAGCTCTTGGTTTTCCCCTTTGTTGGATGCCCAGGGAAGGGCTCTCTGAGAGGGGCCTTTCATTGCTGCATTCACAGGCCAGTCTTGGCTGACTTGCTTGGAAATGCACACACCAAAGGGACAAGCCCAGCTGCTGTTCCCTTAAAGCAAGTGAGAGTAAAATTACTGCAGCAAAACCCTGCTGCACCTGATGGGTGATCTGCAGCACATAGGTATGAGCACACACCTGCAAACCTGCTGGTACAGCCTCCTGGGGGTGGTTGTGGGGTCCCCAAACCTGCTGATCTGGTATTTGTGGGGTTCCCAGATGAAGGAAGGGATGAATCTGACTCTGTGTTCTCAGAAGGCTAATTTATTTTCAGATACTATATTATATTAAAAAATACTAAACTAAACTAAAGGATACTTACAGAAGGCTTAAAAATAATAATAAAAACTCTCCAGAGTCCTGACACAGCTTGGCCCTATTTGGCCAAAGAGCCAAAATAATTCACAGCAGAATCCAGTGAAACAATCACCTGTGGGTGAACAATCTCCAAACACATTCCACATGAGCACAGCACAGCAGAAGCAAATGAGATAAAAATTGTTTTCCTCTTCTCTGAGGCTTCTCAGCTTCCCAGGAGAAAATCCTGGGCAAAGAGATTTTTGAGAAAATGTGACTGTGACATGCTGAGACCAGAGGGCAGCCCAGAGCGCCTTGGGGAAAGAGGTGGGAATAATCCTGTGGGCACGCCCTGGGTGCTGTGTCTGTCCAGGCTGGGGTGTCACATGCACAGTAGCAGCTCTGGCTGCCTTGGTTCTGCTGCTGGGTATCCAGGTATGCTGACCTGAAACAGTGCAGGGGTTGTGTTAGCAAAATATGGGTTTTGAGTGCAGTATTTTGGATTTTTTTAACAAGGCTAAGTCAGAAAATCTGGAGTTGTTTTAGAGTATTGCTCCTAAAAATTGTTTTAGGAGCCTTATAGCTGTAAATGCAAAAGCAATTATTAGCAGGAGTCTCTGTTAGATCCTTGCTCTTGCCAAACCTAAAATTTTCAAATGCAATGGCAACTAAAACATTAAAGCCAGCTATCTATTTTTCTTTTCTTTAACCTTCCAGAGAGATTTCACTTAGTCCACTGCTGGATGTCTTTTAATGCTGTGCACGTGAGGCTTTGGGGAGGTGCAGGCAGTCAGTACTTTGCTTCTCTATCAATAATGTTGAGAAAGTGGTTTCCTTATCTGGTGACAGCAGACTGCTGCTTTAGTGGTGCTCAGGTTGGCAGGAGCCTCCCTGGCTTGTTAGGGATGAGCTGGCAGGCCATGAGCAGTGGTCTCCTCACTGGAGGAGGTCCTGCTGTGGATCTGCCTGTGCTGGGGTTGATGTTCCCATGATGTTCCTCATCCCAGTGGGATGAGCTCCATGGCATGGCTGTGTCTCCACCAACACAAAGAATTAGGGAAGAATAATTTCCCATCACTAAAGTTATAAACAGGAGGCGTCCTGGTTGTGGTGAAAATCCATCTGCCTTGTGTTCAGAGAGGGTGAAACATCTCCTTTCCCTGAATTTTTTCTGCCCTAAAATGCACCATTTACGTTGGCTCCACCGTGCTGAGCCTCACAGCCACACAGGTACCTCTGGCAGCCTGTGGAGCCCCATGGCATTCCTGCAGAAACAGCATGGAATTCTGTTCCAGTTTTGTGGGAGAGGTCACCAGCAGCTCCAGTGGTGAGCCAAAACACTTGAAAAGGGAGCAGTTTTTGACTGAAGTGAGCACTGATTCAGCAGGCTGCTCTTCCCTGCTGGCCCTCCAGAAGAAACCACTGAGGCATTGCAGCCCTGCAGTGTCATCCCTACAGGCTTGGGTTCGGGGGTATTTTTATTCTTCTTTTTTTTTTTTTTTTTCAAAGAAAACGAACATTTTCTAGTGGGAAAACACACTCTCTTTCTGTCCAGAATGTTTTCCTTTAAAAATCAAAACAGAAGCAAACCGCAATCTGTTCTGACAGCAGCGGGGAGGGAGGGAGGGAGGGAGGGAGGCAGTGTTGGCTGGCTGCACGTGTGCTATTTTTGGTTTAACTCAGGGAAGACAAGTTCCTCGGAGTTTCCTCGGAATGCCTGCACATCACAGGAGGCTCCCTGCTAGAAGAAGAAGAGGATGGCTGACCCTGAGCACCCGCTCAGGGTGGAGGCAGTGGAGAGAGAGATGAAAGCAGGAGTGAACACTCTTGGGTCCTTGCTCAAGGAGGAGGGAAGAGCAGTGGGGAAATCTTTTCAAGACATTTCTGAACTCTTTCTGAGGAAAAGAGGCAAGGCTTTACTTCAAACAGAGCAGTATGGGTTGCTTTTTTTTTTCTTTCCCTTCCCCAATTGCTGCTTCTTTTGAAATTTCTTGGCAGTTTTAAGAATTAAAAATGTAAAAAAACTCTTTAGATTTACATTTTCTTGTTCTTTTTCCTCAGTGTTTTCCATTCTTCATTTTGCCAGAGATAAAATTAAGGAATGTGAATAGTGAGAAGAATAAAATAGCCACAAAAAAACCCAAAAACAGCATTTGATTTTTTTTCCCATTGAAAAACCACTGAAAATTCCCTTCAGACCCCCTTACATTTTAAGATATGATTTCAATAAACTACTCAGCATTTCTTAGCTCTCCTTTTAAAGATCTTACTTCCCACAACATCACAGAATTTAGGAAGAGCATAAGATGGCATTGCATTCTGTGTTTCCTGGTGGAAATGAGATGTTTGTTTAACAGTACCACACTTCATCTGCTAATTGCTTGGGGTTTTTCCCCTGTATGACTGAAGATCTGGGTTTTAAAAGGCTGGTAAATGCACACAGAAACGTGCCCACCCAGGCCAATCTGCTTGCTACAAACTCACTTTTTTAATGCCTTTTCTTTTTTGATCGTTTGAAAAAATCATGTAAGCATAATAGGGATAATTAGCTCTGACTATGAGCAAATCTGGCAATAAAACACATTAGCTACAGCTTTAAATCAACATCTCAGCCTGCAGCCTTAACTCATAGTCCTGGTAAAATCTAATTAAAACTGAAATGATCATCTAGGCATTTGATTTTAATTGCATGTGCGTGTGTGTTTGGCTATTTGGCCTGCACAAGAGACTTTGCTGAGAGCTGCTTTGCAACTGATGCCATAATCACAGGGAAAAGACCCAAAAACTTAACAGACACCCTTCTGATGGGTGTTCTGACAAAACAGTCCTATAGGTAGCAGGTCTGAGTTGTATTATTAGGTGCTGCCTAAGAAATTTTAGTTACACATTGCAAGGGAATTTGCCAGAAAGTTGAGCTGAAATGTGCAATACCAGAGGAGCTTCAGCTTTCCCCTCCCTTAAAGAAGAGCTCTCCTCACATGGGCAGTTTGTGGGCATTCACAGGTGCATGTTGCATTCCCACCTTGACTCCCTCTGCACTAATTTCACCTTGTGGAGCAGCCTTGCACCCTCTGGAGGAGCTTGTGGGGGACACTGGGAGCACCAGATCTACTCCAGCCACTTGGAAAACGTGCTGGGCATCTGCTGGCAGCCCCTGTGCCCTTGGAAGGGCAGCTGAGGGTGACAGCCAAGTGCTCCCCTCCTGGAAATGTCTGTGTTCCCACTGATCTGTTCTGACTGGGAATGTCACCTGGGCTCTCTGACATCATACCAACAGAAGAAATAAAAACAATGCAGTTTGTCTTGTGTAGTCCAGGAAGAGCGACCCCTTTGGGATCAGGGGACCCCTTTGGGATCAGGGGACCCTTCTGGGAGCACAATGGATCTTTGAGAACCTTGGAAATCTCCCATGGTGTTCCTGGACACCCTGAAGACATTGTAGGCTGAAATTGTGGTTTGGATTTATGCAAAATACAGCTTAAAACTGAAAGCAAGGACCTGGCTACTTTGGTGGGACATCACTGAATTTAAGTGAGGCTAAAGTTGAAGCATGTTGCTCCCATTTCCAGTGCTACCCAAAATAAGCAGAAGAAAGTTTCCACGTGCTTCAAAAAACTAAAGCTGCAGTGTTTTAACATGGAGTGTCTGCAGTGGGCTGAGTGCACCCTGAATTGTGCAAGGTGACAAGGTCAAGGAACTTCTGCAAAATGTAAAAACACCTGTGATATAATGGCCACAGTGGTTGAAAATAAAGGGTTTTTTTGCAGGTTCTCAGTGGCAGTAGTTTATAGGTGTGTATAGGAAGTGGCTGTGCTGCAAGATGCAGTTTGAGCAGGTATTTGGGGAGGGCAGGAGCTCTGGGCTGTGGTGGCAACTCTAAACAGTGCCAGGTGTGGTGAGTGCTGGTTTAGGTCTAGGTTCATACAGGGCACTTTGTTATGTTACTAATTCAGACAAACTGACAAATTTTAGATGTTTCTCAGGTACCCATGTGGCGTGGCCCTTCTAGCTGAGGATGTTGGAGCTTTTGCCACTCACTGACTTCATCCAGCCAAGGTGATCCAGCTCTCAGTCTGCTGGTGAATGGCTGACCAGCACAACTGACTGGTTTGGCCAAGCCAGATGGGTCTGGCCTGGTTTTTAAAGACATTGTGTTGAACTTGGACCATGGGATTTTTCTCTTGGCTGAGGGAAGTTCTGTACACAGTTTGTGGTGATTGGGAGTAGGGGAGCTCATCCCTGATGGGCTCCAGCTGTGCAGGACAGGTGAATGCTATTGAAGGGAACGAGCCTGGAGTGCCCAGGGGCACTGCCCAACCACCCCAGGGAGCAGAGGGCACACAGGGGCAGGGCACCAACAGCAGGGGATGAAAGGCTGGGCTGAAGGACAAGAAGGGCAGATGCTGGCAGCCTTCTGCAGTGCCCTGGTGTTACTGTGTGTGGGCAGGTGCCTGAAGCCTTCTGAGATTGTGTGGGGATGCTCTGTGTGTTGTGGCTGTCTCAGCTGTGACATGGGCTGTGACAAAGTTCAGTCTGAATTCAAGTGTGAGCTAAGGAAGGTGTGGGGTGTGCTGGACTCAGCCCTGGAGCTGGTGTTGAGTGCTGCACAGCAGGAGTTTTCAGAAGAAGGACAGGTATGGGGAGAGAGCTTGCTTGAGAGTGAATTCACCAGGGCAGGCTGTTGAGAGCAGTTCAGCTGGTGGTGTTCCCCAAAGACTGCAAGCTCATTGCCCAAAGTCAGCTCCAGCATGAATGCTGATGATTAATGCCTGGAGATCCCAGTGCTCTTGGAAGCAATATAGTTAAGTAAAAGGCAATGGGTTGGATAAAAGGTCTTAAATCAGACTAATGTTGGCAAATGTCACTTGAAAGAGAGGGATTTTGGAGGGGGGGGGGGAAAGAAAGAAAAAAGGAAAAGTAATTTAAGAATAAATTCCAAGGCGGGGAAGCGGACATTCCCACAAACTAATAAAATCTCTGCAAATGAGGAAATCAGCCTGCTCAGATTGAAATTTAATCACAGGAAGGATTTCATTGTAACAAGGAGAAATAATTACCAATGGAGAAAGGAGAGAGCTTTCTCCTCTCAGCTGGCACATGGCTGCAGGAGAGATGGTGTCAGGAGGGGAAGGAAGGCCCTGAGCAGTTGTCCCACCAGTCCCAGACACAATCCCTGCTGGAAGCTGAGCCTGATCTGTTGGAGAGTCAGTTGTGGGTGCTGCACATGTAAGAACCCTGGAACGATGCTCCAGGAAGGAGCACCCACGTTCCCAGTGGTGCAGGAACGCTCCTTGGTGGATTTCATGGTGTTGCTTTTCTACCCCAGCTCCTGCCCAGGCTCCCAGTGGTGCAGGAACGCTCCTTGGTGGATTTCATGGTGATGCTCTTCCAGTCCAGCTCCTGCCCAGGCTCCCAGTGGTGCAGGAATGCTCCTTGGTGGATTTCATGGTGTTGTTCTCCACCCCAGCTCCTACCCAGGCTCCCAGTGGTGCAGGAACGCTTCTTGGTGGATTCATGGTGTTGCTCTCCAGTCCCAAGCACAATCCCTGCTGGAAGCTGAGCCAGATCCATTGGAGAGGCAGCAGTGGGGTTGCTGCATGTTTGTAAGAACCCTGGAAACGATGCTCCAGGAAGGAGCACCCGTTTTCCGTGTTGCAGGAACATCCTTGGTGGATTGCAGGTGGTTCTTATCATGGTGTTGCTCTTCCAGTCCCAAGCACAATCCCTGCTGGAAGCTGAGCCTGATCTGTTGGAGAGTCAGTTGTGGGTGCTGCACATGTAAGAACCCTGGAACGATGCTCCAGGAAGGAGCACCCACGTTCCCAGTGGTGCAGGAACGCTCCTTGGTGGATTTCATGGTGTTGTTCTTCCACCCCAGCCCCTACCCAGGCATGACTGGAAATGCCCTTGGGGTTGTGCCACAGCTCTGGTTACACTTCAGGCTCATTCAAGGCCCATCTGAAAGGTCAATAAAACCAGCAATGAAGTGTGACATTAATACAGAAGTTTTTCTGTGGCCAAAAAAGGAAGTATTGGTGTGCACACCCTCTTGAAAATGGGCAGGTGTTGAGTTTTTTTTGGTTTTAAGAGAAAAAGACAATAAAAATGCCACCTGTTGTTCATAGTGCAGCAGCACCAATCCTTGCAGGAGCAGGCTGACCACACTGCTGGACTTTTAGCTTTATTTAGAAACAATTACAGCCTCCTCAGAGCTGAAAATATGTCCACAGTTTAACAAGTCAATATTTTCTCTGTTATTCCCCCGCTGACTAGGCTGTTGTTTCCTTCTTGTTTTGTTATAGATGCAATTCAGGCTGGCTTGGTTTGATTGATATGTTCTGTTTCTTTTCTCTATTTATGGCATTGAGCTCCTGGAGTCTCCACTGGCTTCATTAGAGTATTTTAGAAAATAAGTATCCTCAGCATTATTTCCTTTCCTTGGCCTAGTGGGGGAAGAAAAAAGTCCAGCAGAAAAGCACATGATTTAAAACCAAGCAGGTAGTTTGGGCATTCACTGTATGGGGAATGATACCAACCATGTTTTACCAAGTTCCCCTTCAGCATTCTATCAACTGCAAGGTTTTTAAAAGAATTTAAGATTAACATATTTGACCATATTTGAAATTGCTGCTGAAGTGCTTGGTGGGAAAAGCTCACTCACATTCTGCTGCTTTAATTTGCTTTTTTTAGAAAATTATTCTGCGTTTACCTCTTTGCTGCTGAATTTTAGAAATGTTCATCTCAGATGCTGCATTTCAAGTGGCAGGCTGTGCCAGCCACCTGACATGGTGCAAGATAAGAAATTAATTAATTAATTAATTAATTACAACCCCTGCTGGCAGAATACACGAGGTCCCACACTGATGGGTGCTTCCCTGAGTGTAGTGGGATTGCTTGGAGAAAGTCCCATTAAATTTTAAAATGGGAAGTTTAATGGGAGCAGATGTCTTTGTGTCAGCACTGGAAGAGTTAATAGGATTAGGTGAAAGAAAAAAAAATGAGAAGTCTTTAATTGGCCAGAATATGCAGTGCTGCACCTCCAGCTCTGTGCCAGCAGAGGTGTTTGGCTAGTGGGAATTAAACAGAATTGTGCAAACATTCAGGAGTGTTGCTGAAATTATTCAGTGTTCTTTTTTTTAATTTTTTTTCCTTGCTACTTTAGGTTTAATTTGTAAATTTGCTCTTGATAATCATTTATAAAATAACCATAACCCTGGAATCATTCAGGTCACGTCACGATAGTGGTTTAAATGTGTTGAGCCTGGTGAAATGAAAAGTCAGTCAGAATAGAAATGACTCCTGTAGTATTTCATACAGCTCTGAAAAAACTGGTTCCAGGGAATTAAAAAAGAGAAGTGAGACCTTGCTTTTCTACATTTGTGCCTAGTGCTGCTGCTCTCAGTGAGCTCCATGTCTAGGAACTCTGTGGGAACATAAATACTTGATTTTTTTTTTAAAATCTGTGAAAATATTGTCTTTTTTTCTTAATTAACTCCACTGTTAAACAAAGAGCAGTGAAACATGCTCTTCTGGTGTGTGTTTTTACAGCAAAGTATTTAAAGCAGCCCGTTGGATAATTTCATGCTGCATTAAGTTCAGTGAGATCTTCTCATATGCATCATTTTTACTGCTTCCTATATCTTTGGCCATAAGCTTTTTAATTGCCATGCAAAGAAAACATAAACCAAAATTCAATAAGAAATATATTTTTGGTTGTTTGGCTCTGTCTGAGGTGGTGTTTCTCAGGTGGTGGAGTGAACCTTGGTTGTGTGTTCTGTTTGGAAATCACCAAATCAATCATCCAGGGCTCTAAAAGCAGCTGGATGTGAAGAAGAGAGGTTCAGCCTCTGGAAGAGAAGAATTCTGGTAATTCCAGTGCTCACAGCCATTTGTTAAATCCCTGGGATTTGGGAATGAGCATCCCAAAAGCACAGGGAGGACCTGGCTTAGGGCTTGTCTTGCCACCTCTTCTCCTCTCTGGGTCTTGCACCCATAACCCAGATAAGTTTGTCTTACCCCACCATGTTTTTTTGGCTTTCCATGGCCAAAAATATCAGAGGTATTGAAATTCTGGGTTTTTTTTCTATCAAAGCTTTCCTCAAAAGCAGCGTGGTTGGGTTTTGAGGAAACAGCACTTTCAGCAAAGGGAAAAGAAAGTGTTTTGCCAAAAAATGATTCCTGGCGTGGTCTGATGTAGAGCCTTAAGATGGGCAGGCCTGGGACACTTTGCTTGGAGGTGTTTTTGAGATTAGAGCACTCCATAAATATTAGAATTACATTTCTAATGCTCACATTCAGGGAGCCTTGATGAATGCAGCTGCTGTGCTCATGACTGAACCATGGGGAAACCAAAAAAATGGAAGCTGAAGTTGTTTTAGAGAGGAAAATGAGAATTTCAGATGAAGATTTGGACATTTCTGTGATTCTCTGAGTGCCTGTGGGTGAAAGCCCCTTCCCAGAGAGATGCCCTGAGGTTCCCCCATGTGTGTTTCAGGTTATGGCTCTGACTTGGTGTTTTGGCATCAAATAGAAATCTCAGAAATGGGGTGGAGGCTAACCTGATGCTCACCACTGTTGCCTGACAGTGTTTTTAATTGTATGACACTCAGGATCTCCCATTTTAGCAATGTGTTTGCTGACTGGCTGAGCTGATGTAAAAACCAGCCTGAAACTGATCCTAGTTTAGTGTTAAACCCAGACTCTAGCTGCTGAAAGTTTACCTAAATTAGGCTTTTCTCACTGCTTTGCACTTTCTTTGCTCTCTGTGGAAGAGTTTTGTCAGAGACACTGACCAAAGGAATGGGGCTCTGTTGGGGACGTGCATTTATTTGAACCCTCTGTGCTCTGGGGTTTAACCCAATTTTAGAGGACTGTAGGGCTGCTCCAGCACTGCCCCTCCTCATCCTCAAAATCAGTTAGAGAGCAGCTTGTGGCTTGTCTACCGTGCTGATTAAAAATAATGATTGGGGGGAAATAAAATAATGATTGGGGGGAAATAAAAGCCCAGCTGTGGAGATCTTCACCTGCAGCATGGGAGAGGAAGACTGCTCTGTGGCTGGGGGTTGGATCTTTGTGCTCACTCTGGGTTTTGGCACTTCCCTTCCTCATGGCTCAGAGGGCTGTGGGCTCTGTGCACACCCCAGGAGTGTGAATCTCTCCTGCTGGCTTTGTCTCAGGATAATTATTGCAGTGTTTGTTAGAGGCTGTCTGGGGATGGACAGAAATTGTTCTGTTTCCTCCTTTGGGTTTTTTGTTCGTTCTTTGAATTCTAGTTCAAGTAGGTGGAATATTCCTTATTTTCTTTCATTATAAGGTAAACACAATTACTGTGATATATCCTCTCCAATTTCTGTTATGACTGTGCTTTGAAAGTATAACCTGTTTTTAGCTGAAAATCCTTAGAGGAAGTCTAAGGAGCCAGAAAACGCTTTAGTGGGAAAGCTATATTTTTAAATAAACCTTACAGAGATAGTGCTCACCCAGTGAATGAAAATATGAAGTCTGAGTATTGTTGGGTAGAGGAGTAGCTCTGAATCTCTCATTCCTTTCTATCTAAGGTAACTCGATTATCACTGTAATCTCTTTTGTTCTGTCACTTTGAAAAGACAGTATCATCTGTCATTCTGTAAGGAAAAAAAAAACCTGACAAATAATTGTAGGCAAAAGCAAATATTCCTTATTTAAGCATTGCTTTAAAAATGAGAGTAATATTTACATAGCCAGAAGCATACTTTATATATATTTTTATATATATATATTAAAAAAAAAGGCACTGCTTTGAGCCAAATACATGACAAGGTTTGTGCTTGGTATGGTTTCTGCAGGAGATACCTGGGCTCTTGGGACATTATCTATTCAAGGCTTTATTTTCTTAGCAGATGATCTGCACTGGCACTTCCTGGTGGTTTGGGCATACAGTGGAGTGGGGAATGATACCAGCAGTGTTTAAAATATTGTGTCAAGTGTAATAATATGTGAAATACATGTGTGTGCCAGCACACAGGTTTATCTTCCAGAAAGGGACCTGGGCCACCTGCAGGACTAAACTGTTGTCAGGCCCCCTGGAAATGGGAGATACCTTGTTCCACCAGCTCAAGTGCTTATGAAAATTAGCTTCAGCTGGGTTAAATCATAAATGAGGGGAATTCAATGATTTTTTGGTTTGTTGTGAGAACTCCCCCTCAGTCAGTAGCAGTAACGTGATGTGACAGCGTTAACTGAGGATTTCAAACCCAGCACTGCTGCCTCTCCCGTAACCAAAGGCCACATCAGGTGGGCAGCAGACACCCTCAGGCACACAGATCATTGTCCCCTGTCACCATCCAGCAGCTCCCAACCCTCTCCTGCTCCTCCAGGGCACCCCTGAGCCGGATGCAGCTTTGGGGGCCGGCGAGGCGTCGTGCCCTGGCTGTGCACCAGCGTGCCCGAGTGGGGAGCGCGGGGTTTTAGCCGAGGTTGGCACAGCTGCTGCCCTTGCTGGCAGGCAGGGAGGACACCTGTGTGCCCCTGTGAATGAAGGCAGCCTTCCCTTGGGGGATGCTGCCACAGGAGCCGTGGCCCGCGCGGAAGCGCGAAGAAAAGGCGATGCTGGGCGCCACGCGTGCTCGGGCGCATACTAAATAAAATAAATAAAAGGCACTGGCTCCTTGGCTGGCCTCGCTGCTATTCAGAGCCTGCCTGGATTAGCAGGGCTGGTGTAAAACCATTCTGCACAGCCACAGGAATATGGTAGTCCTGGAAGGGCAGGAAGGGAATCCCTGCGCTGGTAAATTCGTGGGAGCTTTTTGTGGTGAGATCAGTGGGGCTTTCATCTCGTTTGTTTAGTGCTTGGGAGAAGAAGGAGTTCCTCAGCATCTGAAACTGATTTTGTTGGAGTAAGAGTGTCATTTAAGTCGATGACTTTCCAGTCTGAAGCAGAACTGGGACAGTTTCTTCTTGGTGTTTCACTGCAGTTACAGCTGGTGCGAGCTCCTCTGGGCAATGTCTGTCAGAGAGAGCTGGAGCACCTGGGAGAGGCTTGGAAAATCAATCAGGGCTCCCCTCTGCTCTCCCCTGCTGCATTTCCCCTGGCTGGAGGAGCCCTATCCTGCTGGCAGAGGTTCAGTGGCACAGCCCTGCTGATGTCCAGATGCCATTCCAGCTCCCCTGGCCACGTTCAGCCCAGGTGGCTCCAGCTCTGCTCTTCGTGCTGGCCATCCATCTGCCCTTGCAGTCTCAGCACACACAGCAAAATCTTCCAGCTGTGCCTGACTCCAGCTAACACTCTCTGAATCTGCTTTGTTCTCTTGATGGAGAGACATTTCCCATCAGACGTTTTAAATGAGAATTTAGTGTGAGTGATGTCTAGTGATCTCTTAGTAATTTCTTCAAATGCTTAATCATAGCTGTGTCCCTGAATATCTTCTCCATCTCAGCCACGAGACTTTCAAGTTGTGACAACTGCTTCAAGATAAGAGTGGTGTGTATAGAATTTTTGTGTTTCTTTTTACAAGGAAAAAATTATCCATGTTTGCCTTATGCTTCCCTGTGCTTTCCCACCTAGTGCATTTGGAACTGCAAGTGAACCCCTAGACCTCTAAAACTTTTGTTTTTTAGGTGTTATCTGTTTTTCAAGTCATTGCTGTTCTTTCTTTGCATCGCCTCCACAGAACCCAAGGATAACAGAGAGTGATAGTAATCATAATTAAACAAAACCTAACTTAGAGGAGCTTAAAAACCAAAGGATGCTGTTCCTCAGGGGACGAGGGATTAGATTTGTCTCTGTTTCCCCTCGGTGGTCGGTGTCTCTGGAGGTCTCTGTGGGCTGCAGATAATAGTGTCACAAATTGTGCTGGCAGGTGTTGATCTCTCAAGACAGAAAACAAGCTCTCCCTGCCCACCTTTGAGCCTCTGTAGTCCAGAAAATGGATTTCAGCAGCACTCTGGTCAAGCTTTCTTGCTTCATTCAAGCCTGAGCTTCCTGCTAAACCGACTGTGTAAATGTCTGGATGACTGACTTGAGGGAATGAAATAGTGGGGGAAATAATTTAAAAATTAAATACATATTAAAAAAATTTAAATATATATTAAGTATATATTATTTTGGACCTGACTGTATTTTTTTTTTCACTTTGCTTAGCCACACAGCAATTTCATGGGGTATTTCAGTAAATGAATTCTTCTGTGCTAGTGGTGTGCATGGATGTGTGAAGGCATTTCCCTGTTGGTAATGCTATACACCAGTTACACTTATTTTCTGGAGGAATCCTCCTTACTTGGGAGAGTTTCTTGCCCTCTGGTTCTTGGCCCCAGTCCACAGGATTTGGGATTTGGCTGTTTTTGGTGTCTTCTCTGAGGTGGACTCACTCCTGGACTAAGTGGGATGTGTTACTGCTGGTCTCTGTTTAAAGAAGAAGAAGAAGAAGAAGAAAAAAACTTTAGCTAAATATTTGCATTGCAATTAGTGATGAATTATAAATGAATCAACAATGTGTCATGATTTTAATATTCAGGAATATCCTCCGTGCCACATTACCTTGATTTCCCCCTTTATTCCTGAAGCTGCTGAGATTGGCAGATGCAGAGTGTGAGCGAGGTTCTTTCTGAGCCAGTGGGTACAGCCCAAATTCCTTCCTGAGGAATGGTGTCCCTCATTTCAGGCTCTCAGAACAGCCCTTGATGGAAGCTGCAGTTGCACAGGCACTGTGTGGAGAGCAGGGTGAATATTGGAGCTGTGTCTTCCTCCAGGGCTGGCTCTTCAAGCAGGGATCTCCTCCCTCCTCCCTGCCCTGTGGCCTGGTGTGGGAGCTCAGCCCATCCCTCCTGATGTCCAGAGCTATGAGAGAACCCTTGAGGGGCTCAGGAGCCTTGGAATGGTGCCAGAAGCACTTGGGGGATGGATTTTGATCCATCTGGGGATGTGCCACCTGTGTGTGAGGAGATGGAACCTGTGGGAATCACTGGGGTGGGAATGGTGAAAGGAAAACACAATTATAGGGTAAATCCCAGATTTTGGGGTTTGGGTGCAGGGGGGTTGTGGAGACAAGATGGAGCAATCAGGGCGTGTCACAGGGCTCTTCTTTCTTCTTCTTGTCATCCATCTGCTGTGGTGGTGTTGGCACTTGGGGATTGGTCTGGGGTGAGGGTGCACTTGGTGACGAGGGTGACAGGTATTGGGGATAGAAAGTAAATATGATATACATTTTTATGGTATATATTTTATGATATATACTTTATACTTTTTACGATATATACTTTATGATATATACTTTATGATATATACTTTATGATATATACTTTATACTTTTTATTATATACTTTATATGATATAAAGTTTTTGTTATAAAAGATGTGCCCACCTTGGGGGTGGTCAGAGTGCCTTTGGCTGCCCTGCTGGTCAGATCCAGGTCTGGCACAGAAGGGACTTTGTAGATAAGAAACAATAAACAGTTCTGAAGACCTAAAAACCCAGAGTCCAGACTCATCTTTTGAGGCCCAGCGAGCCAGAACCATCCTAGGGGTGTGTGGGAGCAGAGATGGACAGCCCAACCCCAAAGCCTGGCATCAATGAGATGCCACCTCAGCTTGAGTGGCCCCACCCAAGGAGGATGGAGGTGATCTGGGCCAGCCCTGGCCCCAGGTGAGGCTGACAGGGCTCAGGGTCCTGCTGGTGGCTGTGACGAAGGCAGAGCTGGGGATGTGTCCAGCTGTAACAGACACATCATCACCACCTTGTGCTGAACAGTTTCCTGACAAAAAGGAGCCTGGTTTTACAGTTTTTATGCTGTGTCACATAATTGATGGCTTTGGGGGTGTTGGCCCAGGTGTGCAGAGGGAGCCAGACCTTGCACTGGTGGAGTCAATGAGCAAAGGCACCTCTGAGTCTCAGTGCAGCTCACCAAGGTCACTCTCAGTGAAATGTTCAGGGTGTCTGTGCAATTAAAAACTGGCTGAGGACAGAAATCCTGTATCCAGTCTCTCCAGTGATCAGTGCTGGGCTTCCTGAGCAGCCTCAGATGATGAACTGCTGATCAGGTCCTTTCTAAGCTCTCCGTAGTTAGGTCTTTGTTTACCTCAACAATTCAGCTTCTCTTTGGTGTGCTGTGAGCACAGCCTGTGCTTGCTAAGGGGAGTAGAGCTGCATGTTTTCTGCTTTGTTTTTTAATGCCATTAAGTCAGAGGCTGAGACTGAGCTTTAGGCTTTGCCCCAGGAAGCTCAGAAACTCCAAATACTGATACTTTTCCTGTTGTACAGGTTTCTAACTGACAGGATTCTCAAGGTGTGAAATTGTCAGGAGTTTTGCTGTGTACTTGGCGAGCAGGAAAATGAACCTTTTTTTTATTTTTTAATGTGTGCTAAGGGCTAACACTGACCTGATCTGAAAGCCTGTGATGTAGGAGCCTGCTCTGAAGTGGAAGCACCCTGGTACTGCTCCACAGCAGAGCAGACCTTTGTGTCCCCATGTCCATTTTTTCCTAGACTGATTAACTCATTCTCATAATTATTCAAAACCACGTTTTGCTGGCATTGTCGCCGAGTTGAATCCCAGTGTAACATTTCCACAGGTCCTGTGGAAGGATTAAAGCTCATTGAATTGCCCATTTTGTTACCACGGCAGCTGTTCTAATTTTCCCATCTTGTGTCATGCCCAAGATCTGCTTTCTGTTCTCAGGTACCTGGGAGTCTCAAAAGTTCCCATTTTTGAGGTGCAGTCATTCTTGACTCTGAATTTCCATGCCTGTATGAAACCTACAGCCTCAACAGGTTTTAACCTTGAAACAAGTCTGAAGTCACAGGGCTTTGAAGGGATGCTCCAGGTCAGCAGACACTGGGGATTCCAAGGAATCTGCCAGCAAGGATCCTTTTTGCTGCTGCTCCTGCCAGAGCAGCCCTGTTCATCACTTGGAAGGACTCCTGGTGACTTTCAGGCAATTTGTGTTCTAAGTGAGCACATTTTGCTGCCCGAAACGAGTGATAAATGCTCAATATTCAGTATGATAAGGAAGCAAACTGTTAGATACATAGAAACTGTTGGGTGTGTGAAGAGAGTGCTGTAGGGATATTTGAGATGGTGAAGAAATGGAAAATTGAACAGGGGAAAGGAAGGACAAACTAATGCAGGCTTTATTTTTATTTTTTTAAAAATATTGTTTTCTACAAATGTACATCTCCCCCATTCAGCCTGGAGAGTTCTTGACAGACATATGAGCAGGCAGGCAGCTCTGAACTGTGCAGGGGGTGCACAGAGAATATTGATTCATCCAAGCTTTCCCTAGCCTTGCTCATAAAATACTTCAGGGTTTCCAATGGCCAAAGTGTTCTTCAGCCTTGCCTGCACTGTGCTAATGACAAACTGGCTTTTGTTCAACAAAAGGCATCAGGACTTCTCTTTGCAGCAGCCCTTTTTTATTTAAAAGTTATGGATGTAGTAGCAATCTTCCCTCATTGTGGGGAGGTTTGAGGTCTGTTCTATGTCCCTGTTGTGTCTGATGCTGTTTGTTTGGTTATCTGGGGTCCTTGGAGGGTAATTCATGGGGGAAAAAAACCTCCAAAAACCCATCTGGAACACTAATGTAACTTGTTGCTGTTTCTCTTCTCCATTATTGCAGCTATTATGGGAATTAGCTATCATTTAGAGGATTTTTTTTTTTTTACATATAGAAAAAAAAGTTCTTTTCATTAAATCTCTCCAGGAAGAGACAATCCTCATCACAGGGCAGTTTTGTGGGGTTTGTTCATGCTCTGACAGACACAGTGAGAAAGGCATTTTTTTTTCCTGAAGCAGTGTAGGAATTCCCTACAGAATTCCCACCTAAAACCTCTTCCAGGTTTTAGCCTGGTGCCCCATGCCTCTCCTGCAAGGTGTGCACTCTGCTGCAGATCCAGAGAGGTAGCTGAGCAGACTTTTTCAGCTCAGAAATGTGGTTCCACCCAGGCTTTCACTATGGACTGAAGAATTGAGGCTTTTGCAGCAGGAACACACAGAAATGGTGATTTGTTCCATCCCTCTGCTTCAGGTGAGGAGCTGATAAGTGCTTCCAGTCCACTTTCAGTTGTCAGCCAGCTCTGTGGCAGGAGGTTTTATCAGTGTTACCAGGGTGAATATCAGTGTCAGGAGATGGGGGAATGCAGTGGTGCTTAAAACACTGCAAAATTTCCTGCCTTAAATTTTCTACTGCCAGCAGTGCCCTCCCCAGTCACGCATCTCTCCGAGGGTTTGTTTTGGGGTGTTTGCCATGCTGTGCCACATTGGCAGTGTTCTGTTGCATTTCTCTCTCCTTGGGCTGAGTTTGGATTGGGAAAGCAAGTTTGGATTGGGAAAGCAAGTTTGGATTGGGAAAGCAGTCCTTGTTTTCTGGAGGGAAAAGCCCAGGAGTGTGGCTGGCTGCTGCTGGTGGTGTGTACCTTCACCTTGGCAGCTCTCTCTCTTTGGATTTCCCCACCAGATGTTTCCCATTCAATCCATATTGATAATTTCTATTACCACCTTGAAAACTGACTTGAGGTGGAAATGAATATTGCAATTCTACTGCTGACTTTTGCATCAATTAGTGTCATTCTCTCTTAAACTTCCTGCCGTTTTGGACAAGCATAGTTGATCCAAAAATAACAGTAACCACTTGAAAATGCTGCTTCTGAGTTCAGGGAAGGACTTGGTTTTGTGATCTTTAAGATGCCTGGGACTCTTTTTTTCCCTGGACTATGAACCTGGGACTCTTCTTTTCCCTGGAGGATGAACCTGGGACTCTTTTTTTCCCTGGAGGATGAACCTGGGACTCTTCTTTCCCCTGGATGATGAACCTGGGACTCTTTTCTCTCCCTGGAGGATGAACCTGGGACTCTCCCCTGGAGGATGAACCTGGGACTCTTCCCTGGATGATGAACCTGGGACTCTTCCCTGGAGGATGAACCTGGGACTCTTCTTTCCCCTGGACTATGAACCTGGGACTCTTCTTTCCCTGGATGATGAACCTGGGACTCTTCCCTGGATGATGAACCTGGGACTCTTCTTTCCCCTGGATGATGAACCTGGGACTCTTCCCTGGATGATGAACCTGGGACTCTTCCCTGAATGATGAACCTGGGACTCTTTTCTCTCCCTGGAGGATGAACCTGGGACTCTTTTTTTCCCCTGGAGGATGAACCTGGGACTCTTCCCTGGAGTGATGAACCTTGGGACTCTTCTTTCCCCTGGAGGATGAACCTGGGACTCTTCCCTAGATGATGAACCTGGGACTCTTTTTTTCCCTGGAGGATGAACCTGGGACTCTTCACTGGATGATGAACCTGGGACTCTTTTTTTCCCCTGGAGGATGAACCTGGGACTCTTTTTTTCCCCTGGAGGATGAACCTGGGACTCTTCCCTGGATGATGAACCTGGGACTCTTCCCTGGATGATGAACCTGGGACTCTTTTTCTCTCCCTGGATGAGTAGCTGGCTTTGACCCTGAAGACAAATCCTGCTGGTCCAACACTGATGGGGACTCAAGTAATTGTCCCCTGGATGTGTGAGGGTGAGCCCTTCTGTGCAATTATCCAGGTTTTAGCCCCAGAAGTATCTCTGAAGCTAACCAGGAGCATGGTGAATGTTTGCAAGGTGAATTGTTTCATTGCAAGGTGAATGTTTCCATGGTTGGGAAGGAGCTCTGTGCTCTAGGTGGAGATGGCTGCTTAATTAAGTTATTAGGGTAGGAAAATGAGAGAAATGGGGTGAACCAAGTAAAGGATTGGGTGTTCAAGCTGGTAGATTAATGGGGTACAGTGCATACCTTTGGGTCCTCACTTCTTTGATTTAAAAAACAAACCAGCTTCCAGCTCATCTGTAATATTACTTTCCATACTGATGCCTTTAATCCTACAGTTTCCATTTTCAGAGCAAACAAAGATGTGTTTATTTTCCTTATAAACCCCTTTTTCCTAGCCTCAGTGCAGCTCATGACTGAGATACAGAGAGCAGGAGGAAAACAGGGCCCCAACACATCTATTGCTGAAAGAAATGAGAAATGAGCTGAATTTTGCAATATTTAAGAATTCTATACATTATATTATTGTATTAAATTTTTCCAGACAGAAATCTCAGATTCATTACTGGAAGAACAAACACCCAACCATAAGCTCTGCAAATGCTGAAGTTTGCAGTAATAATGTTTACAGCACAACAATTAACCAGCCCAATTATTTCATACAGTGCCTCAGCTGATTTAATCAGCTCCCTTTCTAACAAGTCCATCTTTTTAAAACAAATGGATTTCCAGTAGGATCAGATTTTCTTTCCAACTCTTTTTATTGCTGGTTTCTTTAGAGATGATTTAATTGCTGTAAAAATGGTCTCCCTACTTGCCATTCTTGATTATATTGCTACTTAACAAGCTGTATTAAATGCATGAAAAAATCAAATCAGAAAATTGAGCACTAGACAGTAACAAGGAAATTTTTTTTTAACTTCAGTACTGTTGCCACTGATGGGAAATGTGTGTAATCAAGTTATTTTTGTGTTACCTTCAAGCTGGGAGGAAAGAAAAACTTGGGATGATGAGTAATTTGAAAGTAACTACACGGAATTGCCACAAAAAATGATGGCTCGTGAGTTGATCTTGTTCAGCTCAGCCTCCTCAGCTGAAATATTTCCTCTGCATGTTCACCTGGAGCCTGCCACAGTCTGGGGTTCCCAGTTTGCTGGGGAAGGGCCCTCTCCTTGTGTCACCTTGGCACATCTTCCCCAGGCAGAGCAGCCCTGGGTGTGCTGTGCAGCAGATCCAACCCCAGTGGGCACATGGGCTGCTGGGGCAAGTTTTGGGTGGTTTGAGGATCCTAAATTGTCATAACTCCACAAAGAGCTGTGGCATATGGCTGCAGTGCTGCTCTCCAGGGATGGGAACCCTCTCATTCCCCAGGAATGGCAATCAGACACCTCTGAGCTCCATACATGGATGAGATCCTGATGTGGCTGATGGCCATGGTGAAGCCCTTGGGGCTTCCTTGGTGCATGGGCAGGGCTGCAGAACCCCAGCCCCTGTGGGCAGCTGCTAAATATCAACAATCCTGTCTGCTGCCATGCTCCTTGTGGTGCCCCCAGTTCTGTTCTGCAGGAGAGCTGGGAGCCTGAGGCTTGCAGACACCTCCCCTGTGGGAAACAGGAGCAAATCCCACGTGCCAGGCAGGGTGCAGGTGCCCAGGGTGGGGCAGAAGTGTGGCTCTCCATCAGAATTGTGAGTGGCACCGTTGGGATGTCATCACTTGCTCAGAAGGAAAAGTTCCTTTCTAATGTCCATCATTTAATGGTTGGCTTATGCCCTTGAAGCGAGATGTCTTCTATCTGTAATTCAGCCACAGTAATTTCATTCCAAAAGTGCCCCATTTGATTAAGAAGCAGCCATGAAGGCAAATATCAAATCTGCAGATGGGAACTTGGCGTGGCAGGAGAGGATGAGAAGCTGCCATTAAGTGAGGCCGGGCTGGGGTGTCCCCTCTGACCAGGGACACGGCGTGGCACGGCCCATTTGTCACAGCAGGGATATAAATTTGTTTTCTAGCACTGACATGTGGTTGTCCTTTCCTTTATTGCAGCAATAATTTCTTAAAAATACCATTAGAAAAAAGACAAAAGGGAGCGTGGAGAGCGTGAAACTTGGATCTTAATTTTGTCCTAACCTTTGCAAAATGGATTCAATAACTCCTGCAGGTAACACCCAGCAGCATTTCTCACCTGAGTGTTGATGGCCCAGCAAGGTGCTTTAGAAGAGGAAAGCTCTTCACCTTGTGCTGGTCCTTAGAGCATGAAATGTCAGGTGCATTTAAAGAACAAAAAAAAAGGGGAATGTGAAACCAGTCTTGTTGAATTAGAGATCTCTCTGCCACTGAGGTGGGGTTTTTTAACTTGGGGATTTTTTATTCTGCCTGTATAAAATACTGGGATGCTCTTGTGTGATGGTCCAACATCAGATTTTCAGAGGAAGTGGAGGAAAGGAGGTGTTTTCCATCCCCAAAGGTTTATGGCAAAGCTTAGTGCCTGGCATGTGCTGGACACAGCTCTGGGCAGGAGCCTGGGATTCAGAGAGCTCCTGCTGGTTTTATGGAGCAGCCTGTGCCTGTGGAATGCTGCCTCTGGAGCAGCTGGACACCTTTTCCAAGTGAGAACAACTGCACAGGATGGAAATGGCCTGGCTGAGGTGATTTTAGCCCAGCACACCTGGAGGATGGTTCTGCTCTTCCAACCAACTGGAGGTTATTGAATTCATCCAGCCTAGTGACTCCCAGGTCCCTGCTGAGGTGTGTGGGTGCAGGGCAAGGTGCCTGGAGCAGGGTGGGAGCAAAGGAGGGACTCCAGCTGTGCCTGCTTTTCCTGCCCTGGGATGTTTCCATCCCAGGGATGTGGGGTGAGGAGGGAGGAGCTCTCCTTGCGTGCTGCCCGGCTTCCTCTCTGCTCTCTGAGATCCTGGGAAAGCCTCCACACTAAATCCACCTGATCTGATGGGATTTGGGGGAACAAACTGCCTCCCATCTTGTGCCTCCATCAGCTTTAAGTCTTTCATTTTGCTGGAGTTCAGTTCTTCTTGCAGGCATGTGGAGAGATAATCACATCCCTGCTCTCCTCTCCTCTTTGAACCCCCCATGAACCTTCTGCTGCTGTCCTGCCTCATTTGTTTCTTCCTCTTATTCTCCTCATTAAATAAATTTCAGCCAGATTGTCCTGTCAGATGAGCAGTAAATTAATATATTGTAGCCCAAACTTCAAAAAGGAAAAAAGTATTTAATTGCAACGACTTGTGTTCTTATCTCACCACCATCAGTTTTAAAAGGGCTATTGACTTAACTGGGGACAAGGCATTGCTCCCTCTCATTTTGTGTCACTTCTTAATTTTCATTAATAACTTTGTCCCATTTGTGTGGTGAGCAGTTGTGCCAGTTGGCCAAAATCTTCCCTCTTTGCTGGTGTAATGGTGAGGGAGGTTTGGGGTCTCCAGGCCAGCAACCTCCCTGACTGAGCTGGAACAGAGAAGTGCCACTTGCAGAAACTCTGCAATATAACACAGGAAATAACCCAGCAAATGGCTCTAAAATGCATTCATTAAGCTCTGACTTTTATTTTTTTTTAAAGTTCTGAAGAGAAAGCACATGGCAATTATCTTTCTGGTTTATAGATTGAAATACAGGAGCTCAGGGGCAGAATTGTAAGTGGTGCAGTTCTGAGTTTATTTATTTTATTTTATCTTACCTTGTTAGATGGCTCCTTCCAGGAATCAAATATTTAAGTTTGCATTGCACTGCTTTTGATGTCTGCAAGCCTTTGGTTGTTTCTTTTTTTCAGATGACACTTTACATCAGGTTTACAGTTCTCCTGATAGTTTAAAGGAAAGGGAGAATGTGATCTCATGACTCTCAACAAGGCCTTAAAACTTTGGCACTCTCTTTTCCTGGAGAACAAGATTTATTCTGGTCATCTACAAGCCTGTGTTTTTCAGTGGCAGCAGCTCTTGGTGCTGTGTGGAAAGCAAGGCTTTGATGGAGAGAGGGTTTCTGTCCTCCTTGACTTCAGGAGAAAGAAAGAAAGCAGCACTTGAGTTCTTTTTTCTTCACTGGATATACACCGTGTCATTATTCAATAAACATGTTATTCCCTTTTTTTTCTCCTGAAAATCCTTCTCCTTGCAGCCCCTTGATGCTGTGGGAGCATTTCTGGTGCTGCACCTTCAGCATCTTTGCTCTGCAGACAGCAGTGACCAGAGGCACCACTGGGGCTGGGCTTGAAGCTCCTCACTGGGAGAAAGAAAAGCCAAATTTACACTTGTGTTTTCATGTGTGAGGCATGATCTGAAGCTCATCACAAACTGGATTTTTGTTTGTTTTCCAGTCCTACATCCCAGCTTTGCCGTGTTCCCCTGACCTGATGGAGCAGGAATGAGTAATTTCTGTATCTAGAGGGCTTTTGCTCCAGCACCTCATTACCTGCCAGGAATGTCTTAATGCCTCTTGTGCCATTTCTGGTTTTCCCAAGTGTGACAGCCATCAGAGGCCAGCCTGTGCTGAGGCAGGGGACATCCCACTGCTGGGGGACGCTGAGGTCCCTCTGTCCTGGCTGAACCTGGCTCCAGGTGCTTGCCTGCACCTCCTGGGCCTCCTTTGCACCTGAGGCACCAGGAGCTGGCTGATGTCTTTGTGGCCTTTGTCAGCCTGAGACTGAGCCAAAGGAGGGAGAGGAAATTAATAAATGTTAATGTATGCTGGTTTAATTGAGAAGCACTGTTTTCATCAACTGCTGTTTGAAGAACAGGCTTAAGTATGTTTGTAAGCCCAAACAAATGTTGGCTTTTCAAAGCTGTTGCTCAAATACAGGGATCTTGCTGCTGCTAAAGAGGTTTAGAGCTGTGAGCCCAAACTCTGTGGATGAATAATGTGGCTGGGATTCAGTAAAGCCTATTAAAGATAATATTTTTCTATTCAGTAGCTCAAGCCAAGCTTAAGCCAAGTCAGCCTTCAAATCCTGACTTAACCACCTTATTTTGTGTGTTGCTCCAGCACCACAGCATTCTGTGATCTCCATCTCATTCTTGTTTTCAAGAGCATGAATGTGTTTTTCCTTCGGACCTTTCAGAGGCTTCACCTGTAGCTGAAGAGAAGAACAGGATTGTTCTGCTGCTGACAGAATTCAGCTGTTTCTGATGTTCTTCTCACCATCTCCAAGGCAGAGAGTCCTGGGGCAGTGATTGTTACATGGGCAGGAGGGTCCCTGAAAGCAAAAGTGAGACTTGTACTCACAAATAATCAAGAGGAGTCTTTTTGCTTTCTGAAGGAAACAGGCTGAGACATCCCTGCATCCTGTGGCATTTACCTTTAGAAACATTTTTAAAATGGTTTTTAGGTGAAATGAAAGTCATTTCTGTAAATTAATTACACGTGAGACTTGGAGAGCAATGCAATTTAATAGTTATAAACCAGAGCAGCCTTTTTCAGACTGGTGGAAAAAAGTCTGAAGGCTGCAGACCTGTTTCTAAATGTAGTCATGGTTACTTGGCTTCTGTCTGACAGAAAGGTTTGTGCCTAATCCACCAGGCAGGTTGCAAAGCTAAGACCTGTTGAGTGCAATGTGCAGCTGGAAGACCTTTAAGGAGTGTGCTTGGGGAAGGGGTGCATGTTAATAAATAAATGTTATTTAGGGGGGTGAGTTCATGCACAGCAAGGTGCACACAGAGCTGGCTGCCTCTCTCTGCATGCAGACCCAAAATAATTGTGTTGTCAGAGGTGTGGGGCTCCAGGTTACCAGAACTGGGATGTCCTTGAGTTCAGAGTGTTTGAGAGCAGGTTGTGAGGGTCCTGGTGTTCTGGGTGATTAATTCCTGTGGTTTTCTATTGTTCTTTGAATATTTCATTGATACCAAAACAGGGTTGTTTTCTAAGAGGTGTGGTGCTCCAGGTTACCAGAACTGGGATGTCCTTGAGTGAATTCCCTGGTTTAAAGCAGGTTGTGAGGGTCCTGGTGTTCTGGGTGATTAATTCTTGTGGTTTTCTATGGAAATGGCTCTTTGATTATTTCATCATTACCAAAATGGGGTTGTTTTGTCAGAGGTGTGGTGCTCCACATACCTGAACTAGGATGTCCTTGAGTTCAAAGTGCTTTAAAGCAGGTTGTGAGGGTCCTGGTGTTCTGGGTGATTAATTCTTGTGGTTTTCTATGGAAATGGTTCTTTGATTATTTCATCATTACCAAAATTAAAGCGTGGCCCCTACTCAGCGGCAGAACAAGGAGCTCATTGTGACACACCCCACAGCACTGCCCTCTCTGAAGCAGAGCAGCAGATCACATCTATAATGTCAGGCACAGCTCGCTGCTTGTGCTGCCTGAGACCTCTGCAAACTGGGTTCCTCCAGCTGAGCTAACCCTGCAGGAACAGCCCTGGTGCCTGCAGAGGATGCTCCAGCAATGCATGCATTTGTGCAGCGCCTTCCAGCCTCCTCCCTGCCCGAGCCAGGGTTTGTTTTACCCTGTTTGCAGTTCAGTGGGGAGTGCAGACCTGGGAGGAGTGAGGCAGATGGTGGAGCTGGCCAGGCAGGGCTCTGTGTGTGCACAGACCGCTATTGATGGGGGGCACAGAGGCCGATTCACGGGCCAGGGGCTGGCCAGCAGCACCCCTGCCTGGGCACTGGGCAGGGAACAAGTTCCCCTGGAGAAAAATGGGCCACTTGAAAGGCATTTGTGTACCAAACCCCAGCTGAGGGGCTGGGGAACAGAAACCCGAGTATGGGCGCGTTTCTTGTTTTAAAAGTGCACAAGAAGGGAGTTTTTGTGACTCCAGGCAGATTAATTTCACTTTTTTGTTGTTGGTTTGGTTTTTTTTTTTTTCCCTCCTCCCACCCCTCTTACTAGTTTATTTGGCAGCATTAAATCAGAATTCAGGAAGCTGCTGGCTGTGCTCATGCTGTGTCAGGTGTTTCAGACAGCCTCAGTTGTGACCAAGAACCGTTGCAAAAATCTAAACTGGGCAAAGCACTGCTGGAAGCCAGAGATTAATGGCATTTCCTGAGTCATTTTTGAGTAAATAATCCCCTGTGTTTATTTTTTTTATCACAAATAGCATCAGGAAACCTGAGAAGATATATCAACCTCATTTCCTAGGTACTTTGACGTCCAGGCTGCAGAAAAACAAGGAGGTGGAAAAGCAATCAGGTGTGCATGTGCCTTTAAAAAAAAATCAGTTTTCTTTTTTGGATAGATATTTATGCTAAGGAAATATTCCTTGTACATCAGGCTCATAGGGCCAAAAGAAAATATTTCCAAAAAAAGATAAGAGAATTATTTTCATTATAGGATCACAGAGTGGTTTGGGTTGGAAGGGACCTTGAAGACCATCCAGTCCCACCCCTGCCATGGGCAGGGACACCTTCCACTCTCCCAGGCTGCTCCAAGCCCTGCCCAACCTGGCCTTGGGCACTGCCAGGGATGGGGTCTGGGCACCCTGTGCCAGCATCTGTGCCAGCACTCTCACAGCAAGGATTTCTTTCCTATAGCTACTCTAAACCTTTCTATATTTCTGTTTATTTCCTGTAGCTACTCTAAACCTTTCTATATTTCTGTTTCTTTCCTGTAGCTACTCTAAACTCTGTCAGTTTGAGCCATCCCCACTCTCCTGTCACTCCATGCTCTTGAACAAGTCCCCCCTTGGCTTTGTTGTAGTGCCCAGTAGGTGCTGGAAGGTGCTCTAAGGGTATTTGAGATGGTTTGCTTATATTTGTGGATAACCAAAAGCCACAGTGCTCTCAGGTATTAATTCTGGTGTAAATGGAGGTGAATGAGAGGCCAGGGATGGTTTCTCTATGTGGAATTCACATTCTCTGAACAGAGAGAGACACAATTCTCTCTCCCAGGATTTTTCTTGGGGAAGGCAGTGAGAAACCTCAGAGAAGAAGAGAAAACAATTCTTACTCTGTTCGCTGCTCCTGGCACACGTGGAATGTGTGGTGGAGATGGTTCACCCAAAGTGATTTGTTAACTGGACACTGGTGAAAGTTTGTTTTGAGTGGTTACCCCATCACTCAAACCTGTTGTGACTGTCTGGGGACAGTCAAGGGTTTTTCTTTAGTGTAGTTTGAATGTAGTATTGGTGTAATATAATGTGGTTTTAATAAAGCAGCAGTTCAGCATTCTGAATCATGGAGTCATGACATTCCCTGGCTACTTCCACCATTCCCTGGCTGCTTCCACCATTTTTCTTTAGTGTAGTGTAATATAATGTGGTTTAATATATTATAATGTGGTTTAATATATATATATATAATATATAAATTATATTATTATTATTAAATATTATAATATTATCATATATTATATATAATAATACATAATAATAGATAACATTATATAATATCATATATAATATATAATATTATATATTCATAATATATAATATATAATATATTATATATAAATATATATAATATATATAATATCTATGCTTATCTATAATTCTCTCTCATTATGTATCATATTATATCTATATCTAATCTATTATCTATCGTCTTCTCTATCTCTATATATAATCATCTATTTTATCTATATCTATTTAATATCTATAATGTGGTTTAATGTGGTGTAATATACTGTGGTTTAATAAAGCAGCAGCTCAGCATTCTGAATCATGGAGTCAGAGCACGATATTCCCTGGCTGCTTCCACCACGGGGGGCAGGATCTTGTTTAGCTGCCTGAGGGTGGTGGGGAATGGCAAGAAGCTGCTGCTGGTGCCTCCAGCAGTGGAAAGGATGCCCAGGAGCAGCTGGGGAAGGCAGGATTTGCACTGCCCACTCTCCCCATCATTCAGAGAACAGGTGCACAAGGACTGGCTTAAATGCAGCAAAGAGCACAGTCTGGAGCCTTGGACCAAAAAAGCAATTAAAGTTTGGAGGCTGGGAAGGATCATTTCCATTTAGGGCTGCCCAGAGAGCCTGTGGGGTCTGCTGGGCAGGGCTGGTGGTCCAAGGGGGTTGGGGGAGAGAAGCAGCACCCTTGAGAGGAGTTTGAGGAAAGCAGAGCAATGTGCAGTCTTTGAGGGCTTGGGAAAGAGAAAAGTGAACATTAGGACTATAAAACTCAGTGCCTACTAAGAGCTGCCTGCCACAAGTGCTCTGCAGAGAGCTGTGATGGTTATTTTCCCCGTCTGTTTTTTAATTTATGGCACCAGAAGCAGGAAGGCAATGCCCAAAGTCTAATGCAAAATAAAACAGAGCTGTTTTTGATTGCTCTGCACAGCCAAGTGGAAAATGAGATAACTGGGAGTCCAGTTTAGGGCCCATCTGAGCCAAACCCAAGAGGAGCCTGGCTCCAGGTGGTGTGGGGGAGCCATGGGGGCTGCCTTCAGGAGGGGAGCTGAGTGAGGTGGCTCAGCAGCCTCCTACAAGGATGCTGATCAGGAAAAGTGAACTTTTTTAGACTTTGGAGAGGCTGTGCTGTTTTGAATGTGCCTTACATGTCTGAAGTTCAGCTGCTTGTGATGCCCTGCAAGAACTGCTGGGGTTCATGTAAGATTCATGGTGCTGCTGTCAGGGGTATTACCTAGGCAAAGCAAAACTGGCAGATGGAATACTGGATTCTTTTAGAAAGGTTGGTAAAAAAAGATTAAAAAAACACAGGATTTTTATTTTTTTTTTCCTTCCTCCAGGACTGAATTAGTCAGGATGCCTGGGAAATCAAACTGAGTCACGGTGTTTACTCTCTGTGAAAAGTAATGCTCTCTTTTCCCCTCCCTGAGGTTATGTTTTTACAAAGGGCAGTGCGTGAGCATTGCTGGCTCCTTTGGCACCTCCTGGGCCCCGGGGCCGTGGGAATGTGCCAGCAGGAATGGGCTGGAGGAGCTGGGGGCTGTTCTCCCCTCTGATGGCCTCCCTTTGTGCTGCACCCTTGGCATGGATGGGAGGAGAAACTGCTGCCTGTGGCAGCTCCCCTTGGACCCACAGTAACGTGCTTTATTTATTGGTTTTGCTCTAGAAATAGTCAAAACCAGAAGGCAAACAAATTCCATCTTCCAGAGAGTGAGAGATGGCTGTGTGTGCCACTGGAAACCAGCTGTGCTTCTGGAGGGGCTTCCAGCAGGAGTGCCCAGCCAGCCAGCCTGAGGTGTTCTGGAGGATGGCAGCACACCCTGCTCAGGAGGCAGTGCTGCATTGGGCTCTGAAACCTTGCTCGGGCAGGAACAATTGGTTTTGGAATTGGACAAGCACCAGCAGCAGCTGGGGAGTTGTGTTAAATTCATGATTGAGAGGTGGCATCAGAGCTGGGCTTTTGGGAGGGTTTCTTTGTGAGAGAAGTGGTACAATTGCAAAGTCGAGGAAGTCAGATCAGAGGGGAAGGTGCCCTGAAAGGAGTGGAGGATTTGTGAATCTCTGACTCCCAAAAGGTTCTGGGTGGTTGTCCTTCACCAACACCTGGAAAGAAACAGGGTGCTGTGCCAGGAGGGCTTCTGACCACCATGGGCACTGTGCTGTCCTTGCAGGAATCCTCCTCTGTCCCCAGGTTGGATTGGTGCCTGCAGCACATCCTGGCCTCTCACACGTTGTACAGCATTAATTTAGGCTGTGGAGAAATTCACAGGAACAAAACGCTGTGTTTTGCTTGAATTCTCCCTAAAAAAGTTATCCCATCTTCTTTGGCAAGAGATGCTGAATCCCAGGCAGGAATTCCCCAGAGATTTTCACCTCCAGTCTCACTCCTGTTGTGAGCACCCAAACCTGAACACATTATGCAACTGCTGACCTTGATCAGGTTCAAAATCATCTTAAAAGTTAATCAGTAGCAAGCAGCACTTTTATTGTGGGAAGTATTTTATGTGGCATTCAAGCATGATTGCTGCAGTCTGGGCTCTGCCTTTGACTTTATTATGCTTCAGGTTTTCCCAGTTAATTTATCAAAATGACACGCAGCTCTGGGGGGCAGCTTTGTGGTGTATGATTGACTAAATAACACTCTGCATTTCTGAAAGGCTTTTAAAGGTGTGTTTGTTGTTCTGATGCAGGTCACTTTCTCTCCTAGTGGTGCTATCCTCCAAGCAGAGCCCAGCAGAAATAGTTTCTAACCACAGAAAGTGGATTGCAGGGTTGGACAGAGCCTGAAAAAAAAGGTTGTTTTCTTACCCAAAAGCTACTGAGCCAGTTGTTCAGTTTCCTTTGGACACACACATCCATTAGCAGGTTAAATGGTGAATTTTGGTAGGAGGTTTGGAGGCAGCCATCATTTTGTGAAGTGGCTGTGGGCACTGCAATATTCTTTCCACTCCATTTGAAATTCACCCATTGCTTTCAGTAGAAAACCAAATAACTTTTTAGACCTTTGAAGTAGCACTCATGGCACAGTAGAATTAATTGTTGTCAATCCCTGGCTGCTAATGGAAGAACGTGAAATCTGAGTGAGTGTTTCAGAGCAGGGGAGGAAGGGCTGGAGAGGAGATGGAGCCTGGGTGGGTCTGATTAGAGCAGCAAAGCAAAAACTCTGATGCTGTTTCAGGATGGGGCTCATTTCTTTCCTTTCCAGGGAACATTGGCATTTCTAGTTCATTAAGTTCCAAAATAGGATTTTAGGCAGAAATTCCAGTTTTTGACAAGCCATTTGTCTTTACACCTAGGAAAAGAGCGTTTTCTTATTGTATTAGGGGATTTGGCAGGAGTGTGTTCTCCTTCCCCAGTCACTCAGAGCTGTTGCTGCACTTTGCTATGTGATGATACAGTTGTGTGTAGGGATTTCTTCCTTCCAAACCCATTTTCTAATCTGTTTCTAGCAGCACACCTCAAAAGAGAATGATGATTTCAGGGAACGTGCCAAGGGCTAGGTAAGGCCTGAGAGGAGTGAGAAAGTCAGAGAAGGAGCATCTCAGTAACAAAAGAAGAGGCTTCTCAGGAATAAAGTAGATTTTATTGGGGGAGAAAGTGGAGAAGGGGTTCAGTGATGTGGAGAAGTGGAACTGCTTGAGCCACAGATTGTTTTTGTCTCTGAGGTAAAACCCAGAGCCTGGTTTAGGTTCTGTTGTGTGAGGTGTGACCTTGTGTGCCTTGGCAGGGGGACACAGCTGGGTGAACAGCTGCATTACTGCCACCATTCCTGGTTTAGAGAAGCTGATGAAGCAGCTGGGAAGGCCTGAGAGCAAGGTTGAGAGGAGAGGCTGGCCAGGGCAAGGGACAGACTGAACAATGCAGGAGCTCAGGGTGTAGGGACACACTGCCTTCAAACCAGAGCTGGAGTGAAGTGCTTGGCACTGGAGTGTGATTGTTCCAGTTTGGAGGTCTGTGGTCGTGGCTGAGGCCACTTGGGAGTGAGACAGGGTGGTGCAAAACCATCCCTGCCTGGGTGAGTACATCCCTCCTGTGTTTTGGAGCCTCAGCACACGTACAAACCCAGAGCTGCTGGCACTTTCCAACCAAGACACTCACAAAATACAAATTCAGAAAGAGCTGTGGGAGCAGCTCTTGCAGACAGTGTGTGGAGATTTAGGCTGGCTCCAGTTGACACCAGCAGGAGGGGTGTAATAATTCTTTTCATCCCTTCTCTTAATTGCAGATGCAGTTTGCAAACCTCTCGAGGGTGGCATCTGGTCCTGGTAGGAGGCTCTAAAATTGCAGGTTCTCTTTACTGCCTCTGTGCACTCTGTGGAGTCTGCTGAGTCTTGCTTGAATCACTGAAAATGGGAGGTTTTAATTCAGTGAGCGTGGCATTGGTGATGCTGTCAGAGGAGCTGCACGTCGCAGCAGTCACACCGATGTCTGTGACCACCTTCCAGCCAAATTCTCAGTGTCAGTGCCCTGTGACACAGGGCTGCACTTGGCTCCTGTGGCACCTGCACTGCCTGCAGATGAGATTTGGGGGACTGCAGCAGGGAGTGGGGCTGAGCTGACCATAAATGTGTGGTTGGAGTGGTGCTGTTGGGCTGCATGAACGTTGTTTATCTCATGAGGTGGGGATATTAATGATGGAAAAAGGGTGTTACCTCGTTCAGAGGGGTCTCAGGATGAGGGAAGAGACGACAGAGTTGACTCCATGTATCAGAAATCTTGATCTATTATTATATGACAGATAATATATAAAAACTATACTAAAAGAATAGAGAGAAGGATTTCACTACAAAGCTATGCTAAGAATAGAATAGGAATCTCAAAACAAGTCTTCCCAGACCGAGACCAGCCAGACAGGTGTTCTGTGATAGGCTCTTAATTGGAAACAGTTTGACGGGGCCAATCACAGATTCCCCCTGTTGCATTCCACAGCAGCAGATAAGAATTGTCTACAGTTTGTTCCTGAGGCCTCTCAGCTCTCAGGAGAGGAAAAATCCTAAGTAAAGGATTTTTCATAAAACATGTTGGTGACAAAAGGGCTTTTGGAGGGGCTGTGCTGGTGCTGAGTCATGTGGAGTGCAATTGGATAAAAACAATTGATAAAACTGATAAAACAAAGGCAGCTAATTGCCAGCACTTTTGTTTTCTTAGTCTTTCCTACTTATTAAAGACTTTTCTCAGCTTGGTTAACGTATTCCTTTCAGGGACTCACAAGGTAATTTGAGTGAAAGCATTTGCAGGATTAATTTTCACTTTCTCCCCCAATGCTCCTGAGAGTTAAAACAACCATGGACATTCCCATAATTTTTTGGGCTATATTTGCCCACTGGGCTCTTCCTGAGATGCAGAAGCTGGAGATAACAAACCATGCAGCACAAAGTTGTACAAAGTTAGCCTCTGCCCACCTGCCAGGCCCTTTAGGAACTTTTCAGCTATCATTTATTGAGACAGGATTATATTCTCCTTTTGTAATAATTTATTGGCCAATTGATAAGAGTTGCTGGTTAAATTAGTTGGAGTGAGACGACTGAAAAATGGGGGTGGACAAGCAGCCAGCTGAAGAGCCAGCCCTTCTTGCAAGGTGCCATTTTTCAAGCAGGAGCATTTGTCATCATCAGTTATTTCTCCTGGTTTTCTTTCACCTTGTTGGAAGCCACATGGTCCCTGTTCCACTCCACGCACTCTGATGAGACTCCTGAATCATCTGCTAGTTACAGAAAAAAATTTTGAAGTCAGTTCATGCTTCAATGGAGAGGATTTGTAAGCTTGGGTTTGGAATCTCTTTAGAGGGAAGCATTTAATAAAGTAAAGAAATATTATGTAATGTGGAAGTCTATTTCTGTGGAAATAACCTGGCATTGTTAGCATCTTCCTCAAACATTCACGCCAAGGTTCTGTTATTTATTAGATAATTCCTTTTATTTAAAAAAAAAAATAAAAGGATTATAAGATTTTTGCCAGCCTGTATCACATTTAAGTCTGTTAAATCCCCTGTATCTCCCAGAAACAGAATACCAGAGGCTTGGAGGGAAGTGTTAAACCTGTGAAGCTGACATAAAAGATGATCTGGCCACAGGCTTCCCCCTGAGCTCTAATGGTGAGAGCCTGCCTGTCCCAGCAAGGTTTGCAGTTTGTATCACTCCCAAGATGTGGCTTTGGAACCAAATCCTGGTTCTGGTTCCATTCTGGGGACACTCTGGGGGCTCACAGGGTTTATAGGGTGGACACCAGGAGCTGGATGGCATCATGGAGATGGCAGTTCCTTCAGTGCATGAATTCTGCTCTGCCAGCTGCAGTGAGACGAGGCAGAGCTCCTTCCCCTGTGCTGCTGCTCTGTGAAACACCAGAAAACTGAGTGCAGCCTGCTCAGGATTGCCAAATTTGGGGGGAAATGACACTGCCTGTAATAGATGGAACGGGGGCTGAGGGTCCTGGCTCCAGCTGGGATGGGCTTCATCATCTTGGCTGCTGGGGTTTGGGTTTAGGGGGAGAGCAGCTCATCCTGAAAGTGGCATTTCAGCTGTTGCTGAGCAGTTCCTACCTGAATTCCAGGTCCTTTCAGCTGCTCGTGCTGCGTGGGGGGCACACAGAGCTGGAAGCTGAGGAGAGCTGACCCAGGGGATATCCCACACCCCATGGGATAAAGTGTAGAAAAACCAGGAGGAAAGCTGGCACAGACCAGTGCTGGGGCATCAGCTGGTGGAGAACTGCATCATGCAACATTTGTTTTTTATATTAATATTTTATCTTTGTTATTATTATTATTTTCCCAGTCCTATTAAACTGTTTTTATCACAGCCTGAGTTTTACATTTTTTTCCCCCCAGTTCTCTGTGGGGGAAAATTCTCTTGCACCCCACTCCCACTGTGGGGCAGAGTGAGTGAGCAGCTGTGTGGGATTTCACTCCTTGCCAGCTGCAGGGGTCAGTGGCTCTGAACTGCAGAGCATTTGCATCTTGCCTTGCTGTGCGTGCTGCAGGAAAGGTTCTCCTGAAGGCATGTTTAAGGAAAATCAGTGTGAGCAGGGAGCTGAGGCTTTCCACACTGCCAGGCAACATTGCATTTTCTTTGAACAACACCGGGGTGGTGGTGGTAGAAATGTTTCTATCTGGAAAAATGAGCTGTCCCCTGATGGGCAGCAGTTTGTCCAGTTTTCTCCTCAGTTCTAGCAAACTGTTGGACTCTGAAATCCTTTCTGCAAAATTTACCATTGCCACACTTTGGTTTTCCCCCTTTCTCTGGGTTAGGAACTCATTGCCCACATTGCTCTCACTCTGCTGCCAGCATTGTATTGGACAGGTTCAGTTTGGGGCTTTTTGTTTCTTTGTTTTGGTGGGAATTTATTCCATTGGCAGTGTAGGAAACAACTAAATGCCCTGTTGAACTTTACTTTCTAAATCCAAATAATTTAAGTCCCTGAGTGTCCCTGCAGAACGTGGGCTCAGTGTTTACTCTGAATTACCTGTGGCTCAGCTTCTTTCTGCTTGAAACCATCTCTGTGAAAGGAAATTCTGTGGCTCCCTCACCAGGCACTGACACAGGTCTTTCTCCATCTCTGCTTGCAGAACTGCCCATCTGCCTCGTGGTATTTTCAGGAAAAAAAATCAACAAAACCCAGCCAAAAAAAAAAAAAAAAAAAAAAAAACCCACAAAAAAACATAAAAACAAACCACCAAAAAACAAAAAACCAAAAAAAACCCCAAAAAAAACCCAAAAAAAAAACCTAACTCCACAGCAACAACCAAATCCCCAAACCAGAACAAAAACCCCCAAACAAGCAACATCCTCAAAACAAACAAATCTCCAAGCAGTTCTTGCTTCTTCATTTCTTCCTTGCAGTTTTGTCTTTGCTTTCTCACTCTGCTCTCTTGTGCAGCAAATTTACTCCTGCAATCAATTTCTAATTTCCTGGGTTGTTTTTCACTTTTTTTTTAAATTATTTTTTGGTGCCACAGATGTATTTTTCTTGTGTGAAATCTGCACATAAGTGCCTGTGGGTCTTGAATTGTCCACGCAGCCTGAACTCCAGCACCTTTCCCAACAACTCCTCTAGTCCTTGTACCATTTGGATGCCACCCTTCAAGGTGTTCTTTGTGCATCATTTCTGTCAGATATTTACTCAGGGTGCATCCTATAGATCCCATGTACTTTGTTCAATCTTGTTCAATCTAATTCTCAAAGGTTTTCATCAGTGCTGTAATCTTCTTTTCTCCTGTAGTGCTTGCTCACAGTCTGAAGGAATTGGAGCAAAATCATCAGGTCTGTTCCCCTTCAGAAAATGTCCTGTTTGGATTTCTGAAGAATCAGAACTTCCTGGGCCTAAGCCTTGTTTTTCTTGCCCTGCTGTTTCTGCAGTGAAGCTCATTTCTCTGCTGCAGCAGAGCTCAGAGGCAGGAGGGTGCCTTCACCTTCCTCCACACCCAAGGAATACAGAACAGCCAAGAACACATTCCAGGGGAGCTCCCTTGGTGATGTTGTTGTTGTTGTTGTTCTCTGCTTTTTAACTTCTCAGCAGGGATGGAGGCTTTTTGCATTCCTGCCTGGGAGCTGACAGACCCACACTGCTCAGGGTTGTGTTTGGGAGCCCCTCTGAGCTGCAGAGGAGCCCCACAAATCCTGCAGATCCCATCCTGCAGGCAGGCACAGCTCTGTGTCTGAATTGATTTCAAACTGCTGTCCATAATCCAGATAATAATCTACTCTTCACAATTAGATGTAGTTCCAATTTCTTGAATGCTCCAGCAATCATTTTCTTTGGTAATTGAGTTCCCCCTAGAATTCCCTTATTCTGATCTCCTGCTCAGAAAACCAAGCAATATTAATTTGAAAAGCTGCATCAGTGCCTGGCCAGGACAATGGCAGCAGAATAATTGCATGGAAATCTTTTCCTACAGGTTTATTTTCATCTAATAAAGCTTTCCCTGGTGGTTATGCTGCATGCCAGGAATGGGATACCAGCTCTAAGCTCTGCATGTGTGTGCTTGCATGGGCAGCTGGGTTTAAGTCTAACACTGCAAGATATTTTTGTTGTATTTTTTGGAAGTGTTTCAAGATGATTTGTTAAAGTATTTACCAGTCTGTCTTTATTTTCATGAATTTTGGGGAAGGGGTCTGAGAGAAGTGTCAATACAGGACATGAAATAACACACACACCCTGCTGCTCTCAAGGCAAAAAAAAGGAAGTTTATTTTCTGACTCTGACATTTATAGCTTTTTAAAAGTGACAGTGGATTGGAGGGTGACAGTGCCACCTCTCCCGTGACACTGGACAAACCAACAGTCCATCAAATTTCTCTTCTATAAAAGAATGCAAAACAATGAGTTATTTACAGAAAGTGTGTGGGAAAGTTGGTTACAAGAATGTCAACATCAGAAGGCTCAGAAAATCTTCAAAAATCTTCAAAAATCTTCAAAAATCTGGGTGACAGAGAAGTGACTCCTCGTGCCTGCAGGATTTATGCACACACAGAACACATCTGCACCCACTGGAATAAAAGTGATCTTCCAGTCTCTAAATGGAGATGAAGTTGAGTTCTTCAAGTTGAAGAACGTGCCAAGAACAAGTTGGGAGGCAAACAATAAGGGACTAGAGCTGATAGCTCAGCAGGGAGACAAAGGGAAGCAGCAAACAGGGAAAGCAGGGGGATGGTGCCCCAGTGCCAGGAGCCTCAGCCCTGTGTGTCAGTGCTGGGGTTTGGTGACAGTGAGTATAAACCTTGGTTGAGCTTGTCAGTGATCCCCTTGTGTGGTTTCTGCAGTTCTAGTTCTGCAGTTCAGGGTGTTGTCAGCCCCCCCTTCCTTCTCCCAGGGGGTTTGTCCTTGGGGAATGTCTGTGTGTGGAGCAGCAGGTGCCATCATCATGAGATGTCTCTAGAGAATGGCCTTCAAATATTATTAATTAATGCTTTGCAGAACAGTTTTGGGATTTGGCACCAGCAGCTCCCCTCCTTGCCCACTGAAGTGCACCGACCTCTGGGGTGGGGTGGTTCTGTTCTGTGTGGATTGTGACTCTGTGCATGGGCACTTGGTTGGGTTTTTGACTCAGCAGTGGTCTCAAAACCCAGAGAATGTGAAGAAGTTCTGCTGGTGTAGCCCTCGTGCTGGAGTGGGAGTTGGCATCCTGCTTGGAGAAACTGCTTTTATCTGATGGACTCCTGTGGCTCTGTCCCCAAATGAAGGGAGAAATGAAAAGGTTTGCACATTCTGGATTTGTGGAATCAGAGGGGATGACAGGTTAAGGAAAATTTACATTCCTTTCATCCCCTCTCTGATGTATTGGTCCCCAGAGGGTTGATGAGCTGTCCTTAGGGCTGGCAGCAGCATTCCTTCAAAGAAAAACCCTTCTGCCTTGTTCTCAGAAGAGAGACAAAGCGTGTCATGTGGGAAGGGGCATGACTGAGAGGGACAAGAACAAACTCCACGTGCTGGAACCAAGGGACCAGCAAGCTCCATCAGGCCAGCCACAAATTCCTTGATGTCATCTGTGATTGTGTCAGGCCTCTGGATGAAACATTGAATTTAACAATGGGCTGTGGAGTTCAGCTGGCTGTTTGGGGTTATTTTGTTGGATTTTTTTCCCTTTCTGTTCTCTTTTTAAGAGAGAACAGAGCCACCCAAGAGCTCTGTTGGGTGGGCAGAGCCACTGGTGGTGTTTTTTATAACAAACACCAGGAACTGTGTAGGTAGCCTGCCCCAACAGAATAGAGTTGTTAATGTATTTTGGCATTCAGAAGTAATAATCTGTGTCAAGTATTGAGTGTCTGCTTCCCACTCTGCTGGCAAGTCCAGGGAAATGGCAGGGCACGGGAGGAGCATTGATTTCCAGCATATGTCATTAGGATTGCTTTGTCAAGCTTGGCACCAGGTCTGTCTAAATCCATCTCTTCACATCCTTTGGAGGGCAGAGAGAGAGAGATGAGTGCTGTCAAAGCAGGCAGTGTTCAAAGCTCCCTCATCTGATGGCAGGAGTGCCTGGGCACTCCTAGGCTGTCCTTCCCAACCCAGATCCGTGATCAAAGTGAATTCAGACCCCACCATTCCAGCCATCTGCTGCCTCTCCATCTGCTGGGCTGAAGGATGGCCATGGAGATGTCTCCTGTCCCTCCTTTGTGTGACAGGCAGTGTCACTGAGCTCCCTCTCGACAGGGAGCTGGTGACTGAGCTGCCTGCTCACTTTCCATTTTCTGCCAGCAGGCAGGCTAGGAGTGATGGAGAGAGATGCAGCAGCAAAGCTGAAGGACAGGGTTGGGTGGGGTGTGGAGAGAGTGCTCATTACTCTTGAAAATTTCCTTGTTTTGCTTTGGGTGAATGGGCTTTAGTGGGATGAATCTTGCAGGGTTTAGGGAGGTAAATCCTGGTGGCTGCTCTTGTCCTGCTGGTGCTGCCTGGAGTGAAGTGTGCACACATTACCCTGACTCAGGGGGGTTTAAAATCAGGTTAGCTTCAGATTTGTTCTTTTTTTGTTTGCATTAGGAGTTTTCCCACTTCAGCCTGGTGTTTTGCAGCTGTTCCTTAGAGGTCTGATGCTTTCAGTTGATACATCACAGCCAAGTTGGCCCTGTGTTAGCAGGGTTAGAAGCTATTTCCAAAAGTGGCCCTGTGTTAGCAGAGTTAAATGGTTAAGTGCTATTTCCCAGGGCTCAGGCTGAGGACACACCTGAGCTTGGTTTGAGTTCAGGGTGCAGAGCTGAGGTCAGCTTGGCCAGCTTGTTCTTGTACAGGCTGGAGGAGACCTTGGGGTTGGTCTCTTGTGTGATGGTTGTGCCTTGCCAGATTGGTGTGCAAGCACCAGGTACTGCAGATAATCCTTTTCTTTCTCTTGGAAAAATGGCATTTGGGGTGGTCTTATGTAGCTCCAATACCTGTTTAAATGTTTTTAGATGATTAACAACTGCAGCTTCAGTGAGAGGGGATCATACTGAGTTCTTCCTGGTTGTACCAGATCAGATGTGGGGTCATTTATCAGCACTGTAATATTTTATCTATGTGAATCTTTCTTTTTTGGAAGGCTTGGGCAGCTGTGTTTGCAAGGATGTGCAAAAATACAGCAGGAGGCATTTGAGAAAGTCTGGTGTCTAAATTCACTACCAATTTCTAAGTTCAGAGGTAAGACACAGGGCTTTTTTTGGAAAAGTGTGTTTCTGTCAGCAGGTTTCACACCCACACTGAAGCCACCCAAAATAACTAGATACTGAAATGTAAATCTTGTTATCAATCTCAAAAGCTGTGAAACATAATCATCTCATTGAGAGTTATGGCCCTTAACAGCTCCATCCAAGACTGCATTATTAGCTGAACAGTCTCATTTTGCTGGACATTTAACCTTATATACACGCAATTTATGATGGTTTAATTTAACAAGTTTTAAAACTTCCAGAGTAGAAAGGGGTTGTGATCCCAATCCTGCCTGGGAACAAGCTTTATTCCAATTTGCTGTGCTTCCCTCTCCACTGGGCCAGTGGTTTGTGTGCCTGTAGAAGCCAGCAGTGTGCTCTGTGCTCATCCAGGCCATCAGATCCTCATCACACCTGGAGCTCAGCACAAACCCTGCAGGCTGGGGTGGCCTGGGTTGTTTTGACTCTCCTTGAATCACTCTGTGGTTTCATGCTCGTGTCACTGGTTTGGTTTTCCTGCCTGTTGCAAGGCAGCTGTCCTGTGATGTGCAGGAGGTGTTCAGGTAGGTGAGCAGACAAGGAAAAACTGGGTTTAGTTGGAGGGAGGGAAGGAACACTCAGATTTTGCACTTTGCTGTGCACCCAGCAGGGAGAGTTCATTTCTGGCAGTACTTTGCTTTGTACTTTACAACAGCTTTGCATGGACTCGACTCCAGCTACTATCTGAGGCTTGCTGCCACAAATAAAGCAGTTTTTGTGGCAGTGGGTGCATCAATATCCATCCTGTTCTATTCCCAAAAATGCCCATTTTCTCATTGGCATGCACTTCAGCTGGAAGTCTGCAAGAGCACCTCCAGCCATAAGTAACCCCTCAAAAACCTGTAAGAAATTAACTCAGATTTTCTATCTAACTTGGATCATTAATTAATTCTATCTCTGCCCCCATTACACAATTAGAAATATTGCCAGTGTCCAAATGTGCGATTACTACATCTGTTAGGAAAGGGAAGAAACAAAAGAATTAATGTTGATGATAATTTATACTGACACACCAAGGATGGGGAAAGCACTCAAGGCACTGAAGACCTGGCTGGAGCTTTCAGCTGAGCATTTGGAACGATCTAATGATTTGGACATTGTTCTTTTTTTCTGATCCTATTGTTTTTCCTTTACCCAGTGGCACAAAAGTCTTTTTAAAGCACACTAGTGTACTGTCCACACATCAACACTGAAAAATGTTCCAGGGCTTTAGAAAGACTTGTTTAGAAGGGAAGGCTTTGAAATAGAAATATATAAATCAGTAAAAATTATATATATATTTTTTTTTATTTAGCTTTTTGAAGGATCATGCTCTTCAGTGTGATGGTTTTCAGAAAGCACCATCAGCCCTTCAGTGTGAGGGCTGTCACATTCAGGAAAGATTTCAAACGTGGCAGGTCTCACATGCTGGCAGCTCAACAGATGCTCCTGTAAACATGAAGTCCCAGCCCAACCCTGTGGTTAACGCTGCCTAGCAGACTGGCACACACAGAAATGCAGCTTGGAGGGGCATTGAAATTGTTGTTATTGATGCATTCTGGTCCTAGCAGCGGGTGGTGACTCCTGAGATTGGTCAGGAGCTGTGCTCATACACAGCTGGGATGAGAAGGTGCAGTGTGGGGAGATCTGCTTGCTGCTCCCTTGTCGTCTCCTAAATATTTGGTGAGCAGAGGAAGGGTTTGTTTGGACCCTGTTGTGCTGTTGCAGGCTGAGCATTTTGTGACCCTCCCCTGAGGGATGGCTCATGGCATCGTGCTGGGCTGTGTGTGGTGTCCTCAGTGCCACGCCTGTGGAATTGGTGGCTGTGGTGGCAGAACCTGCCTGGCCTTTGTCTGAATGAGGAACTCTCCTTTTTCAGCTTGGGGAGTGTGGGGAGGGGGAAACGTTGATGATTAAAGATGCTGTGCTTGCTTTTTGATTTCTTCTCATGGATATCTCCTGGCGATGCTGCAGCAGTGTGTGCTCCCCATGAAACATGAACAGCTCCAGGCTTCTCCTTCCTCAGGCAGCCTCCTGCAAGTCAGCACCAAGATATTCCCACAGATGCAGAGGATGGCTGGCCTGGGGTGGTTCTTTCCTCTCTCGGGGTCACCATTTGTGACGGTGACAGGGTGCCAGGATGAGGGCAGAGATGAGAGAGTTCACTCCATGTTCAGAAGGCTGATTTATTATTTTATGGTATTTATTATATTAAAACTATACTAAGAGAACAGAAGGAAGGATTTCAGCAGAAGGCTGGCTAAGGATAGAAAAGGAATGAATAACAAAGGTTTGTGTCTGGACAGCTGGGCTGGGATTGGCCATTGATCAGAAACAACCACAGAGACCAATCCCAGCCCCACCTGTGCATCCCACAGCAGCAGGTAAGAATTGTTTGCAGTTTGTTCCTGAGGCCTCTCAGCTCCTCAGGAGGGAAAAATCCCAAGGAAAGGATTTTTCATTAAACATGTGGGTGACACTGGCCCTCTCATGTTCCTGTACTCAATTCAGCCCAACTTTAAAATCGGGGTTATGGATCCTTCCCAAGTCACTCTGTGCAGCAAATCCTTTCCTTGCTCCTTTGGTGAGTTTAGCTGGTCCTTGTGAGGAGCCTGTCCAGTTTTAGGAGATGCAGGAGGGTTTTGCAGCTCGTGCCAGGCCATGATTGTGGCTGTGCTCAGGACTGGGACGAGCTTTGCACTGATGTGAGCAGGGGCAGGACGTTGTCTGATGTGTTCACACAAAATATTGTGTTCACATGTGCCTTTTGGTTTGTGTGCAGGTTCTTTGCCACTGGATATGCAGACCCATAAATTAAATACAGATATATATATAATATACACAGATATAATATTAAACCAGCCCACGGTGTGTCTGCTCCAAAGCTGAGTTGTTGCACTGACCTGGCTGGAGTTCTTGTTATATAAGTGAATTTGCTACCTGCATAGCTGTAATTGAACTTATTGGACTAGATTTCATTGGGATAGCTTTCTTTTTTTCCCTTCCTTTTCTTGATTTCTTTCCAGAAAATCTGTAGTCATCTGGTGAGATAAATGGGAATATTGACACTACGGAATATTTGTCTCAAGCTCTACCAGATCAAAGCTTTTAGGGCCCTGTTTCTTCCTTTTGAAACTGAGCCTGAGATTGATCTGCAAAGCTTGTATCCTAAAATTGGAACAAAGATGGGTATCTTCATTCCAACCGAAATTCTGATCCATAAAAATGTTCTTAATTTTAGATGGAATTGCATTGATTTTTGCATGGCAAAGTCCCAGTTGGTTCCCTAAGTTGGTGGATGAAATGCAGCTGAGGGAAGGTCGGCAAAACTCTGGGTTTTCAAGGACTAAGGAAATGTTTTCCCTTTTGCTGGTGCCTGTTTCCTTGTTCCCATGGTGATGGCTCTCCGTGGATGGACCAGCTCTGAAGTTGTAGGACCAGTCAAGCTGTATGCTGCAAATTAAGAGTAATTTATTAATAGCTTTTCAAAAGTTATTACTAAATTACAACTGAATTACAAAATATGCAATTTTTGGTGGCCAGCTGGAGCCACCAGAAGAAAATTTTCTTTGTGGTGTCCTGAAAGGAAATTCCTTTAAAGCTTGGAATAAATCAGGAGTTCCAAACTTGCCTGCTGAAGATCTTGTAGATGATGTAGATCTTGTAGATCTTGTAGGTGATGTAGAAATTCCTTTAAAGCTTTTTATAAATCCAAACTTGCCTGCTTTAGATCTTGTAGGTGATGTAGATCTTGTAGGTGATGTAGATCTTTTAGATCTTGTAGATGCTGTAGAAATTCATTTAAAGCTTGGAATAAATCAGCTGTTCCAAACCTGCCTGCAGTAGATCTTGTAGGTGATGTAGATCTTGTAAATCTTGTAGAAATTCCTTTAAAGCTTGTTATAAATCAGGTGTTCCAAACCTGCCTGCTGTAGATCTTGTAGATCTTGTAGATGATGTCGAAATTCTTTTAAAGCTTGGAATAAATCAGGTGTTCCAAACTTGCCTGCTGTAGATCTTGTAGATGATGTAGATCTCGTAGATGCTGTAGAAATTCCTTTAAAGCTTTTTATAAATCCAAACTTGCCTGCTTTAGATCTTGTAGGTGATGTAGATCTTGTAGATCTTGTAGATGATGTAGAAATGTCTTTAAAGCTTGGAATAAATCAAGTGTTCCAAACCTGCCTGCTATAGATCTTGTAGGTGATGTAGATCTTGTAGATGATGTAGATCTGGTAGATCTTGTAGAAATTCCTTTAAAACTTGTTATAAATCAGGTGTTCCAAACCTGCCTGCTGTAGATCTTGAAGTTGATGTAGATTTTGTAGATGATGTAGATCTGGTAGGTGATGTAGAAATTCCTTTAAAGCTTGTTATAAATCAGGTGTTCCAAACCTGCCTGCTGTAGATCTTGGAGGAGATGTAGGCTTGCAAACAGAGATATTTGATGTCTGAAGCTTTGTTTTGATTTCTTTTTTTTAGGTTTCTCTTGCGAAAAGGCAGCTTTTTGGGGGGAGTTAGTCAAAAGGAGGGATAATTGAGAGCAGATGCTTTGCACATCTCTGGCTGTGTGTGCTGCTAGACAAAGGGGCTGTTTTGGAAAGGAAGCATTTCATCACCAGATCTCCAATCTGTCAGGAACAGCAGTCTGACAGCTGGGATGGACTTGCTGGATCTGGTGAAAGCAGCTCCTGCTGTCCAAGGGGTAAGGGAATATTTAGGCATTGGGTAACATACAGAAATATGAATTTTTTCTTAAAATCGTGGAGTACAAATGCTCAAATTCAGAACAGTCTTCACGTTCTGAGGTAGCAGCATGCAGCCCTCCTCCTCAGATCTCCTGGCAGGTTGAAGAGCTGCAGGTGGTGAATTAAGCACAAACTCTTTTTTTGGTTGGTTGTTTGTTTCTAGAGGATCTGATCCACGAGAATCCTAATTTCTTAATGAGCACTCACAAGGAAAAGCAAGCCATGGCTTTTTAGTTTCAGCCTGAAACTGGATAAAACATTGACTTTGCTAATGCATGATTAATACTTTTTTCTTAATGAAGAAAACAAGCAGGGAGCTGAACGTGGTAGGCCATAAGTGCAGCTGGCATTTTCAGGGCAGGGGTGAGCTGGCCATGTGGGAAATGCCTTTTTTATTTACAGAGTGGAAAGAATTCCTGCCAGGCAGGCACACACACATCCCCTGGCACTCTGGGCTCTGATGGATGGTTGCCTTGCTGGTTGTGGATGCCCCTCACCCCTTTTATTATTTAATTACACACCAATCTGAATGCTGGGCAGTAAAGCTGCATTTTCACCCAGAGCTGATTTCCATTTAGTCTGTCATGTTAATAGTGAAATAAATTGCTCTAATTGCCTGCAAACTTCATCAAATTCATATTTCTTCCCTTTTTTATTGAATATTTATTAAACTTCATGTCATGTCTTGCTTGGTTGGTAAAAGCAGTCCAGTCTGTGCATAACATTATGCTTTAAAATGCAGGGTGTCACATTTTCCCTCTTCCTCTTGAATTTTAATTCAGACGGTGAAGTTTTGCATTCATGTTCATATTAATCATGCAATTTGAAGAAAAAAAAAAGAGCCAGTCTGCCAAGCATCCTTGTCTCTACATCAGCTCTGATTCTGCTGAGCCTCTGATTTAAGGGAAGGAGCCAGACCTGAGTTTTCCTGGCAGAGCAGTCTGCTCTTGGTGTGCATGGACTGGGAGAGGGGAGGTTTTTCCCCAAAAATTCAGGTTAATTTTGTGAAGTGCTCTCCCCCTTTGAGCTGTGTTCACTTTTCCACTGCATGGATGGTGTGTGTGTGGGGGGGGGCAAAAAGCAGCAAAAAACTGAATTTTAGTGGTGCTATTCAGCTGTTTTAGTGTTTCCCATTCCTATTCCAGGTGTCTTTTAGTTGATCACTGACTCTCCCTTATTCTTGGATAGTTTTCTCTGAGAATCTTAGTGCCTGGAATTTATTTTTTTTTTTCCCATTTCTTGAAGGTAATTTCAGGACATCACATTGATGGGGAATATGTAATAGGAGTAAAAATGAAAGGCTCTGTGGCAAAGAAAATAAAGTAATGAAAGGACTAAACAGTATTTTCAGGGACTGATACTTATCTCCTCATATCTCATTATTTTAGAGGCAATTTGATGGTTTTATTTATTTCTGAGCCATTGATTTGCACTCTGGGTGTGTTTGACTTGGAAACCCCCAGGTAGGACCATGCTTTAAAACATAATAGGGAGCAACAAGCCCTGAGGAATTCAGATGGGGCCAGGAATTTGGGGGCATTTTTAGGTGCCTTAATACCTGAGGAGGAAGAGAGATCCCCTGAGCTCCCGTGGGAGTGGTGAAGAAACACTGCAGAGCTTGGAGAACCCTTCAGCTGCTCTGTCAATGCCCCTGGTTTTTAGCCCCTCTGGAGCTTTTCTGTTTGGGTGAGGGGTCTCTGAGGTTGGGAGCACTTCTGAGCCTCTCAGATCTTTGTCAGTGAGTGCTCAGCAGCTGCTCTGGAGGCTGTGACAGCAATCCTCAGGTTCTGTCAGCAGTGTCAGTGCTGCTGGTGGCCGTGCAGGGACATCTTCCCTCCCCTGCTCTCCTTCCCAGGTGTCTTGGGACCAACTGGAAGAGCAGTTGTGGTTTTATCCTTTAGATAAATTGTTGTGTTGGAGTGCACGCTTGGATTGCTGTGTTCTGCAGTCCTCCCTTGTCAGCCCTGGAGGTAAAATCCAGCCTGGTCAGACTCCAGGGAAGGTGGTTTCCTGCCAAGTGATCTTTTTTCCAAGTGCTTCTAGGTTTAAATTGCTGCATAGTCTCTTCCTCTTTCCTGCTCTGCCATTTATCCATTTATCCATGCCCCTTAAAAATTGTGATTAACTACCTCTTTCTTTGGTTTTTCTATTTTTTTTTTTGCTTATTTTTATTTCCTCCCCTCAACAAGCTTTTAACCACACCGACCGGTAATTATTTATGGCTATAATTAAAACACAGTCCATACACAAAATGCTGAATTGGGAATAAATCTGCATTTAAAAAATATATATATAAAGAAATTAACCAGGCTGTTGATCAACCCAAGTGGCTAATGCACTGAAGAGGGTTTTTTATCTCTGTGTCCAATGCTCCTGTCAGGAAAATTCCAGTGGGATTGTATCTGCTGCTTTCATGCACCACTCACAGGCAGTGGTGGGGTTACAGTGATGGAGACTTGCTGAAGGAGTCTTAGGCCTCCCTAATTAAAAGAAAAAAAAAAAAGAAAAATAGTTAAAAGTGTGATTTGTATTCCAACTAAAGAAATGAACGTGTAAGTACTTATCAACAGGCACAGCTTTTGTGTTTATCCATCCGAGGACCAGAAGCACATATTTTAGCATCTGAATGATTATAAATATGTTTACTAGCTATCAAAATCAGAGCTGTTTAATTTGAGAATGCCAATTCATATTCAGATGCCTTGTGCTTTTCACTACCACTATTAGATATCCTGTTCAGCATTCCTGGTTGTGGCATCCATCACTTTTGGCTCAGAGCACACCGAGCTGGAACTGAGGAGGGTGTCAGAGTGCTGAGGGGACACAGTGTGAGTTGTGATTCCTCTGACATCAATGTGTCTGCTCAGAAGGGCTGGATGGACCTTTAGGAACACAGGCAGCATTTCCCACTGCAGCAGGAAAGCAGCACTTTGGAATTCTTGTTCTTAGTGCTGTACCTGTCCAGGGGATAAATGAAGTACCCAGCCAGCAAATAAACCTGATGCCATTAGAAATGACTGGTTCCTGCCTTGAAGTCCATCTCCAAACCATCCCTTTTGTGGCTGGGACAAAGCTGCTGATGATCATGGTCTAGGAACCAGCAGGGCACACTTGTGTGATGCTGGGTTTGTTCTCTGTGCTGTCTCTTCCAACGTGACCAAGTGTTCATCTGTTGCATATTCCCATTTTTGTTCCCTTTTCAAGGTGTCTTTCCCAAAAGTTCGTCCAGATTGGACCTTAAATAAACACAAAATAAAGAGGGAAAAGGAAAGAGCAGGTCAGGCCAATGGTTCCGTGTTCTGGGTGGAATCCTGACAGGCTTTGAGAGCAGCCTCTGATCCTGCAACCATTGAAAACAGTGGGAAGGAAACCCCTTCCTCATTTAGCATGGCTGGGTTTTGCTGGAAAAAATACTGATAATGCAAAGTTCTCAACCTGTTCTCAAGCTACACTCTCATTTTCAAAAGCTACAGGAAAAACACTGTATTTTAAAAATGACTTTTCGGGGCATAATTCCATCTTTGCTTCCTGTCTCTGTCCTAGCTGATCTCTCCTTTTTCCTTCCTAACCCCTGAAACAGATATTGTAGTGGGTGTGATAACAGATACATGGATATATAATAATAATAATAATAATAATAATAATAATAATAATAATAATAATAATAATAATAATAATAATAATAATAATAATAATAATAATAATAATAATAGTAGTGTTTAGCAGCTCACTTTGTCCAAAGCCCTGGGCTTGCCTCCCAAACCAGAGCACAAATCCCACTCAGATGGTTGCACACTGATGGGTGAACATCACTTTTCACTTCAGCAGCTCTCTGAGCCAGGTCTGGGCAGTTCCTGTCACTCTGGTGCTGATTTTTCCAGGGTTTGGGCCCTGCTGAAGTTGTAAGAATTGATGCCAGCGTTTGTGAAGTCTCCCCTCTTGGAACTGAAGGACAGCTGGAAAACAGAGTGTCCCAGAGATTTCACTGGGCTCTGAAGGGTCACTCAAAGTGCTTTGCTAGCAACTGTGAAATCCTGCTGATGTTTGATGGATGTCCTTGATGACTCACAATAATTAATATCAGCTAAATATAGGCGTTTTTATCAGGCTCCTCTGGCCATTTGGAAGTTTTGTTTTGTCTCTAGTTCTTTTCCATGGGAGCATTCTGCTGCTGAGTGGTGAGTTCCTTGTTCTCTAGTGCCCTACCTGCTAGGGATGGCCAACAGACAGTCCTTTGCTGTTCTTCCATTCCTTTCCTGGTCATCATTTCCAATTCTTTGACCTTTTGTTTTCTTGAGGACTGATTATTTTTTTTTTTTACTTGAAATCATCTCCTTCAATCAGCAGAAGTGGGCAGGGTTCCCCTCCACACAATGCTGGCTCTCACTCAAACCCCTAAAGCAGGGCTGGAGGTGAAATTCAAGTTTTTCTTGTGCTGATGTTCTGTCTAGAATTGCCTATCACCTTTCTGGTTTCTTGTAGTTCTGGACATAACTCAAGGGATGCCTGTTCTCCCTCTGTAAATCCCCAAACAAAATAATGGCACTGTTTTCCTGTTGTGTAGTGGAAATTCTCCAGCTCTGTAATTTTTCTTCCTGCTAAGTTTGTTCTTACCTAGGTCGTGCATTAATCATTTTGTTTCCCAGTGTATAATATCTTTCCTCAGGGGATTTCTCCCTTCTCCCCCATCCCTGCCTTGCATACTCTCTGCTTTTCTGTGATGCCAGCAGTGGCTGAAGGCAAACACTATTAATTTGAAATCTGAGCGTGCTGTGCAAAGGCTGGGGGTGGGTTCCAATATGTTTGGTTTTGGAAAAAAATAGCCCTGTCTGGGAGGTGGTATCATCATGCTCTTGTCTCTCAGACTCTTCAGGGTTCACATTTTCACATTTTCTAGTGGTTAAGAGATGGATCTTGGGGGTGAGTGTCCCAAAGCATTTGGCATCCCACAGCTGCTGTGCCCGGGGAGGGTGAGCCCTGCTGGGCTAGGCAGGAGGATCACCAGGGCAGTCTCCTGTGCTAACCTCCTGCTGCAGCATCTGCCTGGTGACATTTTGGGAGGAGATGGTTGATTTGATGTAAAACTCCACGTGGGATAATCCATTTCAATTGCCATAACTGCAGCAATGGTCTGAGTCCACTGGAGTCGAAGCGAAATGTTTGTCCGTTATAATTCTCACTAATTGCTGTAATTTTGATGCAGCAAGAAGTACACAAATCCAGCAATTTCTGAAGAACCCTTGAGGTGAGCAAAGAGCTTTCTGGGGGAGGGGAAGCCTTCAACTTAGTGATGGATTTAATTCACAAGAATTCTTGTTTTGCCAGCAAAGCTTTCAGCACGCTTTGCAAGTTCCATTTTTCCTTTTAAAATCCTACTCCAACGGTGTTGCAGTGGTGATTTCCCAGAAACAAATCTGTTTCCTGTCAGTTAACAGGAAAATTGCCCATAATGTTGGGGTTTAGCTTCCTCCTCAGGTAAACCTGGTAGCTGGACCTAGTTAGTGTGTGAATTGTCACAAATACTGCAACAGCAAATGTGGAGACGTCTCCAAAGAATGTGCTCTGTTTGTTTCACTTTCTGAAGATTGATCCTTTTCCTCTGTGTGGGTTTAAGTAGCAGAAGTGGTTGCTACTACAGGAAAAAAATAATTTTCTTTGATATTGCCACTTGAAAGGCAAGTTACAGTATTGAGCTTCGTTATTCCCCGCTTTATTTACTTTTTTTTTTTGATAGAAAAATATGGGAGGAAAAAGTATTGAGCGTTTGTAGAGAGATACTTGTGTTCTTCTGCCAGATCCAGAGGCGTGAAAGAAAGCATTATGCATAACAAGATATTCTCAGGAGATCTGTTTAGCAGAAGGGCACAGTGTTAGATGTAATTTGTTTACTGACAGAGTTTCCAACAATGGTGCAATGGACCAGGAAACATCACTAAAGTAATGAGTCCTTTCCTTTTTTAAACTGATTATGTTTGAAGAGTGCAAATTAACCCGCTTTTTGAAGCTGCTGCTTAGGTGAAACAATTTGCTGATGAAAAGGCATCCCCCAACTGGCTGATGTGGGTAAGAGGTGCAGAGGCCATGCACACATAGGAGAAAAGCTGTTTTCTGTGCATCAAATGCCAGTAGCAACCAGGCTGATCTAACCCAGGACCTACTGGGGTGAGGTGGTGGGGCCAAGAACAGCGGCGTGATGATGTTTGTAAAATAAACTGCTGTCAGTAAAGTTGGCTCGAGGGAAGGTCAGCACAGCTGCTGGGGTGGCAGGGTTTGGGTGGCAGTACCCAAATACTGCCTGATGTCCTCACAGAACGTCAGCTAACCCTGCTTGTTGGTGTCTGAGTGGGGCATGGGTGTTCCTGCAGCCCGCTCTTCATCCGGGTGGCTCGTGAGGGATGGAGCACAGACAATCCTGGGGGTGTGATCTGAGAATCCTGCAGGGTCATTACTCAAACACAGCACAAGTGTCTCTCTGCAAAGGCTGGATGCTTTCCTCACATGTTTTCTATTAAAAATAAAGTGGGGAATGACAATGCCCCAGCTCACGTGGCTGGCAGTGATCAGCCGTGGTCTGAGCCCTGCAGAGAAATGGCTCAGGATCCTGCAGAGCACCTGAAAATGAGTGTTTCCCACGTTTTGGGCAGGTGCTGTTGGTCATCCATGCCTGACGAAAGCAGAGGTGCCCATTTAGAGCATTTCCAGCCACCTGAGGTTGTGAACTCTCTTTCCTTTCACATCGTGTGCTTTCTGTCTGTAGCGAATGCAAGAACCACGCGCTCACCTGAAAACGAATGCAAAAGGAGAATTTGGCAGTGAAAAAACTCCTGGGGGAGATTTCCATCTGCCCTGCTGAGAATTAGGCTCGAGTATCAGTGGGAACTCAGTGCCCAGCTGCCATTTGTCTCTGCTCTTAAAGGAGGTTTTTCTATACAAACAGTGCTTTATAGTAGATAAATCTAATATTGTTTTTAATTTGGGCAAGGTTCTTCTGGAGGAGCAGTCTGGTTTGTCCTCTTAAGAAATCATTACAAAATGAGCTGGGCATGTAGTTTTGATTTCCTTAAGTGCTGGAGTTGGGCTTGGATGAGAGGAACAAGCATGCAGTGTAATCTGATGCACTTGAGACCGCTGACAGATAAATAATTCAGCCCTTCAGTACAAAGTTTTGTTAGAAATTAGTGTGCCTACTGGGTCTGAAGCAAAGAGGTGCCATTCACAGAAATGCAGACACCTCCCTGGGGTTATTGACTGTCCTCAAGTGAGATCTGCTCCCTTGAAATGATCACCTTTTTCAGAAAAACACATTTGCTTTAATGGCTTTCAGTATCTCTGGCTTAGCTGTTTGGGTGACTGTTTCCATTTCAGTGATTAATGCTGTTAATAACTATAATCAGAATTCTTCTGAATGCCATCCTCTGGTAAAATAGTAACGCTAGAATTTGTTTTCTGTGGTTAAATGTATTTTCTGTACAAGAATTACATGCATATCTGTTTCTTTCTGAAGCAGAGCAGAGCTACCCAGGATTAATACTTGCCACAGCTTCTGTTTCAGTGTTAGAAAAGTGTTAGAAAAAATATGAATGTGCCCCTTTTTCCTTCTTTTAGCTGAACTGCACACGAAAAACCAAAAAGTAGATGTTAATGTCACGTTATAGAACCTTTAAAAATTGTTCTGCTTCAGCTCCTTGCACGCTGAAGATGATGATGACCTCTCAGCAAGCTCTGAAGTATTCCAGGATGTTTAATTCTCACTTAAGGAGTTGGTGTTTGCCAACAGATGATGTTCTCACCTGTTTCCCTGCCTTTGGCCTGGGTGGGGAAGACCAGCCAGCACTGGGATGTTCTGCTCTGCAGTGATTTTTGGCAGGAGGTGTTGCAAGGCCATATGGATTTTACCTTCTGTAGACTCATCCCTAATCCCATTCCTCCCGTTTCGTTTTTGCAATTGAATTATTTGCTGGCAAAGAGCTGGGAATTAGGTCTGGGAGGAAAACGGGGAGCTGTCAGAATGAGCAGAGGAAAAGAGAAAAATGGATTGCAAGTGCCTGTTCAGGGGTTCAGTGCCCAGTCCAACATGAATTGTGGTTCTGGTGCAAACAGCTCAAGCACAGGTGTAAAGAAAAAAAAAATTAAAGGAAAACAGCATGGCTTTCCCACACTAGTTAATTGATTTTATTACTTATTTTTTTATTTTATTAATTTTATTTTTATGCAGTCATGTCTTTCCTTTTGAGAAGAAAATCTTCTCAAGAATTGCTGTTCACTGAATTTCCTACTCCTTACTTGCAAGTCTTTGACCAAGAGTTTTAGGTTTAGTTTGGTTGGTTTGTTTTCCTTTCATTTATTTTTTTTTTCCTTCTTGGCCCTACAATTTAGAAATACGTAATAAAAATCCTTAGGAATGGTTAACTCAATGAAAGTAACTTATTTTGCAGAAGAGAGTTTCCCACAGGCTGCACAGCACTGTTTTGTTCACAGATAGACAGTGGAGGACAATTAAACAAATTAAACCAAAAATAAACAAAATATGGGTATCTGATATATAGCCAACCTAACTTTTCTTTTTTAAATTAAATATCAGGGTTTTGTGGCACTGTTAAGAAAATATGGATATCTGATATATAGCCAATCTGACTTTTTTTTAATTTAAGGATCAGGGTTTTGTGGCACTGTTAATTGCAAGGAGAATGCCATAAAATCTGTCTCATTCTCAATTTAAATGTTGTTTGGTGATCTAGCTGAAGTACCAAGGATGGCAATTGAGAACACAGCAGTGTGTTGTTCCTTTCCCCCAGTTAGTGTCTGTTTTTATTAAGAGACTCTTCTAGAAACTGATTTCGGTGTTCAATCTTCCCTTCTTGTTTGATGTTTGGCATCCCAGGTGATTTTATGTGTACAGCCTTTGTCTGTTCTGCAAGATGTGTGCATCGTATTGCAGATATTGCATTTTTGTGCTGGGAGCTGGGTGCAAGGTGGTGAGCACAGCCCATAACCCACATCTGGCTGCAGGGGTTGGTTGGGAGGTGCTGTGCAGGAGGGGTGTTTGTGCAGCCCCACTCTCTGCTCCAGCTGTGCTGGGCTGCTGCCTGATGCTGCTTCCAGCAGCTGCTGATCGTGAGCCCTGCTGTCCCTGAGCTGTGTGCTGGACTCAGCTCTGATGGAAGAACAGGATGGAGCCCATGATCTCTGTTACCTGAGTCTGGCAGCTGCCCAGGAGCTGAGCCCAGCCAGCTCACTGCCTGCTGTTCCACCACAGCTCCAGGTGGGAGAAGGCATTGGAGTCTTTGCCTTTGATTCTAAACTGGAGAGATGGAAAAATTCTCAACCCAGTCTCTCACAAGTATGGCAAATACCATAATGAAATCTGTTGTAATTTGTCTTGCCATGAGTGCTTCTTTTTTCCCCTTGTCTCGAGTAGTTAAGCACAACACCAAATGGAACGGCTGAATACCTTCCTGCGTGGCACTGAACTGTGGGGCTGTCACTTGTGGAGTTGTTCGGGCTGTTTTTGGGGCTTTAGGTTTGTAGGAATGACCTCTGTGGTGGTCATGGAACAAAATGTCACACTCAAAAGGGTGGAAGTCAGAGAAGCACCAAACTGTGTGGCACTGAACTGTGGAGCTGTCACTTGTGGAGTTGTTCGGGCTGTTTTGGGGCTTTAGGTTTGTAGGAATGACTTCTGTGGTGGTCATGGAACAGAATGTCACACTCAAAAGGATGGAAGTCAGAGAAGCACCAAACTGTGGAGCTGTCACTTGTGGAGTTGTTCGGGCTATTTTGGGGCTTTAGGTTTGTAGGAATGACCTCTGTGGTGGTCATGGAACAGAATGTCACACTAAAAGGCTGGAAGTCAGAGAAGCACCAAACTGTGGAGTTGTTCAGGCTGTTTTGGGGCTTTAAGTTTGTAGTGATGACCTCTGTGGTGGTCATGGAACAGAATGTCACACTCAAAAGGGTGGAAGTCAGAGAAGCATCCGGGCCACTCAGGATATCAGTGTTTAATTGACAATGTGCAAGACCTGCTCGTGATTTATAGCCTGATAAAGGGACACACTTTTTATGTTCTGCCAGCACAATTGGCAGAATATTTTAGGCACAGATGGCACATTAGCCCTGGACAGCTGGTTCCCTCTCTGCTGTCACATCCAAGGACCATCTAACTAATACTGTCACACATGACCCAGTTCACTGGGTAAGCGAGAGGGGTTCTCACGCCTGGCTTCGTGTCAGCCTGCAGGCACATGAAAATCAATCTGCTCCAAGACTTGCCTCCAAGAGCTTTCCAAGACTTAGCACCCCACCATGCCCTTCTGGCTGTTCACTTGCTGACCTCCCTCTCTCAGCTGCGTGAGCGTAACCAGAGTTGGTTTCTGCTGGTGGAGTGAGCACACGTGCAGCCTGCAGAGGGGGGTTCTCTCCTTGCAGTGTCCTCTGCTCTGCATCTGCACAAATGGTTTGAAAACACAAAAAAGGCAAGAGGGAAAACACACACACACACATAGCATGAATCTCTTTAAAGTGAGGTGTTAAGGGATCACTGGAAGGTGGCTGTTTTGACAGGTGTATCTTTAATACTTGGTAAAAAGGAAAAAAATAATACATGGTAGAGAGACAGTATATAGTGACAGTATAAATTATGTGTAGATGATAGTGAGGATCAAAAGAACAAAGGATGAAGTAAAACTTCAGAAAGAAAAAAATCCAACCCCAAATTTTTTCCAGAACACAGGCAGAAAAGGTCTGAGGTGGAAAGCTGAAAGTTATGTTTGTTGACAGATGAAACACATTTTTGAGATCAGAAACTTAGTGTTTCAAGGTATGGTCCCAATAAAAATAAATCAGGTTTTCGATAATTTCTTGCTGTTCTACCAGAGCTTTGCTTCAAACTGCTGTGCAGAAAGCCTTTAAAATGTGTTTTGGTTTGCAGCATCAGATCCAGAGTCCAGAAAAAAGTGATGGGATTAGTGTGAGCTTGTATTGATGCCGAGGTATTAGACCAGCAACATCAGAGGTTTGTGTTTAAAGATACAATTTTAATAAGGCAGAAGACAATTTATCACAGGAACTGTGGTCTGGGATTGTGGAGAGGTGAAGAACCAGGAACTAGGAGGGAGGAACATCACCCTGCCAGGGGAGCACTGGGAAAATACCCATCTGCATTATCCCTGACCTCTGCTGTCAGCAGAGCTGCACTGTCTGTGCCTGGAGAGCAGCTTGGTTTGTCCTGGAGCAAGGAACAAGGGGATGGATGTCTGTGTGCAGCAGGATGCTCTCAGTATGCAGGGGATGACAGGGATCCCAGTCATCCCAGGTGGCTTGGTCCCACTCACTTCTTGCAGAACTCCAGCCCCAAATTGTCTAGGTGTTATTTAGAAAAAATTTGTGCTGTTTTGGGGGTTATTTATAAAAATTTTGTGCTGTTTTGGGACTTATTTATAAAAATTTTGTGCTGTTTTAGGGGTTAATGGTAAAAACTTTGTGCTATTTTGGGGGTTAATGGTAAAAAATTTTGTGCTGTTTTAGGGGTTAATGATAAAAATTTCGTGCTGTTTTAGGGGTTAATGATAAAGATTTTGTGCTGTTTCGGGGGTTGATGATAAAAATTTTGTGCTGTTTTAGGGGTTAATGGTAAAAATTTCGTGCTGTTTTAGGGGTTAATGGTAAAAATTTTGTGCTGTTTTGGGGGTTAATGATACCAAAAGAGACTGAAAAACCATTCAAGTTATTTTCTAAATTAGAACTAAGGTCAAGGCTTTGGGTTTTTCTTGCAATATTATCTGCTGCTTTCATTAGGGTTTGCCCCCAAAGGTGAGAATTTCCTTGGGTTTAGTGGAGAAAGCTGCCTAAACAAATCATGAAGCTCTTCATTTAACATTAATGGAAGCAGAGAGCAGCAGTTGAGCTCTGTTTTAAACAAAATCAGTATTAAAGACATCTCTGAGCTGCACATTAAATGCCTCTGTAGAACTGCTGTAGCAGTTGGAGCCTTTCATTGTCATGGAATCTGGAATATTTCAGCGCAGAACGTGTAGCTCCGGGTGTCAAATTTCATTTGCACTGGAGTCACTTACAGGTGACATGCAAAAGTGGCTTTTAAATTTGCTTTCAGAGGCCCTGGAATAGATCTGTGAGGTTTCCAGTGCACTCTGTGTTGTGTGCATTCCTTGGCTGACCAAGTGTCTCTGAAGAATAACAATCCTGAAGGCTGTGGCAGAGTCAGGTGACCTTTGAAAGACTTGGTGCTGCAGTGACAGAAGTACATCACATTGATTTAGCCTCCCAGGGGATTGGGTAATCTGCAATTAACAAATTAGTGCCAATCACCAGCCTGTTTGGACATTAGGGATCGATTAGCATTGGGACTGACGTGGATGTGCTCCAGAGTCCTGGAATTTCATTTAGCAGGTGAAGACCTTAGTGCAGCAGAGGGTGACACTGCCATGGTGTCAGTGCAGAGAGGAGGGCTGTTAACCCCAGGTAGGAATTAAGGAGTCATTGGTTGTGCCCAAGCTGAGCAGGTAAGGGCAGGAGGAGCCAGCTTTAGAGGGAGGGCATGTGTCTGAGTCACCTGGGAATCCTGCAAGTGGAATGACCTTCCCTTCTACGTGTTCCTTCCTTTTCACTGCTGCCTGCTTCCCTCTGAACAGTGGGGAAGTGCTGAAATTAAAGAATATGTGCCACAGGAAGGCAGCTTTGTTCCATACACCTGGAGGTGTTATTGTGCCTTGCGTGTTCTTGGCTTCAAAATTAAGCTATGGGTAAAATAAGTATGGACATGAGTGAAAAAAACATCTATTTGAGCTTGTTTGATTATTTATAACGTTGAAATTAAAAATTTTAACTGCCCTGAAAACTATCTATTCCATTTGGTGTAATTACAGGCAGCACTTGTGATTGCATACGAGGCATAGGCAAAATTATCAGCAAATGGGTGCACTTGTGTGTGCTCACTGGCATGCTGGTAATTGTTTCATCCTCTCAGATCATCTGTGTAATGACAGAGGTTGTGAAAGCCCTCGTCCTGAGCTTTTATTCAGTGAAGGAGCCGTGCTTGATAAGGCATGATGGCTGATAAGAACCATAAATGAGTACATGGCAGGAGCAAGTGGACAAGCGGATGAGTAACGGAATATCCCTCCAGTGACTGAGGAAAAGTTTGCTTCACTTTGAAGAGCAGGTTGTTTTCTGGTGCTTTGGATTTCCCAGAGCCTGTTTGTTATCTCTGGGAGTCTGTGGCATTGTGTGTTTTTAGAATCAGTTATTCCTCTTGTAACTCAATAATGGTTCGGTCCTCGGTTCCCTCCATGTACTTCCCTCACACTGGTTTCTCCCTGTTAGAGCTGCTCCCCCTCCCCTGCCTGTCATGGTGACCACCCCCTTTAACTCGAGGATTCTCTGTGCCAGTCATTCCTTAATTTGATGTATGATTTGCCCCTGGGGTTTTTCCCCTCCCCTGTGTGACCCTCAGTGGCTCAGCTGTAACCCACGCTCCTCCCTGGGTCCTTGCTATTGGTAAGCTTTGTGTCTCCTCCCATCACACCCACTCCCTTTAGCAGCGTCCCCTCGGGACCCTGCCTTTGTCACCTGTCCCTGAACCCACCAGGGAAGAACATTAAAAGATCCTTGGTACTTATACAGGTGTCCCTCCTCCTTCCTTTGCTTTGGTACCTCGTAGCCAGTGACCACTGCCCAGGGTTCCGGAGGGAATCCGGGAGTGGCACTTGGTGTGGCCATTTTCGGCCGGGCCGCGGGCACCCAGCCTGGCACCCACCCAGCCTGGCACCCGCACAGCCCCGCGGCCGCAGGAGAGAGGCTACAGTTGGTGACCAACGTGGGGCTACAGTTGGCACCCAGTGTAGGGCTACAGTTGGCACCCAATGTGGGGCTACAGTTGGCACCCAACATAGGGCTACAGTTGGCACCCAATGTAGGGCTACAGTTGGCACCGAATGTGAGACTACAGTTGGCACCGAACATGGGGCTACAGTTGGTGCCCAACGTGGGGCTACAGTTGGCACCCAGTGTAGGGCTACAGTTGGCACCCAACGGGAGGCTACAGTTGGCCCCCAAGGTGGGGCTACAGTTGGCGCCCAATGTGCGGCTACAGTTGGCACCCAATGTGGGGCTACAGTTGGCACCCAACATAGGGCTACAGTTGGCACCCAATGTAGGGCTACAGTTGGCACCGAACGTGAGGCTACAGTTGGCGCCCAACGTGGGGCTACAGTTGGCACCGAATGTGAGACTACAGTTGGCACCCAATGTAGGGCTACAGTTGGCACCGAACGTGAGGCTACAGTTGGCACCGAACGTGAGGCTACAGTTGGCACCCAACATGGGGCACGAACCCACCCCCCCTGGGAGTAAGAGTCCCATGCTCTACCGACTGAGCTAGCACACACAGTGCCACATATTCTTATCTCTCTTTTCACTGGGGAGGCTTTGCTGCAGCCTGAGAGGAGTGTGAGCTGGTGGAACCTGCTCTCCCAGCCTGCTCTGGCAGGAGCAGTGTTGCTGTTTGGGCTCTGCACTTGTTGGGCAAGGCTCCTCCGTAAACTGGAGGCTCCAGGTTGCTGCCACGTCCATGTGAACCATCAGCAAGCATCCATAAACTGGGGACTCCAGGTTGCTGCCACATCCGTGTGAGCCATCAGCAAGCATCCATAAATTGGAGATTCCAGGTTCCTGCCACATCCCTGTGTGAGCCATCAGCAAGCATCCATAAATTGGAGACTCCAGGTTGCTGCCACATTCATGTAATCCATCAGCAAGCATCCATAAATTGGAGATTCCAGGTTCCTGCCACATCCATGTGAGCCATCAGCAAGTATCCACATGGCTCTGAAAAGAGCCCTGGTCCACTCAGTGCTGTGCTAGACTGGCAGGGAGGACTCAGGAAGCAGCTGGAGGTTGTACAAGGGATGGATTCTGACCATTTCAAAATATTGCTGCTGTTTTGGCCTCTAACAGGGGAAATGGGAATGACCAGGCTGGGCTTGGGAAATGGGAATGACCAGGCTGGGCTTGGCATTCTGGGACTGTCCTGGGTTGCCCTGTGTGAGCTGAGAAGATTTCCTGAGGAAAAACCTCAGTCAAGGGTGGGCTCCATCCGAGCTGTTAGGGTTTTTGGCAAAATGAAAATGGTGTTTTGAGTGAAAGTTCACTGCAGGTGAAATTTCAAAACCTTTTTGATCACCTCCATGAGTTTCATGCAGACTTTTCTTTGCTCATGTTGTGGTAGCCAGGTTAGGGAAAGGAGGGATGTGTCAGAGGTTGTTTTGTTACAGTTGGACACTTTACCCAAGTATTCTTCTCAAACAAAAAAAAGAAGTGAAATCCAGTGTGGACGTAGAACAAGTCATAATGACAACTTTAAATCACTGCTCTAATTAGTGAGCACTTCCTGGGGACTCATTAGAATTATAAAAGCATTATTGTTGGTATGCAGTGGCTGGAACATGTCGAGTTTTGGGCAGTTCAACAATATTACCTTGAAGAAAAGAGTTTTGCAGCCCGTAAGAATTTTCTGTGGTTTGTGAGAAAGCACAAATTGCAGTGTCCTAGAAATCCTTTCTGAATTGGGCCTTATGCTCACTCCTAGAAATGAGGAGGGGTTTGGAGTTTATGTGCCACAGCCTAATGGGTATATGGTGACTGCTTAATGGGATTTACATTCTCTCAAACAAAATTAGGGTGGTAAAAGACAATGCAACATGCTGTAATGTAAATGGGACTGACGGCAGAATTAAATGTTTGTGGAAACAGGGCAGCAGATCTATCAAGAGCTAATTAGACAGAGAGTTCAGAGGCAGACTTGGGAGTAAACAGCAGCAACAAAGAGAGAGGGAGGGCAAGAAGGAGAGAAAATGGAGCCTTTGTGCGCTGATGAAAAGGAGTTATAAACAAGGTTATTTAAATTGGAAGGTCTGTCCCGTGAGAAGGACTTAGTCTTATCTGAACCTGCTGATTAACACAGGCTGAATGGCAACTTTGATAACCCCTTTATGTGCAAACAGCTCCTCTGTGTTGCCCTTTGCCATTCCTGGGATCCTCCTCTCCTACACTTTTTCCACAGGAGAATGTTTCCATTTGAGCCTCTCTCTCAGGCACCAGTTTAAAACCAAGACTTGAGCCAAAACATTTCCAGAGAGCGGCACCAGGGTAGAGAAGAGAGGTTGGGTATGTCCTGTTCCCTGCAGGGCACCCCTGCAGGGAGCCAGCAGGTGAGAATGATGCTCTGGATGCTCAGAGTGGGTGAAGCTGGCATGCAGAGGATGCTGCCTGCCTGCCATGCCATCACCTGGGGTGTCCTTGCCATTATTGGCACGGCCACTGCCTTCTGCAGCCTCCTGGTGTCACACCAAGGGTGCAATATTTGTTGGAGTAAAGCCCTGTGTGTGTTTACTCCACGAGGGTTAGTCCCTGAATTTAGCAGGAGCAGGATTTAATCAGAATAAATTTGTTGTAAGGAAGCTTGCAGAATCATTAACAATCCATTGTTGAGGTATTTAAATTCTTTTTGTTGAGCCTTCTTAACTTTTCTTCAAACCTAGCTGAAGAAATTCTCTGAAATTAGGAAATTCTGAATAAGAAATACCATGTTAACTTTGTCATTTAATATTTACAGAAGGCTTATTCAGGGCAGGCCATGGCATTTCCCTTATTACCATCTTTGGCAAATCCCAGTATGGGTTTGGTTGTTTTGGGTTTTTTTGTTTTTTTTTTTTCCCTTTGAGCTGTAAATAGATGGGCCTTGCTGAATTTTGGGTTAGGGTTTGATGTTTGGGTTGGGTTAGATGTTTGTATTGGGAGGGGATCAGAAAAACTCTTGTGGTTTTTGGGTTTTTAATGGGAAAATTGCCATTTCTCTTTTTTTTTAATGGGAGAATTTCAACAGCAAAGCTGTGATTTAAGCCTGATTCTGATCCTAAGAGTTGGGGTGAGAAGCTGTGCTGGTTTCTCTGACAGAAAATGTCATTTTTCAGAGGGAACCATCAAGCCTTGCCACGAGGTGAAGCAAGAGGAAGGGAGTGCCATGTCTGAGGGCCTTTCCCTAAAATTTGAGCTCAAATTTCTGTCTAAAACCAAATCCACTGCTTCTGAAAGCCAGAGCAGAGGAACTTTTAGCAGTGAATCCTTTGCTAGCCCTGGCTTCAGTTCATGCTGTGAAAGGGAAGCAGAGGTGTTGCTTTGGCAGGGAGGTGCCAGTCTGAGGTCTTGGGTCCAGCCTTGCACATACCCAGTGCCTGCAGTCAGTCCCTGGCTGTTCCTAGCCTTGGGTTTTTTGAGCTTTTATATGGATTTTTTTTTGAAGCAAATATTTGTCCCAAAATTTCCTCCCCCCCTCATTTTTATTTTTTCCCTTTTTGGTACTTTTAGAGCATCATAAAATCGTGGAATTTTGGCAAATCCCAGTCTGGGTTTGGTTACACGACATTTTAGAGGTGTTCTTCCAACAATTTTGTGGCCAGGTTTCATTTCATTTCGTGGTGGGAGAATTGAGGAAGCTCAGAGTGAATTCCTGAATTCCTGGATGTAAAACTCTGTCCCCTTATAAAAATCTTTGAGTTCAGCTTCTCGAGGCTCTGCTGAGAAGAAACTGAACTCATTTTTATTTTTTCCCTTTTTGGTACTTTTAGAGCATCATAAAATCATGGAATTTGGCAAATCCCAGTTTGGTTACACGACATTTTAGAGGTGTTCTTCCAACAATTTTGTGGCCAGGTTTCATTTCATTTCGTGGTGGGAGAATTTAGAAATCTCAGAGTGAATTCCTGGATGTAAAACTCTGTCCCTTTATAAAAATCTTTGAGTTCAGCTTCTCGAGGCTCTGCTGAGAAGAAGCTGAACTCATTTTTATTTTTTCCCTTTTTGGTACTTTTAGAACATCAAAAAATGCATAAAATCATGGAATTTGGCAAATCCTAGTCTGGGTTTGGTTACACAACATTTTAGAGGTGTTCTTCCAACAATTTTGTGGCCAGGTTTCATTTCATTTCGTGGTGGGAGAATTGAGGAAGCTCAGAGTGAATTCCTGGATGTAAAACTCTGCCCCTTTATAAAAATCTGCCCTCTTTGAGTTCAGCTTCTCGAGGCTCTGCTGCTTTCTTCTGTGGTGTTTTAGCAGTACAAAAGTCTATTGATTGATGACAGATGCACCTACAGTACAGGAGCAGCCTGGTTTCAAATTCCAGCTGTAAGCAGATTTTCAGCCCAGGCTGCTCCTTGTCCACCCCCTGGCAGCCAGCATCCTCACGTGATAAATACCAGTGTCTCATCAAGGTCAGTGGCAAAGGCCCTTTTTTACATATCTCATAAATCCCAGCCAGGTGCCAGGGATGTGAGATTAATGTAATGGCACTCCAGCAAGCACTCAGGCTTGTCTTAATTATGCTAAGGTTGCTGGTTCACCGTTTCTCTTCATCTGTCTCCTGCTTTAGGGAACACTAAACACTGTGTCATTAGATTGTCTGTTCCACAACATTGGCCCTTTGCATTTACAAAGTCATCAGGTGCCTCATGACCTGGCTTTTCTAAGGTATTAAATTAAATAAATAGTGAAAACAACAACAAAAATTAAGTAGAGGAGGAGGCTGCTGGTGGAAGGGGTGTAAATGCACCTTTGTGTCTGGTTGGAGTGGGAAGGGCTCCGAGCTTGGGGGATTTTCCTGATTTATTGTGGGCTTTTTTCCTCTCTTCTTTTGGTTTTTTGGTTTTATTTTTTTTCCCCTCCTCTGGAATTTAAAAATCCTCCACTGCACTATTTGAGGAATCGGTGGAGAAGGGGTTCCCTGAGGCTCAAACCAACCTTGGAGGTTTGTTCCCTGAGCTCTGGAAGGGACAGGGGACAGCAGGGGACAGGGGACAGCAGGGGACAGGGGACAGCAGGGTCCCTGAGCTCTGGGACAGGGGACAGCAGGGGAGAGGGGACAGCAGGGTCCCTGAGCTCTGGGACAGGGGACAGCAGGGGACAGGGGACAGCAGGGTCCCTGAGCTCTGGGGACAGGGGACAGCAGGGGACAGGAGACAGCAGGGTCCCTGAGCTCTGGGGACAGAGGACAGCAGGGTCCCTGAGCTCTGGGGACAGGGGACAGCAGGGGAGAGGGGACAGCAGGGTCCCTGAGCTCTGGGGACAGAGGACAGCAGGGTCCCTGAGCTCTGGAAGGGACAGCAGGGTCCCTGAGCTCTGGAAGGGACAGCAGGGTCCCTGAGCTCTGGGACAGGGGACAGCAGGGGACAGGGGACAGCAGGGTCCCTGAGCTCTGGGGACAGAGGACAGCAGGGTCCCTGAGCTCTGGAAGGGACAGCAGGGTCCCTGAGCTCTGGGGACAGGGGACAGCAGTCCCATGGCACTGTTCTTTGTGTCCTGCCATAATACAGCTCCTGTGGAGGCAGGGATCCATTCCCTCCTACATCTGGGGCAGTATGAGTAATATTTCTTGGACATTTGTTCCCTTCCATCTGCAGGCTGTGTTTAGCAGCCTGGAAAAAAGGCTGACCTTGATTTTTGTTTTATTTATTTTGTGTTTTACGGCCCCCAATGAACGAGATTTTTGTTTCCAGTCTGAGCATCCCCTGCTGGCTCTGCAGGGAGGAGAGTTTGGAGATAACCAGAAAGGGCTCTGCTGCACCAGCTTCAATTTCTGTGACAAGAAATGCCTCCAAAGGGCCTGAACAGGGCTTGGGTTGGAGCCAGACTGGGGCAGTCTGAAACTTGGCTGTGAGAGAGGAGAAATCAGGGCTCTGGTGTGTTCAGTGCCAGCTCTCTGTGAAGTTCTAAGGTGGCTCACTCTTAATTTCTCACTCTTTAATTTCTTAAATTCTCACTCTTTAATTTCTCCAGCAGATCCTGAAAACTGTGCAATACAAAGCTGTGTTTGGTGTCAGGTACACACAACACCTGTGTTTGTGATTGTGATGTGTGTGGGAACCAACCATGGGACAGAATTTTAATAATAACTGAGGAAAGTAAAGCATGGCAGAAGGCCTTTGAACCTCTCCTTTGTTTGCAATTAACCTTGGTTGATTGAGGAGCATTTGAATGAAAGGATGTTAAGGATTTTGCTTTTTGCTCGTAGTCAGGCCTTAAAGAGTGCTGCAATAATAACCTTTTGAAGGATACTTTTAGAATATTGCTTGTGTCCTTGAAACTACAGCTTTGGAATATCTATAAAGGAAATATGCTTATCTCACTTCTTAACAAACCAGAGAAAAACAGCTTGAGAAAGGAAGATGAACCTCATCTCAAGGATTTCTAATTTCCACCAAGGGAAGCTGGACATCACTGTTAGGAGATTTATATCCTTGTAATTAAAAAGGTGGACCCCTTGCCATGTTCTTCCTCTCACATTTTAGTGAGTGCCTATTAACGAGCCCAGTTGCTGCCAGTTTGGCCAAGTCCCTGACTTGTGCTTCACTGGCCACAAATGTGTCAAAAATAAAGCTTGGCAGAGATGTTGTCACACGAGGGACTTCTCAGGAGGGCATGTGGTGACCAGACTCCAAGGGGAAATGGCCTCAGGCTGAAGGAGGGCAGCTTTATATTAAATATTAGGAATAAATTCTTTACTGTGGGGTTGGTGAGGCCTTGGAGGAATTTTCCCAGGGAGGCTGTGGCCTTCCCATGGCTGGGAATGTTCGAGGCCAGGTTGGATGGAGCAGCCTGGTCTAGTGAAAGGTGAGGGGGTTTTAAGTGCAGGATCCCTGAGGTCCTTCCCAACCCAAACCACTCCATGATTAAATACCCAAAGTTTAGTTAGAGTGGACTTGGAGGTGGAAAAGGTGAAAATATCAAACACCTGCCTGGAGAGATGGGGGTTTGTTTCATTAAGCACTGAAGGAAAGTTCTGGGTACTGAGTTCTTGCCAACTTTATCCCAGTTAAATATTTGCCTCTCGTTTTAGAGTTTGTGTTTGCCCGCAGGTGCAGCAAAGGAAGAGAATTGCTTCATTTAAATGAACCTTTTGTTTTAAACTATAAATAGGAAGTCGTCCTTGTTTCTCACTCCTTTAATCAGGCAACTTTTTATTAGTCTTATTTTGACATTTGTGTTGGAATTAACGTGATTGGCAGCAGAATGCAATAAATGAGAATTTCAGAGGTGTTTCTGCGTTGCTAAATGAACCTCTGCCTGCAGTTTGACTTGGCAGCACTCGCAGGGTTCTGCATCAGCTGGATTTTATTGTGTGGGGAGATGGATAATCAAAAAGGGAATCTAGGTGCCTGCAAATTAAACATTTTGCTCAGAGAGGGCTCGCTGGTGGCTGAGCAGCAGGGCCATGTCAGGGAGGGAGGGTGGGGGAGAACCAGTTAAACGCCTCATCCTACAAAAGCACAATGGCAAACGTTCAACAAGGCTCTGGTGTCAAAACAAATCAGATCATCAGCAGCACCAGCTTGCTCTGCTTTGTTTGCAGGCAGCTCCTCATCCCTGCCTGCTGATGAACGGGGCTGATAGGCAGGGGGAGAGTTGCTGTATATAGCTAATGTCTGCTTTAATACCTCTCTGAGTGTTAAATTCCTAGCAGAGATGTTCCTCACATTTAGCCCTTTGCAAGGCTTCCAGAACAGCCATGGCACTGCTGCACTGATGCTGGAATTCCTCACATTTAGCCCATTGCAAGCCCTCCAGAATAAACCATGGCACTGAGACACCAATGCTGGAATTCCTCACATTTAACCCTTTGCAAGCCCTCCAGAATAAACCATGGCACTGCTGCACTGATGCTGGAATTCCTCACATTTAGCTCTTTGCAAGCCCTTCAACTGATGCTGGAATTCTTCACATTTAGCCCTTTGCAGACCTTCCAGAACAAGCCATGGCACTACTGCTCTAATGCTGGAATTCCTCACATTTAGCCCTTTGCAAGCCCTCCAGAATAAACCATGGCACTGCTGCACCAATGCTGGAATTCCTCATATTTAGCCCTTTGCTTCTCCCTGTTTTGCTGCTTTGGATTGGTTCCATGTGAGAAGCAAATGAGATAATATTGGGTTTTTTTTTTTATTTTTTTTTTTTCTCAGAGGCTTCTCAGCTTCCCAGGAGGAGAAATCCTGGCGAAGGGAATTTGTCAGGAAATGTGGCAGTGACCCACAGAGGTTCACCATCAGTGAGAAAATGTGTGAGGAGCAAGAGGGTGCTCCTGCCAGGGATCCAGGCTGAGCTGGGGTTGGGATGTTAATCAGGATGTTAATTGGGAGCTGGAGGCCCTGCAGGCACTGTGAGAAGCTGTGCACAGGCTGGACTAAAACTCAGATTTAAAGGCAATTTAGAGCTCCACTGACTCAGGTAGAAGGGTGGTGTGGGTTTGCTTCATTCCTCACACCAAGTGTAAAGGTGAGCCGTGGCCTTGGTAGTGCCCAGGAAAATACCCTTCTTCACATGCCTCAGGGAGCCAAAATTTTGTGGTAGGACCAAAAAGCCTGGAGGACGAAATGGTGTTTTTGCTGCCAGCAAAATTAAGAATAAATTAAAAATTAAGATTAAGAATAAAATTAAAATTAAGAATAAAAAAAATTAAAATTAAGAATAAAATTAAGAGTAGGAATATGAGGGAAAATTTTGAAAATATGCTTTATGTTTTACTCCACCTGATGCTTCCCTCACTTTGGAGTTGGGAGAACTTCTCATCTTTCCTTCTGGTGGTGTCACTTGGTTGGTTTTTTCCTCTTTTTTGGGGCAAATAGAAGCAAACCTCAGCAGTGCCTACAGAAGTTCTGGGTTGCCTGATCAATAGTAGCTCTGCTCTCCTAAAAACCAAGAGCAACTTGGGGTTTAAAAAGTGGCATGTTTAAATGGGATGGGGCCCTGAAAGAGATGGAGCCCTCCCTCCATTACAGCCTCAGTTTTGCACTTTAAAGCAATGGTGGCCACTGTGCTTTATTTTTTTTTTTATTTTAAATTTTGCCTTTTGTCTTTTTTTTTTTCCTACAGCATTTCAGTGCTGCTGCCAGCACTGCCTCTGAGGTAGGCTTCCAGGAAACCTGGATTTTCATTCCAGGTCTTATTATTTTATTAGAATGAGAATTAATTTATTATTTTAATTATTGTTGCGCTCGTTGAGGCGTTCACATATTTATTTATTTATTTATTTATTTATTTATTTATTTATTTATTTATTTATTTATTTATTTATTTATTTATTCCTGTGGTGTTATCTCAACTGGACTGTGGTCCTGATGCCTGATGGGGCAGATTTTTGCTCAGGGGGCTGATCCCTTCCTCTCAAGGTCTTGCTCACAGCCTGTTAGTTCATAGTTACACTTGAGGCTCTGCAAGGTTGGACTTGATTTGTGTATTTGTGTGCACACAGCAGAGCCACGATCTTCCATGGAGTGTGCAGCTATTCCTGCCATGGAAATAAGGAAAAATAATGCAAAAAGACATGCAAGATTAACAGGGCTGGCCACTCTGTGCAAAACAGGACATGAGTCCTGCAGATCCTTGGGTACAGGTTTCTCTTTTCTCTTTCTGAGCACTTTGGCCAAGCTGGTTTTTCTTACACTTTTTGTAATAACATGGAGGAAAAAAAAATAAAATTACACTTTAAAACAGAGCAATGATACCCTCTGAACCTCAAACTGAGTGGCTGCAAGGTGAGTGGGTTTTTTGTGGTTTTTTATAATTATTATTTTTTTTTAAGCCCACCAAATTAGCACATAGTAAGTGTAAGGCTACTATATATTCTGCAAGATTTTCCAGGGTTTAAGTGTAGCTATTAGCTGCCTCCTTTTAAATGAGCCATTCCAGAGTGATCATCTCTCCCTATCAGATGATGATTTTGAGCAATTGGTATCTCTGGTATGAGCTCCAACCTTTCCTGTGTAAGCTCATTAAGAAGGAGAAATCACCCCCAGGGGAGACCACAGAGGGCTCCCCTTTCAGAGAGCAGCCCTTCCTCTTAGCAGGGGAAACTGCTCAAAACCAGGCAGAGGAATGGGGTGGTTTTCCCAGGAGGGCACCATGGAATAAATGAGATTGTGGATTAATAAAATCATGTCACCAGTCCCTTCCAATGCTGTGGTTTGGGTTGTTATCCCTCAGCAGAACCCGGGGGAGTGGAGCCAGGTGAGGCAGAGCACGGGAAGGAGGAGCAAGGTGCTGACTGGTGCTGCTGAAAGGATGATTTTTCAGGGAAACAACCTGCTGAAAGGATGATTTTTCAGGAAAAAACCACATGCGGGGCTTGTTTCCTTTGTGCGGTGATCCCTGCAGCAGATTAAGGAGAAAACACCCCCAGGGGAGACCACAGAGAGCTCCCCTTTCAGAGAGCAGCCCTTCCTCTTAGCAGGGGAAACTGCTCCAAAACCACACAGAGGAATGGGGTGGTTTCCCCAGGAGGGCACCATGGAATAAATGAGATTGTGGAGTAATAAAATCATGTCACCAGTCCCTTCCAATGCTGTGGTTTGGGTTGTTATCCCTCAGCAGAACCCGGGGGAGTGGAGCCAGGTGAGGCAGAGCACGGGAAGGAGGAGCAAGGTGCTGGTTGGTGCTGCTGAAAGGATGATTTTTCAGGGAAACAACCTGCTGAAAGGATGATTTTTCAGGAAAAAACCACATGCGGGGCTTGTTTCCTTTGTGCCCTGATCCCTGCAGCAGATTAAGGAGAAAACACCCCCAGGGGAGACCACAGAGAGCTCCCCTTTCAGAGAGCAGCTCTTCCTCTTAGCAGGGGAAACTGCTCCAAAACCACACAGAGGAATGGGGTGGTTTTCCCAGGAGAGCTCCATGGAATAAATGAGATTGTGGAGTAATAAAATCATGTCACCAGTCCCTTCCAATGCTGTGGTTTGGGTTGTTATCCCTCAGCAGAACCTGGGGGAGTGGAGCCAGGTGAGGCAGAGCACGGGAAGGAGGAGCAAGGTGCTGGTTGGTGCTGCTGAAAGGATGATTTTTCAGGAAAAAACCACATGCGGGGCTTGTTTCCTTTGTGCCCTGATCCCTGCAGCAGATCTGGGGCTGTTTACATTTCACCCTCCTCTGCACAGTGTTGATCTAGATGTTTAATGAGTGGATTGGTGTGAAATCAGGCTTTAGGCTCCCAGGCAGTGGCTTAGTAAATACAATAAGCAGCCACTGTTCTAGCCTGGAGGGGGTGTGATGAATTTTTTATCACTTTTTTTTTTTTTTTTTGTATCACATACCATTCTGACAGCAGAAAGAAAATAACCCCAACCCCTCTCTTTCCCCAAGAAATCTCCATTTCAAAATATTTACACACCACCTAATTGTTGGTGAGCAAGCCCTTCATGTCCTTGGGACAGTGCGGGGAGAGAGAAGGATTGGAAGAATCCTTCCAGGATTTGCTCTGGAGATGGAGACAGCCCTGCTGGGAGAGGAGGGTTCCAGGCAGCCTTGAAGGCCCTCAGCAGGGTTTAATTTAACCCTTTCTGTCAGCTGAGGGTTGGGTTTGGAGCACTGGGGGCTTCCAAACAGGAAGGACAATTGAACCTTTTAGTAATACAGCTTTCTGACTTGATAACTGCATTTTTTATTTTCTTCTACATAATGCTGGGTTCCATGCTTAAAAGGCTCTGGGAATAAGTTTATCAGTAAGGTTTACAGTTAAACATCCTTCACAAAGGCAGTGAGACACCAGTTATGACACAGACATTAGAATCTAGCTGGGATTAATTTTAGTGTGAAACCTATCAGTGTACACTGAATTGTTACCACATTTTACAATGTGCACAGGTGCCACAATAACACTCAAATCTGCTGTCCTGCTCTTAAATCTCTGGCAAAGAGACTAAAAACCCACCAGAAGGCTGGAAATGAACAGCAGCCCCTTCTAGGTAGCTGTGCTGAATCAGGGGTGAAGCCTTTTGAGCAGCAAAGCTGTGGGGGCAGTGGAGGCAACACAGTTCTCCAAATTTTGGGGGGATTTCTTGCACTGCAGGGACACAGCTGTGCAAACACAGCCTTGGAAAGTGAAGGCAGAGCAGGGAGAAAGGGCTGCCCTGGCTCCCCAGAGCAGCACAGGTGGAGGGCACACCTGGCAAGGGGCTGGGGGCTGCCCTGTCGGTGCCCACCAGCTTCAACCCTCCCCTGGCACCCTGCCCTGGCACAGGGGGTGTTGGTGAGGCTCAGAGGGCTCCAGGTGTGCTCCCAGGTGTGCCAGGCTGCTGTGGTCCTGTTGTGGTTTGCAGGATGCTGAGGGTGTTCATCTTCATTCCAATTTTGTACATTCATTTCCATTCCAATTTTGTACATTCATTTCCATTCCAATTGCTACTGGGACAAAGCAAGGAGGGCACAGGACCCCAGCACACCTGCAGGCAGGTGTGCAAGCAGAGCCTCCTTGTTCTGTGCTGCTTGGGGATGTGGTGCAGCACACATAGGCTGGAGAGACAGTGAGTCCCTATTAAAAACAGGTAAAGGGTGTGCCAGGTGTGCCAGGCTGCTGTGGTCCTGTTGTGGTTTGCAGGATGCTCAGGATGTTCATTTTCATTCTAATTTTGTACATTCATTTTCATTCTAATTTTGTACGTTCATTTTCATTCCAATTTTGTACGTTCATTTTCATTCCAATTTTGTACGTTCATTTCCATTCCAGTTTTGTGCGTTCATTTTCATTCCAATTTTCACTGCAATGAAGCAAGGAGGGGACAGGACCCCAGCACACCTGCAGGCAGGTGTGCAAGCACAGCCTCCTTGTTCTGTGGGGCTGCAGTTGGTGCAGCAGACACGGGCTGGAGAGACAGTGAGTCCCTATTAAAAACAGGTAATGGGCCGTGACGTCCACCAAATGAGGTCTTGTGATGGGCACAACAAATGCAGTGGCTCAGGCAGATGAACATAATTCTGTCAGTGGGATTAAAAGGAAATGCTGCAAAATTACACAGATGGTTTTCGAGGAGTCATAAAAATTTAATTGAAATGGGGGTTTTTCGGGGTTTTTTTGTTGTTTTTTGTTAGTTCTGCGCCACGCTGCCACAGAGCACTGGGTGTGTGAATGAAAAAGGATTTTAGGGAGGTTGGGTCGAGTGGGAAAGGATTTGATGGCACCTGGTTATAAAGAGCTCAGGGGAGGTTTCTTTCTCACAGCTTTGCATCTGCCCAGAAGGAGGGTGCTCCTGCTCATGCCACCTGAGGGGAAGGGGCAGGAGCACTCAGGGATGGGCTGGGCAGGGCTGCTGGGAGAGAGAACCTTTCCTCTTCAAGAGAAGAACCCATTTTAAATTGTTCTTTGTTGATTCTTGTCTGGGCAGTGCCATTTTGCTGGTGCTGAGGAGCTGGCCAAGCCCACAGCCTGCCCTGGCAGCTTGTGCACAGAGTGTCCAGTCTGGCTATGGAAAATGAGAGCAAGGAGCCCTCAGGTGCATATGGGCTCTCCCATCTGAGTGCTTCAGCCCTTCCAAGTGAGCTGCAGGCCTTGGCTTTCAGCCTTCTCAGCCAGTAAAACTGAGTGTGTGTCACAGATGACAACAGAGCCACGACTTTGTTGTGAGGGGGTTTTGCCTTCCTGCTGCTCCTCGCAGGGCTGGAACCTGAGAGCTCATGGAAGGGCTTCTTCTTCATTGCAGGGCTGATGAGGGTGGTGTCTGTCTGTAAAATTCACTATTTGGCAGTTCAGCAAGTCAAGGGTGGCTCTGGCATTGTGGTGAGATAAACACAGGGAGTTCAAAATGCAATTCAGCATAAATAGCAGTGATGCACCCTGAGATGTGGGATCCTCGTGCAGGAGGAGATGTGGGCAGCACTGACAGAACCAGAGCACACAGGGGAAATACAGGCTGGATGTCAGGAAAAGGTTTTTTACAGAAAGGGTGAGAAAGTTCTGGAATGGCGCAGAGAGGTGATGGAGTCCCCATCCCTGGGGGTGTTTGGGTGCCTGGATGTGGCACTGCGTGCCAGGGTTTGGGTGAGGTGTTGGGGCTGGGCTGGACTGGATGGTCTTGGAGATCTCTTCCAATCCAGTCATGCTGTGATTCTGTGAATTCTGTGAGATGATCTTGGAGATCTCTTCCAACCCAGTCACTCTGTGAATTCTGTGAGATGATCTTGGAGATCTCTTCCAACCCAGTCACTCTGTGAATTCTGTGAGATGATCTTGGAGATCTCCTCCAACCTGGTCACTCTGTGAATTCTGTGAGATGATCTTGGAAATCTCTTCCAACCCAGTCACTCTGTGAATTCTGTGAGATGATCTCCATCCCAAACACATCATGGGTGAGTTGGGAGTTGAACTGAAAACCAGAGGCATGGCCAGGCAATCTGGCTGATCCTGGGGGCAAATTCTGGTGTCTGGGTGGGGCTTTTGGATCCCTGCAGGCACTCAAGACCTCTGCCAGAGTGCTCCCATGCTCATGGGTGCCATGGGAAAGTTTAGAGCCAGCAATGAAACCTCTCCCTCTGAAGAGTGCTCTCTTCATTCAGTGTTTCACCCCCTGTGTGGTGATTTCATCCACTCTGAATTCTTGTGTGGGATTTAAACTTTGCTCCTTGGGGATTGGTTTTGGGCTCTAAAGACTCAGATTGGGCAATGTGTTTGAAAGATCTGCAGAGTGTGGCAGTGTTCAGTGCTCTGTTGGAGAGTTCATGTCTCCTTTCAGTGCTCACCTGGCCTCTCTCTGCCTGTTGTGCAGCCTGTGGAAGGCACTGCAGAGATTTGCATGGGATTTGTTTGACCCTGCCATGTGATGAGCAGGATCAGGTTTTAGTGCTTTTATCAGCCTGTCAGCATGCATCATTTTCTCTCAGGGGAAACGAGTGATCTGCTTGCCTTCCCTGCTCATTTCACATTTGACTTGATGCTCCCACTGTGGTCAAAGATACCCTGAACCCTTTTAATCCTGCTCCTTTGGAGGCAGGGATAAAAGAATGTGTTCTCTGGAGGCATTTCCTCTGCCTGCGGGCTAATTGGGGCCAGGGGTGATTTGAAGCAAGCATCCTTGTCAGCCAGCCCCTGACCAGGTTTTGCATTTCTCTGCCCTTAGTTTTAGGGATTTTGATGATCAAGATCAAGTCTGAGGCAGCAGATCTCAGCCAGAGCTGTGCTCAAAGCAACTCCTTTTATCTCTCTGAAGCAAACTCTGGTAATTGTAAGCAGGTGAGGAGGATTAGCAATTTGTCTCTTGCTCTTTAATGTGCTTGTAGCCCCGTGGGGACAGACACTGCCTCCAGTGCCTCAGAGGAGGCCAAGAGCTGGACAAACAAGGCAGCTGGAGGGCTCCAGTGGGCTTTAGGCAAGAAATAAACCCCTGCCTTTTGCTCAGCCATTCACTCAGGCTTCCCTCTGGCTTGGTAGCTTGGAGATCTGCTGCTCCAGCAGCCCTGCAGCAGTTCTGCAGAGAGCTCTTGGGATCTCCATCCAAACTGGAGGCAGAGCTGCTCTGCTGGGTCAGAAATCCGTCCTTGAACGTTCCCTGCCTCTGTGATGCACCTGGGGGATGAGTTCCAGATTTCCCACTGCAGGTTCTGTCAAATTTGCTTTCTATGAACTGCTTTGAGACCCACCTGGAAGACGTGGCCTTGACAGGCACCTGGATTTGTGATTTGTGCTTGTGATTTGTGCTTGTCCCAGCCTCAGCCAGTGAGGAAAAACAGTGAAAAGCATAAAAACACCCCAACTGGGTTAAAGCTTTTGAAAATGGGGGATTGCTGAACAGTGACATCCTGCCACATGCTGGGGGCTTGCAAAGCTACTGGAGGGTTTTTAGACATTGCCTTGTGCAGCCCTTTGAAGGCAGAACATGAGGCAGGAAAAGTCTTCTCTCCCAAAATCCTGGTCTCCCTTTGAAGGCAGAACATGAGGCAGGAAAAATGTTCTCACCCAAAATCTTGGTCTCCCTTTGAAGGAAAAGTGTTCTCACCCAAAATCTTCGTCTTCCTTTGAAGGAACAGTGTTCTCACCCAAAATCTTGGTCTCCCTTTGAAGGAACAGTGTTCTCTCCCAAAATCTTGGTCTCCCTTTCAAGGCAGAACCATGCAGGAAAATCGTTCTCACCCAAAATCTTGGGAACTTGGCTGAATAAAAAGGTTTAATCAAGACTGAAGAGGACTTCAGTGCTTCTGAAACCCTTCTGTAGTGCTTGGGTGAGTGGGGATAGACTGAAAGAAAGAACACCTAAGGGTTTTTTTTTTTCCTCCCTGCACACAGACACTGGCAAAATCAATAGTTTCATCTTGCAGTAATTCAGGTGACAGTGTGCACAGTCACAATCAAAACACTTCACATGAAAAACTGCCTCTGTTAATAGGAGCTTTTTAAACAGAGCAATTGGCAGCTACCTGCTTGGCTTGAATGAATTTATTAGAATAAATTAGCCATTTTTCTTTGTTTCCTCTACTACTGCAGGTTTACACACAGCCTCCCACTCCTTCCTGCGTGTTTAAGGTGCATCAAACAAATGTGTAAAAATCTGCCTCAGTCCCTGGCAGCTTCAAAATTAGCTGCAATTTATTGGCAGAAAAGAGGAAACTCTGCTGTTTTCCTGGTGGGAATTGGGTTTGCTGGCCTGGGTGATGGCACACAGGAGGTGCCATCCCTGCAGCAGTGATTGTGTGGGCACTCCTCATCGCTTGGGTGTCCACTGGTGCTGCCAACCCACTGTGCTTTGGCTGTCTGGGGTAAAACCCTGCAGAGTCCATGGAGCCTTGCTGCCTTTCTTCTCCCCAGACTTGCAGAAGGGATTTTTTGGGCCAGGCAGGGTGCATTGCCCACAGAAAGGCAGGTTTTGTGCTGGCTGTGTCTTGCTGCTGCTGGGGGGGGGTTTGCAGTGCACTCAACCAGGTGATGGCTCAGGTTTGAGCTTTCGTGTTTTTCTGGGTTGGTTCTGGACTGCTTTGGTGAGTGGGTCTGGGCTTCATATTAAGGGATGGTGAGCTCTGTGCACAGAGCAGGGAGATAAAACAATTCCTCCTCTAGCTGGGGATAAAATGATCCAAATTTCAGCCCAAGAGCACAAACAATGTGGACTGAAGAGAGAAAAACAAGAAGGATGGGACTCTATGGGGTAAAGCTGTAATTGGACAATTAACTCCAAAATGCAAATGGAGCAGAACTTCTAAAAGTGAGAGACCCTGTGACCAGGTGTCCATTTTGTGACCATTCTGGTCCATCTTGGGTGCAGCCCTGGCTGGGCTCTTGTGCTGCCCAAGGTGGATCCATTGAAGCCTTTTAATAAATCCCTGCTTTATTCTTTAACTCTGTTCCAGGTCAGCCTTCACAGGGCACCACAGGTGCAAGGAGCCACACTGTTAATTTAGCAGCAGAAAGTGCTTCTGTTTACAGTTTTCCTTCACCTTTACAAATCTTGTTGGTGTGTTTTAGGTTTTTTTTTGGTTTTTTTTTTTTTTGTTTGTTTGTTTTTTGTTCTTTTTTTTTTTTTTTTGGCTCAATGTACTTCAACTTCACTCTGACCTCTTTTCAGACAATTTCAGCATTTTCTGTTTCCCTCCACAGAGCCTTGGTCTCTTGCATAGCAGTGGCTGGGCAGTGAGAATGCTTGAACAGCTGCCAGGAAAGTTCAGCACAGAGGAAATGATTCTGGATTCTGGGTGCCTCATTCCCTGTTTTTAGCACTGCCTGATCCTTTTGTTCTGCTTTGGGGTGACCCTGTTCTAGCTAAGATGTGATGGGATGGTGCTAAAGACCCCAGGAGAGTGCAAACAGAACTTCTGACAGCTCAGGTGAGCTGAAGGAAGAACAGCCAACCCACAGGAATTATCATTAGCAATTAAGTTGTCCTGGTTCCCTGCTTTGGGCCAGTGCTTTTTCAGGTGTCAGAGCAGGACCTGGGCAGCCACAACCTCAGGATGTATCACTGTGATAATTTTTCCTCCCTCTGTGCTGTCAGCTCTCATTTCAGGCAGGCAGGATGCCTTATGAAAATCCCTGTGCCTTGTTAGTGCCATTTACAGCCCCTGATTTTGTTCTGATGGCACCTTCTTGATGCCCACAAGATGCTGCTTGGTCACTTGAGCAGCCAGCACCCTCCTCTGGTGCTTCTCTGGGCTTCTGGGCTGTCCAGGTGAGCATTCTGGGCTTCACCTGCCTCCCTGGACAAGGTGCTGAGCTGCTCACCTGCCTGGCTCCCCATCCCAGTTGATATTTTTGGGAGGTGCAACTTGGGACCTGCACTGCCACATCCCCCTTGGCAGAGCCCCTGTGCCACCAGAGGGGACCTGCACTGCCACAGCCCCCTTGGCAGAGCTCTGTGCCACGTCCAAGGTGGCAGAGAGCAGCTGGTGGCTGCCAAGCCCAGCCAGGGCTGGGGCTGCAGGTGGCACTGGCCAGACCTACCCAGTGTGAGTTGGTTTTATGCCAGCCAGGGAAGCAGGAGGGAGAGGATGCAGCCCCTGGCCCAGCGTTTTTTATCTTTTCTCATGCGGGATGGCACTGACAAGTGCAGAGAGTCCCTGCCTTGTTTCAGGGCTGTTCCTCTCTGTGATCTGAGAACTCCACGGGTTGGAGTGTGAGAGCAGTACAAATTGTTTCCATTTTTCCTGATGGGGGAACCGTGAGACAGAGCAGAGTTTGACCTCCCACATCACACTGCTGACATTTGGCACAGCTGAGTGTTTGGAGCACAGATCTCTCGAATGTCAGGCCAGTGCCCTATAAACACAGGTTGCCTTTTGTTGTTTGCTGGGCACAACTGCGTGGGAGAAGCAATAAAGCCACTCTGTAGGCAGGGCACTGAGGAATGCTGCTCCATTTGCATATGAAAACATTTATCCTGACCCTCAGAGCCAGCCCAGCTACCCGGGAGGGGTTTCCATGGGCCCCCAAGTCTGGCACAAGGAGGGTCACACCACCCTCTTCAAATGAACTGATTGCAGTTTAATTAAGTCCTCTCCCTCCCGGGAAGCTGCAAGCTCCCAAATTTCTAAATTGCCTGGAGAAGTTCAATTGTCATGTAGGGTTTGGAGATTTTCCTTTTCCTTCTGCCTGTAACCAGCAGCCAGGAGTGGAGTGTGTGGAGCTGCAGAGATGGGTGAGCCAGCCCAGGCAGACAGAAATGAGGTGGCAGAGTGGCTGTGTGTGGTTTTTGGGTGTCTGGGAAGGAGGCACAAGGAGGGTCACACCACCCTCTTCAAATGAACTGATTTAATTAAGTCCACTACTTCCTGGGAAGCTGCAAGCTCCCAAATTTCTAAATTGCCAACTGAAGCTCAATTGTCATGTAGGGTTTGGAGGTTTTCCCTTTCCTTCTGCCTGTAAGCAGCAGCAGCAAGGAGTGTGTGGAACTGCAGAGATGGGTGAGCCAGCCCAGGCAGACAGAAAGGAGGTGGCAGAGTGGCTGTGTGTGGTTTTTGGGTGTCTGGGAAGGAGGCACAAGGAGGGTCACACCACCCTCTTCAAATAAACTGCTTTAAGTTTAATTCCACTACCTCCCGGGAAGCTGCAAGCTCCCAAATTTCTTAATTGGTTTTCCCTTTCCTTCTGCCTGGAAGCCCCAGCAGCAGCCAGGAGTGGAGTGTGTGGAGCTGCAGAGATGGGTGAGCCAGCCCAGGCAGACAGGAGTGGCTGTGTGTGGTTTTTGGGTGTCTGGGAAGGAGGCAGAGGGGCTCTGCCCACTCCACCATCCGTGCTGAGCTTCACGTGAGAGCAGGAGGAAGAGGAGGGTGCTTTTCACTGGCCGGAGATCAGAGCTGACACTTGGATGTGTTCAGGGTGCCACCTACCCTGTCTAAATATTTATTCCTTGCTGTGTGCTCAGCCTAATGCAATCAGACCGCAGTGTGAGGGCTGCCATACCCTCTCAGCCCGGAGCTGTCTGGCACGGAGAGGCTCTGCTGCCCCCAAAGCGTGCCTGCATATTGCAGGGGGGATGGAGGAAGGCTGGAGCTCCTCCATCCAGCAGCCTGGCCGTGCCTGCTGGCACCTCCATCCCACAGCACTCACTCCGAGCTCCCTGCACTGCCCTGGGCTTTGTCACTTAGCCCACAGGGAGTGAACCTCATTCCCTTTGCATTAGGGAAAAGTTAAAATAGCCAGCGTTGTCTCCTGAAATATAGAAATGTGCATGGACTTGTGCTGGTGTTAGTTTGTTTTGCCATTTCCCCTGCACAGCAATGCCCTCTGCCTGTTTGCCAGGCACTCCCCCAGCTGAAGGGCAGCGTGCTGTGGCAGTGCCAGCCTCAGAGCCTCTCTGCTGGGCAGAAATGTGCAGTTGGAGCCTGCTAGCCCTGAGTTAAATTATCCACTGTAACCCTAAGCTAAATTGTCCACTGTAACCCTAAGTTAAATTATCTATTTTAACCCTAAGTTAAATTATCTATTTTAACCCTAAGTTAATTTATCCATTGTAACCCTAAGTTAAATTACCATTGTAACCCTAAGTGAATTTATCCACTGTAACCTTAAGTTAAATGATCTATTTTAACCCTAAGTTAATTTATCCATTGTGTATGTACAGTGAGGGGGGGATGGCTTAGGAGAAGTTTGGCTGTTTTTTAAAAATCACCTGAGTCCTTTGGACTCGGAGCCTCTCTACTGAGCAGAAATGTTCAGTTGGAGCCTGCTAACCCTAAATTAATTTATCCACTGTAACCCTAAGTTAAATTACCCATTGTAACCCTAAGCTAATTTATCCATTGTAACCCTAAGTTAAATTATCTATTTTAACCCTAAGTTAATTTATCTACTGTGTGTGCACAGTGAGGGGGGGATGGCTCAGGAGAAATTTGGCTGTTTTTTAAAAATCACCTGAGTCCCTTGGAGCTGGGCAGGATCCATCCAGCAGCCTGGCCTTGCTGTGGGATGGAAGTGGCAGCAGGCACTTGCTCCATGCTCCCTGCACTGCCTTGGGCTTTGTCCCTTAGCCCAGAGGGAGTGAACCTCATTCCCTTTTCATTAGGGGTCAGATAAACGAGCCAGTGTTCTCTCTTGAATTATAAAGATGTGAATGGACTTGTGCTGGTGTTTATTTTCCATTTTCCCTGCACAGCAATGCCCTCTGCCTCACAGTGAGGGGGGGACAGCTTAGGAGAAGTTTGGCTGTGTTTTAAAAACTCACCTGAGTCCCTTGGAGCTGGGCAAGATGCAGAGGTGAGTTTGTTGAGCACAACACCCCCACTGGAGCCTGTTCAGGTACCTGTGCAGGTACTGCAGAGCTCTGAGGATGTGCAGGACTTGTGCACTCATTGCATAAACACACACTGAATTAAAAAGTGTTTCACTTGGAAGAATGCTCCTCCTGCTCACCTCTCGTGCGTGATTGTGATAGTTTCATTTGGTTCTTTGTTCTTGCAGAGTTATTAAATTTATTTTTAATGGAATGGTTGACTTGGACTCACCAGCATTGTATCTGTAGGTCAGGCTGAAGCTGTTTGAGATCAATAACATGGAGAGCAATTTTCCAGGCTGCTCAGGGTGGATAAATCATCTCCTTGTAGCTCTGTGGGTTACAGCAGCAGGTGGAGGGGAGAAGCTGAAATACAGTTCAGGAGTGGCTTGACCCCCATGGCAGTAATGCACTGTTAACTATTCTGATTCTTTTTAAAATGAAATTTACCTAATTCTGGCTTCACAACCCATTCTTAAACCTGTTGTAGGCATTTGATTGAATAAATTTAAAGCAACAGTGATGGATAAGAGATACTCTCCAGCTCAATGGAGGAATTAGAGGAACAACCCCTGAAAAAACTGTTTTGTGTGTGTGCATTAGCAAATCAACGTTCATGATCTTGTTTAATATGTGTATGACTGCATAGGTTCACTGTGGGATTTACACCACTTACTGACTGAGCTGAACATCTTTTCAGGTTGTTCTCACAGTTTAGTGCCAGCTAAATAAAAACTGCTTGTGATTTACTGTGAGTGAGAGCTGGTGAGGCCAGCAGGGAGCAGAGGGGGTGCCAGCTGTGTGCCAGCTGTGGGCCAGCTGTGTGTTTTGGTGAAGCCCATGAGTGCTGACAGATGAGGGGCACTGGGTTAGAGATTGTCCCCCCTTTTTGAGATGCCATGTTGAGGTTTTTATCCTTGTCTGAGAGAGGATAATTTTGTTTTTAAAACAGCAGCATAAAGGTGGGTGCTGTGTCAGGCAGGGACAGACCCAGAGGTGCAGCAGCAGGACAGCCTTGATGAGCTGTGAGGGGACCTTGCTTCCTCCTGCTCTGGTGAGAATGAGGGTAGGAGACAGCAATCCTTAATTAAAAGGTACATTACTGTCCCCTGTGTATATTTGCAACTGTGTGTAATGTAATTACCATTACTTTAAAGATGCATGGAAAAATACCTGCTCCTCTGGGGAGCTGCTAAGCAGCTGAAGGACTCTGTGTGCAGTGCCACCTCCTCTCTGAAGCAGCTCAGTGGGAAATCAGTGCTGGAGCAGAGCAGCCAGGCTCATTACAGCTGCATTTCCACGTGGGCTGTGCCCCTCTCCCTGTCCTGGGTGTTCCCACGGTGCCACAGCAGAGTCCCCTGGGTGCCAGCTGGGTGCCAGCCCCGTGCCAAGGGAGCCACAGCAAGCCCTGGCTCCTGCATCCCACCTTGCCAGGGGTGACAGGGAGAGGTGCCCCAGCTCTTCCAGCTGTCAAAAGAAGGCACAGGGAACTTGCTGGGTGCTCTCCCTTATCCCAGCAGATAAATTAAAACACAGGGTTGTGACATTGTTCATGGGGTGCCAGGGTGAGGGAGGAGATGAGAGAGCTGACTCCATGTTCAGAAGGCTGATTTATTATTTTATGATATTTATTATATTAAAACTATACTAAAAGAATAGAAAGGATTTCAGCAGAAGGCTGGCTAAGGATAGAAAAGGAATGAATAACAAAGGTTTGTGTCTGGACAGCTGGGCTGGGATTGGCCATTGATCAGAAACAACCACAGAGACCAATCCCAGCCCCACCTGTGCATCCCACAGCAGCAGGTAAGAATTGTTTGCAGTTTGTTCCTGAGGCCTCTCAGCTCCTCAGGAGAATAAAATAACCTCGAAAAAGAATTTTTCATGAAGCGTGTTGGTGACACAGGGGGAAAGAGAGGCAATGGGGCTGCAGGAGGAGCAGGGGAGATGTTGCTGCTGCTGCTGCATGGGGTCAGGCTCTCACTGTGGTGTCAGCCTTCAGATGGATGGGTGCAAAAATACAGCAGTGATGGACAAGGCCTCCTGTGCTGTCTTTGTGGCTGAAAATTTACTGTGCTTCTTCTTTAAAAGTTCTTTCAGAAGCCCTGACCCTGCCACCCCCAGCAAACCAACTTGGATGCTCTTAGGGTTTGTGATTAGAGCCTTTGGTGCAGCTCCCAAAAAAAGCTGCTCTGCTTAAATACAGGTGTTTCACCACTCCAATATCTTTCTGCTGTCTTTGCTTAGTTTACCCCTTAGAAATTGTTTGTAATTCTTCACTTTGTTTGCATGAGGAATATCAAAAAAAAGGTGTTATTCCTAGCCCTGTGTGTGATCACCCTGTGGATGAAATCACACCAGCTTGAGACACAATTACCACAAATAACTGCCAGGAATGCTTGCTCTAAAAGCAAAATATTCCTGTTATTGTTGGCTGTGCTTTTCACAAATGAAGGCTGGCTGTTTAAGCCTGAATATTATGTTTTTGTGCTTGGTTGTCATGCACTGAGACTGTGAACTCCAGAAAGATGAATTTTTTTTTTAATGGAAGGAATGAGGGGAGCAACATTTTTGGTCCTTCAGGTGATGGGGAGAAAGAATTTGGCAGTGATTTCATCATCATTTCTATCATCCCAGAGAACAAAAAAACCAAACCCACACAGCCAGAAAAACCCTGGCTTTCCTGGCAAAGAAAACTCCAGAAAATGTGGTTCTGTGGCAGGAAACCTTGCTGAGGTTATTTTTCAGCTGCTGTGCTGTGGATGCTGTGTGGTGGGTGACAAAATGTCCCTCCCTGTGAAGGATTAACTCTGCTTATCACATGGCTGAGTTGCTTTTGATTCCTTCAGTGTTCTGATTCCTTCTCTTCTAAATCCCAATCTCACCCACAAGCAGACGTGCCTTGGATTTTTTTTTTTATCCAAATAAGAAGTGAATGGCTACAGGCTAAAAAAAAAAATAAATAAAAATTTTGGGGAATTGTTTTGGAAGGGATTTCTCCTGGAAGGCCTGGACCCATTCCTCTTTGATCAAAACAGAGAGCAGGGGTGAGGGATGGAAACTGGAGCAAGCTTTTCATTCCACCTGCTGCCTGTTGGGACAAGGGACACAGGAGAGTGATGTCCCCAAGCACAGCTGCTGTGGGTCCTGCCTGCTGCATCAGATCAGCTGAGGGTTTGGTGCTGAGCCCTTGCTCTTTGGGCAGAAAGGGCTCCTTGCTGTGCCAGGGTGGGAGCTGGCAGGCTCAGGGGGCTCTGCTGGGCACTGCCCCTGCTCTGGGAAGCTCAGCCAAGGGCTGGGTGATGGTCACTCAGGCAGCTCCTTCAGCAGCTCGTGGCTTTAATCTCAACAGCATTTTGTTGCTGGTTACCCCCAAGGGCTGGTGTGTGCTTTTATTTTTAGATTTGGGTGCTGGTGGGGCCATTATTCCCACCACTCCCTTCCCCTTCAGCATGAAAAAATGTGAAAGCAAGGTGGATCCTCTCAGCATGAAAAAATGTTAAAGCAAGGTGGATCCTCTCCCTTGGAAGGGAACCTGTCCTGAGCTGGTATTAAAGAGAGAAGTGGCCACTGGAAATGCAGGATTTTGGGAAGAATGCTGGTGAAAATCAAGAGATTGGGATAAATCCTGGCTGCCTGAGGTGGTTGGGTTGCTCTGCTGTGTGCTGGAGGATGAAAAAATGTTAAAGCAAGGTGGATCCTCTCAGCATGAAAAAATGTTCAAACCAAGGTGGATCCTCTCCTTTGGAAAGGAACCTGCCCCAAAGTGGTATTAAAGAGAGGAGTGGCCACTGGAAATGCAGGATTTTAGGAAGAATGCTGGTGAAAATCAAGAGATTAGGAGAAATCCTGGCTGCCTGAGGTGGTTGGGTTGCTCTGCTGTGTGCTGGAGGATGAAAAAATGTTAAAGCAAGGTGGATCCTCTCAGCATGAAAAAACGTTAAAGCAAGGTGGATCCTCTCCCTTGGAAGGGAACCTGTCCTGAGCTGGTATTAAAGAGAGGAGTGGCCCCTGGAAATGCAGGATTTTGGGAAGAATGCTGGTGAAAATGAAGAGATTGGGAGAAATCCTGGCTGCCTGAGGTGTTGGGTTGCTCTGGAGAATCTCTCTCCCAGAAAAAGTGTCAAGTTTTGATCCTGCCCGTGCAGGAGCAGAGCTGATGTGGTCATTTCATGGTCAGAAATGCTCCTCACCATGGAAGGAAAGGTTTGGATGCTATAATGATAAAAGTTCCTGTAACTTTAAGCCACCATGAAGCAGAATGGCTGCTTTTGTGTCTTCAATTTATTTCCAAGATGCAGTGTGTGAGCTCTTTTTTTCTTTAAACTGTGCAAAATTATTGTGAGAGCTGTGACTTTCCCAGACCAAAGCATCCAGTCTAATATTCAGCTGCTGAGTATCTGCAGATTCCCCTAATTCCAGTTTGATTTCCTTTCCAGATCGATGCTGGGGAGTTTTGCATTCCTGAAAGCCAAACTCCAGAATTGCTGAGAGTGATTTAGGAGGGGCATTTCAGCTTTGATAAAAAGAAAGTTGCAGAGCATGAGCATTAAATGAATAAAACCAAAGAAAACTCTGAAAAAAAATTTTAAAAAAATCTATATATCGATCTTTATGTGTGTGTATATATATATAAATATCTTTATGTGTGTGTGTATATATATATACACACACACATAAAGATATATATATAGTTATATATAAATATTATATAATTATATATATAATATAATATATACTTATATATATTATATAATATATTTAAAAGATATATTTTTATATATTTATATATTATATCATATGTATATTATCAAATTATATCTTATATATTATCAAACCTATCTATAGAAATATACATAACATATATCATTTTATCATATTTTTAATCTATATATTCTCATATCTATCAAGATATATATATATATATAAAGATAGATATCTTGTGTGCATAAGTGTATAACACAAATGATTCTGAGGAAGTCCATTCCATGGTGATGCTGATGTGGTTAAATTAAAAGCATTAAAAATGTCACATTTAAAACGCAGTGCCTCCACATTAGGAAACAGATTGTCTAGGATGCCTGGAGATGTTTCCCTGAGTGCAATTCCAGGTCACAAGTGCTTTTCCTTTCCCAAATAGAGCACAGAGATGTAGCAGGATGTCCTTAAAAACAATTCCTTTGTGGAGAATAAGTGAATTTACTGCAGGGAGAGCATTTCTTGCTGGCAGAGATATGGCAGGGCTCTGGATGTGTGCTTTTGGTTGCTGAGGTAATTGAGAAAATTAAAGGATGATTTTCTTTGTGCTGGGAGCCTCTTGCAGCCTTCTTGGGATTCCCTGGCAAGGGAAGGAGCTGGGGGTTCTGCAGGGCTGGACTCGGAATGTTTGTTGTTTTTTGTTTTATTTTAATGTGTTGTTCTGGCTGGAGTTGTTCTCTTTGAAACTGGAGATGGAGTTAAGGAGTAATTTATTAACTGGGCAGTTTCCTCTGTGTTTAAAAGCCTGCTCTATGCCTGTGCACGTCTGGCTCCTGACAGCTCCCAGGCATTTGTGAAAAAAGTCCTGTGAGCAGCTCCCAGCAGTCAAGGGCATTGCTCACCTGCTCTGGGAGTTCACAGGGCTGAGACCTCCCAGAAAACCTGGTCTGAACCTGAGGCTGAGCTCCTGTGACACTGAGCAGGAGCTTTAGGGGAACACCTGCAGGGTGAGGCTCTAGAAAGTGGAGGGAAGGAGCCAAGTGGTGTGCTCAAAATCAGCATTTGATTTGGGGTAATTCCCACCTTGGAGCTCCCTGATCTTACTGAGAGCTGAATCTTCAGCCTTGCTGATGTGTGTGATCCTAAGGACTGGGAGTCAGGAGCCATTTCTGGAAAGGCTGGCTAGAAGAAAAAGACAAAAATGCCAGGAATAAAGGGAATAAAAGCTAGCAGGAGGGAATGGTTTCATTCAGAGATGGAAATAAGGGATGGACAGTTATCCCTGTTCTCATATAAACTGTTTTCATCAGTGTAATGCCATGGCTGGTGTGGCATGGCCTTGGCTGGCAGGGAGCCACTGGCTCTCACTGTTTTTTTGCTCAGACAGGGATTGTCAGAGGATGTGATTTGGGATAGCTCCCACCTTGGAGCTCCCTGATCTTATTGAGAGCTGAATCTTCAGCCTTGCTGATGTGTGTGATCCTAAGGACTGGGAGTCAGGAGCCATTTCTGGAAAGGCTGGCTAGAAGAAAAAGACAAAAATGCCAGGAATAAAGGGAATAAAAGCGAGCATGAGGGACTAGTTTCATTCAGAGATTGCACTAAGGGATGGACAGTTGTCCCTATTTTCTACTGAGCTTTCCTATATTAAATTATCAGTGTAATGCCATGGCTGGTGTGGCATGGCCTTGGCTGGCAGGGAGCCACTGGCTCTCACTGTTTTTTTGCTCAGACAGGGATTGTCAGAGGACACACTGGCTCCTCACTGTAAATCTCACTGCTATTTATGCTGCACCAGCCTGCCCCAGTCCAGGCAGGGCTCATCTTTCATCAGGATTTTTTTATCCACTGACCAATAATCCATAGGGTTTGAGCAGGGTCTCTTCCCTCTCCAGTCAACATCAAAAGCAGATCCCAGCCTGCTGAATAGGGATTTTTCTCTCTGCTGCTGTGGCTGGGGGTGGAAAGCAGAGCACAGTTCAAAGATCTGCGTTGCTGAAATTGCCTTGTAATGCTTTATTCATATCTTTGATACTGCCTGACAGAAGGCAAATTTATTCATTCTGTTGCCTGGCTCTGATAGAGAGCTTAAGTCCTAAAGTAAGATAAGTAGTTTGCAGAGATGCTGTTTAAAGCCTTTCCCTGTTTTTGGGGGGCTGCAGGAGGACAGGGAGGCCAGCACGAGTGGCCCTTTGGAGATCACCCAGCTCCAGGGAAGCCCCAGCAGCAGGGTGGGTGACTTAGGCTGGTCCAAGGAGCTGGACTTGGGCTGGTCCAGGGAGCTGGACTTGGGCTGATCCAAGGAGCTGGACTCAGGCTGGTCCAGGGAGCTGGACTTAGGCTGGTCCAGGGAGCTGGACTCGGGCTGGTCCAAGGAGCTGGACTAAGGCTGGTCCAGAGAGCTGGACTTGGGCTGGTCCAAGGAGCTGGACTTGGGCTGGTCCAAAGAGCTGGACTTAGGCTGATCCAAGGAGCTGGACTTGGGCTGGTCCAAGGAGTTGGACTTAGGCTGGTCCAGGGAGCTGGACTTAGGCTGATCCAAGGAGCTGGACTCAGGCTGGTCCAAAGAGCTGGACTTAGGCTGGTCCAAGGAGCTGGACTTAGGCTGATCAAAGGAGCTGGACTTAGGCTGATCAAAGGAGCTGGACTTAGGTTGGTCCAAGGAGCTGGGCTTAGGCTGGTCCAAGGAGCTGGACTTAGGCTGATCAAAGGAGCTGGACTCAGGCTGGTCCAGGGAGCTGGACTTAGGTTGGTCCAAGGAGCTGGACTTGGGCTGGTCCAAGGAGCTGGACTTAGGCTGGTCCAAGGAGCTGGACTTGGGCTGAGGATGGCCCTGATGATGGTGCCAGTTCCTCCTTGTCCTTCTGTCCTCCTTCGCTTGGAGCTGGATGTCAGGAGGATGGGTGGCTCCCCATGCCCTCCCTTCCCTAGGGATGGGGAGATCATCCCACATGTCAGGAACCTCCCTGATCACCAGCTTTTCACAGCTGCTTTTTTCCAATTCTCAGTTGTACAGTTTGGGGGTTTTTGTTGAGTGTTTTTTATGGTGTATCAGGAAGGGAAGGAAGCAGATCTCAGCCCTTGGCTGATCAGACCTCACCTGGCATCTGGTGGAGTCCACCCAGTTTTTCACAGCTGTTTTTTCCACTTCTCACTTTTACGGTTTGGGGTTTTTTTGTTGAGTCAGTGATGTGGCACATCCACAGAGGAGATATTACAGGCTCTAAGGTTTTGTGGTGTATCAGGAAGGGAAGAAGGCAAATCTAGCTGTTGGCAGCAAGTATTAAAAATGAAGCAGGTTTAGGAAGGATTATTCCTGCCTTTTTATTTGGAGAAATAATCTCTCTTTTAAAGTTAGTTACTAATACACCCCATGACTATACATTTATCTCTACCCCTAATAAAGGATTTTATCATTAATGCACACGAATTTTCACTTACATTATAATGCAATCAGAGGCAAAGCTCTCCCTTTAAATGTGTTCAGCAGAACTCTTGGATAATTTGTTGAGCAAGGTGGCTCAAACCCAGCAGAGTGAGTTTAATTTTCACCAGGCTCTTTGGTGCAGAAGTTGCCTTTTGCTGTTTAATTTGTGTTTTCATCGTGGAGGGGTGGAAAAAAACTGATTTTATTGGGCAAAACTTGGAGGCTGAGGGGTTGGTGAGTGTGATGAACAGGGCTGCCCAGGGAGAGCAGCTCAGGGCAGGGATCAGAATTAGGGATTTTCCAGGTCACCTCACAATCACCCCTCCTTTTAAATTGCTCGTGCCATGCTGGTGGCTCTTGGTTTGCAGCCCTGTGGGGAGGGACACTGACTTGAGAGCATTTAGGAGGAGGTAAAAATAAACCTCCTCAATATTTGGATAAACCTGTAGCTGCTCAAAATGCTGATGGCTTGGTTATTTGTCTTTGTCTAGTTAAATGCTGGGGTTTTTTTTTAAATCTTTTGCTACCAAATGACTGATCTCAAAGAGGCTTACAGTAAAAAAAAATATACATATTTAATTTGGAAAAAAAGTCTTGCAGGGAGGAATGTATTTTTGCTGGTTTGCACAATAAAAGAGCAAACCACTTTTCATTCTTGCCTGATTTCAAAGACAGAAAATTGTCATTTTGCCATGAAAGGCTGTTTTTGCTGACACAATTGGTAGTTTAGCTCTGCTTTGATTTCCTATTCTAAATATGTTGCAAGATTATAGGGTGCATCCCAAGAAATATTCAGCAATTTTTTTCCTTTTGAATTGCTTAAAAATTAAGATAATGATTATGAACATGGCATAAGTCTACGCAAGATGTATTTTGTTTCCCTCTCCTTGACACTCAGCGTGTGCACTCTTGGGATGATATTTTATTACAGGACAGCAATTCCAGGACGATATTTTGAGTACATCAGGAATGAACTCAAAACTGGATGCAAGAGCAGAGTCTCAGCTGGTGCAAGTCAATGTCATTCCATGGAAATCAGTAAAGCCACGTCAGTTTGTCCAAGGTGGAGTTGACAGTTTGTCCAGGATGGAGATGAGAGTTTGTCCAGGATGGAGATGATGGTTTGCCCAGGATGGAGATGAGAGTTTGTCCAGGATGGAGATGATGGTTTGTCCAGGATGGAGATGATGGTTTGTCCAGGATGGAGATGATGGTTTGTCCAGGATGGAGATGATGGTTTGTTCAAGATGGAGATGATGGTTTGTCCAGGATGGAGATGAGAATTTGCCCAGGATGGAGATGATGGTTTGTCCAGGATGGAGATGATGGTTTGTTCAAGATGGAGATAGTTTGTCCAGGATGGAGATGACAGTCTGTCCAGGATGGAGTTGACAGTCTGTCCAAGGTGGAGATGACAGTCTGTCCAAGATGGAGATGAGAGTTTGTCCAGGATGGAGATGAGAGTTTGTCCAGGATGGAGATGATGGTTTGTCCAGGATGGAGATGATGGTTTGTCCAAGATGATGGAGATAGTCTGCCAAAGATGAAGATAGTTTGTTTCAAGGTGATGGAGATAGTCTGACCAAGGTGATGGAGATAGTTTGTCCAAGGTGATGGAGATAGTCTGCCCAAGATGAAGATAGTCTGTCCAAGGTGATGGAGATAGTCTGCCCAAGATGGAGATAGTCTGCCCAAGATGAAGATAGTCTGCCCAAGATGATGGAGATAGTCTGTCCAAGGTGATGGAGATAGTCTGCCCAAGATGGAGATAGTCTGCCCAAGGTGATGGAGATAGTCTGCCCAAGATGATGGAGATGTGCCCTGTGGTTATTTTCTCCATCTGTCCATAGCACAGAGCTGGTGTTGCCCCCACAGGTAAAATTTATATCTGTATGAGGAATAGCAGAGGGGCTCAGGCATTTAAAATTGGGAGAGAACTCTAAATTTAAACACTTGCCTCTCCAAAACAGGCAGAGACTCATGATCATTCCTAAGAAATCTGGAGGTCATCTCACGTGTTGATGGCTGTGTATTTATTTCTCAGTGGTTTCCCAGCAATGGAAAACAAAACCCCTTTCCTTGCTGTGGAAAACATCCCCCATTTCTTTTAAATTGAAAAGGTGTTGCTGAGGCAGCAGGGACCACTCTGGTCTCCCTCCTCTCCTGTGACAAAGTGGATGCCCTGCACATTTTTAACTTTCCCAGTTTCTCAGTGAATCAGGAATAAGAATGATTTTTACACATGGAAAACATCTTTTTCTCAAATTTTATTTGCACAAATGATGGATCTGTTTTGGAGTTCCCACCATTGCCCTTGCAAAGGAGGAGAAGACAGGGATGCACATCCAGGGGAGCCTGGAAATGTTATTGGATCATAACAGGAAATGTAGAGTCAAGGTAGAGGTGCAGCCCCATTGGAAATACCTCTTTTACCATGGCATTAAATTAACCTTGAGGTCTCACAAGTTCATTTCATGCAGCTGTTTACACTGGCTTTTTATGAGAGGTTTTAATCCATAACTGTTCTGTTTTTACAAGCAAGGAGCCCCTCGTGGTGAGGCCTGGATTTTTTTGCCTGCTTATTGATGGCAAATGCTTGAAAATGTGTTGCAGATCGAAAAGAAAAAAAAAAAATTAGAAATAAAAATACAGCTTTTGTTTATATGGAGTCACTCTTGCAAATGTCATGTTTGCATATTTCGAAATTAAAAATCAATACACCATTACATATCAAGAAGGAATATTTCACAGCATCTGTTGTAAGAAGGTTATGGATTTGCTCATTAGCAGCTGGCTTGGAATGGAGTGGGAAGGGCAGGGGGATGTTGGCAGGGCTCTCTGGGAATGTGCTGCTGGGCTTTGGAGAACAAACACCCCTCTGCTTTTGGGAGCTGGGGCACTCTCTGAGTTGGGGCCCTGTAAATCCCTTCTCAGGCCACATCAGAACTGCTTATTCCTCTTGGACTTTGTGGATCAGGTAGAGGATTAGTTTTTTTTTTCTTGTAAGTAGCTCCTGATGCTAATTTTCCAGGACAGAGCTAGAGGAATGAATCTTAAATCCATTTAAAAAAAAAAAGGTAAGACAGACAAGGAATGAAAATGATAAAACTTAAAGCCTCTTTCTTTCCTTGTCTTTGTTTAACCAGTCAAGGCAACTTAGTCACAAAAAGCTATTTTGCTTTCACAGAGTTTCCCTTGTGTCAGTGGCTGGGTGCAAATCAAATCCTACCTGCAGCTGTGCAGTGTGCTGGATGCAAGGGCATGTTTTATTAAGAACACAGCCCTTTTAGCAGAAAACCAGAAATAACTGCTTGCTGGGGAATGAATTATTCTTGAGTCAAAGCCAAGGATAATGTATTGAAGTAAGGATTTCCTCGTCGTTACAAGAATAATGTTTTTTTGGTGGTCAGCATGTGGGATTTATGCTAGGATTCCCCTATTCATGCCTTTGATTTTTAGGAACACAATTTTTCTACGTGATGTGCCACTAAATGCAGATTTGACCAGCTCCAAGTTCCTTACTGAATGGGTGTGTGTGACTAATTCACTGTCTGGGACAGAAGCAAACTGTTCTCTTCATTAATCACAGAGGCTCCTTATTGGCCACCAGTTCCAAGTGATCTCATTTCTGTGCATTTCTTTGAAGTTTCTGGAACCAGCCAGGGCATGGAGATATCTGCAGGCTGGGTTGGATTAGGTTGGCTGCTGGACAGATAAGTTTGTAGCCCAGCATCTTCCAGAGCTGATGTGGGCTTGCAGTCTCACCTATCTTTCTTTCCAACCTCTGTGTGTTTTATCAGCCTTCTCCAATTTTATAAACTCCCCCAGGACCAATCTCCTTCTTTTTATGGCTGCAGGAGATCATTGTGGAGATGAAATGAGAGAAAAGGAAAAACCAATTAAATAAAATACTTGGGCAGTGTCTTGAAGGTTGAGAACTTGTAGGTTTTCATGTCTTTTATCTCTGAAATTATTCGATGGGACTGTAAGAAGATGTGAGGGTTTGAGCAGTCTGTGTTCTTCAGAGGGGTGGCACCTCAGCCTGGGGAATTTTTGGTTTGTGGGTTGAGCTTGGTCCTTGCTTTTGGTCCCTGGTCCTCGTGCTGTGGAGATGGGCTGGTAGCCAAAGGGGCAGGAGCAGCTGTGCTGCCCTTTGGGGATGGGAGGGCAGTGGAGACACAGCTTCAGTCTGTACATACCCATCATCCTGGAGATGGGATGGCACAAAAGCCACAGCTTCAGTCTGTACATACCCATCATCCTGGAGATGTAAGGGCAGTGAAGCCACAGCTTCAGTCTGTACATACCCATCCTCCGGATGTGAGGGCAGTGGGACCATCCTTATTGTACCATGCCCATCCTCTGAGATGTGAGGGCAGTGGAGCCACAGCTTCAGTCTGTGCCCGTGCCCATCCTCCTAGGGATGGGATGGCAGTGGAGCCACAGCTTCAGTCTGTACATACCCATCATCCTGGAGATGTGAGGGCAGTGGAGACACAGCTTCAGTCTGTACATGCCCATCCTCCTGGAGATGTAAGGGCAGTGGAGACACAGCTTCAGTCTGTACATACCCATCATCCTGGAGGTGGGATGGCAGTGGAGTCACATCCTTAATTTGTACCATGCCCATCCTCCTGGAGATGGGATGGTAGTGAAGCCACAGCTTTATTCTGTCCCATGCCCATCCTCCTGGAGATGGGATGGCAGTGAAGCCACATCTTTAATTTGTACCATGCCCATCATCCTGGAGATGGGATGGCACAAAAGCCACATCTTTAATCTGTACCTGCCCATCATCCTGGAGATGGGATGGAAGTGGAGTCACATCTTTAATTTGTACCATGCCCATCATCTTGGAGATGTGAGGGCAGTGGAGCCACACCTTCAGTCTTTACCTGCCCATCCTCCTGGAGATGGGATGGCACAAAAGCCACAGCTTTATTCTGTACCATATCCATCTTCAGTCTGTCCCATACCCATCATCCTGGAGATGGGATGGCACTGAAGCCACATCTCCAATCTATTCCATGCCCATCCTCCTGGAGATGGGATGGCACTGAAGCCACATCTCCAATCTGTTCCACACCCATCATCCTGCCTTTCTAAGTGGCAGGAGAAGAGGACATGAATGGTTATTTACCCAACTCCATCATGTGCTTCCTTATCAGTTCCAACCAATAAATCCCTAAGCTCAGCTGTCATTAACTCAGTGCTTCTGGAAGAATAAAAAGTGAACTAAAAAAAACCCCCAAACATGAAAGAAACAGCACACAAATACATTAAAAAATTTATATTTAAAGAAAAAATTACCAACCCTTAAATGGAAAAGGTGAATTACTGCTTTTCTGCTGGAAGACAGTAAAGAGCACGCTCACACAAATGGTGGTGTCAGCCCTGGAAGTGAGAGAGTTTGGTAAAATGCAAATTCCTCAGAAAGCTGCTGGGAAGATGAAGTGACTGCGTGTGCTGGGATAGATGGTCACTGGGCAAAGATCTATTGTGCAGTGAGTCGTGTGGCAATAAAAATAGACAGATAAATGCAGGTCAGCAGAGGAGATAAGACAGGCTGTATAATGCCAAGCCACTTTCTGAGGGGATATATAAAACCACCAGGGCCTTTGCAACAGATGACATGAAAACTTACAGCACTGGTGTTTTCCACACAACAGCAGTGCAAATCTTTTTTTTTATTAACTAAGTTGAACTTTAAAATTATGTTATGACCAAAAATCAATAAAGAGAAACTGATTTAAGTTCATCCAAGTGTGAAGGGGTTTATTACCAGTGCTACATCACTCTAATGATGTACTCTTAAAAATTTGGTTTTGTGATATATTACATCTATTATTGCTAAAAGGATAAAACTGCAAAGCAACAGTGGACATTAATAAATCAATTTAAAGAAAAATGGGCAGGTAGCCAGGGGAAAACGAAATCCAATTTGCAGTTTTTAAACACTGTGCAATTGTAATGTATGCAAATGACACCCACGCCGAGGCCCTGGGTTTTCAGCTGCTAATGGGATTCTCTCCTTTTGTTTGTTTGGCCTGGGATAATCCTCCTCGGAAGCTGCTCTGTGAGAGTGCACGGATATGTAATATTTCTGCAGCTAATTTTCTCACTTAACCTTCTGGATAGATCCACACTATAAAAACAGCCCAGGGGGCTTTGTTGATCAGGCTGCAGGAAGCATTTCTCGGGGCTGTTGAAACACAAAACATCTGTTTTCCTGTCTCTGTTTCCACCCTGGTCCTGCCTGTCAGGGTGGGCTGTGCTGAAACGATGGATGCTCTCCTTCTGCTCCAGACTTCAACTACAGCCTGGGCTGGGCTGGTTTGCAACAGTACCTTCAAAAATACACCAAAAATTTTCCTTGTTCTCTCCACCTAATTTATAACCAAAACGAGGTGTGTATTTCTGGCAAAGCCAACTTTGAATTCCTGTTGGGCAGCGTTCATTGCCCTGTCCCCTGATGCTGTCTGCTTGTGCTCTTCAGAGAATCAAAGATCCTCTTTGCCCGTGACCTTTCTTATTCTCATGGCACCTGACAGTGAAAAACGCTGGGATTTTCAAAGGAGCCTGGGAATTTAATTGCACATCCACCTCTTTAAAACTCCTTCAGCAAGCCAGGCTTATTTATTTTTATTAACACGCTCCCAACTCCGGGAGAGAGCGGCGGTCCCCAGGATTGCAGGGAGTTTGTGACACGCAGGGATTCAAACGAGCTGCTGGGGAATAAATGTGCTTTTGTCAGCCCTGCTCTGGAAACTCTTCCATCTGCATTTAGTCCAGAGGCTTCTTCATTAGGAGGGGACAAGTGACAGCCTGGCAGTGGCGGCGTCATGCTCCACGTTGGTTATTTCCTAAGGAGCAGCGTGCCGAACCTGCTGGGATCCAGGAAGGGAGGAGTGAGGTTTCCACTCTGTTTCCACTCTGCTTCCACTCTGTTTCCACTCTTTCTTCTCTCTTTCTTCTCTTGTTCTTTTCTATCTGCTCTTTTCCTTCTCCTTTCCCTCTCTTTTCTCACTCTTTTCCTTCTCTTTTCCTTCTCTTTTCTCTCTTTTCTCACTCTTTTCCTTCTCTTTTCCTTCTCTTTTCTCTCTTTTCTCTCTCCTTTCCCTCTCTTTTCTCTCTCTTTTCCTTCTCCTTTCCCTCTCTTTTCTCTCTCTTTTCCCTCTCTTTTCTCTCTCTTTTCTCTCTCTTTTCTCTCTTTTTTTTCTCTCTCTTTCTCTCTTCTCTCTTCTCTCTCATCTCTCTCATCTCTCTCGTCTCTCTCTTCTCTCTTTTCTCTCTCCTTTCTCTCTCTCTTTTCTCTCTCTCTTCTCTCTCTTATCTCTCTTCTTTCTCTCTCCTTTCTCTCTCTTCTCCTCCCTCTGTCTTTTCTCTCTCTTCTCTCTCTTATCTCTCTTTTCTCTCTCTTATCTCTCCTTTCTCTCTCTTCTCTCTCTTTTCTCTCTCCTTTCTCTCTCTCTCTCTTTCCTCTCCTCTCTCTCTTCTCTCTCCCTTCTCTCTCCTCTCTCTTTTCTCTTCCTACTCCTCCCCAGGTGTGTCAGGTCTGTCCTGCTCTCTTGTGCTCGTGCACACCCCGCAGAGCTGGCAAAGATGAGGAGCTCCAAAAAAACCCATGTTTGCCCTTTTTTTAATGCCCAGGTTGCGAGTTCTGTTGAGTATTTGTGTCTGTGTTTCCTGTTTGCTGAGTGCTGGCCAATATTGCGAGAGGGCTCAGTGAAATTAAATTTTTAAGAGGTTGTTTGTGGGTCTTTTTAATAGCATGCAGTGCTCAAGGAATGTGTATTCAAATTAGTTTGTGTAGTGTCCTCCAACTGCTCCCTGTAAGCTCAGGGAAAGCTGAATAAAACACTGATGCTTTTGGAAATTGTTCTCAGCACCAAATGGGATCTTTGCTTTCTCTCCTGTAATCTCCAGCTGGTTAGCAGCCACTTTACCTTCGTGTTAAATCAGTTTTTAATTTCTCATGACTAGTGTAAAGTCCAGACTGTGGGAACAGCAAAGTTCAGCTGCTCCTCCAGTCAGGAGGTGATTTTTGCCCCAGTGGTGATTTTTGCTGGCCAGAGGCTTTCAGATCACCTTCAGGAAGGGAAAGAGAGCAGAGACCTGGCAGAGCTCTTCAGGAGATCACTCCAGCGATACCTGAGTGCACATCTTTATTAATATTGAAATGTCAGTGGTATTTTTAGCCTGGCATTTATTACCCCTTTGAGCAGGGTGCCTAAATGAATCCAAATGTCTTGATGGATGTCTTGCCTTGATGCCTGCCCCAGAATAGTTGAGAACCAAACAATAATTACAATCACTTCTATACAGGCAAGAGAATCATAATCTTGGATCTTGCAATTTTCTTCTGTCTTTAGCTATCATACAAGTCTGTCATTCTTGCAAGTTTTAATTTCTGGCATCTGCTTGGCAGGGGTAAAATTAGCTTAATTGCTGTTAGATTTTTCAGGAAGTCTTCCAAGCGTTACTCCAGCAGACAAATTGTGTTTGCCTCTCCACAAACAGAAGCAGTCAGTGCTCGAGCGTGTCCCAGAATGGATCACAGCCACTTAGGGAGGATTTCACAGCAGCACTGCCAGCAGGGTTAGCAAGGGAAAACTTCCCTGGGAGCAGTGATCTCCCGTGATGGTGGAGTCAGGGGAGCTGTTTGGATGGATTGATGGTGGTGTGAGGGTCCCCAGGATGAGGTGAGGGAGAAGAATTGACTCCCAGTTCTCAGAAAACGGATTTATTATTATATTATATTCTATTAAAAGGTTATGCTAAAACTATACTAAAGAAAGAGAAAGAGAGACATCCGAAAGGTTAGAAAGAAATGAGAATAAAAGCTTGTGACTGACTAAATACCCAACACGGCTGGACTGGGATTGGTTGTTAATTCAAAGCAATTCACATGGAATCAATCAAAGATGGACTTGCTGGTAGGCAGCCTCCAAACTGCATTCTAAGCAAGCAGATAATTATCATTTACATTTCTTTTCTGAGGTTTCTCAGGAAAAAATTGTGGAGTCATGGGAGCTGTTTGGATGGATTAATGATGGTGTGAGGGTCCCCAGGATGAGGTGAGAGAGAAGAATTGACTCCCAGTTCTATATAATAATAATATAGTTCTAATATTGAATTGACTCCCAGTTCTAATATAATAATATATTAAATCAGAAGGCTGATTTATTGTATTGTTATATTATATTCTATTAAAAGGTTATGCTAAAACTATACTAAAGAAAGAGAGACATCCAAAAGGCTGGAAAAGAATGGGAATAAAAACTTGTGACTGACTAAATACCCAACACAGCTGGACTGGGATTGGTTGTTAATTCAAAGCAGTTCACATGGAATCAATCAAAGATGGACTTGCTGGTAAGCAGCCTCCAGACCATTGTAAGCAAGCAGATAATTATCATTTACATTTATTTTCTGAGGTTTCTCAGGAGGAAAATCCCAGCCTTTACTCCTCATTCAGTGCACCCAGAGCCACGTGTGGGTTTGTCACTGCTGGATGCATTAAGTGTCCCTGGGTGTTCTGTAAATTCTGCAGCACAGTTTGTACCAGTGTCCTGCAGATGCATTCCAGGCATTGATCGAGCCTCTCCAGGGTTGGGCTTGGTGTTTCTTGTGCTCTGTTCCTTCTGAGCTTTATTTTGAGGAAGTTGTGTGGTGCTCTCTGTCCAGCTGCACTCACCACAGAGCCAAATATGATGGGCTCCTCTCCTGAGCCACAGGATTTTCAGCTTCTTCTGAGAGCTGTGTGTGAAACCTTCATTTCAGTGAGAAAAAGGCAGCATTTCTGGGGTCCTGGATGAGGCTGCTCTTCATGCCATCTTTAAAAAAAATCCAGATTCCAGGGACTGCAAGTGATTTTAGAGAATCTCTTGGGTTAGTCCTTACTTCAGCAGTCCCCCCTCTATAGGCAGAGCCTCTAAAATTGATGATAAAAGTCAAATATCAAAGAAGGTGAGGTAATTACCTCGAGCCAGCAAGGAGGAGAGTTGCTGTGCATTGTGCAGGGCTCCTGCTTGATAAAGACTTCACTTTTATCTGTTTGTTTCTGCAAGGGCATATTGAGTGAGAAAGAGATGGAGCCAGTTTGGCTGGATTTATATTGGCAGGAGATGAGAAACATGCTTGTCTGGGCCAGGAACCCAGAGCACAGTCCAACAATATTCACTGATGTCCATCTTTCTTGGCACGAGCTGGTGCAGCTCCTTCTTTTGAGGTACCTTCTGCTCCCCCTGGTGATTTAGCCTGATTGCATAATGACAGCAATTTGGTGTTAACAGACCCTTAAGTTCAAAGTCATTAGCTGCAAGGAGCTCGAGAAGGAGGCAAGATTTATTTAATCTGCATTCTGCCAAAGCTGGGAGGTGAAACCCAGCATCAGTCAAAGGAAGCATTGCCACTTGTCAGATTTAAAAACCCCCCTGGTTCTGGTTGATGGGTTCAGCCAGGCTGCTGGTTTGGTCCCTTCTGAAAGGACGTGAGGGATCAGAAAAGCTGGAGATGTCATCCCCAGAAAGCTTTCCTCTGTCTCCTTTACAACCTCTCATCAGCCCTTCCAGAGGAGTGTCTTTAGCTGTCATTTTGAGTGTAACTCCTTTGTGGGGCCATCAGATTTTCCACAGAACATTTGGGATGTCACTGTGCTTTTGTCCCCTGGGATAGAAGGGGCTGGAGTTCCAGTTTCTGCCTTGCCTGATAGGGCAGCTTTTAATGGGAGTTTTTCATCCCTGGGGCTACACAGCTTGTCATCTCCCTAAGAAATTCCCAGGTGATGCTTCAGGTGGATGTTTGGGCTTTGCTGAAGTACCTGTGGCCAGCCTTAGGCAGAACTGGGGGCCTCAGGTGGGTGGTTCTGCCAGCACAGTGGTGCAGTGCTTAACTGGTGAGTGTGGAGGAAATGAGGAGTGGTGGGTGATGCATTGTTCACAGGGGTGCCAGGATGAGGGAAGAGATGAGAGAGTTGACTCCATGTTCAGAAGGCTGATTTATTATTTTATGATCTATATTCTGTTAAAACTATACAAAGAACAGAAGGAAGGATTTCAGCAGAAGGCTGGCTAAGGATAGAAAAGGAATGAATAACAAAGGTTTGTGTCTGGACAGCTGGGCTGGGATTGGCCATTGATCAGAAACAACCACAGAGACCAATCCCAGCCCCACCTGTGCATCCCACAGCAGCAGGTAAGAATTGTTTGCAGTTTGTTCCTGAGGCCTCTCAGCTCCTCAGCAGGGAAAAATCCCAAGGAAAGGATTTTTCATAAATCATGTCAGTGACAATAGTCCCCATTAAAAGCAGCACTTTCATTTACCCAACACAAAAACCACTTCAGGGAGATTATTTCACTCTGCATTTCCCCTCTGGTGTCCCTGGAACCAGAGCCCAGCCTCAGCAGACTCCTGCTGCTCCCCAGCTCTCTGCCTCCCTGCCTGTCCTGCAGGGTCACTCAGAGCCAAGGCTGCCCCCAGCTCCCTGATTTTCTCCACAAAACCCATTTTTCTCCCAGCCCCTCACAGACACAACAGGTGTCACTCCACCCTGCATCCCAAACCACACAGGGCAGGCTGCCAAGGAAACACCAAACCAAGGGAAAGAGGCAATGAACCTCACATGGCCACTGGTTCTCCCTTCACCTTTTCCAAGAATGGGAAAATGTGCTGCCAGCTGATTCAGCCAAGCATGGACACCTAGAGGGGCTCCTCTCTCCTCCCAGCTCTTCACAAAGCTCTCCAAATTCTTTTTGGACAACTTTACATCAAGAGAGCACCAGGGGAGAGCTCAGTGAAATGCACTCTGTCCTTGTGAGAAACGCCAATCACTTTTTTTTAAAACTTGAAAAGTTTAATAGTAATAAAATGGTTATGAAAATAGTGATATAATTAGAGTAATAATGATCTGGACAGTTTGGATTAGGATAATATGAGACAATAGAAACAAAGAGTTAAGGACAGTCTGGGTACTTTTTTCTGGGCAGCACAAGCCCAAAAAAGGACACTCATTAACAAAGGATTAACCCTCAAAACCAACAGCCTGTTGCATATTCATACACCTCATTTGCATATTCATACACCTCATCCATGATGCATAAATTCCATTCAAACACAGGATTCTGTCTGGTCATCCTCAGCTTCTTCCTCCTAATCCTGACTGCTCATGGATGTTGGCCTGAAGGGGAATATGCAGGATTTTTCTGCAATGTGCACTAAGTAGATTTTCAGGGTTGTGTGATTTGAATTCAAGCTAGTCTCACCTGCAATGTTTGTTTTACTCTCAAATAAGCCACTACAGGAAGACAGAATTAAAACAAATCCAAAAGGACAACAAAGAGAACTCTTGATTTCCTCCACAAGTTGTCTCTTCACTTTTTATCATGTTTAAGTACCTAATGGCTGTTATTAACTCCCCTCTTTACCATCAGCTGATCAACATGCAGCTCCTACTACATCAAATTACCTGAAAATGACAAAAACCAACAGAGTGTGCTGTTTTCTCCCATCAGAATGTCTGAAATCACACTTGAGAACAACACCAGGATAACCATGGGAGACACAGGAGGTGGCTGCTCAGCACAGAAGTTGACAAGAACTCATTTTTGATTCCAGTCATGCTCTGAGAAGTCCTTGCACCAAACTTCTCAAGAGCAAAAAAGCAGCTGGACCACGTTTTTCAGACTGACTTCCTCCTCTGTTTTGCTCAGCTCTGAAGCAAGGCAGGATCTGGTACTTCACAAATCATTCAGATTGAAGTGTTGCCATTAAATAAATGAGAAATAAACCCACTGATGTCAGGAAACCCAGTGCAAAATGCACACACAAGAACCAAATTTCCTGCTGGTTTTGCTGCAAAGGAGCTGCAGCACTGCAGAGCTCATTGTGGTATCAGATAAACTGGCTGCAACTAATTATTTATTGTGCTAACTCCTCTATTTTAACTAACTCACAACTCCAACTGGAAGTTTGCTGGCAGTGCCTCCTACCAAACTGGAAAGGGAGGGTGTTCATGTTCATGGGATTTTGTGACAAAGACCTGCTCTTGCACAGCTGACACAACACAGAGGCGTGTTTCAAATTCCATTTAGGTTGTGACAAACTAAAATAAAGAGAAAGCAATACTCAAGCCTCCTCCAGCTCCCTTGTGGGGTTCAGCCATGCAGCAGGCTCTGTGAGCTCTCCTCTGATGTGGCAAAGGGACAGCTCTGAAAAAAATCCTTCTCCCAGCGATCTTCAAGGCACTAAAGTGCAAACATGGATTTTTCTGAACATTCCAGAGGTTTCTCTGGCTCTCTCTCAGGGATGGAGTGGCAGCAGGACGTGAGTGGCTCTGCCCTGTGCTCACCAAAGAGACACAGGGCTGGTGTCAGACACAGCCCTGGAGATAAAGCCCTGAATGCCCTCATTTCTCCCTTGCCTCTGTACTGCAGCCCAACAGTCAGCACAGTGTTTGAGGGCTGGTGTCCTTTGGAGTCTGCAGTTCAGATGATCTGGCTGAGCTGCAGGAACCCACGCAGATGCCAGCCAAGCATTTTGCTGGTTGTTCATCAGCACCAGAGCACAGTTATTGCAATAACTTCTGTGTTTCTAAGCCCACCTGACGAAAAGAATATAACCATGGAGATTTCTTAATGTACCTCAACAGCATGTATTGTGTTCTGTTGTTCCAGCAAAGCCACAGAGAAGGCTTGTGGACATGGCACAGCACACACTGGCACAGCTACCCATGTCTTCTTTAAATAAACACTGATTATCTTAGGAGAAAATTTTAAATTAACCTAAGGGTTGTTCACAGGCAGCCATTACATTTTTATTTCCCCAGCTTGTGATTTAATCCACTGTCACCACAGACCTCTCTAGGCAAGGCACGAGAAACTCCATCACACAGCTCTGTGCTGGGCTGTCCTTTCTGCAGCTCAGAGCTGGCACAAAGCCGTGCCCAGGATCACCAAACCCAGGCCAGTTTTACACCTGGATACACCACTTTTACACCAGGTTTTTCTCCTGAGAAACCTCAGAATAGAAATGTAAATAATTATTGGAGTGTAACCATCAGAAAAGCCTGAACTGACAGACAAAACTTCTCCCAGGAGCTCCCAGACTTGCAGCTTGGTCAGGGTCTGGTCACAGATAATTTCCCTGGGTCACCTTGCCAAGGCCACCTCCAACTCCAGAGCCACTGAGCCAAGAGGAAAGCAGAGATGCAGACACCAGTAAGAGTTCCAGAACCAGTAAGAGTTCCAGAACCAGTAAGAGCTCCATCACACAGCTCTGTGCTGGGCTGTCCCTTCTGCAGCTCAGAGCTGGCACAAAGCCGTGCCCAGGATCACCAAACCCAGGCCAGTTCTACACCCCAGCCAGGGCAGAGTTACTGCAGAAACACCACCAGAAAAGCCTGAACTGCCAGACAAAACTTCTCCCAGGAGCTCTCCTGCTCCCAGTCTTACATCCTGCCCAGGCTCTGCTCACAGATAATTTCCCTGGGTCACCTTGCCAAGGCCACCTCCAACTCCAGAGCCACTGAGCCAAGAGGAAAGCAGAGATGCAGACACCAGTAAGAGTTCCAGAACCAGTAAGAGTTCCAGAACCAGTAAGAGCTCCATCACACAGCTCTGTGCTGGGCTGTCCCTTCTGCAGCTCAGAGCTGGCACAAAGCCGTGCCCAGGATCACCAAACCCAGGCCAGTTCTACACTTGGGTACCACCAGTTTGACATCAGGTTCTTCTCCTGAGAAACCTCACAGGAGAAATGTAAATAATTATTGGAATGTAACCATCAGAAAAGCCTGAACTGCCAGACAAAACTTCTCCCAGGAGCTCCCAGACTTGCATCCTGCCCAGGCTCTGCTCACAGATAATTTCCCTGGGCCACCTTGCCAAGGCCACCTCCGCCTGCAGGCTGAGCCAAGAGGAAAGCAGAGATGCAGACACCAGGCAGGGCACAGATGACAGAGGGGCTGCAAACGGTGCCAAGAGGTTTGCAGGCTCACTGCTCACCCCTCCACCATCCCAGCCCTGGGCTGGTCCTGTTTCCTGGCCTTTGGTGTCCCAGCCAGGTTATTTTGGCAGCCCTGGCTTTGGCTCAGGGCCAAGGCATGGCAGAGCCCCAGGATCAAGGCAGAATGATAACTGCTTTCCTGCCATGCAGCACCAGTGGGAAAAATACCCACCCAGACAGCATTTCTGCCTTTTTCTTACACACAGAAAGGAGCAAAATGCCCACGGAGATCCCATGTGAGACTTGGTGTAGATATTAAAGACATTGCCTTCTGTTTTACTTATTCTATTTAGTGAGAACAACGTCACCCATGTCAACAGACTTTGGCCAAAAGCAACCAGCTGCAGGATTCTTGCCAATTCCCTTTCTGTTTTCAACAACATTCTTGAGAAATTACCTTGCTAAATGGGACATTCAGTCCCACTCATGAATGCCAGAGTTAAAGAGCTGCTGAATCAAGGACCAGGCATTAAATGGGAAGGCACACTTCTTCCCAAGAATAAATAACTCTTCCCACACACCTCTCCTCTGAGAGATGTCCTAATGCATTCAAACCCAGAGAAAAATGAAAAGCAACATCAGTTTCAGCACCAGCATCATCTGCTCAACATGGAGGGGAGAAAAATTCGATGGCAAATGCAAACAGACATGGTGTGTTAGACACAGAAACTCTTCCTGCAATGCCAGGCCCGGCAGAAAACACATTGCTGCCTCTTGTCCTCCCAGTCTGCAAGCTTGGAGATGAATTATTAATGGCCTGGGGAAGGTAATAGGCAATTAAAGGCAAAACTCTAATTTTTAAAAAATATCTTAATATGTTAAAAGCAGCAGCCAGGCCGTGCATGTTGCACATCTGCTTCATTGAGCCATAAAACTGCAGAGGGGTGAGGGGAGGAAGGTGAAAGAGTGGGGCAGGGCAAGAAATGGCAGGTGCTGCTGTTTGGTGGCTTAGGAGCCCATTTCTAATCACGGCTTTGAATGGTGAGGTGAAGCTTTTGGGCACTTGGCACCAAAGCCAGCAGATGGGTTTGATCTGTGGGACTCTGGAGGGCACTGGGCAGCCTGGAGAGAACTGGGCAGCCTTGGAGTGAACTGGGCAGCCTGGAGAGAACTGGTCAGCCTGGAGAGCACTGGGCAGCCTTGGGGAGCACTGGGCAGCCTGGAGAGCACTGGGCAGCCTGGAGGGCACTGGGCAGCCTGGAGAGCACTGGGCAGCCCTGGAGAGAACTGGGCAGCCCTGGAGTGAACTGGTCAGCCTTGGAGGGCACTGGGCAGCCTGGAGAGCACTGGGCAGCCTGGAGAGCACTGGGCAGCCTGGAGAGCACTGGGCAGCCTGGAGAGCACTGGGCAGCCTGGAGAGCACTGGGCAGCCTTGGAGTGAACTGGTCAGTCTGGAGAGCACTGGGCAGCCTTGGAGTGAACTGGGCAGACTGGAGAGCACTGGGCAGCCTTGGGGAGCACTGGGCAGCCTGGAGGGCACTGGGCAGCCTTGGAGTGAACTGGTCAGGCTGGAGGGCACTGGGCAGCCTTGGAGAGCACTGGGCAGGCTGGAGGGCACTGGGCAGCCTTGGAGAGCACTGGTCAGCCTTGGAGGGCACTGGTCAGCCTTGGAGTGAACTGGGCAGCCTGGAGAGAACTGGTCAGCCTGGAGAGCACTGGTCAGCCTTGGGGAGCACTGGGCAGCCTGGAGAGCACTGGGCAGCCTGGAGGGCACTGGGCAGCCTTGGAGAGCACTGGGCAGCCTGGAGGGCACTGGGCAGCCTGGAGGGCACTGGGCAGACTGGAGGGCACTGGGCAGCCTGGAGGGCACTGGGCAGCCTTGGGGAGCACTGGGCAGCCTGGAGGGCACTGGGCAGCCTGGAGGGCACTGGGCAGCCTTGGAGTTAACTGGGCAGCCTGGAGGGCACTGGGCAGCCTGGAGGGCACTGGGCAGCCCTGGAGGGCACTGGGCAGCTTGGATGTCAGTGCCTCAGGTCTGGGAGTTTCCCACCAAAGATCCCAAGTGCTTCCAGCCTGGATCTCCCCAGGTAATACACCCACCTGTCACCCACATGTTTTTATGAAAAATCCTTTCCTTGGGATTTGTTCCTCCTGAGGAGCTGAGAGGCCTCAGGAACAAACTGCAAACAATTCTTACCTGCTGCTGTGGGATGCACAGGTGGGGCTGGGATTGGTCTCTGGGGTTGTTTCTGATCAATGGCCAATCCCAGCCCAGCTGTCCAGACACAAACCTTTGTTATTCATTCCTTTTCTATCCTTAGCCAGCCTTCTGCTGAAATCCTTTCTTCTATTCTTTTAGTATAATTTTAATATAATATAGATCATAAAATAATAAATCAGCCTTCTGAACATGGAGTCAACTCTCTCATCTCTGCCCTGATCCTGGGACCCTTGTGAGACCATGAAGTGAGCTGTGGTGATGGAGGGCTGAGATTGGAGCAGGTCTTGTGGAAGAGGATGTTATTTTAAGGTAGGGAAAATGATCACAGCTCTTTGGGGTTGTGCTTTCCTTTTCCAGCTGCTTGTCCACCCTTTTTCCTGCTTCTGTGAGTCAGTCTGGTGAAGGCAGTGCTGTGTTTGGTCTTGGGCAGAAGCTGAACCCCTCAGCACACAGTCCTGGGTTCAGACTGAGCAGTTCCTCAGCTCCCATTAATTCACTTAAACAAGAGCTGCCTGTTGAAAATTGCATGGCTCTCAGCACTCTGCTAATAAGGATTTTAGAAATCACAGCTCTCCATTCTAATGCCTGAACAGGCATTTATCTCAGCTGAGAATGTTCTAGAGGGTTTTTTTTTCCCCCAGCATGATGCAGGAGGGAGTGAAAGCCTGGGGTTGGAGTGGCTCAGACAGGGAGGGAGCTGAACTGGGGGGCTCTGCTCCAGGGGATGAGCCATGAGCAAGCCCAGGCAGCTCCAGAATTCCCTGGTGGTTGGAAGCACTGCTGTCCTGCAGCAGAGCCTTGGGATCTGAGCAGGGAATGTGCCCACCTGGTTGGCAGCTGGTTCCTGGAAGGGACACTCCTGCTTCTCCTTGTGACAATAAATGGAGTGTTGGGTAGGGCAGATCTGCTGCTGCCAGGGAAAGGAGCTCCCTGGGATGTTTGGTCAGCTCCCTGGAGGTGGTTTTGCCAGCTGGAACCTCTCTGTTCCCGCTGCTGACCCACCACCCTGCAGGGCTGTGTGTGAGGTCCTTTTCCTGTCCCTGCCCTCCCACTGAGCTGGCACCGGGGCTGTTCCCTGAAATATCCATCCCTAAATCCTTCCTTACACTGCTAAATCCCAAGCAATTACAACTTCTCCCCCTTCTCTGCTAATTGTGTTCATTAGGAAGCAGACCTGGCAGTCTCCAAGGGCCATCCTTTTAATTTCCCTTCCAGCTGGAGCTGGGGGCTCTTCTGGCTGAAACAAGGAGCTGGAGTGTCAAGTGCAGCAGGGAAATTGTGGGGCTCTGATGGGTGAAAGTCAGGATTCCTTCCTCAGCCAGGCCTTGGCATCAACATCTCATTCATCAAACCCTGGGGAAGTCCAACCCCTGGGGCAAAAAAAATGGGGGAATCCTGTTTTATTCAGATTTTAAAGGAAAAATGGATCTCTCCACGTCTCTCTCTCTATTTTTATTTTTTTTTTTCCTTGACAATATATCAGATATTGGATTGCCCTGGGGAGACAGGTGTGTGGTTTTTCAGATAATTTATATGGTGTCAGAAATGTTGGTGGTGTCTGGACTCTGCTGGGTTTTTCCTTGCAAAGTGCACATCTCCAGCCTTTTTAATGGCTTGTGTAAAAAAAGTCTTTATCGCTTGGCAGGGATGTAAAAAGTTAATAACAGATTTATAATTTTATTAGCATTTTATGCTGCGAGTACTAGAGAGTTCCCCAACCCAAGTTTAATGCATCCTTAAAGTCCTTTTTATTAGCTTGTTAATTCCCAGCAGTACCACTTTATGGAAATGTGAATTAATTTATTTATTTTTTTTTTCTAGAGGAGAAACAGTGATTTAGACCCAGGTGATGAAAACACAGAGGTGTGGGGATTTTTTTTTTTTGGTTTTTTTTTTTTTTTTTTTTTTGGTTGGTTGGGTTTTTTTTTTTTGGGAGGGAGGGGATGATTCTTGATTTTTATTTCTCCAAAAGTGACTGTTTGCAGCAGCACAATTCCTTCTGGCAGGTAGAGGTGACAAGGAGAGGGCACCTGGTGTCATCCTTTCCAGCAGGGAGCCCTGACAGAGCCCTGGGCAGGCAGGAGCACTGAGTGAGTGCTGGGAGGGAAGGACAAAAAGGCTCTGGGTGACCCCAACCTGCTCATTCCTTCTGCTTTCTGTCAGATTTGGCCCCTTCCAAACTCAGGCTGGGTGGGGTTTTCTCTTTTTTAATTTCCTAGGGGTGTCTGGCAGAGGTGAGCTCCCTTTCTGATATGTTTATTTTGATAAATAAACACATGTTAACAAAACAGTTTGGCTGACTTTTCCCCTCTAAGGACAGGGAATTATTTTTAAAAACAAAACTAATTTTCTCATTCCACTGGCACACTAAAAATTGAATTACTTTGAGGGGGAGGAGCACATATTCCTGTGGTGTTGTGCCCATGTTATTTGTGTTTTTAGTTCATCTGATGGACATGATGGTGTAAATTAAAGATGTTGCACCCTCCCCATTGCTTGTAGGGTCATCCATCCGTGGTTCCATGTGGGAGCCACTGAATTTGTGGTTATTGTCCTGCTCTGCACGGGGCAGGAGCAGAAAATGTGAAAGTGAAATGGATTTCAATCGTTTCCTCTATCACTAATTGTCATTTCCAGGGCTCCCTCTGTGACAGAGAGAACCAAACAGAGCTTGGAGAAAAACTATCATTAGCCTGGTGGATCAATGTGGTTTAGGAAATACAAAACAACTCCAGTTGTTTAAAAATAGGAATTGCCAGAGGGGGTTCCCAGCACCCTGCTGGAAGCAAATCACAGCATTGATCTGTCTGCAGAGGCACTGAAAAACCTGCAGAAAACAGCTGAGGCAGCTGGGAATATCAGTGGAGCCTCTCTGTGGCAGGTGTGGCCCTCCTGGGCTCAGGAAGTGAGACAGGGGCTGGTTTTGGGGGGGTTTTCTGTGATTTCTCAAGTGCCAGACTGAGAATGCCTCTCCCAGCCCAGCCCCAGAGTTCTCTTCCCATTTATTGTTTTTTCTTTTTACCTGAGAATGCCTCTCCCAGCCCAGCCCCAGAGTTCTCTTCCCATTCATTGTTTCTCTTTTTACCTGAGAATGCCTCTCCCAGCCCAGCCCTGGAGTTCTCCTCCCATTCATGGTTTTTCTTTTTACCTGAGGATGCCTCTCCCAGCCCAGCCCTGGAGTTCTCTTCCCATTTTTTGTTTTTTCTTTTTACCTGAGGATGCCTCTCCCAGCACAGCCCTGGAGTTCTCCTCCCATTCATGGTTTTTCCTTTTATCTCCCTCCCTGTCTCAGATCAGAAAGATTTCTCAGGGAAGTCACAAGTTTCAAGGAATGAGCTCAGGACAGGTGATAAAAAGAGAGAAAGCCCAGCTGAAGTGACAGCAGTAGCCTTAGCCCCAGGTCAAGAAAAATGCAGGAAAAAAAAAGAAGAAAAAAGGACAGTGACCCTTTGGCTGTTTAAAATATATGGAGCTCAGTAAAATGTTTCTCAGATAATTTGCTCTGAGGTTTCTGAAATAATCTCTGGCAGTTTCATTTCTTGTTTACGTGTCAAGGTTAAACTTTTTACATCCTGCTACAAAAGGATGTTAGTCCTTGAAAATTCACCTCCAAAGCATCTGTAGGGCATCAGTGCCCTGGCCAGCACATCCTCCCTGCTTTGGCATGGGGAAGGGTTTAGAAATGTGGAGGAGCTCTGGAGAAAGGGAATTTTGGGCATTTGGAGTGGGATTGTTCATTGATCCGTGGCAGAGCTGCCCTGTGTGGTGCCCAGCTGTGCTGGGGGTGTGAACACTTTTTGTTTGGTGCTGGGGCTGTGAACAAACCCTTGGTTTGGTGCTGGGGCTGTGAACAAACCCTTGGTTTGGTGCTGGGGGTGTGAACAAACCCTTGGTTTGGTGCTGGGGGTGTGAGCAAACCCTTGGTTTGGTGCTGGGGGTGTGAACAAACCCTTGGTTTGGTGCTGGGGTGTGAGCAAACCCTTGGTTTGGTGCTGGGGCTGTGAACAAACCCTTGGTTTGGTGCTGGGTGTGAACAAACCCTTGGTTTGGTGCTGGGGCTGTGAACAAACCCTTGGTTTGGTGCTGGGGCTGTGAATACTTTTTTTTTTGGTGCTGGGGCTGTGAACACTTTTTGTTTGGTGCTGGGGGTGTGAACAAACCCTTGGTTTGGTGCTGGGGTGTGAGCAAACCCTTTTTTTTTTGGTGCTGGGGGTGTTAACACTTTTTTTTTTGGTGCTGAGGGTGTTAACACTCTTTGTTTGATGCACCCTTCATGCCCAGTGTGGGCAGAGCCCCTCCCAGCTCACCCCCCAGACTTTGCAGGGATTAAGTTCTGTGCCTTTGCTTGCTGGAGTTCATTAATGAATGATTTATGAAGGCAAGGCTTAGTCTCCACTGCTAACCCCAGATCCTGTTCCATCCCTGCCCAGCCCTCAGGCTTGCTCTGCAGGGAGGGCAGGGCAGCAGCAGCAGCTCTGATTTTGCTCCTGAGAGTGAATGTAGCAGCTACAGGTGTCTCCAGGAATTTGAATCCCCTGGGAGGTCCTGGGCTCTTGTCTTTTCTTGACCATTACCCCCTGAAAGTGAAGTTTCTTTCCTCTGTGCCATGTGAGTTCCAGGCAAGGAGGAATTTTTGACTGCTTGGCTGGTTCTATTTCCATCTCAGCTTGCCAGTTCTGAATCTGCTCCTTATTTTAACTGGTATTTTAGCTTGCCAGTAGAACCCCAAATTAAAACATCAGGGCGATGAAAGCCATCTTTGTCTTGACCAAGAAAGAAACTGTGGCATCCCAGGACTAAAAAAGTAAATTTCTGTGGGCTGAGCACATGTCTGAGAGAGTTTATTTACTGAAGCAGTTGCTGGCCAGTGCTCTGAGCACAGGATTCCTCCCAGTCTGGCAGTGAATGTCAAACCAGGGTATTAAATCAAACTATCCTTGTGCTTGGAAAACCCTGCTTGCAGGACACTAATTAATGGTTTTCAGCGAGGGTGAAATCAATTACAAATTGCTGTCAAACCCTGATAAACTCCTTAAATCAAAAGAACCAAAATCTAAGTGAGCCTGTGTACAAAAACTGGAGAGGTTGACTTCAGTTTGGTTTAAAAGGTGCTGAAATATAATTTTGCTCGAGCTCCCAGACAGATCCATGCCAGGATCCCTCTTTTATAAAAGGGTGTCCCTAAGCATGGTTTAATCCCAACAGCAGCTCTCATTTGCAGTAGGACTGAGCAGGCATTGCCCCCTTTGAGCAGCAGGCTGGAAAAATGGTGCAAAATATTTCACATTTGGGTGGCTAAAAATCTCCTGTTTTTAAGATCTCCCTCTGTTTCTGCACTTTAATAATCACTAGGCTAAAGATACACAGGTAAGCATGGCTGCTTAATCCTTAATTAACCCCTTGACTGAATCTTTCTGGGTTATATTAAAATATCTTAGAGGGTTTCTGTGGTTTCCATGCCTAAATATTGGATTCTCCTGCTGGGTGCTCAGAGAGCTCCTTGGAATTTGTGCAGTGGAGAAAAGCTGAGGGAAGTGGGTTTTTTGTCAGGTTGGGATCATCCACTGGAAGCTGCCAGGGTTTGCATCTGAAAAAGACATCTCACACAGCTGATTCTTTAAATACATGGATTTATTTTATTTTTTTGTTGTTGTGTGTGCTTTGTCCACGCTGTCAGCACATTTTTGAATACTGAATATTTCAAGACAAGAAGTCAGGCTTTGCTCCACCTCAGTTCAGTTTTGCAGGGCATTCAGGGATGTGCTGTGTGTGAGGCAGGGCTTTAGAAATGCCAGTGATGTCCCAAAGATTTGTAAAGACTTCTCCTCTTGGAGACCTGGTTGTGTTAAAACATGAAATGTTCCTTTTTCCTGACTTTTCCTTTGTTACTGATAAATTATTTCTGAAATTTTTTTATTTTCTTCTTGTAAAATTTGCATTTTCTCAGTCTGACCAGGGTTTTGCAGAGGAAACAACCAAATCCCATCACCTTGCTGTCCTGAGAGTTGCACTGGGGTACCAAATTCCTCCTTTCTCCCTTTCTGGTGGTGCCAAACTCCAGCCTGGCAGGGAGGGAAAACCAGGAGATTTTGGTTCAGATGGAATGGTGAGAGGATCCTGTGCAGGTATTCCTGCTGGAGAGCCCTGGCAGAGACAGCCAGTCCTAGTGCTGGCAGTGATGGCAGAGCATCCCCTGAAATATTCCAAGAGCAGCTGGGCTGTCGTGGCTGTTGCAATCCTGATTGTGTCAGCACAGATGGATTTCTCTCTGTTTTTCCTGCAGAACAGAGCAGTCAAATGAAACCTGGCTAAGTGCAGCCTTGGGGCTGAGCTGCTGTGCTCTACCTGGGATGTGATTGCAGTTCCTGACAGCAAGACTAATGCCTGTTTTATTGTGTATTTAAATTTGATTTGGGGTGGAGAGGGAGAGAACGTTTTATTAAAAAGAGAAGAACTTCTGGAAATATTTCCTGCTGCTCCTCAGGCAGGATGTGGAAGGGAAGACAGGGAGATCAAGGCAGGAATTTTCTTTTCCAAGGGGTTTGGGTGCCACAGAAGTGCTTCTGTAATAATTCCTACACAAGGCAGTGCAAGGAAGAGTTTAAACCAATCCTAGTTCAGTGCAGCTGGAAGCAAGCACTGCCCAGGTTACACCTCTCTTTTGCAGGAATGGAGTTTAAAATCATTAAAAATCTTCTCCCACCCAGGCAGCTCGGCTCAGATGAAGGGGTGTGGTGATGCTGATCTCTTGCTCGTGAGGTTTGTGGCACTGGTTTGTGGCAAAAACCCCTTGGAGCTCCTAAATTCTGAGCCCACTTGTCCTTTTAAACCCTAAATTCTGAGCCCACCTGCCCTTTGACCCCTAAATTCTGAGCCCTCCTGCCCTTTGACCCCTAAATTCTGAGCCCCCCTGCCCTTTGACCCCTAAATTCTGAGCCCACCTGCCCTGTTAAACCCTAAATTCTGACCCCACTTGCCCTTTTAAACCCTAAATTCTGACCCCACTTGCCCTTTTAAACCCTAAATTCTGAGCCCACTTCTCCTTTGAGCCCTAAATTCTGAGCCCACCTGCCCTTTGACCCCTAAATTCTGAGCCCACCTGCCCTTGACCCCTAATTCTAGCCACCTCCCTGAGCCCCTAAATCTGAGCCCACCTGCCCTTTGACCCTAAATTCTGACCCCACCTGCCCTTTGACCTCTAAATTCTGAGCCCACCTGCCCTTTTAAACCCTAAATTCTGAGCCCACCTGTCCTTTGAACCCTAAATTCTGACCCCACCTGTCCTTTGACCCCTAAATCTGACCCACCTGCCTTGACCAATTTGAGCACCCCCCTTTTAAACCCTAAATTCTGACCCACTTGCCCTTTTAAACCCTAAATTCTGAGCCCTCCTTCTCCTTTGAACCCTAAATTCTGAGCCCACTTCTCCTTTGAGCCCTAAATTCTGAGCCCACCTGCCCTTTAAACCCTAAATTCTGAGCCCACCTGCCCTTTGAACCCCTAAATTCTGACCCCACCTGTCCTTTGACCCTAAATTCTGAGCCCACCTGCCCTTTGACCCCTAAATTCTGAGCCCACCTGGATGGGCACAGGGAGCCTGGGGTGCCCCTGGGTGCCACAGGGAGTGTGGCACGTGTCCCTTGGTGTGGCCAGGTGTGGTTTTGTGCCTCTGTTCTGCTAGGTGGAAAATAAAGATGGGATTTATCCCCTTGGAAAAGAGTTATTTTCCACAGACTGAGGGTATTTGGAGCTGCAGAAGTCCAAGGTGTCTGGTGTGTAGCTGTACCCAGAGCTGGGCTGGGAAAACTCCTGGGGATTTTGCAGAACAGCTTTTTGGATTTGTTTATAGTTCTTTCCTTCTGGAGAGGAAAGGTTTGGGGCCTTGAATACAAATAGGAACACTTTGCATCAGATTTCGTGTGTGAGATATGCAGTCTGGATGTCAGGGGCTGGCAAACAGGATTTTAAATTGGCATTTTGGCTCCTCTGTGCCCTTTGGGAGGAGCTCCATGAAATAAAAGGAAAAGCAGAGGTTTGCTGTTAGCTGACCTGCATTTTCTGCACACAGTTGCAAGGTCTCACTGTGAAATTTCTGGGCATCAGAATCATTTTAATCATTCTAAATACCATTCTAATATTCTAAATTCTCAATCTAAGTTGTAAAATGTTCTAACTCTTTTGATCGGAGCTGTTCTTGGGGTGGTGCAGTCTGACACTGTGAGAACTCCTCTACAGGGTGTCCCCTGCATTCAGCATTTTTCTTCCATTAATAGTGATTAATGAATAACACAACATTCAATTAGTTTTGGGCGTATTAGCAGAGCTGGTCAAGTGCAAAAATATTTAAAGGTCATTGTTCAAGAATCAAATTTGGGGCTGTAAGTGGAAGCTGTTGTGTTTGGAGTTAGATGCACCTGCAGGGGCTGGTTCAGCATGAACAGCAGAGGACAGGATGTTCAGGAGGAGGCAAAGGAAAAGAGCAGAAAAATTTATTTTTGGGTTTTTCCCCTTCTTTTCTTCCCCATCTCTTGCCTTGGGAGCCTGCAGGCTCTGCAGGGATTGTGGGCTCTAGTTGGAAATGGACTCCCTTGCTTTTAAAACCTTTTCATAAGACTCTCTCCTACCTCATTAAATCATTAAATGAGTTTAGCAGGCCTCAGTTTTGAGCTTTATTAATTGTGACTTGTTTTTCATTATGAGATAATTGTCAGTCACGAAACATAACTGCTGGAACAGATCTAAGCAGACAAAAGTTTCCAGGAGGCAGGGAGATAAGAAATGCAGGAAGGTTGCTTGAACAGAAACTTCTTGAAATAAATCCTTCCTGGAGGTATTAAAGCATTCCTGGAGGTGCCTTGCTTGGTGTGTTAAACCAGCAGCCTGGAAGCTTCTGGAATTCTGGCAAGAATGTGGTGAAGAAAGGGATTTATTTATGGTTTGGGTTGGCCATGGATATAATCAATGGTGCATTTATGGTTTGGGTTGGCCATGGATATAATCAGTGATGTATTTATGGTTTGGGTTGGCCATGGATATAATCAGTGATGTATTTCTGGTTTGGGTTGGCCATGGATACAATCAGTGATGCATTTATGGCTGGGTTGGCCATGGTTATAATCAGTGGTGCATTTATGGTTTGGGTTGGCCATGGATATAATCAGTGATGCATTTATGGTTTGGGTTGGTCATGGATATAATCAGTGATGTATTTATGGTTTGGGTTGGCCATGGATATAATCAGTGATGCATTTCTGGTTTGGGTTGGCCATGGATACAATCAGTGATGCATTATGGTGGGTGGCCATGTTATATCAGTGAGCATTATGGTTGGGTTGGCCATGGATATAATCAATGTGTGCATTTATGGTTTGGGTTGGCCATGGATATAATCAATTGGTGCATTTATGGTTTGGGTTGGCCATGGATATAATCAGTGATGCATTTCTGGTTTGGGTTGGCCATGGATATAATCAGTGATGCATTTATGGTTTGGGTTGGCCATGGATATAATCAGTGATGCATTTATGGTTTGGGTTGGCCATGGATATAATCAGTGATGCATTTATGGTTTGGGTTGGCCATGGATATAATCAGTGATGCATTTATGGTTTGGGTTGGCCATGGTTATAATCAGTGATGCATTTCTGGTTTGGGTTGGTTATCGTTCTAACGTAGCCCATGAACATTTTTAGGTGACAGGATTTATTCTCCTTCAGCTGGTTGGTGACAGAAGCTGAGTTACTGGGTTGGTAACTAAAATGGAGAGATGATCATGCTCTTCCTCACAGGAAGGTGCTGGGCACAGATTTGGTTCCAAAGGGCTGGGTGTTTGTCTCAGAGATGCAGCCAGTCTGTGTCAGGAACCTGCAGAGGCAGAGGGGAATTAGGTCTGGGTTTATACACACAGCCTGAGCAACCTGGGAGTGAGGACAGACTGCTGCTCACACCCCTTGAAGAGAGAAGCAGCCTCAGCATGTTGAAGTTAAGAGTCACCACAAGGCAGTAAAATCATTTTGAGCTCATTCTAACGTAGCCCATGAACATTTTTAGGTGACAGGATTTACTTCAGCTGGTTGGTGACAGAAGCTGAGTTACTGGGTTAGGATTTTTAAAACCCCTTGCTTGTAATCTGTTCACATTCATAAACAGATGCAGTTTCTTCTTCCTCAAGCTGATATACATCTCTTGCCCACAGCCCAGGAAGAGAAATAGATATTCTCCTGTGTGCACTTGGAAAGCTTCTACCACAGATTTCAATTCACTGCCCTCAGTGGAGCTCAGGATTGTGCAAAGCCAAACAGCTCTTTTATGGAGTCAATGGAAATGTTGTTTTTTAGGGCTTTTTTTTTTTATCTAGCATCTTCCTAGGCAAAGTTGCCATTTTCCTCCCTGCTTCAAAAGTTGTTACCTGCTGGAGTCAATCAAAAGGCTGAAGCTGATGGAGTTCCTGTCATCATCTTCATCTCCCTAAACGATGAAGGCAGCTGGGATGAACGAGGAGCAGGAGCAGGTTCTGTGTTGGGGTGGTTTTCCAAAAGATCTGCACCCCTTGGCAGGCTGATCTGTTCATAACCACCCTGCAAGAGTGCAAAGTGAGCTCTTCCCTGGCTGCAGCAGCAGAGCCATTGGGAAGGAGGATTATTGGGATGACTGCAGGCTGACACGGAGAGCTCTCCACACAGCAGCTGGGAGGGAACCCCCCAGAATTTGTCTGCTTTTGGCTGGCTGTCAAATGCAAAATGAAACACCTGTGTGCAAGAGGAATTCGTGGGGATGAGTGCTAACTGCTTGTCTGTGGTCCTGACCACCTGCCAGGCTCCAGGAACGTGCAGTTCTGTGTGTGGGGGTATTTATTACCTGTTTGGGATTTGTTTGTTGTTTCTTTTCATCTCTAGTAAGGCTGGGGCAGTTCTGTGGGTGTGTTATTTGTGCACAAGGTGGTGTGGCAGGGAATGGAGTTGTAGTCACTCTTTTATCTAGAATAAAGGTAGTCACTACCTTCATTCTAGATCCATCTGCTAATGTTTCAGGCAGGTGCCCGTGGTAGTTTTGGACTTTGAAGCTTCATTTCTTGTATGGGAGTTGTAGTCACTCTTTGCTTGTTTACCTTCATTCTAGATCCCTCTGCTAATGTTTCAGGCAGGTGCCCGTGGTAGTTTTGGACTTTGAAGCTTCATTTCTTGTATGGGAGTTGTAGTCACTCTTTGCTTGTTTACCTTTATTCTAGATCCCTCTGCCCCTGGTAGTTTTGGACTTTGCAGCTTCATTTCTTGTCCCAGTATGGGAGCTGTAGTCACTCTTTGCTTGTTTACCTTTATTCTAGATCCTTCTGCTAATGTTTCAGGCAAGTGCCCGTGGTAGTTTTGGACTTTGCAGCCTCATTTCTTGTCCCAGTGACCTTGAACTGCCCCTCCAAACCATCCCTCCCAGAGGTGCCTGGCGGAGGTGGGTGGCCCTCCTGCCCACAGAGGGAAGGATTCAAGGTCAAACTCGATGGCACTGCCTCACTTTCTGCCAGCCCCATTAGCATTCACATCTGAGACTCTCCTGCATTTCAGCCTCCCTGCAGAAATGGATGGGCTCTCCATGAGGAGAGGGTTCCATATGCACGGCTTTTGGTGAAATCTGTTTATCCTCACATTTGGCCAAGAATAAATAAAACAGCCTTATGGTTCCCCTGAGTACACGCTATCTGCTTCAATTATTGGTGCATTATATCAGGAGCAGATGCTACATTCCCCCATATAAAAGGGAAGAAGATTTCTGAACAATAAAACCAATTTTTTTTTTTTTTTTTTTGCTTATGCACTGTAATTATCACCATTTCTTCATTTCAAAGGCATCTGCCTGGTGCACCCTCGTTGTGTTACCATTTGCATCACATTTTATTCCTGAAGATAACAGTGACACTGGTTGTGAAGGTTGGAGGGAGGATTCTGCTCCTTTCAAGCACTTTGAACCTTGCCATGGAATGTTTTTTTTTTAGCTTGAATTGCTTCAGGCATTTCTTCTGGGCAAGTCAATTTGCCAAATTGCCAATTTGCCCTCAGGAGAGCTGGCATGGATACAGAACTCTGTGGTTTGTGCTGGACAGACAGAGAGCTGTGGCATCTCCAGGCACCATTTCATTTGGTTTTACTTTTTTAAAATTCATCACTGCCATGGATTCTGTCTCTGTAAAGTGCTTTGGGCAGGGGAACCTATGGACTCACTGGTTCTCAAACAGAAAGTTTCCAGGGTACCAAAAACCCCACAAAAGCACTTCTGCTGATACTGGATACCTCCTGTAGACCATGGCGTGAAACAAAATAAAGAGTTTTCAGTAATTTTTCCAGGCTTCCTTCCTAAAGCCTTGGCTTGGGGTCAGGGTGTGTGACCCAGTCCAGCATTGATGGCCTCAGGCATTGCCCATTCCTAACTTTTCTCCCTCAGTTCTACAAAATAATGTGCACTTTCACTTTGGGAGCAAGTTTTGACAAGTTGATACCTGATTTGAGTGTGTTTGGTGTCCGTTCTCCCCTTAAACCCTTAACCAGCATCATCCCTGTCCCCAGATCATTTTTGATAACCACCATCTGAGCCATAAATCAGTCCCAGCCCTCTGTTCTTCTCCTTCCCACATCCCTCCCAGTGCTCTGGGTCTCTCCTTGAGTTTTGGTTTTATTTCCCTGCAGAGAGGGCAGTGCTCTGCTCATGGGGGATGCTCAGAGCCTCTGAAGCCCCTTGGAACCCCAACACCTGAGCAGGTAGCCCCTGCTGAGGGTGCAGAGCTGCTGCTGCTGCTGCATCCTCCCTGCTGTGCCCGCTGATAAGGCACAGCTGGAATCCTCAAATGCCCCCGGGAGGATGATCAGCCTCAATCCAGTCCTTACTCTCTGCCCCCAGACCATTTCTGCTGAGGAAAAGAGGGGGACATAAAAGCTGTGGCTTGAGGGGGTGAGGATGTGGAAGTTGGGGGAGTTAAAAATCAATCCTGACCTGCAACAAAGGGCTTGCAGCAAGAGAAAAACCAGAAATGCAGACACAAGCAAAGATGAGAACTTGTGGGTTCTTATTATTATCCTCAGTGGAGGAAAATCTGCTTATTCTATCCACTTAGCAGGCAAACTGAGTGAAAATAAAATAGGGGGGATCTGCTTGTCTGGTGTTTGCAGCAGTGCTGTGCATGCCACAGACAGGGAACTGACACAACACCAAGCAAAATTTAACATTCATTCCCCAGAAACATTTTACAGACCTGAGCACGAGATGCTGTGGCTTTTATTCAAGGAGGTTTTTTTGGTTTTGTTTTTGTTGGTTTTTTTTTTTTTTTGAGAGAGATATTTTTGTGTTTTTCACTATTTTTTCACTATTTTTTCACTATTTTTGGGTTTTTCACCAAACCAAATATTTCCAGGAATGTCCTTAATTCGTTTGCTTTCCTAAAAGGGAAAGTAACACTTAATGTTGTAAGAATGGGGTTTTTTTGTTTTGTTTCGTTTTTTTGTTTTAATTTCAGGAATGTGTTGACACCCAGATTCTCTCAGAGTTCTTCTTTCTTTTGCTGAGATTTCCCATTACCTGTGGGAAATGCCTGCACCTGTATAACACTAAGATCTGACCCTGTGAAGCAGAAACTTGAAATATAGGATTAAAAATCCATATTTTGGCGTGCTTCATGTCCAAATGTATTTTCAGGTAAGCAGATCTGTGGAACTGCCTGAAATCCAGGCAGTGATTAAGAGCCTGCCTGGTCCTTAAGTACAGGGAAGAAGTTTTAAAATCAGGTGTGAATTCTTGCAGGGAGGTGAATTTACTTGATGTTGTTTGAAACGAGAAGAGAAACCCTGTTGCTCTTACTGATTGCCAGGCAACTGATTTAAAAACTTCAAAAGCAGTGCTGAAAATGTTTTTATTTCAGACTTAGAGCTGCCTTGCACCTTCCTGACTTTAAAACCATCTTGCCCATTTTTCTTCCTTATCGTGTGTTCCTCCAGTGGTTTTTATTTCCCTCCTTGTTTTGGCACATCCCACATTTCTGGTTTGAGAACCCCAGATATCCCTGAGCTCTTCCCAGGGGATGGGTTGGGATCTGAGTCTCCCCTTTGCAGGAGCTTTCTCTCTTCTCTGGTATTTTTTTTGAGACTGAAGGCAAAATGCACAGATATTGTCACACCCAGATTATATCTAAAATTAAACAAAAAAAAAAATATTTGTTGCCAGGGTTGCTTTCTCCTTGATTCCTTCAGAATCAAGTGATCCAGCAATAGCTGGGGAAAGAAAGAAATATCAGGGAAAGAAAGAGAAGATGGCTGAGTTTGCAATAAAGCTTCTTTTTAATGACCTGCAAAATGGGAATCCCTCTTCCAGGGACTGCTGTGTGCTCCAGGTCTGCTCTTTGCAAGGTGATTTATTTGTGTCTGTGACATCATTTGCCCAGCTGCGTCAATTAGAACTCAGTGAAAAGTTGTTTTTTTTTTTTTTGTCTAGGGACCAGCAAGATGAGTTCACCAAACCAAATGAATCTGAATTTCCATCTGAATTTCTGCTGGGTAGTGTTGCTTGATATTGCTTTACATTTGTGTATATATCTTACTATAAATATAAAACTTTATAAGAATTGTAGCAATTTCTCCCAGCTGGGAAAAAGAGATTTCCCTAAGTTCATACATCTACTTTTTTTTTTTTTTTTTTTTCCCCAATTCCAACTGAACTTTTACAAATAATGGCATTACCACCAGATCTAGAAATGGGTTTTTGTCTGCTGTTCTTTGAGCTGTCACTTGCAGAGGTTTTATTTCAGGCTGATGAAAAAGCACACATGCTTTCCTCCTGCACACGTGCTTTACATCTCTGGCACTGCCTCTCAAATCAAACCCTGAAATGCATTTGGAGAATTTCACAGTGGAAATGCAAACCACAGCTTTTGTTGTCAGTTTAATTCTGAGGTTAAAACAGGCATTTAATTAATTTCTTCCCTGAAGTTGGGCTTTGAAATGGTGCCCAAATGAAATGATTCATTCTATCTGCTCGGATTTCTTCAGCAACAAGGAGATGTGTCGGGGAACTCCTCTGCTAATTTGTCTTTTTATGGTGGAGAATTCCATTGATTTTTGCAATTACAAGGTTGGGAAGATGGGAGCAGAGTTTGCATACAGCATCCCACAGCCCGTGAGAGTGGGCAGAGGGAGGGGATGGCATGGCACAACATTTCTGTCACTCCCAGCTCACTCCCCTCTCCTGAATCCTCCACAACTGCACGGGGGCTGCTGGAATGTGCTGAGTCTCAGCCCTTGGTCCTTGACAGCCAAATCTCTGTCTGTCTGTCTGTCTGTCTAGCTATCTGTCTGTCTGTCTATCTATCTATCTATCTATCTATCTATCTATCTATCTATCTATCTATCTATCTATCTATCTATCTATCATCTAATTTATCTATCTACCTGTCAGTCTGTCTGTCTATCTGTCTGTCTGTCTATCTGTCTGTCTATCTATCCATCTGTCTATCTATCCATCTGTCTGTCTATCCATCTGTCTGTCTATCTGTCTGTCTGTCTATCTATCCATCTGTCTATCTCTGTCTATCAATCTATCTATCTATCTATCATCTATCTAATTTATCTATCTACCTGTCAGTCTGTCTGTCTGTCTATTTGTCTGTCTATCTGTCTATCTGTCTGTCTGTCTATCTATCCATCTGTCTATCTATCCATCTATCTGTCTGTCTATCTATCTATCTGTCTATTTGTCTGTCTGTCTATCTATCTGTCTGCCTATCTGTCTGTCTATCTACCTGTCTATCTGTCTGTCTATCTGTCTGTCTGTCTGTCTGTCTGTCTATCCATCTGTCTGTCTATCTATCTATCATCCATCTATCTATCTATCTATCTATCTATCTATCTGTCTGTCGATCATCCATCTATCTGTCTGTCTGTCTGTCTATAATCCATCTATCTGTCTGTCTATCTATCTATCTATCTATCTATCTATCTATCTATCTATCTCTATCTATCTGTCTATCTGTCTGTCTGTCTGTCTATCTATCTATCTATCTATCTATCTATCTATCTATCTCTCTATCTATCTATCTCTCTATCTATCTGTCTATCTATCTGTCTGTCTGTCTGTCTGTCTATCTATCTATCTATCTATCTATCTAAAATATATATAAATCATTAAACGGACCAGATGTGCTGCAATGATTTTTCACAGGGTCACTGATCAATCAAAGGAAGCACGAACCAGCAATTTCTCTGCATTTTATTTACTGGAAATATTTTCTGATTTAGGGAACGTCGCAATGCCATTGGTCAGCACCTCCAACTCCTCAAAACTTGGGGTTTTTGGGTCAGCCAGCTGCATTCCTGGCAGAGACCTCATGGTCATCTTAGCTGCCCTCTCCCAGTTGTGGCTGTGGGAAAATAATTTTGGTGCTTTTCCTGCTCAAATCCAGGTGTGTGGAGGAACCTCACAGCATGGCAATGAGGTGATGCTTGTCATTTGTGTGACAGAGACAAATTAGAATCCGGCCATCTCAGGGTGGGAACGATTTTCTTGAGAATTAATGACTTGATTAGAGGGAGAAATGAAGCTTCTTCAAGGGGACATGCAAATAAAGGAGGAATCACTAAAACTGTCAGCTGGTGTAGAGCGAACATTGCACAAGGAAAGATTGGTGGGACAGTCTCCAAAGAGAAATTTGATGGGATATTAATCACCCAGCAGCAGTGGGCACGGGGAGGAGAGGCAGGGGAAGGGTTCAGCAGGTGTGTGGCTTGGAGAGGTGTTTCCTGCTGAAGCAGGGCAGGGGTAGCCCATTCCCCAGGCTGGGCACATCCCCTGCACCCCCAGATGTGAGGACCCTCACCCAGGTGAGTTTTCCAGGCCTTGTGTTTTTCTGGGTGGTGCTGCCACTGTCTCCAAGCCCAGTGGGAGAAATTTCACCTGGAGACAAAGGTCACAGAGAACCATTAATTGCTGTAGGTGCTAATTGTTCCCCAGTGGCAAATCTGCAGGGCCTGGGGGGTGTTTCTGTGCTGGGCATTTCTGCCACCTTCCAGGAGGGGTTGGTGCCCTGTGAAGGCTGACCTGGAACTGAGGCCAGACAGAGTTAAAGAATAAAGCAGGGATTTATTAAAGAGCTCAATGGATCCACCTTGGGCAGCACAAGAGCCCAGCCAGGGCTGCACCCAGGATGGACCAAAATGGTCACAAAATGAACACCTGGTCATGAGGTCTCTCACTTTTTTTACAAGTTTTATTCCATTTCCATTTGGAGTTAATTCTCCAATTCCAGCTTTAGCCCAGGCAGTCCCATCCTCCTTGTTTTTCTCTCCTCAGTTCACCATGGTTTATACTTTTTGGGCCTGGAACTTTGTAAGCTCCTGTCCTTGGACAGGCTGGAAAAGGATTATTGTTTACCTACCCTGTGGAGAGAACTTGCTAATTCTTAATAGGAAGCCCAGACCCACACAGTGAAGCAGAACAAAATCTGAAAAATAGAAAAGCTGAAACCTGGGGCATCAGAGTGGGGCCACGAGGAACCAAATCTGCAGGGGCAGTTTGTTTGGGGTTTAAGCCCAACCTTACCTTCCTAGGGAGGGAGCATGGCTGAGGACAGCCCAAGCTGAACCAAGAGTGGTGCTTTTCTTAAGCAATATTACCTGCATCCATGGGTGTACCCACAGAAGGCTGTGGCTTGACCTTGAGGGGTTTTTTTAGGTTTTCACTGAGTGCCAGTGACCTTAAGGTGTTTAATTTCCCATTCTCTCCTTTGTGTGGCTGTGGAGAGTCTCAGCCCTTTCAGCCTGACGTGGGTAGCACAGTGGGACCCCAAGCTGTTCCTCAAACACTTTTCTCTTGTGCAGCACCACCAAAGGAAAGGAGACTGATACCAACCACTTCTCTTAATTATATCACATCTGTCCAATGTAACTTTGATGGAAATTTATCGTGCTCAAGTCAGGGATCTTGCAGGGACCTTGGAGAAAATCAAAGTCCAGTCCCATGCCCTAGCTGGCAAAAGCAGGTATGAGGATGAGCTGCCAAGCTCGTGATGATTTCTGTTTGCTTGGCTGCTGAGCATCAGCACCAGTGGCACTGAGGCAGCCGGGAGTGCTCTCCAGGTGGGACAAGCAGGGTGGATTTCTGCTGCTGGGAGAAGCAGATTTTTTTGGCCCCCGTGTCTGCAGGCTCTGCCAGAAGCCCTGGAAGAGTTTTCATACTTTCAGACATATTTTTGCAGCAAGATGGCTTAGATTTTGTAAATGATAAGGAAGGTGTAGTGACTGAGCATGTGATTTTCCTCTGGGAGCTGGGGCTCAGCTCAGGCAGGATTTGTGGCAAGTCTTAGGGGCAGGAGCCACTTGTTTTCATTTCAGTGTTTGCCCACTTGCTCTTGGCCTGCCTGCTTTAGGAAATGCCTGTTTTGCTGTTGGTAAGTGGTGTGAAACACTTGGTTTTTTAACTGCATCACACCTGTATCAGAACAATTCCCAAACCTGCTTCCTCCAGGCCAGGCAATCCCACCTGCAATTCCCTCTGCCTGCAACATGGCCGTGATATATTTTGGGGGGTTTTTTTGCCAGAAAATAAGTGTGCTTTGCTGGCCCATACAGGACATTTATTTCCCTGAGATCAGGGTTGTGGCTTCCTGCAAAGCCACCAAGAAACCTTGTGAAAATCAACATGGGCACACGGGTGCCATCTTCACCCTGCTTGCCAGGGGCTTGCAGAAATGCCCTCATATCTTCACATTTTACATTCTGGGTGCACCTTTCTGGGCTTTTCCATGCCTTAAAAACATGATCCTGTGCAGTCACTTCATGCTTTGCCTGTTTTAAGGTGACATCAGCCTGGGAAAGAATCTGTTCATAGCAGGGCAGTTTATTCAGCTATAAATTTCTCTTGATTTCCAGCAAAAAGTTTTGAAGCCTCCACCTTTGTGCTGCTGTTTGAAAGTACAAACAGCATGGGCTAGGACAAATGGCCTTGCACAAATGCCCTCATATCTTCACATTTTACATTCTGGGTGTACATTTCTGTGCTTTTCCATGCCTTCAAAACATGATCCTGTGCAGTCACTTCATGCTTTAAGGTGTCTCCTCATTTTAATGTGACACCACCCTGGGAAAGACTCTGTTCATAGCAGGGCAGTTTATTCAGCTATAAATTTTTCTTGATTTCCAGCAGAAGGTTTTGCAGCCTCAAACAGCATGGGCTTGCACAAATGGGCTTGCACAAATGCTCTCATATCTTCACATTTTTCATTCTGGGTTGTCCTGGTTTGAAAGGAAGTGGTTTTTTTTGGAGACAGTGGTGCACCTTTCTGGGATCTTCATGCCTTCAAAACATGATCCTGCACAGTCACTTCACGCTTTAAGGTGTCACCTCATTTTAATGTGACACCACCCTGGAAAAGACTCTGTTCATAGCAGGGCAGTTTGTTCAGCTACGAATTTCTCTTGATTTCCAGCAGAAAGTTTTGAAGCCTCCACCTTTGTGCTGCTGTTTGCAAGCAGTCCCTTGCACTGTCTCCTTATTAGCCATGTACATTTAGAGATGAATTGCATCTGACTGCAGTGACACTAACGGAGGTGGAGGCAGTGAGCTGCAGCCCCCCTCGCAGGGACTGTGGCCAATAAACCTGCCGTGACTGGCAGGTGTTTGCACCACTTCAGACAGCAGCAATTCCACAAAGTGTCCTTCCCCTTCTCCTTGGCAAGGAGGGGACAGCCAGGCCCCCAGCTGGCCTCAGGGAGCACCCAGCTTTTCCCAGGGTGTTGCTGTCCTTTGTAATCAGGGATTTCCACCCCACCCCTTGTTAAAATACACAGATTTGGTGTTATCTCAGTGGTTTTCTTTCACCCCAGCCGTGTGCACCTGAGGCATCTGACCCAATATTATTAAAACTCTGCAAGGGTTGATAATCCTGGAAGTAGTGTGACATTGAAACAAGTCAGTGATTTTACAGTACATTTGAATTTTGGCATTGCTCAGTTCCCATTAACTACGCCTGGAATTTCTTACGTCCGTGCACAACAGCAAAAAGCATCGAGTTTCTCCTTCATGCTCCAAAAACACCACCTGAATCACAATTGTGCTGCAGCTAATTGTTATTAATTAAGCTGTTCTAGCACTCCAAGCTGGATTGTGCTTTTCTCTGCACGGAATGAAAAGTGAAGGCATTTCATGGAGGGAGGGAGAACAAGACAGCCCAGCTCCTGGGAATATCTCTGTGAGATGATTTGGGGAGGCTCTGGGTGATTTTAAGGATGGGGACACCAGCTCAGGGTCCACCTCAGGAGCTCTGCTGCCCTTGGCTGCCATTCCCAGTGGCTGGCAGAGGGCTTCTCCAGCTGGTGGATCCACAGAATATCTCTGTGAGATGGTTTTGGGGAGGCTCTGGGTGATTTTAAGGATGGGGACACCAGCCCAGGGTCCATCTCAGGAGCTGTGCTGCCCTTGGCTGCCATTCCCAGTGGTGGCAGGCAGCTCCAAGGCCATTCTGCAGCAGTTGGATCTGTGGAATATTTCTGTGAGATGGTTTTGGGGAGGCTCTGGGTGATTTTAAGGACAGGGACACCAGCTCAGGGTCCATCTCAGGAGCTCTGCTGCCCTTGGCTGCCATTCCCAGTGGTGGCAGGCAGCTCCAAGGCCATTCTGCAGTGGATGGATCCATGGAATATCTCTGTGAGATGATTTTGGGGAGGCTCTGGGTGATTTTAAGGACAGGGACACCAGCTCAGGGTCCATCTCAGGAGCTGTGCTGCCCTTGGCTTCCATTCCCAGTGGCTGGCAGAGGGCTCCAAGGGGCTCCAAGAGCATTCAGCAGCTGGTGGATCCATGGAATATCTCTGTGAGATGTATTTTGGGGAGGCTCTGGGTGATTTTAAGGATGAGGCCACCAGCTCAGGGTCCACCTCAGGAGCTGTGCTGCCCTTGGCTGCCATTCCCAGTGGCTGGCAGGCGGCTCCAAGGACATTTTCCAGCCACACGTGCTCCTGCATCACTTAAGCACAAGGTCTCGGCCAAGAGCCCCCAGCACCAGGTTTGCCCAGGAATCACATGGCAGGTGACCTGTGCCCCCAGCCCTGCCACCTCCCTGTGCTGCCCCAGCTCCAGCTGAAAGGGATTGTGGAGTGGAGGGAGCGAGAGGAAGGGATTGATGGGGTGGGGGCTGCAGGAGCAGTCAGTGAAAGGCTTTGTGGCTGTTTGCAGGGTAAAACCCCTCAGCCTGCACTCAGAGCTCCCTCCCAGGGCTGCTGTTTGTGGCTCCTGTGATAAACCAGCCCTGCTGCTGCTGAGTGCAGGATTCCAAACTAATGGTGCTCCTGCTCCCGGGATTTACCATTTGGAAGATGCTTTATTGCTGTCTTGTGACATTTCCCTGCACTTTTATGCTCATTTATAGAACTGATTTCTTTGATTTATGGCAGGTTTTCTTCGTGTGTAACAATGTCATAAATTGCACAGCCCTCTTTTTAAGTGGTTATGAATGTGAGATATTCAGTAAACTATGGCATGGGGGAAAGGGTGGATGCCTCTTGAAGAGGCTTTTGACCCCAATCCCAAATGAAACAACCTGTTCTCTCGAAAGAAATCAGAAACAAGCATCAAAATGAGTTAGTAGGGTCTGTTTCTTGACTAGCCAGCTGATTTTGGGGCTTTTTTAGTGGAAAATAGAAGTTATTCCTATAGATAAAAGAAGGCATGAGGCCAAACCCAGAGTGGTGATGTTTGTGGGGTGATCCCTGGAGCTTTCTCATCCAGGGTCTGCAGAGAAGCAGCAAATTAATGTTGTTCTTTCAGCAAACCTTTCTCTTTCCTCTCTGTTTTAAACCTGCTCTTTCAGATGTGGCTGTTTTTTAAGACCCTCAAACAAGCTCCTGTTTCCAAGGAGTGTTCAGTGGCCATCAGGGATCCAAAGCCTATCAAAGGCACTGCTCAGGCCTGTGAAATAGAGACCTTGGGTTTTGATTGTGTTGGCATCTTGCTTTGCAGAGGAGGAGAAACAGCACATTCAAAAATGACTTTCTGGGTTGAGCTGCCAGAGAAGCTCTCTGCTGACCTTTACAAATTGATACCGTCACAATCGATGGGCAGGAGTTTAAGGGCAGTCTCTGGGGTGGGGAGGCAGGAAGGAATGAACCCAAACATTTATAAAATATAGATGGAGTGGGGTTTTGAAAAAGCCCAGCAGAAATAACAGCAAGTGTTAACGGGGAGTGTGTTTGAACAAAGTGTTTCATGAAGAATTTATAATATCTGGTTCTGAGTAGGGTTGGTTAAAACTCAGCTATTGAGGTGATTTCTGGAAGTATATAAAACTCAAAATACCAAATGAGAGGGGAGCAATCAGAGGTGTTGCTCTGTGAGGTTGAACTACAGGGAAGCTGCATTTGAGGTGCAGTGTGGGCTCCCCCCATGCTCCCTCCAGCCTTGGGAGGCAAAACTTTGGGGTTGGGCTGGCCATCTCTGCTCCCACACATGTTTAGGATTGTTCTGGCATGCTGGGCCTCAAAAGATGAGTCTGGACTCTGTTTTTTTCAGTCTTCAGAATTGTTTATTGTTTCTTATCTACAAAGTCCCTTCTGTGCCAGACCTGGATCTGACCAGCAGGGCAGCCAAAGGCACTCTGACCACCCCCAAGGCGGGCACATCTTTTATAACAAAAACTTTATATCACATAAAGTATATAATAAAAAGTATAAAGTATATATAATAAAATATATATAATAAAAAGTATAAAGTATATATCATAAAGTATATATCATAAAAAGTATATCATATTTACTTTCTATCCCCAATACCTGTCACCCTCGTCACCCAGTGCACCCTCACCCCAGACCAATCCCCAGGTGCCAACACCACAGCAGGAGATGGATGACAAGAAGAAGAAAGAAGAGCCTTGTGACACGCCCTGATTGCTCCATCTTGTCTCCACAACCCCCCTGTACCCAAACCCCAAAATCTGGGATTTACCCTATAATTGTGTCTTCCCTTCACCATTCCCACCCCAGTGATTCCCACAGGTTCCATCTCCTCACACACAGGTGGCACATCCCCAGATGGATCAAAATCCATCCCCCAAGTGCTTCTGGCACCATTCCAAGGCTCCTGAGCCCCCCCAAGGGTTCTCTGAGTTCCCACCCAAAACCACGGACAGGGGCTCAGGAGGAGTGGGGTGAGGAGGGAGCAGCCAGCCTGTGATTCCAGCTGCTGCCCTGCCAGTTCCTCAGGAATCTGTCAGACACACTGAGGAGCACAGGCAGCCCTCCCCTCCCAGGTGTGAGCCAGGCAGAGCCTTCAGTGCTGCAGCAGCTCCTGAATATTCTGAATATCCTGAATATTCTGTTCAGGGAGGTGATCAGCACACCAGGGCTGGGCTGTGCAGAAGAGGCTGCCTCCACACTGGGGCTGCATCTTCTCATGCACAGAATATTGAGGGGGAAAAAAAAAAAAAAAGGTGATTGCCTAGGTTTTATGCACTGAAAGTTTGTTTTTCCTGCCTATCAAGTGCTGTCTGGAAGCACCTGCTTTAATAAAACATATGGGGTTTATTACTCACTGCAGCCATGGGCAATTAAGCAAATAGAGCCTGTGGTGTAAGGAAGTTTTGTGAGAGAGAGAGAGCACATGAATTTTTTGACACCAGGACGTGGTCTCTGTTCCTAGCCCAGCATGATTTGGCTCTAGGTGAGGTGTGGCATCCACCTGGGGGTCCAGAGAGCCTCAGCACAGCCCCTGCCTTCCCCTCACCTGCACTACTCCCAAATCCAAGGAATTTCCATTCCAGCTGCCTTAGGTGAGCTGGATTCTCCTGCCTGCCTGACAAGGTTATCGTGCTGCTCCCCTGTTATTTCCATTAATGAAAAATAAACTGCATTCAGCCTCAGTTTAACAGATGTGTGTGTGTTGGCTCAAAGGGGGATTTCTGTCATCACCTCCTGCACTTGGGCAGAGCAGCTCTGAAGTGCTGGCTCTGTTCTTGCCTTTAATGGGGACACCCAAACCCTGTCTTGGCCATTTCAGGTGTGGGATGCTGCTTCTCTTGAACTCCCAGCTGGTTTTCCAGGGGCTGTTTGCAGTTTTGCCTCGTTGGGAAGGTTTTACTTCGAGGCACTGAAATTTCACAGCTCCTTGAATCGTTTCATTAGGTGGTATTTGGGTTGTGTGATAATTACTGATGTAATGCCAGGGAGATTTCTGTGGGTGATCTTGGGGAAATACCTTTTCCATGGCACCAGTGGCTCGTGCTTCAGCTGTAATGAGGCACCTCTTGCTGTGTGCTTTGGTGGGGACTAAAACCCTCTGCAGCAGAGGCAGAGCAGCTCCTGTGCCACCCACCCACCCAGAGCTGCATCTCTGACAGAAATGATGCTCAAATGCTGCTGAGGGGGATCTGTCTGAGGGCCTTGGGAGCATCTTGCCAAGGTGTTTTCAGTGCTGTGCAGGCAGCCAGGGCTGCAGTCCTGTTCCCACTGTGGTGGCTGAGTGGATGCACTCCCCTGCACAACCTCTTGTGTTTGCACCGTGGGGATTAAAATGCATTTCAGTGAGTGCTTGTGGTGTTGGGGGGCCCTCTGGGGAAGGCAGAGGCAGGGAGGGAGGCACAGAGGTGATGCATTGTTCACAGGGGTGCCAGGATGAGGGAAGATAGGAGAATCTGGACTCCATGTTCAGAAGGCTGATTTATTATTTTATGGTATTTATTATATTAAAACTATACTAAAAGAATAGAAAGGATTTCAGCAGAAGGCTGGCTAAGGATAGAAAAGGAATGAATGACAAAGGTTTGTGTCTGGACAGCTGGGCTGGGATTGGCCATTGATCAGAAACAACCACAGAGACCAATCCCAGCCCCACCTGTGCATCCCACAGCAGCAGGTAAGAATTGTTTGCAGTTTGTTCCTGAGGCCTCTCAGCTCCTCAGGAGGGAAAAATCCCAAGGAAAGGATTTTTCATGGAACATGTGTGTGACAGACAGGCCTGTGGCTGTCAGGAGCTGGGTGAGTCCTGGAGGAGTGGCAGGAGCTGCAGGGAACTCCAGGGCAGTGCTCTGTGCCAGCTGAGCCCCCTGGAGAGCCCTGCCAGGGGGAAAAATCCTTTGTGTCCCAGCAAAGCAGCCTGCTCTGCCAGCTGGGAAGTTATTCTGGTCCAGCCTCACTTAAATAAGCAGATCTTACTTTCTTGGCATCCCTTGCCAAGTTGATTTTTGTTGGAGGTGCAAAAGACCCGAGTGCCTGGTTCCCTCCTGTGGGTGTGCCCCCCTGGTTCCCTCCTGTGTGTGTGCCCCCCTGGTGCCTGTGGGGGGTTTGTGCTCCATCCTCTCCCCTCCCCTCCTTCCCTTGGCACTGAAAAAACAACCCAAATCCTTCTCTCTGTGGAGATTTCCACCAGGATACACCCTGGGATAGGGACAGAGGGACACAGGCTGGCACTGCTGCTGCTCTGGAGCAAGGCTTGGGAAGAGTGAGGGCAATATCTGGGCACTCTTGGACCTTCAGCTTGGCACATGGAAGAACACCTGGCCTTGCACATTATGGCCATTTATCTGCAGGCTTCTCAGGCTCAGAAGGCACTGGTGGTGGTCTGTACTTTGGTGCTGGAGGTGGAATTTTGGCTCGTGGCATTCAGGGTTAATCAAACACCTCATCCTGGTTTGCTGCACTCCAGGGCCTGACTGGTGCAGGGAGGGTCAGTCTGTCATGTCCAGCAGCTGCTGCAGCTGCAGGGAGGATGATTCCTCTGTGTGGTGGTTCAGAGCAGCAACGTTTGCTGGACTAACCCTGGCTCTGGAGTTGGGTTCCTTGGGGAGGAAACACAGGTCAGGTGGAAAAGGGATGCTGGTGATATTTCTTTTGTGCTGGGAGGAGCCCAGAATGGGAGCCTGAGGAAAGGAGAAGAAGCTGGAGGGCAGAGGAGAGCAGTGTTGTATTTCAGAGCCACCTGGAAATGATTTTCTTGTCACCCAATGCTGCCTTACCTGAGCTAAGCCAGGTGCTGGGAGCAGGGACCACTCAAATCTTCCTTGGATAATGCTAATTTATTGTTTGGATTATACTTCATTGGGAAGTAGCTCCCAAATGCTGAAGATATTTTGATTTTTGTGGTACGAAAATCCCACAGTCTTCCTAAGCTACGTAAGTGGCTGTAAAAAAAAAAAACCAAAAAAACCCAAATGTTTTCATTTAAAATGTTTTCCTATCACAACATGTGTGCTGGGAACTTGCCAGTTTGAGCACTGGAGCCACAAGCAGCTCCTCCAAGCCATGCTGATGGGGTGGTGGCCAGCAGCAGGCTGCCACGTGTCACCCCCTGTGTCACCCCCTGTGTCACCTCCACCCCTTGGCTTGGAGGCTTTTCTGCTGCCTCCTTGTCAGAGGGAGTGCTTCCAGATTCACAGCGAGACCTCAAGGAGAGGCAGATGACAGAGCAGATGGGAGATGACTAATTTGGCAAAGTTAGATGAGTGGAAATTGTTTGCTTTAATTGCTTGTCAAGTCCAGTCCCTACATTATAGTTAAGAAGTGACTATTTACCCTCAAACAGAACAAAATGTGGAAAGGAGGTGTGTGTGTTTGTGTGTTTGTGAAGAGTAGGGAGAAAAAGTGCAGAAATGCACAGAGAAAAAAATTTGGTAGCAAGGCTTGAGGCAGGAGAATCACTGTTAAAACTCCTGGTGTGCATTTCTGCCTTTTTTCAGTGGTTAAATAAATAAATAGGAATTATGTTAAGCATAATTAACATAATTCCTATTTATTCCTTTCCAGTGGCTGTGCCATACTGTAGATGTGACAGAACAAAAAGAGAAAATGCTGGAAATAGTGGCATGAACAGGCTGGTGTGGTCAGTACAAGTGAATATCCATGAAGTGTAGCTGCATCAATCTGGCCAACATTTTAAAAATGTTTTTTGGTAAAAAAAAACAAGGCACATCAGTAAAATACGCCGTGTACCATCCACCAAAGGGGATTTGGAGAGTTTGGCACGAGGAGGAGCTTCCACCAGCTCAGAAGAGCATTATCACACAGAGCTAATCCTTCTGGATGGAGTCACAATCACTGCCAGCCTCCTCTGTGCCCAGCTGCTCCTGCTCACAAAAATTGGGAGGGAGCTCCCACTGGCAGGTGGCACACGCTCAGCCCCTCTTGGAGGTGGGACCAGGCTGCTAGCACACACCCTTCCACCTTTCACAGAGAGCTCCCACAAAGCTCTTTGAAACATTTGAGATTTTTAGCGACCAAATTTTGAGGGAAATGAATTCTTTTGGTGCCTGGTTGTATCCAACGCAGCCTCTCCGTGCTCTGGGGGAAGTGTTGGTGCTGCCTGTCCTGTGTCACCTCCTGCCAGTGCCACCCTGACAGCTGGGTGGCCATGCTGAGCTCCTCTCCTGGCCATCCAGGGGTTGATTGCATGCAGCTGGATCCAAACGGGATGATAATTTCCTGGTGTGGAGGAGCAGACCCTGCGGAAGGAAAACGCTTGTGCCAGCTGAGCTTTTAATTAGGAGTACAGAGAAAATGATGCTCTCCTTCATTTCAGCCTCCCAGCTAGGGGAGGAAAGCCTCTAAATGTTCTAAAGCACTCTCCCCAACCACTTGGAAAAAGGCTGGTGACCTCCAGGAGTGTTTTCCCTTCTCAGGGGAAACATCTGCAGCCCTGGCTTGGTTAGGACGTGCCTAATTGCAAGAAAATTCAGGGTTTTTGCAGCTCATTCAAGGAGAGCTGTGGAAGAATAATGGAAGGATTAAAAGTGTGTTTCCCCCTCCTGTGTGCCCAGGCTGTGGAGCAGAAAAGGAGTGAATGGGGATTGCTGGTAATTAGTTGTTCCTTGAGGGGCTCGAGTATTCTCCCCCCTAATTTGGGGGTCTCAAATTGCCACGAGTGTTTGCAGTTATTAATAAAGAGTTGTGTGAGCTGCCTTTCAATGGTGCTGTCTGTAAAAACAGCTAATTAAGTAAATAAGTGGGAGGGGAGGAGAAGAATGTGTTGGAAAGAGGTGGTGACTGTTGGGCTCATCTTTTATGGGGTGAAGGAAGCTGTGGTTGTCCTTTATAATTTATAAAGATGTTCCTCAAAGCAGCAAGTCCAAGAATAATTTGTGTTTTTGGCCCACTGGACAAACTGATTGACACAGGGAGGTTGTGCTGCCTGCTGGTGCAGGGCAGAGGCACTGCTCTGCTGCATCCTTGCCAAAGAGACCATAATAAAAGTTTTATGATTCAGAGGGAAAGATATTCAGATGTTTGAGAGAACTCCCTTGGAGTTAGAGGTGAGGATTCCTCCTCACTGCTGCTTTGGGAGAGGAGTGAGACACCAGGATTTCAGGTGGTGGGGATGGATGATGGATTCCACACTCCCTGAGTTCTCCAGGTGCAGGCTGGTCTGGAAAGGGGTTGGATAAGAAATGATCTCCTTCCAAAAGTTGAGCTGGGAGGATTATAAAATCTGTTAGTATTAGAAGGAGCAAGTGTGATTTCTTAATTTAAGGTATAGATTTATCATCAGCAGAGCAGAGCAAAATAATGGGCTAAAAAGCAGAACCTAATGGGCATTTTTAAATGTCTCCATTATTTGCCACCCTTAAGTGAGCATTTGAATGATTTGGCTGTTTTATGAAAAAAAAAAGTCAATGGAAAATTAATTGCCAAGTCATGGGTATGAATATTGATGGGAAGCATCATTTCAACACAGAGGATTATTACAGTTGTAATTGGGGCCATCAGGGGCTGGAACTCTGTCACTTCAGGTAGCTGGTAACGAGTAAACAACTGTCTGTGGAGTGGGAATGTGTCAGCAGTGCCTGAAACCCACTTCTGTGGTGAGCAGGCCCTGCTCTGCTCCAGCAGCCACCCAAAATCCCCCAGGATTGGGGTGCAGGTGACAAGTGGCTGCTGGCTCGGGGCCCTCCCTGCTGGTTTGGGATCTCCCAGGTGGAAGAGACAGTCCTGGAGCTTTGGGATAACCCCAGGGGTGACTCTGCATTGAGCTTTGGGATAACCCCAGGGGTGACTCTGCCTGGAGCTTTGGGATAACCTCAGGGGGAAGGAGCAGGAATGGCTGAGGAGGAGAGAGGGGTTTGGGGGGTGTCAGCAAATCAGGTCAGACTTGGCCAAAGCTATGGGAAAATCAGAAAACTCTGATTTTCCTGGGTGTGGAAAGAACCCTGGAGGGTTTCCCTGGTGGAGATGGCTCTGTCAGGCCTCCCCTGGGCAAGGCAGGGAGTATGTGAGCAGAGATGCTCAATAACCAGGGAGGCACATCTCAAACTGCTCCTCTTTGTCTTACAGACAGAGGATAAATATTTTTTATTAACCAGCACAGGTTCTGCTGCAGGAACAGTTCAAGCAACAATCTTGATTTTTTTTTTAAATCCATTTCTGGTGCTCTGTGAGACTTCACATCCACCAATAAATAACAAAGTGCTTCAAGGAGGGTTCATGAAACAGGGATTCTGGTGGTTTTGCGTGGTGTGACAAGGAAATCCATTTTGCTGTGCTTGTGTTTATGCCTCTATACAGCTGGAACATCCCTGCAAATGACATAATTATTTCAGCACTTAATTTTAAAGAGCTGCTCCAACCCAGAGATGCCTGTTGCTGTCCCAGGAGAGGAGCAGGAGGTGGGTGGGGTTCCCTGCTCTGTGTTGAGCTCAGGGACAGAGGGATTGGGAATTTGTGTGGCTGCTGCTCAGCTCCCACTTCTCACACAGTCACTGCAGCTCTTTTTAACCTGGCAGTCAGACCCAGAAGAATTATTTCTGCCCTGGAAAGGCTGGGAGTTGTCTGACATAGCTAAAAATGGGGCATAAAACCCTTCACCCTGTGGATGGTCTGGAATGAAAGCAGCCCATGGCAGTCATGGCTCAGCAGGAACTCCTGCTGCCAATTTTGGGGCAGAGGGAGATTCCTTGGGAGAAAACTTTGAGCAGCTCATGGGCTTCTGGCTGCCTCCTGGAGCCCTTTGCCAAGAGGCTGCTGGAAGCTGAAATTTCCCCAGAACAAGAGCAAAAAAATCTGCAGAGGGAGCAAAAATTAGAATTTTTCCCACTTCTATTAAGGAAAAAAATCCCCCCAAAAAAGGGAAGGGAGAGGGAGTATAGTAAATAACCAGTCAATAATTGTGATACTCTGAAACCTAATTACTTTTGGTATTTATAAGAAGGACCTGCATCATTCCAAAGAGTGTGTTTGAGCCAATTTTACTGATTATGCCTCTGGTCATGGAGAGTTTTGTTTGTATTGATCTGACCCAGAAGTGGGATTGGCTCCAGAAATGCCATTCTTGTCAGGCTCCTGTTCTGCATAACATAATGGCCATTTCAAAAGTTGAGATGTACCCAGATTAATTTGCTGAGGATGAGAACAACCCACAAGCTGTTGATTAAGAGAAAACAAAATGCATTGAAACAAACACAGCAAAACCAGCCCAGCCCCAGCCTTGACCATTTAAGCAGCATCCCTCTGGGCAGTGTGTGGAAAGGTGATGATGTAAAATGCTGCTTCTGTGTTTATTTCTCTATTTTTTTTTGTCATTGCATGATGGCAGCAGGCTGTCATCAGTTGAGATGGGATCCTCTGGTGGCTTTTAGCTGGGCTTCAAAATGTAGAACAGAGCAATATTAAGATTAAATGTCTTGTGAAAACTCTACTCAGATGGTGTTTCCTGGCATTTCTTTGCTGTGCATTCAGCTTGGGGACTTGTGGAGGGACAATCTGGTTTTTTGCTGTTGTTTTTATTCTATTTGATTGCTTAAAACTGGGTTTTAAGGAAAGTGATGGGGAGAACAATGTTGGGTGAAAGTCTTCTGCTTGGGTTGGTCTTGGCTCATCCAAAACTCTGTTCGGAGTAGTGAAAATGTTGGATTTTCAGTTTGGATGCACAGGTCTCTGCAGCCTTGTGTCCTTCAGCCCATGGTGGGACCAGCTCTGCCCATTCTGGCACTGGTGGAACTGGAGGGGCTTTGCTGAGTTTGACCCTTTGGCTGCTGGGCTCAGCCTGCTCGGCCTTTTTCCTGCACTTCTGCCTTTTCAGCCTTTCTGCTTTTGGGGTTAAATGCCAGCACTTCAGCCCGTTTGGTGCTGAAATGGCAGAGATGATCCCAGGCTGTATCCTCACTGCTGGGATTGGAGTGAATCATTACAGATTGTTGTAATGAATCCCTGTGTGCAGCCTCTCCTGTGCCCTGTGCCACTGATGGATGTGCTGTGTTTTTTTGCAGTGTGTGCTGGCACTGAGAACAAGCTGAGCTCCCTGTCTGACCTGGAGCAGCAGTACCGGGCCCTGCGCAAGTACTATGAGAACTGTGAGGTGGTGATGGGCAACCTGGAGATCACCAGCATCGAGCACAACAGGGACCTCTCCTTCCTGAGGGTGAGCAGGCTGCTCCTTCTCCTCCTCCTTTCCTTTCCTTTCCTTTCCTTTCCTTTCCTTTCCTTTCCTTCCTTTCCTTTCCTTTTCCTTTCCTTTCCTTTCCTTTCCTTCCTTCCTTTCCTTTCCTTTCCTTTCCTTTCCTTTCCTTTTCCTTTTCCTTTCCTTTCCTTTCCTTTTCCTTTTCCTTTCCTTTCCTTTTTCCTTTCCTTTCCTTTCCTTTCCTTTCCTTTCCTTCCCTTCCCTTTCCCTTCCCTTCCTTCCCTTCCCTTCCCTTCCCTTCCCTTCCCTTCCCTTCCCTTCCCTTCCCTTCCCTTCCCTTCCCTTCCCTTCCCTTCCCTTCCCTTCCCTTCCCTTCCCTTCCCTTCCCTTCCCTTCCCTTCCTTCCCTTCCCTTCCCTTCCCTTCCCTTCCTTCCCTTCCCTTCCCTTCCCTTCCCTTCCCTTCCCTTCCCTTCCCTTCCCTTCCCTTCCCTTCCCCTTCCCTTCCCTTCCCTTCCCTTCCCTTCCCTTCCCTTCCCGTCCCTTCCCTTCCCTTCCCTTCCTCCTTCCCTTCCCTCCTCCCTTCCCTTCCCCTTCCCTTCCCTTCCCTTCCCTTTCCCTTTCCCTTCCTTCCCTTCCCTTCCCTTTCCCCTTTTTTCCCTTTCCCCTTTTTCCCCTTTCCCCTTTTTCCCTTTCCCCTTTTTTCCCTTTCCCCTTTTTTCCCTTTCCCCTTTTTTTCCCTTCCCTTTCCCCTTTCCCTCTCCCCTTTCCCTTTCCCTTCCCCTTTCCCTTTCCCCTTTTTCCCCTTTCCCCTTTTTTCCCTTTCCCCTTTTTTCCCTTTCCCCTTTCCCTTTCCCCTTCCCTTTCCCCTTTCCCTTTTCCTGGGAGGTGGGGGAAGCAGATCACTTGGAAATTAGGAATTAGCCTTCATTGCAGAGGGCTGCCATCAGCAGTGTGAAATATGGGTGGGAAAAAAGGCAGTGAAATCATCAAATGGGATCAAGAAGGAAAGGTCCTGTTCAGTAAACGGAGGTGGTTTGGTCACCTGTGCCTTTTGGTGACAGCTAGCATTGCTTTTTTATGAGTTTTATTCCTCCTTTTACCTGCATCTGCTCCCTCACAGATGTCTCAGCAAAAAAAGCAGAACTTGAAACAAAACTCAGCAAAGTGGAAGGCCTAGTTAGTATGATAAATGGCAGTCATTAAAGTGGGAAACCAAACAGAAGAGAACATGTTCTCGGCGAGGCAAATAAATAAATAAATGTTGGCACATTTACGCCGATAATTCGACATTCATTAGTCAGGCAGTATTACTCCTTTTATCATATTAAAAATGGTTTTAGTGGCCACATGAAGGTGGCAGATGGGACATAACTAAGAGAAAGGCTGTTTGTCTCTCTCAGACTTAAATGCAGTGAACTCTCCCTGCAGCATCACGCTCCTTCAGCCCGCTCCAGGGCTTTAGTCTGTGCTGCAGTCATTGCCCTCTTCCTCCACCAAAAACACTTCAGGGAGGGTATCTGTGTCCCCAGCTGATGACAGCCATGGCTCTGTGTGCCCACCTGTCCTCTCCTCAGTGCTCAGCTCAGCTCCAGGACAAAGGGAGGACCTGCTTGCTTCACTGTTGCTTCATTTCTTCATTTCCTCCTTGAGTTAATTGATGCTGCTGCAGCCCTGGGTTATCTGTGTCCCCAGCTGATGACAGCCATGACTCTGTGTGCCCAGCTGTCCTCTCCTCAGTGCTCAGCTCAGCTCCAGGACAGAGGGAGGACATGCTGAGCTTCACTGTTGCTTCATTTCTTCATTTCCTCGTTGAGTTCATTGATGCTGGTGCAGCCCAGTGTCCCCAGCTGATGACAGCCATGGCTCTGTGTCCCCACCTGTCCTCTCCTCAGTGCTCAGCTCAGCTCCAGGACAGAGGGAGGACCTGGTGAGCTTCACTGTTGCTTCATTTCTTCATTTCCTCCTTGAGTTCATTCTGAAGAGAGTGGTTAGGGGTGTAGGTGTAAGGTAAATTTGATGCTTGGTGGACCTTTCTTCTTTCTCTTTAGGCAACTGCTCCCTTAGAATTTTGACAAGGTTGCAGCTTGTCTGGCTAATGAATGTGTGAAACTGAGCTGGGAGCACCAAAATTCAGCAGTGACGTGCTCACCCCTGTGGGTCAGTGACTGTGACATGAAACACAGCCTTGTGTGTCACCTGCAGAGCAGTTGGTACCTCAGGTGGCTTTTGGACAGCTCCAGGAAAAACGTGCAGAGTTTGCACTGTGACTCTAAATAATTACCCAGATCTAAAGTAGGTAGAGGAACTCGAGCTGTTCTGATGGTGGCATGGGGCAGAGAAACCCTGGAAGTCCCAGCACTCTGGACCTGCCCAAGGCATGCTGATGTTCAGAGAGGAAAAGGCACGCTGAGCCTTTTCATCATGCAGTAATAAACAAACAGCATAAATGAATTGAAGTGAAAAAAACCCCCATAATTTTATTTACCCGGCAGAGGAACATTAACAGATCAGCATCCCATCTCTCATATTTATTTAGACATTTATTCCCTAAGTAGATTTGCTTTATGTCTGTGAGTTAGCTCTCTGGGTATCTGCTGATGGAGACTAAGAGGGGCTGTCTGCCACCTGAATGAAGTGCTCAGCCCCTTCAGCTCCCAGCCCTGCATTTCTGGGAGAAGGAATTGCATGTGCCAGTTGTTCCTTTTCCTGCTCTCCTTACATGTGAGCAGAGCAGGAGGACATGTCATCTGTGTCACTTTAATTTGTATTTTATTTTGGTTCCTGGCTGTGTTACAGTCTGGGTGTTGCTTTCTGTGAGTGAGTGCAGTATGAACTTGTGTTCTGCATGTTCTGCATGTGCTGCCCCCAGCTCTGTTCCTGCTGCTTGGAGCTTCCCTGGGCTCTGGTCACCGTGGAGTCCTGGCAGAGGAAAGGAGAAGACAATTTCCTGGCTGTGAATTGCTAAAAGCCAGGGGATTGGTCAAAGATAACTCTCATTTACCAAATGTGTTTAACACAAGTACTTGCAGAAGAACAGAAAGGGGAACCTGTTTCAGTTTTGCTTGGCAGAGCTGGCAGTTCCTGTTGTGGGCTGTGCTTATTTCTTAATAGCATCTCCCTATTCCATTTTCAAAATAAAATACACAATTAGTGTATCACGTAGCAATCTTCTGCAAGTACCTGTGTGAAACACATTTGGCAAGTGAGAGTTATCTTTGACTAATCCCCTGGCTGTTAGCAATTCACAGTCAGGAAATTGTCTTCTCAGGCCCAGGTTTTATTTAACCAATTCAGATTATTTATTTTTAAAGAGATGATCAAAGTTCTGTGCTGTTCCCTGCCATAACTCTCCCAAGTGATTATGAGACTCATTTTTAACCATGATCAACAGTCCTCAAAAATGATCTACCACTGCTCTGTGGGCTCTTTTTGCATCCACCTCAGCAGTGCTTGTGGGGCACCTCCAGCCACAGCTGCAGGGCAGCTGTCTGGGGGGATGCTTCATGGTGAATGGTGCATTTATTGCAGAGCTGGGATCTGGGAATGCAGAGCTGGGATCTGGGAATGCAGAGCTGGGATCTGGGAATGCCATGTCAATGCCCATGCCCATGTCCCTGTGGCTGATTTGCTGTGTAAAACCAAGGCCATCATTCTCATGGGGACACAGGTAGGGGGTGTCAATCTGCCCCTTGCTGTGCATCCCCCCAGGAAGGGGCAGCTCAGAGGGTCCCCTGCCAGAGCTCCTGGGGAAGGGGCTTGTTTTGTCCCCTCTCTGGGCTGGCAGTGGCCAAGAGCTTCCCCAGCCCCCTCCCAGCCTTTCTTTGCCTGTGTCTCCTTCAGTGAGCAGCAGCTCCATCCTTCAGCTGTGTCACGGGTGGAGAGGAGAGGTCAGGATTTGAAGTCCAGCTTGATTAAGGAGTCTCTTTAAATTGTCTCTCAGCGTTTTTTTTCACCCAGCTCCTATTGTAGAGCGGGCTCCCCATCCCCAGCTGCCTGGGGAGCCTGTCTGATTCATGTGCAAGGCAGCAGCAGCCACTCTGGATCAGGAGAGAGATCAAAGGAGCCTGCCTTAAATAATTCAGAGCAGCCCAGACCCCCACACATGCTCGAGATCAGCAATATCCTTTCCACTCTCTCCCATTTTCGTGTTGCAGGGAGGCTGCCCTTGGTTAGGCAGAGCAGAGCACTGGAGGGGGGGATGTGGGGTGGCTCCCCCACACCTGGGGGCTGCCAGCTGGGTGGGAGGTGGAAGTCTGTCCTTCTCACTGCTCCTCTGGACCCTCACAGGTCCCTCTGGCAGCTTTTGGGGTGCCCAGGCAGGTGTGGGAGGCACAGCATGGCTCCTGCTCGTGCCAGGGTGCCATCCCACAGCCCTCCTCTGGGATGGGCACAGGGCACTGTCACCCTGAGATGTGGGAAAAGTCTCTGCTTCAGCCTGCTCCTTCAAAGGATGAGTCAAAGCTCTTCAGTTTTAGATCTCAGAGTTGTTTATTGGATCTCAACTATAAAGTTTTAACTCCTGCCCTGCCAGGGTCTGTCCAGTGTTGCATTGTTCACAGGGGTGCCAGGATGAGGGCAGAGATGAGAATCTTGACTCCATGTTCAGAAGGCTGATTTATTATTTAATGGTATTTATTATATTAAAACTATACAAAGAACAGAAGGAAGGATTTCAGCAGAAGGCTGGCTAAGGATAGAAAAGGAATGAATAACAAAGGTTTGTGTCTGGACAGCTGGGCTGGGATTGGCCATTGATCAGAAACAACCCCAGAGACCAATCCCAGCCCCACCTGTGCATCCCACAGCAGCAGGTAAGAATTGTTTGCAGTTTGTTCCTGAGGCCTCTCAGCTCCTCAGCAGGGAAAAATCTTAAAGAAAGGATTTTTCATAAAACATGTGGGTGACAGTCCAGCAGGACAGCCAGAGGCACTCTGCCTGCCCCCAGGGCAGTGTTACCTCTTTACACTACAAACTACGTGTACAATATTTACAATTACTTTCCAATACCCATCACCCATGTTAGACAGTGAGCTTCTACTCTAAACCAATCTAAAAATGCTGAGAAATGCTGAGAAATTCTCAGGAAATTCTCAGGAAATTCTGAGAAATTCTCAGGAAATTCTCAGGAAATTCTGAGAAATTCTCAGGAAATTCTGAGGAAATTCTGAGGAAATGCTGAGAAATGCTGAGAAATTCTTAGAAATTCTTAGAAATGAATGGAACCAGGTACCACTGACCTCTCAGGAGAGATGTGCCCGGGGTGGTACACCATGATGGGAAGGTGGAATGGGAAAAAATTTAAAAAGTCCAGGGTTCAGTCCTGGTTCAAGGCAGTGCTTCCAGAGGGTGAGCACGGCCTCTCTCATCCACTGGTGCTCAATGTTTGGAGTTAACTCAAAGGCTGATAGAGTCTGCATGCTGTACTGAAGTGTTTCTTTCCCCCCTTTGGTGGTCATTAGTCCTTCCAGAGAGAAAGAATTGCTTTGAGGTTTATCTGAACACAACAAAGGTGAAAATGTCAAAAGGCAAGGCAGAAATACCACGCTGATTTTGACAAAACCTGCTCTGTTTTGTGCAGGGGAGAATGATGCTGATAGCTTAATGCTGCTTGCTGGAGGGTGGCCGTGCCAAAAATGAATTTTGTGAGAGAGTTTGTGCTCGTGCTTTAAGGAAAGAACCTTAATGAGCACCACGTGGAGCTGAAACCCTCCCAGTAAATGCTGGTAAAATGTTAAAATAGAGCTGGCTGCAAGGATTCACCAAGAAAATGCTGGTAAAATGTTAAAATTCTGCTTTTTCTCAAGCTTTGCGAGCCTGGTGTTTGACCAAAAGGTGTAGTGCTGATTTAACAGAAGAGGCAATCCACACACACGTGCACAAACACGTTGGAGCCAGCCAAGCCTGCAGCCAGGAGTTGTAAAAATCCTATTTATTGAAATGACTTTGAACAGAGTTCACCTCCTCCCTGAGATTTCAGTTTAAAACCAAATCATTTTGGTGGTGGTTCTGCACCTCAGCCCGTCTCATAAAAGGGTGCCTTTCTCCAAATGTGCCCTCAGGTTGTGAGGCCTCATCATGGTTTTCCTTTTGAAATTTCAGTTGTTGGTTAAAGCCCTTGCTGCACCCAAAGTGTTGGGTTGTTCCTTCTGGAGGGAAATCACTTATCCTTTTACACCTGAAAAGGGCTGAAATTTTGCTAAACTGGTACTTTTCCACTGTCTGCTGGCTGAACTATCCCTGCAACTCTGAGAAGCCTAAACCCAACAGCTCTTTGAGCCATTTTCAAATTTATTCCTTTTCCTGCCGTGAAATTTTAACGCTCGGTCGTGACGTGAGTTCGTAGCGGATGCGAACGTCCATCGGATCTCCTGCAGGCAGCATCCAGTGGGTGTTCATTTGCCAGGAGCATGAATCCCATCCTGTGTGGTTAGCAGGGACTCCTCAGAAGGAGAAGGAGAGCTCCCAGTGAAGGTTTCTCTTGTTTCCCTAAATAAACATCTGCAGCTCCATCCTCCAGAGGCCTCTCAGAGCCCCTCTGGGGCTCTCACAAACAAAAAGGACTCTTGTCTGATAGCACCCTGAAAAGGCAATGATTTTTTCTTCCCCCTCGCTCAGCTGTCAGGTAATCAGCCATCATCTGGTTCAATACAAGGCTTTGTTTTTGTTTGTTTGTTTTTTTTTAATTGAGCTGAACGCCTCCTCTGCTTTCCCGGTGCCTCTGATCTCTGCTGGAGAGAACAAACCTCAGCAGCCTGGCACATCACACGTTTTCTCATGTCTGCCATATGCTCTGCTTCAGTAACAGTTCTGGCTGATCACTGTGACAGCTAAACACCTTTTTTATTTAAGCCACAGCTTTCTAGAAATATGTCTTTGGGCTTAATCAACATAACCTTCAGCAGTTCTTTGAAACCCAGGATCTGAAAGCCACGAGCACGTCAGGAACACTTTGTGGCTCGTGGGAGCCTTCAGTGCTTCTGACAGATAAAAGTGGAGGAGGAGGCCATCAAAAAATGCACCAGATAGAGGCTGGAATGGGATCTTGCTGCTGGCTGACAGTTGTGCCCCTGCATTGGAAAGGAAAGGCCACTGGAAGGGAAATGTGGGACTAAAAGATGGGATATGCTCCACGAGGTATCTGGATGTGCTGAGCTTGGGCACCCATTGCAGGAAGAACCAGTCTGTCACTGACGTGTTCTATGAAAAATCCTTTCCTTAGGATTTTTCCCTCCTGAGGAGCTGAGAGGCCTCAGGAACAAACTGCAAACAATTCTTACCTGCTGCTGTGGGATGCACAGGTGGGGCTGGGATTGGTCTCTGTGGTTGTTTCTGATCAATGGCCAATCCCAGCCCAGCTGTCCAGACACAAACCTTTGTTATTCATTCCTTTTCTATCCTTAGCCAGCCTTCTGCTGAAATCCTTCCTTCTGTTCTCTTAGTATAGTTTTAATATATTATCTATCATAAAATAATAAATCAGCCTTCTGAACATGGAGTCAACCTTCTCATCTCTGCCCTCATCCTGGGACCCTTCTGGACAAAACCACACCAGTCCTCTCCCAAAAGGTCTTCTGGGCGTCAGAGCTGCTGGTTTATTATTAGGACAGTCCTGTGGTTGTTATTTTTAAGAAGGAGAGGATAAAATGAGACTAAATTACAGTAAAGTGTCAGCAAGTGCTGAAAATAGAGGAGCAGCAGCAGTGTGTGTCTGGTGTTTCTGCAGCCAGGCAAGCACACGCAGCAGGAACGGTGCCAGCGTGCAATTTCCATCAGCTCCAATTACTACCTTGGCCTGGTTTTAAATATTTAAAGTTTCATGTTTAATTTTGGATGATGTTGGATAACAAGAATCAAGAGATGGAGATTCACTGAGGAGTATTGGTGGTGGTCTCAATAATGAAAACCACGTGGGAATGAATGGCCCTGGTCTTGTGAGGCTTTTCCATTCCTCCCGTGCTCCCTGTCTGAATGTGATTTATTAAACAATCCTCTGCAGGGATTGTCCTTCTCCACTATCTTTTATTATTGGTGGGAGCCAATTTGAGGCTCGCTGTGTTGTGAGGGACCGGCTCCCTCGTGTGATTGATGAGCCAGATGGGAAGTGATTAGACTTTTACAAGCCCATGCTGCTTGGAACAATATTACCAGGAGGGGAAAAAAAAAAAAAACACCAAACCAGGCTGTTGTTCAAATTTCAGATTCATTTCTGAGGTTCTCCTTCCTCCTCGTCCTTGTCTCCTCATTTTTCTGCCTTGCTTTGCCCCATCAGGAGGTGTGTGGTGGGCAGCCACGCTTTTTCCTTTATTGCTGTGATTTTTTTTTTTTTTATCCTGTCTGATTGTGATTTGTTGCTGATACTCTTCCCCAGAGGTTTGCCTCCTTCCAAGAGAGGCAGTAAAGCAGGCAGGCTGTGGAACAGGAGGACAGAAGGACAGGAGGACAGGTAGGACGGACGTGCTGCTTCCCTAAGAGCCAGGAGGGGCAAGCCACAATCCTTTCTGTTGGGGCTGTCAGTGGGAAACCTTTTTGCCCCCACCAAAGAGCATTTTCTGGATCTCTCCATGGTTTGTGTGCAGTGCTGGCCCAGCAGACACTTCTCCCAGGGATCCAGTGGGGTACCATCACGTTTGCCCCTAAATCGATTCCTCGGGTTTTCATTCATTTCACCTTGTTATTTTTGTTTTTGTTTTCTTTTCAAAGTCTTCCTCGGGAGAGCTCTAAAACTTTCCCACTGGAGCAATGGCAAATTGCAGCCAGACAGCTGAAACACAGGCACAGGTATTGCAGGGACTGGGGAATCCCATTCCCCTGCTACAAATTAAATGGGTTATTCCATTTTAGCTTTAAAAATATGTTCTTTATGCACTCACCAGAGCAAGTGTGTTTTTCCTTCCCCTTCCAAGGCAGATCTATTTGCATTTTACTTTGGTCAACCAAAAATTGATGCATTTTACTTTGGTCAACCAAAAATTGATTTTTTTACTTTGGTCAACCAAAAATTGATTTTTTCCCCCCACCACCTCGTGCTGGTATGTTTATTCCATGAAAACTTTCTCCAAACTAATAAGGATGGATTTTTCCACGGCATTTTATCAAATCTGCCTTCTCTTTTCCGGGTTCAAATTTGATGGAAACAAACTAGTCATAAAAATGCAGGTCAGATTTTGTTGGGGTGAAAAAGAGTTCTTGCCTCCGTGAGAATTGTTCTAAATGAAAGCAAATGAAGATCACAGGAGCTGTGATAAAATTTGTAAATGTGTGTATCATTGAACTTCATTGAAATCGCTGTAAATGGTGCAGTTACATTGTTTAATTAGGTACAATTATCCCAGGAGCTGCTCAGTCCCTACTGGAGCCTTTTCTCTTGGTAGAGTATTTTTCCCATCACTGTCACAGAATTGAGCTGGGTCTGATCTCCCACCCTGACTGGCTTTATCCACAGCAGGATAATTTATAAATGTACAACTTGTTGTCTTTGCCATTTTTAGCAGGAGCCTGGAGCAGGCCTAGAAGAGATGGCAGAATTTACAGTCCACTAAGGCATTTTCATCAAGGGTAATCTCTGAAATCTTATTTGAGCCTGGAAAGCAGGAGCAAGAGAGTTCTGCTGAGTCCTGGACTTGCAGAACTCTCTTGTCTTGTGGCCCACGGGCTGGTGACCCCCCTGGCCAGTGGGGTTAGGGTTTGACTACCTAAATAAATGCACTGGGAATCCTCCTCCAAAGAATCCAGAGAAGTGTGGTGGTTTTTGCAGTCAGGGTCACCTTGTGATGCATTGTTCACAGGGGATGAGGGAAGAGATGAGAGAGTTGACTCCATGTTCAGAAGGCTGATTTATTATTTTATGGTATTTATTATATTAAAACTATACTGAAAGAACAGAAGGAAGGATTTCAGCAGAAGGCTGGCTAAGGATAGAAAAGGAATGAATAACAAAGGTTTGTGTCTGGACAGCTGGGCTGGGATTGGCCATTGATCAGAAACAACCACAGAGACCAATCCCAGCCCCACCTGTGCATCCCACAGCAGCAGGTAAGAATTGTTTGCAGTTTGTTCCTGAGGCCTCTCAGCTCCTCAGGAGGGAAAAATCCCAAGGAAAGGATTTTCCATCAAATGGGTGACAGAGGCAGACAGTGGGGAGTGCTTTGCAGGAAGGCACTGGGTGCCCTGGTGCTCAGACCCACCTGTGCCTGGAGAGCCTCTGGGCAGAACGACCTCCCTGCTGCTGCTGGCCAAAGAAATGAGTCTGAATTCAAACCCTCCGAGGAGAAACCAGGGGAATGCTGGCTGGAATGGCTCTGGGAGGCTCCAGCCACACCAGGAGATGGAGGAGGTGACACCGGGGGTCCCAGCTCCTAGGGAACATTTCATGGGTGTTGATTTATGACTTCTTGGTGCTTCTGTTGTGAAATGGGGCCCAAAACGACTCTGCCTGTCCAACAGCACAGAGCAGAGCCCATGACTGTGGACACAGATGACAAATGACACTTGACAGCATCCCATGGCTTCTTACCTATCACAACTTCATTGCCAGCTGTCATTCTGCAGAGCCACTCTCAGGCTCCTCCACTGAACTGTGGGGAAGGAAACAGTTATTTCAAGGAAATCCCATTTCCTGGTGGCCTTTCTGTTTGTGTAGTGTAAACACACCCAGGCTTAGGCAAATAATGACAAAATAATAATCACCTAATTAATCCTCTGATTGATTTGATAAACGCTCTCCAAACAGAGAGGAAAATGGAATCATAAATAATGCACTCTTCCTCTGATGGAAACAGTTTGGAATCAACTTTGAGCACGTGGCTCAGGGTTTGCTGAGACAGCTCCAGTCCATGCACAGGTATGTACCTGCCAGGAACTGCCATCCTGTACCTGCCAGGCTCTGCCAGCCTGTACCTGCCAGGCACTGCCATCCTGTACCTGCCAGGAACTGCCAGCCTGTACCTGCCAGGCACTGCCATCCTGTACCTGCCAGGCACTGCCATCCTGTACCTGCCAGGCACTGCCATCCTGTACCTGCCAGGCACTGCCAGCCTGTACCTGCCAGGCTCTGCCATCCTGTACCTGCCAGGCACTGCCATCCTGTACCTGCCAGGAACTGCCATCCTGTACCTGCCAGGCACTGCCATCCTGCACCTGCCAGGCACTGCCATCCTGTACCTGCCAGGCACTGCCATCCTGTACCTGCCAGGCTCTGCCAGCCTGTACCTGCCAGGCACTGCCATCCTGCACCTGCCAGGCACTGCCATCCTGTACCTGCCAGGCACTGCCATCCTGTACCTGCCAGGCTCTGCCATCCTGCACCTGCCAGGCACTGCCAGCCTGTACCTGCCAGGCTCTGCCATCCTGTACCTGCCAGGCACTGCCATCCTGCGCCTGCCAGGCTCTGCCATGCCGACCTGCCAGGCTCTGCCATCCTGTACCTGCCAGGCTCTGCCAGCCTGTACCTGCCAGGCTCTGCCATCCTGTACCTGCCAGGCTCTGCCAGCCTGTACCTGCCAGGAACTCTGCCATCCTGCACCTGCCAGGCACTGCCATCCTGCACCTGCCAGGCTCTGCCATCCTGTACCTGCCAGGCTCTGCCATCCTGCACCTGCCAGGCACTGCCAGCCTGTACCTGCCAGGCACTGCCAGCCTGCACCTGCCAGGCTCTGCCATCCTGTACCTGCCAGGAACTGCCAGCCTGTACCTGCCAGGCACTGCCATCCTGCACCTGCCAGGCACTGCCATCCTGTACCTGCCAGGAACTGCCATCCTGTACCTGCCAGGCACTGCCATCCTGTACCTGCCAGGCACTGCCAGCCTGTACCTGCCAGGCACTGCCATCCTGTACCTGCCAGGCACTGCCAGCCTGTACCTGCCAGGCACTGCCATCCTGTACCTGCCAGGCACTGCCATGCTGTACCTGCCAGGCACTGCCATCCTGTACCTGCCAGGCTCTGCCATCCTGTACCTGCCAGGCACTGCCATCCTGTACCTGCCAGGAACTGCCAGCCTGTACCTGCCAGGAACTGCCAGCAAGGTGGGGGCTGCACAGAGCAGCTGAGGCACAGAGATGTCCTGGCTCAGACACACCAGGCAGTCACTCCTTCCCCCCTCCCTGAGTATGGCACGTGCACCTTCACCTGCACCAAACCTGTCTTTGCAGGTGGGCACAGAAAAGCTTCAGGTGGTTTGGCCTTTCCTAAAACCCAAAGTCCCACCTGGCTCAAGCTCCAACACAACAGGGAGCTGCTGTGCCCAGGCAGGAGCTGGCAGCCCTGCTGGGGAGCTGGTAGCCCTGCTGGGGAGCTGGTAGCCCAGCTGGGGAGCTGGTAGCCCTCACAGGAGCTGGTAGCCCTGCTGGGGAGCTGGTGTGCCCAGGCAGGAGCTGGTAGCCCTGCTGGGGAGCTGGTAGCCCTGCACAGGAGCTGGTGTGCCCAGGCAGAGCTGGTGTGCCCAGGCAGGAGCTGGTAGCCCTGCACAGGAGCTGGTAGCCCTGCTGGGGAGCTGGTAGCCCTGCTGGGGTGCTGGTAGCCCTGCTGGGGAGCTGGTAGCCCTCACAGGAGCTGGTAGCCCTGCACAGGAGCTGGTGTGCCCAGGCAGGAGCTGGTAGCCCTGCACAGGAGCTGGTGTGCCCAGGCAGGAGCTGGTAGCCCTGCACAGGAGCTGCTAGCCCTGCTGGGGAGCTGGTAGCCCTGCTGGGGAGCTGGTAGCCCTGCACAGGAGCTGGTGTGCCCAGGCAGGAGCTGGCAGCCCTGCCAGGGAGCTGCTAGCACTGCCAGGGAGCTGCTAGCCCTGTACAGGAGCTGCTAGCCCTGCTGGGGAGTTGGTAGCCCTGCACAGGAGCTGGTAGCCCTGCCCAGCACCCAGCAGCCTCCCCAGCAGCCAAAGCTTTCTCCAGGCTCTGCAGCAGATCCATCCTTCTCTCCCTGGCACAGCAGCCGAGCTCGCAGGAGGGGTTCAGGTGAAGTTGGTGTTTGTTTCTGAGTGCCCTCCCTGCCTGCAGAGCCAGCACACACACTGAGCTCCCACAGCACATCTCTTTGAGGTGCACAGGCTGGGCAGTGTCAGCAGATAAATTATTTATCACATTATTGAGCAGGCTTGGCAGATCAATGTGAAGAAACCCCCAAATGCTCTGAAATGCTTTGCAAAGCAAAATCCTTGCACCTACCAGATCAGCCTGGACTCTTCAATGGCACCGACCTGGTTTTATGAAAAATCCTTTCCTTGGGATTTTTCCCTCCTGAGGAGCTGAGAGGCCTCAGGAACAAACTGCAAACAATTCTTACCTGCTGCTGTGGGATGCACAGGTGGGGCTGGGATTGGTCTCTGTGGTTGTTTCTGATCAATGGCCAATCCCAGCCCAGCTGTCCAGACACAAACCTTTGTTATTCATTCCTTTTCTATCCTTAGCCAGCCTTCTGCTGAAATCCTTTCTATTCTTTTAGTATAGTTTTAATATAATATAGATCATAAAATAATAAATCAGCCTTCTGAACATGGAGTCAACTCTCTCATCCCTTCCCTCATCCTGGCACCCCTGTGAGCACTGTCACATCCCAGAGCAAAGCAGGATAAGGGGATTGTTGGGAATAGGGTGCTGTGTGACCCCTGTGCCCCACCTCATCTCCTGCACGGGGCTCCTTTTGAAATAATTTTTTTTTTTTGGGTTTTGTTCTTACAGCTGCTTGGAGTGTTCATGAAAAAGCTTTGCAGTGCAATTTTCCTCCAGGTGACCCAGCCATTCTGAAAAGCACTAAGGGCCACTGAACAAAAGTGTGTAATGTATAATTAATGCAATAATTGTATAATTTCCTTCCCCTTTTCATCCAAGTTGCTGTACACAGTGCATGTATTAAATAGGACTGCAGTGCTGTTTCCCAAGACAACTGCTGAAGATGAGTTAGGAAGTTCTCAATAGGCCATTCCATTTAAACATTTTCTTTGCAAAATAAATACAGCCTGTCTTGTGAATAAGAATGAGATTTGCTGAAGTCATTAATTAGTATGACTTTTTAAAAGGAAGCTGTAAATGGAATAATTTACCACATACAGCATCTTCATTTTCTTAACTGTGCAATATTTTTCTTTTTTTACTCCTCACTCTCTGATGCTGTTAAAATGTTGCTGTTCAGGGCCTTTCATAAGTTCTGAACTTTGTCTTTGGTGGTTTTTTAGCCTGTGGGGTTTTTTTTCAGGCAGTCATCCTAGGTTTGGGACAGAGGGAATGTTATAATTGTGGATATTATTATTGGAATATTATAATTGTGGATATTATAATTGGCAAGGGACACTTTGCATGACCTCATGTTTTCTTTGTTTTCGTGGTGCAGTTCAGTCAGGAAGCTGTGGAGGAAGGAGATCCAAAAAAAATCCTTTTGGTTGGGTGGAAGGGGTTAAACTGAAGTTTAAAAAGAAAACTTTTGAGGGGTTGTTTCGTGAAGAAATTCAGAAAGATGAAATTAAGATCATTTCGTCTCAGAGCTTTTCCCTAAAGCTTGGAGCAATTTGTTTAAACATTGATTTTAAGATTTATTTTCCTCCTTATTTTTTTTTTTTTTTTCTTTTTCCAGTGGTGTGATTTTCATTCCTTGTCTGGTGTGCCTGTTAATTTTGCACGCTATCACCAGCCTAATTCTGCTCTGTTTCAAATGAATATCATATAAATTAATTGCCATATGATTACCATGTAATTACATTGTGACTCATGACAGTTTAGACAAAGTATCATAGCTGCATTTTAAGGAGTGATAAATGTTTGACTAATGTGTCAGAAAAATGTAAATATATTGTGATTATTGTGGCACTGTTAAACACATTAATTCTCCCCCTAGTTTCTGCCAGCTGTCAATCATGCTGTGGCAAAGAGCAGTCAATCCAACTTCCTAAATTTATCCCTGTTTAGGCAACATTTAGCATTTGGGGAGATGTTTTTGCACCAAAGGTCAGGGGAGGAGGGAGGGGGCCTGAGTGGCACTGCAGGTGTGGAAGGGATTCAGGAGCAGTTCCAGAGTGGAGCTGATCCCGGGTCTGACCCCAGGTCTGACCCCAGGTCTGATCCCAGGTCTGATCCCGGGTCTGATCCATGGTCTGACCCCGGGTCTGATCCCAGATCTGACCCCGGGTCTGATCCCAGGTCTGATCCCAGATCTGATCCCATGGTCTGATCCCAGATCTGATCCCAGGTCTGACTCCAGGTCTGATCCCGGATCTGATCCCAGGTCTGATCCCAGGTCTGATCCCAGGTCTGACCCGGGTCTGATCCCGGGTCTGATCCCAGGTCTGATCCCAGGTCTGATCCCAGGTCTGATCCCAGGTCTGACTCCCAGGTCTGACTCCAGGTCTGACCCCGGGTCTGACCCCGGGTCTGATCCCGGGTCTGATCCCGGGTCTGACCCCAGATCTGACCCGAGGTCTGATCCATGGTCTGATCCCGGGTCTGATCCATGGTCTGATCCCGGGTCTGATCCCGGGTCTGATCCCGGATCTGATCCCGGGTCTGATCCCAGGTCTGATCCCAGGTCTGATCTGATCCCAGGTCTGATCCCAGGTCTGATCCCGGGTCTGATCCCAGATCTGATCCCAGGTCTGATCCCAGCCCCACACCCTGCCCTGATGCTGTGCCATGGGGATTTGGGTTTGTCTGGGTTAGCAGTGGGGTTGTTTTGGGGTTGTTTTTGGGGTTGTTTTGGGGTTGTTTTTGGGGTTGTTTTGGGGTCGTTTTGGGGTTGTTTTGGGGTTGTTTTGCCAGCTAAATGAAGCTGCCATCAGTTGAAGAGATGAATTGAGCTGAGCCAGCAGGACAAGGTCCTCTGCTCGTTCCAGGTCCTGCAAGAAGCAGCTGACAGCAAATACTCAGGCATTAAATCATGGATTTAAAACAAAGCAAGCTGTGTAGATGGTGAGGAGAGGTGAGGGAGGCATTCCTAGTGGACTGACAAGCTGGGAAATATCAGCCCTGTGGTTTAGGATCCCCTTCCTGATGCTGAGTGACTCCTGAATCACTCATCCACCTCAGCTGGGCTCTGCAGGGCAGGGACCCAGCCCTGGGGCTGCAGGGAGCTGGAGCCCAGCATTAAGGCTAAACCCAGCTCTGTCTCAGACTCAATCAATAAAACCATAAAATGGTCCTGGTAGTGGACAAATTCAAACTTGTAGGGGAAGTAAAAAAGTGACTTTAGTATCTAAAGGTGCTCTTTTACCCTTCTTTTTCCCCTCTCTCTTAATCAAGAAGAAACATTCACTGAGAATCTGAGTTAATGCTCCTTGAAGCCAATTTTCCACTGAATTTCACAAAGCTGTGGATTTTGCTCCTGGTGAACTTGGTGGTGGTGTCAAGGATGATCTCTGCAAACACACAGGTTGCAGGATTAAATAAACCTCTGGATTTACTTAACCCCTTGACACAGCACTCAGGAAAAACTTGGGGACAGGCTGTCAGCACTGCCAGGGGCTCTGCTCCCTCTGAAACCACACTGAGGGTTTGTGGGATGCCAAAAAAAAAAAGAAAAAAAATAATAAAATAAGAAAAAATAAACCAGGAAACCTTGCACAGCACCAGGCAGGCTCAGCTCATCCCTCCTGGCAGCAGACAGAGCCTTCAGCACCCAAAGGTACTGGCTGGAATTCCAGGAATCCTCCAGTGTGGGCAGAATTTGTCTGCAGGGGTTGTGACACAAATCGGAAAAATTTTTGTCTGCACAATTTTGCAGACAAAATCAGGATATGCATTTTTTTGGTAGTTCTGGAAAGCATTTAGAGTGTGTGGAGTCAACGTGGCTAGTTTTGGGATTGGGGTTGTGAGACACCCAATACAATTAGGAAGAAACAAATTAGGAAAAACTATTAGGAAAAAATTCTTGTGATTCATGCTCACTCAAATCAAGAAGAAACTGGATCATGGTTCTCCCCATCTGCCAGTGGGGCTGGGAGCCCCAGAACCTCAGGAATTGTTGGTGAACCCAAAGAGGGCTGCAAGTGATGAGTGGGGCTTTAGAACCATTTGGCTTGTTTCATCAAATCATTCTGAATTTTGGGATATCAAGAGGAGAATTCTTGCTGCTCTGGGTGGTGCAAAAACCACAAAGGACCCTCTGGTTCCCCTCCTTGGAGCCCAGAGCCCCTGGATGGTGCCTGCTGTATCCTCCTCCCGTGGTGGAGCCAGGCTCTGCAGCTCCCTGCCTGCTCTGGACTGGATTTACTCAATCCCACCTGTGATAATTTTATTTCAGGCACCACTGTTTTGTAGGAGGCTGGTGGCTTTTTGTTCTGCTCTTTCTTTGCAAAGACAAGGTTTAAACTCAGCTTTTACAGTAATGCAGGAGCAGCAGCAAAGTGCAGCAAGGCAGGACGTGCCCTTCCTGTAAATCACACTGCTAAGTGTGCAAACCCTAATTTTCATCAGGAACTAGAGAAAAATCTATCCTGTTTTAACAAAAAAGGGTTTGTTTGAGGAGAGGTTTAGGCTACCAAGCCCTTCCTGAGCATGAGTAAACTCTTGTTCCATCATTTCTTTGCAGGCTTGGTTTCCATCTCACTTGTGTTAAAGCTTTTCAGCTTTTGCATCTGCTCTGTCATTTTGCTTTCATTTTTCCCCAAGTGTTCTGTGTGCATCTAAAGCCACGTGAGGATGATCTGTTTGCTCCTCTTTGATTCTTTCCAAGGCAATAAGACATCTGGCTGCTCCTAGTGTGAGTTATCAAGGCTCATTCTTTTAAACCCCCCCCCCCATCACTTTATTTGTGAAGTGCTCGCCCGCTGAGACACCAGGGGCCATGTGCAAACAGTTGGGAACAACATTGGGAAATGAATGGCATGGGTGAAAGCCATGGGAGGCTTTTTAAAGCAGAAAATCTGTGAGTGCTGAAGAAGGCAGAGTGGGGGAGAGAGGTCACACCAGGCCAGCACTGCTGCACAAACCCAAAGCTGACTCTTCTTCCAAAAATCAACTGGAGAGTTCAGCTCTTCCTCCCTGGGTGGTGACCCCACAGGCACTGGGATCTTAAATCTTGCCTTAAAATCTTAAATCTGCCCTTAAATCTCCTCCTGGGTTTGGCCAATGCTGTAAGAAAAGCCACATTTGGGGGAGCAGCACCCCAGTGGTGCTGGGGTGGTGATCACTGCAGGAGGAGACTGCAAAGCTTTCAGAAGCTGAGCTGCCATCCCTGCAAGTGTCCCAGGCCAGGCTGGAGCACCCTGGGCTTGTGAAAGGTGTCCCAGCCCAGGGCAGGGGGTGGGATGAGATGAGCTTTAAGGTTCCTCTCAACCCAAACCCTTCTAAAATTCCTGTGGCGGTGTGTGATGGTGTTCCCAGGGGTCCCAGGATGAGGGAGGAGATGAGAATCTGGACTCCATGTTCAGAAGGCTGATTTATTATATTTATTATTTTATATTAAAACTATGCTAAGAGAACAGAAGGAAGGATTTCAGCAGAAGGCTGGCTAAGGATAGAAAAGGAATGAATAACAAAGGTTTGTGTCTGGACAGCTGGGCTGGGATTGGCCATTGATCAGAAACAACCCCAGAGACCAATCCCAGCCCCACCTGTGCATCCCACAGCAGCAGGTAAGAATTGTTTGCAGTTTGTTCCTGAGGCCTCTCAGCTCCTCAGGAGGGAAAAATCCCAAGGAAAGGATTTTTCATAGAGGCAGCTAGAGGGGAGTGCTTTGCAGGAAGGCACTGGGTGCCCTGGTGTTCAGACCCACCTGTGCCTGGAGAGGCTCTGGCAGCTCTGCTGGAAGTGGAATTGGGGTGCTGAAGCCTGCCTGAGGCACGTCTGTGGCTCCTGTGAAACATCAGGATCCAGGCTGAGCAAAGGAGCTGGCTGGCTCCATCTGCCAAATGGCTTTTTTTGCCAAAAAAAGGCCCAAAACAACAAGATGTTCAACTTTCCGTGCTCCCTCCAGCAGATAGGGATAGCCAGGAAGACAAAGCACTGCTGGGATGTTCCTCTTTGCCCTGGTTCAGCTTCCAGGTGCCCAGATGGCAGCAGGAGCTGAATCTTTGGGGCTGGCATAGATGGAGGGACCTGGGTGTGCAGGGATGGGGGATAAGAGATCAGAGGATGGGAAATCATCAGCCCCACCTGCTTCTTCTCAGCAGTTTGTGGCCTTCCAGCACTGTCCTGTGCTTTCTGCAAAGAACCTGGCGGGAAACAGACAGGAGCTTTCCTGGGGAAGAGGAGGGTGATAAAACAAGTAGCACATCGTTGATCTGTGGCATTTTAAAATAACCTAAAAGTGCAGGAGAGCTGCCAGCAGATGAAAAGAAACATGCAGATCTGCTCTCAGCTTTGAGAGGCTGCAGGAGCTGAGCAGTCTGTCCCTCTGTCTGGGATTAGCTCCGTTCATCCTGAGCACTGTGGGAAGCAGCACCAGCATCAGAGAGGATGAACTCTGCTTTTCCTGGTGCTTTTCCATCTGACAAAGCCTGCAGAGCCTCACACTCCCCCCAGGAGTGTTGGGACTCGTGAGCTCCAGCCCTTCCTGGGAGCAGATTGCTGACATGGAAATCTGTCCTGTGAGCAGAGCTGGGGGGCAGGACTGAGCCAGGATTTAGGGGACAGATGCCAAACACCAACAAGGACATCATTTATTAATGCTGAGCTGGGTGCAGGTGTTGCAGAGACAGGGAGCCTTCAGCAAAGAGTCAAAGCAAATTCCTCTCTGCCAGCCTTCCATCCTCTGGCTGTTTGTTCAGGTGCCATCCACACATTTTTAGCAATCCTCACTGGGACGAATTTAGGGCTTTCAAGGTTTTCTTGGGCAGAGATGAAGGCAGGCACAGCCCATGAGAACTTCAAGGGCAGGTGCCAGTGGGAAATGAGAGATTCTGACCAACAGCTTGAGCCTGAAGGTGAGAAATGTGGCTTTGCTGTTCTAGGTGGCAGTGAGAAGACTCAGTGGGTAGAAACTGAGGGATTTATTCAACATAGCAAATGACAGGTTTGATTTTAAGCACTTGTCTTTATCTTCAAATGGAAATGAAGGGTTTGTGGAGCTAAGAGAGACGGAAAGAAACAAACAAACCAACAAAAACCCCAGGGTGAGGGAGGTGGGTGTGAATTGGGATGGAGTTCTGGTCAGAGGGCACCAGCTGGGCTGTTGGTACTGAGGGGCTCTGCTGATATTTCTGTGTTACCAAATCAAAACAAAACTCTTTGAGTGCAAAGTGGTGATGGAAGAGGAACAGCCATGGCAGGAAGGGGTGGCTGGAAGGAAGCAACAGCCCCAGAGTGGGAACCACCTGAACTGATGTGTCTGGGGTTCCCAGCTCAGGGCTGGAGACATCTCACAGCGACACTGGGAGGATTTCAGCCAGGAGAGAGAAGGGCAGGCTGAACAATAAACAGGAGTTGCTTGAGCTGGCTGAAAACCAAATGGGCAATTTTCAGCCACAGAAATCAGCTGAGAGGACAGAGCAAATGAGTCCTAAAAGATTGACTAATAATCAAGATAAATGCTGAAGTCCCCACGTTATTGTGTGCTGTTGGGTTTCCTAAATGCCCTGAGAGTGTCCTGGTGCTGCTGTCTGGACTGAGTCAGGCTTCTCAAAAACTCACAGTGAGCATAATATCTGTTCTTTCCTTTAAGGGGTTAAAGAAAAAAAAAAAAAAAGGGCAAAAATGCTCATGATTTTTTCACGGAGGTAGAAAATAAATAAATACGAGGATAAAACTGATTTTGTGGGGTTTAGGCATTTCCTCCCCATTAGCAAGATTTGTGCTGTGGCTAGGAAGGGTTTGGAAGGAGTAATTAATAATGCATTTTTTTTAACACAAAAATTCCTCTAATACTTTTCTATTCTTGTTAGCTCTTGGAAAACAAACTCAGTTTGAACTTGAGGGAAGAGAAGTTTGAAGTATTTTAAGCAAATTAACTTCTCCCAGGACCTTAACTACCACGCTCTCTCAGAATTTTAAATCAAATCTGTTTGAATAAAGCACATGAGGTCCTTTTTTTTAAAAAAAAATGGAGCAAATAAAACCCCAACCTCTGAAGCAGACCAGGGAAAAAGAAGACAATAGTGCTTGGAAAGCAACCTCTTGGCAAAGAGGAACAAGAGCAGTGGAATAATTTAATTGCTCATCAGCTAATTATACGGTATTATAATGTTAATGTGTCTTCATCATGACAATGTAATAGGTATAGATTGAAGCATATGAAAAAAGAAAGTGTTGATGCAGTAATTATAACTAAGAGCAGAGCTGTTAGAGTAATTACAGCGCTTCATCAGGTAATTAAGGGATTGTTCAACTTGAGATGGAGAACAAAGAGTGAAGAAGTTAAATATTGAAGGACATGCCTTCCCTGCTGCCCAGCTCCCCGCACTTGCAGCGGGAGGTGATCCTCACTAGTGATACTGTTATTTTCTTATTTCCTCGGACATCTTCTGGTGGGTGGGGGAGCTGGCAGGGTGCCTGCAGCCAAACAGGCCAGCAGCATGGAAAGGGTTAATTTAAGGTGTTTGAGCTTGTCTTGGTTTGAACAGCCAGGTGTCTGCTAAGGAGGGCAGGAGCCTCCCCTGAAATGGAAAATGTAAACCCCTCCCTCCGAATTATTGTAATTTTTGAAATTAAGGGGCTGTCAGGCAAAGATGTGGGAGTGGGAATTCTGTACTAGGAAAAATAAAAATACAAATACAATAGTACAAACAAAAATAAAATTACACTGCCAGAGTGAGAGCAGGAGCTGCCCCCTGTGTGTCAGGGTGGTGGCACAGTCCCATCCCAGGGGGGCTCAGGGTGGTGGCACAGTCCCATCCCAGGGGGGCTCAGGGTGGTGGCACAGTCCCATCCCAGGGGGGCTCAGGGTGGTGGCACAGTCCCATCCCAGGGGGGCTCAGGGTGGTGGCACAGTCCCATCCCAGGAGGGCTCAGGGTGGTGGCACAGGGTTGGCATTTATCCCAGTTGCAAGAGTGACCCCAGGCACGGGGGGCTGTGCTGAAGGAGAGATCTCAGCCTTCAGCACGTGTGCTAAAGGTGAGAAGACACAGGAAATATTCAAATGCTGAGACATCTGCCCCTAATTTATGTAATCACTTGGAAGTGTAGGCCTGAGGCCAAGGAGAGATGAATTGCTCAGGCAGTACCCAAGGAGTTACAGCTGATGTGTGACTCCTGGTAATTGTGGGGTCTTTTACAAGATCCATGTCTTGCACAAATACAATTACTGTATTTTACAGCAGCCAGTGCAAATCACACATTTCCATATTGCATACCAACGGTGGTAGCTGATTAGCACTAAATTCAATTTGTGTTAATAAGCCTAAGGCAAAATTAGCTGGAGACAGTGTCATTTAGCAGTGTTTAGACACGAGAAAAACAACTTGTTTCATTTTGCTTTGCCTAGGTGTTCTGTAGCACAGCAAACAAGGGGGTCCAGGGTGTCAGCCTGGAAGATTTTTCACTCTGGGAAAGATGGTTTGTGTTCCCAGGGAGGCTGGAGGTGTGGAATGCTGACATTCCAGAGGGTGTGACAGGCACAAACCCAGACCTCTGAGCTCACAGGGAAGAGTTCAGGCAAAATCATGTGAGAGCACCAATGGGGTTTTGAAATACTCATCATTAGGGGTCCAAGAAGCCCATGATACAAATCAATCATACATTTCTAGTTGCCTTTGGTGGTCTGTTGGACTTGGGTCCTTAAAGCTTTACATGATTTAGGAAATATTATCAAAGTGTAGCCCATGACAAAAAGTTGCTGCAAGGGACACTAAATCTTGTGGGAATCATGGAATTGCATTTCCTTGTGGTGGGGAGGCTGTGAATACTGGGGAACTGAGTGTTTAACTGTTATTAAAATGTTAAAAATGTCTGAAGTGTGTGTGTCCCAATACAATGTGGTGTGTTGGGCTTAAAGCTTAGCATGGTTTAGGAAATATTATCAAAGTGTAGCCCATGACAAAAAGTTGCTGTAAGGGACACTAAATCTTGTGGGAATCATGGAATTGCATTTCCTTGTGGTGGGGATGCTGTGAATACTGGGAAACTGAGTGTTTAACTGTATTAAAATGTTAAAAATGTCTGAAGTGTGTGTGTCACAATGCAATGTGGTGTGTTGGGCTTAAAGCTTAGCATGATTTAGGAAATATGATCAAAGTGTAGCCCACAACACAAAGCTGCTGCAAGGGACACTTTCCTGCTCCTGAGCCCTGCGAAATGCTGCCTTTAATTGCAGCTGAGGAATCCCATTGATGCAGGACATGATAGTTTTGTTTTGCCCAGTCAGCTGTTCCCAGCAGGATTAGCCATGGCTGTGTCCACTAATACTGTGTGAAACGGCTTGGAAAAGGGTAATAATAATCCCTTTAATGGCAATTTTCATATGCAAATCCATTAGGAGTGCACAAATCCCTTGGCTGTTTGTGAACCCTCAGGGCACTAAAGAACTCCTGTAAGGTTATTTTTTATTTTCCCTTCGAGCTGCCTTTCCTGGTGTTTCCCAATTCACTGCCTGATATCCTCCCTAATTCTACTGGGGGGAAAAAAAGTATTTCACTGGAGCTGAGCCTTTGCTTGGCTTTCAGGAACTTGAAGAAGGAACTTTATGTTGTGCCCCTCTATTTGTGTATGCACTTAATTAAAGATAACACACTGTTACCCCCAGATAAACTGTGGAGTGGCCCCAAATCATTTTTTCCCATGTAATGAGCACGCTGCTCTGCTTGTTTTATTAGAGATCTGCTGATTTACACTTGCTAAGGATCCAGCCTGGACCTCCTTCCAGTCAGATGGGTGTGAAACTGCCTGCAGGACCTTGATTGCCAGTAAAAAGCCAATGTTAGCAATTTTCATCAGGCAGCATGGAAATTAATTAGCCCAATTTTATGGAAATCAGCTCATTATAAATAATTTTAGTTGGCCCATTCACAAAGCACTTTACACATTAGGGGAAAGAAAAAAAAAAAAAAAAGGGAAAAAGGAAAAAGCAAAGCTTTGTGAATTGGATACCAAAAAAACCCTTTCTAAAAACAAATGCTCTTCAGCAGCTGTGCCACTGGCAGGGGAGGGGTGGCACCCGCAGATTGAGCCTCTAGACTCTGCTTTTTTCCCACTCAGAGCCTGCAAGAGCAGCAGGGAGGGATTTTTTGGGAGCTGCAGATGTCCCTGCAGAGCTTGGGGTTGCTCGTTCTGCTCCTGCAACCTTTGGGTTTGGCCGAGGGAGGAGGAGGAGGAGGAGGAAGAGTGGAGATGGACATGTCCCAGCGGTGCTGCTCCTGAGAAATACAACAGTTCAGCCCCAAATGCACAATGACAGGGCTGAGAGTGGGTCCAGGGGCTGGAGGAGCTCTGCCATCTCCTGCCTTTGGCCTTTTAGACTGTGAGGAGTCAGCAGGAAGGGCAGCTGGGCTCTGAGGGGTCTCGTGGTCAGCTTGGCCCTGGGACACCTCCAGGCAGCCCAGACCAGACAGCCCTGGGGCTGCTGTGCTTTGAGCCCCGTGTTTTTAAGGGTTTCTTGGTTCTGAGGAGTGGCCAGCACAACCTCTGTCTCCTCTTTCAGTTTTTACCCACTTTGGTGCTTTTGCCAAGGAGGGTTTTGGGTAAAACCTGTGCCCAGACTGTCATGGAATACACAGGTCATGCAAGGGGACAAACACCCACACCCCAAGTGTCACTTTTCTTGAGGAGTTTTCAAGATTTGCTGTCTTCAGGGTGTCTGAAAGTTAGCCTGGGACTCAGACTAATCATGGAATACACAGGGGGACAAGCACCTGCAGCCCAAGTGAAGCATTGTGACTTTTCTTGAGGAATTTTCAAGATTTGCTGTCTTCAGGGTGTCTAAAAGTTTGCTTGGGACTCAGACCATCATGGAATACACAGGGGGACAAATACCTTCACCCCAAGTGAAGCATTGCCACATTTCTTGAGGAGTTTTCAAGATTCACTATCTTCAGGTGTCTGAAAGTTAGCCTGGGACTCAGACTAATCATGGAATACACAGGGGGACAAGCACCTGCACCCCAAGTGAAGCATTGTGACTTTTCTTGGGGTGTTTTCAAGATTTTCTGTCTTCAGGGTGTCTGAAAGTTTGCCTTGGGACTGAGACCATCATGGAATACACAGGGGGACAAATACCTTCACCCCAAGTCAAGCATTGCCACTTTTCTTGGGGTGTTTTCAAGATTCATTATCTTCAGGGTGTCTAAAAGTTTTCCTGGGACTCAGACCATCCTGGAATACACAGGGGCACAAACACCTTCACCCCAAGCTCAACATTGTCACTTTTCTTGAGGAGTTTTCAAGATTTGGTGTCTAAAAGCGTAGGGGGATACAGTGTGGGTAAATGAAGGTGGTGTAGAAGGCAATCTTATCCCCCAATGAGCTGCAGCTGGGCCAATTACTGAAGATTAGAAGCAGGTGTGATCTTTAACCGGCCACACCTGTAGCCAATAAGAACAAGTGGTATAAAAGAGTGGATTGGTGGGATGTGGGGTCAGATGGCTGCTGCAAGGATCAGGAACAGTCAGAGCATGGAGGAGCTGCCTGTGAGAAACATTGAGGAGGTATGGAGCTCTGGGGATATGAAATCTTTGCCCTATAATGATGTTAGAACTCATGCTAACTAAGGTAACATCTAAAAGTTTGCCTGGGGCTCATAATTTTCCTGTTGAGTTACAGAGCAGCCAGCATGGACTGGTTGTCCTGTTGAAAGCCAATTTTTCTTTCTGGAAGTGCTGTCTCTCAGCCCCAATTTCTTCTCTCAGAACTGTGTGTTTGTGAGCTGCTGTTTTCTCTCCCTGTGGGGATGGACAGGGACATCCCCACTGGGGTACAGGGGTGGGTGCCTGGCTTAAAATGTCAAAGAGCATTCTAGAAACACCTGGAAGGAAGCTGGGGGAATAAAACCTCTTTGTTTAGGGAGTGGTGTGTCCTGTGTTCCCAGTGAGCCAGCTGTGCTCAGGAGTTTTATTTAAGATTTGCTGTCTTCAGGGTGTCTAAAAGTTTGCCTGGGGCTCATAATTTTCCTGTTGAGTTACAGAGCAGCCAGCATGGACTGGTTGTCCTGTTGAAAGCCAATTTTTCTTTCTGGAAGTGCCCTCTCTCAGCCCCAATTTCATTCTTCTCTCAGAACTGTGTGTTTGTGAGCTGCTGTTTTCTCTCCCTGTGGGGATGGACAGGGACATCCCCACTGGGGTACAGGGGTGGGTGCCTGGCTTAAAATGTCAAAGAGCATTCTAGAAACACCTGGAAGGAAGCTGGGGGAGAAAAAACCTCTTTATTTGTGTTCTGTGCTCAGGTTCTGCCCTTGCTCAGCCCCATCCTTTCCTGTAAATTCCACTTACAAGAATGGGTCAGAGCATCCTGTCTGGGGAGACAGATTCCCATTTGCTTTTTGTATCCCTCTGGGCTTTTTCCTGGGAGTAATTAGCACCCAACTGGAGCAGCAATGGGATTTTCTTTGCTTGCAGCTCCTTCCTTGGGTGTCTGGCATTGCAGGTGGGTGAGAGAGGAGCAGAGCACCCCAAAAAGTTCCTTTCTCTACCAAGAGAAGCTCTTTGTGCAGCCTCACGAGCATGTGAGGGTGTTCCCAAGTGTTTAGCAGACACAAAATCACAAGAATGAGTCCCTCCTATAACTTACACCAGAATCAGTCCCTTCTGTAATTCTCAATTTTCTCAGCCCCTCTACATAAGGAATTATGGCACAAAGGATGTGGTTCATTTTCAAGTGTGAGCTTTAAATAAATTGAAGCTGAAGGAATGTTTTGGAGGTGAGAAAAGTCTTTCTGGCAAGTGGCAACCTCAGAATTATTACTCCTTCACGATTTGCTTAAGCAGCCACTATAAACAGCTTCTAATCAGGCTCCCTTGGTGTTTAGAGATATCTGTGGATTGATTTTAATTAGATTGGCACCTCTTTGTTAATTCTATAATGTTTGTTTGCTTATAAGTTAAGAGTATTTGGATGCTGTGAAGCTGTTTAGCTTCTTCAGTTAAATTGGAATGAGTGGGCTCTCAGACATGCTGTTTTCTCTGCTAGTGGGGTTTTACAAGAAATAAGGAAATAAGTGTGGGTTTTTTGGTTTTTTTTGACACCCCCTCAGCTGCAATTTGAAGCACCTTGGGCAATCCACTGTATTTAATAACATTACTACACTGGTAATGGCACAGACACAGGAAAAATGTGAGTGGCTGGGTGTCTTACAAGGTAATTTCTTGGTGGTTATTCCAGAGCAACAGGTTTGTGGTGCTGATAAAAAAACCCAAGGATGGAAAACATATTTTCAAGGTGTTTCAGAGCCATTAATTCCCAGCACTGAGTTTTACCTGGAGCACCCAGCTCAGCCCTCCCAGAGCCCCTGCCTGCTGCTGCATTTCCTCTCCTGGGCTGGAGACCTGGGCCAGCATTTTCCCAGGCTGAGGAAGAGTTTAGATCTCTGTCAGCTGTCAAGATGCAGAGCCCACATGAATTGAGGCTGGAAGTTGGGTTTTGCATTCCTTTCTTTGGTGTGAAATTGCTCCACTGGAAGAATAGCTGATTATCTGTAATCTACACCTTTTCCATTATGTTTTTTGTTGATTTACCTTGATTTCAGTTTGTTTTTCATAGTTATTATGGACTTTAGCCTACTTCCCACAGATTGTCAGAGTTCTTCCTATGCTGAACCCATTTCTGTCTGATTATGCAAGGGTGCCCCTGATGTGATCCTGATGAAAAGTACCTAGGGGGCTTGTAAATTGAAAAATGAACTTTGAAACACACCCTCCCTCCTGCCCAAAATGGAGAGTGTTCTCCATAAAAAACATTCAGCAATGAAATGCCATTTGTGCTGTGCTGCCTTTGTAAATCTGGGCTCAGAAAATGTGACAGAGCGTGTTTTATCACTGATGGTATCAGGTCTGCATAATTGTTTCTGCAGCATCCTGCTGCTGCCAGGCTGAATTTGCTCAAGTTCACCAAAAGAAAATAACTTAGGAGTAAAAGCTGGGCCACAGAGAAAGTGGCTGTGGAGTTATCCATGCTTCACTTCCAGCACTTCTGTGAAGTTATTTCCAATCCTTGGGTTTCAGTCCTTCATCTGGCATTTCTGCCTTTCATCCTGGATCATCTCATCTCTTCTTGATCTCAAATCTGATGACAAAAACAGCCCAAACTTTCTCCTGCTCCAACAAGTATTTAATTCAAAGGCTATCTGGAGATCAAGAGGAGAAATTTCACTTTTTGCTGAACTAGTTGGTCCAAGCAGCCAAACACAGCTCGGTGTTTTCTTTTTAAAAGATTGATTATAGCAAGCAAGAGGATTCTTCTTGGCTGTGATAATTTTGATTCTTAAATTTGAAAAAAAAGCACAAAATTATGTCTTGGGTCTCAAAATGTTTGTACAGTATTTGCTCCCATAAACTGCAGCTTTGTGATGATTTTCCAAGCTTGGAGAAATCCCCATAGCAGTTCTTTTTCTCTGAGGAGGTGGTGAGCCTTGACAGCAGCAATGTCCATGGCTCCTGACTTGGAGGCTGAAGTGGAAGGGGAAAATGGGGGAAAAAAAAATTCAGTGGGGGGGGGGGAAAAGAATTAAATTCAGTGGGGGGGAAAAAGAATTAATTCAGTGGGGGGAGAAAAAGAAATTCAGTTCAGTGGGGGAGAAAAAAAAATTCAGTTCAGTGGGGGGAGAAAAAAAAAAATTCAGTTCAGTGGGGGGAGAAAAAAGAAATTCAGTTCAGTGGGGGGAGAAAAAAGAAATTCAGTTCAGTGGGGGGAGAAAAAAGAAATTCAGTTCAGTGGGGGGAGAAAAAAGAAATTCAGTTCAGTGGGGGGAGAAAAAAGAAATTCAGTTCAGTGGGGGAAAAGAATTCAGTGAAAAGAGGGGTCTGGTCTCCCTGCAGCTGTATCCAGTGATAAATGCTGGTGTGGGACATCCCTACTCCCTCCTACACAAGGAGATTACCTTAAAGACAGTTGTAATAGTCTGACTTAAACCTCTAAATGCAATTAAATCCTGAGTTAAGCCTGAAAAATGTGATCTGACATCCTGTCTTTGACTCACTGGGTTTTTGTGTTTCTGGTGTTACTGTAATGGATCACACACTCCAAAGAGTGTGCTGAGAGGGTTGGGTAAAGCAGGGCCAGCACATCAGGCTGCATTTTCAGAGTCAACCATCAATTTCCTTTTTATAATGTGTGCTAACTTCTGGCAGCTGAATATGTATTTAATGAGATTTTGAGAACGTGGACTTTTGATCTATTAGAACAACACGCCTTGTGAGAAGGTGCCTGTGCTGCTGCATAGCTGAATGCTTTAGGAAAATTGACTCACTTGAAAGCTAAAGAAGGCTGAAAACCAGCTTGTTAGGAGAGGAGATGCTGTCCACTCTGTCCCAAAACATTGCCTCAGCTGAGGGGGAGCCACAGCCTTTTTTAAAGGTTCTGAAATGTTTAATTAACCTCACTCTTCCCATTATTTTTCACTTTATTATGCCATGTAACCCAGGAGCCCTTCCATCCAGATGTCCCTCAGATGCTGCCTCCCACCTCTTTGGTGGGAGAGCTCTTGATGAAAGCCCAGAAAGCTTCAATTTGACCTTAATTTCAACTCCCTTGAGCACTCACCAGTGCCAGATCAATTCTCTCAGCACAGCCAGTGTGAAGGTGTTTTCCCCAGCTGATAATGCTTTTCAGCTTCATACCTGAGCTCTCTGCTTGCTGTTCACAGGAGTTTGCTGCATTTCATGGTTGGGGAGTTTGCCCAGGGGAGGGATTTGCCCTTTGGGTCAGTGTTGCCCCCAGCCTCTATTGCACTGCAGGTAATAGGTAGCATCCAAGAGAAATACAGCACACAGCAAGAGGATGAAGTGGAGGGTTGTTTGCTTCATCTGCCCCTGTCAAAAACACCAGATACGATAAAAAGTACCAGGAGTACCAAAAATCTGTCAAAGGTTGCTTGTGAAGAACTGCTGCTGCATAAGAGGCTGGGGTGATTTAGGTAAGCATCTAAACCACCAGGGTTTCTCTGAACTCTGAGCCTTGCTGCAGCTTTCCTGTCACTCCTGTGAATCAGCCTGCATCAGGTTTCAGTAGAGCAAACTCATCCCTGGTATGAGAGCAGTAGTTTAGGACTGGTTCTTTAAAGCTAAGATTAGCACTATGTGCTGGAGATTTGCAATTATTTCCAAAATCTGGAAGGATCTTAATAATTAGCATCCTCCTGTGTGGGAAAGCATGATAAAGTTGGCCATAGAGCAGTGCCTGGGCTATCAGTTCCCATAAATATTTAGAGGTGCTGGAATAAAGGAGAGCAGAGAGTGAGGTGATGTGCTCTTGCTCTATCCCATTTCATGGTTGTGATAAGTGTGGCACTTTCACCAGGGGAAATGTGGCAGTGTTGGAGCCATCTGGAGGGATTACTCCATTAATTTCCATTGTGCCTTTAGATATCTTTTCCTTTTCTGTGCCTCTGCCTGTGACTGAGCCAGTTGAAATTCATTTACCTTCAGTGACAAGCTGGTACCTAAACAGGCATCTGCTTCCAGCCTGTTGCAACTTTGGTTTTTGTTTTTTTTAAGCTGCACCAATGAATTTTTTGGGGCAAAACAATCGATAGAAGCAGTGAGGAGCTTCAAGCTGCCCAAATTGTGAGGCAGTAATTGCAAGTGAATGGTAAATTGTGCTGCACTTCACCTGAAACACTGCCAGCTTAAATAACTCCTGGTGTTTTTCCTCTCTGTTTTTGGGTCTTTATTCGTTCTGCTGAGGCTGGGAGGGAGATCTGAGCTGAGAAGTTGGGAAGGGCAGTGAGCAGCAAAGTGTCCATCGCCACAAGTGGGATTTCTCTTGCTTTACAAAATGTTCCTTTGTCAGGGTTATGTCTTGCAAAACAGCATAAAACAAGAGCCTAGTAATTGCAGACAAGGTGCAATTTAAAATCCTGTGTTTTCCAAAGGCAGAAGGCTGGGTAATGTAGAAAGCAGTCAGAAAAAACACTGTAGAGGTGTCATGTAATGAGATAATTGTATTTTTCATTCAACCACTTCTGTCTCGCCTTGGTGGGCAAAAAATATTTACTGAAAGCAGTAAATTTTCTGTTTTTCTTAGATCCTGCAAGAGAACAGCAAGTAGTCACAAAAAGGGGGTCAGCTCAAGGCTCAGGGGAGCAGATCAAGCAATTTCAAGTTCTCTGTTTGCAGAGGATGCACTTTGATGCAGAGCAGTTGGGAAAGGCATCACAGGGTTTCATGGTGCAGGCAGCCCTTTCCAATAATGACTATTTTTTGTATTTGATGCAAAATGTTTGCCACGATCCTCAGCTAAAGAGAAAGCAGCAGATTTTCAATTTTTCCCAGCTACAGGTGTCCCAGAGGTGGCTGGAGGGGTAGAAGGCAAAGAGCAGGGCCTCTACACCTCAAGGCAAGACTCAGGGGAGAGAGCTTTGGTCTGGAGTCAGCAATGCTTAGGCTGATCCCAGTGGGTCTAGGTCAGGACTTGGTGTACATAATCATAAATCAACACAAATTAACCCAGCTCTGGCTTTTGGGTTATTTTTTTGACCTGATTTTTGGCACTTGGAGGTGATTTAGCCCTGAAGTGAGTGGTGGTGAGTGGTAGCCCTAAAAGAGGGGAGTTGGAGTTGGCTGCTGCTGACGTGACCTGCAGTGAAGCTTCAAAAGGTGTGTCCTGGGGAGCTCATTTACCTCCTGGTTTGGTGTTCTCCGAGTGCCTCTCTTGCTGTGCCAAGATAACCTTCAAGCAGCTTGAGTTTGAGGCATGGAGAAGATGATAACACTTAGCATGGATGATGCTCTCAAATCACTCCAAAGGGATTTGGGCTTGGAGAGCCTTTGGATGTTTCTTAAAAAGAGTTTGACGAGCTGAAGTTTCTCCGGTAGGATTACATGGCTTGAGGGAAGACCACATACATCAAAAGCTTCACAGCACTGGCTTGGTTATTGTGTCTTCTATTCAAAGCCTTTTCTGATCAAATTTGGCTTTGAATCCATGCCAGCCTCCTAAATCTGGTTGGTGGTGGTTCTCCCCTGCCCGAAAGTTAAAAATAAAGAAAAATTACAGAGACTTTCAAGCTGTGCTGTAATGACATGAATAAACAGCCTTTTTGTGTACTTAATACAAAAACAGTAAAGAGCTTTATTTTTCTCGTAGATTAAAAAATAGCCACAAAGGAAATTCATTGAGCAAATTTAGTGCCTTGAAATATTTCAAAGAACTTGCAGGCGGTGAACATTTCCCCTGTTTGTGCTGGTGACCCTTGTGGTGCCTGGAGGAAATTTTAGTGTTGAGAGACACTTGGAAGCATTGAAGAAATACCATGGACTTTAAGCAATAGTCTCTAGTGGATTAAATTGTTAGGACTTCATTCCTACTTGGAGATAGGCCCCATCCCAGAGATTTTGGGAATGTCCAGTATGGAGTCATACTAGGCATTTTTAATACTATTCAAAATAAGCTTTTTAGTTCTTAGATGTAAAACTTTTCTACTCACGTGCTCATTTTCCTGGGGAATATTTCTCTAAAGCAAGAAACCTTCCTGCTGGAAGTTAATGCCCTTTGTGAGACCTCTTGGAATGCTGCAGAGAATCCCCCCTCTGGAGCAGGGAGGCAGCGGGTTGTGTGGATTGCCAGGAACTAATCCAACACCTTGGGCTTTTGAACAACCATGTTTGCACGCTGTTATCTCTTCTGAATGTCACTGTGCTGCTGTTTCCCATCACTGGTCGTGCCTGGAGTCCTTCTGGTAGATGCATCAACCCTTCATTCCCACCTGTAGTCTGTGCCTGACCATCCAGCAAAGCTTCCTGGCATCTCTTTAACTCAGAGCATGTGGGTAAAATGCCTTTGGCTTGCAGGACTCAAGTGCGTGCTTCACTTTGCTAAAAATAGAGGAACTCTAAAGCGCTTGCTTGTTTAAAGAGATCGTTTTCTAACGGCATGAGGTTTCTTCTCCTAATGTGGTTAACAAATTGCTGATGGCCAGTTTCATCTCCTTCACACACATCTAATATTTGCAAGAATTTCCCATCTACTGTACTTTGGGAAAATGCCATGAGTTGGCACTGAACTATTCTGAGGGATGTTTTTGCTAATAAGTTGTGTTCAATCACACCAGTCTTTGTCACTATCTGCACACATCATCCTTAATAATTTCTGTTCTCTTACTGGGTGACTGGAGCTAATTTTTAAAATGGTTTTCATGAGTTACTGAAGACAAATAATGTTTATCTTATGAATCATCAAATGGAGTTTTTGTGGTAAAACGATGTAACTATTAAATATGCAAATAGTTTTTTTGACAGAATTAAAATTCTCCTAAAACTTGACTCAATAAATGAAGGTGAATCGAACTTACAGTTATGATTCGCAAAATTATGTGTGAACCTCACAATATGTATTTAAACTGTGACTTTTAGGAATAGAAATCACAGAGCCAAGTAGCAAACTGGTTTCCAGGGAGCTGTGACCAGCTTCTCCTGTGCTTTGGCCTTCCTGCAGCTCCTGTTGGAAATCTGACGTTGTGCATCAGTTTACCAGAATTTCTGACTGTGCCTTCAGTGGGAGCTCAGTCCTCATGTGGCTTTGATGTAGCTGTGCTTTGCATTGTGGCTGTGGCCATTTTCTGCCATGTAAATATGCTGTTTTGTTGGTGTGGATGTGTGAAAGGCTGGTTCTTTGAGGAGTCTGAAATGGGCACAGTCACCACCAGCACCACTCCCACAGGGTGATTGATCTTGAGCCTCAAATATGAAATTGAATAGCTTTTCAGATTGCTTCAGTCCTTAACATTTCAGCGACATTCTAGAGCCTGCAAATGTAAGTTCAAATACCTTGAATCATCTAGTGCACTACAGGCTCTGTGTTGTTGGGTAGAAGCTTGTTATTTTTCCCCCAAAAGTGCTGTCACAATTAGGTCATATAAGCTTTTTCTGTAAATCAATCTATTAAGCTCCGTATTGAAGGGTGACATAAATAAATGCCTGGCATTCGCTTGTTGCTGCTTGGTAATATTGAACCTAAGTCTTAACATTCAAGTGATGAATAAATTATAGACCTGTTAGTTTTATGGTTTTTCCAGCTTGCTGGTAGCAATCCCATCATCCTGCACAGCTGTTCTGCCTTTGTCTTGTTCCACCAATAGTGACATCCAGTGCCTTGGCTCGTTATCTTCCTTTCAGCCCTTCTCCCTCCAGCCCTGTCTTGGTTTGAAAGCCAGGTGTCTGCCAAGGAAGATTCCCTTGGAATGGAAAATGTGACCCCTGCCTTCCCCCCAAATTATAATCACTTTGAAATTACGGGGCTGTCATGCAAAGATGTGGGGAAGGGAATAGCAGATGGTTACCAGAATGCATTTGTGTACCAAGACAAACAGGAAAGCAGCAGCGATCAGGATCCAAACCCCAAACCGGCTCCTCGCACTCCTCGGGCGCTTTCCCGCCGTGCAGTTCCCGTCACGGCCACCGGGGGCGCTGCTGGCTGCCGGCCGGGCAGGGCAGTGCGGTGATTCCCTGCCCAGCAGGGGGCGCTGTGCGGAGGGCGCTGAGGCGCCGCGGTGATGGCGGCCTGGCCGAGGGGGCACCACCGGCGGCGATGGCCGGGCTCCTGCTGAGGTGGTCGCTATGGGGACACCCCCATGTTGGCTCTGATCCCCCAAACGGCCGGGAAACAAAAAAAGAACCAGCAGAGTTGCAGCGCAGGGAAAGCGCAGCAGGCCAGGGTCTCAGAGTCCAGCGCTCAGGAGGTGCCACAGTGGCACCTCACGGGCAGAGGGCCTGGCAGAGCCAATCCCACTGATCCTGGCATTCCAGCCCTTCACGGGCAGAGGGCCCAGCAGAGCCAATCCCACTGATCCTGGCATTCCAGCCCTTCACGGGCAGAGGGCCCGGCAGAGCCAATCCCACTGATCCCGGCGTTCCAGCCCTTCACGGGCAGAGGGCCCGGCAGAGCCCATGCTGGCGTTTGGGCCCCTCACGGGCAGAGGGCCCGGCAGAGCCCATGGCGGCGTTTGGGCCCCTCACGGGCAGAGGGCCCGGCAGAGCCCATCCCGGCGTTTGGGCCCCTCACGGGCAGAGGGCCCGGCAGAGCCCATCCCGGCGTTTGGGCCCCTCACGGGCAGAGGGCCCGGCAGAGCCCATCCCGGCCTTTGGGCCCCTCATGGGCAGAGGGCCCGGCAGAGCCCATGCTGGTGTTTGGGCCCCTCATGGGCAGAGGGCCCGGCAGAGCCCATGCCGGCGTTTCGGCACCTCATGCGCGTCCTGAGCTCTGAGCAGCAGGAAACACGTAAACAACTTCTCTGTCCCCTTATCTTGGACATGGGACTGAGCAAAACCCAGCCAAGCCTCTGGGGGAGCCCCCTCATGTTTTTCTTGCCCCCAGGGAGGGGGAATTTCAATGGAAGGTTGTGGCACCCAGCCACATCTTCTGTTTCCCAATTGTCCCTTTTGTCTCTTAAACCCCACCCCTGCATTGTCCTCCTTCCAGGTAGCAGATGGGAGAGAAATTCACTGAAAAAACCAAACCCTTTTTAATTATTTCAATCTATTTTTGACTAGTCATGCGAATGTTTGCCTTCCTTATGCACTTGCCTCTTTTGAGATGTGCCATTCCTCTGTGCATGGAACATTGGCAGGGCCCTGTCCAGGGCTCCCTGGTGACTTCATCAAGAGCTTTCTTGAAGGACGATGGTGGAGGAAGGCTCAGTAATGGTGATTATATTTTCATTAGGTACTTACATGTTTCTAGTGAGGAATCAGTTCACTGGGGAGCTGTGCTAAAGGAGGATGACAGAACATCCATGTGATTGTCCTGGTTCCTTTTTTAGTGCCGTTTCTGCTTTGTGGATGGAGTCTAAAATCTGTTCATTTCCCAGAATCTCATTAAAGACTAATTTGGAAAGCTGGAAAAGAAAATACCTACCTTGGATTAGTCTACCTACATTTAAAATAATTGCAGTTGTTGAACTGACCAAAAGCTCTCCACTTCAGGTAGATAATCGGTAGCTTCTGTTTGCATAGGTTCAGCAGTCAGGGTGAAGAGAGAGAGGGGACAAGAAGGGAATTACTATTCCTCCTGTTACAATAAGGCCTTGATTATTCTTGCATGAAACAGATTTTATTTATCTCCTTGAGCATTTCATAGATTTCCTTTTATAAGGTTAGTAGAGGTACTTATTCATCTTGTCACAGCTCATTCCTCCCACCCTTCCTGGTGTTGATTTTCACTAGCTGCAGGGTCAGTGAGTCCAAGTGTGTTTTGTCTTTCAACTCTTTGATCATTCAGTCTTGGCAGGGTTTTTTTGAAGGTTTGGGGCTTTTAAAATATATTTTAAGTCATTGCCTAATGATTTTTGATAATGAGCTATTGAAGAGCAGCAGAAAACTTCCCCACTACTACCAGCAGCAGGATAAAACAAAGATAAATGCAGCATTGATATCCCTGCCTTTTGGGAAGGTTCTGCTCCTTCAACATTTATGGTAACCCTGATGTGAGGTGACAAATAAAAGTATCCAGAAATTCAGCAGGACTAAATGCCCAAAATGCAGAAATGCATTGGCAGTGGCAGAGGGAATTGTGCTGGGAGATGTGACAGCACGAGCTTGCCACCGCCTTGTCTGAGCTGCAAGCTCAGCTTCCAGATCAGCAAAGTGAGAAATCAGAAATGCCACAAAGCAACATGTTGGCAAGCTGAAGATAAACTGAACTGAACCAGGTTATTCCACTCAGCTCCTCAGAAATGTTCTTCTTTCCTTTGGGATTTTCAAAATTACCGTAAAGGAAAAAAAAACATTAGGGAAAAAAATATTATCAGTTAAATAAACTGATAAAAGAGAGAGAAAGAGGCACTGCCAGGAAGCTGGGGTTGGGTCAGTGGAGCATTTCTGGCTCAAAGCTTGAAATCCATCTCTGTTGCCTTTCCCTCCTTTACAGAAGCTCTGACTGTCATTTCTGGGCTGAACAACTGTGAAATGGTTGCTCAGTTTCAGGGTATGAGTTTTTGTCATCATTCTTGTCCTGTTTTACGTAATCTGTAACAGAGCAGGTGTGGATTTTATTCATCCTTATTGTTCAGAGGAACATTTAGGTGGGAATCAAAACTGAGCAGAAACAGGTAAGAAATGGTAGGTGCCATCATCATTCATTCCCCCATCAGGACAAGAGACAAGCACATTGCCAGGGTTTTCTATGGCCTCTTAAGGAGGGCAGTGGGAATAATGAAAAAGTCTGAAACATGTGCAACAAAGGGCAATGGATTTTCTCTGAAACTGCCTGCTTTCCTGGTGGCTTAGTTCAAATGTGCCCAGAATTGTGGGTTATGCCTATCACAAAACATCAAGCAAATCCTTTGGGCTGCGAATTTCTGTGTAATAGATCAGGGATCACTGGCAAAGTCCTCCAAGGCCGCTCTTCTGCAAATAACAAGTGGTTTTCAGGAGGAGACAACCTTTTGAAAACATCTGTATGTCCAAGGGAGCTGTTACCAGGTGCTGAACACTGGACATAAGCATAAGGAAGGTTTGAGAAAAGCAGTGAAAGATTTACAATTCTGTTGAAAGAATGAGCTGGTAGGAAAAGCAATTCCCAGAGCAATTATAATTCACCTCTGGGGTGTCCACAGTTCACAGAGAGGCAAAGACAGCCCTAGAGCCTGACAACAGATAAAAATGTCTTGTGTTGACAATGAAAAAGGAACAGCTTGAAAACCAATGTTTAGAATATACAAAATTCTATAATAAAAAAGGTTAGTAAGGTAGAACAGTTAAAAAGGAGACATCTATTCATAAATATTTCTGATGTCCCCACCACAGGAGCTAAATTTGGAGTTCAGTTTGCTTTGCTTTTAGACATCCTGCTTCATCCTACAGGGCCAGGTCTGTGATGTGCCTGGGGGTCGGGTTTGGATGCTGTTGCTCAGCCCACCTTTTTCAGTGAGATTCCTGCCTCAGGAGTGTTCATGGTGTGATGCAGAGGAGTTCCCAGGGGTGGGTTCTTGTCAGTTTTCCATAGTCTGGAAGATTTCGGTAGCAAAGGTTGTGTGGAGACCTAAGAGCAGCTTCCCAGTGTCTCAAGGGGGCCTGCAAGGCCAAGGACTCTTCCTCAGCAGCTGCAGTGATAGAACAAGGAGTAATGGGTTCAAACTGAAACAGAGCAGATTTGGGTTAGGTGTGCAGAAGAAATTCTTCCCTGTCAGGATGCTGAGGCCCTGGTGCAGCCAGAGAAGCTGTGGCTGCCCCATCCCTGGAAGTTTCCAAGGCTGGGCTGGACAGGACTTGGAGTAACCTGGCATAGTGGAAAGTGCCCATAGCAGGGGGTGGAACAAGATGGGCTTTAAGGTCCCTTCCAATTCCAACCATTTTGTGATTATAAAGGCTATAAAATCTGTTCTGCTCCACTTCACATCCACCAGCAGCGTAATCTCTCTCAGATGCTGCAGTGCCTCAGAAAAAGATTCTCAAATGGAAGCCTGACAATCCTTGAGTGCCTGCTGTGCCAGGGTCTATCCCTGTGTTTGACACTGTATTAAGAATTGCCACGTGCTTCTAAAGCAATTTCCTTGTGCAGCATTCCCAGGCTGTGTGTGCCCCGGGGTCACAGCATCCCAGGGACAGCCCTGGGACTGCCAGCTCCCACAGAACGCCTCTGTGGCTGTTCCTTTGGCAGCACACGGTGTGCAGCACCAACACAGCCATGGGATGTGCAGATCCCAGCTTCCAAAGGAGCTGGGCTCTGGAGTTCAGCTGGAAGCCAAAGGTTATTAGAGTTGTAATTATGGAGTTCTCTCTGAAATAAGACATGAGGCCCCAGCTACTTTTAGGCCTGTAGGAAAAAGTAAGCAGTTGACATGAGTTTGCACTGTGTGAGCTCTCTTTGGAGAAACCCCTATGCACTTCACAGGGATGTGTGCTGGATCTGAGCATTTCACTGTAAAAGAGAGGTGTGAGGTACTGGGAATGGGGAAAAAATTCCTTAATTTTAGAGTGTGCATGATGCTCCCAGTGGGTAAATTATTATAGCTTAAGACTATAATTAAATTAAAATGCAATGTCTTGGTATTTCCTGGTCAGCGCCTCTGTGAAACACCAAACTATTTCTTTTAGAGAGAGGTTGTGTAACTTGCCTGGTGATGACTGACTAGAGATACACAAATAGTCTGGAGCAAGGAAGGAGTGACTGGAATACTAAAGCCTGCTCCCAGAGGCTCTGGGATGAGGGGATGAGAGTGTTCATCCTTATAGACACCCTGAAAAAGAAGCATTGCTGTTTTACCTCTCCTGCCCTAAGGGCATGGCTTTTGACTGGTACAGAATGACAGCTGGAGGAAAAAAACCTACATATGCTAATTACTCCAAATGAATTAATTGCTATTAATTATTTTATCACAAAATCAATTAATATTGTACTGCAACCCATTTTTAATTAAAGGAGTCGATAAAAATCAGATAAACTGTGGACACAGCAAAATTGTGGCAAAACTCCAAAGTTAGTCTCTAATAAGAAATGAAGCCCCAAACAGTTCAGCACTGAGATTGACTTAGTTGTTATTTTTATTAAAAAATAAGAGCCCACAGCAAAAACATGAAAGCAGAAGCTCCTTTGTGAGGGAGGATAAAGCTTTTTTGTGGTCATGAATGAAGTTGAAAAGGACACTAGTGGCTTTGGGTTTTTTGTAGCTATCTACATGTTTCTGAGGTAATTTTTGTCTTCATTTAAAGAAAAAAAAAAAAAGAAGAATCACTGTGTTCCAGTGTTTAGGTTATTGTGCTTAAAGTGATGCTTGAAAGGGAATAGATCTTCAATACTTCAATACTTAATCATCCCTTGAACAAAAGCATGCTTTATATTCTGCACCATCAGTTAACAAACTCACAGTAGTTTTGGTCCTAGTCTTAGAGTAAAGAGGTTTTAAGGGTAAGAAAATAAATTAAAAAAGGAAAAATCAGTTTTTTGGAAGTATCTGAGTAGAAATGTGATTGAAGGGGCAGTATGTAATAAATTCCAGGCCAGATCTCAGGGTGACATAACTCGGCACTGCTCTGTTGGCATTCCTGGGGTTTGTGCTGTGCCCATCTGAGAGCCACAGCTGAAAGAGCCTGCTGGGAATTCAGGGACACCAATCATTCACAACTGGATAATGGCAAGAACAAAACCTGGAGAACATCAGAGGCATAATTAAGCCGCTGCCTTTGCTTTTGAGTCATTATGTGGGGTATGTGAGTGGGTGGAAGTTTGCATTAGAAAGGAAGATGTTGTACTGCTGTCTAGAAAAGGATTTGGATGTCTGGTGCGTGGCAAAAACATGCAGGTGTTTGGATGCTGGTATCTTATTTTTGGAATGATTTGCTGGCTGGTTAATGATGGCAGCCAGGAGAAATGGATACGGGCTTCCAGAGGATGGGTAGGTTTTGTGGGGAGATGCAGGAGTGCTGTAATGTATGTGCCTAATAGAGATAAAGTTATCTGGCCTAAATTTTTCAAACTCATGAGCAGAATTTAATGTTTGGGGCTTCATTGACTAATGCACAAAGCAATTTGAGTAATGAAAAACTGCTCTTTGTCAAACAAAAGCAAGAGGCATTGATGGAAAAGCTAATTTATTTACTCTTTTATGGAGAGAACATGCTTTGCTGAAGTTCAAAACTGACTGTGCAGCTATTGATGAGTATTCCAGTGAGTAAAATGGCTAATGAAAGCACTGACACCCTCCCCGTGCCTCTCTTTTGAGACTTGAAAGTTGCAGCTTTGCTGAACGTTTGTAAAGGAAGGGCTCACAAGTGTTCCTTGTTGTTGTGTGCTAAAAACTTGCATTTTTCAAGTATTAAATGCTAAAAAAGGCGTGTTTCAGAGCACTGAATGGCTGGAAGGCTTTGGGTATTCATGGGCCTGTTCTGGCTGCCCCATCCTTCCCTTGCCCACAGCAAACTGCCCTCTCCTAAAGCCTTTGCACTCCTGCTACAGCTGTGGCTCCCTCAGAGGATCTGTGATCAATAACTTGAGGGAAAAGAAAACGTGCTCATTTTCCCTCCAGCTGAAAGAAGAGGGTCATTGCCAAAATTCACCCTGCATCTCATCAGCAGTTCTGACATTGTTGTGGATTTATGGGTCCCCATCTGATATGCTGTTTAGGAGCACTTTGGTTCATAATTCCTGATTCTAGAGACTTGTACAATTTTGCTATGACCAGTTGTAACACCCAGGTGTGGAGCTGCCAGGTGAGTTGTGTACTTCATCTGGCTGAAGTCAAGTCCATCTCCCTCCCTAAAGCTGTGTCCATAACCTGGTTATACCAGGATGGTTCCCTGAGCATAGGAATGCTGAGTGTTGCTGTCAATTTGAAGTCAGAGTGTGGATTAGGAATTTTGCTAAAGCTTGATTGAGAATCTGTGGTTTCACTCTTCTCTTGTGACTTCAAGCTGCAGCTTTTGCCCAAATGAGAGATGCTGGGTGTCCATTTGCTTAAAGGAAGGGAAATAGTGTTTGGAAGATGGAAGTAGAGAAGAGAAAGAGCTGAGATTTGGGCAATTTAGTGTCTGCTCTGACAAATTAGCACCCCTAATGAATGGGGATTTGAATGCTCACATGATAACTTCTCTTAGACTCACTGTATCACATCCATGGGTTGTTATAAAGCTTAAGAAGTTCTGTTATGTGACACCAAGGACATTGCAGTGTGTATTAAAAGGTATCAGCTTCTTATAAAGACAGAGAGGTCTTTGAGTAAAAAATGTTAAACATCTGACAGTCCTTTCTCTTGAAATCAGGGGGCGATTTGCCTGAGCAGACTTTTGGCTATGGTCCTGTAAAATGAATTTCCCCCTGTACAAACTCCTACGTCCACGTTCAGAAATGGAATGCCAGCTGAACAGTGCTCACACACAAGGATGCTGGAATGGCACAAGTGCCCACAGTCTAAACTATGTCAATCCTACAGACATTTTTGGTGGAATTGTATCACAGCAACCTGTGGTGGTTTTGTGCAGACCTCTGCCCACGCTGGAAAGCCACACTGGTGTTTAGTGTGGGGAAAGCCTGTCCAAACTCCCACACACCATGCAGTGCCAGGCAGCTGATTGGATTGAAGGGAAAATGTGGGAACATACCAGTGTAAAACATACCTTGTAATATTAATATTCTTTTTGTTTTGACCTCCTAAAAATAAAGTTGTGACCTGAACTAACAAATATTAATTTTAATGATGCACCTTAAAACCAATAGCAAAACTGTGTAATTTTCATGTCACCTGCCCAGAAGTCAGTAATGTCCCCCTGTCTGTGTACTCCAAAATATGCAAAAAATTGGCAAGATTTTGCAAAAAAAATAATGCACTTTCTTAAAGAAAGAGCTAGAGCTTTCTCATTCTGTTTTACACTTCATGTAGTTATCAGTGTGTTGTTCCATCATGTTGTGTAGCATGATGTAAGAGGACCAGTGCAGTTATGTGCTCACTGTGCAGATGGAGAATATGAAGAGATGGAGGGAGTTCTCCCTGATATATGGCTGGGCTTCAGTCATGGATTTTTTTTTTTAGATTTTTTTTAATGCTTTACTTTTTGCAAAGGTCAGTCTGTCTGCAGAAAAGTGACAGTTCTATAAGAAACACAATCTGGTAGGCATGTACAGAAAAAATGAACTGCAGACACCACCACATCCTCCTTGTTAGAGCTCTCGAGTATACACACTCAGCTTTGAAGATCTCCAAGTCACATTCCTGGTGACAGGGGTTGCTTCAGAGGAGTTGGGATCCTGCTTGGCATCTACTGAAGCATTCCTTATCCAAGGGTCTCAGGTGTTAGGCAGAATCCTCAGGTGTTGGGCAGAATGTTACAGAGAGTAAACAGGCAGAGATGAAATGTTCTGACTGACCGTTTGATGAAGGTGGGGCTAGCAAGTCCCAATTCAGCTTTCTGGCTTTCAGACATTTTCTTGCTGTCTCCAACATGTTTTTCTGCCCTGGCCTCCTCCTCCTCCTCCTCCTCCTCCTCCTTGCCTTTGATCGATTTTTCATGAGCTTTGTGCAGAGGGTGACTCATGTCCAAAACATGAGCACAGCTGTTTACTACTGAGACCTGTGTGTACTTCACAGAAGGGTGTTTTCTCTGTTTCTGGGAATCTGGCAGAGCTTCCTTTTATCCATGGCAATGTTTGTTCAGAAGATGGAAGGTTATTTAGAGAAAGCAATCAGGGGACATAACCTTTTTTTCCCCCTTATTATCAGAGGTTTATGCAACATGACTTTGAGAGTCTTTATCAGTTTTCTGCATTTAATCCACTTAGGTTGGAAGGAAGCAACCAGGAGAGGGGCAGGTGCTGCACAGTATCCCAGGGATGCTAGTGAAACCAGAGATTATCCCAGAGCAGGATGTCTCCCAGTGCTTTATCTCCCTTTAAAATAATGCTGAGTTTGACTATAGGACAACAGGCAGTGCTGCAGGGAGTAGAGGTGATGTGCTGGCTGCTCCTTGGATTTGGAGGAGGAGGTATGGCAGGGTAGGGTGCCCTAGGTAGATACTCTTAGGACCTATTTGATCATCTGGGGTTTAGCCCCTGGTTTTAGTGTGTGTATGTGTGATCAAGTGGTGGCTATGGAAAATTCCAGTACATTTCCTGTAATCCTCAAGATCCTGTGCTTTGCACATGCATTGCTGTGCCTTATGGAAAAGCTGTGAGTGTTGATGCCACAGCCCCTAAGCTGTGGTCCATGGATCTTGGTGGTCACTGGCCTCATTATTGCTGAGGGCATTCTGGTTTTGAATCTTAATTACAAACAGGTGAATATTCCCCTGTGTTCTGATTCTCACCTGCCCTCCAGCAGGGCAGCTCAGCAAGGCAGCCTGATGCCCTGTGAAGGCTGACCTAGAACAGAGGCCAGACAGTTAAAGAATAAAGCAGGGATTTATTAAAAGGCCTCAATGGATCCACCTTGAGCAGCACAAGAGCCCAGCCAGGGCTGCACCCAAGATGAACCAAAATGGTCACAAAATGGACACCTGGTCACATTTTAGAAGTTCTGGTCTATGTGCATATTGGAGTTCATTGTCCAGTTACAGCTTTAGGTTATGAAGTCCCATCCTTCTGCAGTCCATGTTTTTTATGCTCTTGGGCCTGAAACTTGGATCATTTGTCCTTGGTCCCCAGCTGGAGAAGGAATTGTTTTGTCTCCCTGCTCTGTGAAGAGAGCTCACCATCCCTTAATATGAAGGCCAGAGTTACACACTAAAGAGCACAGAATCTGAAAAATATAAAAGCTAAAACTTGAGGCATCAAGCCTGGCATGGCTTCTGACCATTTCATAGGGACTTCAGGTCAGAGCTACCCAGCAGAACTGCTCCATAGCTGCTGCCTGCTGCCCACAGAGGGATATCCTTAGGAACACCTTCCTGGGGGTCTGTTAGTCCGGTGACCAAATGCTGTCCCCTGGCACGTGCCTGGGAACAGTGTGAGAGCAGCAGCAGAAGCTGACAGGCTGTGCTTTGCGCTGGCCCAGACGGCCAGTCTCGGGAGCCCTGCTTAAAAAGCACTTCCTAATGAAGGGAAAAGAAGCCAGAGAGTTATTTTCTAAGAATAAAAATCCCTTTATGGTTTTTTGAAAACTACTTTACACTTTGCACAAATGATCGCCTAGCATCTGGCAGGCTGGGTTTTTGCCATGTGTGGCAGAGGATACAGTTTGTGTAGTTGCAAGCAATCAACTCAAAAAGCTTTTGTGTGGTCCTGGAGCCCAGGAACTTGTTAATTTTGAGCAGTCGTTTTCTGCATTTAGCCCATTAGAGACTCTATTTTTGGTGACCTAGTTTGAGCTCTTTAAAAAATAATCAAGCAGCATTTTTCAGATCTGATTTGTAATGGGACTGTGGATTGGTTTTGCAACTTGAAATGAAAGTTAGGGGAGGGGGTAGAACTTTTATCTGCCTGGTCCTTCAGAGCCAACATTTGCAATTGATTTTAGAGGGCCTCTAGGAAGGTTAATCTGACAAAGACTGTGGCTTGGCTTCACCACTTCAAGGGTTATTGTTTGACTTGCCACTGGGAAAATAATAAAGTAGCCAGGTTTAAATAATACTTTCTGTGCAATAACCTCCAGGAGTGCTAGCAAGTATTACTGGGCATCATCCAAACACTGTCAGAGCCTGTGGATTTGCCTGCTCCCCAGCGTGTGGGATGGGGTTTGGATTGGAGAGGAGCAATTGGAGCACATGCCAGAATGTCTAGCCGTGGGTTACGGGCTGACTGCCGTGGCAGGGCTGGGTCAGGGCTCACACACAGAGATCCTGTTTCCATGCTCTGGTTCAGCTCTGGGAATTAGTGCCATGCAGGAGAACTGCTGGCCTCTGCCTGCCTGGACTGCAGGGGTCCCTGGGCAGGACAGACTTTCAGTCCCTGTGAGAGGAGAGTGGTGCTCAGAGCTGAGAGCAGCCCTGGCCAGGCCACGGCATTTTCAGGTGTGCACTTGGGTCAATTCCAGAGAAACTAAAGCAAAGAAGAAGACCTACAAATAAAATACCAGTTTCTGACTTTATATATGAATTGTTTTTGAATTTTCTGGCCATTCAAGATTCCCAAATACCAAGTTGCTTGGAGTGGCCTTGTAGTGGAAACATATTTTTTTAACTTGTTTGTCCTTCAGTTTCTCTGGATACCCCTTTTCTCACTGTGCCAGGAAGCTGCTTGGGGAGCAGACCCCAATTTCAGGCTCCCTTCTAAGGGAGAGCAGCCTGGTGAAGCAGGTATTGCAAACACAGGCACAGTGTAATCCTCTGAATCCCCATGAAGAGTCTCTGTGATATTTCTAAGGATCTGCAAATTAGAGATTGAATCTGCCAGCTCTGGAGGAAGGGAGAAGACAGCTCCTCCCCTCTAGGAGATGCAGCAGTCCCTGCTGTGGAAAGGTTCCCAGGTTGTTGAGGTGACTACAGACAAGTGTGCAGGCAATCATGTGTGGTGCATGTGTGCACCCCCTGGCCATTGTCCTCAGAAAATCCTTCACTGGGGCACATGGAATGGGAGGGAGAGAGCTGAAACATGCAGAATTACACCAAAGGCTTGGAGCAGCTGTGAAACTCTTGCTTGGGCCAGCTGAGCCTTCTTGTTACTGAGGTTAGAACTGGTCCTTCATCCCTCTTGATCTCTGCTCAAGACCAGGCTGTGTGGGACAGAGTACAAGTCTGGTTTAAATTGGAGTTTCTTCCTGTTGAATACTCTGTGGCTCTCTTGTCTTAGCATAAATATTCTTCCAGGGGCCACAAATTGTCAAAGATGAGAATATAATTCAGTTGACATCGGATTGTAATTAAAATGTTTGGCCTATTAGAAATACGAGAATCCTCTATTTAATTTATATTTGATTTTTTCTTAAAATTAGGAAATCAGTAATTTACCAGTTTCCATGGGCATTTTCCTGTTTCTGTAGCTCAAAAGTATCTTGATCCAACAAACAAGATGTGGCAAATGTTCTAAATAGTGTTCAATTTTATTTTTTTTTACTGAAAAAATATGTAAATGCCCTAGAAATTATACTTTGAAAAGTGGCTACTGCAAATTAACAGCATTTCACATGGATCTTACTTTGCATTTTTAATGCCCATAATGGGTGTCCCAAATTGCATGATTTGCATTATAAACCAGAACAGCTCCTGTGTTGCTGCTGCTGTCCAACAGTTGAATAACAAGGCTTTTCTTTCCAAACTGTATAAATACATATTTACCCAAATGATGCAATTTAGGGCTCTGTTATTTACGTTTTTCTGGTCGGTCAATCACGCTGACATCTTTAATTGCCAATGCTTTTTAAATGCATCTGCGTGAGCCTGGTGTTGGAGGGATGGAAGTGCCAGGCACAGGCAGGCAGTGATCATTTTGTTATTACACTGACATTTTGGCTCTTGAGTTGGTGCCTTCTCTTTCTCTGCCTTTCTCTTATGGCAAATGTTGGGTTATTGTGTTGCTCCATGTTCAGCAGTGATGGTTTTACCTTTCCCCACAGGGGCCTGTGGCACTAAGGGAAGGGTTTGGGGACATGCTGGCTCCTTGGGCCACTCCTGTCCCAGGCTTTATTCTGCAGGTGAGCTGGCCCATGTATCACCAGAAACCCAGGATGCAGTGTCCAGCCACTTAAGGCAGGAACACCTTTGGTGGCCTTGTCCTGCCTTGTTTCTCCAGGCTCCTGCTGTCTGAAGCCTCTGGAGAAATAGTTGAATGATCTCCATCACGTAATCCCACCATCATCAGCATTATTGATTGTTCAGAGTCCTGGCTTGACTCATCTACACCTCCCTTCAGTAGTTTTTGGGATTGCTGATCCTCCTTGTCCAAGGAGATTCAAGGTATCAATTCCTGCATCATTGGTGTGGTGTTCCCAGTGCTTGAATTGCACTCCAAGCTGGTGGTCAGAATTATAAATGAGTGAACTCCTTTGAGTCAGCTCGAGCCAGCATGTGCTGACTTCTGGCTCAGATATGAGGAGGGAGCAGGTGGAACTAACAACTCACCCTTAGTTAGTGAGTTGTTAGTTGTTTCTTTTTTGTTAGTTTCTTTTTGTTAGTTGTTGTTTTTGTTAGTAGTGCTGTCTCCCTTACCCAGACAGGTTCCTGAAGCATCCGAGGGTTCTGTGTACCTGTTACTCAGTGACTTTCCCTGTTGACTGTCATTTTCTGATTTCAAACAGATTTGTCAGGTTCCAGTGCCAGCATGTTCAGCAAGGATTGGAAAATAATCACAGGGTAGATGGCAGGGACCAAAATTCATTGATATCTGATGGGATACTTGAGGCCTTCCCACAGAGATTTACTGGAGTTCCTCTTCACCCCACTGTTTTAGTCTCAAGACCACTTCCCCTCGGAAGCAGTAGGGGAAACCAGCAGCTGTGCTTTTTGCTTCTCCTGAACCTGCTGCTCTCCCCCACCTCTGGATCTTGAGCAGAGCCCTGCAGTCTCCCCAGCTTTTCTTGTCTGTCCCCGTGCCACTCACAGAGAGGTTTGTTGTAGTGGGTGAGGGGTTGATGCCAATGAAACAGTTTAAATAGATTTTACTTCAATGAAATAAACCCTGGAGAAAGGTAGGAGTTGTGTGTTGTGTCTTAGTACCTCATAAACAGGCATGATATCTGCTGTTCCAGTCAATGCTGTAGCTCTGTCTGCAGCTTGGGAACTAATGCTCACTGACAAATGGGCTTCAGGAGGAGGGGGAAAGGCCAGTGCCACAAATCTAGCCATTGCTGAAACGCCCAGGATCTGAGGCTTTTCCGAGAAAAGAAATGTGATTATGATGAATGATGGAGGCAACAGCACTTTGTGCTGTTCTAATAATACCCAGCCAAGTGAAAAAATGCAATAAATGCCTGTGGTTACCTGGCTGTGCAGGAGCTGTGCTGGTGCCAGCCAGTGTCAAACACGGCCCTTTCAGCCCATGGGGGATCAGGGAGGAGAGCTGGTGGATGTGTTGTGCCTCAGGGGATTATTTCCCATGCAGGAGCTGTCACAGCACCCACCAAGCACCATTGCCTCGAGAGGGCTGGTGGAAAGCAGCTGGCTTGTGTTGGGGAGTAGCAGCCTTTCTCCTCCACTCAGAGGTCTGAGGGCTTCCCAAAAGGAAGCTGACCCAATCCTCCTGCGGGTTTTCCAGGAGCTGCCATGCTGAGCCTCAGCAGAGCTGAAGGTGGTGGGAAGGAACTCGTTGTGGCTCTGGCAGTGGGAAGTGAGGGCTGTGCTGGACAGGGTCTCACCTGGGGGTTGCCAGGGTAGCTGCCAGCTTCAGGGGATGCTCACCAGTGACCCCGCACAGGATCAAAGGTTTTCCAGCACTTTTCTTCTGCACTTGCCTGCATTATGGCAACAGGCAGATTCTTGGCTCACTCCCTGAAACCACCAGGGTTTTTTTTTTTTTTTTTCACAATGTTCTGCTTTTAATCAACATTTTCCTGGCATCCTGTTTCTTGTGCTGACCTCAGTGCAGCAGTGCAGAATGGAGGCATCTCTCTCCCTGGCTCTCATTTGCTGCTTCCATATTACATGGGCCTGACCTCCTTCCCTCGTGTCCCAGTCCCTGAACCGTGTTTGGCACCTTGCAGCAATTCCAGACCTCTGGTAAAAGGCTGTGCACTGCATTTCATGCATATGTGGAAGGCTGTGTCCTTCTGGAGTGAGTAATTAAACCCAGAGCTGGCAAAGGTGACCCACACTGTGGAGTCACTGAGTCACCTCTCTGTTTACAGGGCTGCAGGAACTGTCTGTGGTGTCCCCTCCTTTGTCCCCAGCCTGTGCCCACAGTGTGGTGAGCAGGAGCTCATCTGCTGAGCAAAATGCACGAGTACAAAGGAGCAGAGCTGAAAGCTGCATCAGTAGCAGCACATGTGCACCTCTGAGATGAGGAGAGGGTGGGAATAGCAGCAGTGGGATACTGACAAATCAGGACTTGAAGATACATAACATAAACAGCTCATTTGCCAGATGAAAACCCAGCAGGATGATGATAAAGTGCACAATGTTTATTGATATCTGAATGACTATTTGTATTAAAAAAAAATGCATTTTAGAACTTAGCGTAAACTCAGTTATTTGATTCTAGCACAGCTTACTATTTATTAGGAAATATATGGGGGTTTTATAGCCATTGTTCACCTTAGGGAGAAAATTAAAAAAAAAGAAAGAGATACATTTTATTTTAATAGTACTGACTTCCTAATCTAAGCACTCTTAGCAGCTTGGCTGCAGAGTGGAAAAAAATAGTGGATATTTCCATTTATCCTTTGTTATGGAACACTATCACCTCTCTCTATCTCCATCAGCAGAGCTAGGTAATAATTTACTGCAGTGGACGCTGAGGGATATCAGCTCCAAGCTGCTCCAGTCCAGGTAGTTTGTCATCATGAGCTTTCAAGAAGTTAAATTAAGTTGATTAAGGGAGAAGATCGGTCATGTCAGCATTTTTGCCCACCTAGAAGGCAGCACTCCTTCCCTCCCTCCTTATTGCAGCCTGTCCTCCTTGTGCTGAGTTTTCTTGTGTATGGAAGTAGCTTTGAAGAGCTGCTTTCTTACTGTGCCTCAGAAATAGCAAGTGTGATATATATGGGAATGTAAATGATGCTGATTAGCCAAGTGTTGTAGTTGGAGGCAAAAAGTTCAATGAGAACATGAAGAGCAGGAAGGGTATTTGGCCACTGTGCACAATCAGCCCTTCAGCAGCTGCCAGAGAGATTCATAGTAAAGCTTGGGAAAGCAGGGCTAGGGAGGTCACCCCATAGCTGTAAAGGATGAACACACATGCCTGGTACAACAGTGTCTTTATGGAAATATTAATATCCTGACCCATAGCAAAATTTCATCATCCATCCTAGATCTGCTTCAGGAGCCTGTTTGGTGGTGACCCAGCACAGTGGTTGGTGCTGTGACTCAGAGCTCACACCCCTCAGTGGCTCCCTCAGCTGAAATCCTCAAGCTGTAGCTGGCTTTCACATGGCTCTTTGTCCTCCTGCCTGAACCAAGGCTGAGCCTTGGCCAGGGAAGAGGGACATGACAGAGGAGGACATGGCTACAGCAGTGATACATACAGCAAAGCCTCTGGTGACATCAGAGAGAATTCTTGGTGTTATCCCAGCACTTCAGGAGCTCTCCAGAGCTCTCACTCCTGAGCTTGTTTCCTTCTCTGAAAGGAAAATGTTTCCTCCTTGGCCTGTCGCATAACTGCTAATATTGAAATAAACATTCAGTGTTGTTGCTACAGCTGAAATAAATCCCTGCACAACTTCCCTAGAAGGAAAATACCTGTTGTGAGCAGCCCTGGAAGAAGGCAAATATTTTTATCTGTCCTCCTGCTCTGTAGCCCTCTGCTCTGTGAGCACACACATGTGCAATCCCATCAGCAGCTCTATCCAGTCCCATTCCTTGGGTGCCCTGCAGTGCAGGAAGGGATGGCTTGCTGGCAAAGATACTTCCAGTTCCATGAAAGGATGTAGCATGAAGGTAATTAATTAAAACTATTGGGAGTTCATGTGAAACAGCCTGTGATTAAACATAAGGATTTCTCGTGGAACAATTAGAAGAATTTGGCCTCAGGTATCTCCCCTGACTTCATGGCCACTGGTGAGCAATACTGAAATTGTTGGAGTTCTGTCTCTTTTAATGGATTCAGCTTTAGTTATGAATCTCATCAAGAACAGCCAAAGCAAAGGATGCTTTAATTTAATTTAATTTGTAGATGTCCTGTGAATTAACTTTGACTACAACAGAAAAGGAAAATGCAGTTTGCCTTGTTATTGGAAACACCAACATGTGAAGAGAGATGAGGATGAGCCCCTGGTGCCTTCCAGATCCTTGTCTCACACCTGTATCTCCAGTCTCACACTTGCAGGGAGAGTGGCAAAGGCCATGATAGTGAAATTCCTCAAGCTAACATTATCCCTTAGAAGCAAAGTTGGGTTGAGAGCCAGTTCTTCATTCCCTGGAGTTTGCTGTGAGCCCAGCTGTTGGGATTTTTGGGCTTCCATGTAGCCATGTCCCATTCTGGCAAGGGAAAGCATTGAAGTGCCAGGGCTGTAGGGATCTCTTCAGACAGAGCAGTGCCTTCTGATTGTCACCTGCTGGTGAGACACACTCACTTTGGCTCAGTGCAAGCCCAGCGTGATCTGCTGGCAAGGAAAACACGGATGGGCCAGTGAACTTCCCTGGAAATGGCAGGCTTGCTGGGATGTGCAGACCTTACCATTGGCTCTGTTTTAATGAGGAATTTGAAAGTAATGCTTACATGGAGCAGCAACTTTCATCTCTTTTCACTAAGCTCTTAGCATTGTCTTGCCAAGATCACTGCTGTTTCTCTGTAACTGCTGATAATTTGTGTTTTCTCTTGACTTTTCAACTTCATTTCAGTTAAAGAATTCCATTACACAGTGTAAGGGCACTGTGTGACACAGACTTTCCCTTTTCTGGAAAGCCTAAATGCACAAGAGAGGGCAAGAAGGCTGGCAGTTCTCTGAAGGCAAAGGAAAAATTGCTAAATCCTCTCTTGGGGACCAGCGAAGCAGAGAGATGAACTAATGGGCTGGTGGAAGGAGAACAGAGTCTCTAAAGGAAGAGGAAAGAGAAGAGCTGAGCTTGGCTTGTTTTGTGCAGAGAACAAAAGCTTAAACGGTCTACTAATTGCTGCCAATACCTGGGAGTAGTTCAGCTAAAGGCTAGTGGCAGCACACAGCACATGCCAAGTAAAATAAGCCCCCTTGGCTTTTGAGAAGGCTTGGGCAGGTGACAGTTCCCTTCTTTCTCAAGCTCTGGTTCAACAGAAGCCAAAGCCCGCAGCTCTTGCAGTGTCAGGTCTTTAACATTCACACCACCAAATGTAATTAAGCTCTGCGAGGGCTGCACCCTGGGTAGAATTTATCTCTTGGTTTGTAATGCTTTAATTTAGTATCAAATATTCATGGACTGGCAGGGTCAAGTGAGGATAGAAAAGTACTGTAACAGGCATAGGCAAAGGAGGATGCAAAGAATTCAGCTTAAAGGTTAGTCATCCATGGAAACCCATTAGGAAAAATACTGTAAATAACTTCCTGCATCTGTGAGTCTCAGAGCTGAGCATGAGCCACTCCTGCCCCTACCCATGGAACTGCCAGAGCATGGGGTGTGCCAGCTCACACACAGAATTCCAAGCAGAATTCTACAGGTTCACATCCAAACTCTTCCAAATACTGAAGCACGTTGGGTGTGCTCTGCACTGAAGAAGTCTTTTGCATCTCATGGGTTAAAGGGACAGAAAAGGGACACATCTCATGGGTTTCAAGTTTGAGACATCTTGTAAATATCTCTGAAGGGTTTTTGTGAGACCAAATGATTTTTTTGGGAATACCCTGCCTGTTTAAGAACATGGTTCAAAGCCTGTAAAATTATGCTTATTGACTTCAAAGGAGCAGGATTGACACTGTCCAATTTAATATTCACAAAATTAATTTATTCAACAAATGAAATTACTGAATTGAGAAAAACAAATGGATTTATTCATTCGGGAAGATGTTTATGGAGCCTGAAAGGTGTGTTTGGTGTATCTGTAGGGAGTTCTCAGGTGGGGCAGTCTGGCTTGGGAGGAAGGGCAAGCACCTCAATCCATGGGACCATGCAGGGAAGTAACTGAAATTCAGAGCAGCTGGGAATAAATAATGAGCTGACCAAAGTCCCAGTGCCTTCTTTTGTCTGGCACCAGGTGAGAAAAGAGGGAGGAGAAAAATAATTGGGTGAGCAGGCCATGGAGCAATGTGGAAAGAGGAGCTGCACCACCTGGAGGTGCGTGGGACTTCAGGAGGTGTGAGGACACAGGGAGCTGATGCTGAGAACAGACTGGATGCTCCATCTCCAGCAGTAAAACACCCATGGCCTGCTGTCTTCTGTTTCCCAGTTGCCTCTCAAAAGCACTGGTAGCTACAAGTAGAAGAGAATTGGGTAAAAAGAAAAGTAATTTCGAGCCAGAAATGCCTGCAACTTAAACCTGGTGCTGGAGCTGCCAGTTGAGCTTTCAAGCCAGGCAGGGTGCTGGGAGAATGAGAACTGAGAAAAACCTGTCACTTGAGCCAGGATTTCCCCCTTATCTCACAGCAGCACACAGTGAGGAAACTACCTAAGGACTGCATTTTAGACACCAAAAAATCCAAAGACAAGAAATTCTGCAGGAATACAACACACAAACACACTTTTAAAAAACATATGTGTGTCTGTAAATATGTAAAAAGCCATATATAGCTTAACACCTGTGTTGTGCAGAAGTTCTGATAGTTCTGAAAACTCCACAGGTGCAAAAGTTAATTCTGCAAAATCCTCAGGCACCTTTTAGAGTTAAATTAATACTGATGCCATTAAAATGGTAATACTATTTGTTAAAAAGAAGAGTATTTAAATAATTCATTTTCCTATTGGTTCTGTGGAGTGTGCTTAGGTTTAGCAATTCTATGCTAACTAAAACCAGCCTCTCCTGTAATGATTTCATGATAATCTGACCTTTGATGGTCCTGGCTCACAGCAGCTGGCACTTTCTGCAGAGTTTACAGACTGTAAAGTAATTAATATCAATGAAATACCACTGCTGGCCCTTTGATGTGTTTGGGTCCTTGAACACTATCTTTTCTCTCCCTCTTGAGCATTTTTTTTTCCTGATGTCCCTGACTCTTGGGAGTCTGGCCACTGATGAAGGGCACACCCCAGCTGAGGGGTGCACTGCTGAGCACCCTCTTTTTTGGGGTTCAGAAGCCATAACAGACAATATGCCAGGCTTAATTTGATTTAATATTAAGCCCAATAATAGATCTTGAAAAGCTGTCTTTCAGGGAAAGGTAATAAGGGTATTAATAAAAACAGGTGAGGAGAGATGCCCTGGTTTTAGCTTCCTGCATTATTTCATTACTGTCAGTCAGCACAGAACTCCCTTGAGATTATTCCTGGGTAGTTAATAACATTGTTTCTGTGATGACTTTAATGACTGAGCCTTTCTTCCATCCTTAGCTGTGACAATAACCACTCTACTTTTTTTTCCTTCAGCAAGCTATTGTGTGGGGTTCAGCACATTAAGGAACATTTTTAACTATAGAGGTTTCCTCTAATTAAGTTATTGGTAAAAGATTGCTTGTCCAGTCATTTGCTGGTGATGAGTACTGAAAGAAATTATATCTTGTACAGAGTATTTCACTTTTCCTGCCATGCTTCCCCTAAAAAAGAACAAAATGATATAAAAATAAGCACTAAGATTGCAAACTCAGGCACTCAGAAATTAGATAGTGACAGCATGATGGGTGGCTGGATTTATCCTTCCCCACTCCTGACCATGAGCTTTTCCTCTCTCTTATCTCTTGCCCTGTACCCCATTTTTTCCTCTCAAAAAAATCACATTTTCTCCAAAAGTCTTAACCTTTTCAGAATTTTTTATGTTAAGACCAGATGTCTTTTTCTGCTCTTGTGCATTAGAAAGAAATAATTTTCTGTACAACTTTTGCAACCCTCCTCCATAAACTCACCTGTAATTCCAAAATGGTGTTTGCACACCTTGAGGGAGCCACTGTTTGTTCACTGGTGCAATAACTGCATGTAGTAATTATGGTACATTTAAGATGTCTGGTCGTTCTGGACATGATTTTAAAAGTTCCTGTTTTTTATAAAATTGTGCATCTAGCTTGGTTCAGAAGCCACACAGAAAATGCAATGAGTGGGAGAAGTTTTTCATGTGCCCCCTTGAAGAAAAGTAGTGGAATTAATGCAGAGGAAAATCTTATTTTAGGACTAGTGCAGTCACTGCAGATTAATGATGGTTCTCCTGCTTGGTGGCACCCTGCATAACCTCAAAAAGTGGAGTTTACATTTCTTCCTTAAAGTAAACCTCTGCATTTGAAAATCAGATCATTTACTAATTGCTCACATCTTATAAATTATGGATCTATCCTTGAAGGAGATTTTAACAATCTATTAAAGCCTGAGTAACAGAGTTATTCTCCAGCTTGCAGATAAACAAAACAAAAACACAGCTTTAAAAACAAGAAGCCTCTTCACTTTTTATCTAAATGGAAATAAAGCCAGCCAGCCAAATCAAAAGCCAGCAATTAATGAATCTCTTCAGGGTTTCTATTCTTGAAAAGATTAGAGTTTAAAAGGCTGAAGTAGTTTCAATAGGTAGGTGTGATGTTGAGCTCAGACATTGTATTTATATACGCTCAGCTAGAAGTAAGAGTTGCTAAAATCCAATATCTGGATGAGGATTCTGCTCTTCAGTGAAACCAGACAAACAGAACTCCAACAGTCACTAATTTCAGTGTGCAAAAATGTCCTAGAGCACCAATAAAATCAGTTCTCCCAGGAAATGCTTTTAAAATACTCATTAAAAAGTGGATCTTGCACATATGAAACAAACTGAAAGTGGGTTTTTAGGAAATTATTTTCTTGGAAAAGGGAAGCAAAGCTCTCCAAAAACAAGCAAACTGCTTTTCCAGGATTGGACAGCCAGCTATTTGCTTCTTGCAGAAACACAGACTGAGAATGTTGAGCTGAAATTTGGCAAGGTTAACACATTTTCACTATGTGTAGTCAGTTCCTGTGTCCAGAAATAGAAACAGCCTTTTGCTTGCAGGAGTGGTGGGGCACCTTCACCTGCAGTTTAAAAAGAAAAAATAGAAAAGTCCTGTTGTTCAGCTCCACCTCTGTACCAGATCTCAGGGATGTTTAATTCATTCTGCATTATTCCGAAGAGTGGGAATTGCAACAGCCAAGAGCTCCTGTTGCTTCCACTGAAGAAATGTTAATAAATGCATTTAATTTACTTGTCTAACTATAGATTTTCCTGTTGTTCATACCAACTAGCCTGGCTCTGTAGTAGGAAAAAAGCAATCACGGTATCTGATGTACAAAGCCTGTCACTCACCATATAACAAATGAACAAATAAAGGTCCCTTGTTCCATTAAATAACCCCAAAGCATTCACAGGATCTTCACAGGCACCTTGCCTACCATGGAGTGCAATTCTGGACACCCTGTTAGAGCTTGCACTGCATTTGTCAGGGGTACTCTTCCATCCTTCTTCACCCCTGCCTCTTGTTCCCTGTGTCTTCCATTCCTCTTCAGCCACAGGCTGCCTCAGGTTGTGAGCTGGAGAAGCTGGGAGTGCTTCTGAGCTGTGAGAGACTGAGCATCCATCCTCCTCCTCCCTTTCTTCCATTTTCTCCCCTTGGGAAGATTTGGGAATGGATGGATGTGGAGTCCAGCTGTTTGTCTCTGCTCCCACACACCCCTAGGATGGTTCTGGCAGGCTGTGTCTCAAAACATGAGTCTGGACTCCAGGGTTTTTTGGTCTTTAGAATTGTTTATTATATCTTATCTACAAAGTCCCTTCTCTGCCCGACTGGGATCTGACCAGCAGGGCAGCCAAAGGCACTCTGACCACCCCCAAGGTGGGCACATCTTTTATAACAAAAACTACGGATATTATATTTACCTTTTATCCCCAATACCTGTCACCCTTGTCACCAAATACATTCTTACCCCAGACCAATCCCCAAGTGCCAACACAACACCAGAAGATGGATGACAAGAAGAAGGAAGAAGAGTCTTGTGACCTGCCTTGTTTCCTCCATCTTGCCTCCATAACCCTCCTGTACAACACCCCAAAATCTATAATTTACCCTATAACTGCGTTTTTCCCTTCACCATTAGCACCTGGGTAATTCCCACAGGTTCCATCTCCTCATACATCGGTGGCACATCCCTAGATGGACCAAAATCAAGCCACCAAGTGCTTTTGGCAACATTCCAAAGCCCCCCGAGCCCCCCCAGGGGCTCTCTCGGTAGCTCCGGACATCAGGAGGGATGTGCTGGGTTCCCACAGATAGATGGCTCCCCGTGCTGCTCCAACCAGTCTCATAAGCAGAGCTCCAAGTCAGCAGCCTGCTAAGATTTAGTTCAGCTTAGACATGAGCAAAAACGTGAGGGGACAGTGAGGAATTCAATGCTCTTTTCTTCTTTGGTAGGGGATGCCTTGTTCTGCCAAAATAAATCCACCACCTTGCTTCAGCCCACTGCCATCTCAGGATGCCTGAGGCAGGGCAGGCAGTGTAAATGTGACCATGAAGTTTGCACAGCACAGCCCTCACGCTGGATTTTTCAGTGACAGCATCCCAAGACCCTTGGGTGCACTCAGCTTCTCACGGGCTGTGGCTCTCAGAGGGAAATTGATAAAAAAGGATGTCTTTGCACATGGCTATTACTTTCCTAAAATCCTTCCAGAGTGTGGATATTATTTAGTTTATGAAGTAGCAGTTTGTGCAATTTTACGTTGCCTGGGAAGAAGCTGTGATTTACTGGATTTGAAGCTCCCAAAAGCAGAGAAAGCAAAAGGCATCAATCTGTGCTGTTGGAAATCCTGGGACTGGGCAGCTGTAAGCTGATGTGCTTTGAGTGTCTGCAAAACGCAGCATCTACTGAACGGCCCGAGTGGTAAAGCATTTTGTAACAGCATAATGCTCTCATTGTAGTCTTTTCAATCTCATTTAGGGCTAAGCTTTCCCTTGGGAGGTGATACAATAAACTCTCCTGGAAACCACGCTGCAAATACCTGTAAGGCAATCAGGGAATACAGTGTAATGTCAAGAGTCTTACTGGCGGGCTAAATGTGTCTCTTGCACAGTGCTCCTCGGGACAGACAGATGTTAGCTGTGAGGATGGGCTTGTTACAGAGTGCAGGCTTTGGCTAGGTCATAGTGTGGCTCAACAGAAACAGCTTAGGATTTATTGTGTGCTCTCAGCCAGCCTGGGCACCTCCAAGTGCTCAGCAGACACTTCTAAGCAGATATACAAACAGAGGAATTATGTTTTAGACTGGAAACGTTGGGAAGACTCTCAGATACTGATGTAACCCTGCTCAGTTTCTTTGTCCAGAGGATATTTTCAGCTGAAAACAGGGCAGAGACACACGGGGCAAGCTGACACCTGAGGTTCAGTTGAAGGAGTATTAGCCAGGCAGAATATTTGGGTACAGCTTTAGAAACTGTATTTCAAAATTTGAAAGCAGAAGGGTTGGGGTTTTTGGTCCTGTTATTTGCCTGTTTCTACTTAATGTCCCCATTCCCACATTCTTTTATTATTTTATTATTATTTTGTTTTTCAAGTCCCAAATTGTTCTCTCATCAGTACTTTAAAAATGAGTCAAGATACATATTTCAAAGGCTCCCCATGTTTTCACCCCTCACCTTTCATTCCAAATGCCAGATTTGGACACTGGCCTGCAGTTTAAAGGTTTCTAGACTATTTGTTTTTCTTCCAAGACCTGCCTAGACCCTACTGTAATGTATATTAGCTCAGACACAGCCAAACTTCCCTCAGATCAGCAACAATGTGCTTCCTACATCAAGCTCAGTAAATAAATAACTGCACAGCCAATCCTCCTATTTTAATGTCTGAAAAGCCCCACTCTTGGAATAATTCAATATAAAGCCCAGCCATTCAGAAAACAGAGCTTTAGTTCAACAACTCCCCAGGTGGGTTCTGTAAATTATGTAGCAAAATCTTCACAAATTTCCAGTTTCCTTAAGAAGAGATGCATCTGACTAACTGCTGCTTTAGAGGGAATTGAGTGCTCTGTTCAGTTCACTGATCTGCTGCTCAGGGTGTTTTGTAAGCATATTGCCAAAGAAGAGCAGATGTCTGTGAGGGAAAGAGTAGGAGTTAAAGTTCCTACCAACTGGCATAAATAACTGCATCACAGTTCAGTCCTGCAGCATGCAGCAGTGCAACTACAGCTCTTCACAACATGAACTCCAAGCCCTTCCTTTGCTGTTAATGCAAATTGAAAGAGTAGTAGATCTTCTTTCTTTATTAACCAAATTGAATACAAACTGCATCTTTAGTGCTGTGGACAGAAATCTTTCTGCAGCTGCCAAGGCAGCTCTAGTTAGCATACAGTGCTTGCTCCTGAAAGGTTTTCTACAAGCTGTGTTCTGGTATTGATCAGTGTGCTCAAACTTAAGGGGTTTTTTTGAAGCTTGTATAGAGTACCTGCAAAACCACTGGTGCTCAGGAGGGCTCAACATCACAATTCCTTTCACAAGTGTTGGCATAATTAAAGGATGCAAGACACGAGCTTGTAGTGGGACAGATTTCCTTACGTGAATGCCATGTTTGCTCTGCCATGGTCTCTAAATGGGGTGCCCTCTCAGACAGGAGAAATGTCAGTGTGTGCCACATATTTCTGATTTCAGAGAAGCTGGCAAAGGCTGGATCCTGTAAATACCTGAACTGCTTTGAACATCTCAGCTTCTCGTGTCATTAGAAATTCACAACCCTCAATGAGCAATGCATGGAACAGCTAATTGAGCTCCATAAATTGCTATTTCCACATTTTGGTTGCTATTATTTCTCCCAGAGTTAGAATTGCAAGTGATGTAGCTGCTTAGAGACTACTTTACAGTTATTCAGTAAACATTAATTTTTTAATTGTGACAGTGACAGGTGTGTTGCATTGCATGGGTACAAATGTATGAAAAAAAAATTAATTGATGGTTACCAGCCTGCTCACAAACATGCCCAACTGAATTTCTGAGCTTAGTTAAAGTTAGGCAGGTGTTGACTTTGCTGTAGTGTGGATTTTTTTCTTGTAATACAATTTGTTTTCTCAAGATTTAGCCGGTTGGGTGCTCATTTGTATCTCACCAGATACAAATGCATCAAAAAGTGAAATGGAGATACTCTGTTCAAAGTCCAATTGAGATGCGAAAAGTTCTTTATTTTTAATGTTTTAGAATTAAACACAACTGGTTTACAACAATTAAACTTGTTCTTCAGGTGATCCTTCCCTCCTGCACTTGTGTTTACTGGTGTTTCCAAGTGAGATTGAGGTGGATCAAATGTTCTAAGATTTTATGGAAAAAGGGAAAAGCACCCTGAAAGAAAATTAATTGTCCCACAGGTGTGAGGTGACCCCTGTGGCAGGATTTTGTTGCTCCATGCTGGGGACCAGTGTCTGACCAGCTGAGGCAGCAGGGACATTACCAGATCAAGTTCAACAGCTGGATAAATGTGTCTGCAGCTGAAATAAACCCCACAATAGAGTTCTCCTCGGAGCCTCTGCCACAGCCCAGCCTTCCTGATGGATGTTAAGAAGCCTTGGTAGTGTTTATAAGAAACATCAGCTTCCCTAATCGTTCATTGATCTGTTGTTCTGGGTGGAATGATGAAGCTTTCGCTGTTATTTTGCTCTGCTTCACTCAGATTCACTTGATTTGAACCAAGGGACGATTTAAGATGGCAGGGCACAATTTTACTCTCATTTACTCCCAGCTGACAGGATAATTCTGGTTTTGCTGTTGGGAGCTTCAAGTGCTTCATCTGTGCTCAGCTAGTATTAGTTGTAATTAAGGGAATGGGCTGTCTAGAGCTCAGTTTTACAGCTCATCACCTAAAAAAGAATCTCCAAAAAGAACCCTTTTGCTTTTGGGGTCATTTTTAGTTTCTTCCTCACCTTCTGCAGTGCTGCCCATCTTGGGGCAGACCCCTGGAGAGGGCAGAACCTTCACTGGCTCTATTCTTATCTCAAGGTACCTATTTTAGGTTTAAACCCAAAAACTTGGCTATGTTTTATGTAGAGTCTGTTAGGAGACTGGTTTATAGACTGACATGGCTGTTCCTGGGGTGCAGGACACTTCTGGACACAGGGACAGCAAACTGTGGAGTACAGGTGCTCATCCCCTGTCTGAAAATGGAGATAAAGGGCTTTTTTCCTGGTAAATCTATCAGAACCCTGTGGTTTGGTGTGGTTTTTAAGCAGTTCATGAGCCATTAGATATGTGAAGTGTAGGAACTCAGTTTGTGGTGAGTGGGAGTGGGGCTGAGCCTCATCCCCACTGGGCCCAGCTGTGAGCAGCACTGACAGCAGTGAGCCCTGGAGTGCCCAGGGGCACTGCCCAACCACCCCAGGGAGCAGAGGGCACACAGGGGCAGGGCATCAACAGCAGGGGATGAAAGGCTGGGCTGAAGGACAAGAAGGGCAGATGCTGGCAGCCTTCTGAATGACTCTGTTTGGGTTGAAGCTTTCTGAGACTGTGTGGTGACACTCTGTGTGTTGTGGCCATCTCAGCTGTGACAGTCAAGGATTAACACCTTTTCCCCCCAACACTCCTTTTATTTCTGCTGGAAGCTTGTCCTTACCCAGGGGCTGATGCTTGATAGTCTCAGTTCCCTTTTTGTTTTTCCTGAGGAACAGACTCATGGAAAATATTTTTGTAAGTGCCTGCAAGCCCCAGCAGGAGAATCAGACTGGGAGATAGCTCTCAGTGTTGTGAGCCACTCCACCTTCTTGGGAGCACAGATGGGAGCTGGAGCAGAGCAGTTTGCACAGAGCATTAGGATACCTGCTCATGAAAGCATCCAGCCTTGCATTCAAGGGATGAGAAGTTCAGATCATGCCTGACCTTGGCACGAGGTGCAGGGGAGGAGATCTGGCATGAGGACTGGCGAGTCAGAAGCCAACAGGCATCCTTGCAGTGGCTCCAGCAGGGCTGGGAGGGAGCTCCAAGTGGGCAGGTGTCCATTTTCAGTGACAGTCGTGTTAAAACTTGCAGTGCCTGGCCAAATGACAGCGTTGGCCAGAACTGACAAAAATGTGAGATGCCTTCTGCCTTGCTAGGATATTTTTTTTTTCACAATGGACCAGTCAGAAACCACCCTGCAAACCTGCTTATTGTTCTGCATTTTTCATTCCTATTTGAATTTAGACCCAAAATGAAACCCCATCTTAATATATCAGACTACTAGATTTGGTTGGTCAGGTGGTTGTTTCCTAGGAAATGAAAAACTCTTTTGGATTTATTTTCATAGTTTTGTATTGCTAGCATGAACATGGCAGCGTCTCCAGCAATTAAATGTGTGTTGCAATATGCTGGAAGCCTTGGGACTGCAAAGAACCTTCTGGTTTGTCAAAATACTTGCCATAATTTGTCATTTCAGCTGGTTAAGCCAAAATAAATGCAGGGCTACTGAGGCAGTTCACAATTATCATCAACAGGACTTTGTCATTTTCTCTGGTGGGCTATTGTTTTATTTTGGACTTCTTCTGGCTTTTTTCTCCCCCCAAGTTTGGAATGAAGATTTGCTGCTCTGTGTGTGTGTGGCATTTCAGTCCTGTGCTGAATTGCAGCCCTTTCAGGTGGAATTGCTGTTTGGCAGTAAGACATACTCTAAAAATAGAAAATGTGCTTATAAGTGACAACAATTGGCAGGGAGGACCAATTCAGATGCAATTTTGGAACTGCTTTTAATTTTTTCCACTCAATTCCAAGTTAAACATCCATTTAAATTAATTAGAGCAATCACAGTATCCATAGAATATCAGTGGAGAAACTGAAGCCGTGAGTGTAATTTAAGTATTTCCTGAATTCTGAGGAGATGCTAAAAAAGGCAGCTTAAAGAAATTTTTTGCATATGATGAAAAGCAAATTCCTGACCAAAGTGGCTAAGCTCAAATGTCTGAAGGCAAAGAGCTATCATGAAAGTGCTGTAAAACTTCTGATTATAGTGGAATCAGTGTCCCAGGGTATAATGCAGCTCTACACTTAATACTTAGCTGCTGAACCCTACTTCTCAACCTGCCTCCACTGACTGGGCTCTCATCAGAGTCCTGTCAGGACAGTGGGCTTTGTTTAGATGCCAAGCAAGTCTGCAAATGGCTTTTTCAGCAGCTTCAGCTGAGTACAAATGCCTGACTTCAGAAGGACAGCCAGTGCCTGGATTTTGTGGCCTAGAAATCATTGCTCATGTTCACTGCCACACGTATTAATAACCTTGCAGGCTTTTATAAGCCTAATTAAAAGGCTTGTGCACACTTAAATGTGAAATCACGGCAAAGCGCTGAAGCAGCAGAGCAGGATCCTGTCCTTGGTGCTGCAAATCCATTGCTGCCTTTCTTTATTAATGCTACATACAGGACAGGTTGAATTCTCTGCCTGCTGTTGCTTGTCAGGTTGTTTTCATTACAGTATCGACTGGAGTCCCCCTCATCTTGGTTGTAGTCTGGGCACGTTACCCTGGCAGAATTTTTCTTGCAGAGTTTTGTTGAAGGTATTGACTTTGCCAAAGGGAAGGGAGAAGTGCGTGCAGCCACTTAAGCACACAAGTAGTGGCATCAATTTCCATCCATTAAAATATGCACAGGCACACAAACACACCTCTCTGGGCAGTGGGTGAGGTGAGCTCTGAAAAACAGACTCAAGAGACCCTCTCCAGCATGCAGATTCTGTTTCCAGGATCTGGCTAGGAGCATCCTTCAGCCTGTGCCAAGTCCTGCTGAGGATGGTGGGGTCGTTGTGAGTGTTAAAATGACATTTTTCAAAGGCATTTGTGTGTTTCTAGGCCATTTCTTTTAATTCCTTAGAACAAACTTTATTTTCTAAGGGAGTATATTTCTCTGGGTTTGGGTGTTCTCTATTTTTTTTCCCTAACAACATCTCTAGTTCTGTTAAACTTTTGGACTTTGAAAAAGTTTTTCTAGTTATTGGGTTTTGGTTTTTGTTTTTTTTTTCCCTTTCCAGTGCAGGCAATCAATTCACAAATATGAGCAGGAGGATTATTGAGCAGTTCATCCAGAGCCAGCAAAGATTTCAGCCAACTCAAAGGTGCAGCAATCATTTTGCTAAAGGTTTTGGATTGCAGTTTTGATCCAAGACTGGGATATATGGGTGTGAATGGTTCCAGCACTGCCAGGTGAAGCTTGGAGATGAATCTTTGCAAATGTTCAGTGATCATTTCCATTTGAAAGTACACAAAATGGGTGTTAGTACAGATGTGTGTTGTCTTTGTTCTGTCTCCCAAACTGGCTCCCCCATCTCCCACCTGTTCCTGTTTGATGGTGAGCTCTTCCAGAGGTGTTTTCCATGTTCTGTCCCTTCAGCCCCACCCTGAAATCCACTGTAGAGCACAGAGTTACTTGCAGACAGACAATCTCATCTGAACTGTGGCATTGCCCCAGTGGATTCTGTTCATGAGGCCTTTGACCTGCTCTCTGCTTTGAGTTGTGCAAAATCATCCTTGTGTGAATCCTTCATGTCCTTAATTGGACATTAATAATAATTGGACATAATCCTTAATGGGACACGAAACAACACACTGCTGTTCTCAAGGTGAAAAAAGGGAAGTTTGTTTCCTGACTCCAACATGTATAGATTTCCAAAAGTGACAGTGGATTGGAGGGTGACAGTGCCACCTCTCCAATGACACTGGACAAACCAACAGTCCATCAAATTTCTCCTCCTCTATAAAAGAAAGAAAAAAAAAAGTTATTTACAAAAAGTGTAAAGTGAGAAAGTTTGTTACAAGAATGTCAACATCAGAAGGCTTAGAAAATCTTAAAAAATCAGGGTGACACCTTAACACCTTGCAGTGAATTTCTGCTCATTCCAATAAACTGATAAAAATGGCTACCTCTTTATTGTCTGCCTTTTAAACAACTGCTTCCAGTAAACTCATTAAAATTAAAACAGGAATGTGCTTGAAATCATTGAGTTGAAACAGAATTTGTTTTTCAGACTATTTGTTTCCTTTTGTCTAGGTAGCAGTGCCTAAGGTGCATTGCCCTGGGTGCATTTCCCACATCCACTGTGTGGGGAATTGAGGCCAGTTAAAGATGGGCCATGTCTGATGTGTTTGCTTCATTTGTGCCTTTCAGTCTATCCGAGAAGTCACGGGCTATGTGCTGGTGGCTCTGAACCAGTTTGAGTACCTGCCCCTGGAGAACCTGCGCATCGTTCGTGGCACCAAGCTCTACGAGGAGCGCTACGCTCTGGCCATATTCCTTAACTACAGGAAGGATGGCAACTTTGGACTCAGGGAACTGGGCTTGAGGAACCTGACAGGTAAGTGAAACTTGGAAACGTGGCGGATTCGTTGCAAGGAAAAAAAAAATGAGCTTGTTGAGTATTTTCTCAGTGCCATCAGTCTGCGTTCTGCAGGAGACTGAGGTACCACAGGAGCCTGGAAGTTGGGTGTTCATTCTGTTTTTAGTTCTCACAGAATCACAGAATTTCTAGGTTGGAAGGGACCTTTAAGATCATCGAGTCCAACCCATGTTCTAACAGCTCAACTAGGTCATGGCACTAAGTGCCACATCCAGTCTTTTTTTGAACACATCCAGGGATGGTGACTCCACCACCTCCCTGGGCAGATGATTCCAGTATTTGACCACTCTTTCTGTGAAAAACTTCCTCCTTAATTCTAGCCTGTATCTCCCTTGGTGCAGTTTGAGACTGTGTCCTCTTGTTCTCTCTGTTGTTGCCCGGAGAAAGAGACTGAGAGAGAGAAAGAAGTGCTTCTCTCCATAATGATCCATGAGAGTCGTGGCAAGAGCAAATTTGAAACAAAACCAGTTGTTGAACAATAATTCACAGTTCTGTGTGTTGATATCATGAGTATGTTGGTGATCTTTGATTATTGCACACATGTTCCTTCAGATGCTGGCTGTTTTCTGCCAAGTTACCTCAGCTTTAGCATCCCCTGTGCCTCTGTATCTTTGGTTTATTTAATTTTAGAACTCCCTTTTCTAAGCAAAAATAGTGAATTATATACAGTGAGAAAATTACTTTTTTTTTTTTTTTTGAGACAAAAATGTAAGCAAAGTCCACAGCTTCATGTTTACCTGTAAATTCAGGGCTGGATCATGCTGTGGGGTAGATCAACCATTCAGTTCCTCTATCTGAGGATCCAGAGTCGGTGGTTTGGGAGATTAAAACTTATTAAATATCAATGGACTGAAACTTAATAAAGAGCAGGCAGTGGCTCTTCTTAGGGAATTCACTGGAAGTATTTTATTTATACCTGGTTCCTCATCAACTATGATAATGTCTGCCCTAAACTCTGGTAATTTTGATGTGGCCTTGTATCTGCTGGTGGCTGAAAGCTGACTGAAAATCACTGACCTTAGCTGGCTGTGGAGATTGAACCTCAGTGTGGAGAGGTGGGAGCCTTCTGAGCTATATTTAGGCCCCCTTCCCTCTCTGTTTCTTTTGTCTGTCAGTATTTAGAGTAGCACGAGTGCTTACAGCTCCCTGTTCAGCTCACCAGGCTGTACCAAGGCTTTTAAAAACAGGAGGGAAAAGAAGCCCTGAAATATTTTATAAAATAAACCAATTTTGGATGACTCTGATTAGACTCTTTCCTCTGGTCGTATTTTTGACAATTTTCTTTACTGAGACCATCATGCCAATATCAGAGTGCTTCCCAAATGTCTCTAAATCCCTGCCATCTACTGCTCTTCACTCTGTCACTGTCATAATCCAATTTCTTCCTCCTCTGGTCCCATATTTCTTCCCACCTTTCTGGTATAGGGAGTTCATTGTGACTGTCTATGCCTTCACATCATACAGAGCCATGGGTGATAACAGCATTATCTCTTTCTTTGTACATGTTTTCTGGACTTTGGGTCTGAAAATGCCTTGTAAAGACACCAGGCTGGGTGAAAGTGAGACAGACAGGTGAGGTGGGGCCAAGGCCAGAAAAGGATGGAAGTCTTTCCTCCTGGCTCTGAGGTGAGAGTTTTACTCCTAGGGCTTGTTTAGCCATGGCTTTGCTGCTCAGTAGGGTAAAAAAATTATCTTGTAGGCTTCTGCTCCAATTTTGGCCTTGAACCAGCTTCCCTGTGCCAACTGGCAGCTCCTCAGACTCCAGAGGTGCCCTCTGGGAGCTCCTGTGATGTGACAGCACCAACACTGCCCAGCAAGGTTTCATTTTCTTTTGAGGTGTTTTAAGAAAACTGGCCTTAGCTAAGCCTGTGAATCTTTCCCAACATGAGATCATCACAGCCACTTCTTCTGATTTAGGTGTTTACAAAAGCCTCTGATGGGATTATTTGACTCGAAATGAATTGTTGTCTTCTGGTAGAAAAGCGCCCTAATAACACCAGCTTGACTAAAATAGCTTCTGGGTGCTGAGTGTGAGCCAGTGTGTGCTTGAAAATCCTCTTAATGTTTTCTAGCTGCCATGGCAGGGCCTCCTGGGTCTCTGCAGCAGCTGTTCTCTGACCAGTTTGTGCACTGGTGAAGATGCACAGGGCTTTTTTAACCCACAGCCCCCCTCTTGTTGCTCATGCTCTTCCCCGAGCACGCTCATCCTTCATTAATTTTCCTGACACATCCTTAGCACTGGTAGCTGCATAAATAGAACTGGTGGATGTGGGAGTTGGTGGTGATGGATCAGCAGTATCTGAACCAATTCTTTAGTTTTACCCCAGAAACCACGGGTGAGCTGCTAAAGTGAAGAGGAAGCAGCCCCCATGGGCTCACATTCTTCAAGTCCATTGCAGATTTGAAGAGACTGGCTTTGAGTCGTGCCTCTCTTCCACTTGAGTAAAATATTACATGGCTCTTGTCTTGCCTGTGAAGCATTGTCATTCCAGGCCTTACGCCTTGTTCATGAGAGTCTGGGAAATTCTGTTTTTATTCGTGCACTGCTGGATGATAGGCTCCTGAGGGTATTTCTGCCTAGTGCTGCACAGTGTACAAACACAAGCCCTACTCCTTGTGTTAAATAAATGAGGAAGCTGCTCTCACCTGCAGCTTCTCCTCAGACAGAGTTTCAGCCTCCTGTGCTGTACTATACTGCAGTATTTTCTATGTGTTGTTAACAGCTGTGTTTTTATTGCCAGATATGTCTATCAAGTTTTCATATTTAAATGTAACTTTCAATGCTTGAATTTCTTCCCTTGCACTGTAAAAAAAAAAAAAAATGACAGCTGTGAAGGCAGTTAGTTTTATCTCACACAGAAAACATGATCCAATTCTCACTCATAATGTCTGTCAAACCACAAGGGAGTTTTGTTTGTATAGCTCAGCCCAGGACTGTGTCCTAAAATGCGTGTGACACTTGCAAAAAATCTTAGCTATAAAAATCCTGTTCTCACTTTCTACAAAAACTTCAACAATGGTTCCACAAATGTGTCAAAACAGAGCTGACACTGAACTAATGAAGTGGCTGCTGCCATCTCAGCTGGACTCATCTCAGTGTGCAGATTCAGCTGCCAAGTAGCCTCACAGTGAAGAGAAGGGTTTGACATCCTGGCTGTGATCTTCAGCCTGAGATGAGCAGAGTAGGTGGCACTGAGGGAGAAGGTGTGCCAGCTTCTTCCAGTGGCCCAGGAGCCACTGCAGGCCAGCAGGCAGTCAGCCTCAGCTTACCCAGGGAGAGGGCACCATCAGTGCTCACCTTTGGAGCACTCCAGACAGAGGGAACCTGATGGCTGCCATCTCATTGTGCCTGAGAGGGGAAAGAGGGATGACTCACAAGTGCCAGAACCATTTAGAAAGTATCGGTTTGATAAGACAGGTGTCTGCTAAGGAAGGCAGGAGCCTCCCCTGAAATGGAAAATGTAAACTCCCTCCCTCCAAATTACTATAATTTTGAAATTAAGGGGCTCTCAGGCAAAGCTATGGGAATAGGAATAGCAGCTCTTTACTTTCACAGGTGTAGAAATTAAACTATGCAAAATTGCAGATTTCCCTTTCAACAGATGTTTGTAATTGATTTTCTACCTTTTAATTTTTGATTAAAATTGGTTTTTATTTTTCTGCAGAGCAAAATTTTAATGTTTGATGGTATTCCCCCACCCCAGGAAACTGAAAATGCTAAATGGTATTTTGGAGTAGCATTACTCCTTGAAAAGGTTCCTTTTTGAGCAGTTTTTTGTCTTCTTTTCCTTTAACAAACTCATTTACTGTAATTATAATGCAGGTCAGTCAGGTTGGAGGGCAGGGCATGGCAGGAGTCAAGTTTTGTTCACTGTACCTCTTTTGGACCTAAAATTCTTTTGGAAATCTTGCCTGGATGTCTGCACAGGACCTGAGCGATGGCACATCAGGCAGGGATGACACATTTTCGTGGCAGGGATGAAGGCCACCCCCTTTTTCCTGCCTTGGGCACAAAGCCCTTTCCTCAAAGGACATGCAGGAGCCAATCCTGGTGTCCAGGGGTGCCTGTGTGTGACACCCACCAGCTGCTTGTGGCACGTTCCCCATCCTTAACGGGCATGAGCTGGGAAGAAAGCCATGTGTAACTTGCCTCAGGCTGGCTGTGCAACAGGTGGGCGAGGCATCATCTGTAACCTCGGAGAGGGGTTGCTAGGATACACGGAGGCATTGGTTTAAAAATTCCTGCGGTCCCTTTGCGTGCAGGGCTGCCGCAGGAGCTCTCTGTAGGAGAAGCTGCAGCGGCTCTGGGGCTGCCCAGGTGTGCTCCACTCCTGGATCCTCACAGCTGAGGCATTTGTATCCCAGCCCAGCTCTGGGGCTGCCCAGGTGTGCTCCACTCCTGGATCCTCACAGCTGAGGCATTTGTATCCCAGCCCAGCTCTGGGGCTGCCCAGGTGTGCTCCTCTCCTGGATCCTCACAGCTGAGGTATTTGTATCCCAGCACAGCTCTGGGGCTGCCCAGGTGTGCTCCACTCCTGGATCCTCACAGCTGAGGTATTTGTATCCCAGCCCAGCTCTGGGGCTGCCCAGGTGTGCTCCTCACTTGGATCCTCACAGCTGAGGTATTTGTATCCCAGCCCAGCTCTGGGGCTGCCCAGGTGTGCTCCACTCCTGGATCCTCACAGCTGAGGTATTTGTATCCCAGCCCAGCTCTGGGGCTGCCCAGGTGTGCTCCTCTCCTGGATCCTCACAGCTGAGGTATTTGTATCCAGCACAGCTCTGGGGCTGCCCAGGTGTGCTCCTCTCCTGGATCCTCACAGCTGAGGTATTTGTATCCCAGCCCAGCTCTGGGGCTGCCCAGGTGTGCTCCTCTCCTGGATCCTCACAGCTGAGGTATTTGTATCCAGCACAGCTCTGGGGCTGCCCAGGTGTGCTCCTCTCCTGGATCCTCACAGCTGAGGTATTTGTATCCCAGCACAGCTCTGGGGCTGCCCAGGTGTGCTCCTCTCCTGGATCCTCACAGCTGAGGTATTTGTATCCCAGCCCAGCTCTGGGGCTGCCCAGGTGTGCTCCTCTCCTGGATCCTCACAGCTGAGGTATTTGTATCCAGCACAGCTCTGGGGCTGCCCAGGTGTGCTCCACTCCTGGATCCTCACAGCTGCCCTGTCCTTGAGGTATTTGTATCCCAGCCCAGCTCTGGGGCTGCCCAGGTGTGCTCCACTCCTGGATCCTCACAGCTGAGGTATTTGTATCCCAGCCCAGCTCTGGGGCTGCCCAGGTGTGCTCCTCTCCTGGATCCTCACAGCTGAGGTATTTGTGTCCCAGCACAACTCTGGGGCTGCCCAGGTGTGCTCCTCTCCTGGATCCTCACAGCTGAGGTATTTGTATCCCAGCCCAGCTCTGGGGCTGCCCAGGTGTGCTCCACTCCTGGATCCTCACAGCTGAGGCATTTGTATCCCAGCCCAGCTTTGGGGCTGCCCAGGTGTGCTCCTCTCCTGGATCCTCACAGCTGAGGTATTTGTATCCCAGCACAGCTCTGGGGCTGCCCAGGTGTGCTCCTCTCCTGGATCCTCACAGCCCTGCTGAGGTATTTGTATCCCAGCCCAGCTCTGGGGCTGCCCAGGTGTGCTCCTCTCCTGGATCCTCACAGCTGAGGTATTTGTGTCCCAGCACAACTCTGGGGCTGCCCAGGTGTGCTCCTCTCCTGGATCCTCACAGCTGAGGTATTTGTGTCCCAGCACAACTCTGGGGCTGCCCAGGTGTGCTCCACTCCTGGATCCTCACAGCTGAGGCATTTGTATCCCAGCCCAGCTCTGGGGCTGCCCAGGTGTGCTCCACTCCTGGATCCTCACAGCTGAGGTATTTGTATCCCAGCCCAGCTCTGGGGCTGCCCAGGTGTGCTCCTCTCCTGGATCCTCACAGCTGAGGCATTTGTATCTCCTTTGCCACGGGAAGTGTGGCTGTGGAGGATTCTCTGTGTGCTCCTGATCCCCAGGTTTGAGCTTTTGTAGTTTTCAGATTCTGTGCTGTTTTAGTGTGCAGTTCTGAGCTTCATATCAGGGGATGGGGAGCTCTCTTCACAGAGCAGGGAGACAAAACAATTCCTGCTCCAGCTGGGGACCAAGGACAAATGATCCAAATCTCAGACCCAAGAGCACAAACAACGTGGACTGAAGAGAGAAAAACAAGCAGGATGGGACTTCATAACCTAAAGCTGTAATTGGACAATTAACTCCAATATGGAAATGGACCAGAATTTATAAAAGTGTGAGACCCCATGACCAGGTGTCCATTTTTGTGACCATTTTGGTTTCACCTGGGGTGTAGCCCTTGTGCTGCCCAAGGTGTATCTGTTGAGGCCTTTTAATAAATCCCTCCTTTATTCTTTAGCTCCATCTAGTCTCTGCTCTGGGTCAGCCTTCACAAGGCATCACAGACCTCAGGGACATGCAAAGAAACAGCCCTGAGTCCCCCTTGCTCATCCTGTCCCTGTGGAGAGAGGGATGTGGCTGCCCCCAGGCTCAGAAATGCAACTGTGCCTGCTAGAGCATGTCTGTCTTTTCTCTTTCCCAAGGAATAAAAATACAAACATCCTATTCCAGCTGCTGCTCTCCTCAGCCATCCCAGGTGTGCTCTGACAGCTGGGAGAGCCCAGGACCCATCCCTGGTGGCAGTGGGAGCACGGGCTCAGGCTGCTCCCTGCCATTTGGCATCAATGCCTGGGAATGCTTCCAGCCTCTCCTCGCCTGCAGATGTGGCCCTGAGGAATCCCAGATAAGAGACCTGCAGGTTGAGGAGCAACTGCCTCCAGCTGGAAGAAAATTGCTCTCAGGTCTTAGCAAGGCATAAAACTGTGGTTTATACAGCCAGGAATAAATACTGAGTTGGAGCCTTGTGAGATTTATATTCATGAGTTTATTTTGTCCAGTAACAAAGGTGGGACATTGGTTTTTAAATTTTAGCGAGGCTAGAATTTTGTGCAGTATCCCTGAAGGGTATGAATATGCATTTTTTCATGCTAAGTAGTATAACTAATGTCTGGAATTCTTTTCAACTCATTGGTCAACAAATTGTGCTCAGTTTTCTTTATTTCAGAGCACTTCACTGTTTTCAAATCTGTTTGTAGTGTTAGAAATGTGCAACCTTGTTTGGAACGACAAGGATTTAAGCAAAAAGCTCATCTGAATGATGATCTACTGGTAAATGTTTTTAACTGGAAATTCAAAGGACCCCCATGTGTGCTGGTATTCCCCTTCCCCCCAATGCTTTCAAATGAACTAGGAGTCAAATCTATTGCACATGGTCTGAACCAGTTTATTGAAAGTACTGGACAGATTTATTGACAGGAGCCAGTACTGCCCTGCAGCAGGATAACTTCATGTCACACAGCCTCTCCTGCCACAAAACAGGGCTTAAAAGCAAGGGAAGAGAAAGGAGGCCTAATCCTTATGTGGTGTAAATTGGCTTACTTGCTTTGACTTTGTAATGAACTGAAATTGAAACTGCTGTTTACTCCCTTCAGTGGATAATTTAATTCATACTTTATTTTAAAGTTAACTAGTGCCTAACATCCACTTAAGACCTTTTAAGGATGTTGTGTAGAGGGTGCTGTGCCAGGATTAATACCAGCTAATGGCAGCTGACTCAGGGCATGTTTGCCCTGGGATCCTTGAGCCAGCATCCAGCCTGGCTGGCTTTGGGAATGGTGCTGACCACAGCCCTTGGGCCCTGTGCTTGCTCTGAATAACCCAGCAGATCATTCCTGCTTAACTATGGACTCTGCAAACAGAAGCACGTTTCCCTGGGCTTTCAGGGTCTTAATTATATGGCTGATAGCTAAAAAAGGGTCTACAGGTAAAGACTTGGGTCTAGGGTAGGTGGAAGAAATCCTTCCCAGCCCTGCAGTAATCTCCACATCTGCTGCTTTATTTTGTGAATCATACCACTTCTACAACTGAGCAAATAAAGCTTGCCTGCTTTAATTAGACCAATTTGGAGGGTGGCATTGAAAATGCTATTCAGAGAGGACGTGGTTACGTGTGGGATTCAACTTTAACACTGTCAAACATGAGTTTAAATGTCATTAAAAAACGCATCCAGGTATGTTGCCATTGTTACCTGATAATGCCATGTAAAAATAATAACACCACTCATTCTGGTTTTCCTTGGCAATTTCTCTCTCTCTCCTCTCTGCAGTAGTTCTATCTGTGAATTTTTCAATTATGAAGCAAGAAATTCTCCCAGTTCTGGAGGTGTGAAGAACCCTTTAGCTTTCTGGAAATGTGGGCAATCAAGATAAATCCAGTAATACTGAAGCCTTGTGGTAATGGAGTAGCTGTGCCTGGCTCCTGTGACTCGAGAGCTTCAGCAGCATGGGGATTGCTCTGTCTGCAGGCTTTGCAGAGAGTTAAACATCTGAACAGAGTAATCCCTCCATTTCAATCACACGGGTCAGGAATGGGAGACATTTCAAAATACCCAACTTTGGCAGACAGATCTGTGCTGAGCTGCACTATAACTTCAGTAAAGTGCAGTAAGCCTTACAGTTGGGAAGGATCTTACAGTTTATAGTGACAGCACTGCTGAACAAATAGATATCCCAGCCTCCCACCAGCCTGGGAAAGAAAGAAACAGCTGGGTTGTTCTCCCCAGCCTGGGCTAAGTCTTGACTAGACATTGCTGCTCCAGTAGTATATCTTCTTTAGGTGAATGAAAGAGGCATTACTCTCAGTGTTTGTATTTGGTTTGGGGTTTTTTATTTTTTTTTTTATGCTTTCCCCCCTTTCTCTCTCCAGTCTTCTGAATTCATTGATTTTCTCATTTCCTTCTGACAGGCTACAGCTGACAAGGAATTTTGTGCTTTTGTAAAGTAATTAAAGTCTTGTGGTACATGGGGAATGTAATCTATCTGAACTCCCTGGCCAGAGTCAAGTTGCTGAGCACGACAGTCCAGTTGTCACCATCCACAGTGGGGACATGAGCTGTGAGCCACTGGTGGGGCAGCCCTGTGGAGCTGCTGTCTTCTAGGGCCGAAAAGGGCATGAAACTGTAGGGATCAGGTGTCAATTCAGTGCCTTAACCTAAAGCTCAGCAGAGGCATCTCAGTGACCTGGCACACAGGTCTGGAAAGCAGCATATGCTCACAGACCTGCATTTTAACCCAAGTCCAAGAATGAGCTCCTTTTTCTAGCTTTTCTTGCCAGCCTAGAGAAGTAATAAGTTTGGGTTTAGGTCACCACTGATTGCAAAAAAACCCAAAAACTCCTGAGTTCAAAGAAGGTTGGATCACACCCCTAGGTTTACATATTGGAAGTAGCTGGTGTCCCTAGGATATTTTCATGCCTGTTCATTTTCATGTCATTTGCTGCAGAGAGAAATTCCCTAGAAACTCTATATGGAGGGACTGGAGAGGCAATGAACCAAAAACTTTCCTTTGCTGCATTTAGCTCCAGGAAAAGCCCCTGCAGACAGGGGAGACAGGGCAGCCCCCAAGCACTCAGCACAGGGTGAGTGTCACGTAGGCTGACAAAGGCCCTGCTTGTTCCTTGGCTGCACACCAGCCTGTTTGCTGCAGTGTCACACAGTCTCAGCCTGCCCAGCACAGGGACCAGTCTCATCAAAGCCCCCAAGGGGTATTTGCAGCTTGGGTTGGTCTGGAGAGGTGCAGCAGTGCAGGGCTAGCACTGAGCAGTAGGTCATTAGAGCTTATCTGAAAGAGAGTTTGATCACAAACCTTTGTCAGCTGGGGTGTGACAGGGAACCACTGCTGCCCAGAGCACGTGCTGGGTGTTAGTGTGCAAAAGAAGTTGCAACAGACTCAGCCCCTCTGCAGTGCTGCACCCTGTCCAGGGTGAGGAAAACTCTTGGCAGCATCTGAATTTGCACACAGGTAACAGCAGTCCCTGGTGGGGAGCAGGGAGTTCACTGTCAGGAGCTTCTTTCTGTGACTGGGGAAAGTGAAGGGAACTGCAAGAACAATTGTCAATTCACTGACAATTGCAGTCGACCCTTCCTGCCCTGACTCGTGTGACTCCCTGGCCCAGGATGCATCCAGGGGCATCAGTTCCAGGCAGCTGGCTGTGAGTGTGCTCTGGAAACAGGGGAAATACAGGAGGCATTGCCCTGCACCTCAGCAAAGACACTGGGGCAAGCCAGAGATGGGCAGGAAAAGGAAACCTCGAGGGCAAACAGGAAGAGGAAAACAGAAATGCAGAAGGGAAATCAGAGTGAGCAGAGGTGGGGGAGCCAAGCAGGTGGAGTTCTCTGGGACTCCTGACTCCCTGCTCAGTCCCACCTGGCTTCAGCCATGGAAAATGAGCTGTGCCCGGTGTGAAGTGCCAGCGTGAGGGAGTCAGAGCTGGAGGCAGGAAATGTGTGTGGACAGGGAGCTGTCCGGGGCTGCAGGAGCCTTTTGTGCATCCAGAGGAAGATGCCTGCGGGTGTGGAGTGGGGGAACAAAGGTATCAGATGAGGAGAACACGCTGGAGGCCTTTTTCTTTGATGTTTGGAAATCGCTCAAGGGGCTGTCTTCTCTGAAACCCCTTTGCCTTGCCTTTTTTTCTTCTTTTCTATTTTATTTTTTTTTTTTTCTCCTTGGTGAAACTTTCATGGATGTACTCTGGTTTCTTTAAGGCTTAGAAGTGAAAGCACATCCGTCCATCCAGCCCTTGTACAAATGCTGTGCTCACGTTGGAATTCCTTGGGGAGCTGACTTCTGCTTCTGCCTGTCAGAAATAGCAGAGCCACGTGCTTTGGGTTTGAAACTCTTGGTTTGGGAGGAAGGGCAGCATCAAAGACATCCCTGTCTGCCACGCTGTGGAGAGAGGACATTGTGGTGTTGCTTTGGGGCTTTTTTTTTTTCTTTCTGTCAGTGTTTAACTGGTCAGCTGGAGCTGCATTCAGATTGATGCTACAGGCTGTGAAAACTTTGGGTGTGGGTTCCATCAGAAGGGAGGGCAGTCACCTTCCCAAATGACTCTGGGGTATGAGTATCCAAGGGCAGGATTTACATGGGGAGGTTCAAGATGTTCTTGCTTAAACTGCTGCTCTTCCCCTCCAGCCTCATGTGTGTAGACTTAGGGTGAGTGGAAGATTCTTAGGGAGCTTTTTTAAAATTGGAAAATGTCTGACAGGGAAACCTTCTGTGAGAAAGGAACAGTTGGAAAAACAAGGGGGAAAGTGCTGAAATTGCTAGGAACCACCTGTCTTTTAAAAATGAAAAGGTTTGGCTTATTTAAGAGCTTTTCATCCTTTCTTCTAACAATTAACTTGTATTTTCAATCAAACAAATTATGTTAATTGAACATTAATAAGTGAATCTGGTTTAGACTGAATTTCCTTTTATAAAAGCATGCTGCTTCCTTCTTGTTAAGCCAAAGCAACATCAAGTATGTGCACCTGAACTAGTGGTGAACTTTAGATCGTGGCTGAGTTCATTCCTGGCTTTTGAGGGCCCAGGCCCAATCCTGCTGAAATTACTCTTGACTAGCATTGTTCAGGGAGTGGATGTTAGCCCAGGAGATGGCTTTCTCATCTCTGATGGAGTTAACTGAGTTTCCTTTCCATTAAATAGTCATTTTCCCATAATATTCTTTACAAACCTCATCCAGTTAAAGATCCATTCTCCTGAGCACAGTGCTGCAAACACTGATAAAAAAATGTAACGTGGAGGTGAGTCAACCATGAATAATAACAACACCAAAAAAAAAGTCATGGTGCAGAAAAGGGCAAAGCAAATACAGGGAGGATGAAGGCAAAGCACCCTGGCCCAAACATGGTCAATGGGGAAGCTGGACTGAACACAGCTGAATGTGTCCTAGGAGCCCACAAGGGCTGATAAAAGATTTTCCTTCATGTTGAATCAATAGGTACAAGCTGTGTTTTGGGAGAGTTGGACATTGATTGGCATTGGCAGGACATCCAAAGCCTGGAGTATCAACAACCTGGCTATGTCCTGCCAGTCTCCCCATGACCAAGCAGGAATTAATGGTGTTTTGTCCTGAAATGGTGATACCACGCTCCCTAATTTTTTTAATTCTCCCCCAGCATGGCACTCTTCTGGATGTCAAAGCCCCCATCCCACAGGTTGCCTCTGGCTGGCATTTGCTCCCAGTGAGGTGCTCTCTGAAGTGCTGATGCAGGGCTGCTCTCAGGTGAAGGTGGCAGTCCTGAAACACCTCAGCAGCAGCTCTCCTGCTTTAGAGAGTGCTGGTCTGTGAGTGAGGTTTGATGTCTTAAAAGCAGGCACAGAGCTCAAGTATGCACAGGGTGAGGTTGCAAGGGCAGCATCCTCCTCTTTGTGTGTCACAGAAGAGCTGAGAGGGATATTTTAATGGCTTTGAATGCATAACAGCTTAATCCCATGGGCTCTGCAGTTAGCCCTGTGACAGCTCCATAAACCTCACTGCAGCCCCCACCTCATCCAGGAACAAGACTTGTGGATATTCAGAGCTAGGGGTTTTGATTTCATATTCAGGAGCATTCAGCTGCCCAAATAAAGATCATAGTTTTGCTAGTTGAGAGATTTATTAATATGTTAACATGGCCTTAGTTTTAAGCCTTCTATTCCTCCCTTTCTAGAAAAATGCCTTGCTACAAACCAGCCTGGAAGTTTGGAGAAGCAATCAAAGCTCTGCTGAGCAAATTTGATGACACTGATGGGTTGAATGAGCTATGACCTCTGCTGGCCTCATTCTGCTCCATTTCCCCTTCAGGCTGGTAGCAGTGGCTGGAAGTAAATATTAATCTGGTCATTTACCCTCTGGTATAAATAGAAAAAACTGTTTTGTCAGTGGGCCTATCCAACCTTACTGCTTTGCTTCTCAGGATGAAGTGGCAGTGCTGCCTGTGTGTTTCTCTGCTCAGGGGACTTCCTCTCAGAGATCCAGGGAAGGGTTGCTTTGCTCTCTGCTTTCTTAGGTGGGTAATTAGAGGGGTAATCTAGGGTTCAAGGATAGCCAACAAAGAAACCTTGCTTGGGTTTAAATAAAATTGCTCCTTAAGGTGACTTGTTAAATTGAAACAAACCCCACATGAATGTTCTTTTAAATCCATTTACAAGTGCCTTGTATTGATTTAGCCTACTTCAGTAACTCAGATGAGCTAAATTGATGTCTGTGCACTAAGTTAAGTACATTCTCTTGGGATTTCATACCTGGCACACTGACTTGACTTCAAATCTGACTGAAGTTAAACCAGTGCAAGCTGTGTGTGAAGAACAGGCCTTTCTTATTTGTTGTTACTGGTTTGGATAAGAGCAGTGTGGCACCTTGGGGAAAGGGTTTCTTTAACTGTTAACTGTCATGCTGGGGTGCCCTACTCACAGTGCCCCCAAATTTGAGTGATAGCAGCCTTCCTTCCACAAACAGCTGTTTGAAAAAGACTGTTTAATCCCTTTTTCCCAAGGTACTTTGTCCCCTGGTTTCTGGAGAAGGAAAGAGAAACAAAAGGCTTGCAGACCTTACTTCTCCTCTGTCCTGCCTATTGCCCCCCAGCCAAACAACAGTTAGGAGCCCTCAAGCAAAAATTTCTTTCCATTTTCAGACAGTGCCTCCCTGTCAGCTTTGGCTAATCTTGGTGTCTCTTTGTGCCACATTCCAGAGCCCCTTCAGCCACTAAGCTGACAGGCTCTTTTTATCTCAGCCACCTCGAGGTAATCTGAAGTGCCCAAGCTGACACTTGTGGCCAAACCTCTGCTTCACTTGACAGTGTGGAAAGGAATTAAAGCCTATCCCACCATCCTGCTGAGCATGGCAGTGAGGGCCATGATGGGATGTGGGATATGGTTCAGGTGTGCCAGTTACCCCAGATCTGTGAGTTATTTGTTCATAAATTGTCACTCAGCATTTGAGCTGGTGCTGTATAAGCTCCTTGCCCCCTAAATGGATTACAGAAATGTGGTTTGCCTGATTTTTACATGGGATTACTGGACCTATTACCAAGGTTTAGATGGTGAGACAGTATTAAACAGCAGCAGCAACATCTCCTCAATAAACAGTGAGTTTCTTTTACTTGTTATGAAAAGTGTTTCTGAATAGACACTTCAGAAACAGGGGCTGTGCTCCTGTTTCAGGTCACGATTTTGCAAGAAAATCTAAACCTCTGTAAATGGTAATGTATAGACCTGAGCTACTCCTTCCTAGAACATAAGGGTCAGCATTTTACAGCAGACTCATCTGTAAGCAGCACTTTCCACTGGTAGCTCAGAAACTCACAGGAGAAGACTGAAGAAAAATTGTCCCTGTGCCAAATAGCTCAGTGTGATCAAGGCAGGAGGCCACCAGTGAGCCAGGGAGGTGGGTAAAGCAAGGACAGCACAGGGAGACAGAGCAGCTTCTCGTGGAGCATCAGTTCTGCACATCCAGAGCTCCCAAGACAGCCAAGTTTCATTTCTGTTTGAAGGCAAAGGGGGTTTGAGGAGAAGGATTTGAAAGGTCAATGTGATAACTTGCTGCATGTCCACATCTCTGAGCTACAGCGTAGAAGAAAGAACAAAAGATGTTTGAAAATGGATCTGGTGTTTGATGAAAGGTGGCATGACGGTCCTATTGAAGGTGGGAGAAGGCATAAATAGTTTATGTGAGAATGATAGGCTCTGGAAGATCCTGAAAGTGAATAAAATTTGCTTTTATTTGATGTGATGAGGAGACAGGAGATATGCAGGGAGAAGAAAAAAGATTGTTTTGAGTGGTGAGCTAGGGAAGTAGTCACACAGTGGAATTCAGAAGGAAACAGAGAAGGGTGAAATTGCTTCTTAAAGGAGAGATGCTGTCATCAAGACATGAGAAGAGCCTGGACAGGAGCTGAGGATTCAGTGACAGAAAAAAAAAGGCTGTGTTAGAAGGAACAGAGGTGGCATAAATGTGTCACATAGACTGAGACTCTGAAGGTGGGAGGAGAAGGGGCTGCAGGTGGCATTGAAGGAGGTGCTGAGTTTGTTCTCTGTAGCCAAGTTATCTGCCTGGCACTCAGAAAGGTATTGTCCAGCTCTAATCTGCAACTGCCATCTCCAGGTGTATCTCCAAGTAGCTCCTGGGAGATTTTGTCAGGAGTGGTGGATGCTGAGCAGCTGGGGAGGATTGTCCAGCCTCCCCTGCCAGCAGAGGCTGTGCTTTCTTGTGTCAACACACTGTCATGCTCACAGATGTCACCAGGAAACAAACGGTGGCTTTTGTAGCAGAGGCCCCTTCAGGAGAGACACAGATCCCAGAAGGGAGGGTTTCAATACATGCACAAGGAAGCTGCAGTGGTTGAAGTTTACATTGTGTTTTTCTTACTAGCACACTTGGTGTATTATCTAAAGGGATCTGTGAGTGAGGTGGTAAAACAGGGCTTTTTTAATTATACATCACCCAGCAAAGTGATAAGGCAAACAAAGCAGCCAGCCAAATAGCACAGGCATGAGCCACTTCAAAATAATAATGTAGCAAGAACAATAGGGGAGTAATTCACAGCTCCCTGAGAAATTTTTGCAGTTCAGAGGGGGTGAGATAGCAAGCAGCTATTGACTGTTTTCCTTTCATGTTTTCCACCTGTCTGCCATGTGATTGGGAAGTATATTACCTGAATCCTTGTGGGAGTTTTCCCAGGATTGTTTTAAAAGCCTTGCTCTGCAAGAAACAATCCTAATGGAAACCAAGATGTGGGAATGAATGGAAGGAGAGTGACAAGTAATTTAAACTACAGGTGAAATTCTTTATAACTTTTGTGACATGCAGATGTACAGGAGCAGCGCCAGCATTTCCCCAGCCCCTCAGGGGTGCTCTGGCCTGGCAGAGGGGCTGCCTTCCAGGGGAAAGTGGCAAGCTCAGTACATGAAGAATGTGGTAATTCTGCAGCCTGAGGGTGCAGGGTGGCTGTGAGCTCTGCCTTGTGCACAGAGCCCAGGGATGGAAATCCCAGCTGGCTCCTGGCTCAGCTGCCCTTGGAGGTGGAGTGAAGGAACCTGGCATGAGTCACAAAGGCTTTCCCAGGCGCTGAGCAAACATTTGGGCTGCAGGCCAGGAACGTTCCCCATGCTACCAGAGTCAGAGTGCTCACAGGGTGAGAGCTGAGTGGCCTGAAGCCAGCCCAGAACATCCCCTTGAGACACCATGACTGCAACACAGGAGTAACCTTTAGGGGAAAAGAGACATCCTGAAAACCCTGACCTGATCCAGAGCCTTTCAGCAATGCTCATTTGAGCTGCTGTCCAAAGCAAGGAGAAGGAAAGAGCTCTCCTCACAGCGAGTGAAGAACTAAAGGAATCAACACACAGCTACATTTCTTCTCCTTCCATTTTAGCATCTTTATTCCTAAAGGAGCATTTGCATGCTGGAGAGACTTAGTAGAGAGACTCATTGCAAAGGAATAAGATGGGAAACAGAAAGTTTTCTGCTTTGTTGCTTCTCTGCACGTGTCTGTCTGTCTATCCCTTCAGCTTACCAGTTTTCTTCTTGTGGCACTTTTATAAGGGTCACTTTCTATAGCCAAAGTTCTAAAATAACAACCCCTGTCTCCAAAAGGTGGTGATGGGCACATATTAAAAAATAGAGAAGCATGTAACTCACATTAGTAGCAGTCAGCCATCTAAGAACCTTTTAAACTGGACTAGGAACACAATTCCAGTTTGGAAAGGGCAGGCCACAATCCTGGAGTCTCGGGTTCCTGTGCTATTCTGAAAAAGAGATTGCACAGCTTAAGTTGCACAGGCAGCTTTGTGAAAGTCAGTTTGAGGATTCTCCTGAAAACCTCAGATGCTCCAATTTTGTGATGGCCTGAGAATTTCAGCTTCCATTTAAAACCAAATAAATCCACTTCCAGACATCACAAAGGCAGAGCAGAAGTGAAAAATATGAATCCTAAATTCTGACAAGACGGACTGCACATACAGAAAATAACATTGATTATTTTTAACATCTCAACATTTTTTAGTCATGACGTCTCGTGGGCTGGCTGAGATTCTGGAATGCTGGGGGCTGGTTTATCCCACTTTTGTAAAAATAGCACATGCAAAAAAGCATGTCTAGCAAATGCAAAAAAGCTGAAGAACTTTCCACACCACCTTTTATTGTGTGCTTGCAGGGTGGCATAGTGTAACATTTCCTTTACTTTTAGAAGGTCCTCATTGGGACTTATTGACAAATGTACAAGTCATTTCTATTTCTGTTTGCAGTTTAGAGGATGAAACTTTGTTGCTGGCCACTTTCCAGGCAGCACTATCTGTTTGTTACAGGCCATGTGTGAGAATGGAGTCATAAACAACCTCTTACTTTGGCAAACCAGAACACTAATCACTTTTGTATTAGCTCAAATAAATCCCAAAAAAGTAAATGCTGTGGATTAGGAAGATAATAATGTGCTAATCCTTTCTGTGGTCACTAACCATTTTAAGCTGTTCCATCTCTCATGCCTGAAGGATAAATCCTCTGGCTCTTGATGAAAGGCCAGATAGGGAAGTACGTCTGCACATCAAACACTGCACTTGTTATCAACAAACACATTTTTCTCACTCCTGCAGATAATTTTTGATCCACTTTTACCTTCAGTCAGAGATCTCCCTTTTCTTCTCCCACCCCACACCTGGTCCCCTGTCACCAGGACTCCTCACTGATGAAGAGGGGCCTTACAGAAAGACCTTCCTGAGCTCCTCACTGGTGATGGGGGCTCAGAGTCATTTCTGGCAGAAACTCTCCCCTGTGGGAACAAATAGGTGACATTTCTGTACACTCAAAGGCACTGATAGACTTGCAGCAGTCACATCCAGCTAGCCCACTTTATAGATCAGGTGGATCCAAAAATTACCAACAGAACTGTTGTGGATGTACTCTGACACCAGCTGAAGTCAGGGAGGAGGTTTTGCAGCTCCTAAAGGGACATTTGGCAATGGAGTTGCCCTGAGCTAGAGCCAGGAGAGGGAGCAAGGGAAGGCTTGGAGGTGCTGCAGTTTCCCAAGTTTATTTCTGCTTTTAAAGAAGTTTAAAAAAATCACAGCTCCAAAAGCTCCTGACTCTGGGAAATGCAGTAGCTGGTTGCAGCAGTTTCAGTTGCACCTGCCAAACTGAGACATGAAGGCAAAAACATCCTTCAGATCAGTGCCTGCTCCTAATCTCCAATAAATATTTTTAGTGGGTATATCAAACAAAGCCCCAGCAAGTGCCAGCACAGCCTGTAAGCCAGTTACAGAATTGTTCACATCACACAGCCATCAGCACACTTCTGATTTTTCATGTTTGGCACTGGCAGTGGTGTTTTTCTGTTGTAAAGTGAATATTGCTCCTTACACAGAAATGCAGGAACCACATTGTATGTAGAACAAGCAGTTGATTGAAGATTGGAATAGTAATGAATGTATTAAAGTGGAATGGACTTGGGTAATTGATTAATTGGTGCAGTCTAAGCTACTTGCAGAGCATTACATTCACTCTCTGGTAAATCAATTTTTGTCTTTTGTCCAAGCCTTGTGACTGAGAGCTGCAAAGCATGAACAACTATTGAAATCTTCCAGGCTGGTTCTGTGGGAGCTGGGAAGTGCCCAGGATCCCATTTGCAGCCTGTTGCTCTCCTTGGATCTCATTCTTACATTTCATTAGTACCTCAGGACTGCAGGCAGGTGGAAGATGTAATTAGTAATGCTCTTACCTTCCCACAGCCCACTTGTGCATTTCTCCCACCTTGTTGCTGCATTCTTAAAATGAAAAACCCATGGTCTCATGCAGAAAGAAATGGCACAGTGACATTTTAATTAATGTGTTCATCCAAGGGAATACAGGATTGTGGTGAGGAACTCCAGCCTGGGATAGGAGCTACACATTCCTTAGCAACACAGGAATACCAGAAAGGACTCCATGATTACATTCAAAAATCACAGAGCACCTGAAAGCCACAGCTTGATGGCTCTGGGCTAACAGCAGAACAACCAGCTCTGCAAAGCAGGACTCTGTTCAGAACTAGTTCTTGAGGACCAGGAGAAGAACAAGATGGGATAGGATAGACTTCCAAGAGCCTGCTTTCTGAAAAGCTTCAGTCTCTAACTTTTACGAAGTGTTTGGCTGTTGGTAAAGTGTGATATTTTACAATTCAGTGAACTGAAGGAGCACTTAAAATGTAGAGCAGATTTTGTGCCTTTTGTGGGTTTTCTTCTGGGCTTTTCAAGGTCTGTGCAGCCTTCTGCTGCTCCGTGGCTGTGGCACTTCTGCTGTCACTTCACTGTCACCTAGGGACTGACACAAACAGCTCCAGCCTCAGTGCAGGCACAGTGCTCAGAGGATGCTGGGGCAGCCAGCAGCCCCTCAGTGATTCTGTTCTCTCAGGTGTTCTGGAGAGCTGGGCAAGCCCCTCTCCCAGGAACTCCTCTCCCTGATGTGCTTCTGAGCACGGGAAGGACCTGCAGCTCTGTGTGCCATCCTCCTCCCTGCTTATTCTGTCCCAGGTGGATGTTTCAGCCATCAAATCTCTTCATCCTTCTCACAGTTTGGTGAAAACAACGAGTGAGGCTTTTAAAAACATTTAACAAACAGAAGCTAGAGGAAGGTTAGATTCATTCACAGGGCACAGACCCATCCCCAGGGTAGTTAGTTAACTAGCTAGTTAGTTAACTAGCTAGTTAGTTAACTAGCTTACCCTTGCTTTGTTATTTGTTTAGGAGTATTTCAACAGGCTTTGAGCCTGGAGTTTAGAAAAATGCTGAAAGTGAGGCACTGACTTAAACCAGTAATTAGTAAATGACTGAAATAGGGATTTCCCAGTTAGAGAAGCATATGTATAAACATTTGCAGAATCAGGGCCTAGAGTGTTTTGTTTGCTTCCAAACCCTCCAAGTATGCAGTTGTTTGAATGTCTTTCATTTTGATGTTTAAATGTGCCCTTTTTATGAGCCTTCCTTCCAGTTACTACTTTAAAGAAGGTTTATATGTCTGGCTTTTTATTTCTCATACAACCTAAAGCTCTACCAAAAAGCACTAACACTAAACACCAGCTATTGTTGGCATCTGAAAATTAGGGCTTAATTCCCCAGCATGAATATTCAGAGTTGGGAGTCCCTAACACTGCAATATAATAAACACCAGGACTGCAGGCTGCCTCATTCACTTGCACAGGAACTCTTTATGATCAGCAAACATGGTTGTGACAACACAGCTCCATATCAAACATCAGCAGAACCTGCAGGAGTTTCCCTGTTAATAGCTGGAGTGCACTGTGCTGTGGGATGGCCAGGGAATGCAGCAGGGAGGTCTGAGCTCTGCCAGTCACTTGCAATGTAGGATTCAGCTAATGGCAGTTTATTAGCCCCCAGGAACAGCATTTAATGAGCTGCCACCCTCAGGCCAGGCCTGCTTTCCAAACGGGGAACGGTGCCTGCCAGCTCATAAGTGATGTGGGAGAGAGAAGGAGGGCACAACAAGAGGTATTCCTCCAGCAAACCCACAGAAATCCCAAATGGCAAAGTGGGTGAGCCCTTGATAATCTCTTAGAAATGGAAATAAAAGGTGTGTTCCTCTGACTGCCTCTCAGACAACAGTCTGAACCAAAATGTAGAGAAGGGGATGTAAACATTTGTGGTTTTAAGCTCCTGTTTTCTTCATCAGCCTTTGAAAACTTTATGAAAAGTGCTGTTCATGAATAGCACCTTTAAAAAATGGGTGTTTTCATGGGTGGATACTCTTCTGTCATAGTGGGCTAATTGTAAATTAATATACCAAATATTCCTGTTATTTTGAATGTAAAAAAGAAAAATCCTTGATGGTGTGCTCTTCCTTATCATTGTGATGTAAATATGCTTAATGACATCACTGTAAAACATGATTCTCAACAGAATTTGGTGTAACATGGAGTGTAAACTGCTCCTTAATTAGTGCTGCTGTTGCTTTGATTTATTCCTATAGGATGGTTGCTAGTCTTGACAGCATACCTGCTCCTCCACTCTCCTAATTGATCATTGTGTTGGTTTATTATTTTAATCAGAACTCTGACCTGCACTGAAGCATGAAAAGAAGCCCATTTTGCAGAGACACAGCCAAATCTCTTCTCTCTGCTCTCTTTAGGTGACTCTGTAAGAGTCTCTCTGATCCTGTGACACTGATTGGCAAGAACAATTTACCACCAAGGCATAATAAGGGAAAATGTAATAAAATGTCACCAGACACTGCTCATTTACAGTTGTTTGGCTAAAAAATAGGTTTCATAAGGCTTAGGTGAACTTGGAAATCACCTGAACACGTGGCTCCCTGGATTTATGCCTCAATAAGCCTCGATATGTGCTCATAGCCACTTCAGAGTGCTGTGCCTGTTCATCTCACCTGCAGGCCAAAATTGTGCAGAGGGTTGTGGGGATCAGATGTGGCAGGGAGCATCTTCCAGGTGGCAGTCACTGGCCTGAGGCCCAGGAGATGTGGCTGCAGGTACAGGCACCCCATTCCTGAGTGACCTTTGGCAAGTTGCCCCTCTTTATTTACCCTGCCCACCCTCCTGCAGGGCCAGTATTTAATGCCAGGGGTAATTTTATGGTATATTTCCTTTATGGCACTCCTGAACTCATACTGCCATGCCTATTCCTGCAGGCATGTTAATTAATCAGTTACCAAAGCAGCATGAAAAGAATAAATACTGCACTCTCAAAGGGATTCCAAATTCACTAATGGCCCCAAACTAGTTCAGTCCAGTGCTGCCCTGTGACCCTGCCTAATGTATTTTGATGCTGGTATCTCAGAGTATGGACTTATCTTCAAAGAGGGACAAAAGTGGCATCCCTGCTGAAGCAGGGATTGCTCAGATTTCTGCCATGGAGTCATTTCCTGCATGTCACCAGCACCCAGCAGCTCACACTGTCCCAGAATAGCACTGAAGCTGCTCAGAAGAAATTTAAGTCTCTTGCTTGTGTTGCAGTTCCAGACACCTGTAGCTCTGTCCTTATCACTTCCCTTTCCTCCTCCTCTCTGGAAGGGCAGCTCCTCACTCCAGATCTCCTGGAGTGGAATGTTGTCCTGGCTGTGGGAGGAGGAAGGCAGTGGCTGTCCCTGGCAGTATTTCTAGGATGAGGGATTGAGTCCCACCCCAGTATTTCATTGTCATTACTGCTTACAGAATTCATGTTCAAGAAGAGCTTGCTTTTCATCTTTCACTTGGCACAAAGCAGACTGCTTGCACACTTCCAGCCTGGCATGGTGTGGATATTGAGAGGGAAGGAGATGTTCTGTGGTTACAGCTGTGATTTTCTTCTGATACTGTCTAAAGACAAACTGTTGCTGTGCTTAGTGTAGTAAATCTCTATCTGGTTGCCCACAGCACCTCTGTGTTCAAAGGACTTCCTTGCTTTCAAGATTCTTTGCACTTCTTACTTTAAACTTCCCCCTGCTTTTATGGGGTTCTTGATGTCCCTACAGTCTTTGGGACTCTGTCCTGACTTAGATAGGAGCTCCTTTCCTTACAGGTTGCTGTGCTTACAGTTGCTTTCCTTTGGAGAAACCAGTTTGAGCTGTGTCAGGGTTTGGGTCAGGAGCCTGCTCCCTTGCCAGCAGGAAATGCCTGAATCCAGTTGGCAATTCCATGAGACCTGGGCTGGGCTTGTTGCCCCAATGCTGCCCTGCCCTCTGGTCCTTAGTTTGTGCAAAGCAGTTTGTCCTGAATCAGAGTAATGTTTGAGATCAAGCCAAAATAAAATTATTGGCTTTTTACACTTGCTGGCTTTTTACACTGCTTTTGGATGAGACCTTCTGTCATTAGTCTGTGATATATTTTAATGTTTAAATTGTTTTACATTTCCCATGACAAAAGAATGATTTAAAGTGAAGATGAGAGATTTCCTTATGCAATATCACATCCTTCAGTGCTTGGCTCCAAGAAAATTGCACATTATTACAGCATGAATCAGGTTAGATGAGCATTTGCCCAAAGGGAAGGTTTGTGTCTGTGTACCTGTCCACACAACCTAAAGGCACGGGGTTTGCTTTAAAACTCATTTCCTTACTGATCATAATTGAATTTTAAAAACTGTATTCATCTTAAAAGCATAAACATGCTTTATATGTTGTACATCCCCTGGAATTTTTTCTGAAAGGCACAGGTATATTTTATTCAAGATAAAACCTGCTCAGAAATGTCTTTCCTGTCTCCCTGAAGTTTCCAAGGCTGAAGTGCCCCACAGCTACCTGGTGTCCTCACCACTTTGTCTTGCTGCTTTATTTCTCATCAAATCTCCCACGAGGAAGCTGCTCCCCGTGGTTTTCCAGGTGCTGTGCAGGGCTGGGGTGGGAGCTGCAGGGAGGGATGTACCTGGGAATGCAGGTCTTAGGCAGGACTAAGCTTGTGAACCTTCAAAAAGACCTTTGTAAAATGTGATCCTAGGAAGGGAAGCATTTCTTTGAGACTATTCCTGGAGAGGTATTTCAAATACTCCCTAAGCATAGAGTTGCATTCTATTTAATGTGAAGAGCCAGGATGCAGTGCTGTAGTCACAGGCTAGGGTTGCTCTCACTGCAGGCTGAAGGGAGTTGGGTTTAGCTGCTGGGCCAAGTGGCACCATGGGAGTGACAGGAATTCTGAGGGTGTGAGGCTGGGACATGCTTCCTTTTGGTTCCCACCTTGGCTGGAAGCACTTGTGTGTGTAACTGTACACACAGAGCAGCTCTGCTGGAAAAGTGATCCCAGCGCCTGACACTGAGCTCGGAAGTGAAATTTCTCAGAACAGCAGCCAGCATGGCTTGGATAAACTTTTCAGTCATTAAAGATAGATTTGTGTAAGGCTTCTTCCAGCATTTCAATTTCAGTAGGAGAGTTTCTGTAACAGATGAAAACTTTCCCTGCTTTCTCAAGCATGCAGTGAGAGGCACTGCATCCACACCCGTGTAAGGACATCCCCAGAGATGCTGATGTGATCTGACTGCACCTCCTTAAATCCACACCTCAGTGGTGCTGGCACAACGTGGGTGTGCAAGCCCTTGGTCAGGGTGCTGCCCTGGCTGAATTTGCTGTAGTGCAGCTCCACTGAGCGTCACTGTTTAAAGCAGGCAACACCTTGTGCTTGTAAACAGGGATTGCAAACAAATGCCTGGCGTTACAGCCACAGCTTAAACGAGCTGCAAAGTTCAGTACAGGCTGAATGGAAGTCCCTGCAGGCTTTAAACACAAGGACATTTTCCTGCTGCTCTCACAGGTTGGGAAGGGAGGGGGGACCACTGCAGTGGGTGTTGCTACAGCGCTGTAATAAATTAAATTGAGGATTTGATTCCAGGACTCCAACGCTGGGATAGTTACTTGGGTGCAGACTCAGGGCTCAGTGGGGGTGACACTTCTGAAGCCATGCCACATGGAGATACTCCTGATCCTTTCATTCCTTTTGAGGATTTGCTAAATAATTGCCTTTTTTGATCTAGGAATAGCAGTTACAGTTTGCTGCTGGTCAGGGAACAGTTAAGCCTTCCTCCAGGGCTATTTTTAAATGTGGCAACAACTGTCTTCAGTGTTTGTAATCTGTCCAGGAATAGACACCACTTAACAAGAACTGGAAGCAAAGAGAAGAGCCTTTTTCAGGAATTCCTACTCTTCACAGGCCTCTCACTAGAGATCCCTTTCAGCCCAAGGCCACTTGTGGCTGCCTCAGCTCAGTGATCCAGGGCAGGTGAGAGCAGCACCTTCTGGAGCACAGGCAGCTCCACCACAGTGGTCCAGGAGGGGACAGCACAAACCCACACTCACAAAACCCAGGGGCTGTGCAGGCCAGAACAGGGAGTTCCCCCAAGGCCAGCTGGAGTCAATCCAGCATGGTCCATCCCTGCCACCATGGAGTGTAAGTCTTGCTCGTAGTTTGTGTCCCCATCTTATCACTCATGCTGAGCCTAATCACTTATCAGGCAATTCTAGTGTGAACAGCAGTTGTGTACTTCAGTGGCAGGTCCTGGTAAGTTCAAACCAGCCAGGCCACTCTCATTTTGTTGGGGAGAAGGGGGAAAAAAAAAATCTTAACAATTATAAGACTTTGCCAGCTTTCTCCCCCGGGTTTCAGGCCAGAGGGAATTGCTGTGTCCACTGGACTCTGGCTATGAGATGTGGAGTTAAGAGCTGTCATTCAGAATTGCAGCAGACTGGGGGATCCTCATTCATTCAACTCATTTTGTCGGGGAGAAGGGGAAAACAAAATCTCCATAATTATAAGACTTTCCCAGCTTTCTCCCCTGCCTCAAAGCAGTTCATCCTTTGTAGGGTGGATGGCATTTGGAGGGAATGCATCTGCCTTCCCTATTCCTCATCACATGGATTGGGTTATTCTTTATATTTCACGTTGAGTGCTGCTGCATTACGAGCAAGAATCAAAAATAACCTCTGGAAAATGTGTAAGTCAGCAATGGCCTGGTTCTCTTGGGCAGTGCCTGTGGTGGCCACTGCAGCTGCACACTGCTTGCCATAGCTGCCCACCACGGAGGGAAGAGCCTTCTGTGTGCCTGTGTCTGTGTTGCACTGTGCCCAGGAAGCTGAGCTCTGGAGCTGTAATTTTAGGCAACCCAGAGAGCTTTTTATGCCTGCAAGGCTGGATTAGGTTTGGGGTTGAGTCTGAAAGTGGAATCAGCTGTCTCTGTAAAACCCTGTAAAGTAGGGGAAGGTGCTCCAGTGTAACTGGAACACTGTTAGTGGAACTGAGGGTGTGCTTGTACAGCATCCAGGGGGCCTGGCAGGGCTTCAGACTACAAAAAAACCTGAGATACCCACCCATAGTGACACCCCCAGGCAGAATATAAACCTGAATATTACAGCTGCGTTCTTGACCTGCTGAATCCAATGCACACTTTGCCTTACTTGGGCAGGATAGAGCCCTTTAAGGTGTTATTTTCTCACTGGAGACTGGAAAATTATTATTTTAAAATAGAATAGAAAGCAGCTCAGTGTAGGCAAGCCACTGTCATTTGCCAGAGACATTTCTGGTATAAGAGCTAGAAGTAGTACTTTAAGCAGGAATTGAAAATGTGGTTTTCTGTGCCAGGGGTTGAAGATTATAGCTGCCTGTGATTTCTGTGTCTGATAGTTCAGAGCTGTGAAGGGAACATTTCATTCTCAGCCAGCTCTGATACGTGAGAATCCTGAGATCTGTTCTAGAATATCCCTGAAAGTTAACACCACAGTTGCAGCAGCTTGTGAGCAGTTCAGGGGGTACAGCCAGACCTGAGCTGCACACCTCATGGGACACACCACGTTTACTGCTCTCAGCAGGAAGGCAGAGAAGTCACTTTGCAAAGTGGTGACTTGCTTTTGATTAAGCAGACTAGTATATAATAGTAATTTAACGATGAGTTTGTGACAGGGTGTTTTTTTCCCTTTTGTTGCCTGTCAGAATTCATCCCAGTGGGTTTTTTATTTGATCACTAGAAACAAGTGAAAAGACTGACCTTCAAAGGAACTGAACTTCAAAACAAGGTTATGGGAAGTGCCAGGGACTGATAAGACATCTATGGGTGTAATGCACTCTGCACTGAGGCTCTGTGTAGGAAAAACAAAATAGAAAACCCTGCCAGACTTCTCTTGAGGGCAGGAATTTAAACCCCAGGTGTGTAATGAAGATGACAGTGGATGGCTGTGTGTTGAAAAAGTACAGGAGGAGAAAAATGGAGAGAAAGTGCTTAAAAATTCTAATTGTAGCAATAGAAAGGTATAAATGATGTAATAATTTTCTTTCTCTTATGACAGATAGATTAGATAGATAGATAGATTAGATAGATAGATAGAGAGATAGATTAGATAGAGATAGATAGATAGATAGATAGATAGATAGATAGATAGATAGATAGATAGATAGATAGATAGATAGATAGATAGATAGATAGACAGAGCCTGAAGGAATTTTTAGCCAAGTATGTAGACTGAGATGAAAAACTAGCACCCCAAAGCTGTTAAAGGGAGTTCATTTCAGCTGTTTGCTGGCTCCAGCCAAAGGACTAAACAAGGACAGAAGTAAGCTGAGATGAAAAAATTACTTTTGTTAGGTCAATGTGCTGCACTATCTGTTTTTAATTAGGCCATGACAGTGAATCTCTGCCTCTCTTGCACTGCTCCTATGTTCAAAGATCACCCAGAATATGCTAATGTAAGGCTTTTAGTATCCTTTTAGGGTTACATTTAGCATATTAAAAGCATGCTCTGAGCATTAGCAAGACATACTGAACTGGTGGTTCACAGGCAGCCAGACCTGGAGTTTACTGAGGCCACAGGATGCTCTATGTCCTGTAAATCATTACTGTGTATACTTTTTAAATTGAAAAAAGGTCACTGTTTTCCTTACTAATTAAGGCTGGAAGCTTATTCCACTGTGCCCATCTGCTTTAATGTGCTGCTCTATAAAATCTCTTTTTATAAGCCATTAATTCAAAACATGTAAATATTCCTTAGATTCTTTTCTATCAAGAGAATCATGACCAAGTAACCATAACTGGTGAGTTCATAATTTAGCCACTGTTAGTCAGAATTTGGACTTCACAGAAATTCAGGCCAGAGGGAATTGCAGTGTCCACTGGACTCTGGCTATGAGATGTGGAGTTATTAAGACCTGTCATTCAGAATTGCAGCAGACTGGGGGATCCTCGTTCATTCCTCCTCCTTCCCTGAAAGCAGTCAAGCATTTTCCCTCCTCTCTGAGTGAGTGGCACTCCCTTAGGGCTTCCATGGCTTCCCTGGGCTGCAGCAAGGACTCAGAGCCTCCTTCCATCCTGCTCCAGTGCTCCCCAAGAGCAGGCCATCTTTGGGTCAACACTGGCCAACAGCAAACCTGTGTGAAAGAGAAAGGAGCCCTTGACAGGATGGCAGGGATGGGAAGTGTGAGATGTGAACAGGAAATAGCCCAGATCACAAAGGGCAGCAGGTTTTGTGCAGGTGGGTCCCTTTGCATTGTGTTAACCTGTTCCTGCACACCTCCTCCTGGGGTTCTGCTCTGGAGTTGGCCATGAAACCTGGCTTGAGGAAAGTAGAGGAGCAAACTTTTGTTATTCACTGACTTCCAGTCCAAATTAGGAAATGGTGATTTTTTTTTTTTTTTTTTCCTCCAGAGGAGCTAGGAAATGAATGGAAGGAGGTGCAGAAAAATTTTGCATCTCTAATGTGAGCACAGTCACTGAGCCCCCTGTGCTTCTGCCTCTCTTCATTGCTCAAGTACTTCTGGGCCCTAATGAGGAGATAGTGCCTCCTGTCCTCTGGAAAGGCTTTGGGATTCTCTGAAGGTGTGTGCTTCCTTCCCTTGTGCTTCTGTGACATGATGGGAAAGGCAGATGTTGCACCTTTGCTTGTTCACACCTCTGAGGGATTGTTTCAAGAGCCAGCTCGGAACAGGACACTGAAAAGTGCAGGCATTTTATATAGAATTAAGTAATTTCAAAATTACCATAGCAATTTGCATAAATGTCTGTGTAATCACTTCAATACATTTTCAGGCTCCCCAAGGCAATGTTTTAAGGCATGTTAGATAGTAAAAGTGGGATGAAACAAATGAAGGCTCGTGCACATAGGGCAGGACTTTCCCAAGCAGGCGCTGGTGGCGATGCTCAGGCAGGATTTGGAGTCCCTGAAGTCCCTGATGAAAAATCTCCCCAGACCCCTGCTGAAAGCCCTGCCCACACAGAGTGGGGCTGCAGAGGTGCTGACCCTACAGCCCTGCAGGGTATGAGCACAGTCTAGTCAAGGGTTTCCTCTAGAAGCTGTCCATAGCCTTCAATGTTATTATTTGCATATTTTAGTTAAATGGTCAGGCTCTTAGAGGGCTGAGCCTCATGTGACCCCAGAGTTTCCAAAGCCCATCTCACTGTGAAACCTGGGAAGGGTGTGATTTGTGCAGCTACATCTCCTACATGAAACAACCCCAAAAATGGCCATTGATTCATGCAATGCCTATCTGGTTTTTGAAGGAAGGCTTCCCCAAAGGAGCTTTGCCTCAGCCCTGGCCATTTGCTGGGCTGGCTGGTACCTTGTCCCATTCAGAGCACATGGAGGATCCTTGCCTGAATTCCTCTGGTGTTACTGCTCATGTCCAGCACATGACTCTACTAAAATGATGAGCCTTTTCTTACCCAGGCTCTCTTCCCTGTCATGGCATGGGTGCATTGGGATCAAGCCAGCACGTAGCTCTATTCCAGAAAAGAGAGTGGATGGAGATTCAGAAGCCTTTCACAATAAATGGTGATTTCCAGTCGTTATGGCTCATTTCTGAACCACAGTTGATTTTATTCAGATTTTGTCAGTAGAACCAGACACAACACCCCAGGGTGCTGCACTGGGTAGCCATGCTGAGAGCCCCATTTGCACAGAGCCCTGCTTTTTGACACTTGGACATCTCTGGCACTACTGAACCCGTTTCCTGAGCCATTTATTGATTGTGTGGCTCTTCAGGGGGGGTTTCAGCACTTGCCAGCCCCATAATTTGCATTTTCTTTTTGGTTATTCCCAAGTTTAGTGTAGCTTTGGCAGGAGGGCAGAGAGGGCTCCTTGCAGGGGTCTGTACACTTGGTCAGAGCCTCAGGAAATTGCTGTGCCTCAAGAAATGCACCATGAAAAGAAGTTTCATGGTGCATTTCTTGAGGCACAGCAATTATTTCAGCAATGCATTATTTCAGCAAATTATTTCACACACAGCAATGCATTTCTTTACTCTTCCTGTAAAGAAGCTCCTCTATGCAAATCTGCTCTGGAACTGATTTTGTTGTGCATCACAAGAGTTACTGAGGATGATCAAAGTCACACTAAGCGTTAGAGCAGACTACAACAATTATTTCTTTATTTGATGTGTCAGTCTCTCATTGTTCCTTATTCTAGGCTGTCTCATTTTAAATCTGTACATTTTCAAAATGGTTTCACTGTTCTGTCACTAAAGATTCAGCTTTCTTAGTGAACCGTCAAAGAATCAGTTCTTGACTGACTTTCTGTCTTGGCAGACAAAGTGTTCTTCTCTGTATAAGAAATCTTCTTCATTTTCCCTTTGTTAGGATTAAAAAGCAGTACAGTTTGGTAGGGCCTACTGTGCAGTAAATTAATTTCAGGTCTGAAGCCAATAACACTTTCAACAGGAAAGAAATTTTAAGAGATACACATCTGTGTATGCTTTTTTTTTTTTTTTTTTGCATGAATTTGCCTCAGCATTACATGTTTATTTCTGTTGTAGTTTTGAGAGGAATTTATGTAAAATAAGCTTTGTATACACCAAGAAATGCACACACAGAGCGTGTAATTTTATGGATACTTACAAGAAGGTTTAAAAGTGTTCAGTGTAAAAGCCAGAAATGCATTTCTTCAGTGATGGCTAAATCTCATTTGAAATGTGATTTGCTGCTTTTCTTATTTGGGTTAGTTTAAGTCTCATGTGCTAGCTATTGAAAAAAAAATATTTTAGCTTCAGAGGAAATTTAATTCAACTAATTGAATAATCTTATTTTTTCGTTTATCCATGGAAGAGTTACCACTTTGTGTAGCATTGAATTTAAGGTGAGGTTTGCATCTTGACAATGTGATTCCACCACAGTGATCTGTGCTGGAGAAGTTTTGCTCAAATCCTCCCAGCAACCCTCCATTAACACCCACAGGCACTTTCATTTTTCTTCCAAACAAAACAGAGCAAGTGCGTGTGGGAAATTGGAGAAGTAATTAAAATGCCAAGACACAGGAAGCAATAGGCCTCAGCATCATCAAAGCTTTACTTTATAGAATTCTCCAATTTAAAGCTGCTGCTTGCAAAGGTAGAACACCAAGGTAATTAAACTTGTTTTGTAGTTTGGTCACTTTGCCTCTTATCCTGCTTATTTGGGTGGTATTTTATTAATGATCTCTCAAGGGAAAACTCCTGTAGCTGGCAAATTAATGAAATATTGATAGCAGCCAAGGTGATGTGTGTGTGTGTGCCTGCACTCTGGAGAAGCCTGACCTGAGCAGGAAAGCCAGCCCAGAGCCTGCCACAAGGCTGGTGTCCCCAGGGCCACCCCTGGGTCAGCAGGTGGGCACCCACAGTAAATCAGAGCCAGGGCTGGGCAGTGGAGCAACAGCCACAAACCTGCAGAGCTGAAAAGGCTAAAAATGAGCTCAAAGAGCACGCCTGGAAAGACTGGGCCTAAGTGAACAAAATCCCCCTGGAGGCAAAGAAAGAGGACACAGCTGTAAACCTGATTCCAAGAGAATCTGGCAGAGAAAGGGCAGTGACAGAGAAGCCCATCTTGGTCCTGGCACCACAAAGGCATCCCAGTGCAGCAGATACCCCTGCAAGCACCTCCCTGATTTGTTAATAATCCTTCCCCTGTTGCTGTATGGGAATAAATCACACAGACTCCATTTTCTTCATGGTGGAAAAATTCTTTATGCACAGAACTCCTTTTTATACAGTTTCACAGAGCTCAGGTGGGACTCCAGTTGGTCAGAGTTTTCTTACCAGTTACTTTCTTGGTTGGTAACAAGTTGTTACCCTGTATTTTTTTGGTCACTCAAACCCCCAGTGTGTACATGTTTGTGAGAGATACTTTTCATTTTTCCATCTAAAGGTGTAAAATCAGTTTATACAAGCAGGTGCTGGTTGTTTTTCACCCAGGAATAGATTGTTCTGTTAATGAACTGCTCACACCAGGATTGCTTTCACATGGGGACTTGCAAAGGGCCAGCCTGACAAAGCCAGCCCCTGATTTTGGGAGAGTAGTCTTGACTTTACGAGGCCTTTCTTTATAATTTTTCTACCTTACTGCAACATTTCTGTTCTGCAGTAAGTGCCAGATCTCCTTTCCCTGGTGTGTTTACCACAGGACATCTTTGACTTTGGCCTCTTGTGTGTCTTGGAGTTCTTTCCCGTTGGTAACCTTAGTTTGTTTGCTCTGGTGGTGAGAAACTCATGTAAAGAAATGCAGCTTTCCTGGGGCAGGCTTGAGGCAGAGGTGTAATGCAGGAACAGTCAAAATAGCTCAGACAGGGTTTGTGAAACTTGCCAGTTAGAATTCTTGCAAGGCCTCTGGTAAAACAAGAGCTTTTTGGAGTCACTCAGCCTTACTAGCTCTGCAACTGTTTATGTACCTCCATGTCCTTAAAACACAAACTGTTTAAAAATAACAGCATTGGGAGGATGGCCCAGTTTTTGGAAGAATAAAAAGTCGTTTCCAATTCCTCTGAACCCTTCTCCTCTTTCCCTGAGTGTGCAGCATTTCCTTAGTTTAGAAGCTTTTTGATCATTTCAGAAATTAACATTGCAGCGGGTTCTGAAGGGATGTGCTCATCAAGGAAACCAATTCAGGTAACAAAAAGGCACAATTGTTCCTTGTCTCTCTTGTTATGGGGGGAAAAAAAAACCTGTGGGCTGGTCAGAGTCCTCTGTAGCTGCTGGCTCCCAGACACTGCCTTCAGTCCCTTTCCCTGGTGGAAAAACTTCACTTCCAGCAGCCCAGATCACCAGTCTGGGGAAAGGAGAGGTCACAGAGGGAATGCATGTGCCTGCTCTGGATGGCATTTCCCTGCTGGATGGTTAGAGAAATAAAGAAGTGCAAGGAGTCATGCAGCCTCATAGCTTGGGAGATCTTGGCATGGGTGAGTTATCTCTACTGCTCTTACCTTGTTTCTCCATCTCTAGAGCAGACCAGCAGTAATCCTTTCAGGGTTTCCCTGTTCTTTTTCAGTGCTGCTACTCCTGTTTGGATTTCCCTTTTCTTGTCCTCGTGCCCACGCAGGTTTGGGATCAAAGGCTGTCCCTCCCCTTGGGGTTCCTGGGCTGCCTGAAGCCTTAGCTTGGTTGCCCTGTAACCAGAAACAGCCTCCAGCTTGAGTGGTTGGTTTTTCCCAGCTCTGAGCATGAAGCCACAAGACAAAAGGCATTTTAGCAAGGGATATATTTGTGCAGGTACTTCTGCACACACCCCAGTGGTACAGGGAGTGGAGCTGCTGAAAAAGAAGCTGTTGCCAGTGCAGCCTCTCCACTTGTCTGACACCCAAGTGCACACAGCAGCCTTAGTGACTGCTGATGTGGAAATGTTCTTTCAAACCAGGCATTCATAATTAAACTGAGATCAAATACTCAGCCTTCACTCTGGTGCTAATGATGTGCAATATCTTCCTTTTCTTGGATTATTTTTTCATGTTTGTCTCTGTGTGTGTGCGTGTGTGTATTTTTGCAGCAAGCTGGAAATTATATTTTTAGTCAAGAGGAATAATTAATAATTCATTCATGAATAATGATGAAAGTAGCTGATTAAAATGTATGTATAGCTTCAAAAGGAATAATCTTCAGAAGTTATAAGTGTTTATAAAGTCCATCTCACCCCAATCTTCTCTTCCCAGCCTCTGTGCAACAGCTGTAGCTACTCCCATTCACAGGTATCAGGTAGTAATTACACCAGGGAATGTGATCCAGAGTGATAAAGTTGCAGTTACTACAAGAGGTGGAATCTGAGAGAAATCAGCTGCAAACCTTCCTTTAGCCAAGTGTCCTCTGGTTCAGGGCACAGATTGGATGGTGATGGTGTTCTACCACTCGTTCTCAGTGTCTGCATTTCTGTCCTTTACTCTTACTTTGGAAGGCAAAGGAACAAAACCTGAAAATAAAACACAAGGGGAAAAACTAAAAAGAGAAGAGAGATCAAAGTCTTTAATGAACGTAGTGTGTGTAAAACCACCTGCAGGGGCAGATTTGTCATGGTACATTTTTGCAAAAATCATTAACTTGTCATGGCAAAATGGAAAAACTAATAAAACAGCAGTAAAAACAAGTTAAATTCTGAGCCTGGAGAATCAGCTTGTCTGAAAAAAAAATGACACTTTTTTTAGGGGTCAGCTGTTACTTTCTCCAATCCTGTGTGACCATGGCCCTGTCCCTTTTAACCTAGCCCTTTTCCAGACCTCAACATTTCTGTAACGTTTTCTATTTGACATGTTGAAGAACACTCATTATTACCCTTTCCCCTCTAGATGATCCTTTTTTTTCCCCTCCATCCTGGTGGCTGTACATAAAATTATAGGTTATTTCTCTGTCCTAGTCCTTTTAGTTACTCTCAGTTTATATTCTCAGCTCAAAAGTACATGCAAAAAGTTTCAACGAGTTTTTAGGCAGAGGAGCACTCACTGAGGCCTCCCCTGTTGTATCATGTCTCTGTGAGCTGGGAGTCCTTATTTTTTGTTAGCGTGGATCAGGTTATTCCTCCTTGTGAAACAAAGTCACATTCCAAGCACAGCTGGCAGTGTTCAGCTCCTAAGAACTCACCTGTGTTTGCATTCTGAACTAAACCACCTGAAAAATGGGGGGTTAAAATGGAAAGGAGAGGAGGAGAGGGTGGTAGGTACATTAGAAAGAAGAGAGGTTCAGGAATGCATCCAAAACTGAGAAATCTTAATTTTCCAGACCGTCTAAAATGGGAAAGCCATTGAAATTGTGGGACTAGATGTTCATCTGGTGCAAACAGACATGGTTATAAGGGAGCTATGTAAATATATATCTGCTAAGGATGCAAGCCACACTTTTTTATACAGGCATTTAGAAACCAAAGGAAATGTAAGAGAGCTGTCTATTTCTAGAAGCTGTGCCAAGTTCATCCCAGTGAGCAGGAGCAGGATGTCAGTGCTGGTGCCCTGCACCTTTACAGCCCCTGATGCCTTATGGAAGCTGACCTGGAACAGGGACAGAGTTAAAGAATAAAGTGAGGATTTATTAAAGGCCTCCATGGATCCACCTTGGGCAGCACAAGAGCCCAGCCAGGGCTGCACCCCAGGTGAACCAAAATGGTCACAAAAATGGACACCTGGTCATGGGGTCTCACACTTTTACAGGTTCTGGTCCATTTGCATATTGGAGTTAATTGTCCAATTCCAGCTTTAGCCCATGCAGTCCCATCCTTCTTGTTTTTCTCTCTTCAGCCCACGTTGTTTGTGCTCTTGGGCTGAGATTTGGATCATTTGTCCTTGGTCCCCAGCTGGAGCAGGAATTGTTTTGTCTCCCTGCTCTGTGCACAGAGCTCCCCATCCCCTGATATGAAGCTCAAACCCACACACTAAAGCAGCACAGAATGTGAAAACTACAAAAGCTCAAACCTGAGGGGTCAGCCCATTCAGCCAAACCTCTCCATTAGGATTTGCTCCTGCAGGAAGGTCCCTGCTGCCATCCCTTGTGTTCAGGCTGCTGCCACAAACACCTTTGGTGGCTTGGACAAGTCCCCATGGAGGCAGCAGTGACAACTTCTGCTCCTCAGCTTGGACTGTCTCACACACTCCATCCTGCCTGGGACTCATTTCTTCCTGGAGCTCATTAAAAAACATGTGGGAAAAGTGGCAGTGAGTGGCACTACAGGCATTTAGCTGGAGTAGTGGAGCATTGCAAGTTGGAGTTGCTCTTGTTTATTAATTGACTTTCTTTTTTTCCTTTTTGAAATATAAAAATTTCTGTTAGTGAGAGAGTGGCAAGCAGGTAGTGTGATATAATGACAGAGCTGGTAACGAGCTCAGGAGCCCACAGACATTAACACACAAAAAATCTCTTGGCCCTCTTCAGAAAAAAAGTGTTCTTTGGGTGGTTTTTTATTTTTATTGAGCTAATTTGTGCCCCAGGGGTGAAGTTCCCAAATGTACTCTTGCAAGTGTTAGTTCCCTGTCCATTGAAATTCCATTGCAGAACTTCCCTTTGCTGCTGAAGGATTAAATGTTATCTCTGCATTTCTGCTTTTAGCCCCTCTGGTGCCATGACATCTCTCCTGCACATTGCACTCCGTGTGTGACGTGACAGGGAGAAGGTCTTTTGAAAATATATTGTGGTTTTCATCTACCAGGGCCCTGAAGTGCATTTAAAAAGCTTTTTGAAGAGCTCAGGAGCAACAGAAATTTGTTTGTTGAGCTTAGGGGGTTTGTTGGTCCAGGTAAAGCAGCCTTCTTTGAAGAAGTGACCTTTTTCCTGGTGGTTCCAGTGTGCCATGCTGAGTCCTGCTAACTCAGAGACAGGGTGGGCTCTTCTTGAGCATGAGTCTTGCAGGGACCTGAGCTACCAGGGACCAAAAAGCTGCTTTAGGACACAGGTGGTGGTACTCACACGCATGCAGAGATTTTGAAATGCTAAGGTGACATTTTAGCACTGTGGGTGCGAATGAACTTGGCTGTTTTGGTTCTGCACCCCAAAATTCCAAAGCAGGCTGTTACCTGATGAGAGCAGCACTTTACTAAAAGCACTGGACTAATGTTTGACACCCGTGGTAGCCACTGTTTTTCCACTGCTGGCTTGACCATTTTTTATTTTCTTCTTTGATGATCAGGCCTGGCTTTGATCCTCAGGAGCCTCCTGCCCATCTGCTGCTCCCCAGACAGGCTCATCTTAGCCTCTGCCAGTTTTTCAGTGAAGATAGTGCTGCTTCATTTTCCAGCTCTGCTCTCTTTTGGCTTTAGCACCTCCTGCCCTTTAGGCACATTTGTTTTCATCTCTTCTCGATCTCTCTGATGGAACAGTCCTGGTTGTTGCAATAGTCCAGAGGTCAGAGGTGGTTTTCATCTGTCAGTCCAACATCTTTCTTAGTTAAAATCATAACCTGCAATATATTGCAGTTGCTCTTTCTGTGAGAAGTAAAGCATTTGGGGGTGTACCAAAAGAAGGCCTGCCCTTATGGTTTAGAGAGTTTAAAGCAAAACTGAAGCATTCTTTGTATCAAATCAGCTCTTGTAATTCTCCTTCAATCACACTGCCAGATTTTTCTTTATTGCTTCAAAGCAATTTTTTCTCCTTTCTTAACTTCTCCACCCTTTTTATTTTTAAAGCTTTGCTTATGTCTAAGCTTTGCTCAAACCTCCTTCTAATTGGTGCTGATCCACGGGTGGTCATAATCTGGAAAATGCTCTTATTGCTTTGCATTCTTTTAATTATTAATATTTCAGTTGCTAATATTCAATAGCATTTCATTATGCAAAGCTTATGTCATCCTGAAAAGCCACAGCTTTAGCAGGGTCCAAAGCACCAGAGTTTTCTTCTGAGAAGATAAAAATTTGTGGTATTTACTGTCAACAAACTTGTATCAGCAAGGGGGCAGAAAAGCAGAAAATTGCAGGTATGTGAAGAGCTTACAGAATAAAGAATTAGTTAATTATTTTTCTAAGATGGGTAGGACAGTGTAAAATCCACAGGTAACAGTAATTGGGGTGGCTCATTCCACGTCTGCTTTCTTAACACTTAAAAAGAATAATATCTTTTTAAATTGAAAGCAGGACACAAACTGATCCTGTTGGTTTCATGTAGAAGAGAGAAAACAAAAAGTGATGAGCTCAGCTGTTTTCTCCTGGCTAATTCCTGCACTCAGGATTTGATGGACATGATAGAAGAAGCTGTGCACAGAGAGGGTGATGGGGCATTGAACTGGCTGCCAGGGAGGTGGTGCAGTCCCTGTCCCTGGAGGTGTTTGAGGACAGCCTGGTTGTGGCACCTGGTTGGGGCATAGGTTGGACTCTGAGACCTCAGAATTCTTTTCCAACCCAGCTGATTGTTCAGTTCTGAGATTCAGGCCTCGCTGGGGCTCTCTGAATGACAACAGAGAAGCAAGCAGCACCCAGCCCAACAACCAGGAGGTCATTGGGGTGGTGAGGAGAAAAGCCTGATACTCATCAAGTGACAAAGCTGCTGGGGAAAGAAAGTCACAATGTTTTCGTCCACAGCAGTAAATCCCCCAGCTCTGGATCCTTCTTATCTGCAGAGGCTGCTGGTGACAGGGTTGTGATGCCCAGCACCAGTTGGCCTCTGGCTCCACATTAGCTGCAACAGGGATCCTAATTGTTTTTTGACAAATCCTTAGGAAGGCTGCCAGAAGTCTTCTGGCACGCACCAACAACTGGTTTATGGCTCTGCACAAATGTACAAACTCCTGATAGAGGTGAAATGTACTGCATTAGCAATTGTATTCTATTTGATTATGTCACAGGAGCAGAGATGTGATGATTTAGAGATTTGCTTGGGAGCAGTTTGAAAATATTGCAGACTTGACAGGTGGCAGAAAGCTATCTTAGCAATGTTGCATTATTCCTGTAGTGTTTTAGCTGCTAACACCGTGCTTGTTCCATGTTAAAACAAAAGCACTAGAGCAGCACTTGGTTGCAGATTATCAAAGACAGTTTCTCACCTGGGAAGGCCTTGCCTTCATTTCTGTACTAGAAATCACAACGTTGTCTTTCTGTAACAAACCAGGAGTGCAAGCAGGACATTCAGCTCCACTGAGTTCAAAGTGCCAGGGAACCCAAGTGCTGCTTGGTTTCTTTGTACTCCACACAGGAGCTGCAATGGAAATGTGGGAGGTGGTGCACAAAGCCAGTTTGTCTCACAGCCCCTGTTCAGAACAGCTCTTCCTGCACCTTTGGATGTGCAAGGCTTTGAGGATGTGCTAGGGGAGCAGGCAGTCCCAAAGCCACGTGCTTTCATGCAGGATCCCACCACAGATGAGTATTAAATATGCAAGTCTCATTACAAACAGCCTCAAGGTAAAGAAATAAGGAATGGTGAGATCCCAAACTGGCCCCAGGACAGGATAGAGGCTGGGGCAGTGCTCCTGGTCCTGGTTCAAATGTGAGCTATTTCAGGGCAGCAGAGTCCTTTGGATGGGAGTCAGCTGCCACTCTTGGTCTCTTCTTGGTCTCTCCTGCCCACGTGGCTCAGCCTGGTGCCCAAAGCAAGGAGGGGAAGAGGCAGGGTTGGAAATATCCCCACACTTCTGGCTTTCTCTTTTCCTGGGACCCCTTACCTCCCTGTCTAGAGCAGACCCCTCCCATCTTCCCACCACAGCTCACAGGAGTTGTCTGACTGTCAACACCTGAATTCACCTTTTCCTTAAGGCTCCTGGATCTTCCTCCCCAACAAGCACTCCTGTGAGCTGTGGTGGGAAGATGGAAGGGGTCTGCTCCAGGCTGTGCTTGATGGGCTCTGGGGAAAATGGATCTTTCCTGCTTTTTTGTTCTTGTGCATAGTCCTTATCTTCTGAAAGGCTGTGGTGACAGGAAGTGGGAGGTGATACCTCAGAAGGTGTTTTGAGTAATGATGGGGTGTTACTTGGTTTTCAGAGAAGAATGGCTCAGTCTCATTTTCTGCCTGGTGTTTCAGTGAAGGAGTGCTGGAGGATTAATCAGACGTGACTCCTCTGCAGGAGATGTGCTCACACTGCTAACTGCAGGGTGGCTGCAGTTCTGTCTGCAGCCTTTGGCAGGTCTGTGTGAGTTTGCTCTGCTCGTGCCCACAGCTGAGGCTGAGCTGTCTCTGCTCACTAACACCCTGTGTCAGAATGCATTAGCCCTGCTCTAGCACTCACTGAAGCACATACAGAGCTCCTGGGAGACTCAGATGAAGCTTGCTCATCTGTATGAGAGCAGGATCTGTTTAGAAAGGCACCTAACTAGCTCCAAGTGAGCCAGCTCAGCCACCAAGCACAGGAAACTGCCCCACTTGGAAATCCTGTGTGTGTGTGGCAGCTTGCCAGCCCACAGCATCCACGAGCTGGTCCCTTCTCCTTTGGCCACCAGCCCTCAGGAGAAGTGGGCCTTTCTGTGCCTGGGGACCAAGGAATATTTTCTGATGTTGTCTGACAGAGCAAAAGCTTTGGTCTGCACATCACTGCTCTCTGCAGATGCCTGGGGTGGGCATTTGAGGGAGGGGGTTCAGTGTTCTGGGTTTTGCTGGGTGTTTGAGAGGCTCTGTGAGGCCTTGCATTGTGGCTCTGGGCTGGTATCCCCATATCCCCACTCTGTCCCACTCCCCTTTGTGCCTCCATGCCTTTATTTCACCTGCCTTGTCCACCCTCTGGACCATCTGCCCAGGGCAGAGGCAGTCATGCATACTCTGTGTGCAGGAATCCTTTGTGGAATGCAGAGGAGGTGATTTTATGCTATCATTGATAATAAACAACATCACAAGATAGCAACAAATTGATTTTTTTAATCATTTCATCTTCTTCCCCTACTATTACAAGGGATTATTCTGTCTGTTAACCTTTCAAGCTATGGTGCTAATTTGCTTTATTGCTTAAAACCTAATGTGAATTCCCCTCAGGCTGTTCCAGAAATTGCTTGCTTTGTTATCAAAGGATCAACAATTCACTGAAAACATCTGCTTTTTTTTTTTTCCCCCTCAAGCTGTTTTAAGAAGTATATAGACATAGTTTAGAAAGTACTGCCTCTCCTGTAACAAGCTGTTCATGGTGCTGTGCAACAGCTGCACCATCCCAAAATGCTCACTCATCCCTGGAATGATGTGCTGTCCCGGGCACCCCGTACAAATCTTGGCACAGAGACTTAAGATTTGTATTTTTTCCCTTTTGCACTATAAACTGAGCAGACCTAAGAAAAAGGAGAGAGGGTGCTGAGGGAGATTTCCAGTGAGTGCTGGGTTGGTTGGTGGATTTAGTGCTGGCTCATGTGAGCAGACAGACTAATGCTCCCTGTAACTCCCCTCCTCACGGCTTTTGTCTCACAGGTGAGAAGGACTAACAGCACAAGCATGAAACAAGGATTAATAAATACATTTGCAGACTGCTGGCTGGTCTGTGGAAGTGCCTGCTGCAGTCAGGGCTGCAGTAATGTTGGTGCTTTCACCTCCATAGTGCTCCAAGCATGAATGTGCTGCAACTCCCCATGGCAGCAATGCATTTCCTTTAAAATCAGGCACTCGTTTCCAGCAGGGAAGGACACAGGAGGAAACCTGGTCTGAGCTGTGCTGGCTGTTTCTGTGCTCCTTTACTCCTCATGCTTTGTGACTTAAGCTTTTGCATTTGCTTGAGTTTAAGCTCTCAGAGTGCTCCTTTGACTGAAGCTGGGGTTTGGGTACAAGCTATTCTCTTCCTGTCTTTAGATTTGTGTTAGACATAGAGTTGTTCTGCCACGAAATCCCGGGTTCACTGAAGGCATGCTGTAATTAGTTCATTTGTTTGACATGATCCTTTGAAACGACCTTCCATGAGAGCAGCAGCGTGCAGTTGTCACCTGCTCAGGTCTGCTTTGCTTGTCTTGCTCTTCTCTTTGTTCTCACTCGTCATTATGATTTAATTGGAATTCAGCAACGACCCTGACGGAAATGGAGAGAAGGATTCAGGCAGGAGGAGAAAGCAAGGAATGGGAAAATGAAGCATAGCATAAAGGAAGCTTTTGTAAATTGGATGCCACAGAAGGTGAAATCTAAGCAAGTTGTGTTTCCTGGGAGCATCTGATTTCATTGTTCATCTGCTTACTGATCTTAACGAGTACAACTGGTATTAAAACCAAGGCTGTTTTCCATGGCCCATTTTGTCTGTCTGAAACCTCAGAGTCCTGGAAACATCTCTGCCAGGGAAATGGGGCTGCTGGAGACCAGCTTCTGAGGGCATGGAAGAATCACTTTTCTCACCTGGACTTTATGGCCAGAGCAACTCATCTGACTTTACTGCTACTCTCCTGCTTCTCATTCAGTGACTTTGGCTGGCAGGGAATTCAGCTAACCCTTATCTCCCTGAAAAATTTAATAAAGCTTTGAAATCCCTTGTGCTCTACAAGTGATCCACCAAGCTAATCGAAAAGCCCTAATGAGATCTTCATGCTTCTGACAGACTGCATATGGTTTTCCAAAGTCTATAAACTTCTTCAGGTAAATTCATGAGATATTTGAATTTTTTAATTTAAAAGGAAAAAAAAAAATCACTATTTTTTTCAAGGAATTTTTAGAAGTATTTTCCTGTGTCTATAAACCAGGAATAGCCCTTTCCATGTGTGACAGTAATAACCTAGCAACTGAAAAAGCTGAAATTTTTATTTCAAGGAATTTTTATCATGGGCAAGGAACTCAGGCTCTGAGCTGTTGGTTTTAGTTATATGGAACCAGTTTATCAAAGAACTCCTTCTATATTTAGCAGATTTTATATATGTTCTGTTTTGCACTTATAAACATGCAGGAATAAATATATATATTTTTAATACAAATTTTTCCTGCATTTTGCTTGCACTGCTGCTGATTATTAATTGGAAAGCAAATGTTCTCCATCTTCTCCATGTATGGTTTCAGCATCTGAAAAGTGTTTTTATTATGCTCATTGTAGAGCTATTTGCTTGGAGACCTAAGCTCTCCTTCTGATTCAGGGTCTTTGCAAACAAAAGTGAAAGAAAAACAGAAGAGAATTACACAACAGCAGTAGTTTCTTTAACTGGGAGCAATGTACCAACTATTCCATCTGGCTGTGCTGACACCTTTTTCTGGTTTATTGCTCATTTGCAAATGATAGTCACAATTCCCTCGTGCAGAATGCTCTCGTTCTTCTCATCACAGGAGCTGACAAGAAAGCCCAGATCTCTTCAGGGCAGCTCTTGGCTGGGCTGGCTCCTCTCTGTCCCTTCTCTGCAGCCAGGAGAGAGAAATGTGTCTGGGAACAGGGCACCACAGTGGCCCCTGCACCCCCAAAAATTGTCACTGTCATCACATCGAAATTTTATTTAGGCTGGAGCTGATGTTGATGGATTTCTTTCATTTAATTGAGGGCATTGAATCATTGACAACAAATAGTTTAAATTAAGGAAATAAACATCTCCCAAAATTACCTTTATTTTCAAATAAGTTCTTCTACTAGATGGAATGGAAATGCCAATACTCTCAATTCAAGTGTACAAAACACTTGGTGTTGTTATCTCAAAAAGAATTCTTTCAAAAGTGATCTTCCAGTTGGCTTTAACTCCACTAATATGTATTTTTGGGAAAACTCTGAAAGCTTCAGAAATCTCTCTTCCAATATTCCCAGCTGGTGGTGTGTTGCACTAGACAGCCCAGGAAGAGAAAAGCAGCTGTCTCAGCTGGAAGAGGGTGCATCAGTGGGCCTCTGAGGAGTTGAAAATCTGACTCTGAAGGTTTTGAAGGCCCTTGAAGGACACCAAGAGCCTTTAAGGATGCAGATGCCCTGTGCCTGCACACTGGAGAGGGGAACACTGCTGGAATGGAAGCAGGTTGGTGCTCAGACCCAGCTGATCCACTCCCTTCCACACTGCCAGGCTCTGCTATTCCAGACACTGGCTTGGGACAGCTGTCAGTCCAACTCAGCTGAGTGTCAGCTGCCAAAATGCCACTGCACTCTGCTGCCTGGAGCAGTGCAGAATTGTGGCCAGTTTTCATAAAAGACAGCAAATTTACAGCAGCTCACAGAAAAGAAGAAATGGTGGGGATGATGCCTTGTGCAGGCTGACCTAGAGCAGAGGCTGGACAGAGCTAAAGAATAAAGCAGGGATTTATTAAAAGGCCTCAATGGATCCACCTTGGGCTGCACCCAGGATGAACCAAAATGGTCACAAAATGGATGACTTGTCCCAGGGTCTCTCACTTTTATGAGTTCTGCTCCATTTGCATGTTGGAGTTCATTGTCCAATTCCAGCTTTAGCCCAGGCAGTCCCATCCTCCTTGTTTTTCTCTCTCCTCCTTGTTTTTCTCTCTTCTTCTCTCCACGCTGTTTATGCTCTTGGGTCTGAGATTTGGATCATTTGTCCTTGGTCCCCAGCTGGAGCAGGAATTGTTTTGTCTCCCTGCTCTGTGAAGAGAGCTCACCATCCCTTAACGTGAAGCTCAGACTAAAGCATGCAGAATGTGAACACTATAAAAGCTCAAACCTGAGGCATCAGGGAGAGCAGTGTATGGAGCTATGAAGGCTTGGTTAGTTATTGCCTCTGGACCATGGAACAGCCCAAATCATCATGGAATTCTTCATGCATTCCCAGGGGGAATCTCACTCGTGCTCTGCTTGGTGCTGTCCAGGCCTGTCCTGAAAACAGGAGGAGTGGGGGGAGCAAAGGGGGTGTGCTACTGCCCCTTACCCCCCCAAAAAAGATGCATTTTCTCAAAAAATTGTGGTTTAAACAGGCTGGCATTCCCCCAAGAAACATTCATTGGGTTTGAAAAATTCCAGAGAGCTCTGGAGAAAAACAAGGTGATTAAATTTCAGAACTCCTTTAAAACTGCAAGATGGGGGTGGGGGGGGGGAAGCTCCCAGAGAGATGCAGGCAGACACAGGGATTTGCTTTGGAAATGGAATTCAAGCAGGAACTCACTTGACAACTACTTATTAAAGCCATAACTGTGGAGTCTTCAATTCTGAAATGAGCCTCCCTGCTCCAGTAGAAATGTCTTTGCTCCCTGTCTTATTTGTCCTTCCTTATGTCTCCACAGGAGTGGTCTTGTGCAGGAATTTCTAACAAGCTATCTCCCACCATGGTTTGTGTATGTTCTGGGCAAAAAAGGACTTTAGCCTAGGGATCAGATGATTTACAGAGTGGAAAAATACAGTTTTATAATAAAAGGAGGATATTGAATAAACCCCAGATTTAATACCCGACCTAACAGAACACCCTGATGAATGTAATTGCATTTAAAGCATTCTGATTGAATTTTTGATCCATATTGCATTTGTTTTGCTTGTGAATCTTTTATGGGGGAAAAAAGTGTCTGGAGATTAAAGGATTACCGAGTTCTTAAGAAGCCAAAGCAGCTGCTAAAGCATCTGAATATTCTTGCTGAAATTTGGTGGGAAAGCCATGTTAATACTTTCTATTCTAGCAAGCCCAAAAAGCCCAGGGGAAGGGGGACAAGGGAGAAGAGCTGTAAGGGACAATTGCTTCTACAGGTGAACAAACTGCAGGGTATTAGCAAGAGCTGGAACAAAACAGTGCTGTAATTGAAATAAGAACTCATCTGAAATGATTATGGGGGAGGATGAGGCTTTTCTTTTTTTCCTCTCTAATTTTCTGATGAGGTGGAAAGAGTGAGCAGCACACTCAGTTTATAAGAGTTACTCATTTCTTTTCTCTCTTAGTGGCAGGGAGGGTGGGCAAAAGTGCTGGAGCCTTTAACCCCTGGATGTAAGGTTCCTCCTGCAGGAGACAGGGAGGAGCAAGAGTGTTTAAAAAAGGGTTTTCAGCAGAAGAGGAGGCTCCAGCAGGCACCTTCAGCACAGAGTGTTTAAAAAAGGGTTTTCAGCAGGAGAGGAGGCTCCAGCAGGCACCTTCAGCACAGAGTGTAAGTGATAGGTTTGCCCAGAGGATGTGATTAAAGTCTTTTAGGGTCAGGGTGTGTCTCCAGGCAGGCAGAGGGCCAAGTGGCTTTGCTTTATCCACAGACAGAGCTCTGGGGAGCTGTGAAACTCTGGCTGTGCAAAACACCCCAAATTATCAGGGCCAAAAGGCCACTGCAAGTGAAATGAAGCAAATATGCTGCGTTGATCTGGCTGCACACAGGAGCAAAGTCATCATCTCCCAAGGACTGGTCAAACCCTACCAAGCACTGTGAGATCCAGGGAGGCCTTCCAGGCTTTCCTGGGCTCTCCCAAATCTACAGTGGGTTTTAGCAAACGCTGGCTGCCTCTCGAGAGCTGCTTCTAGCTGAACAAAACCTCAAAGCAAATCTTAAGAAGCCTGATCAGGGCACATGATAAGCAAAAGGCAAACTCAGCAGGGCTGATGGGGAATGACTTTTGATCTGTGAGAGCAAGAGATCATCAGGTCTGTTGCAGCTGAAATTTGTTAACAAAGCCAAGTGTCACAGTTTTGTTGCTCTGAAATGATGCAAGCAGTATTATTTTTAGTGTTGCCAAACTGTAGGTTTCATATTTTATTGGTTGCACTGCTTTAAAAGATGCTTAGCATAATTTCTGTGCCAGTCAAAGCTTCAGAAAACATTGAAAGTGAGGACAGAACTAAGGAGCTGAACAACAAAAGGAGCACAGGAAAGAAATGCCTAGGGAAAGAACTTTTTAATTTCTTCTGTCTTGTGCTTTTGATTAGACACACAAGGTGGGGCTGGGGGGAGGCTTTTTCTCCAAGTCTGGAGTGGGTGGATGAGGTTTGCAGACAATTCTAAATGCCAGAATTCCCAAATCAGTTGGAGGTGGGTAAATCCCCTGAGAACATTGTAAAGTCCCGAGTGGTTTTGTTCAGGAAAAGGAACCCTTAGGCATGAGGACAGGGGTAAAAATCTGTATTAGACCTAGAGAGCAGTGAAACATTTCAAGAGGAAAACTGAGGCCTTGGTGAACCTCAGGCTTGGTTTAAAACCAACCTCAAGTAAAGCATTTTGAGTCTTCTGCACAGTTCACATTTGGGAAAACCTGTAACCAGAGTTGCAGCTTCCTGTCTGTTCCACCTTTTTTCTTTTTCCTTAAAAATCCTGTGAGGTGTTTGGGGTTGAAGTTTGGCCTGCAGAGTGGAGATATCTGAAGTAGTCATTCCATATGCACTTGCCTTTGGGCAAGTTTTATATTCCCAGGCACATTATTTAGGCTTGTTTGTCATTTTCTGGCAGCACAAAGATAGACATGTCCTGAAAAAAAAAGGAACAGCCTGCTTTGCTTCTAACTGGAATCTGAAATTCTCAATGTGGCACTCTTGGTTTTGGATAACTTTCCAAGCCAAGTGCAGGAATTTAAAAAGTCTTTCTGTGTGTGCTGGGAATGTGTTTCAGGTGTGGTTGTGCCTACCCAGATCTTTGGTTTGATAAAGTGCACTGGCACTTGGATTTTGTTCTTTTATCCACTTTGGTTTGATGAAGTGCACTGGCACTTGGATTTTGTTCTTTTATCCACTTTGGTTTGATGAAGTGCACTGGCACTTGGATTTTGTTCTTTTATCTTTGTACAGCTGAGAGTGCTGGGTGCCTTTAAAACTCCTCACAGCAAGCCCTGCACCCACAGCTGTGATGCCACCTTTTAATCCCATTTCTGCCCTCTCAGCCCTCCTGGTTCCCACTGGATGTGCTGGAGGATCCAGTTCCAGCAGTGCTCTGTGAGCATTTATGGTCTTCTTTGTTGAGGTGGTTGATGGATGGAAGAGATCAGCTCTGAAAACTTTGGCTGTCACATGTAAAGGACAACATGTGAATGGGAAAAATGCCATTCCATCCATTCCAGGGAACACCTGGAGAAACCCTCCCAGCCTCCTGCACAAGCCTCCTATGGCCAAATGGGGCAAAACTTTTAAAAGAAGGGAAAATGTTATAGAAAAAAGTGATAGTTTCTTTAATTACTTTTTTTCTTCCCCATTATGCATCCTTCCAGCAGAGGGGTGAAGCTGTCTTGTTTTTACTGACCAGTCTGCAAAGATAAGGCCCTGTGAATCAAAACTCTATAAATCATTGGGAATAGCCACAGTCCTCTGCTGGCTCTAATAATTCCTAGGTGGATTTGCTTGTGTCTGTCATTGCTTTGCTTATGATTATAATGCTTATGGAAATGGAGCTTAGCATCTTTTTTTTTTTTTTTTTTGTTGGAAGAAAAAGATCCTTAAGCCCCATGTATTGAAATGAACTCGTGTAATTCATAGGAGCTAAAGGATGAAATAATACAGGATCATAGTTATTTCTGCCCAGAAAAAAAAAAAAAATTCCATTAATCCTGCCATCCCTTCACTGCTAGCAAAAGGAAATCTGCAGGGTCCTCTGGCAGTAATTCTGTCGTGACCTTTGTGTGCTTCCCTGAGCTCTGCTCTGCTGTGATGGGAAGGAAAGGGCAGGAATGGGAGATGGCTGAGGGAGCTGCCCCACGCTGGGCAGTCAGAATGAGGGAACCAAGCTGACCCTGTCATGTCAGAGCAGAGCCAGCTTAGAGATTCCCCTTCTGAGGGCTGGAGCTGCTCCTTGACTGCACTCAGCAGCAGTGCCATGGAGGAAACAAAACCAGCTCAGGGCCTAATTCTGATGGGTCAGAATTTGCTTTTGAAATGAGCAATTCCTGCAGCAGCAGCCATAAGCAATTTACAACATCTAGTGATCAAATTAACTGTTTTTCCATTCAAACTAATGCTGCTGATGCTACTGTAGGCAGTAGTGCTGTGTGAAAGAATCATTATTAGGTTCAGAATGCACAGTGGGCACTGTGACATCTTGTTAAAAGCCAAGATTTGCCCAGGCCAATGTTCTGATGTTACACTTTTTCTAAATATAATTAGATGTTTGTGTTAAACCAAGAAGTAAACCTGATGTATAATGTGGGGTCAGTGACTGCACTTTATTAATTTCATATGGAAACTCAGAGGTCAGGAGAACAGCACGGGAAAGGTGCTCAAATAATGCAGTTTAAAAACTGTGATATACACTCAAGTCCAAGTTTCTGCATGAGAACTGTGGATTTGGGTCCCAAAATGCTTGTGAAAGCTCTCCCCATGCCTGGAGCCTGGGATTTTACACAGGTATAAAATGGGGGGCTGCTCAGTGAAGGCCAGGCAGCAGTTTTGGAGCTCCAGTGATGATGCTCAGCTTTTGGATTAAGAGAAAGTGAAGGCTTTTTGGTACAGAAGGAACACAACATCATCTATCTCAAAAACCAGGCAAGAAACAAAACCCATCTTCAATGAAGAGACAAGAAGAACAAAGCCAAACCCTTCAAATTTTTAAACCACTCGTGGGAGTCTGGGAGCCTCTTACACCCAAGAGTTAAGCTTGGCCTTGCTCACCCTGTTCATGGGTGTTGTTGCTCCCTGGGCTTATCTTGTTCAGCAGGAAGGGAGGGAGTGAAGCAGGCCAGAGGAGCAGCTCTGTAGGAAAAGGGACAGAAGCCACAGCCCCTCCAGGAAGGCAGGAGGTGGCAGTGCCTATCAGCTCTCTGCAGGTTTGATGCCTACCCTCAAATGTGGTCTGAATTTCACAAAATGTCAGCTTTGCAAAACAACTTTCCTGCTCAGCTGTGGCAGGCAGTGCAGCGTTTTTCCTTTTTATGTCTTTTTGTGTCACGAGTTATAATACAGTTAGGGTGAAAAGAAGGAAAAGCATTTAATTACTGGGAAATAATAAATGTCCAGCAATCAGAATATTTGGAGTCCCAGCCACTGTTTACAGGAAAATGGTTCTTTTTTAAAGCTTGTGCTGCTTCACATAGATTCAATTTATCAGACATCTTATGTTCAGGCTCCTTTTGCCTTAATGCAAAATGGGTTTGTAAGAGCTCCACAAGTAGTATATTTTAGTCCTAAATGTAATTCAGTTTGCAGCAAAGATAAAACCCTGCTAGAGGGAGAGGAGTTCTTGGAGCTGAGCCCACGTTTTTTGAGGATATAGCCTTGATCTCCTAAAAGGGTTCATTGCAAACTATTGAAAAGCAAATAATTGTGGGTGAGAAATTCTGTATGATTTGGTTTAATTACTCTCCCTCATTCTTATTGTGATACTGTTTGATACTCCTGGCTGTGGCCCCACTTATCCTGAGGCTGCTTGTTAAAAGGCATGATTGCCAAAGTATGATTTTCAAATTGTTAGTCCTGGAATATCAGCTGTTGATCATTCAGGATAGCAGGTTGTAGGATACTTCCTCTCTTGTTGAAGCTTTTAAATAACACTTATTCTCTTCAGAAACATGCAGCAATCCTCTGCTGTCATGAACCAGAAAATGTCTTTTCCAATAGCTTAACACAATGACCTACTTTGGGCTTCTGTTTTCAGAAGGTAATTTACTGTTTGGAGGTCAGAGTTGGCATTCCTCAGAGCAGTCTGTGTTTTGAAGAGCAGTGGCTGTTTTCCCCACTAGAAATACAACCCTCTTCTCAGGATGGCCCCACCTGGTAAGAGAATGCAGACTGTTGGTTCCATCTTGCACTGCACCTAAGAGAATGGTGCAATGCTAACCCCACCATCTGGGTGTAACTATTGGATGAAAATGTTTGCAGCTGAAAATATTGGAAATTCCTGCTTTTGCCAAGTGTTTGCTTACTTTGGTGGGGAAGTTAGCAGGGCTGCAAAGTGTGGTATTTCCTCATGAGGCTCCAACCCTGCTGAGATGTCTGGAGCAGGCCTCTAAATTGCCTCTGTCCTTTTCCAGTACATCCCAGCTGACAAACATTTCCAAAGAATGATGTGGGAACTGTCACACAGGTCTGGGTGCTGTGTCCCTTTGCCTTGCTGACAGTGAAATGTCACAGCCCAAAGTCTGTCCTTTTGTCACTTTTTGTGATCCATCCTGTGCTGAGGGGTTTCCACAGACACTGCAGCTCTCTGTGTTGCTCTTGGACAGAGTCTGTGCTCCTGAGAGTCTCTGACTCCTCAAGTTCAGTTGCACAACCCAAAATATTGGGCCTGGAGCAGAACCCACCCCAGCATGGGCAGAGGTTGAACACAGAGGGTTGTGCTGAGCAGGTGGGAAGGAGAAGTGGGACTATTCTGACCCTTCTTTTATTTGGAAGGGTCAGAAGAGTCTGAGAAACAATCAGCCCATTCCAACAGCAGTGGGTTTTTCTCAATGTTCAGTCTTGTGTATGAAAATGTTCTTTGTCAACAGCAAGTTAAAGGAAATCATGCACTCAGGGAGCTGCTGAGCAAGGAAACTGGGAAGTAGTGATGGAGAGCAGCCAGTAGTCAGAGCTTGCTGCCTCAAGTGTTTCTAAGTGCTGCAGCTGCCATCTGAAATGGTTTATTTGTCTAGAACACAATTACTCTTTTCTATGCTTATTAACTTTTTCATCCTTGGACCAGTAATTTCAATATCTGTGGCATCACATCCCTGCTTTGGGAAGTAGGGGCACCATTGCTTCCAGGCAGGTGCTGGTGAAGCTTTTTGCACTGGCAGTGTGGGATGGTGCAGGGGAGCCATTCTGAAGAGCTGCCTCTCATGGATCAAGGAATTATTCTGGAGCCCCCAGCAGGTGCTGCCTTCCCTTCCCTGGCCTGAAATATGATGTCCAGCTTCACTGGGGAGGCCTCTCCCTTCCCTCTTTTCAAGTTTGATTAGCTTTTCTTTGCTCTAGTTTTGATTTTCTGGTGGTGTTTATTCTTTTCATTTTCTGTTGGTGTTTATTCTTGGTTCACTGAAAAAGCAGCAGAGGATTTTGTATATACAGCAGCAGAGTTAAAACAATCAAAACAATGGGATTTAATGACAGGTTGGCAAGTCAATAATGTTATTTATAACATAGATGTTGTGTGAGCAGTTTCTATTTGTTAGTCTAATGCTCTTTTCCTACTTGTCTGAAAAATCATTGCTGTATTTCCAAATTCTGGTTTAGCTCACTGATGGTAAGTTTAGCAGGTTTTTTTGAAGGTTGCAGCAATCTAGGACTTGTTGTTTCTTTCTTCTTTTGCAGGCATGAAAATAATACTAATAAAAACATGTTAGATTTACACTGTTTAGGGTGTTGGTTCATTTCTTCTGTGAGAACTGGAGAAAAATAGACAAAAGCACCAATTTCTAGCCTCTAGGATAGCTACAGAATATTGTCTTCAGTTTAAGAAGAAAAAAATTTGAAATTCCCAAGGGAAGTTTCTGTATTTTTTTGACTGAATCATTGAAGTGGGAATATCAGAGTCATCATTCTTTTTATTCTTATTTTAAATAAAAGAGCTCAAAAGCTTCAAGGAAAAAAAACCTGTTCAACGTAGAAGAGAGTAGGGAATGCTATAAACATAGCAGCTCTGATTTAAACCCTTCTTTATACACAGAGTATTTTCTTGTGTATTTTTATTCCATTACCTCCTGCTCCAGTAAAAATCCTGCATTTCTCCACATCTTGTACAAAAATCTTCAGAAAGCAAATGTTTATGCACACAGTGGGTTGCAGCCTGCTTTGAGGTGTAAATCAGCTTTTGAGGAAGCCTGTGCAGCAGTGAATGTCTGTTTGGTGGAGGAAGCTGAAGGGGGCATTGCTGGTTACCTGAAAGTGCAAGAAGTGCATTATTTCTCATTTTTGGTATTGGCAAAGAGCTGTGTCTGCTACTTTGTGGTAACTTTTTATTTCTCTTTTTTTTTTTTTTTTTGAAAGATAGCGACTGCTTTTTCTCCTTTGATTTTTAAGATTTGATAAACCCTTTACCAACAGGAAATATGTATTTTTTTTTTTTAATACCTTGCTGTTCCCCTCTTCATAGGCTGTGCACACAGATGTGTGCACAGCCTATGAAGAGGGGAACAGCAAGGTATTTAAAAAAAATATCTATTTAATCAAGATATTAAAGATTAATATTAAAATATCTATTTAATCAAGATATTAATATCTATTTAATCAAGATATTAAAAAAAACCAAAACAAAACCTCAGTGATTTTCCCACAATGGGAGCTAGCTTTAATCAAAACTTCAAAACATTAATGTTCTATTAAAAGCAATCACATTTGCCTTCCCCAGGACAATGTGGGTATGAATAAACCAATTTCTTAGGGAGCAGAAGACAGCAAGATCCCTCCTGGGGCGAGGAGCCAAGGTGCATATTAGCTGTTCAGCCAATGAGCAAACTTGCAAATTAATAAAAGCCCTTAATAATTCTGTTTTGGAGGCCAAGCTGTGCTGCAGTGGTGGGAGGCCCAAGGTCTCTCCCTGCCTGAGCCCTGTCCCTCGGCAGAGCAGCAGCAGGAAGATGAAAGATCCTCCCCAGAGCCGCCGTGATGAGCATCTCCAGAATGGGGAGGAGAACCGAGTCCTGTTCTGCTCCTCAGAGAACAGGGCTGGGGTTTGTTCACTGCTGCAGTCCAGGCAGATTGCTGCAACCTTCCTGAGTGCTCCTCCAAACTCACCAAAATCCCTTGGGTCTCACCTGTGAGGGCTCCAGAGATTTAATGTTGTTCTCTCAGTCAGTGGAAAAGTGGTGCAAGTTCATCATTGGTGATTCCTAAAGTTAGCCTGATCCAAAATCTTGTAAATCGTTGACACTGGTTCTGAGTGGTATTCTCTGTGGCCTGATTGTTTGCTCTGTGATTCTCCATCCCAAGTATTTCCATGGTGAGGCTTCTTGAACTTTTGATGTAGAGACTTCCAGTCCTGCGTTTTGAACCTGCATTTCTCTGTGTGTTGACCCTGCAAAAACGGCACCCAGCAAATCCCACACTCACAAAGTGTGGAAACCTAAGGTGGAGGAGGCAGGAAGGGTCTCTGTGTGGGTTTCCAGTGGTAGTTTAGTTTATTTTTGGTGATCAGAGATGGAGGAGGCAGGAAGGGTCTCTGTGTGGGTCTCCAGTGGTAGTTTAGTTTATTTTTGGTGATCTAAGGTGGAGGGGGCAGGAAGGGTCTCTGTGTGGGTTCTCCAGTGGTAGTTTAGTTTATTTTTGGTGATCGAAGATGGAGGAGGCAGGAAGGGTCTCTCTGTTGGTTTCCAGTGGTAGTTTAGTTTATTTCTGGTGATCCAGAGGTGGAGGAGGCAGGAAGGGTCTCTGTGTGGGTTTCCAGTGGTAGTTTAGTTTATTTTTGGTGATCAGAGATGGAGGAGGCAGGAAGGGTCTCTGTGTAGATTTCCAGTGGTAGTTTAGTTTATTCCTGGTGACCAGAGATGGAGGAGGCAGGAAGGGTCTCTGTGTGGGTCTCCAGTGGTAGTTTAGTTTATTTCTGATGATCTAAGGTGGAGCCTCAAGACTTCCCCTGCTTGCCCGATGCAGCAGCTGCTCTTTTTGAACCTGCTGGCAGAGGAACTCATGTTCTCAGTGCCTGTAGCTGTGCAGCACCCTCAGGAGTCTGAGGCTTGCTGCTGTGTCTGTAGTGCCAGGACAGGGATAATCTGCCCAAGGGAGCAGAAAGTTTTGTTGCACAGCAAGGAAACTATGCATGGGTGTTCTGGGTCCCAGATCTTTTTGCAGGCACCAACAAATTCTGCTCTCAGAATTATAGCTCTCCCCTCCTCTTGGAGCGTGGTGTCCAGAGTGACTGAATTACCAGGTGTGTGGTCAAGTAAATTAAAAAAAAAAAAACAACACAAGAGACTTTTACCTTGCTTTGGTAGAAGTGTTGCAGTTGCCCAGGCAGGGAGCCAGAGGTGCCACCAAATGTCTCAGGTGGCTCAGCTGTCTCAGGTGGCTCCAGATGTTGTTCTTTGAGTAAAATGGAGGTGAATTCAGTGACAGTGAGAACAAATTACTCTCAGAGTTATTAGGGCCAAAAAGGCATCATCACATTAGGAACTTTTCTTAGCTGCCCTGACAGCTATTTTGTCTTGTCTCCTTAAAACCTTGAAAGCTTGCTGTGTGAAATTGTTGTGTATTATCTTGAACAAGTGGCTTGGAATTCACTCAGAGTGAACATGCCAAACTTCCTAAAGATCTGAAAGTTTCAGGCAAATATCATGAAAATAAGTATTCATCACACAGTGCTGTCATCCCTTGTCTTAAAAACATCAGGAAGCCCTTTCCTGACCTTTCTTGTGAAAAGGTAATGAAGAAAACATTTCTTGGCTTTTTATGCATTTCTAATCAAAATGATAATGAGAAGAAGCAGTTCACTCTCTCATGGTTTGTTTTATTTCAGTCCTCTCTGCTAGTTTTGTGCAACTGCTAATATCTCGTTATCAGCATATTCTCCTGTCAAGATTTCAAGGCAGGAGGGAGTTTTCTGACAGGACAAACCTTACTATTGCCTGGGGAAGCATATTTTTAGTTTCCCCAAGGTAATGCACACTTTCTTTTTAGATTCTGCACATTTGGAGAAAAGATCTTAATTAGAGTTAGTTGTGAACATGATGAAAATGTAAAACCTGTTTGTTTCAGTTTTCAGGCGCTCCACTTTTTGCAAGACAATTTGAGCGCTGTAAACCAGCAAGGAAGAGCAGAAAATCCCCTTTAATTCAGTAATACACTAAATATTCCCTTTGCAGCAATGCTCCTGTTTCAGCAGCTCTCCCTTTTTCTCACTCCCAGCTGGGAACAGGCTCTTCTGTTCTTCATGATGCCCTGGAGAGTGTTTGGAGCCTAATTGGTGGAAGGACAGATCATTTCAGGGCTTGTCCTGTGGGCTTTTTTTGGGCCATGAGGCTGTCTAAGTGGGACCCTGGCAAAGCTGCAAGTGAATCATCTTCAGTGGCAATATGTGCTTCTCCCAGAACTGGATTGATTTTGTAGGGGAGGCTGTTTCAGCAGAAGTTGCTTTGGGGATTTCCTAACTCTCCCAGGATGGTTCTGCTGATGCACTATCTCAGCTTTTTATTTCAAAAATACGTTTTGCTTTGAATATTTTCCTTTGTAATATATATTAGATTTTTCTCAGGGCAAATCAAAGGGAAATATTTACATTTGCTGAAATGAAATGTTTCAAGTGATCTGAAAAAGGGATCTTTTTTTGCTAGAGGAATTTAAATTTTTGACTTTCAGCTTAAAAGACAATGAAGTCAGACTTCAGAATTTCCAATCTCCTGAAAACAGGACTTGCAGGCTTCACCTAACCTGGTTATGAAACTATTTCCCATGTTTTCTCTCTGTAGCAGCTCTACAGCTGGATTATTTTCTCATCTACAACAACATGTCTTCACTTACTGGTTCAGGAAACTAGGCCAGATAATACTAATGATTTAATCCCAAATCAAAATATCACTTACAAATTTATCTCTCTCCTGCAGCAGTTCACTCCTGGGCAGTGGAGATATTTCATTGGCCAAAGCAGCCAGTGCAGAAAACACTGCTGGGCCAGCAGAGCTAGCTCAGATCTGTTGGCACTCTCTGGATGCTGCAGGGTTTGCCAGAAGAGCCTGTAAATACATAATAATGATAAAATCTCCCACTCCTTTCAGGCTCTGGTCCTCACACTGCACCACTGAAGTTTGTTGGGGCTTTAGCCAAAAAAAAAATGTTTTGAAATAGGGTGAGCCCTGGCCAGTTCCACTGCAGTAGTGATGGAAAACTGACAAATAATTGTTTTTCTTGCTGGTGTGGCCAGCCTGGGAGTCCCTGGAAGTGCTGTCTTATCTGCCTCCATTTTTTGGCTTAGGAGAGACATTCTCTTCTAAAAGAGATTCGAGTTTCCTGCATCACTTTTTTTTCTCTTCCCAGTGTTATAACTTATTTCAGGAATTAGGCATCTCAAGGTGGCTTTGCCATTGGAGTGATTTGTTAGATCTGAGCTTTCTGTGATGCCACATTGGAGATTTTAATGAGGAATGTGCTGCTTCTGCTGGGAGAAGTGAGAACACCAACTGCTCAGTGATGGTGAAACCTCCCCTTCCACGGGGGTCTGCAGCACTGGGACAAGCCTGCACCTCCCAAGGCTTGAGCAGGATTCTGCTAAATTCCACAGGAACTCAGGAAAAGCATTCCTTGACTTTCACCACAACCTCCCCAGCCCACTTTCCCAGAGGAAGCTGCAGTGGGAGCAAGGATGGCACTCTCAAGGGATGCTCATCAGTTTTTGTGACTCTCAAGAGGCCAAAACCTTGGCACTCTGCACACACCCCTTCTACCAGCTGTTACAATCCACATTGATGCAGAAGACCAAAGGAAAGTGAGCCTCTGTGAATCAAATGGATTGAACCCAGAAAGGTTTGAAATACACCCAAAAACATGATGAAAACCAAATGAGTTTAGATGTTGGTGCCAAAAATCTTGATCTATTTTATTTAACAGGAAAAGATGTGAGAAAGAAGGAAAGGAAAGGAAAGGAAAGGAAAGGAAAGGAAAGAAAGGAAAGGAAAGAAGGAAAGGAAAGGAAAGGAAATGAAGGAAAGGAAAGTACAGGAAAGGAAGGAAAGGAAAGTAAAGGAAGGACAGGATAAGCGAACAGGAACCTGAACAGTCCCTGACACGCACCGGAACGGCACGGACACATGTAACCGTGACACGGCCGGACCCTGGACCTCCGTGGCAGGGTGTGCTGGTTGGGGGGACAGGGGGAGAGTGACAGGGGTTAGTATCAACATGCAGTCCAGGACCCCATTCAGGGGTTTGGTGGTTTTCTTGCAGCTTTAATTCAGTTTTGCTATAACAAGCAAAAGTCCTTCATGAAGATATTTAAGCTATAAATGATAAGATCTCAGTCTCCAACAGCAGCAGCCTCAGCTCACCTCAGATTTCACCTTGTTCTTCCTGAACCTGGCAGGGACAGGTGCAGCTTTCCCTCTGCTTGCTCCTTGTTCGAGCTGAAACACCCTGCAGCACTCAAACTGGGTGTTTGTGATTACCTGACAGGAGCAATCTCTCTGCTGGTTTATTTCTGACACCATGTCATCAAAGCTCTCCTGAAACAATGTGCACCCACATGGGAGCAGAAGCATGTTCCCAGCACATGGGCACACTTCTACTCCTGACGTGCTGTGAGGTTTGTTCTGCCTGGTTAGAAAGAGCTACAAAGCAAGCAACCTGCCATTACAGGAACAGGGTGGCAGCAGGGAATAGCAGTAACTGCTTCCTCTTGCTAGGATTTTTCCAAGAAAAAATCCACATTTGGAAGGTCTTCAATTTTGCATACTGTGGAAGAGGGCTGGGAATGCTGCAGCAACAAAAGCCTAACTTCTTTCTTTGCTTTAATTCTGAAAGATAAAGCCCAGACATGGGGGATGAGCTGTTACTAGAAGTAACAGAATAAACTGGGCACAGAAAAATTTTGATAGGAACATTTTTTTCAATGATAATGCTGCGGACTTCAGAAGTGTCAGAAATTCTCTGTCCTGATTTCCTTGAATTTGCCCAGAGAAAGCAGCTGGGGAAGGGACTGCTCAGATTGTTTTGCAGGTGTCAGTGTCATGCCAGCTCCATCTTCTAGATGGCCTTTCTGTGCAAACTTGCATACACAGCCTGTTCCAGAGCAGAAAATTTCATGTTCAGTTATGCTGAACAGTAATGTTTGTTCTCCAGGAAAGTGCTTTCATGAACCATTAAGTTGACATTTCCTTTATGTAGCCCATTTGATTTTCTTTAAAAAAAAAAAAAACCTCCCAAGACCCAGAAATCAAAATGTCTGTTCCAAGCAGAGTGTACTGAAAATAGACCAGGTGTTCACAGCCTGTGTGCCCAGGTGTGGCATCAGGCAGTCCTGGAGCAGAGCCCACTTCCAGAAGGATCCCAGGGACCATCCAGCACAAAAGCAAGTATCCCTAAAGGGCAGCTGGCATTTCTCCTGATGGAGCCTCTTTCTCCTGACTGCTGACTTGTGACCTCTCAGAGAGAGGGTGAGCAAGGGGAAGGCAGGAATAAAATGGCTGAAGGGCAGAGCTGCAGATGTAGGGCAGGATTTGCAAATGCTGGAGAAAGCACAGCTCCTCGTGATGGTGAAGGCTGAGCCAGAACAGAGGCTGGGCAGAGTTAGAGAATAAAGCAGGGATTTATTAGGGAGCCTCAATGGATCCACCTTGGGCAGCACAAGAGCCCAGCCAGGGCTGCACCCAAGATGGACCAAAATGGTCACAAAATGGATGACTGGTTACAAGATCTCTCACTTTAAGAAGTCTTGGTCCATTTGCATCTTGGAGTTAATAGCTTTAGCCCATGCAGTCCCATCCTTCTTGTTTTTCTCTCTTCAGCCCACCTTGTTTCTGCTCTTGGGCCTGAGATTTGGATCATTTGTCCTTGGTCCCCAGCTGGAGCAGGAATTGTTTTGTCTCCCTGCTCTGTGCAGAGCTCACCATCCCCTGATATGAAGCTTAAACCCACACGCTAAAGCAGCACAGAATGTGAAAAATATAAAAGCTGAAACCTGAGGCATCACTCAGGTGGAGTGCCATGCTAAGGCCTCAGCATAAAAAAAATATAAAATAAAAAAAATATAAAATGCCTGATAAAATCAGGAATTTATGTGCTTCTGGTTTCAAAGATGCTCTGATTGAAGCTGCTGTCCTCCAGTGGGCCAGGTGTATCCAAACCCTAGAGAGCCACCAGAGCTGTCTCCCCAACCCTGTTACTGTGATCAGCCTTGGCAAGCTCATGGAAAGGTAAATCACAAACACAGAGTCACTGGGTTGGAAGAGATCTCCAAGATCATCGAGTCCAACCCAGCCCCAACCCCTCACCCAAACCCTGGCACCCAGTGCCACATCCAGGCACCCAAACACCCCCAGGGATGGGGACTCCACCACCTCCCTGGGCAGCCATTCCAGAACTTTCTCACCCTTTCTGTCAAAAACCTTTTCCTGATATCCAGCCTGTATTTCCCTTGGCACAGCTCGAGGCTGTGACCTCTGGTTCTGTCAGTCCCTGGAGAAAGAGCCCAGTCCCAGCTGAGCACAGGCACCTTTCAGGAGCTGTGCAGAGTGATAAGATCACCTCTGAGTCTCCTTTTCTCCAGGGGTTCCTCACAGGGTTTGTGTTCCCAGCCCCTCTCCAGCCTCGTTGCCTCCTCTGGATGTGCTCAAGCATCTCAACGTCCTTCCCAAGCTGGGAAGGGTAGGGCTGCCCTGGAAATGTTGCACCACCTGAGAAATCCCTGTGGAACAGGCATCTGGGATGAGATCATCACCTCCATGGGACAGCCCTGGCAGGCACAAGTGTTCAAGGGTGCCCTAGACACAGAGCAGAAGGTCTTAAAACAACTGCCTGGGCTTTGCAAGCCCAAGTTCATTGCTCCCCAACCTCATGGTGTCAGGCCCACAAAGTGTCACCTGCAACTGAAGTGCCAAGACTGAGGTTTGGAGAAGAAGTCAGTCTGTTACTGATACCAAAGGATCCCTTTCCAGTGCTTGGGGCACATGGGGAATGATAAGGGACAGATCCTTTATCCTGTTTTATTTAAACTTCCTTTCACATTGAAAAGTGTCACTTTTGAATTTCTGGGAGAAACTTAAAAACCCCCATGACCCTCAGAGGAAAAGAAACCACAGTTAGAATCAGCAATATCAACAGAGGAAATTGAGAATGCAGTATCACATCTTCCAAGTGGCAAAGCATTGAGACCAGATGGCTTCAGCTCAGCTTTGCAAGTATTCACAAGAACATCTGGTTCCTTGAATGCATCAGCTGTTTTACCTCCTTCTGAGCTGCACTAAGTTCCTCATTTCTCATGTTGCCACCCCTTACACAGAGCCCTAAAGAAAGGCCAAAACCAGTGTGCAATCCATGACTCCTTTCCCCTGTGATTTGTCAAGGAACTGAGTCTCACAAGTAACAATCAGCTTTATTTCCTTCAGTCAGTGATGACATCAGGAAAGTGCTGGGAAATCTTTCCAAGAGCCTTGCTTGGATGAGATGAGCTCCTGGCTATAGACCCAGCCCATGTTCATGGCACTGCTGACATTTCAGGAGGCTTTTAAAATTGCTTTGGAGTCTAAAATTCAACCTGAATTTTAAGAGGGAGGGGGAAATCCTCTGTCACTCTAGGACACAAAACAACACACTGCTGTTCTCGAGGTGAAGATGAAAGGGAACTTTGTTTTCTGACCCCAACATTTATGGTTTTCCAAAAGTGACAGTGAATTGGAGGGTGACAGTGCCACCTCTCCAATGACACTGGACAAACCAACAGCTCATCAAATTTCTCCTCCTCCATAAAAGAATGCAAAACAATGAGTTATTTAGGGAAAGTGTGTGAAAAGTTTTGCTACAAAAATGTCAACATCAGAAGGCTTAGAAAATCTTAAACAATCAGGGTGACAATCCTGTGTGGAAGCTACTTTTTTTGCAGATTTTGAGTGTTTTCTCACGATCTCTGCCTTCTTTTATTGCTCATTATTTTGTACTATGCAATGAAGAGAATGCTGAGAGAGCTGGTGGTACTAGAAATTGCCTTGGATTGCTTCTTATGACCAAATGCTTTTTTTTTTTTTGTGTGGCCTTTGCACCAGGAATATCATGGCAGATTACTGCCAGTTTTGTTTTCTGGCCTAGAAACCTCCTGGGTGTGCCAAAAGCAGTATTAAGCCTTGGAGTGTGATATACTAAATCTGTAGCTTTCTGTTTTAAATGTGCTGTCTTGGGTGGTAATGGGATGGATTGCAGATTGCCCTAGGCTGAAGCAAGAACACACTCGTTTTGCAAAATGAGTGTATGTACAAGGGAGAAGGAAAAAATGGGATGTTTTATGGGGTTTTTATTACTTAAGAACCTCCAGTCATAAATAATGGGCATGGTGTTTGATCCAGCAGTGTGTAGGAAGCAGGAATCAATGTGAACTTCATTGTGGAACTGCAGCCTGTGGGCTTTCCCTCTCTGTGCTATATAAATGCAAAATATTTCAGAACTCTGAGTTCCCTGCACAACTGCCCTTTTCTCTCCCTCTTTCTCTTTTGGTGGATGTGAGTTGCTCTTTCTGCTTGTTGATATAAATAAACCAAAACCAAAAAAAAAGGTAACAATTGATTTGAAAGGCTTATAAGGTGTCATATTTGATTTACATATTTGACAGAAGGCATGGGCTTGCATCCTTTGGACCATATACTTTTAGCAGAGCTAATAATGTTTTGGGTTGTGGGGTTTTTTGAGCAGAATTTACTCTTGGAAGAAAGCAGAGCACGAAATTGTTCATAGAGCCAGGAATTTATGCAGGTAGCAACACAGTGTGAGTGCATTTCACCCAGTCCTTTTGTTACAGCAGCAGTGACATCTTAAACTGGAGAGGTTTTGGCAGAGGCTCCCAAGCACTGGGTGCTTCTTTATTTTGCTGTTATTTCTCCATTTGTTTTTAATGACAACCTCTGGCACCCTGACAGATGCCTTCTGTTTGCTACTCCAGAGAGCAGGCATGGCCCCTTGAGAGCTGGCAAGACAAGAAAGGGGGTTTGTGACAGGTGCCAGAGCAAAGGACATCATATCTGAACTGAGATATCTCCACCACAGGAATCCCCAGGGAAGCAAAGCTTTGGAAAAGACCACTTGCCTTAACCAAAAATGGGCATTTAAGCCCATGCCAGAGGCTGTTGTCCTAAATAAACTGTGGCTTGTGTCTTCTCATGTCATTTTCCATTCCCAACAACTTTTAAATTAGGTCCAGTCTATTTATCTTTTTTTTTTTTCTTTTCCCCTGCTTAGACTTTTTAGAGGAATAATTTTTCATTCTTCTCAGACAGCTGAGTTGGAAATGGACTTTTGCAGGATGATGGTCCTGTCAGTGATGGAGAAATATGGAGTGTCAGGGTATGATGAAATATCTTCCAGTTTCCCTGGCTGTCTCTGTGGGAAGCTGGCTAAAGGCCAATTGCAGTAAGCTCTGGAATATTCTGTAATTAAGGAGTGAAAGCTCTCCCTGAGGAGAGGCACCAGGGTTGCACATCAGTAGGTGTGGCTTCAAATCTGTCAGAAATGAAAATACTGCCTGCTTCCATGAGATTGTGGGGGTGCAGAGGGGTCAGAAAAGAGAATTTGAACTCCCTGAGAAGAGGGGTCACTTTTCAGGGGTCTCATTTTGACTTCTAAACCCAGCCCTGCATTCTGCACCTGCCCCAGAGCTGAGCAGTTCTGAAATTCTGCTTTGCCAACTGATGGCCACTAAATAATCAGCAATGGCTTTTAGGGGAGAGGCAGCTGAAATTTCCTCCAAGTTCTGTGTCCCATAAACTTGCAAACTCTCTGGGACTGATCTGCTGGACTCTAACTCCTGTGTGGATAAAGAGATGGAATCCTACAACAGGAGCCTTGTTCAGTAAACTGAGGCAAACTGAAATCCAAAGAATCCAACTCTTTTCTGGTGTGATGTTGAGAATTTTAAACTTCCTGTGCTAAAACACACAGACCCACAAGAAAAAACTATATTTAACCATAGGCCATTTAAAAAACTTCCAAAATTTATTAATAACACTAAGATTACAAATGTGTTGTTTAATTAAAAGTGTGTAATACCACTAAATAAAAAACCTCAAGTTAAAAGTTTTAGAATATAGCAATATATAGAGAGCAAAATAAAAGTTTTAGAACAGTAGCTAATTATTCATCTTCATGTGTTTAAGTAGTATTTTGTAATTAGACAGAAAAATCTACATTAGACTTCAAGTGATTAGTTATTAAGTTAGAAGTAAAAATAATTTAAGTGTTATTTCTTAACTCACAACTTGCAATATAAACAAAAAAATAAAGAAAATCTAAACCTCAACACACAACACCATCTCAAATAAATATATATAATATAATATGTAGTGTATATATATATATATGTGTGTGTGTGTGTGTGTGTGTATTTTATAATAACATGCACCAAGACCCTTTCTGGGTTTTTATCATTGATTAGAGGCATTATCTGCTTCATTAATTGAAGTATTGTTATTGTACCCATCAAGTATTTTTCCAGTTCCTAATTGCCAGGCTGGGAGCTCAGAACTGATTTATCTTGACCAAGAAACAGTGAGGGATGACAGTTATTTGGGTATTAATTAATTTTCCTAAAGGCCTTGATTAATTTAAAATCCACTTGAGTCTCTTGTATTTTTATTTGCCTTTTTGAGCATTTGATTGGCCTTTAAATGGGTCACTCCATTTGGTACTAGTAATACATTAATAATATACATGAGCACTGGTTTTCTGCAAATATAAAGTTCAGTAGTGATAGAAATATTTTCAGGTTACTCCAGATGATTTTCTGTTTGTTTTAAATGAAGATATTTTAAAGAGCAGTTCAGTGAAATGAACAGAACAGGTATTTCTGCAGGAGGTGCTGATAAAAGCATTGCAGTGCAGTTAAATCTAGTTGGTATTGAGGGGCTGCTTGTGCTGCTCGTGGCTTTAATTTCTGCTCCTTGGGAAAAAACCTCACCGGCCGTGGGAGGCACTGGAAGACATTTCAGGCCATCCACATGGATTTTTCTGGTTTTAAGTGATACACAAGGAACTCACAGGTGCAAACACATGAAAACATTTGAGAGCAGCACCAAAACACGTTGGCAGTCTTTGAGAAATCTCACTTGCATGGAGAGTGAAGAAACTCAAAGCCTGGAGTTAATTTTTCATCACAAGTTTCACTCCTTACATATTACAACTGTTTGGCACCACCAAGAGCCACAGTCAGGCCAAAATATTGGCTGTAATAATTTGTACAATCAGGCTTTGGTTGTTTCAGCTGTTAGGACAGTCCATGGAAGTTTTATTTAGATGCTGACACATACACAGAATTTTCTAGAAATTCATCAGTCCCAAGGTTAATTACACAATGTATCAGCAGACAATCAGAACTTTCTCAGTCAGTACATCCTTCTGCAAAGCCAGAGCCAAGTTAAGAGTTAAACTCCTCTCTCTTTAATATGTATTTTGTCAAGCAGTGGGAGAGAAGCACAGAAGAAATTCACATTACCATCCCATCCAGTTTCTGCTGTGCCTCCTGTCTGACCCACCACACTTCACAAAATCCAGGCAATGCATTCCCCCTGAGTAGAGTTCAGCAAAACCTTCAGCCAGGGGAAGCACCTGAAAGCTCTCAGGGCACTCAGAGTTCTTTTCAGAGTGCTTTTTAGTTCCCTGTCTTGCTTGCTCAGGCAAATTATTGAACAGTTCAAAATGATTGGGAAAGAATTCTGAGGGAAAGAACAGCCTGGTTTTGGTATCCCTTATTTATAGAGCCCTGTCTGCTCTCCAGCCTCTCTGCATCCAGAATACTTGCACTGGATTCATTTCTGAGCTGGGCATTACTGAAGGACTAATAATGATAATAATAATAATAATAAAGCATAATATACCTCAGAGGGAAAAAAAAATCACCTTGAAGTTGCCAGTGTGGAACACAATTTTGTATTCTGTGGGACAGTGGCACATGCTGCTGACAATCAGAACTTCCCTCCATCAGAGGGATGTGGGTTTATAATTTCCTGATGGGCACAGTCTGTTGTGTGTTTGTGTTCAGGGCTGATTGATGGCCCACTTTAACAGCTGTATCAAGGGAAATGCTTTTGCCTATGGTGGCTTCTTCTTTATTGGATTTTTAAGATACAAATTTAATAAATCTCAGTTTTAATTAACAAAGTAAATATAAAATTGAGTTATGGGTTTAAAGGGAAAATGTACAGGAACCCCATGATTGCACAGATCTGATTTTTTTTTTCAGCCTTGAGACATATTTAGGCTTCTGTTTATTCTTGTTTGGCAGAAATATTTCATATGCTAGGAAAGGTTAATTATTTCTGAAAAGAAATCAAAATCACTGAAGAAAAAAAAATCCTTAATTTTTAATTATAGGTGGTTGTTTATCAGCTTAAGGTTGTTCTCCTGTGTATTTGACATGTGGCCATATTATTCTTCTTCTGTCTTGTTTTAAGAGAGTGCAGTGAGTCTCTTTATGGGGCTTTTTTCTGAACAGCAATTTCTTTGGATCCCTCTGAGCCCCCAGGATGCATCTGGCAGGTTTAATTTTAATTTCCAGTCAGGGTGCTACCTGTGGCCTGCTGGGGAGAAGCAGCTGGGGCCTGGTGCTTGACCAGCCTTCATCTCTGTGTCAGAGTTGGGCAACTCAGCTCCAAGTTCAGGTCCAAGTTCAGGTCCAAGCTTGCTTGGACTTAAAGCAGCTCTTCCATAACTCAGGAGCAGGTGCAGAAGAGCAACTTCTAGAGAGGTGTCAGGGTGCTGGCAATGCTGCCAGGGCACTCTTAGGGATGATATTTTGCATCCCAGAGTGGTCCAAGTGTGACTCCAGAGATCTCAGAGTGGCTGCTGGAGCCCTGGGTGCTTTGTCCCTCTTGTGCCAAGTGCTGGCACGCAGTCAGGGACATTTCTCCTCTGTTCCCCTTAGGGACAGGGGCAGGAGCAGGATTGGGTGGGGGGAGCCTGAGCTGGGCTTGTTTGTCAGAACAGGACACAAAATGAACGACACACACACACTGAAATGCCCCAGGCAGAAAAGTGTGGTTTAATCTGACTCCAGTATTTATAGACTTTGAAAAGTGACCATGGGCTGGAGGATGGCATTGCCACCTCTCCAGCCACGCTGGTCAAACCAACAGTCCATCCAATTTCTCCTCCTCCTGCTGGTCAAACCAACAGTCCATCCAATTTCTTTCTCCTCCAGTCCACCAAATTTCTCCTCCTCCATTAATTATGTAATTAATGATTGCAAAGCAATCATTAATTACATAAAACTGTGAGAAACTCCATTAGAAAAATGTCAACATCAGAAGGCTTAGAAGAACTCAGAAGAACAGGGCATCACTTGTTTGTGCAAATTCTTGCTGTCACCCAATTCTTCTTCCCTGGTGAACCAGCTTCCCCTTTCCCAGAAAGTTTCACCTGGCAAACTCACAGGAGAGATGTGAGCACTGAGTCCCATCCCAAAGTGCTGCTTCTCCAACCTTGGGAAAGGCACAGGAGGAACATTGCAAAAATTCCTCAGCAATCCTGAGCTCCCCTGGCAAGTCCCTGGCAGCTTTTGGGTGAAAAATAACCAAACTTCTACAAACTGCAGTTGGCAACACACGTGCAGCCTGTGCAGGGGCCCAGGGGGAGTTTTGTTGAGCTGTTGGGGGTATTAAGCTATAAGGGTTAGGAGGGTTAGCTTTGCTTTCCCAAAAAAAAAGTGTCTTGCAAACACCCAAACCTGTAATTAAGTCCGTAATTACTAGGATGGTTTTTAAGTGGATGTTGGTCCAATTCATGTGAGGGTATGAGCTCTTCCCAAAATGCTCCAGCACTGGCATTTCCAGAGATCACTCAGACAAAATGAGGAGACATCCTCTAAGAAGGTGTGGGGAGGGTGGTTTGGGAGCCTTTTCATTTTCCTGGGAGGGTGGTTTGGGATCCTTTTCATTTTCCTGGGGAGGGTGGTTTGGGAGCCTTTTTATTTTCCTGGGAGGGTGGTTTGGGAGCCTTTTCATTTTCCTGGGGAGGGTGGTTTGGGAGCCTTTTCATTTTCCTGGGGAGGGTGGTTTGGGAGCCTTTTTATTTTCCTGGGGAGGGTGGTTTGGGAGCCTTTTTATTTTCCTCTCCTGTCACTGTGTTCATGGAATTGGTTATTTTCTCTGAGCACCCACCCAGGTGCTCAGCGTGTGTGGGACTTTGTCTGGGAGTCTGGCTGATAAATTTGACAGGCTTTTTATTATCTTTATTTCCATTTAAACATTGACATCACATCTCATTGCCTTCTCTTGGCTGTAATTAAAGATCCTGTGGAATTAAGAAGCATTAAATTCCTTGAGATTTTAGCTTTGGGAATTTGCCCAGAGGCACACAGCTTACAGGCCTTCACTTTCCTGGAGTCACCTCCCCCTCCCCTGATTCATCCAAGCCTTTGTAAAAAGGAACCATCTTTTCAATTTTGCTAATTAATTGCTCTTGCCAGCCAACAGATGTTTTGTAGCCTTTGAAGACCAGGCATAGCAAGGTTTAGAACTTCTGCAGCCTCACTCTGCCTATGCAATTTGAATAAGGACACCTGAAGCTCAAAAGAAATTAAAGACAAATACAGAGTTACAATAATTCCAGGAACACCATCCCTCCCTATACTGGATTGGATGAATATTCCCATCCCTTTACCAATATTTTTAAAGTTCATTCTGGGCACGGTGCTCCATGGACTGAGAATGAAATTATCATTCAGGAGATCTTGAAGAATTCTTGATTTGTTTATAATTTGTGATCTAAAAGGCTGTGGTAAGAGAAGCCACCAAGATAACCCTTGGGCAGTGCAGGGGAAAAGATTCAGGATTGAATCTGACTAAGCTGAGCCCTGAGGAGTTGCTTTGGTTCCCCCTGAGGAGCTCTGCTCACACCCCATGGGTGTTCAACTGCTCCCCCTCTCTTGTCTGGGCTTATTTGGGAAGGCCTTTGGCAAAAAACATTACCAAGACTTGTTCTTCTTGCTCAGGATAGCAGTTAGCAGAGCAGAATTGGTGGGTCAGGGCACATGATCTTCCCTCCTGTTGTCTACATTATTAAAAATGATCTCACTGAAACAAACACCATCAATCAGTGCCAGCTGCACTTTAGCAGGAGTGTAGACAAGGACAAACCACACATTTGCTGCCTGCAAAGAGAGATTGTTTGGGCTGGTTTAACTGCAGGAAAACAAACTGATCCTTTTGCCAGGAAGAATATATATTCTGCTATCAAATGTGACCAGGAAGGCAACCCACACTCCTGGATACAGAACAGGAGTGGGTCAGAAATGCCACTACTGAGAGATGAGTGTGTCCTGTTAGGGGAGACACAGATCTCACTGCAGTTGTACTTCTGTGTCACAACAGGCCACATCCTGTCACAGCATCTCTGCTGATCTGCTGCAGCATCACTGAGAGCACTGGGGCTCACTGCAAGTCCTCTGCTGGGGGACAAAGGGAGAATGTTTGTAACATCAAAATAGCAATGGAAGGAAAGAAAGAGGAGGGGTTTTGTAGGCAGAGTTTGTGGTGATTTGGGAGTGGGGCTGGGCCCAGGCTCATCCCTGATGGGCTCCAGCTGTGCAGGACAGGTGAATGCTATTGAAGGGAACGAGCCTGGAGTGCCCAGGGGCACTGCCCAACCACCCCAGGGAGCAGAGGGCACACAGGGGCAGGGCACCAACAGCAGGGGATGAAAGGCTGGGCTGAAGGACAAGAAGGGCAGATGCTGGCAGCCTTCTGCAGTGCCATGGTGTTACTGTGTGTGGGCAGGTGCCTGAAGCCTTCTGGAGAGGTGAGGTGTTATTCTGTATGGGTTGGAGCTTTCTGAAGTTGTGTGGGGATGCTCGGTGTGCTGTGGCTGTCTCAGCTGTGGCATGGGCTGTGACAGGTTTTCATTGCTGCTTTTAAAAGCCAGAATGGAGGGTGAGATGTTAAAATTAGGATTGGTGGAGGAAGAGAAGGGCTCCTCTTTAAGAGCAGCTGGAAGAACTAGGGGACACTTGAGGAGAGTGATGGTGGTCTTAAAACAGGGAATGCACTCACCCTGAACTCTCTTGTGCTTAGCACTTTGTCACCCACTGCTTTAGCTCCCTGTATCCAAAGTGGTTATTCTGGCATGAATTCACATGTGCTTCTTCTCCTCACCCAAGTATCTGCTTCAAGGTTAATAGTTTGGCATGGTCTGACCCTGCTCCAACACCAGGCACTCATAAAAGTCACTCACTCACCCTCCCCTGCCACAGCTGGGCAGAGGAGTGGGGAAAAAAAACAAAGAAAAGGTTCATGAGTTGTGATAAGAACTGGGAAAAAACTGCAAGGGAAAAACAGGCTCAACTTAAAAGGTACAAAGTGAGTTTATTTCTAAAAGAGTCAGAGGAGGATAAGGAGAAGTAAAAGAAGCCCTTAAAATACCTTAATAAGGTCAAAAAGGTGTGGTTGAATGTGACCCTCACAGAAAGCAGGTGAGTTTTGGGGATGGAGAACTGTTCCCAGGAGCATGTTATCTGTGTTAGCACAGGTTACACAGACAGGCTCCCTGACACACACCAGATCTGAAACCTGATTGAAATGGGCCTTCAGAAGCAAGAAGCAGAACTGACAGAGACCCCTTAGCCATTATGGCAGCTAAAGGGGAAAAATAGGAGCTGGGATAGTAGAGGCTCAGACCTTGTCCAACCTCTGAACTTGCAAAGAAGGCTTTAGTGATTGCTGTGATTAATGTGCATGTTCCTCACTTCACAGTCCTGATTTTGGATATCTGGCTGTCCCCAGCCACAGCACTGGGAGGGCAATCCAAGGTCTTACAGACTCCAGGAGCCAGGAGTTCCTCCACAGTGCTCTGTGCAGGAGGAGGATTTTCATGTCAGGAGAGCCAGGGAAAGGCAGAGGCACCTCCCAGCTCAGACAAATTTCAATTAAAATTCCTCTTTGAAGGAAGTCAGCCCTGTATCTCAGGAGAGGTTAACAGCATGGCATAGAAATGTGAGAGCATACTTGAACAGATCCCATCCAGAAATTTTAAGCTCAGCAGACACAGACTCCTCTTTAGAGCCCAGAGAAAAGATTAGTTGGGTTATGCAATTGCTGGAGCTGGCATAAAACCAGCTGCATGCCAATTACTAGCCTGGATGCAAATCCTTGTACTGAAATTCAGGATGCAGCTGGACGTGGGGCTGGGCACCCTTCCAGGATTATTCCCAGCCACATTATGACAGTTTTGAAAGAGAAGGGCTCAATGGAGCCAGTAATTTTGTACAGCCTTTCAGAAAATGGAGAAAAGTACCACTACATTCAGATCTTAACAATTTTTATTTTCAAAGAGAGAAGGAATTTCTGCCTGTTGATGCCAATCAGGATGTACTTGAGGCACTTGCACTCCAAGACAGAAGGCCATCAGTCTGTTTGCCAAGTTGCAGGCCTGAGTGCCAGATGTGCTTGGGATAGAAAGGCTGCTTGGATTGTCAGAAAAGAGTGGGAGAATGCACCACCAGATCATGGCAGAGCTGAAGCTCTTGGGGGTGCTGCAGGGAAGCCCTGCTGCATTCAGCTGCCCCTGGCCCTGCCCAGGTTTCTGTTCCTTGACTTGCATGTGGAAAGCTGGCCTGGCAGCAGCAGCAATGCCAGACAAACTGCCATGCAGCATTTGCTCTCATAGAAATAAAGATCCCAGGGGAAAGGGACATGGCAGCCTCTCCTATCTCAGCTGATGGAAGGGACAGGCTGAGAGCTGCCACCAGCATCCATGAAACATGATGTGATCAAAATATTATATACAAATGTCCTGGCAAGGAGAGGCTTGGGTCTGTCTTGGCAATACAAAAGTGATTCAGTCGAAGAATGCAGCCTCATCCTGGCTGAAGAAATGAGATTATTATCCTGTGAGGAGAGAACTTTGTGAAAACTTCAGGGGAAAAGATAAAAGCAAGTTCTGTCAGTGCTGTTTCTCAAATTTGGCCCACAGAGATGGTGTGAGATGTAGGATAGTTGTCAGTGGAGAGGTGGTTCCTTTATGGGTTCTGTTTGGCTCAATGGACCTCCCATCTATTCCATCAACCCAAGCATCAGTTTCCTCTGGTTCTGTCCTGCAGTAGGACTCTCTCTCTGCTGCTTCCCCATATTCCTTCAGATTCCCTTGAATGCTGTCTGCCTGCCCTTGGCACCAGGGAAGGAAGGAGTGGGGTGAGTCCCTTTTGAGGTTTAGGTTCCTGTGTCTTACACCAGAGCTCTGAGCAGTCAGAGGGGAAGGAGGGTGGTTAAAGAATCCATCTGCAGTCTGAAGAGTTTGTGGAGGAATCTGCAGCTGGTGGAAATGCCCTGGAGGCACTAGGAAGCTCTGCTGGCAGCAACTCACGTTGTTGTAGGGCCACTTACCTGGAGAAACATTCCAATCACAGCCAAAACTCTGGAGAAATTGAGGAAAAATGAACGTGAAACAACTGTGGTGAGACAGGAGAGGTGGTTTGGTTGTGTGTCAGGTGATGTGTGGTGCTGTAGGGTATTTCAAGAGGGCACACAAAGTGACACTGAGGTCTGTTCAGCCTTCCCTGGACAAATTTGGGGGGTGCCTGATGCAGAAAACAAGGGTTGTGTTGTGAAAGACACAGGCAGGGCAAGCGCTGATCCAGCTGCTTTGGGTCATTACACCAGAGTACATCCTGTGGGATGCTCACTGTTACAGAAAACCTGACAGCAGAAATCAATCCCACTGCTGGGGTATCTGTCAGAGCCTCCAGGATTTCTGCAGCCTGCTGGGACACCGAGCAGACTCTGCCCTGTTGGTGCACCCAGTGTAGAACACATTGCTGCCTCTTCTGCTCCATTTGTGAGCTGGGCAGAGGAAAGATTTGCTTTGGATTGGGAAGGTTTTAATGATGTTTTCCTGGCTGAATTCCACCCTCAGAGGTGTGGTTTTTTTGGAACAGCTGGAAGGCAAGCACTGCCCAGGAGTGGTGTGTCCTTAGAGGCACACAGCAGTGCCCTGCAGAGCCAGCTCACCTCCTCAGGAGGGTTCCTGTAACTGGGACTCAGGTGTCCCCATCAGGGAGGGGGGGATGCCTGAGGATGAAGCCATGGCTGCTGTCAATGAGAGGAGAGCTCATTCCTGGCTGTTGGCATGTTGCTGTTCTCACTGAGCACCAGAGTGTCCTCTGGGGTGAGCCAGCTGTGTGTCACTCTCTTCCTGGACAGTAATTTGAAACTCAGCACTGATTCTCTCCAGTGACTTAAATGAATGCAATTTTCTTTCTGCTAACCAAAAATCAGAAGATTGAAGGGCGGCAGTTGTGTCATTTATCTCAGCCCACATGTCCCCTTTGCAGTGGGGGACAGTGGCAGTGACACAGGTTCTGTATTTCATATACATGCACATGATGTGCTTTTAAATATATCAGCTTCCAGGTGGGTGGTTTGTGTCACTAAATTCTTACCAGTAGGTAAAAGTTTAAAATGAGTATTCTTCCATAAAAATGGAGAGAATGCATTGCTACTGGAGTGTTGTGAGTATTGTGGTAGCAGATGATTAATAACTGCAGAAGGACAAAATAACTTGGGTTGGAAGGAATATCTGGAGGTCATCTGGTCCAATCTTCTGCTAAGAGCAAGGTAACTTCAGACACGAATCAGGTTGCTCATTGTTTATTAGAATCTCTAGAAATGGAGATAGCACCAGTTCTCTGATCAGTCTGCTCTTGTGTTTAACCACACTCTAACTGGGAACAATATTTTCTCAGTTCTAATCAGTGTTGCCTGTGGTGCAGCTGGTGCCTGCTGCCTCTTGTCCTTGGGCACCTCTGAGAAGAGTCTGAATGCCCCTCTAGTCTTCCTTTAGGTGGAAGCAGGCTGCAATCAGAGGTCCCCCCTTCCCAACCATCACTTCTCCAGGCTTGCTCTGCCTCTTTCCCTGCCTTGGGGTGACCCACAGGAAGCCCCTTGGCTCGTTCCAGTTGTAAGGTTGAAATCTGTTCATCTACCTGTCAAGCCCGTGAATTATATTGAGTAAACAGCAACTCAAGGCACTTGGCTTCTAACACCAGGTTCAGAATTTGACTGGACAAAGTGAGGCAATTAGCATCTCATCCTGAAAATTAATATCCCTGTAACAGAGCCAGTATATTACAGGAAAGCTCCTCCTGCAAAGTCAACAGGGTCAAACAGCTTTTGAAAAGCTCATGATGGGAAAAGAATGAGGTGGGTGAAGCTGTAAACAGGCAGTGCTGCTCCTGCAGTCACCATCTGCAAAGGAAATGGCAGAGCTGGGGCTGATCAGTGTCTGGCTGCTTATTTAACATCAGCCACAGGGAATGCTGATGGCAAAGTGTGGGTAACAAAAGTAACCTTGAGTTGAAGCTCCCTGCTCAAAGCAGAGTAACTACTACAGAGCAGAGACCCTCCTCCGGAGCAGAGGGGAAGGGAAGGATTTAGATGTGAACCTGGGCACTTCAGGGAATCCAGATCCAAGCAGGCAGGAGCTGCTGTGGTCACTGAAGTAAAGGGAGAAAGCTCTAAGATCAGTGACTCCAGCAAAAATTACACTTCAGAACAGGATTGTTTCTGATGAGAAGCACATCTTAAACTGAGTGCACACCCAGGTGTTTTCTTCCCTTTTGGATGGGTTTGTAGAGCCTGAGCATAATATTTATGTCTAATTTGGTTTTGTGTAGAGGTTTTGTGTTCAGAACAGGAATTGTTTCTGATGAGAAGCACATCTTAAACTGAGTGCACACCCAAGTGTTTTCTTCCCTTTTGGATGGGTTTGCAGAGCCTGAGCATAACATTTATTTCTAATTTGGTTTTGGGTTTTGGGTTCCTCGTTGGATTGAGCTGTTGCTCCTCTCTTCTGCAGTATTTGGGATCACTTTGTGGGCCATGTTGACACATCTTGTGCCCACCAGGTGAGATGGTGTCCAGCAGCCTGACACAGACCTGCACACACATACAGGCCCTTCCCAGAGAACAATGTGATCATGGAGCACAGCCTGTAACTCTGGGATGCTCATCCCAAAGGGTTGGATGTTTTGCAGTGTTTTTTCCTTCTGCAGAGTTAACCAGGCCAAGCCAGGACAGCAGGTCAATGGTTTGGTGTGTTATTTTAATAAGGTTGTGAGAAGGAAGAATTGGAGGCATGCACAGACAGGAATAATCCAAGTACAAATGTCTTGTCTGGCTGAACCTGTTCATGAAATAGATATTCCCTTTGAGGAGCTGGCTATGAAAGAGTGGCCCAGAGCCTGCTGTCCTCTAATGAAGCAGCTAAATAGTTGTAAGAGCCCTGTGAGCCTGTCTTCACACACCTCAGGTGAGGAGGGTGCCCCATCCAACTCAGTGAAAGGTAATCAAACAATCCATTTTTATTTAAGCAGCAAAACAGGGGGCTAGGATTAGAAGATTTATACTCAGGTTCTACAATAATCAGAAATAAATATTGTGCTCAGGTTCTACAAGCCAGTGTTCTTAGTTATTGAGCAGTTGGAAGTACAAACCCACAGGCTGCAGATAACACTGATTGCTTTTGATAGAAATAAAGAATATCTTGCTGTTACCATCAAGCCTTGAAGCTGACTTCCAGCTAATGACCCAAATAAACTGTACTTGAAATTGTATAATTGAGATCGAAGGCTGTCTGGGGCTTCTGCTTGGGATATAGATTCCACATCCATGAGCTTTTGAGTGTGGTCATTGAGCTGAAATGGAGAAGGTTAAAACTCTCATTTTCATTACCAAACACCCCCATCTCCCAATACAAATGTGACATTTCAATTCTGCACAGTCCAACTCTTCTTAAATCATCTGTATAAAAACTTCAGATCTTGATTGATGATGGATGAGCTATTGTCTCCTGAAGCACCCAGCTCTCATTACCCTTTAAGACAGAGCTTATTAATGATGGACCTGAAGTGCTTTCCCAGTGGGTCATCAGCAGTGAACTGTGCTGAGGGCTCCAAAGACTTGGTTTGGCATGAAATTTCCAGGCCTAAGCTGTTTCCAGATGATGCATTCAGCATCTGGGGTGAAACAGGAGGAGATCCCATCACTGGGGTGGCTCTGGAAAAGATGCAGCATTACCAACCTGCAAAGGTGCTTCAGCCCCACTGAGGCTGACCTTGGCAATTCAGTGTCACCGGCGTGTGTTATAAAATACACAATGCAGGATATAGCTGGAAAAAAGCCAGCTGCTTCCTTCAGAGCCAGCTTGAAAGGTGTAAGATCTATTCTGGTTTGCTTTTGAAGTGGTTAGAGTGGACTTACCCTGGTTTTTCCTAATTAACTCCCTCCCCTTTGCCTGCCCACTTCAGAGCTAGTTCTTTTCCCTCTCACCATGCCATCTTCCAGTTCCTGGTGCCTGCTGCTTTTGTAGCACCAGAGAAGAGCTTTTAATTTGCAACCTGGAATAGCAATTTTTATAACCATTTTAGAAACGGATTCTACAGCTACATAGATGTTTACAGCCCCCACTGTCTATAAACATACACGAGTAACTTTCACTCCAGGTTGCATTACAGAATGAGAGCCTGCTTTGCCAATTTAACCCACATTAGAAATTGGATAGCAAACCATGGGGGATTACACTGTACACCAAAAAAATCAGCTCAATAAAATGCCCTTTTAACAGATGGAAGAAGAAAAGTGGTTTCCCTCTCTGGTCTTGCAGAGGCAGTGTCCCTTTGCAGTGATTGTGTGCTTCTGGTGGCTGATAATGGGATTTCAGTGCCTCTGAGTCCCTTTGTGAGCTGGGCAGACTAAGTGTGAGCTGTGTGGGGTGTGCCTGTCTGTGCTCCTGGCACTCACAGGGTGAGGTGCTCGTGTTTCTTGGCTGCCAGAGACCTGGACATTTCCATCTCTCCTGTTAGCATTGTGTGGTGGGTTACCAAAGTCTGTGGGAATGTTCCACTGAAACATTTCCTAGAAAGCAGCAGCTATAACAGCAGATAATACATTTCTGATTTATCTTCCTGAGTAAATAACCATTTAAGAGAATTTTAATAATATGCAGATCTAAGTTCCCCACAATCATTTGAGAGTAATAAGCAAAATAATGACAGAATTTAGTGGCAAGAACACATGCTGATTTATTTTTGTTTGAATTTGGTTGCAGAATTATACTGCTTTTAAGCCAGTAGAGTAGTTCTGATAAGGAAGAGGATAAGATTTGTCATTCAGAATCAAGTGGCAAAAGCCCTTGGTGCTGCTCCTTTGCTGCCAAACCAGGAGAGAATGGTGCTTGGAAGTGTCACACCTTCCAGAGAGATGTCCAAAGCTGCCTGGCAGCTCTGGGAACTCTTTTCCCAGTGGGTCTTGTGCTTAGAAATGCCCTTTTGCACCTTGGTTGGTCCCTGAGCAGGGTGGAAGCCCAAGGGTGGCACTTGTCTGCCAGCAGGGTCATACTTGCACTAGCAGTTTCCCAGTGTCACAAAAAAATGTTTTAGAAGACAAAACCACTCCCCCCCAAATGGTATTAAAAAATGTTTCACTGGGAGCAGTCTGCTTTGGGGCTTCTTTGGCAGGAACTGGATTCTTTGCTCACAAAATTCACTCAGATTTGGCATTTTCTGTTCTGCTCCAGTCTTGGAAAGAGCTGAGCACAGGAGAAGAAACCTCTTTTTGTCTGGCTTTCATTGCTGCCTGCACAGGCAGAGATCCTGCCTTTCTCCTCCTTTTCATTGTTTAACTTTATCTCTCCCTTTCAGGGCTGTAAATTAAAATGAGATGATGACTTGATGATGATGAGTTCATTATCCAGCAGCTCTATTGTATATTGATTACAGTTGTGCTTCATTTGCTTAACATGTACCAGAGTTTATTAGCTCTACCCAGGCATTGTTCTTGCTAAGAGAGGGCAAAGAAGTGCAAAATGCATTTTGAGTTGAAGCCAATACATCTGTGCTCATTTCCACACTCCTGGTGTAAAGAAAAGGAGGATGGCAGGCTGGATTGGGAAGGTGGAGTGGAAATTAATCTGGAGCCCAGAGAGCAGGAAGAGTCAAACACAAATGCTCTAAAGGTTGAACTAAACTTTGAACTCAGTGTCACTTCATATCCCCAAGAACACACCTTGGATATTACTCAGGTGTGTTTGCACCTCAATAACCTGGAAACTTTAATGCTGTCACTGGTGGAAAAGGGTGCAGGGCAGGGAAATTGGAGCTACTGTATGCTGGTTTTGGGAAAAAAGCAGCAGAAACTGTGCTTGCTGTTCAGTGAGGAGGCAAGGCAAAGCAGTTTTTGTGGTGACTTTTAATAAATCACAGTGGAAGGTGTTGCTTCCCTGATACACTCCTGGTTACCTTCATGCTGAAAAAAAATTCTTCACAAATTCAATTATTAGAATTACTTTTAGATTGAAATCTTGCTGTACAAGAATGGGTCAAAGTTCCCAGCAGGAAAACTGGGATAGGAATTGTCATGAGGGGATGCCCAGAAATTGTGCCAGGTGCCAGAGGAGCTGTGTAGAATTGTGTGTGGGATATGGACTTGCAGAGAATTTTCAAAGCTGATAATGTATAATAATTAGAAACCAGTTGGCTTCTGATTGTGATAGCATGAATTCTAACATCTGTTTTATCTCACCCTTCACATGAGACTCAGAATAAAAGTTTTTAAATAAACCTCTGTTACTCCATCTCTAAGTAAAAGAAAAGAGCTTCATCCAACAACAGTGTGTGTGTTTAAGAAGCAATAAATGCAGGTTTTACAGTTTTTCACTGTTTTAATGCAATTTTTAATCAAAATCTGGGCCATAATGGATTAGGTAATCCAGTGTAGCTGGGACAACACAGAGAAATCATCACTAATCATGATTTCAGGTGTTCTTTAGGTCCCCCTTTCTCCCCAGAGCAAAATTGTTAACAGATGCTGTATGGTTTTTTTCCTGTGATCATAAGGATATTATACAGACAGATCATTGCTGTGTCTCTGATCTGGACTGTTTTTCTGGAGCAGATTATTTTCATTGTTCTCATTTTTAAGCCCTTTTTTCAATGAAAAGCCAAGCTTTTAAACCAGAGGTTTCTAAGAAATAGCAATACTGATTAATATGGTGGGAAGATGGATTTACAGATGATCCTTTATTTAATTCATTCCTTGAATTTGGGGCTGCTTCATTTACATGCTGTGACCTGTAAACCCTGAAACAGAAAACCAAAATAAAACACACTGGTGTGGGTAAAAACAGGAGTGGGAATGCAAACCTTGAAAGGTTTTCCTGGCAGATGAGGATTCTCAGACTGCCTAAAATAGGAATTATTCTTCATGTCTCTGTGTGGCTCTGCAGCACCACTTGATGTCATTCCAGGGTGTCATTAGGAACTGACCTTCAGCATTTCTCTGCTGAGGCTGGGAGCTCTGACACTGACTCACATCTCCTGGTAACTTCCATCAAAGTCACAGGTGTTCTCTCCTGCTTTGGAAATAAAAGAGACAGGTTAACTGGAGCAATTTGGAATTTGAACAAGGGTTTAGAGGGTAAAAAGGAAGTTTTTGATCCAGAGGAAAGCCTGGTGCTCTAGCCAACAACTGTATGATCATTTTCATGTTGAGTTTTGGTGAATCAAGTCTTTAGAGACAGGCCAACAGAGTGGGTTTTTAATCAAACTGCTGGAAATATGAAAATAAAATACAAAAACCCCAACAAAACACACAGAGCCTCCACAACCTAAGAAGAAACCCCAAACTTTTACCTGTTTAAAAACCATCTCTAACCCAAGCTTCCAGCAAGGTTTGTCCTAGGGAGTTTTTGAGCATAGTGGGTGGGATTTGGATTGTTCCTTGGAGCATTTGGGTGTTTTGGGTGATGGAATTACAGCGGCACAGGCTCAAATATCACATTTTCTCCAGACCTTGTGCTGCCTGGCCCCTTTCATGTCCTGTGGGCTCATCCCAGCATGGTTCTCTAGTGTAAGTTTTAAGCCTTTCTGTAATTAATGAAATGCAGTATGGTGTGATTGATTGCTTGTGTTTTTCCAGCCATTTAAGTGCTGAAGGTTATTTTACCCACAAAAATACAAAAGTGCTCCATTGATGATCACACTGGAACAGAAAGTAAACAACTGGGTGTCAGTCTTCATCAGGTTTCTTCTGCATGTGAATAAAGGGCTCCTGTTTGCAAACACTGTGGGCTGCTTGTCCTCCAGTTTTGAGGTTATTAAATGAGATTTTTTTTAAATTTAAATTTTCTCTCTCCGACACACATTGAGCAATAGATTGAATCACTGTCTGAAATCTCACAAGCACGCTGTTCTCTTGTTCTTCTGCACAGAGATACTGAATGGAGGGGTGTATGTTGGCCAGAACAAATTTCTGTGCTTTGCTGACACCATTCATTGGCAAGACATCGTGAGGAACCCCTGGGCCTCCAACTTCACTCTGGTTCCAACCAATGGCAGCTCAGGATGTAAGTACTGCTCTTCTTCTCAGCCTTGAGGCCAGATAAATATGGCCACAAGTTTTCCCTGATCCTCTGTTACAGAGAATTATGTTGGTAAATTTTCCTTTTGTTGTTCCCTGCATTTTTCTAACTTTGTTTACTGCACCACTTAGTCTGTTCTCAAAAACTGTCCACAGAGGGAATTTGTGAGCATCATAAATTTCTGAAATTTCTCTAATCTGCTTGCTTTCTTCTGCATTTTGTTTTTCTTCTGTATTGCTGTGGAAGCACAGACATTCTTGTTTGCATTTGTTCCTGCTGCTCAGGCTGGTCCTTGAGCCACAATGGTCTGTCTGTGGCATCATAATTAGCTGCTGGAGTAATTATGGTGAATATCATGGATATTCTGACTTCAGATGAGAAGTGAACCTCAAAGAAATAGTTATTGTGTTGTCTTGTGTGTGTATTGCTGAAGAGAGGAGAATTTGCAGAGTACAGGGTGTTCTTCTCAATATAATAAATCATTCTCTGCTTTTTACTACATTTCCTTTATTTTAATGCTTTTCATTCCAAACTTGAAGTATCTGTGTGCTTAGAGTTTTTCTATTTCCCTTCCCAAGAATTATTTGCCTTCAGTGAATCATTCTTCTGATTCTTGCAGCAATAATGGATTGTGGTGAGTGGTGGTGACAGGGATACAGAGTGTTTAAGCAAAATATTCCATAATGGAGTGAAGTGCCTTCAGAATGAATGCTGTGCTCTTAAACAGTGCCCTCAGCATGTACCAACACTGAAATTCACAGTCAGGCTGGGAAGAAGTTTATGTCACATGTCAAAGGTGGCACACATTGTTCTGAGCATTCTGGATTTGGGGACGTTCTGGATTGCTTTCCATAAGTGAAGGTGTCCCTTGAGGATGGAGAAATGACACATTGCCTCTCTAAATTTCACTGCAGCCAAGAAACATTTCATTTCTTCTGTTGTATGGTGACAACTCAGGAGAAAAAAAATAAATGTTGAGACTCTGGATAGGGACCATTTGATGAGTCCCCATAATTTCTAAGCAGCAATTTGTTTTTCACCAGGTGCTTTGTGGTGTAATAGATTTTCTAGAAAGCTGCTTTGCTTTTGTGCATCTCACCTGCTCCCCTGACTAGCAGAGCACAGGTACTTGTGGTAAAGCTTCCTCCAGGAGCCTGCCAAGCTGCCCTGCTCCTCCAGAGCTGAGCCTCATCACTTCTGCCTTCTGCCTGGGACCCTGGCACAGCTGTCATGCAGCCAGCTCTCTGATTTGCACCTTAGAAACCCTCAGCACTGCTGATGATCACTTCTGGGCAGAGCTGATGAAACCTTTGGAGGTGAGGGAATGCCTGTGAGTGACTCCAGCTTAGCTGCCAGCCTGGCTCACTCTCTGCTCCTGGCTGCTCCTCTCTGTAATTTGCTGGGATTTCACTCTTCTTGTCATCTGTACACTTTGTCTGCCATATTTTAATAATTTCTCTGCTTTTGTCTGGAATATTAGGAAGTGTCAGTCCTGGGGAGCAACACCCCAATTGTATTATAATTGCTCATTTACAGCTACTTTTGGAGAGTCCCCAATTAGCTGGGTCTTAATGCATTTTTCATCTGTTTTATTAATATTGAAACATCGAGACAAATCTAATTAAATGTTTACCATTAAGCCAGTGCTTTGCATTTTAATTAAAGGAACAAAAAATGGACTTCCCAGCTGTGTAGCTGCTCATGAAGTCAGCCCTCAGTGCTCCTGGCAATCCAGGCTGTCAGTGACCTTACCTGGGTGTCTTTGGAAGCATTTCAGCTCAGTTTGACACACTTATCCCTCTGATGGGAGTCAGTGCTGGCTCTGTAATTTTTTTTTCCCCTTTTTTAATTTCTTCTGTCACACTGTGAGTTGTTTTTTCGGGTTAACCTGCCCCCCCAGCCCAGATAACTGAGCATTTGTTGGGCCATGTTCTGCTGCCAGTTTGCCACTTGCTAGCAAAAGGAGTAATAGGGTTTCTAAACCACACTTCTTTAAAATATTACAGAAATTGGAACAAGCTGGTAGAAACTGAGTTTAGCAGATATGTCTTTCTGTCAAACTGGTTTAAGGCCAGAAGCTCCTTACATTTTTTTTTAATTGTTATAAGAGAAAATCAGCCATGTGGATATGTGTGCAAACTTTTCAACACATGTATTATATTCTTGTTCTTGAGTTGATATTTGCATGGAGTTTTGTATCAGTGATCAGCTTTATATCCTCCCTTGGGTATTAAGAGTCTCTTTTTGGAGCTGCCAGCAAGGGCTGTGAATTTGTGTACCTGTGTTTATTGCAGCTCCAGAATGAGGCCTGACAGGTGAACACCCCCTTGATTTCATGTTCAGCAGTGACCTTGTAATTCTTCACAGAGCAGCAGCTCAGCTTTTGTGCCAGTAGTTGCAATATTAGAAAAGGCTCATTTTTACACTCATCTGGAAATTCATGCTCAGGTCAGGCCATGTTTAACTCTGTTTCATTCTGGGTTTGTCAGATCCTCCTTCTCTCCCAAAGGTCCTGACCTTGCACCAGTTCTCAGGTGTGCTGTGCCTAAACTGCATAAAAATGCTGTTCATGTCCAGCCCAGTGTTGTCAGCTGGGCCACCCAAAAGTGATTTCTGCTTAGGACCAGTCCTGCTGCCCTTGGGAAGCCACAGTGGTGAAATAGGAAATCCTGGGTCAGGAAAAGGTTGGAGTCCTTCCCCTCAGCTTACAAAAGCCATTGCTCAGTAAGCATTGAGGGGAGATGAATGCAGCAAAAATAAAAGCAGAATAAAAGCTTTCCTTCAGACCAGTGGAGGTTTCAGTAACAGGAGACAATGACTTGGAAATCCTGAGTATTTGGAAACCAAGCCCTCAGTACAGGACCCAGATGAGATAACCACATTTGGTCCAGTTATCCCTGCAAGGAATTTTGTGTTTTTTCCAAGCAAGAGGATTTTGCTCTGCAGAAGGCCAGAGTAACAGCAATATATTTATGTATGCTGGTGAAAAGAACAGAGGGAAGTGACTAATTCATGCTTAAAGCCACCTTTCAGAACAGCTAGTGTATCATTTTTGGTGTACATCTAAATTGGAAACTACCTACGGAGAAAATGGCATTGCAGCAAGTACACCCTGAAGACATTTGTTATTGCAGAGTTGGTTAAATTACAGCCTTTCATGGAGGTTATTACTTGGAGTTCAATTAACATTTTAAATGTATGTTTGGAGACCAGCAAACAGGGCCTCAGCAGAGAGGTGGTCTGGGAACAGAACACGTTCCCTGCCACCAGCATCACCATGGCAAAGCAAAGCCAGGGGAGAAGCTGTTCTTTTCCATAAAAAGCCACAAACATTTTTGTGAAAGCTCCTTCCACGTGGCTTCACAGGCTTAAAGCACCACACTTCAGCAGCAGTTGTGGTTTCATGGGCATCTCAGCTGGAAAGAAAATTTGTATCAGATAGACAGAAAGTCCCACATCTGCCTTTTGTTGAGGCTACATGGAGGCTGCTCTTCCTTCCATGAAGGAATCTCTAGTCCAGACATAGTTTATTTCTTTACCTGGAATTGAAAGGCAAATACAGCAACAGAAAAAATTGATTTAAAGAATAGTTTTTGCCAAGCAGATGTACCTGAAGATGGAGGAAAGCATGAAATCTTGTGGCACAATGAACTTGATTTGCATTAGAGTGGCAAGCTGAACTGCTTGAAGCTGCCTGTAATTTTTTTTCCTCAGCCCAGAAGAGTGTGTTTTAAATAAAGGGAATCAGTTTAGCTTTCTAGTAAATACCTTCAGCCAGCATTTTCAGAAGGGAGTTGTCAATTGGTGACTGCCCTTGAAAGAGATTTGAAAGGCAAGCAGACGTGGCATCTAATGGAAATACAACACCTCTCACAGCTGAGTTACTGAATAAAAAGTAAGTCATGAACACAAATAAGAAAAAATAATGCTGTGAGGGACAGAACTCCTTATGCTGCCAGACCCCAGCAAAGGAACTGCCACAGACATGGGGATTTTCAGAAGTCAGGGCACAGAAAAAACCAGCATGAACAGGTTCTGAAGAATCTCAGGCACGAGCATCCCTTGGCACTGAGAAATACATTTTGCAAAAATATTAACAAAAAATACTCAGCTGCAGAGCCAAGCCCATCCCTGCCCAAGTGCTGAGCAGTTTCACTGAGTATCCTCCTCCTTTCTTTTAGCAGGTGCAGGGTGAAGGTCACTCACCCCGTGGCAGAGGTGATGTGTAAAATACTGCAGTGGTCCTGCAGGTACAGAACTGAGGTAGGGCTCCACAGTGTGGGGTACAGCAACTCCTGGCAAATCTGTTAAAAACAACCTGTGTGTGCACCTTGTGTTACTGCACAGCACCTGCCTGGGAGCAGACTGGTGTTCAAGCAGGGTGTTGCACAAGGGAGAGACTCTCAGGCTGAAAGAAAGCATCCTCTCCATCACAGGCAGCTTGTTTATCACAAGCACCAGTGGGAAAGTGGGAAACAACCCCCAAATACTCAGAATATTTAAAATAGTCTGATTGCGTGGTGAGTGCCAGATTTGTAGCAAGTGAGTGGGTGGGATTGGTCTCTCACAACCTGCCTTCAAAGTGGAAGGAAAGAAAGAGTATGAAATCAGCTGCTGAAGAGTGTCTGCAGGATCTGGAAGCTGCTGTGTGCCTCCCACCCTGCATGTCCTCAGATGGGCTTGGCTGGTGCAGTTTGGCACCACCCATTGGGCTTCCCCCAGCACACTGCTCTGTTGCCTTCATCAAACTCAAAACCACCCCAGGCCTTTGCTGCTGTCACATCTGTGGTTTTTTAAAGGGTTTTGTTTGTTTTGCCTGTTCTGGCAGAAACTCAGAAGTGGCTGCAGGGCTCTGGCCACAGGTCTGCTCAAACTCAGGGCAGCTTCAGGGTCGTCCTTTTGGTCCCCTCCTGCAGGATGGCCCTGTGCTGTGCCCAGGGGTGGCCCTGTGCTGTGCCCAGCTCTCTCCCTTTGGGCTGAAGAGCTCCCTGTGTCAGGAGAGCTCTCCTGGGGGAGGGATGGCTGCCAGCTCTGACCCGAGAGGAGAGAGCCTTCATCAGAGGAAGCAGAGAGTGAGAGGTGAACTTGGTACCCTGGGTGAGAGTTCTCCTGCAGGTGGGCGAACAGCACCCTCTCCTTCCCCACAGAGGAAAGAAGAGCTGCTCCAGGGTTTTGCATGGGCCTGGGGTTGTGATCTGTGTTCTTTGGGGATGGTCCACTGGGGGAATGTGTTTCACTCTGTCCCCAGTGTGCAGGCTGCTCTCCTGCTCCTGCCGTGCTCAGGGAGGAGGGGCACTTACCTGTGGGGGATTTTTTTAAACAATAATGATTACAACGGAAGGATTCCTGAGGCTTTGTTGTTCTTGATGAGCCTGCCAAGCAGCAGGTATGACTTGACCTATCCTTTTAGCCTTCTGGCTGTGTCTCCCCATTTGCTCAGCATCCCCGTGTGCATGTTCAGGAAGGCATTTGATGCTGATTGGAACTAATTCACCATCACAGTGGGGGGAATTCACTTACACTGCTCTGTGCTAACAGCTATAAGCAGTGATAATTAATAGCTCCTAATTGCTTAATCAGTGTAAAGTTTAAGACTATGTCATATGTGAAGGTTTTTATTTTGTGTGGATGACTAAACCCCCAATTAATGCATCCAGTCACACAGCCTTACCAGCACTGTCTGCTCCAGACAGAGAAAAATAACCAGTGTCTTCATTACCCCCCTCAGGTCCCTTTCTGTAGTCATTACTGTGGCCTGAAGACATTTTTCTGTAGCAGCTGCAGTAACGTTACAGTGAGCTCCCTATCAGCTCAGAGCTGTCAGCAGCAGATATGAATCCAGCAGCCCGAGCCTGTTCTGTGCTGCTGACATGCTCTTCTTGACTTTCCATTTATTCCTTTACCCCTGGTGGCCAATCTCCCTTAAAATCAAAACTGTCTGCCACCGGTGGATCTGGCAACACTCTGTGATTTTGCAGTTCTCAACAGACACTCGGTCCCTGTGCACACAAGGCTTGTCTCCATCCCACATTACTCAAGGTAATGCATCCCTCTTTGGTATTCAGGTTTTGTTTTCTTTAGTGCTGGCTAAATTTTATCTCTGCTCCCTCTCCCCCTCCCACTGTCGCTGTATCTCTTTCCGTGCCTGTCTTTCAGGGCCTATCTCTTGGATTGTTTTCGTTTCCCAGACCAGTTTCTTTTCAGCTGCTTGTCCCCGAGTCCCTCTCCATTTGTGTTTGTCTCTTTTCTTATCTGCTGAGGAAGATGAGGGGGAGATAGAGCTGGTGACTGGCAGAACTGGAACTCCCTGTTGGAAGTGATTGTGAGCAGGAGTTTGCTTCCACCCTTAGAGAGCTCCAGGCTGGATGCATCCTCCTGGCAGGTGGGGTTGTGTCAGATTAGGCCATCCTTAAAAACTTATTTCTAGTTCTGTTTCCCTCACAGCAATGTCTGTTGTATTCTGTGCCATTTCTGAGTCAGCATTTCTTATCTCAAGGTTTACAAACAGATACATGCTGTGTGAGTCTTCTGTCAAACTTGGAGAATTCTCTACAAATTCATTTCTCACAGGGTTGGGCTTGGATGGATGGATGGATGGATGGATGGATGGATGGATGGATGGATGGATGGATGGATGGATGGATGGATGGATGGATGGATGGATGGATGGATGGATGGATGGATGGATGGATGGATCCACAACAGGTGCTGTGCTTTTCCACAGTGTAGGTGCTTCTTTATGAACCCTCTGTGAGTTTTCTCTGTAAAGGGATCCTATTGATATTTGTGGAGACTTCAGTGGAGAAGCAAAAATACAAAGAGGAGACAGAAAAGTCAGTTTCTCCCAATAAAAGTAACAATACCAATGCAGGTACAGCTTGTTAAAGAAATGCCTGAATTTTATGGGACTAATCCTACGTTGGAAAACTGGTGATAGATCCTTAGGTGAATTCATCTAATGTGAGTGGAAGCATAAAGTTTGTTACCAGTGGAAGAATTGACCCTTAGATTTCTGCATCCCATAATGCTTCTACAGAGGAAGAGAACGCGAGCACTAGATATTTCTATCACTCATTTTCTACTTGTACAGAAAGTTTTAGTTTTTCTTGCAACGTGTGTCTCTCCTGCCATTAGGGAAGGAAATCCTGGGAAGTGTGAGACTCTCTTAGGTAATTAAACTTTAAATCAATAGCAGGGATCTGAAGGCTAGCACAGGGCAGGTAGGAAATGCAAAATGGTTTTTGCCTAACAAAGAAGTGTGAATGAATGAATGAATGAATGGAGATGTGACAATAGGATCAGTCAGACAAGGACAGGGAAAGCATTATGGCCTGATAAAAGCAGAACAATCCATCACAACAATAATATCTTTAATTCTCCTTAATGCTGTGTTTGAATTACAGTTTGATTTTGTTATCTCTGCATACACAGAACGAAGGAGTTTAGCTGCCTGGAGAAACAACACCTATAAAAACCTTCTGACTCACCTAAGCCATGCAAAGAACAGCCTGGAACTCTTACCACAGAGTAAATCTGGAATTTCATGGACTTTGGGGCTGAGTATCTAGATGTCTAGAAACATCTCTCTGGCATCTCTAGCCTTTTTTCAGGAGTGAATTTTTTAGGCAAAGGATGAGTTTATAAGCAGCCTACAGAAGCTAATGAATTATTTATAGGTGTTTTGATAGTTAATCAAGTATTTTAGATTGTTAGCTAAGTAAAGAGGCTGCCTAGAGCTATGGCTTGTAACCATCTAAGCCATTTCATTTTGTCTGTGTTTATTTGCACTTCAGTATCAGTGTGTTGCAGGTATCCCAACACTGAAGGATGATTTACAACCAGATAGAAACCATCTGTAAATGGGAGCTTGGTGCAAAGTGAGACATTTCTTCTCTTATTTCTGCTTTCCTTCTACTGAGAGGGCTCTGCTCGAGGCAGCTGGCTTAGCTGATGGGGAAGAAGAAGGGTTTCTTCTCTCTCTGACACTGAGCTTAGAGCTGAGAGGAGCACTTCATTTTTCTTGTCTCTTCAGTAACTTAATCCTTTGTGGTTTTACTGTTTCTGAAGTAATAAAGTCAGTCTGGAGTCAAAGGAAAGCCCTTCTCAATTCTCAGGAAAATACAAGGATGAAGTAACCTTGGTCTTTCCCCAGCTAGTGAGCAAACATTTTCTGCTGCTGACTTTCCCTGGCTGGGAAAGCAGAAGCATTTCCCACAAATAAAACTCTGTCCTGGAAATGACAAGGAAGGTGCTCTGCCCAGAGTCCATAATTCAGATCTGGGAAGATCTTAGCCAAGGGCCAAGGTAATTAGCTAAGGGAAGACAGCCCAGGAGACAAAACATTGGTTTTGTCTGTGCAATTTGCCAAAGCTAAATTAATCCTCATCTTCCAGTGGGAATCTGCCTTTTCTTAACCTAGATTTCATTATAAAACCTGTGAAAATTATGGAAGCCTCCAAACTGGCACTGAGTGTGCAAAACAATGCTGCTCTTCAGGAGCAGAAATGTACTCCAGTGACCCAGTTGTAATGGGGAGGCAGGTTTGGGGTTTTTTTGGTTTTTTTTTTTTTTTTTTTTTTTTGTAGGTTCTTTCCTTCCTTATCTTGCTTGGAAAACATTTGCCTTCACTAATGTGGAGAATCAAGTAAATGTGCCAAGGTTGTGCCCTGCAGAGAGGTTTTTTTTTTTGGCCAAATTCTTTTAGCCCTTCCTGCTGTATGTTTAGAATATTTTAGACACAAGGAACTACAGGAATGATTTATGCCACAAATTGTTTCTTTTTTTTCTTTTCAAATCTGTTGCCTCACAGTGTAAAAACCTTAAGAAATACACACAGGAAGATCTGTGAGTGTAATTTTTCCAAGGGCCAATACATTTATTATCATTTCAGCCTGACACACAGATCTCATTGAGAGACCTGCTCCTCACACGAGTGCTTGTTATGCTCCTGAGTGTGTCTGTTGACTTCCACAGAACTATTTCTGTCTTAATTTTGCAGAGCTGGTCTTTAATGTGTTTCAATCTGTCTTTATTACAGGACAGAGTTTCCCTTAGTGGGGAAAACCTGGTGAAGTAGAGAAGGATGTGAGGGCAGAATCTGGACCAGTTCATACTGAGAGCAAGGAAAGTTATTTTTTCTCTTTAAAACAACCAAGCCAATATAGATACACTATTTGGAGGGAGTTTGGTTTTAATTCTCAGTATATTTGACCTTCAAAAGGACACAAACCAATGCAATTCAGAGGTGTGCTGCCTACAAGCTCAGCTCCTGCTTGTGTCTGTACAGCTGAGAAAAGTGAAAACAATGAAACAGACACTTTTGAGTTCCCAGTGAGAAAAAAGGAAACTGGCAGCCTTTTCTTGCTTTATTGTTAAATATCTCTATTTAAATGCAAATCATCATCTGACACTGCCAAACAAAGTCATGTACCAGCAGCAGGCATGCAAGTTAAAAAAATGTTTTAAATGATGTTTTGAAGATGCTGAATTGCTTTTATTTCCAGGAGGAATAGAGGTGCCTGAATAAATTTCTGGCTTCATAGCAGGGATCAGCTCAGCACCGAGGTGCTTCAGATATGAAGATTTGTGTTTCATGAAGATTTTTCAGAGGTGTGGGCAGGCTCTCTGGTTAGGGAACACTTGGAGGGATGCTGAAGGTTCTTCTGGTCTATCCCACAGCAGCAGTACAGGGGAAAGCCCAGTGTTTAGAGAATGTTCTGGAAGGGAGTGGGATTCAGGGACAAAAAGGAGCAGCCAGATTGCTGCCTTGCTGGACCTCAGGAGTGTGTATTTACAAGTGACCTGTGCTAAATTTATGGTGCTGGGTGCAGGGCCTCCAGCTTCTGAGCCCAGAGAGGCTGAGACTGGACAGGAAGGAAGGGCTGGGACAGAGGAGAGGGCTCTGGGTGGGCTGTGGCTCCTCCTGAGCTGCCCCTGCAGGGATGGGAAGCTTCCCTGAGTGTGCATCCATCCTGCCCCTCTTGCTGCTCAGGAGCAGCCAGTTAATAAAACTTCCAGGGGAGCGTTCCTATTCAGTTCAGCAAGTCCCAAAATCAGCTAACAACCTGTACCTTATCAAGCCTCATCTGCTAAAATTCTTCCTTTAATTTGCTGTTTACCTCTCCATTTCAAACTTTCATTCTTATAAATCAGTGTGGGTCTATTTGCTTTCTGTGCAGGGTTCCAGTAGTCTCTTAATAATCATAATAATCGTTATTACTGATTAAAGTTGCATTATTCATGCCAGATGGAGTGCCCTCCCTGTCAGCCAGAATGAGTTTGCATTTATCTAGTTATAGTGCATTTGTGATCTAAATAAACAGATGGTAGAAGGTGACAGAGAATTATTTGCTGGTGATATCAGCAACAGTGTTTCCCAAGTATAATTGCTGGAAATGAACATGAATGCAACAAGGGGCTGGGAGCTTTAACAAGGTGCTTGGCATTCAGGGTGTTAATTACCAGCCAGCATCATCAATAGCACCAGCAATGCCAAGGCAGGAATGCTGCCTTTGAAAAATTGGTGACACAGAGTCTGACTTCACATGACCATCAGGGTGGGTTTGCTGAGCTCTGTAACACTCACAGGTGGGAGCACACTCTAAGAGGAGCAGCGTTTGTCTTTAGGGTGATCCAAAGACGTTTTGCACTTTCTCCAGCTCTGTCTCCCATCAGGGCACGTGGCAAGGATTTGATTTAGTGGAATGGAGCAGTGTTAGCAGCAGCAGCTGTTAACACACGATTGAAAGGATTGAACTGGATCAGGTTCAAAGGGGAAATTCACTTAACACCATCTCAGTGATGTATAAAAGTTGAATCAAACACAAGGCTGGGTTCCTGCCATCAAAGGCGCGGCCATGAGGGCTGTGCAGTGTTCCACAAGACTTACACTGGGTGTCTCAGCTCATCCCATCAGCTCTGGCTGGGTGAAGGGTGAAGGGCTGGCCTGCCTGCCCCTCAGGCACTGCCACACCTGGGAGCCTGCCTGGACTTTGGCCATGTCCAGCTGGCACCATGGAATGGGGCATCCCTTCCCTTCCAGCCAGACTGGGCTGGGACTGTCCCAGAGCTCTCCAGTGGGGCTGAAGTGCAGCCAGAGAACATTCCAGATCTTCTCCCTGCTTGCCAGTCCCTCTCACATGGGGCAGCATTTACATGACATGGACACATGAACTGATCTCCCACCTCAGTGCAAGTGGATTTCAGTCACTACTTGCTAGGTAGATTATAAAACCTACCATTGTTAATCCTTCTTAAAACTGTATTTTACAGTGAAAGCAGCTAGAGTTCTTTTTCTTCAGGGACTAAACTTATAGTGCAGGCAGAGTTTGTGGTGATTGGGAGTGGGGCTCATCCCTGATGGGCTCCAGCTGTGCAGGACAGGTGAATGCTATTGAAGGGAACGAGCCTGGAGTGCCCAGGGGCACTGCCCAACCACCCCAGGGAGCAGAGGGCACACAGGGGCAGGGCATCAACAGCAGGGGATAAAAGGCTGGGCTGAAGGACAAGAAGGGCAGATGCTGGCAGCCTTCTGCAGTGCCCTGGTGTTACTGTGTGTGGGCAGGTGCCTGAAGCCTTCTGGAGAGGTGAGGTGTTATTCTGTATGGGTTGGAGCTTTCTGAAATTGTGTGGGGATGCTCTGTGTGCTGTGGCTGTCTCAGCTGTGACAGGGGCTGTGACAATTGTTCAGATGCTGTTGGACAGGAGGTGAGTCCCTGTACAGCCTTTCCAGCACAGCCATCTCCTCTCCTGTGAAGGAATCAGCAGGTTTTACATAGGCTGTGGAAAGCAATGCTGATAGCACTGAGTGATGCCATTGTTCCTCAGTCCTCCACACCTACTCATACTTGATTTTGTTATAAAATTTCCAGGTCATTATTCAAGTATTTAGAGTATAAAACATTTAGATAAGTACCTGTGTTTCATATAAGGTCTGGTTATTTATTTGGGCCTTTTTATAGGCACTGTTTTAACCTTGCTAAAGTATAAAAACCTTCCAAAGACAAGGTGGACTCCCATCTTTTGCAGTTGCTGGATGTTGAAGGAATGGAAGGAAGGCACATTTCCAATCTCTCTCTTTCTCTCTGTCCTGCAGGTGGTCGTTGCCACAAGTCCTGCACAGGACGGTGCTGGGGACCCACAGAGAATCACTGCCAGACCTGTAAGTGTGTGAGAGTGAGAAACAAAGGACTGCAAAGCAATGTAGCAGAGATCCTGCTTGTTTGTTCTTTCAGTTGTGAGGGGATACTATAAATTCTGCCTTCAGTATAACTCTAAAATGTACAAGGGGTTTTTTTGCCCCCTATATATTTTTATCAATTTTTTTTTCCTACCTATGTGAATGATATTTTTCTTTCCTCCCTTAGGCTTTCTAAAACTCCTTATGCTAACTTGAAATTTCTTTTCACTACTTGGTGGCAACATGGAGCATGGCTCTTGAGAATATTGATGGCAGATTTGGAGCTCTTTAATGAACACCTGACACTGCAAAGTTCCTGATGCCAAAATACTCTGTTAATTTCAATGCTAGCCTGGGAATATTAGTTGTCTTGCAGAACTGTTTTCTTTATAATAACTTCAGAACATATTTGCGTTGTACTGAAAGAGAGTAATAGGTTTTTTGTGAAGGAAGTAGTAAGTGAAGGGTCACTCATGCTGTTTTTCTGTCCTTGTGAATTTAGAGAGCATGAAAATGAGTTCCTTCTTCCTTCCTGAAGGAGCTTTAAGCTCCTCCACATAGGCAGAAAAGAGCCAGAAGTACAGTCCCAATATTAGCAAATAATAATAAAAGAGGAGAAAATTGAGGGCTGTTTTTTTCTACAAGTTATTTTCTTTTTCCTGAAAACCAGTTGCCTTTACTGGACTCACTCTCCCTGGGAAATGAAGTGGTTGCTGGGAGCTCTCCCACGGAACACTTCCCCAGCTTGTGCTTGTGTCCTTGGCTGAGCTGTAAGTGGGAGGAAGGACTGTGACAAATGAGCCACTCCCAAATTATTTTATATCATGATATAATGGGAAGGGACTTAAACCCTAGCAGACCAAATTATTTGATATCATGATTAGAATTAATTATTTTTTTTTCCTCTGTCCTCATGAGAAACTTGTTTGTCTATTAAAACTAGTCAGAAACTGCATAACCCATCCAAACCAGTAAATTGTTTCAGGCCTTGTGTGGCTCTCTCGTTCAGGAATGGTTTAAAGTGGCTCCTGGCAGTGATGTTCTGTAAGGAGCCCATGATGCTGGTTCAGGCCTTGTGTGGCTCTCTTGTTCAGGAATGGTTTAAAGTGGCTCCTGGCAGTGATGTTCTGTAAGGAGCCCGTGATGCTGGTCCAGGCCTTGTGTGGCTCTCTCGTTCAGGAATGGTTTAAAGTGGCTCCTGGCAGTGATGTTCTGTAAGGAGCCCATGATGCTGGTTCAGGCCTTGTGTGGCTCTCTTGTTCAGGAATGGTTTAAAGTGGCTCATGGCAGTGATGTTCTGTAAGGAACCCATGATGCTGGTTCAGGCCTTGTGTGGCTCTCTTGTTCAGGAATGGTTTAAAGTGGCTCATGGCAGTGATGTTCTGTAAGGAGCCCGTGATGCTGGTCCAGGCCTTGTGTGGCTCTCTTGTTCAGGAATGGTTTAAAGTGGCTCCTGGCAGTGATGTTCTGTAAGGAGCCCGTGATGCTGGTTCAGGCCTTGTGTGGCTCTCTTGTTCAGGAATGGTTTAAAGTGGCTCCTGGCAGTGATGTTCTGTAAGGAGCCCGTGATGCTGGTTCAGGCCTTGTGTGGCTCTCTTGTTCAGGAATGGTTTAAAGTGGCTCCTGGCAGTGATGTTCTGTAAGGAGCCCGTGATGCTGGTTCAGGCCTTGTGTGGCTCTCTTGTTCAGGAATGGTTTAAAGTGGCTCCTGGCAGTGATGTTCTGTAAGGAGCCCGTGATGCTGGTCCAGGCCTTGTGTGGCTCTCTTGTTCAGGAATGGTTTAAAGTGGCTCATGGGCAGTGATGTTCTGTAAGGAGCCCGTGATGCTGGTTCAGGCCTTGTGTGGCTCTCTTGTTCAGGAATGGTTTAAAGTGGCTCCTGGCAGTGATGTTCTGTAAGGAGCCCGTGATGCTGGTTCAGGCTGTGTGTGGCTCTCTCGTTCAGGAATGGTTTAAAGTGGCTCATGGAAGTGATGTTCTGTAAGGAGCCCGTGATGCTGGTTCAGGCTGTGTGTGGCTCTCTTGTTCAGGAATGGTTTAAAGTGGCTGTTGGCAGTGATGTTCTGTAAGGAGCCCGTGATGCTGGTTCAGGCTGTGTGTGGCTCTCTTGTTCAGGAATGGTTTAAAGTGGCTCATGGGCAGTGATGTTCTGTAAGGAGCCCCTGAAGCTGGTTCAGGCCTTGTGTGGCTCTCTTGTTCAGGAATGGTTTAAAGTGGCTCCTGGCAGTGATGTTCTGTAAGGAGCCCGTGATGCTGGTTCAGGCCTTGTGTGGCTCTCTTGTTCAGGAATGGTTTAAAGTGGCTCCTGGCAGTGATGTTCTGTAAGGAGCCCGTGATGCTGGTTCAGGCTGTGTCCCCAGCCCCATGGCAGGTCCAGCTGTGTGCCTGCAGAGGTCCCTGTGGCAGGATCAGCTGCCATGCTCTCAGCCTCTACAATGCTCTGCTCTCAGCTGAGGGAGCTGATTTGGTGGATCAGTGTGGAATTACCAGGGAGGGAAGAGTTTATCTGCAGGGCTGGGAAGGCAGGAGCTCAGCAGGGCTGCACAGCAGGGCTGGCTCCAGGAGTGACAGCTCTCTGTCCCTCCACAGAGGCTGCCCTTGCAAATCCAAGCAGTGGGGACAGGCTAAGGCACAACCATGGGGTTCAAATAATCAACCAGGACAAGCCATAACCCATCCCATGTCAGGGAGATGCACAGATCACTCTCCTCTACTCCCCATCCTCTCACCTTCAAGCCCACCCTGAAGGTCAGGGACAGGAATTAGTTTTACATCCCAGACTTCCTCTTTGCCTCCAGGAGCTCTCTGCCCCTTGGACAAGGCTGGCACAGGGTGGTTCTTCACTGGATTCCTGCACAATGTGTTTCCTTCAAGCTGAACGAAGTGAGAGGATTTGAGTAGGGACTCAAAACATCCCAATGCAAGTGGCATTATGCTTTTGCTGCCTTCATGTATGATTTTAAAAGACATGCCTGGCTCTTGGGCTCACAAATGTTAGATACAAGCTGTGTTGTGCACGTTGTGTCTGCCTTAACCCTGTCACCTTGGAAGCACAGCTTTCCAACACATGTAGGAAAATACTCCAGCAGTGCTACATCCAGTGCCAAACCATTCTGATCCTACAAACAACTCAGAGGTTCATTTTGATAATTTCTTTTTTTTTTTTTTTTATTGAGGATTGAAGCAAAATATTTTAATGAGCCCCCCTCCCAAGATAAGATTTAAATTATTTTCCTGGGAAAGGATAAAAAATGAAAGATCTTAATCCGTGTCTTTCATTTCAAATTACAAATGGGAAAAAACCCCAAATCCCTTTGTTTTTTCATGAATATCATCTACCTAGCTGCTTATGTTGCCTTCCAGCAATGTCTTTGTTGCTAACTCTGTCTGAAACACCACCTGCATCTAACTCTGTTCTAATGTCTCTCTAAATGTGACAAGAAAATTCATGTATTTAAGAAGACAATTAATAGGAAATTTAAGCCAAGCTGTTCTGTTAGGAGATAGAGAAGATAAATTCCAGGGTACTGTTATACACAGTTGGCAATCCTTTTTACTTTTATAATTAAAATATTAGTGGATGCTAATAGGAAGGATTTGAAATCGAGATGATATAACTTGTTTCAGTGTCAGGAAAAGCTAATGTGAAAATGCTTTTTAAGAGTCTGTTTTTCAAATTGTATTGGGCACACTCTGAATAGAATGTAAACCACTTAAAAATATTAATAACAAATACCTTTGGGAGTTACTAATTAAATTTGAAAATCTATGGTTGGGTTGTTGAAAGTTTTTCTGTTCACGTCTGTTAGGAGTTTGATGCAGAAATTAAAACTTTTACAATTCAATATATTATTAAAGTGACAGATTATGCACTTTCTCCTGGGGGATTGTAACTGAAAAAACAACAATCTAAATTAGAATATAGACCCAACTAAGGGAATGCAAAAAAAACAAATATAACCTATAAATCCAACCTGAAACACAAAACACTTGGCAAATGTCAAGTGCACCTTGACTCTGTGTGTGTACAGGAGTGTGGTCAGGGCACAGCTGTATTTATCCTGTCCTTGTGCAGCTGGTGCTGCTGAGAAGGTGCCAAATGAGAGCAGCAAAAGGCAAGCAGGATCCTGGTGGGGCACCCAGAAAGAGCTGAAGCAGCAGCTGGGATCAATCAGGGAAACCCACGCTGCTGCTTGGAGCCAGCATCTTTAATTAAATCCCTTGTACTGCTCTAATAACTTTGCACGTTTGGAACACTTTGATTGATTTCAGTTTTTTTCCTTCATGGACTGATATTGTCCTGACCCAATTAAAGATGAATAAAGGAGACTGATCATCTGCACATGTACATGAGGTGCTCACATCATCACAGTTTATTGCTGTAGAAGTTGAGACTCTCACCCAGAAATCCATCTCAATGCACAGCACATTTCTCAGGACTTTGCTGTTTGTCCTTTGCTCCTGGCCCTGACTGTGACAGTTTTGTGTAGTTGAACCCTCCAAATTCTTGGGATCCCACCCAGAACCTTTAGGAATCCAGGCAGGTAGTTGTGCTGATCCTCAAAAGGTCTGCTTGGAAGCTTGGGGTCTCAGCTGGGGTTAGTGAGCTCTCCTCAGGGTTGTGTTGGGTGAAGATATGAGTACCTGGCACCTGAAATGCCAAAGAGTTTGACATTTTGGCCACTATTTGTAATTCAGATAGGTCTTGAGTTACAGCTATAAAATCAATTGATTGTATTTGGGGGAAAAAAATCTTGTTATCTGTTTAAACCAGTGCAGCTAGGTGTATTTTCTGTGTATTTCCCTGAGAATGATTACAGGCAGCTGAACTGGCCAGTGGTGTTTATTGGCATCTCAGCAATCAGATTGTTTCAAGCCTTCAGACAATACACAGCACTGCCTTGTGGGAAAAGCAATTTATTTCTGGGGAAAAACCTTCCTTTTTAAGTGTCTTAAATATGAGTCCTTAAGATCCAGAGCCCACTGAGCTCATTAATGTTTTGGAGTGTGGCAGGCTCTCCACAGGGCTGGGCCTTCAGCAGCAGCTCTAATGCAGGTATGGCAAACAGTGAAGCAGGAGATAGATCTCATCTCTTCTGGCCTCTTCCCAGAACAACACGTGGGCATTTCTGTTGGCATTGTTTGTTTTCCCTGAGAAATAAACAACTGGGGAAGATCAGTGACAAACCTGTGCTTTAATTAATAGTTTTGCTCCAGGGAAACCCACAGTGTTCCCTCTCCTGAGCAGCATGGTGGAGACCCTCCTTGAGCTGGTGTCTAACCAGGAGCAAAATGTGCTTTTTGAAGGCATCCAGTTCAAGCATTGTGCTGAAGAGAGGGCTGTGTTCCTCCACATCAGCCCTGGTGGGAATGGCCCATGCCAAGATCAACCCCAAAACCCTGGTGTTACCAGCACCATGCTCCAGCCAACTGAGCTGTTCCTCCATGAGGAACCAGGGTGGACATTGGTGCCCACACCCAACAGCAGCTGGTTCTGGGCTAAATAAATCAGAGGTGAATTTGGTGGCTCCCACTGAGGGGCTTTACACCAGAACTTCCTGGGGTTAAAGCAAAATGCCCAATAGCTGTGGGGCACAGCAAGGAATGCATCCAGCTGAAGGGCTGGCAGAGCCTTTGGCTGGTGGCCCCTTGGCTCCCTGGGCAGTGGCACAGGTGACAGCAGGGTTTGGGTCATAGGGTGAGCTCTGTGCCCTCCACTGGGAGTTGGGGCTCTCCCTCTAGGCAGGGTGAGGCTGGGCTTTGTCTCTGTGAGGCAGACCGTGCCCAGCCCAGGGCAAATCCTGGGGTGGTGGAAAACAAGGCACACTCACAGGCTAGGGAAGGAATTTGTTCATTTTCATGAGCTGAGACTGTCACGCAGTGTGCTGGTGGCACACAGCCACAGGTGCCATTGTTCCACATCTGTCTTAATGTTTATCAATACTGTCACTTAAATAAACAAATCTTTTTAATGTGCTTCTCTGGCAGTGTTGACAGTAAATGCCTTCACAGAATTTCCCAAATTCCTCAAATTAGATTGCAAAACCACAAAAGCCTTTTCTTTCTCTCTGGGGGTTTTCCTCTGGTATCAGCAAGATGAAAATGCTCTAAAAGTGCATTGTTTTATTCTGTAGATTACAAATAATCACTTCTCTTTAGGTATTTACATTTTTATGTCTTAAATAAATACTGTATGTAGCAAGAACCTTCAGCATTACCTTAAGTATTTCTGGCAAGTAGTGAAGGGATTTTTGGATCTGAATGTACTTATAAAGGTGTTACTTCTACATGAAAATAGTAGAATCAAGTAGAAAGCTGGATGGAATTTTGTTTTCTCTTGCTTCCTGACAAGTGGTTTTCATCAAGAAAAAAACCAATCAAGAAGTAATTAAGTGCTTTTTAAAAAATAGGTGTTGAAGGTTAATTGCAGAAGTGTATCATCCCAGCTTTTATCAAAAGACAGCTGACAGCACAGTAGGCAGTGGTGGCTGGTTTAGTGTGGATAATACCAATTTGTTTTTCCATAAAATAGAGATAAAGGTTACAGGTGAGGGAGGGGAGGTGGATGGGCCACATTCTTTGCACAAGGTTGAGCCCCCAGTGGTGTGGAACAATCCAGCTGGTAGATCTCCTTGCTTCATTCTGGAATGAAGGCAGGATTGCATTATTTAGAAACAGCAAGCATTTTTTTCCAAACATGCTCCAAGGTTGCAACCTGTTCTGTTCCCATGTGCCAAAGGGATTGCCATCAAGGGCAGCCTTTGGCTGTGACATTGGTGGTCTCACTCTGAATTTCACTCATTTACTCTGTCCTGCTGTTCTTGGTGGGGAAAACTCCCATGCAGCTGGTGGGCTCTTCTGTTATTTCTGGGGGGCAGGGGAGAGGGTGTCATATCCTGCTTAAAAAACCCTAATGATTTGAAAGTAACATTGCCCATGAATTTTCAAGGGTAAGAGGGCACAGTAAAAATTCCTTTTCTACAATCCTTGGGCAGCATGTGTGCTCCTAAGGAGGGGATTGTGCAGGTACTCTGGATACAGGTGTCCTGCAGATGTTCTGGATACAAGTGCCCTGCAGGCATTCTGGATACAGATGTGCAGATGTTCTGGATTACAAGTGTCCTGCAGGCATTCTGCATCAAGGGAAATACAGGTTGGATATTAGGAAGAAGTTTTTTACAGAAAGAGTGATAAAGTTCTGGAATGGCTGCCCAGAGAGGTGGTGGAGTCACCATCCCTGAGTGTGTTTAACAGAGCCTGGATGTGGCACTGGGTGCCAGGGTTTGGTTGAGGTGTTGGGGCTGGGTTGGACTCGATGGTCTTGGAGGTCTCTTCCAACCCTGTGATTCTGTGAATTCTGGAATACAAGTGTCCTGCAGGCATTCTGGATGCAGGTGTCCTGCAGATGTTGTGGGTCCAACCTTGTGATTCTGGAATACAAATGTACTGTAGGTTTTCTGAATGCAGATGTTCTGGATGCTGGTGTCCTGCAGGCATTCTGGATGCAGGTGCCCTGCAGATGTTCTGGGTGCAGGTGTCCTGTAGATGTTGTGGGTCCAAGTGTCCCACAGCCATTCTGGATGCAGCTGTCCTGTAGATGTTGTGGATCCCAGCACCAGCACCCCTGAGGCGTTTCCCTCCCTTCCTGGTGGCTTTCCCAACCCGCTGGGGGTGTTTTGCTGGGGGAGCAGTCAGAGCTCTGTGGGTGTTTTGGTCAGGGAGCACTCAGAGCTCTGTGGGTGTTTTGGGGGAGCACTCCAGATCTCTGTGGGTGTTTAACTGGGGGAGCAGTCAGAGCTCTGTGGGTGTTTAGCTGGGGGAGCAGTCCAGATCTGTGCCTGGCCCTGTGTGACATGTCCCCTTTCCTGCCCCTGCAGTGACCAAGACGGTGTGTGCAGAGCAGTGTGACGGGCGCTGCTACGGGCCCTACGTCAGCGACTGCTGCCACCGCGAGTGCGCCGGGGGCTGCTCCGGACCCAAGGACACCGACTGCTTTGTACGTGCCACTTGCCTTCTTCTTCTTTCTTGTTCTTCCCGCCAGCCACTCTGCAGATTCTTAATGCTTTAATCCATGAAATTCACGGTTTTGTCCCTTCTAATGTACTGCATGCAGATTCAGGATGCAAATTTTAGCTTTTAGGATTTTTCATATTCTATTAGCATCGTTTATCTACTTAATGTTACTCATTAACAGATCTGTGAGATTTGTAAATACAGATTGGGAGCCATTAATATGCTTATCTTTGTGATTTTTATCTTTTTCTTTACCAAGATTAGCTTTTAGAGGTGAGAGCAGATTTTTAAAAGTATTTGTCATTGTATTTGAACATGGTTTTTATTAGTGCTCTGTGTGCTTTTCATATCAAAGGCAAGAATGCTATTTAGATTCTCTGTGCAAGGTGTTCCCTGTTTCTGCCAGACTTTATTGAAATTCAGGTTTTTTACTGGGCATGCTTCTTTGTGGAGATGGAAGGAAAGTGGTTCCCAAAACACTCTCCCTCAAATGCATGTTACTCTGTGTGTGCTTCAGATGGAAAGAAGAAATGGCTTTTTCTTTAAAGAAATACAATCTAAATATCCAGGCCTTGAGAAAATCTGTCTTGCTTCTAATCCATTATTTCTAAGAAGCCAAAACTGATCTCAAAAAAGGTGTAGCTCCTCACACTGGGTCGATGAGATGAGTTTTGCCAATGGTTTCAGGGGAAGCAAACCTAGGTCTAAAGAAGCCTAGACTTAGAACCTGCACAGAGAGGTGAGTTCTCAAAGATACCCATGTGTTCAAAGAGACAAATACCTGTGAAGTTGGACTGCCAGGTGAGTTGGGAGGAAGGTATGGAAAATTGAGACTGTGGGCAAGTGACTCGCAATTAACTGGCAAAAAATGCATCTTTCCCTGGCTGGCCCTGACTGCTTGATAGAGACGGGTTTTGTGCTTCAAAACCACCCTCTAAATGCTCTTCTTTGGGTGACCCAACAGTGCCTGGGAGTTCTCTGTGGGCTTTGAACTGGAGAGACAGGAAAACACCAGTCTTGTGCCATGTACAACAGAACTAGGTAAAGGGAAGGGGAAAAATGCAGTCATTGGGTCAAAATGGCTTTGAACTAGAGAGACGGGAAAACACCAGTCTTTCTTGTGCCATGTACAACAGAAATAGGTAAAGGGAAGGGGAAAAATGCAATCTTTGGGTCAAAATGAGCGTTGAGGAACATCCTCAGAGCTGATGTGTTGATGTAACCATTTTCAAAAGGTAAGGACTGTCACTGCTAAGTAAAACTTTTCAAAAGGAAAGCCTTGAACAGTCATGGCTCAGGCCTGCTACTTCAGCTAAGTAGGAGAGGACTGTGGGAAGGAGACTCAGCTGGATTAGGGGTAGAAAAACAATTTATAAAACCATCATGTGTTCACGTCATGGTGTGTGGTGGTTGACTGGATTTGTTATGATTTAAAGCTGTGTACCTGATAAAGGCCTAACTGCTTTAAAAATTGCAGTAAGGAACTCTCCTTGCACCTTCCTGGGGGCTCTGCATCACTCTGGACCCTCACTCATAAAGTTATTGGCAGCATAAGTTGTGCACTGCTGTAGGCTGAAAGTTAGACTTTGTGCATCATGGCAGCTGTGGAAATACACATGCTAAAAATCAACGGGTGTGTTTGTTCTGGTACAGCAGAGAGGCATCCAGGGTTTATTCTCATTCCCTTCTGGCCCCAGAGCAATGTAAAAGAAATTCAGCAGGGGTCTGGCAATTTTCAGGCCTAGTCATTATTTGCTTAGCCACAGTGGGTGAAAAGTGTAACACTTTAGGCTAGACACAACTGTGCTTAGCTTTCAGCTGAGAGACATAACTTTGTTTTTTCCCTGTGTATTTCCTGTGCTTTTATTCACAAATTAGCAGCATTTAGCACAAAGTGCTAGAAATTTGCATATATTATCGAAGCAATTACAAATGTATATAAAACATTTCAGTCATAAATTAAAAGTTTGCAGCTCTTCTAGATGAATTTTTCCTGAGAAATGCCATGTCTCCGAGGAGTATTGGTGTGCTTTACTTTATAAATTTGCCAAAGTGTTATCAGAGAATTGTCATGGACATGATGGAGTACCTTTGAAGACAACATGTAAGAAATGGGTTGAGGAAACAAACTAAATTGGTATTTATTAATAAGCAAAAGTACAGCTTATGAAGCATTACAAATCCTTTAGAGCATTATGGCATCTTGCAGCAGCATTCTGTTCTAAATACGGTTTTAATATCTGTAGATAAAATTCATCCATCCTCCTCCATCTGCTGCCATGCACTCATTTGCATATTCAGTTCTAAAAGCAAGACAGTAATCATCATCTGACATAAATGCAAGCAAACCTGCTAAAGCAAAGTTTTACTGATGGTTTTGTCTCAGATTCAAACTGGGTCTAGAACTTGAAATGCATAGGAGGGCCTGGCTGATTGCCTAGTGGGACCAGAGAAGTGACACAACCCTTTTCCTCAAGTGCCATCCAGTTCTGAGTCAAGTGTTTATCTTTGTAAGGGTTAAAAAAAAATCTGTCTCTATGAAAAAACCTGGCAGGTTTTATATTTGGCATTGTAAAGGAGCAGGCACGGCAGGGTCAGCAGTTTTGCTTAGCACATGCTCCATGCAGGACAGTGCTTTAATCACCAATCTCCCTGCTCATGCATTTCAGCAGCAGATTTTGTCCTTGGATACATTATTAGCCTCTCCTTTCTGCAATCTTCTGGCATGGCAGGTCCCAGGGTCCTGCTGGTCCTGATCCAAATGGAGATAAGAACTGCTAGTAAAATCAGCAGAAGGGAGGAATCCTCTTCTCTTTTCTCTCAGTCCCAGCCCAGGAGGCAGGGGGACAGGATGCAGATATTTTTTGTTATACTTGCTGACTCTTTCAAGACACAGCACCATCTGTGTCTTTAAAGAGCCATTTCAACAAATAAAAATGGAAAAAGACCAGGATTCCCTCCTAGACTAACACTTCTAAAGCAGCCTGGATTGCAGGTTAGTGAGGAGGCAATGCCCAGTGGCTGCTCAGACTGCTAGGGGGATCCAAGCCAGGCTACAGCTCTGATATTCACACAAACTTTTCATTCAGGGTATGCCCTGTGAAAATTACTCCAACAGCTTTCTTATAATCTGTAGTTAAAACTGTAGACATTGATGTGTGCTGATAAGGAATGTCAAAATCGGTGGGGCTCTTTCTACTCCTAATTACCAACCTTGCATGGTCAATTGTTTTCCCTGCATCCCATTACTTTTGTTATCCACACACTCTTTCCTCTTCATTTGTCAGAGCCCTGTCCTCTGTCAGCTGTGTGTGGCAGAGCCTGAATGCTAAGTGGGACAAAGTCCTATTTTCCTCTCTCAGCATGTGAAGCAAGTGACCTTGTTAAACTTGTCACTTAGGGAAATGGCCCCCTCCTGTGCTAGCTTAAAAGAAGTTCTTATCCCTCTCGCTTCCTAATTGGGAATTAGGGTTTTCAGCTGGCTGTAAGAAATATAAAGGGTTGGTCCTCTGAAAAAGTCATTAGCATTTGCTTAGAGGATGATAAATAGCTGCTCACTCTTGGCAGTTTTAGAATGTCCTATCAAGTTGAGAATTGGTTGATTGTGAGTAGTTATGAAACAAATTACGCCGTTGTTTTGGTTCTGTAGGAAGTGTTGTAACAGGCCACTGTTGCTAATTAAAGGGGCTCACCAAACTCCCTAATTAAAAAAGTCACGCACTTGCCAAGATCCTAGCAAAAATCCAAGTAGCCAAAATGAATGTTAGAGAGCTCTGTATCACATTCCTCACTGTCACAGCAAGTCTGAACAATCAAAGCCATCTTTTACCCCAAAAAACCCACACAGCCCTAAAGCAGCTGTACGATTTAATTCCTTTTTTCCCCCCTCCCTTGTTTTGCAGGCCTGTATGAATTTCAATGACAGCGGTGCTTGTGTCACACAGTGCCCCCAGACCTTTGTGTACAACCCCACCACCTTCCAGCTGGAGCACAATCTCAATGCCAAGTACACCTACGGGGCTTTCTGCGTCAAGAAGTGCCCACGTGAGTGCCCTGCTCCCTGCCCAGCTCCCTGCCTTCTCTCAGGGGGAGCTGCACTTGATTTCAGGAGACTCAAAAACAGCGAGAGGATGAGAGCTGAGTGCAGAGCACCTCCTCTCCAGTCACCCCACGTGTGCTTGCAGCCTGGAATAACTCAGGTGATAGCTAAGGGCTGGGACATTCTGTGCTGCTGGCAGTTCCCAAGGATTCTAGAGGGATTTTCCCAAAGGAAGGTGGTTTCTGTTTTCCTGGTCAACTCCTTGTTACATTCATGCTTTAGATCAATTCCAAAACAGTGGAAATAAATAGTTAAAATAGTGGGATTTTAAAAGGGTATGAAGTTTTGTTTCAAAAAAATAACAGTCCACCACCAGCACCTGGTACCAAATGCTTCCATGACATTGATGCCCCTTCCTTGGAATAATGATGATTTGACTGAAAGTTACCCTGAGCAATTCTGTCCCAATGAGGAATAAACTCGTAATACTGACAGGAATGCAGTCTGAAAGCTCCAGAGTAAAATTAGAGGGGAAGAGGGAGTTAAAAACAGAAGAATCCCATGCATGTAAAACCCACATGGTTCTGAGATACCAGCCAGATGATGACAAGTAACAGAAAAAATTATGGGGTCATCACTTGCACAGTCTTTGAATGTGCTGGTTTAATTGGAAAGAATAATAAAGGAGACAGAATTCTTGCTCTCCTTTCATTCCATCAAGGTTTACACTTGTGCATTAATTATTCTGTCCATAAATTATGTGCAAGAAGGATGGGTGATCTCTATTCAATGGAGCCATAATTCAACCCAGCCCCAAATCCCAATTTTGAATCTCTGTGGAGGACTGAGAGCAGCCAGGGGCTGGGACCACCAGGGCCCAGCTCTGCCTCCAATAGTGGTGGGTTTGCTGAAGCAAGATTGGTTTGTTAAGAACCTGATATCATCCCCTATAAGGGTTATAATTCTTTGCCCAAATACTTCACTGAACATTTACCTTTTTTGTTCTCCTTTCTTATCAGCATTAATCATTTAGTTAAGTAGAATCACTCCATATTCCCTTTAGCTCTTGTTTTACAGGGAAAAAATTGAAATACTTGTCCTGTGCACTGTTTTATCCCAGATGTATTGTGTGCATTAAAAAGACAGGACACACCATTTGCTTTATTTCTCTCCAATTACTATAAGTTCCTTTTTTCCTACAAATAATAATAAAGCTAAATGGGGGAAGAAAGGGGGATCAGGCCTGACAAAAATGGATTCTTCTAAGTCTCTGATAACTTGCCCATACACTTCTGAAAAGTAAATTAAAATTAAAATTAAAGAATTTTAATGTCACTGGGAAGGTGCTAAGGTAGCAATAGCTCAAAAACACACCCAGCTTTTGTTCCCTTGCTGCCAACATCTCCTTTTTCTTTTCAGACAACTTTGTGGTAGATTCCAGCTCCTGTGTCCGGGCATGTCCCAGCTCCAAGATGGAGGTTGAAGAAAATGGCATTAAGATGTGCAAGCCCTGCACTGACATTTGTCCCAAAGGTAGGCAGTGGTTCAAAATAAATTTACTTGGAATAGTCTACACAGGGTGTTTCTTTGGCATGAATTGCCCTTCATGAGTGTCTTGTAGAATATCAACAGTCTTTGAATACCCAGGAAAGTTTGAGCTATGTAGGTTGTGTGTCAAGCACATAAAACAGAGTGAAAATTTATTAAGTTGTAATGGCAATATAACCAAACCAATTACTTTTTATTAGATACAAATGAAGGGAGGTTTCTCTGTTGGTTTCAGAGAAATCTCAAAGAATTCTTCATTGTGTTATTTTAATGACAAGTATTTCCTGGAGGTGTTTTAGCAATGTCCTTTTGTCATTCCACAGGGGGCCATACAAAAAAACCACACTTCAATGTCTGGGGTGTCTCACATTTGCCAATACAAATTAAGTTTCCATTTCCTTGCTCTGTCTCTGCTTTCCCAGAATCTTCCAGCCCCTTTCTCCCTGTCTCAAACACAGCCCAGAGATGGCTCTGTTGAATTCTGTAGGTTTGCTGTTCTAGACCCCAGGCTTTCTGCTCCCTGCTTGAAGCTCTGTGCAGCAAAGCATCACAGGTTTCCTACCTGGCCCTATGCCACTTCTCAGTCCTCATGGAAGCCACATCTGGCCCAGTTGTGATAAATAATTTTAGTAGTTGTTGAGTAGATAGTTTTGTGCATGAAAACACAGGTAAGGAGTTCCTTAATTTCTCAGGAGGAAAGCTGTCACATGTTTGTAAAAGCTTCTGCTGGTAGTTGCTGTTAGAGGAGCCCAGTTAGGAAGAGAGATGTATTACATGGTTGAAGTCATGAGGGATTTGTTCCTGGATGCATCCTGTGTCCCAGAAAATGCAGCTAAATTACACAGACAGGCTGCACAGAGGAGTTTCCTCTCTGGTTTCCAGTTTCTGCAGGTACCAGTCACTTCCTGACTGAGCTGATAAATAACAAGTTATTTCTACAACCTTTTAAAGGGCCCTGTGGCATGGATGGTGAAGTTCACAAATGCACCAGGGAAGGGGACCTCTGTGATGCCTTGAGAAGGCTGACCTAGAACAGAGACTAGGCAGAGTTAAAGAATAAAGTGAGGATTTATTTGGAGATCTCAATGGATCCACCTTGGGCAGCACAAGAGCCCAGCCAGGGCTGCACCCAAGATGGACCCAAAATGGTCACAAAATGGACAATGTGTTCATGAGGTCTCTCACTTTTATAAGTTCTGCTCCATTTGCATATTGCAGTTAATTGTCTAATTTTAGCTTTAGATGATGAAGTCCCATCCTTCTTGTTTTTCTCTCTTCAGCCCACATTGTGCTCTTGGGCCTGAGATTTGGATCATCTGTCCTTGGTCCCCAGATAGAGAAAGGAATTGGTTTGTCTCCTTGCTCTGTGAAGAGAGCTCACCATCCCCTAAAGTGTCAGAATTACATTAAAGCACTACAGAATCTGAAAACTATCAAAGCTAAAACCTGAGGCAGCATTTCCCCCCAGCAATGATAGGTCCCTCAGTTTCTGCAGTGCCCAGAAAATGCACCAAGAGATGGCAAGGCTGGGCTGAGTGGGATCTTGTGTGGCTGACACTCACCTTTAGATCCCACATGAAATACCTTCACCTGCATGCCAGGGTGCTGTGGCAGGTACTGCAGCTCACTGCTTGGTTTAAATTGGGAATGTGGGTCAGGGGTGCTGTTTGAGCCCCTCTCTGCTGAATGAGATCAAGACTGGTGTCTGTAAGGCAAACACGTTCTGATTCAGTAATTGTTTCCCCAGTTCTTTACACGAGCTCCTTGTTTTGGCAGCATGTGATGGCATTGGGACAGGGAGTTTGGTGTCAGCTCAGACAGTGGATTCCAGCAACATTGACAAGTTTGTAAACTGTACCAAGATCAATGGCAACCTCATCTTCCTTGTCACTGGGATTCATGGGTAAGTGACAGAGTGTTAAGATGTTATGTCATGGCAAGGATCCATACTTTGAGAGGTTCCTTGTTCAACACCTTCTGAAAAGTGTGCCCTTTAAATGCCACGTGTCAGGAACTGCTGGCATGCTCTTAGGAGCAGCTTCATTCCTGGGAAAAGCACTGAAAATTCATCTTTCCTTTAGGAAGCTCACTCATGGTTGTTTAGAACTCCCTAATTTTCCCTAGCATAAATATTTGCTAAAACATGAATGGGTTGAGCCTTTATGTTCCTTCAGGATGACGTGGGGGAAGTTAGCCACAGATCTGCAGGAACTGCAGGCTGCAGAAGCTTGGTGCATATCCTCATGAAAGCAAAGTGTTGAGCTCCTTGATGCTGTTTGCTGCATGGTATGGCTGTGAGAACCTGATCTTCTCTTCTTTAGAGTGTCCCATTGTGTGATTTTCATCTTTCAGAGACCCCTATCACACGATCGCTGCCATCAATCCAGAGAAATTGAACATCTTCCAAACAGTGAGAGAGATAACAGGTAACACACTCCTGGTCTCCTGTCATCTGCAGTAATTACTGAATTCATTCCCCTTTGCATTTAGAGTTGTCACGTGTTGGGTTTTCTGAAGAGCACAAAGTACTTGTTTTCATCAAGCTCACCATGCTGTTGTTTTTATGGAAGTTTAATACAGGAAACTTCAATATCTGTTGATTTTCACAACTGTGGTGTCCTTAGAACACCGTGCCCATTCTGTCAGATGCTAAGTGGCCAAAGATCTTGGTCCCACGTTAGCAAAGTAGAACAAGTGTGGCAAGGGATGGAAATGGGAGGAAAATGGTGCTGAAATGTGGAAAACCATTTTCTTCACCTGAGAGCATCTGAAAGTTCCAGACTGTGATGGTGTTCACAGGGGTCCCAGGATGAGGGAAGAGATGAGAGAGTTGACTCCATGTTCAGAAGGCTGATTTATTATTTTATTATCTATATTATATTAAAACTATACTAAAAGAACAGAAGGAAGGATTTCAGCAGAAGGCTGGCTGAGGATAGAAAAGGAATGAATAACAAAGGTTTGTGTCTGGACAGCTGGGCTGGGATTGGCCATTGATCAGAAACAACCACAGAGACCAATCCCAGCCCCACCTGTGCATCCCACAGCAGCAGGTAAGAATTGTTTGCAGTTTGTTCTTGAGGCCTCTCAGCTCCTCAGGAGGAACAAATCCTAAGGAAAGGATTTTTCATAAAACATGAACATGACAAGAGTCTGACACCTTATTTATTTCTTTTCCTCAAGCTGGCACTGTCTTTCCTTTATAGGCCAAGCCTGTCCTAACTCACATGTGGCTGAAATAATTTGTGTTCACATGTTTGCTTTTTCCTCTTTCAGGGTATTTGAACATACAGTCGTGGCCTGAGAATATGACAGACTTCAGGGTGTTCTCTAACTTGGTTACCATTGGTGGCAGAGCTCTCTATAGGTAAGGTAATTCTCTGTTGGTGCAATGATTTTTTTAATTCATGTTCTGGGATTCTTTGTTCAGTAGCAGAGAATGCAACATCCTTTGGCAAGGACATCATAAATTGATATGTTTTGTTCCTCTGTTACCAAGGGGTTCATTATAAGTATCTTTGCTAATCAGTTGTTTTTAATGAGTGATACCTTCTCAACATAATTATTTTAAAAAACCAGTCTTGGTTCATGGCTGTAGCTATTATCACATTGACTGGAACTTACATTTATGGTTTAAAATACCTTGTGAAGAGCCACAATTTAAAAGGAATGAATAATGGAACTTAGTCTCATTATTAGGAGTTTATATGGTTGTAGTTAGACATGCAGGCTCATATGGCCAAACAACAAAGTGGTTTTAAGAGGCAGAAGATGGAAGAATATTGAAATCACTGAGGCACCTTGCAGGTGAGGTGTTCATGAGCTCTGCAGTGCCATTTTTACCAGAGATGTTTCTTGTTTCTGTGTGGAAACAGAAAAAATTGGTTTGAAGAGAAGAAATGCTGGGGGAGCACAAGGAGGTACCTGAGTAATTGATACAGCCCCCCCTGGATCCCCACTTTGGAGAGGGAGTAAATCAGACATGGGGTTCTGCTGGCATCCTAAACAGCAGTGGAACCTTGAGGTTGAATTACAGCCCTGCATTCTGTTCCAAGGCAGCAATTTTTATTTGGAACAGCTGGAAAACAATTATCATCATTAAAGCACAATAACTTAAAGGATGCCCAGAAACTGGATATTTTCTTCACTAATCTTCAGCCATAAAATATGTGCAGTCATTTTCATGTTGTGCAGACAATCATTTACTGTTCCTTTGATGAAGAAAGGCAATAACCACATCTTACAACCAAAGAAAAATGGAATGTAGGGAGTGGGCTGGGAAAAAAAATCCATGTAAAAACCAGTTTGTTCCTGTGTGACTTGAAATGGCATTAATTTGATGCCTGACAGAAGATGTTTTAATGTATTTTCCTTAGCATATCAACTATCATAGGGTTGTTTAGTATTAATGGGGTGTATTAATAGTGTTAATGCTGTTCAAAGTATTAATGCTGTTGAAAGAGAAACCTGAATTATATTCAGTTTTCCTATCAGCACATAACCTCAATAAAAATCTATTAGTGGATGAAATGAAGCTGGTTGAGGAGTTCTGCTGGCTTTCCTGGCCTAGTGCTATGAGCATCCCAGCTTGTCTCACTCCTGACAGGACTCATGATTTCCTGGCCATCAGAACTGGATGTTGACTCATAAAATATTTGTGTTACCACAACATAAAAGTTTTCTGAACAATTCTCAGTTTTCCCGGAAAGATCATCTTGGAACTAATTCCAGTTGGTAATTCCCTACCAGATATAATAAGCTGAAGTTAATTCCTCTTCTCTCTCCCTTTTGATCTCATCCCAGTGGCCTCTCCTTGCTGATCCTAAAGCAACAAGGCATCACCTCCCTGCAGTTCCAGTCCTTGAAGCAAATCAGTGCTGGCAACATCTACATCACAGACAACAGCAACCTGTGCTACTACCACACTGTCAACTGGAGCAGCCTGTTCAGCACCCCCAGCCAAAAGACAGTGATCCACAGGAACAAAAGGGCAGAGAACTGCAGTAAGTACCTGCTGCTCACTGCCACCAGCTCCCCTGGGGCTTGTGCAGCTCTGTGGGCATCAGGGGAGCTGGGCTCACTGACAGCACCCAGGGGTTTGACCCAGCCTGAGCAGGAAAATGACATTTTTTTAAGGTGTGGACAAAGGAAAGAGTTTAGAGAGAGAGACAGCTGCTTCCTTAACACGATGGGAATGTTCCAGGTTGATAAATATTCATTCCAAAGGGTATCAATGGAGTGTTCAAGATTTTACAGCCCTTTCCAGAAGGAGGGGGATTAGCATCTTCTGCTTACCCCACCCAAAGTGGCCCTCTCTTAATCCAGTGGTGCTTTTGGGACTGTTTTAGGTCACCAAATTCTCTCTTTTCATATTTGACCTATCTGATAAAATATACTACTCCAGGAAAGCTTGCATGCCAGCACCTAGGCTGAGATCATGGTACTGCAAAGCCAAAGAAAGCTCTGTAGCAGATAAAAAATCCTGTTTATATAGAAATCAGGCAGCAAATTGCATCAATACAGGCATATTGTAGCAGCAAGGCAGTTCATTTTAAGCATCTGTTAGACTGCTTGCAGGAGAGGAGATTCATTAAATTGCTGTATGTTGAAGTGATATTGCTGATTTTTGTGCCCTGACCAGCCAAAAATGTTTGCTTTGGGTTTTTTCAAGCTGTGCTCCTATTTTTGGCTTGCACTTTAGCTCTTCCTTTCTGTTGGTTTGAGGGTAGTTTGTGGGTTATTTTTTTGAGGGATTTTATTTCTGTTTTTTTTTCCTCTCCCCTCCCTTTGAAGTGCTGTTCTGCTCTGTTTTGAGAGAGGGAATAGCTGTGCTCATCACTGGAGTGTAAATGTGCCCTCGGTGTTAGGTGAAATACAGCAGGATCACTTGGGGAAGGCAGCAAGGGCTCATGGAGCAGATGGAATTCTCCAGCACCCTTTGGAGCACTTGAGGGCATTGAGTCTTTCCTCAGTGAATTTGCAGGTGACACCAAGCTGGGATGGGTGGGCTGGCTCTGCAGAGAGCCCTGGAATGCTTGGATGGATGGGCAGAGTCCAGACAGAGGAGGTTTAACAGTCCCAGTGCCACATCCTGCATTTTGGCCATTTTGGCCTCAATAACCCCCTGCAGTGCTCCAGGCTGGGGACAGAGTGGCTGGACAGTGCCCAGGCAGGAAGGGACCTGGTGACAGCCACTGATCATGAGCCAGCAGTGTGCCCTGGTGGCCAAGGAGGCCAATGGTGTGGCCAGCAGGAGCAAACCCCCAAGGAAAGGGTAGGGAGAGTTCACCTCTGCTCCATGCTGAAGTGAAAAATCTGCCTTTTTTTTTTTCCCCAGCACGTTTTTGGGGTTTTTTGTTTTTTATGGAACAGTCAGAGGTGAGTCATGTGAAATATGAGTGCACACAAAATAAATGCAGGGGAAAAAATTGTTCTTTTATCCAAAGTTACTTGAGCAATTCTCTCAGCTTTAGTGACACCTGCAGTGTGAGGTGAAACCCTTCCAGGCAAAGGTTGTTAGAGATGTGATTATTATGAATTATATCAATCTAGCCAGCAATTAACAACTTGAATAAATGATTACATTCATTACCAGGCATGATGTAAAGCTAATTGAAGTCTGCAGGAGTTTTTCCTATTCAGTTTCTGGAGCTTTGGATCAGGCCCAGAAGCATATAGCCAAATAAAAATAAATTTTCTTTTTTTAGGAGGTAATTTTCTCATGTTCTATTTAGGTTGGGGGAAAAACATTGAACTTTTCTGCTCCTAACCTGTGAGGCCCCATTAATTAGGAATGAATCCTTCTAAAACCTGACAAAATCCAGGTTCTGTCAAGAACTTGAATGTTATTTCTTTACACACAAGGCCATGGGATGTGCTGGAGCTGCAGAAAACATTCAGCCCATGGAGTTGCCAAATAATGTGTCAAAAATTGAAATGTTTCTTTAGCCATCCCCACAATTAAAGAAGAGAAAGGCGAGAGAAATGAGATTTTATAAGTTGTCAAAACAACCACTCCCAGCTTGCCAAGATTCTTTTATGAAAACATTTCAGGAGGAAATCATAATTTTTTTGTTTCTGTTGCTTTTTTCATCATTCCAGGCACTGTGTTGGCTCCATTTCAATGGGGTAATCATGATTTTCCTTATTGAAATGCTCTCTTTTTATTTGTATACAGTTACTCTCTGTGTTTTTGGAGCTCTCTTGTAATAATATCCCTTGTTTTTTTGGGCAGATATTTAAGTGAAATAAATAAATTCTGATCCCAGAGTAGTTTGAAGGGTGAGAAGAATGAAAAGAAAGGAAATCACTAGAAATAAATCACAATTTCAAGTTTCAAAGAAGGTGAGAAAGCAAACAGGGAACTGCCTTTCTGTGATGAGTGTGGAAAAACAAAATCAGAAGAGCCAGCACTATTAAAATTAAAGATGAGAAATGAAGGGATCTCCAAACCAGGTTAAGTTTTTCTTTGTTGCATGACAAAGATTTAAAATGAGCCATTGATTAGAAAACAAAACCCATATGAAACTCAATAAAAAGTTTAATTGTCGCTAGGACAGTTTCTGGATTTGTGCTTTTTCTTTTTGGTTTATTTGCAGGTCCAGGCAGTGGCAGCAGAGTGGAACTGCTGCCATCTGATAGTTGTTCTACCAATGTTAATGTGCTTGGAAGGAAGGCAGGGGAGGGCAGTGAGGAGAAGCTGAATTTTGTGTTTCTGCTCCTCCTGGCTGCAGCAGCAGAGCTCAGGGAGGGAGGACAGAGCCTCTCTGAAATGGCTCCTTGAGTCCCTCTTGCTGTGCTGGAACCTGTGATATTTAATGCACTTTAAAGCATCCTGAGCACCTGCAGTGACTCCTGAATGAAAGAACTTTGTGTTTGGCTTTTCTGGTTTGAGCTTTGAGGCAGAAGAAAAACCAAGAAGATCCTTCTGATACCTTTAGGGTGTTGGCATTCAAAATTACATGGGATATAGGAAGGAAAACAGCTAAATCCCAGCCTTGATAAAACACATTCAGGCTTCTCATGCCTGAGAAGTCTGAATTTGTGCCTCATTTGTGGTGTGTTGAGTAAGGAAATACTGCAGAGGGTGGTAGAACTCAGGAGCACACCTCCTTTTCCTTGGTTATTGCTCTCAAGTTGTTTCCAATAGTTTGAAAAGCAAACAAGTGTGTGAATTGTTGCCCTCTCTGATATTTCAGGTCCTTGCTGGGTTTCATTTACTCAGACCAGGCTGTAATCCATTTGTGTAAAAAAGAAATTCCAATTAATTCTGCCCTTTCACATGCCAGGGTTAGGTTGAAAGCACACCCAGGTTTCCTTCAGGTGCTGGAGAGATATGTGTTCCTTTTGCTCTTTGCTCATTTCCTCCATCTCTCTCACCATCCAGATATTTACACAGAGAATGATTTATATCCAATAAAAATACAGACTTACACTGTTGGAAACAAACTTTCTCTCTCACCCTTAGTCCATTGTGTGTTTTTGTGAGTGCTTGAGGGTTTCAGTATAAAGGCTCTTTGGCTCTGCAGGTGCTTTTGCAGTAAATAATTTTAAAATCACAATTAATGGTGTCTTTCCTTCAATTGTTTCCCCACTGTCCATAAGTTTTATTTCAGGGAGTCCACAATTCATAGGCAGCATTTTATATTTTACTTTAACAGAACTTGAGTGGATTCAGACAGATGATTTTTGACTCCTTTAAATTTTTGGCATTTATCAAGTCATGTGTCAGGGATTTTTACAGGTTGATCTTTACTTCCTATGAAGAAAAATCTCAGATTTGACCCCTATTGGATTCCTGTCTCTTTGAATGCCCACGAGGGGCTGGGAAGCAGCATTTGAACAATTGTTTCACGCTCCCTCACCTCCTCTTGCCAGTCAGATTTTAGGAGCTTTAATCAGTCCCTTCTCCCCCAGCTCTCTGCTCTCTCCTGGTTTTGCAGCTCTCTCTGGTTTTGCTCCTCCTGGCATCACTCAAATCTTTTCCTGCTGTTTTTTCTGCAAGGAGCAGGCCAGCAGCGTGTCCAGGATCCAGCTGAGTGCTCTGTGTGTTTGTGCTGTGCCACATTTGCTTCTTTTCTGTCCTGTGACTCGTGGAAAAAACTTGATATAAACACTTGTAAAAGTTGTGAAGCAGGTGTGGATTTTTATTTAGTGCTGGCTGCTTGCAGGATAGCTCTTTAAAGAACACATGTACTCTCTGGGACTCTAATTTCTTTTTTGTCTCTTAATTTGTTGTATACGTGTTAAGTTTCACAATAGGTTTATATTTATTTATATCATATCATTTCTACCTAATTTTTGATATTTTACATAAAATATTATAGACACCACTATAAAATTTATATATAAATATAAAATAATAAATATAATTAGAGAGACATACACTGCTATATTTATATATAAATATAAAATAGATAATAAATATAATTAGACATATACACTGCCATAATATTTATATATAAATATAAAATAAAGAATAAATGTAATTAGAGAGATATACACTACTATATTTATATATAAATATAAAATAAAGAATAAATATAATTAGATAGACATATACACTACTATAATATTTATATATAAATATAGAATAATAACTATAATCATAAATGCATTATGATACATGAATATATTATTTAATAAATAGTCATATCTATAGTAAATATATAAATTTGCTCTATTTAAATTTTATTTTAATATATATACCATATAAATTTATCTTTGATATTATTTCTATTTACTAATTTCACATTACAATTTGTTCTTATCAGTTCTTGTACAGAGACACCTCTTTGGCTATTTGTTTCTTGTAGTTTCAGGTTTGGTTTGGTTTTAGTTTCAGTTTTGTTTTGTTTCTTGTAGTTTCAGTTTTGGTTTGTTTCTTCTTTCAGTTTTGATTTGTTTCTTGTTTCAGTTGTGGTTTGTTTCTTGTTTCAGTTGTGGTTTGTTTCTTGTTTCAGTTGTGGTTTGTTTCTTGTTTCAGTTTTGGTTTGTTTCTTGTTTCAGTTTTGGTTTGTTTCTTGTTTCAGTTTTGGTTTGTTTCTTGTTTCAGTTGTGGTTTGTTTCTTGTTTCAGTTGTGGTTTGTAGTTTCAGTTTTGGTTTGTTTCTTGTTTCAGTTGTGGTTTGTTTCTTCTTGTTTCAGTTTTGCTTTGTTTCTTGTAGTTTCAGTTTTGGTTTGTAGTTTCAGTTGTGGTTTGCTTCTTGTTTCAGTTTTGGTTTATTTCTTCTTGTTTCAGTTTTGGTTTGTTTCTTCTTGTTTCGGTTCTGGTTCCCTTCTTGTTTCAAGGTCTCTGGGTCTCTTCTTATCTTCCACTTTGGAAGTTTGCCTTCCTTTTATGTTGTTTGTGGTAGGTTTGTAGTTAGAGGTTTTTTAGGGGTGCAGTGGATCAATTAGACCACACCAGCTGGCCAGTCCCCAAGAGCACCCTTAGCTGACTGCAGTGGGTTTGTGACCACCGTGAGCTCTGCACTCGGTGTCTCCCCTCCCCTGGGCCATGGGGACATTTCTGAGCACCTGGGCTGTCCCCAGGATGTTTTCCTGGTTTGGGGGGGCTGTGTGCATTCCTGACTGCCCTGTCTCTGCAGCTGCTGATGGCATGGTGTGCAACGAGCTGTGCTCCAGTGACGGCTGCTGGGGGCCGGGGCCGGACCAGTGCCTGTCCTGCAAGCGCTTCATCCGCGGCAGGACCTGCATCGACTCCTGCAACCTCTACCACGGGTGAGAGCTGCCCTGGCCTGCTCCCAGAGCTGCTGATGGCACTCCTGAGGGCTCCACTGGGCCAGGCATTTGGGGTTTGCATGCATCAGCGTCGGGCTCCGCTGCCAGCGTTACTGATTTGGGGTGGGACGTGTCCTGGGCTGAGATTTAAGGAGTTCTAAATCTGAACTTGTGTGGAATGCTTTCCCTGGTATTCCACTGACATTTTCATACAGCATCATCACCTTGCACCTTTTGTATTGCTGGTGATGTCAACAGTTTGATTTAGGTCAAAAGTTACCAAAAAACCCTCATTTTTCCCTACTTGATACCTTTTCCAGAACCATACAATTACATTCTTTCAGATGAGTTGGATCCAGGCATCTGATAAAGAAATTCTCTGAATAAAGACCCCAAAAAATCACTCTCTTTTTCATAATGCACTGTGTAATTGTACACAGAAATATAAATTTAAAAACCCAGCAGGAGTTCTTGCCCCTTTTTGCTGCTGATACTGGGGGAATGCCTCCACAGCACGAGGAAGCTGAATCTACCTTAGGACAGAAAGATAAAGCTGAACTGAGCCAAAGGAGCTCCCACAAATGCATGAAAATGTTCCCTGCTCCTCCCTCTGGAGAAGGCTTGCAAAAGATACTTTGTCAGAGCACAGTTTGGTGTACTTAAAAGTCAAGTTCTCTTCTCTCCTGCCCCTCCAGCCCCAGTAAGGAGAGCTACAGAGCTCAGTTGTGTTGTCAGTGCACTGGAATAAGCTGATCCCCCTTTGGTGTCTTTGGCTGCAGTGAGAGCATGATGAGACTCCATCCTGAGGGCTGTGTACAAATCACAGATGGGATGGGACTGCTGGAAGGTGCCTTGAGCTGTTTTATTTTCCAGCATCACTCTCATTACATGGTTATGGCAATGAGAAGATGCCAGCAGCTCTGATTTTATAAATTCCCACATTTTATGCTGGTGGAGAAGGTGTCTCTGCTTCACGTGGCTGTGGGTGAGGTGGTGGCCCTGACAGACCCATAAGACCAACTCCATCAGGTGAAGACCCAGCCAGGTGAGCTCAGTTTTGCCTTGGACTCACATTTCTCCTAAGCTGCCTGCACAATATTTCCTCAGGGAATTCCGTGAGTTTGCAAACGGCTCCGTGTGTGTGGAGTGTGACCCCCAGTGTGAGAAGATGGAGGAGAACATGATCACCTGCTACGGGCCGGTAAGGACACAGCCCGGGCTGGCTTGGGGTGTCATCCTCAGGGGGAATGGCAAAAATGTGCTGAGGGAAGAAAATAAATGAGTGAAACAAAAGCAAAAGACACATATTCTGTGTGTAGGGAAGGAGTTCTGCCTGTAGGGAAGGAGTTCTGCCTGTGGGGAAGGAGTTCTGCCTGTAGGGAAGGAGTTCTGCCTGTAGGGAAGGAGTTCTGCCTGTGGGGAAGGAGTTCTGCCTGTGGGGAAGGAGTTCTGCCTGTAGGGAAGGAGTTCTGCCTGTAGGGAAGGTGTTCTGCCTGTAGGGAAGGAGTTCTGCCTGTGGGGAAGGAGTTCTGTGTGTAGGGAAGGAGTTCTGCCTGTGGGGAAGGAGTTCTGCCTGTAGGGAAGGAATTCTGCTTGTGTTGGTACTGGGGATCTGCCTTGGATCTGCCTCCTTGAGAAAGTGATTTTAAAAGTTTTCTTTTTCTTTCTTAAGTTGTCTCAATGCTTTAGATGTACAGATGCATGCAATTTTTTCAGCCTGCCAGCATGCAGCTGGGGTTTGAGTGCCCTCTTTTATCCCTATTTTCTTTCCTTATACACCACCCCCCTCCCAAAAAAAAGGGGGAATTTGTCTCAGTTTGAACTGTTGTTCAACTATTGAACTATTGCTGGGAGGTTTTTTAGATAGCCTTTAGGTTCTTTTGATAGATAACATTTTTCATGCATCCTAAATCATGGTTAACTCTTTCTCACCTTTATAATGACCAGTAACTTTTCTTTCCAAGACTATTGCTCGTTTGGGAGATAGAAATTGTCTCTTTTTTTTCTAGTTTTCTGTGTATTGCCAAGATTAAAAGTTACAAGGATACTGGAAATGAGAAGTTGTATTTTAGGCTCTTCATAATTGAGAAAATACAGCCTGTAATTTATTTCCTTATTTCTATTACTTACTTACTGAATGGAAAAAAGAAAGGCATCATAATTTTTCTTACAATACTGTGGTTTTCTGCAATACAGCCATAAGGCAAGAGACTTATGTTTCAAGTGTTCAGCCCATCAGGGAAATTTGGATTTGTAGCAGGACTTATGGACATAAAATCCTAGGCCAATGCTCAGCCTGATTTAGTTATACACTGGTTTATCATCACAGCTTTAAAACTTTAATTTTACCTTGTCCAGGAGTCTTGGTTTATTTGTCTTAGCAATTTGTTCTTCACGTGTATTAAGGAGGAGACCTTGTGGTCATTTATCCTGTAGAATGAAGGACCTTGCAGTCTTTCATCCTTGCTGTGGGCAGCTGCCATGTGCAGAATGCTTGTGGGGAACAGATTTGGGGTGCAGAGGTGGAAGATCCCACTGAAGGCTTTGCAGAGCTGCTTCAGTGCTAGGTAGTGTAGCAGGAAGTTTCTCAGCATTCAACTGGGCACTGACTTCACTGCATTAAGCCCACCAATAATTTTAAGAAGCTCATCTAGAAGCTGGTGTTTAGTCTGGCACTCTACAGAAGAAGCTGATGGCCAGAAGCAGCAGGATTTATGTGTCTGCTGCTCCCTAGCAGAGGCTGGAGCCATGCAGGTCATGCACAGCTCCTTGGGAGGAGGAGGAGGTGCTGTGTGTGTGCCAGTGCAACCCCAGTGCAGCAGCAAAGGACAGAGTAACCTGAATGCTCTCCATTTCTTTCTTCCACGCTCTCCAGGGACCTGACCACTGCACAAAGTGTTTCCATTTTAAGGATGGTCCAAATTGTGTGGAAAAATGTCCTGATGGCTTGCAGGGGGCCAACAGCTTCATTTTCAAGTACGCCGACGAGGATCGGGAGTGCCACCCGTGTCATCCCAACTGCACCCAGGGGTGAGTGCCAGCTCTGCAGGGAGCCCTCCAGTCCATGCACTGCTCCTAGCACAGGGGGCTTTAGAGCTCCTTTGGCTTGTCCCACTCCTGAAAAGAGAGTGTGCAGTAGGAATTTAACCTTTGATTTTCAGGTCTCTCATGACGTTCAGGTTTTAGTCATGAACGCCCAGCAGTTTATCACAAAAAAAACCTTTGGAAGACCACAGAGAAGAACTTGCCACAGCAATGCTCTCAGCTTTCCTTCCACACTGGTTGGTTGCCCTTTCACTTAGTTTTAGGCCTATAAAATGACCTTTTTTTAGTATTTGTTCCTTGACAGAATCTCTGCTACTTGGTATTGGTGAACTAAGCCTGAGACAAAAGCGTTACTGCTCTCCTTTCCCTACAGGGACTGATGCCCAGAGTTTGAAACCAGACTTTGTACAGGAGCCTGAGACTGAGCATCAATTTCTGAAGTCCTCCTAAAGTGTCCAGAATAATTTATTACACTTGGAATTTGTTACACTTGGAATAACCCAGCCCATGGATCTGAGCCAGAATTAAGAACCTGTGCAACACACAATAGTCATGGGCACACCTGTAGCTTTGCACAGGCCATGTCAGTTACAGCTGCCTTTTCCACGGGGCAATTCAGAGTGTCCAGCATTCAAGGAGAGGGAGAGGCTGCAATGGGAAAAAGAGAAAACATCAGCCAGTGAAATAATCTTCGACAAGAGGCTCTTATTGTTTAGCAGCTAAAATTAAACCAGTAAATCATTCAATGAAATCTTGATGTCAACAGCTGTTGCCATTCAAAACGAGACCTTTTGCTGGTTTTGCAAATCTAATTACAATAGAGCCATTAGGGAAATGAGAGGGCGATCACAGAGACACAGCCAGGATCTGTTACAGATTTGTCTCCCCCCCAGACCCTTTAAATCAGTTATGCAATAAGAAAAATGCTGCTACTGTGGAGGAAGAGGCTAAGAAGAAATGATATTAAAAGACCAGCTCACTCCAGGAGCTCTGGAGCACCTTCTCCACCTTCTCCATAGATGGAGAAGGTGCCAGTGCTGATCTAATCTGACAAAGCCATGGGTGTAATGGATTTACTGTGCCCTGCAGCTCTCCTTCATCCTATTCCCTCCTCTTTCCTGAAGAGTTCTAACTCACCCAGCTATTTCTAGTTGTGGCCCAACTACTGTGTTTCTCCTAGACCAGGAAGGGAGCAGAAGGCTTTCCACACCTTTCCACTTCTCCATAGGCATTCATATTTTGCAAGTGGTTGTTTGTTTTTACCTGCCTGGATTGAGAAGGGAGGTTTTGATGTCTTGTGCTGAAAATGTGACATTCTAGTTCATGCACAAATATCAAGGGCAGTAGGCAGTTCCAGCTGACCTTGGCAGTCCTCACTGGCAGCTCTTGCTGACACTGGGTTCCCTTGTGCCAAGTGATGTTGTCCTTTGAATCCTTGGACTTCTGGTTTTCCCTCCTTTTTATTTTCTCCTCCTGATTAGGTGAAAGAGAGTCCCACAGTGTGGCCATCCCCAGAAAAAGGACAAGGTAAAGGGCTAAAGGTTTCTCCCCCAGTTATGTACACAAAGCCCATGCTGTTCCCATCTCCCAGGTGAGGAACTGTCCCTTTTCCATGACACTCATTTCCCTGTGGAAATCTTTGTTCTCTTATTAAAGAGTTATTGTGTGCCTATTGGGTATTTTTTAATCCCTTAAAACAATGCTCTCTTCACCCCAAGTCTGGGTAAGCATGGCTTACTATTCTTTTGTGTTCTGTTACTGCTCTATTTGTGTTCTAACACTATTCTCTAAGTGTTCTTAGAGACTTTGTGGCATGTAATTATGTTAATGAAGCTATTAATGACTGCCCAAGATTTTGGGGTTTGCAGGTTGTCCATCTTCCTGCTACCATTGTCAGGGCCTGAATATGCCCACAGAGAGGAGGGAAATCAGTTACTCTCTCCTTTCCTCTTTCAAGGCTGGACTCTCTGGTTTCACACCCTTCCTTTAGGAAGGAATGTTTAAATTCCCCTCAGTCATGATTTTTCACTGAAATAGATTGTGGGGAGAACACAGCTTGCTGTTTGGCTCATGGCTGAAAGTTGGAGAGAAAACTTAATTCTGCTTCATCCCCCCCATCTGTTCTCCTGGCTGCCAGATCAAGTGCTGGAATTTCACCAGTGCCCTCTCAGTGCAGCTGGGATACCCATCCAGAAGGGCTGAGCTGCTGCAGGGCAGTGCTTCCCAGGATGGGGTTATCTCATTCCTGCTGTGCTGCTTGGTAAAACAGGTCATTAGTTCTCACAGGATGTTTCCAGTCATCCCCACCAGTTGTCACCAAGAAAGGATCTGTCCCACCTCTGCTTCCTGTGTTTTGCCACAAGCTCCATCTTGGCATTTGCAGAGGACTGCTTTAGTCAGGTTTGCTAGCACCATTCTCCTCCCTTATTTAAGTGTAATGACTGTTTCTCTTAATAGGTGTGTAATTACCCAGCCCAGTTAATGATCTTGCTTTGACCAGAAGAACTGTCAGACAGTGACTTCCTTGGGTGCAACAACTGTGCTCCTGCCCTTGGGTGCCTGTGATCAGCTACTTGCAGCCAGTTTGGAGCAGATCTGAGGCAGGTGGGACACCTATCCCACTTAATTCAGGAGAGTTGGAAAGCATTTGGCACCCTTCCTGCAGAGCCAGCCCAAACTGAGCACTTGCACAGGAATGAAACACTAATTACAGAGCAGCAGGTGACAGCCTGCTTCCTTGCTGGGCAGGACACACGTGGGGCATCTCAGTGGACGCCTCCCCTGGTCACACAAACACCTTTTGTCACGCAGCTTTGGAAGGGAGGGCACAAATCAACTCTTTTCCTTCTAACCAAGACCTCCCAGCCAAGTCAGAGGAGCTCCAGCAGCAGTGTGTGGCCCTGAAAGGATCTGAGGGCAGAACCACTGTGTTGTCCCTGAAGCTTAGGGGGAATTTTAGGAAGAAAGTTTGAACTCTGGATGAAAGAGTATTGCAAACACACTCTGGAGAAGAAAAACTGTTCCTCTTTTGTTTTGGAGAGTTTCCTCCTGGAGGGAACTCCAGTTGAACTTTGTTCCTCTCACCTGTTAGCTCAGTGACCCTTGGGTCTGATTTTATCCATTGCAATAGCTGGGTGACCATCACAAAAAATGCCCACATGTAATCCACTTACACCATTGTAAAATCAGTTTTGTTTGTTTCCAGTGACCAAGATTTCTGAGAATACATCTGGTGTGGAATGGCTTTGCTACCCCATATCTGTGCAGTTAAAACCCCACCTTTCAGTCTTAAAGAAGGTTGATAAATGACAATATATCTGGATTGTTCCTGGGAAAAAAAAATATTTGTTACTGCAATTTTCAAAACCCCAAATTTCCTTTCAGAGGATGATTATCTATTAAGCTAGGATGAGCTCCAAGTGTAATTTTCTGGATAAGCTGTATTGAACTTGTGTAAGGTACTGAATATATCATTAATGAATTGGCATGTCTCAATTAACCAGTTCATTTTACAGAGCCAACTTGGAAAAGAAAATCTCATCCAGACTCCGAGCAGAAGGAACACTGGGTGTGAACAGCATGATGTAAGATTGTGTCAGGCTTATATGGGTCAAAAAGCCTGGAATGAGGGAGTTCCCTCCTGGGGAAAAATACCTGATGGTATTTTTTGGTGGTACAAAATACCCTGTGAATAAATATTGCCATGACTCCCACAGGGTGGTGCTTCCCTGCATGTAATCAGGACAGCCACTCAGGAGGAAAGTGGGAACTGCCTGAGTGGAGTAATGGAACTGCACCTGGACAGAGTTCTCTCTTTGGGAAGCCAAGGCCACTGAGGAAGATGACAATTTGAAATAAAAATCAGTGATATTCAACTTGCCCTGGCTGAGGTCCTGCAGTACAGTTTGGATTCAGTCCTGCTCTCCAAATGAACATGAAGGGACTCTGAGACTCCAAGCTCCTGATGTCAGTCTGCCAGTTCTCTAAAGCAGCAGCAGGCTCTCAGACCTCTCATTTGAAGATGCCTTTCTTTTTATTTACAGCAAGAGGCTGAGCTCAGCTTTTTTTAGCACGGGAGGAAATGGACAATTTGAGTAATTCTTCAGCCTCCTTCATTGCTGAGCTTGTTTTTCCCAAATTGCTGAGAATGCCATGAAAGGAAGAAACATTGGATGTGTTTGAGATGGGTTAGAATTCAGACAGTCTTGAATTCTGAAGTGCTGATGCCCAGGACAGCTGAAATTCCAAGAGTTCTCTCTGTATTAAGTTTTTGAGCTGTGTTTAAATCAACTCTTACATTTATGCATTGTCTGGATTTTTGACACATCTTTTTTTATGTCTGCACCTATGCTGGAGGAAGCAGTCATTGAGGAAATCCTTCCAGTTTGAGTTTGCAGGTCAGAGTAAATGTCTTATGTAAACATAAGAATTCAAGTAAACAACAGAGGGTAAGGTTTACTTGCTCTGCTCTCCCTGATGAGCAGGTACAGGGAAATTGAATCCATTTTCTAATGGCAGAGTGATCCCAATTTAAAAGCAGCAAAAGCTGAGGAGTGGCAAGTGATGGTGAAGCAGAAAGAAGATCTCGTGGGAGCTTATTTGAACTCTCAGATTTTTTTTGACATGCATATCCTTCCATCAAAGCCAACCTGATAAAACAGCAAACTTTAAAAGAGTTGGGGATCACACCTTAAATTTCAAATGCCTCCACAGAAGTGAGTTGCAGCCTACTGATGTGTCAGCTCACCTCTGCTGCCTGCAGCAGATGTGCAGCCCTAGGGCCTGTTAATGAAATGGCTCTGAGGCCCTGTTCAAGAGTTGAAATAAATGGTTTGGTTTCCTTAAGTGCCAAGGGCCAGGTACTCCCCATGGCTGGAATGCCTGGCTGGGTGTGCAGCACTGAAGGGCTCAGGTGGTTTTAACCCCTAAAAGCTCAGCTTCAGGTCTCTGAGAACCCTGACTGCTGGGTAAATGTATGTTTGAGTTGCTGTTTGAATGCAGGGGACCAGGAGACCAGTCCTGCTCTTCATGGGGATCCAGACATGCCACACTTGTGTTCTGCAAACCCTTTTTTAATGTCTGCACCTATGCTGGAGGAAGCAGTCATTGAGGAAATCCTTCCAGTTGTGTTTTAGTGGGGTTGCACTCAGTGATTCCCTGCATTTCCAGTGCCTTTGGTGAGCACCTGCTGCTTGTGCAGGTGGAGAACTTCTGGCAGCATCCAAGGAAAGCAGAATAAAATGTCTGAATCAGCAGACACCATTTTGCTGTGGTTTTTGTTGCTGGAAGTTGATCGAGCTTCCCTGTGAAAAAAGGATTTTCAGCTTCCAAAACATTTCTTGGGTTACCCTGGCTGGGAGCTTAGAACAAAACGAACAATTGCATCAATTACAGAAAGAAAAGCAAGTTTTGGATCGTGCTCCTGGAGATCTCGACTTGTAAATGAACAGCTTTTGTGCAGTAATCACTGGTTTGGTGACTCATGAAAAGCAGCCCTGTTGTCAGGACTCCCACTTAGGTGAAACCTGCCTTAAGTGTTGTTTGAGCCGAGCTATGGCCTGCCCTGGAATCTGCTGCTGTTATTGCTCCTCTTGTCACAAGCTGTAACTTTTTTGGTCAGCCAGAGAAGAGCTAGAATTAAGAACACCAAGGGGATTGCTGCAGGTTGGGTGTGTCAATAACAGCTGTCTCTCTTTCTCTCCCTGTTCCCACTCTGGATTTGCTGCAGGTGCATAGGGCCCCACCTGGAGGACTGCATTGGGCTGATGGATAGGTACTGCCTGGGTGCTGGCTGCTGTGTGTCTCCATCCTGCACGTGTGGACAAGGGCGCATGCCTGTGCATGTCCTGGGGCTGGCAGTGACGTGGTTTGTTCTGTAATTGCCTGCAGGTGTAGAGGCCCAGCTAGTCATGACTGCATTTTCTATCCATGGACACGGCAGTCCGCCCTGCCCCAGCACGCTAGGTAACATCCCCACCCCATCCTGCCCACCTGCCAGGTCATAGCAGCCAGTTTGAACTCACACCCACCCTGCATCCTGGCTCAGCTGCCTCCCTGCACCCAAACCTGCTCTCTGTCTGAAAGCCAATTAGATATTCTGCTCGTTTAGGCCCGTTTTTAAAAGGGTTTTTATTTTTCACTGAAATTTCCTGTAGATATTCCTTCTACAGATTGTATTTCCTGGTTAAATTCTATTAGATGGAAAAAATTCTGGCACTTGTTTTTTCTTTATTGGCTTTTTTTCTTGTTGTTTTTTGCTTAAGACAAAATTTAAAAGCAAACCAGCCTCTTTCTTCCATATGCCTTCCCTTGAAAACATAAATGTTACAGCAAAACAAAATTTCTTCCTTACTTCGCATAAAATTATTATTTGATTTTTTTTTTCCCCATTTTCTGTTTAAAAGAAGAATTGTAACCTTGCAGCAATTTTATTTTTTGGTAATGACAATTGGAAGAAATTAATGTAGGCTTTATTCTGCATTCTTTTCCATGAAAGCCCCACATTGCTCTTGAGTTTGTTCATTCTTAAATTCAAACTGGTTAATATGACTGCTAGGCTTTGGGATTACTCTCCTGAGCTCAGACTCAATGAAAAATGCATCAATTCAATCAAAATCACCTCATTAAGATTTTCAATCTGAGTTTTTTTCTTGTCTTTTCCAAAAGGTTTAAGGTTGCCTTTCCTTCCTAATTGTGAACATAATGTGAATATATCTATTTATGGCTTATGAAGGAGAATATTTGGACTTGTAAAACAGTGCACTGGAAATGCTATCAGATGGTACATTTGTGTATTAAATCAGTATCAGTTCTGGCTTAATTCTGTAACCAATGAATAAGCAGCAGGAGAGGAATTTTTCAATATTTCAATGTTTGGTTTTAATCTTTGTGGTCTGGGATATCCACTTTGAGATATTTCAGATGGACTCATTCAAACAAAGCTGCCCCAGTTTTAAAGGCCTCAATTTCATCAACTTTACTCAAAGCACATTTACAGAAATTTACTATTATTATTATTATTTATTATTATATTTTATTATTATTATATTATTATTATTATTATTATTTTATTTATTTATTATTAGTACCTTAAGTTTAAGGGCCTTATCAAACTAGAGAAATGAGGAATTGTTTTTCTCTGTTCAGTGGTTTTACTCCTGCTCCATTCAGCCTTCAATATTTCCTGTTTCCTTTGGATCTGATGGATATTTTTGTGTTTGTTTCAGCCTTGCTGAATTTATTCTAGGAAAACTCCTGCACTGTGTTTAAATGTCAGTATGTATTCTTTCACTTTCAAGGCAAAGAAGGAAACTTCATACCTCTGTATTAGATTTGTGAAATTGTGCTTTTTTTTTTTTTTTTATTGTGGAAATTATTCATTCTATTTGGGCTAAAAATGGGCAAAACTGCACTGGCAAAGTGACACTTTTTGTTACAGTAGGGTTGTAAATGCAAAATGGATGTGTTGAACTTGAGATAGAACCTTCTTCATGTCCCTTTAACAGCTGTGCACCCTCCTGAGACTTATAAATCTTAAATTAATTAATACCCAGTCTGACCCCTGTCTATTAATTTGAGTTTTTCCCATTGATGTGAATTATCAGCGAGTAGAAGGGGCCAGGTTTTTCTGCCAGAAGTCAGAGCAGGGTATTCCTCATCTTCTCCTATTTCCATTTCCATAGCAGTGTTGCTTTCCTTTCCAGTTTTTTGCTTTGCAAATTGTTTGTGCCATGATCCATTGACTTGAAGGCTTTTGTGAGAGTCTGGTAGAATAGCAAAGGAATTCTTTCTGTCGTGTTTAATCGAGATGAATCAGATGTGCATCACATGGCTTGGTTTCCAAATGGCTGCTGAAACTTCTGCTTTTCTGCTTCTCTTTCGTCCCTTCAAGTTTGGGGGAAAACAGCCTCACTTTTGGCAATGCATTTCTGGCTGCAGAGTTTGGGTTTGGGGTTTTTTTAACCTTTAGGTTCACAGAGTTGTGTCCACAAGAGCAGCTCCTTGTGCAGCTTCCTGTGATGGTGACAGGGTCCCAGGATGAGGGCAGAGATGAGAGAGTTCACTCCATGTTCAGAAGGCTGATTTATTATATTTATGATCTATATTATATTAAAACTATACTAAAAGAATAGAAGGAAGGATTTCAGCAGAAGGCTGGCTAAGGATAGAAAAGGAATGAATGACAAAGGTTTGTGTCTGGACAGCTGGGCTGGGATTGGCCATTGATCAGAAACAACCCCAGAGACCAATCCCAGCTCCACCTGTGCATCCCACAGCAGCAGGTAAGAATTGTTTGCAGTTTGTTCCTGAGGCTTCTCAGGAGGGAAAAATCCTAAGGAAAGGATTTTTCATAGAACATGTTGGTGACAGCTTCCTGTATGGATTATTCCTGCAGGGCTTTGGTTTTGGTTCCACCTTCCACACCACTCTTTCCTGGAAATGGCCAAAGCAAAGATGGGAAGCAGAAGAAGGCTGGAATTTGCCAGGATGACCAGAGGAGTGATCCATCCTCCTTTCCTGCCTCTTATTACAATGCCACTCCTCCTTCTGCTACCTTCTGGCAGTCACATTCAGTGGGTTTTGTGGTTGGAACAGCACACAATAGAACATTCCAGAATATTCTGGAACAATCAGCAAAAAGATGAGTCTGTCTGCTCCCAAGTTTGGGATAAATATTGTTTAAAAGGATGATTCAAAACCTGTAAAAACAATGCTCTGCTGTTCATTAAGGAAATATTCCAGAGAGTCAGGAAAAGCTGGTTCCTTTCAAGTTCACCAGAAAAATTTGTCTAAGTGCAGTGACTGGAGTGAGACTGTGGGCAGAGCTTTTAGCTAAAGTATGAATTTTAATTGGTTTATCCTTACTGGGCTTCATTCACCTTAATGCTAGGAGAGAAGAGATCTTCAGAGGAGTGAGGTTTCTGTTTTCTGTATGTGTGGGAATGTGATAGGAGAGAACCAGGAGCAGCACTGATGTTCCTGGTCTGAGTGAGCTGGTGCCTCTGTTTACGCCCCAAGAAAATTTCATTTACATTTCCCTTTTAACTAACAGAAAACTAATTAGCCAGGCCCACTATTGTCAAGTGCTTCAATAGAATGTTGTGGAGATGTTAACTCTAATTACAATGCTGTTGCTAGTTTTGTATCCAGAAAGGATGTCCTCTCAACAAATCATCACTTCCTCAACAACAACAACAACAAGCTGGTTTTATCTACTGCTTATGTGTACAAAGCTAATTAACAGTAAACCCTGTGTAATGCAGGCAAATCCTTTCATAGCTGTTTTGTACCCTGTCACAGTGTGACTTCAACAGAATTTCACAGCAGCTCTCAGAGGTTGCTGGGGAAGGGAAACCACCTCTAATAAAATGCTTATGTTGATGGTTTTCACCATGCTTGGGGGAAAGCACTCCATATGCTCTCTGCTTTTATAGAATAATTAGATTATTCTGGAGGGGCAGAGGATCTCTGTGTAAAATAAGAGGAAAATGAGATCTGTGAGTACCAGCTAAGCTGTTACTTGGTTGGTAAAAGATGCTGCTCGAGAGAGACTCTTAATGTGGAGCTTTCTGAAGCTGCATCAGAACAGAGCAGTTGAAAAAAGGTTTATTTTTTTAAAAATCCAGACTAGAAAAACCAGTTTCAGATCCTTCCTCTGTGGGTTGCAAAGATCTTACATGTCATGAAACAGGACAAATTCACAGACTGAGCAAGGTTGGAAAAGACCTTGGAGATTATCAAGTCCAACCTGTGACCTAACACCCCCTTACCAACTAAACCATGGCAATGAGTGCCACATGCAGTCTTACTTTAAAGGGACAGTGACTCCACCACCTCTCTGGGTGACCATTCACCCTTTTTGTGAAGAATTTCCAAACCTAAACCTCCCCATTGTCCTCCTGTCCCGTTGCCTGGGAGAAGAGACTGATCCCCACCTGGCCACACCCTCCCTTCAGGTTCATGCAAGAGCCTCCCAGAGAAATCCCAGTTCTGTGGGTGAACTGCCTCTTCTGGACTGGTTCTGAGGCTCAGGGTACCTTAGTTCTTGCCATGGCATTTCCCTGCCTGGAGCTTTAGGAGGAGTTCCTTTGGAGTACCCCTGGCACATCAGTGAAAGGCACTGCAGTGATCTTGTGAGCTCCTCCATTTTTTCACCACTTCCACATTTTACTTCCTGTGAAAGGGTGTGGGTGGGTATTCCTTCTTTCCTGCTGTACAGATGGAATCCTGGAATGGTTTGGGCTGGAAAGGATGTTCCTTCTTTCCTGCAAAAACAGACAACTGCAGTATCAAAATTTACAAGTTATCTGCTAGTTTTGATCCAATGCTGGGAAAGCTCTTGCAATTTAACTGAGAAGTAAACACACATTTCAGTGTGTAAAACAAACAGAAAGGGTAATGTCAACGTGCATATTCTTATCTACAACAAGCTGTGGGTTTCAAGGAATTAGCAAAATCCTTTGGTGCTGTGGGGGAAGTTGTACTCAGCATTTACCAGAGGTGGAAGCATCACCACAAATACCAGCAATCATTCAGGAACAGAGCATTAGGAAATCAAGCCATCAGACCAAATTACTTATTCTTCCTATAATTTTTTTCCATGCTGTAAAGTAAAGTAAAGGGCTGGGAAAATGCCGTGTAAATTATCTGTACCTTTGGGTAGTAGCTTTAAAAACCTAAATTCAATTTCTAATGGGAAATGTGGGCTAACACTGAACTCATTCCTCATGCCATGGCCTCTCTTTGTTAGTTCAGCTTCTTTGCATCTCCTTTCTGTAAAGCAGAGGTATTTTGAAAGTGAAGGTGTAGAGCCAGGCTCTGCTCTGGAAGGACACAGGTGAGAAGACAAAGTTTGGTTAAGGATGGAACTAAGTCCAGCAGACTGAAAAGGAGAGTTGGTGTCTGTCAGGTATAAAAGGGGTGAAATCTGAGAGACATTCAGAGCAGCAAAATGCCAGTGCATTTCTAATGAAGGTTGTTCATCCCTGGAATGATTTTCTGTGGTAATGTTCGGTTCTCCAGCACTAGACTTGTGAAATCAAGGCTGGGAATTTCCTCCAAGCAAAGATGAGTTTGTGCCAAGCTTGGAGGCAGAGGGTGGTGTGGATCCTCTGCCATGGGACAGGACCCTTCAGTGTCTGTGACAATAATTTCCAGCTGTGATCAGCTCTTAGCTCATGGCCTCAGCTAGAATGTTCTTTGAACTTTGAGTCAGAGTTCTGAGTTGGACACAGACAAGCAAATCCAGCTGCTGAATCCTGAGCTTTGGCTTCTGTCAGCTGTGGGTGAGGCACAGAGTTCCACATGGCATTACACAAGATTTCTGTTCTGTTCACATGTGCTTGCTCATTAGCAGTTAGGTCAGGTAAAATTCTGAGTTTTCAGACTGTCCTTTGCTAGCAGAGATGAGAAACTCATTCAGATCTTATCTGTACTTTTGTCAAAAAGCTTCATGGGGTTTTTTTTTCAGTCTGATGTTAATTTTTAATGACACCATTTTCACTTGCTGGTGAACAAGATCTTTTGCAGGCATACTGGCTGTTTCATCAATAGAAGATAATGTTGAGAATAATTTCTGTAGTTATCTGAGATTGAACAAATGATAAAACAGGCAAGAAAGATTAAGGGATAATGTGAAGAGCAGGTGCTGGCTAGTTCTGATTGAGCTTTTCTTTGGCAGAGTTGTGAGGAGGTGACTCTGTATTTCTCTGTTGTGTGCATTTCTCAGCAGAGCTGGTAGTTTCTCATACTAGAGAGTTGTAGCATTTATGTAGAAATCTGAGAACAAATACAACCTCATCCTCAGGACAAGTGTTTTAAAAAATTAACAAAAGGAAGAGCACAATATTCAAACAGTTTTTCTCCTGATAGTTTTTTAGAATACTCCTGAACGTTCCTTCATGTTATCCATTCTCTGTATTTATAAAAACCAACAGCAGAGCAGAATGTTCAAGTTTTGAGCTTGTCTTGGTCTGAACAGCCAGGTGTCTGCTAAGGAGGGCAGGAGCCTCCCTTGAAATGGAAAATGTAAACCCCCTCCCTCTGAATTATTGTAATTTTGAAATTAAGGGGCTCTCAGGCAAAGATGTGGGAGTAGGAATAACACTTCTTTACTAGGAAAATGAAAAATACAAATGCAATAGTACACAAAAGAAAACAAAGCACTGACAGAGCAGGAGCTGACCCTGTGTGTCAGGGTGGTGGCACAGCCCCATCCCAGGGGGGCTCAGGGTGGTGGCACAGCCCCATCCCAGGGGGGCTCAGGGTGGTGGCACAGTCCCATCCCAGGGGGGCACAGGGTGGTGGCACAGTCCCATCCCAGGGGGGCTCAGGGTGGTGGCACAGTCCCATCCCAGGGGGGCTCAGGGTGGTGGCACAGCCCATCCCAGGTGGCTCAGGGTGGTGGCACAGTCCCATCCCAGGGGGCTCAGCCCTCCTGCAGTGCCAGCTGTGGCTCTGCTGGAGCAGGGATCCTGCACAAGGGGGGAGTTTTCCTCTGCAGCCCCAGGGCTGCTGGAGATGGGCCTGCTCTCCCTCTGGGAATGCAGGGCAGCAGAAAGCTGCTCCTCTGGGAATGCAGGGGGCAAAGGCTGCTGGGCTGTTCCCAGGGCAGATTGGATCCAGGGAGGAATGCTTGGCTCCTCCCCTGGGCACAGCATCTCCCCATGGGATGGTGGGATTTGATCAGCCCTGCAGGGACACTCAGTGGCCATGGACAGCAGAGATCTCCTGGAGGGAGGATGGGTGTGGGAGAGATAAAGAAAACTGCCCAAAGAACAGCAGAGAACTGCCCCAGCTCTGACAGATGGGGACAGAACACACAGCCCCACTAACATCTTTCAACCTAAGACAGAGCCCCAGTGTGCATTGTCCTTGTGACCCAGCTCCCACTGGATGTTTTGGTCCAGATTTGGTTTGGGTTCCCATTTCACGTGTTTCCCCAGCAATTGAACAGGTCCTGCCATGGGTCATGCTGCTCCTGATTGTGCCAGGGAAGGAACAGCAAAGTGCCACAAAGCAGGCCGTGTTTCTCTTGGAGAAAAGTGTGTTTTCTGGATGAATAATTTCATGTGCACAGGCATGATGAGCCACTGAGTGACTGCCAGGCTTGGTGCAGAGCAGCAGGCTGAGCTGATTGCTTCTAACAGGAATTCTTTATGCAGAGAGAAACTCCTGGAGCTAATGCTGATAGTTTTGATTTCAGAGCAGTCCATCAGCATCCATTACAGCTCTAGTTTCCTTTATTTAATGCAAAATATTATTGTTTGCAAAGAAAATGGGAAATATGACAACTTTATAAAACAGATTGCTGTTTTACCTGCTGAACTGGCTTCACCTGTGAGTTCAGTTTAGTGGATTTAACTGGCTTTGTGTCACAGATAAATCAGTCTACATGATGTGGGGCCTGACTTGGCATATTTTAAAAAGAATGCTAATCTGTTTATTTAAAGCCCAAGCCTCCAAACAGAGTCACTGTGCAAGCTCCTAACAACAGCATTCCTTGTTAAAGTTGAGGTGGAAAAGAAAAATCTCAGCCTAAAAATGGCAGGGGTGCAAGAGATTTTATTGGGGCTCTTCAGTTTTAGAGCAGGAGAAGCCCATTAAAAACCTTGATATTGATGCTGTAATCCCAGAGATTTTATCTTTTATTTTTCATATTTTACTCCTATATCTCACTAGTTCTTATTGATTACAGGTGTGGCCTGTCAAGATCAGGCCTGCCTCCAGTCTTCAGCAGGGGGGATCACTGGGGGACAAGATCACCCTCTACAATCACCCTCTGCAGCCACCACTGGATTTCCTCTCCCCTTTCTGCTGCCCTCTGCAGTCAAGAGTGTCAGACCAACCCTGTACCCACCCAAACCTGCAGTCAGGCTGTGGTGCCTGCTCTCAGGGCACTGTGGGAATTGCAGGTGTCCTGATCTTTTGGAGTGGATGGAATGCTGTGAGCCCTGCTGCTGAGCATCCTGGTCCCTCCTGGAATACTGACTTTGAACTCAGTGTCAGCTGGGCTGTGTGGAAGTGGGTGTTAGGTGTTTCTACACTTGAAAACACAGTACCCTTTAGACAAGAAATACATATGTATTTTTCATTTCTCCTAAGGGAATACTGGATTCTTTCTTTCAACTCTTAGCCACAGATACACAGTTTCTAGTTGAAGAAGCAGGATTTTCATGTTATGGGGTTTTTTCCTCCCACAACCTCCCCAGCTGATTCCTTTTCCACTTATTAATTGGGTATTCTGTCTGTCCTCAGTTGAGGGAGGGATGTGGGATAGCAAATTAATTATGTGGGGTTGAGCTGTGATTCAGGGCCATGTTTCTTGGACTGCTAAGCCTGTTTTGATGAGCATGAAAATCCAGAAACACCTAGCAGAGATTGTTTCCATCCTCTGGAGTAGATTTCCAGTGTGCAGAGGAGAGCAGTGGCTGTATCAGGAGTTTCCTCTTGCTGGGTTAGTGGTGGAGCTGTAAGAAATGGGAGCCAGGATTGACTTTTGGCTGTCCATTCTTTATGCTGGACAGGCAGGACTGACATGGAGCTTTGGCTTTTCTGAGCCTTTTCAGTCCTCCATGCTTTTAAAAATTAATTTAGGATGATGATGGGGGTCTTTGATAGAGCATTTTTTGTCTTTTCATCAGCTTTGCTCATGGAATTAGTTTTAAGTGGGCAGTAGTTTGAGTGGGGCAAATGTCAGGAATTGCAGTCATGGAGGTGGCTGTGGGACAGTAATGCAACAAAAATAAGTGGATTAAACCCTTAATACCACTAGCAGAAGGAGATTTGTGTGTCCAGCTGCCTGTGAAGCCAAACAGTTTGTTAGGTGCATATGCAAAAAAGGATTGGATTAAAAAACAAAAAAAAAAAAACGAAATGGGAGGAGGTTTTGTGACTTCAGCTCTGGTCAGTGCCACCTTGCAGGGATCTGTGCTGAGCAACCCCAGCAATGGCCCAGCAGAAAGGGAAACAGCTGAATGGAATTCAGCAGGGTATTAAGGGTGAGGCTCTGCAAGCATGAAAACAAGCAGAGAACTGAGGCATGAGGACTGATCTTAGCAGAACAGAGAGAAAAAGGGAAGTCAACCCAACACAGACGTGAAAGTAACCCCAGTGATGGGGTGGCACCCTGAAAAGTGGGATTAGGAAATAGTCCAGGTGTGGTTGAAAGCAGTGGTGGCTGCAAACTTGGCATCTGCTCCTGGAGCAAATCAACCTGAGCTGTTGACTTTGGAGCTCAGCAGCAGAGAGAGGAGGAGCTGCTGGGTGTGTGACCACATCCAAGGCTGGCTGTTTGTGATTTACAGGATTTGCTGCAAGGATGGTCGATTTGGGAGTCAAGGCAACTGCTCACTGTTTGAAAATACATTTTTTTTCTGTATTTCACTGATTTGTTTAGCATTTAAATACATTAGTTATTGCACATTGTACTATCCCTTTCACGCTTCTTTTTTAAGCCTGCTTGATATTGTGTTTAGGTGGTACCTCCTAAAAATTCAGGTATAATGTAGAATATTTCACATGAGCAACGAAAATGCTTGTTTGGTGAAGTCATTGAAAATTATTTCTTTTTTTTCAATTACCTACTAAAAAGGAGAACATTCTTTCAAAGTCAGTGAGAGTTCACATGCTGAATCATAAAGATCCATTTTGAGCCCCCCTTGTACTCTATGACAATAGAAGAGCTACAAACTTCATTTTATTTTCTTCATTACTTGTTATGTCCCCTTTAGAACCATTTCTTTATTATAGTCTATCATGTAAATATTATTTGGACTACTTTTAGAGTACACAGTACTATAAAACTCCAATTACTTACTTTGACAATGGTTATGCTAGTTATTAATATGCACTTTAAAGCTGAGTTCTGCCTGTTGAGTCACTCTGTGGTTTGGTGGTGTTTGTTAAAAATTACATGGTTTGCTAAAAATTATATGTAAATCATACAGCATAGAAATGAATTTTAAAAATTCCTTTTCTCAAGAGCATTAGGCAGTGCAGGCTCCATAGGAGGTTTTTGGTGGCCAGTGTCTTTCATGATTGCTTGTTAAAGAGTTCCTTACAATGTAGAAAGACATTTCAACAAGGAGGAGCATTGTTTGGGGTGGATGTGCCAGATTCTTTAGGCTCTGCACTCAGAATCACAGAACAACCACTGGGGTGAGAAAGGACAGTGTGTTCTGAGGAGGAGGAGGAGGAGGAGGTGATACTGGACTCATGTTCCCCAAACATCATAACCCATTTCCCAGCCAGACAACATTCCCTTTCCTTTATCTGCCAGTTTAGAGTTTCTGTGAGCTGCAATAGGCCTTTGTGGTAATGGGTTTACCCTGAGAAATGTGGATATAAATAAATTTAAATACTGGATGTGGGAGTGTGAGGCTTTCTCAGTGGTAGTGTAGACCCACCTTCATGCTCCATACCAGGTGCATGGCTCTGCTTCAGGAAAGGTTGTAAAAAGAAGAATAAAGAAAGGCTTGTATAAACAATTTAGTATTTCTGAGGGAGACTCTTTTCCGTAGCTGTGTGGTACATTTTTATTAATAGGCTGTAATGTACCTTTCATCATCATTCAGATGTAACTGAGGGAGGCTTTTAGAGCACAGCAGTGACATTTCCACAATCCTGACAACAGTTAATCTTTGTCCTGGGCTTAGCAGGCAATGTTTTCACACCATTGTACTCTGCAGTTGTCCTGCTGTGGTTTTACCCATCTTTTCAGCAGCTCTCCAGCCTCTGTTGGAGGGATGTCAAATGCTCTGAGTGTGTTCATGTTGAGAAGTTGTTGGTGTGCTGTGAAAATGCCCAATTTAAGGTACTGCTATGAGTTTTTCTCTGGAGGGAGCCTGATTTCTCCATTGCCTCTGTAGGTGATCTCCACATCTTGTCTGTGAGGTTCCCTCTCACTTCTCCATGCTCAGGAAGGCACATTGTGTAGCTGTTCTGGGCATTTTTCATGGGCTTGTTTTGCCCTGAATACAGGAGCCCATGAGTTGATGGGGTGGAGGCAAAGTCAGCTCGGGCAGATCTCTCACAGGACCCTGCAGATACCTGGGTCCTCATTTTGCCATTGCAGATTTGCATTTGCCATCCAAGTGCATGTTGTGTTTCCTTGTCCACACGACTCCTCACATGTGCATGGGGGTTTGTAAACAAAAAATGGAATTGGCAGAATGATGAGAACCAAGCAAATTCCTGCCATGTCTCAGTGTGTTTGCCCTGACTTCCCATCTGGGCTGGAATCCATAAGGCAGTGGGAGAGCTTCCCACGTGACTGTGTTTTATGTACCCAAGCATTCTTTGGTCTCTCACCCTTAGCTGTGGAAGTAAAGTGTCTGATTCTGCTTGCCAGAACCCCCCTGATTGCTGCTGGAGTCATTGGTGGCCTCTTCATCATCGTCATCATGGGCCTGACGTTCGCTGTGTACGTGCGGCGCAAGAGCATCAAGAAGAAGAGAGCGCTGCGGAGGTTCCTGGAGACTGAGGTGAGCCTGGGCTGCTCCTCACAGCTCACAGCCTGTCTGGCAGCTTTTCAGGGCTGCTCTGCTTTCATATTAGTCATGTTCAGGTGCTCCCTTGGCTGTAGAAATCCTTCTGCTTACCTGTGCAGGCTAACCTGGTTAAGGATGCTGGTTTTGTGCACGAGTACGGATTCGTGGGTTCTGCAGACCAGGAGAGTGTCCCACCAGATTTCTCAACTCCCATCCTGCTCTCCACTGAACTCCTATCCCATTCATCAGTACATTTAGCAGTTCTCATGCTTAGCTGTTGCAGGCTTTCATTCTGGCCATATTTAGGTTGACTTTTAAGTTCCTTCAGCAAGCTCTGGCACAAGCTTCATGCTTAAAGGCAGATGTTGTAACTGAATGTTGTTCCCTGTGCCTACAATGCTTTTATATTCCAGATTTTGTCAAAATCTGGACCACAGATTTTGTAGTTTCAGTGCAGATTTTGTCAAAGCCTGTAATAATGATCAATAATAATAATGTATTTTATTAAGCCAAGATACTTCACAGAGTTTAACCAACTGAAGTCCCCAGTTCTACTGGCAAAAGCAGGTAGCAGAGTGCTGTGATGGCTCCATCCTGCTCTTTGAAGTGTCCCTAGGGAAGGGGGCAATCCAGGAAGTACATTTAAATATAACATTAAATGTATATCTGTCACCAACTGCAGTGGGGATACTGCAATCTCCTCAGTCCAATATTTGAGACACTTTGCAAATGATGGTGTTTTAAAATTAGGGTGCCCCTTTGTGAGATGATAAAGCTTGGAAATGCTGTTAGCTAGTGACTCTTTGATAAGGCATTATTAACAGCGCTGTTTCTCTTCTCTTCCAAAGGTTTTGCTCCCACTCAGCTCCTCTGTAGAGCCTGGGAGTAAATGATTTCTGCATCCCCAGTCTGTTTGCACAAGTATCTTCATGTTTGGCTAGAAGTTGTGTGGCTTGTTGAGCCCTGTTCAGCTGTATAGAAAGCTTAACAATACTCAGTGCCTTTAAATAAATACATTTTGCCACTGTATCAGCCCATACTTGATCATAAATTATTTTAAGCAGGTTCTTCTCCTTGCATTGGCTTTGAAGCCCAGATTTCGTTTTTCATTTGGTCAGATAAAAGCTGTGGCTGGCAATAGTCCTGAGGGACCAGGGCCTCCTACTGAACATGTGGGGAAGCTGCTGTCTTGGCTGAGAAACTGAAGATTAAATCAGAGCATCCTGAAATAAACACACGAGCAATTAGCTGTAGTTGAAGTCTCCCTTTCTAACTGGAGGCTGGAACAGGACTTACTCTTTCTGTAGATCATTCTCCATCAAACCCTACAAGCCTGGTTTAGACCCCCCCAACACATCCCCACCTCTCCCTGCCATTCCTGTGTTGGTGGCACAGAACCTCTCTGCATCCTTCACAAACTGAAAATACACAAGTGTGCTGCCAGTTTCTAATTTTCTTTTATAGTAACCTTTTTTTCATGGTAAAAATACTGAACATCTAAAGTGGGAAGAAGAAAAGAGAAATCACTCAACTTGTTGCTGGTTGGTTTTATCTTTTCTTACCCATTAATTGCCAGGTACTGCTATTTTTACCTGAACAAAACTAATTAGTTTGGTCAACTAATTAAGTAGTTCATGGTGCCCAAAGAGCTGTAGAAGTAGATCTCAAACTGCAGAGCATGGTGCATTTAGCCTTGTGAACAGGCAGCTTTGAAGTGCTGCATTGTTTTCAAACCAATTGGAGTAGGAGAAGCTCTGAATTATTTTCCTCATCCTGTAAAGTAACAAAATGTTTTTCATGTGTTGTATTGAGTATTGTGCTCTACGTTTATTTTTAATTTATTTTTAAAGAAACATTGTTTTTGTGGCAGAGATGGTATGAGATCTAAGAGCATTTTTAACTGAATGTGCCATTGTGGCTCATTTACAAAGCTTCTTGGGACATCTTGAGCAAATTGTTTAATTGCAGTAAATTAGTGGCTGTTATAAATTAGTTGTCTGCTCTAAGGTGTTTTCTCCCTAAAGCTGTCTTGCTGTGTGGTAAAACAGAAGTTCAGAAAAACCAGCCCTTCCTCAAAACAGAATAAGAATGTGATGAGCCGTTTAGTCCAGGCCATTAAAAAGAAATATGGCCAACTTAAAAGACACTAAAATGGGCAAAAATAGGATGTGGTACACTGATAATAAATGCTGTATTTCTGTCATGTAGAAAATATTTATACTGCCTCCATTATCAGAAGTCCTTGGATGTGTTACTCTGACACCAATTCAATTTGCAGTCCATAATTCCATCAAGCAGTTTCTGGTGGAAATGACTGCACTGGGGTGGGGACTTGCTTTATCAGGTCCCTTGGTTTCGTGGCATTGCTCGCTCGCTTTTGAAGATGAAAAATCTTCAAAATGAAGATGCCCTCCAAGAGCTGGAAGGGCAGGTGTAAATAAATCACCACTGTCTTACCTCCCAGTATTTCCTTGGGTTGGTTGCTCCCAGTCCAAACTGGTGATGGGTGTCCATGCTGAGCAGTGCTGGGTTTTCCTTGCAGCTGGTGGAACCCCTGACCCCGAGCGGCACGGCGCCCAACCAAGCCCAGCTCCGCATCCTGAAGGAGACAGAGCTGAAGAGAGTCAAGGTCCTGGGCTCTGGTGCCTTTGGAACTGTGTACAAGGTGAGGGCCTTCCCCACACAGCCCTGAGTGCCCTCTTTCACCTCTGGAGCAGGCAGCCTGTCCCAAGCCCTGCAGAGGAAGGGCACTGGCATTGTGTGAGGAGCTCATTATTGTGTTAGCAGGGAATGTCCCAACAAAGGGATGATGCATCTGACTCCGTGTTCTCAGAAGGATAATTTATTACTTTATTATTCTATATTGTATCAAATAATACTGTACTATACTAAAGAATACAGAAATTATATTTATTCAATGCTAAAAAGATAATAATGATGACTCCTGACTCTCTCCAGAGTCCTGACACAGCCTGGCCCTGATTGGCCAAAGAGTGAAAACAACTCCCAGCAGAATGCAATTCACGTGTGGGTAAACAACCTCCAAACACATTCCACATAAGCACAACATGAGAGTTTGCTGATAGCTTCAAATCTGAGCATCAGAATCCAGACAGAAAATACAAATTTTTCTTGAATTAGATCCAAACCAGTATCAGGATTTTATCTGTCACTAGAAAATGTGTATCGTGGCCACGCTGCCATTGCTTTTGAGAAACCCTGCTGTGGACAAGAAAATGAAGGATGTTCACTGATAGAAAATGTTTCATTTTATATCAGAGTTTAATTTTGATGTAAGAAGTGCTTTTACAGAATTTTATTTTATAATTTTGTGTATTCTCCATTCTGAGTCCCATAACTGATCTGCGTAACGTGACAGAATGTGTCAAAAAGAACTGTAACTGTCAACTCTGAATCAAGTTTTTCTGACTGTTGTCTTATTAGTCTTCTTTTTTTCTTTTTCTAGGGGATCTGGGTCCCTGAGGGAGAAACAGTAAAGATTCCTGTGGCCATTAAGATCCTTAATGAGACCACTGGCCCAAAAGCCAACGTGGAATTCATGGATGTAAGTAAGACACGAGCAGTATTTTTGGGTTTTGGCAGGGCTGGTGTCCTTCTGTAGCCCACAGAGGTTTTAAAGACAAATTCCTGCCAGTTTTCTTTCTTTATATTTAATTGGACACAGCACCTGGCAGGGCTGGGTTTTCCACTGCACCTGCCCCAAGATACTTGGAGTTTTCTAATAATTTTTCTGTCAGTATTAGACAAAAACTCCTCTGTCTCATGGGCCAGAGATTGTGTCTTTCTGTGGCAGAAAAGCCATGGAAGAGAGAGGAGGAGTTGCAGGGGGTGATCTTAGCATGCCTGCAGGTCTGTGTTGGTGTAGCACTCCCAGGAACTGAAATTGAGCTCAGTTTTCCCCCACCTTGGTGTTCCAAGACTCTGGGAGCTGGCAGCAGCAGCAAAGCAGAACAGGGAGAAGGGGAAAAATTAAAATATGATGGATTTAAAAGCCCTTTTGCTTTTCTAATCTGAAATACCACGGATGAGAGGTCAAGATGGTAATTTCCATGAATTTTCTATGGTCACAGAGGCTTTGCACTCAGTTTTCAGCTCTGTGTCAAGATCAAGGCTTACTGACACCGTGGCTCTTTATGTCTTATTCAGTGACAATTTTTTGACAAGTCATAGAAATTTGCACTCTTTTTGTAGGTCCCTCTTGTGAGCTTTAAAAGTGCATGTGACTTTTAAGTCTTGCTGATCTGTTCAGTGTGTAGGCCCAATTTGTTAGCATAATTGAGACTGTGAGCCACAAGGAGAAGGTACTCCCACCATTATTTAGTCTATTCTTCCACCTAGAAGTGAACAGAAATGTGCAGCTATGGATTTAAATGGATTTATTTATAAATAAATAAATGCTGCAGTTGGAAAGCACAGCAAACAGCCTTTGAGGCTGAAATCATGTCCTTAAAAACCCTGTCATGGAGAAACAGACAGTTGGTGAGGGCCTTTCCTCAAAGCTTGGTGTTTCCAGGTAGCAATCCTGTGAGCTGGGGTTGTGTCCAGGATTTTGATCCACTTACAAGTTTAATCCATCCTCCCTGAGTTTAAATGCTCCATTATCTGTTAGAATACAATTAGAGGCTGCAAGCAGGAGTCAGCATCCAGAGAGTTCCTTGGGACTCCCTGAGCTCATTGAGATGAAGACAGCTTGACTGATGCTGGTCAGCTGATATTGGGCCAGGAGCTAATAATAGAAGGCAGTGCTGCTTAGCTAGGTGAGAAAGTTAACTTGGGAAAAATTAAACTGAAGGCTTTGGGATTTATGGGTGGAAATAAATTTCCCATTCTCATTTGTTTCCTGGTAAGAGAGCTTCAGAGGCAGTTGGTTTCTTTTATGGTTTTATAATTAAGATCTAGAGGCTTCCTGGCTTGGCCTGTGCTGGCTGCAGTTGCTGCTGGCTGCAGTGGCAGCACTTGGAGTGTGGGAGGACATTTGTCACATCAAGTGCAGAGGTGGTAAGTGACAGTGACCTCCACCAGACATGTAGCAAGGAAATTAAAGCTGCATGTAGGGGACTGACACCCACATCTTTTATTTATGTCTGGCCTAATGAACTAAATGAATAAATCACTCAGATGTGCTGCAGAAACAGCTTTTTCTAAATTGTCTGCCTGTCTCACAGTAAAGACAAGCCCTCAGCTTGAGGATATCAATATCAAACTTATCTTCTGTTCAGAGGATTGCAGACAAAAAAAAATCATGTAGCTGACTAGAGAATTCTTTCTCCCCATGGAGATATGGATAAGCCTGGATGCTTTCTTTGTTTTCTCCAATATGTCTAGATGGGAAGTCCAGCCAGCTAGTCAGGTGAGGAAGGTGAGAGAAGACTCCTGTGATTGTAGGAGTTCTGGATATAACCCTGTGATTGTAGAGTTCCGGACATGACTCCTGTGATTGTAGAGCTCCTTTTGTGCCCCTGCCCCTCGTTCCCACTGGTGCACACTGTGAGTATGAGCAGAGACTCTTAGAGGGGAGCTCTCCCTGTCAGTCCCAGGCACAGGAGCTCACTGGGATGGCAATTCCAATTTCCAGTTTGTCCAGAGGTGCCAGCAGTCCAGCTGTCCTTGAGAATGCTGCATGCCATGCACAGGCCCCCAGAGTGCTCAGCCTCTGCAGAAGCTGGGAATCTGATCTCTGAGGAAGGTTAACTGCTTTTATTCATCTGAAGATTAACTGTTTCAAGGCTTCATTTCTGTTATTTCCATCTGAAGCACGAATTTTTCTTTCAATGGTGGCTTCAGTAATTTTCCCCTCTGTGGTGTTTGAGGGTAAGGTGTGTTGTGTGTGTGTGTGTGTGTGTGTGTGTGTGTGTGTGTGTGTGCAGGAGGGATTTATTTTCCATATGCAGGAGCATTTAGCTGTGTGGTGAAAGTACAGACACAGAAAAGATGAGGTACAAGCACAGTTTTACTTTGTTTGAGGGCATTTTATGGCAGGAACATTGAGATGCAGGAGGTCAGGAAAAGAGATTTTTCAGACTTTGTGCTTACTTAACTCTTGACCAGGTGAATATCTTCATCTGCCTTAAGAGGAGCAGTAACATTTCCTCTGGGCTTGCCCAAAGTAGGGAAGCAGCTCTGTGGTGCTCCCCTTGAACAGGGAGATGTGTGTGTACTAATGAATAAGGGCATGAGCTGAAGAGAGTTGTGCCCTGAGCCACTCTGGGTGGAAATAAATGTTCACCATGGCATTATCACCTTGCTGTGTGTGGTATTGTTCACAAGAGTCCCAGGATGAGGGAAGAGATGAGAATCTGGACTCCATGTTCAGAAGGCTGATTTATTATTTTATTATATATATTATATTAAAACTATACAAAGAACAGAAGGAAGGATTTCAGCAGAAGGCTGGCTAAGGATAGAAAAGGAATGAATAACAAAGGTTTGTGTCTGGACAGCTGGGCTGGGATTGGCCATTGATCAGAAACAACCACAGAGACCAATCCCAGCCCCACCTGTGCATCCCACAGCAGCAGGTAAGAATTGTTTGCAGTTTGTTCCTGAGGCCTCTCAGCTCCTCAGGAGGGAAAAATCCCAAGGAAAGGATTTTTCATAAAACATGTCAGTGACAGCTGAGCCCCCTGGTTTGCAAACTGCATGGTCAGAGAAACAAACCCAGCACCAAAGGCTGTTCCTCAGCAGCCACCATGCTGGCTGATGTTTGAGTTCTGTTTCCAGCTGTAATTGTTGGCAGTACCATGCCCAAGCAGGAAAGAGGGAGTTAAATACCATCTTATAAGATGTGCTGCAGGTGTACTCAGAGCACTCTTTGTTCTCAGCCTCAAGAACTGGGGTTTTTTCCCCATCCTGGAAGGTCAGAATGAAAATTGTGCTTTAGCTGGAGTTACTCTTCAGAAAGAGCAGCCAAATTAAAGATATTTCAAACATGACTGCAGAGTGTGGATAGATCAGGAAACAGTTGGAGGTGAGATTTCCAAATTGCACTTGCACCACCCCAGCCCCCTTTTGGCAGAGCTCTGCTGACAGAAGCCAGTGATAGTTTTGGTGATTGCTCACTGCACACTCACCCCTCTTTGGGCTGCTCTCTTCTCTCTTAGTGCACACAGCAGGCAGATAAGTGTGCACCATTAAAATAACATTTAAATGGTTGTTTAATGTTACTGTTCAACACAGGCTTGTGTGGATAAATCACAGGAGGTGAGCTTAATGGAGTAAGAATGTAATAATCACATTGAGAAGGGATGAAGAGAGCAATGATGGATGTGAACTTTTTCAGGAGAGGAAAGTAAAGTGATCTGGGGCACTGTTTCCATTTGTGCTTCCCATGTCACTTTGGATGGAAGGGTTTTGGAACCTTTTGGTACCTCAGTTTCTTCTCCATTAAATCAGAATTCCAAACTCATTCCTGTTGAGTGTAGAGAGAAGAGCTGCAGACCCACAGCTACCAGAAGGCCCAGAAAATGGCAGAGGCTGCCTTTGAAAGATGCCAGTGCCACCAGCCAGGTTTGTGGGTGTAGGGGCTTCACCTGCTTAAAATGTTTTAGACAATTCTATTAGGAACCAGGCTGCAGAGTGCCCAAGTGCCACAAAGATGCAGCTCTAGGGTCCTTCATGTCCAAAAAAAACTGGAGACTTTTATTCCTTATTTGCTGAATATATTCTTAAAGTGCTGCTAAGTCACAAGGTTTCTGTTGTTGTTGTTTGTTTTGTCTAATTAGGCTCTAGCAGAGCAATTGCCACCTCTTTCACTTTGTGTTTGCTGTGCAGGATACACATAGCCCTGATTTTAGCTCTTCTCTAGATGGAAGTTCAAGAAAAATAACAATAGTTTTACTAATGAGGATAACTATGTGAAGCCAGATTCCTGCTAAATTAATATCTCTTAATGGCTTAGATCTCTAATGAAGATTTCCTTGCCCTCTGTGTGTCTTGATTCATTACAGAGAAGCCCAGAATATTTTTATAAAAAACATTTTGACTTTTTTTCCTAAAAGCAGGTGCTGTCCTGTACCATCAGAATGAGACAAATGGCACTGCTTGCTTTTATTGTTGTTCAGAAGTGGTTTTCCTTTGGACACAGATGGACTTGGCAATGGAAAGTAGCTGGAGACTAATGGACACAAGCATCAAAGCTTTCTGTGTGGGCCCTTGGAAGACAAAAAAGAAAAAAAAAAAATCTCATTTTTGTTCTAATCAATCTGGGTTAGAAAGAAAAGTGCTCCAGGCTCCTGGGGAACCTCCTGCCTTTGCTGAGAGGCAGAGTGGGCAGCAGGTGCTGTCCCTGTATGCAGGAGAAAAATGAATGGGGGAAAAGGGAAAAAAAATGAGGCAGAGTAATTTTGTGCTCTGGAGGCTGGGTAATTCACCTGTCTACAGATATTTATTCTTTAGGAACATTTTCAAGTCCCAGCAGAAGGAAGGCTAAAATAGTTTCAAGGAGTCCCCAGACTTAAGAGTTATGGGAACTGTATTAATTTAGATGTGAGTAAAACTAGTTAAATTCAGATCCCTTTTCTAATTTGTTGCATCAGAATCTTTCTCCCCCATTATCCCATCAAACAGTCTCTATTTATTCATTTATTTATTTCTTCACATACAATTTGGAAGAAAAGGGAAGGAGTCACTCCCCCCAGTGAAGACCATCTGCTCTTTTCTTATTGGGAGGGAAAAAACCCTACAATTAGTGTCTTGTTCATCTTTTTGTTTTACTAAAAAAAAAAAAAAAAAGAGGGGGGAAAGAAAGTAAAAGAACTATTATGCAAATATCTGCAATTTGGTTTCAAATATTCTTTGTACTATGATGAGCAATTTCCTTTAATACAAACTCAGCCTACTTGCCAGAATCATTTTTTTTTTTAATTTTGCATTAATATAGGGAAGGGGAAAAAAACCCCAACTTTTATGTTCTTCTGGTGGCAAATTTGTCTTTTTCTTTCTTTCATTTCCTTGGCACTCTTACAGCTGTTATTCTGTAAGTTGTCAGATGTCATATTGGGAGTTTTTTGAGGAGAAAAAAAAAAAAAAAAGAAGACAGCCAAAATAGCCTTACAGAGCCACAATTCCATTTCACTTCTCATTGTTCCACTGCCATGATGGAATGGTCTTGGAATGAAATGGAGGACTCAGTGAATGAGAGAGGAGAAGAGAGGAGAGCTTTCTCCTTGCTATATCTGAATGCCAGTTGTTTGTGATGGCAGCATTTCCTCTAGGAAGAGTTCTTTAGGGTTTGTGTAAGGAGCTCCTGCTGCTCAGGGCTGTGAACTTTAGGGTCAAACAGCATGGCCAAGGTTAAACCTGCTGCTCCTTGGTCCTGGAGCAGCTTGGAGGCTGAAAACTTCTTATAGACTGGAGAAGGGAAATAAAGTCTTTTCTGTGTGGAACAAACCAAACTGGACTCATCCAAGACCTGTGGGAGAGGGGATGGAAGAATCAGATGCTGAGCTTAGAGGCTCAGATGTGGAAATCAAAGATGGTGTAAATGACTTCATTAGCTGAAGGTGTAATTGGAAGATGAACTCCAAATGGACCACACTTACAGAAGTGTGAAAGTGTCTGTCCAGTTTTGGGGTGTAGCCCCTGGGAGGGCTCCCTCTGCCCTAAATCTACCTGAAGGCCCTTCAATAAATAGAGTTGCTGTTTATTCCCTTAGTTTTGGCTGGCCTCAGTTTGTAGGCAGTCCCAAGAAGGCATTAAAACAAGACCAAGGAGATTCCAGTGAAGTGTGTCACACCTGCATCTCTTCTGTGGCTGCCAGGGGACAGGGAGTGCAGTCTGCACAGATCTGGAATTCTGCAGGGCAGTGCACAATTTCAGATGGGTGCACACTCTTGTGTTTAGGGCTCCCAACATCGAGTGGGCTTTACATCAGCCTGGAGATTCCCTGGGAATGCCTAGCACTGCACAGACAGGAATTCCTGCTGCTCAGGGGGCTGATCCCCTTTAGCCACCTGAGCACTGGAATCAATCACAGACTCCATTTTCTCCATGGTGGAGAAAGCCCATTCTTTATGCACACAGCTCCTTTTTATACAGTTTTGATGACTTTGTTTGTGACTTTAATTGCTCAGTAGCTTTCTAGGTAATTACTTTACTGGTTATTAACAAGTTGTTACCCTGTATTGATTGGTCACTCAAACCCCCAGTGTGGACATGTTTGTGAGAGATAGTTTCATTTTTCCATCTCAAGGTGTAAAAACAGTTTATACAAGTTTTTCACCCAGGAATAGATTGTTCTGTTAATGAACTGCTCACACCAGGATTGCTTTCACGTGAGAACTTGCAAAGGGCCAGCCTGACAAGGAGAGCAGCCTTGGTTTTATGAAGCCTTTATGGTTTTTCCTACCTTACTGCAACAACTGGGGTGCATCGAGTCTCTGAGCACCCTGGGGTAACCCTTGGGTCTCTCTGATTGTTTGATTGTTGCAGGAAGCTCTGATCATGGCCAGCATGGACCACCCCCACCTGGTGAGACTCCTGGGTGTCTGCTTGAGCCCCACCATCCAGCTGGTCACTCAGCTGATGCCTCACGGCTGCCTCCTGGATTATGTCCACGAGCACAAGGACAACATTGGCTCCCAGCTCCTGCTCAACTGGTGTGTTCAGATAGCCAAGGTATGTAGTTCACATTGGGGGTTAAATCATTTCTTTGTCTTTTCATAATTAACTTTAAAACACCACTTTTCTACTTTTCTCTTCGTTTGTGTTGGGGTTTTTTGGTGTTTTTTTTTTTTTTTTTTTTTTTTTTTTTTGTGCCTGGTTTTGTTTCCAAGAAGGTTGGGTAGTTCCGGAAATGCACACTAGTTTGGATGCTTCACAGTATTTTAGATGACTTGTCAATAAGTGAACCATTTTTTCTTGACTCTTGTCTTGGTTTGAACAGCCAGGTGTTTGCTAAGGAGGGCAGGAGCCTCCCTTGAAATGGAAAATGTAAACCCACTCCCTCTGAATTATTGTAATTTTGAAATTAAGGGGCTCTCAGGCAAAGATGTGGGAGTAGGAATAACAGTTCTTTACTAGGAAAAATAAAAATACAAATGCAATAGTACAAACTAAAAAAAAAACCAAAAAAAATTACATTGCCAGAGTCAGAGCAGGAGCTGACCCCGTGTGTGTCAGGGTGGTGGCACAGTCCCATCCCAGGGGGGCTCAGGGTGGTGGCACAGCCCCATCCCATGGGGGCTCAGGGTGGTGGCACAGTCCCATCCCAGGGGGCTCAGGGTGGTGGCACAGTCCCATCCCAGGGGGGCTCAGGGTGGTGGCACAGTCCCATCCCAGGGTGGTGACACAGTCCCATCCAGGGGGGCTCAGGGTGGTGGCACAGTCCCATCCCAGGGGGGCTCAGGGTGGTGGCACAGTCCCATCCCAGGGGGGCTCAGGGTGGTGGCACAGTCCCATCCCAGGGGGCTCAGGGTGGTGGCACAGTCCCATCCCAGGGGGGCTCAGGGTGGTGGCACAGTCCCATCCCAGGGGGGCTCAGGGTGGTGGCACAGTCCCATCCCAGGGGGGCTCAGGGTGGTGGCACAGTCCCATCCCAGGGGGGCTCAGCCCTCCTGCAGTGCCAGCTGTGGCTCTGCTGGAGCAGGGATCCTGCACAAGGGGGGAGTTTTCCTCTGCAGCTCCAGGGCTGCTGGAGATGGGCCTGCTCTCCCTCTGGGAATGCAGGGCAGCAGAAAGCTGCTCCTCTGGGAATGCAGGGGGCAAAGGCTGCTGGGCTGTTCCCAGGGCAGATTGGATCCAGGCAGGAATGCTTGGCTCCTCCCCTGGGCAGAGCATCTCCCATGGGATGGTGGGATTACCTGGTTGAGACTCTCACACAGCTTGGGAGTGTCTCTCCTCCTGCTGCTTTTCAAGGCTGTGGGGAATGATTGGCTGTGTCTTTCTGCAAGGTACCAAAAGCACGATTAGCAGAGTAGTGAGAGGTAAAAATCATCAGTGCCTTGCCAGTCCTGTTCTCTGCTCCCTGAAGCTGCTCCTGGTGTCTTTTGCAAGATGCATTGCTCTACCCTCACCTTCCCTGGTTTATGGAGAGGATTTTCCCCAGCAAGGAGAGGGCTGAAGGCACTGGAAATGCCTCAGGTCTGAAGTTCAGGCCGAGTTTTAGGAATTGTTTAAAATCAAGTTGCTGTTGTGACACAGTCCCTCCCTAAGTGTGCTTTTCTCCATCTGCCAGTGTGCAGGCACTTGTTTATGGAAGTCATTGCTTCAGAGCTCACTTGTTCTGCCAGGCTGTTCATTTCCATATGTCTCTACTTCTGTACAGCTAGATGCAAAGCTAGTTAGCCACAATGCCTGCTTGCCAACCCACATATGGCTCTGAGATAGCTTCTGAAGGTTGATGACAGGGCAGTTACAAAGCATTATCTACTGCCAATTGGAAAAGGCTTGGGTGCTTTTTCTCTTTGCTCATACAGATTATGTTGAATTTATTCTGATGTTACATCATTGTAGGGTAATTGTGTTCTCCTTCCAGAAGCTTTAGCTTCTTATTTTATGGATGAGAGCTATAAAAATAGAGTAGCCCCCAAGCATTCTGCATAAAACATGGTTGTTAGACAGCAGCTGTGTCTGAGGGGGCTCTTCCCTCCTGCTCTGCAGATTCTCAAGGCTTCTCCTGGTGTCTCACTTCCATGGGGACTGTCTTGCTTGGAAATGAATGTTTAACCTTTCAGCTCTGAGATCAGCTCAGCAGTTTTATGTAGAGTTTGCTGTCCAGCAGTGAACTGTGTTCCTGTGTCCACCTTGGTGACCTCAGGGTGTGGGAGGAGTGGGTTAAAACTCCAATTCTGTATGGGTGGAAGTGAATTCCCAGCAGGTGAATCCTTCTCAGCCAGGGTGGGACAGGTACACATAAGTCAGGAAGATTGCTGTTATTTTCTTTTCCTTTCTTTGCTTCCATCTCTCCCTTACTTTCACAGTGCTTTGTGGCAGCACTTGTTATTTGCTTTTTCTCCTGTGTCACCATTTCTCTTTCCCTCTCATTCCCTGGCTGCTTGGCTCCCTTCAGGAGCATCATACTGGGTTATAATCCTAATTCCTCCAGTCTTAATCTGACTCATGAATTATCTAAATTCCCCCTTCCCTTCTCTCTAAAAATCCAGTGTTCCCAAAAATGTGGTTCATGATTGTTAGGGGGGAAAAAACCACCAAAGCAGAATTTCCAGTCATTTACAAATGACATCAGGCCCGGTGGAGGCCCAGCAATGAGGGATTTATTGCACAGAGACAGACAATTTATTGTTTTGTTAAATGAAAGGTGCACTTAGCCCTGACATTTATGGGGTTTGTGATATTGGAGAGCTGACAGCCTCGGGCTGCAGAAGCTCTGGAGGCTTCCCTTGGTGCCCCAGGGTTCTCACCAGGCACACTGAGCTGCCTTTGGGGACAGGGGACAGGGGACACACTCCCTGGCAGTCCCCAGCAGCCTGGACTGGGAAAGCATTATTGAAAACCACTCCTAAATCAAATTCAGGATATCACAGGAGCCCCTGTGAGGGGCTGCCAGGATTTCCATTAGAAGCACATATTTTTCAGGTTTATAACTCAGCCATAAAATCCTGCAGGACTGTGACGTGGCATAAAATGTCTCAGCCCAAAGCTTTTATTGTTATTCCAGAAAAAGATGGATTTGGCTGGTTTTTAAGTTGCAGAACTTCAGAAACAAAAGCTGGATTATTCCCTCTATACAGCCATAAATTAAAATGCATTTTTCCCTAGTAAATACCTTTCTCTCAACATTTTATTTTATAACAAAACTTGTGCAGCTTGGATAACTACAAAAAAACAAGGGCTAAGGAAAACACACACACACAAATATATATAAAATATATATATATATTGTGTGTATTATTATGATATAAAATTATTGAATATATATTTATTATATATGATATGTGTTATTATATACAAGAGGTGTTATTGTATAATATCATATTATATCATAATAATATAATAATAATAAAATATTACAATATAATAATATTTTATCTAAATATGTAGTCCATGGGGCAGAATAAAATCCTTGCTGCTCCTGTTTTTATTCACTGTCTGTGTTAGCAGAGGGGATCACATTCCACCCTCCTGCAGCACATTAATATCCCCTGATTAGAGGGGAAATAAAACTGGGTTATGTGTCCCATGGAAAATACCAAGCATTAAAAGGATGCATTACCCTGAACTGAAACAGTTCTGAGTTTTCCAAATGAGGATTTTTTTTTCCGAGACCTTTGGAAAGTCTTTGGTTTTGTATGACCTTTATTTGGAAATTAATGTTTAAAATTGTTCAGAGAGAGGAAAATCCAGCTGTCTTTCAGAAGAATTTTTGAGCTGTGTTTTTTTCCAAAATGGTATTTTTGTCAGGTTGTTTCATAGGAATGAACCAGATCAGTTTTAGAAAAATAAGGTTTATTTATTTTGGAAAATAAGGTTGCCTTTATTTTCCACATTTAGGGTTCATTTCCTAGGCATTGAAGGACTTTTTCTTTCCACACAGCAGAAATGTTATTTATATATAAGAGACAAATAGAGAATTTGGTATTTCTGGACTGCAGGGTGACTCTTTCTGCAATGACTTCATTTGGTTTTTTTTGGTTGGGTTTTCTTTTTTCACATTTTTGGACCTAAATACAAACTTTTTGGTCTCACACAGAGGTAATCTAAAATACACCAGGCAGGTGTGGTGTCATCACTATGTAGAATTCTTTATCTCCTGTAGGTAACAGCAGAAAGCACCCACTTGCACCCAAAAAAGAAGTGAGATTGTGAAAGGTGCAGTGGTTTGGGGGTGTGTGAGGCCATCACAGGAGTTTCAGTGTTTGGGTGTGTTTAGTTGAGCTAAAAGCAGTTTGGCACGCTGAGTGTGAGCCATAAATTTAGCATGGGTAAATACCCAAGAGGAGGAGGAGGAGTGGGTAAGGTAAAAACCAGCAGTGGCATGAGAATGAGGGAGTCCTGGCTGGCTGAGAATAAATTTAGGGGGTGGATTAGAAGGAGTTAATTAGCCCCTCTGATGGTGAGGTGCTCAAAGCCACTGAAAATCATGCAAGACAATGAATGGATTTTAAACTGGAGCTTGGTTAGTTTAGAGGCAAAGGAAAAAATAAGGGGCTGAAGGGCAGAGCTGCTTTCAAGGGGCACAATCTGATGGCACAGCTGCTTTGGTTTCCCTGCTTTAAAGCTGAGTAGTGACAGGACAAGAATAAACAAAGAAAGAATGTGCACCCACACTCTGCTCAGCTCGAGTTTGGAGCTTCAGGAGACAGAGATCAAGCTGTGGTTTGCACTTTGGATTGTTTCTTCTTCTTCTGTTTCTTACTTTCTCACCTTAGTCCTTCTTAATTCAAATTAAATCAGATTTTCATTCTGTTAGCTGAAGTGAATAATGCATCACTCAGTTTTTATTGAAATCAACCAGGGTATTCATGCAGTGATGATGCTCTTCTTGTGAGTAAACACATCAGAATCAATCTTGTGTGTTCAGCAGGCTTCACCCTAAGAAAGAAAATGAGGCTTTCACTTCATCTCTGTTTTCCCCTTGCCTTTGCCTAGGGCTTGCTATCAGTAATTCATAACTATATATACAGTAGGTGGAAAAAACACATAATGGAATTATTTAATGAAGACTTTATTACATTTAAACAGAAGGGTTCTAGTTTGTGTTGGAGACTCATGACTCAAAACACTCTGCAAGATTGGCAGCTCAGAGAAAAGATAAAATAACAAAAAAAATATAAAATAACAAAAAAAAAAAAAAAAAACAGCATCTCCAATTCTGGCTACATTTAAAACCACTTCATTATAGTTCAGAGCTCACCCACCTGGACAGTATTTTAGTGAGGAAGGAATTTATTTGTGTTTTCCCTCTCTTTCCCTATCTCTCTTGCCTTCCAACTCTCGTTGTTTCTGGTGGGATATCCAGACCTGCACATCTTTTTGGATTAGCAGCAGTCACAGGATAATGTCTCATTTTGTCTGTCACCATTGCTGCATCCCTCCCATTAGTTATGAATTCTTTTCTGCTCTGCTTTGTACAAGTACAGCTTGTTACCTCCTTCTCTGTAATCTTTCCAATTTTGCTCTTGACTTTCTTCCCCATGCACTGTTCTGTCTTCCTGAGACTAAAATCTTAATAATGGTGTTATCCTCTACAGTTCTGTGTATCTTGAAATACAAGACTAATAATAAACCTTTCTACAGCTCATTTTAAAACCATGACTGTCAGAAAGAAAGGAAGTTTAATCATAGAAATGATAGGAAAACTTTGTTTTGACAGCTCTATATTGGGTCTGTGGTGTGGGATTTTTTTCTTGCTTTGCCTCCCAGCTGGGATAAGCATAGATTTAATTTGTGGCATTTTATTTTGGCCATAGAAAGCTGCAAATTGGTTTAGAACTGTTCTTTCTCAAGAGCTAACTGTTGGTCAGCCAGGAATTGCATGAAACACACTTATTTTAGGGTTAATTTGCAGAAAATTCTGTTAAGTGAATGATCTGGAAAGTGAGCAGGCTTTTGGCCCTTTCTCTGCCCAGTCCAATGTGATGCTCATTTTCTGTGCTCTGTCTCCTCCACCCAAGTTAGGAAGGTTTCCTCTACAGGGCAGAATCATGTCCAAGATTTGGGGTGTTTTTGAGTCAGTTGTGGTTCAGCCCAGATTTCCTGGTGATTTCTGTTTCTGTAAAACCCCCAAGGGTTGTTTGCACTTGTTTGGCTTTCCTTGGAGCAGCTTCCAGCTCCACTGCCAGTCTTTACTTTGGCTGTTCCATGAATGGATTAAAAATAACTGATGGGAAACAGATGAGGATGCTCCTTTTGCCTGGCAGAGCTGGCCACTAGTCAGAACTCGAACATTTAAATAGAGAGCCAAGATCATACTTTGCAAACAAAGCAGATCTGTAACACGACTTTTTCTAATGTTCCTAATAGGACAGGTTCAGTAACAGAAAAAAAAAAAACCACTCTGGAGGTATTTCCTGTGCAGTTTCTGAAACACAACCCCTGGCTTATTGCCAAGAACTTCTGTGATTCTTTAGGAAGAAATAAAAAAAAAAAAAATAACCCAACCAACCAAGTGAGAACCCCAAGGAAAGCTGTGAGAACCCAACCAACCCAGTGAGAACCCCAAGGAGAGCCAGCCCTTTGTGGGGAGCACCAGCAGTCCCCAGGAGGGTCCCATGTGAGAACCCCAAGGAGAGCCAGCCCTTTGTGGGGAGCACCAGCAATCCCCAGGAGGGTCCCACGTTTTGCTAAGCCTTCCCATGAGTCAGGTAATTGAGGTAATTCTGCCCCAAGGGTGCCAATGGACTTGGGTGCCACGTGGAGCTGCATGGCTCTTCTCTTCTTCCTGATTAGCAGTCAGAACCTCCTTGAATGTTTGCCTTCCCAAAGCTTCCCCCATTCCAGCAAACAGATTTTCCTGGCCAGCTGCAATCTTTGAAAGTGTCTGGGCTTGAGCATGGTGATCTAATGGAAGGACTGGAACATAAGAGCCCAGGTAAATGTGATGTAATTGAATCTGTCTCTGCATTCTGATGTCTGCCTGCAGAGTACTTTCCTTTTTCCATCCATCACCTTGTTGATGCTCATTTACCTTGGCATTTGGAAAGGCTTCTTCTCAGATAACATCACAATTAAAGAGAGAGTTCTGAAATTGAGCTAGCCCTCAGTGGAAACTGGTCAAAGGCATGTAAAACCATTTCATTTATTAGGACAGCATGCCATTTACAAAGAAAACTGTAGATGGCTTTCCAAAGCTGCCATGTCTCATTAGGTTCAGCGTGGTTCAGACTGCAGTCTCCTGGCTTGTATTGTCATAGAGGCTTGGGCTGACACTACAGCCCATAATACTCATCCCCAGAGGGACTAATTTATGTTTCCTGCAGAAATAAGCTGTATTAGTGTTGCCCACATGTGTCATTATTGGCCAGTGGTGTGTGTAGGTGATGCAGTGTGTGACACTTCTGTAACAGAGTTGTTGGAATATCAACAACCTTTCAGTGCCTAAATAGCTCAGAGTTGTGTGAAAAACACAGCCTGGAGTAAGAGAAAATGTGGTGTTCCCAAATGCTGCTCTATTGCCTTGGTGCAGCCAGTTATTTCAGATTTATTCCAAGCAGACTTCAGTAGGAAAACCATGCCTGCAAGTGGGAGTGGTGTTTTTTCATGGCTGGAGCTCAGTGTAAGTTGAATCTAGCTGGTCACCTCACAGGTCCAGTGACAGTCCTTCTCAGAGCTGGGGAGAGATGTGTGATGGTTTCATTCATGGATCCTTGCTCAGTGCCCATGAAGAAATGAACCATTCCAAAAACACATTTGCCACTTGCTGGTTGGTTTTAAAAACACACAAAATATTTAAATAGTAGACTCAGCACTGGTGATAGTCTTGCTTTGAGAGAGAGGTTGAAGTAGTGACCTTGAGAGGTTCTCCTGACATTTCTGTGTCTGCTCCCAGCTCTGCCCTGTCCTGTTGGTGATTTGTACAGAGACTCCAGCCAGAGAGTTGGGATGTCTGGACACTGAGAGGAGTTTGAATTGTAGCCAAGACTGGGAGCCTTCTGGGGAGAGCTGAGCAAAGAATTCAATGTATAACCTGTTAGATTCATTAGGGGATTTTTCCCCCCCAGCTTTGTGAATTAAGGAAAATAAGCAAATTCTGTGCAGCTGTGGTGTTTTCATTGCTGTGATGCTGCAGCTCCAGGGGCAGAGAAAGCCTGGAGCTCCTCTTTGCTGCAGGCTTGGGGGTTTGGAATGAATCTTCCTGGGGCTGGACTGTGGGAAGGGCTTGGCTGCTGGAAGATTTGCTGGAATATTCATCCTGTGCTGGGCAGTGCATAAATGTCACTTGGTTTTCTCCCCGTGGCACTGAAGGCTCTTACACTGCTAATATTTCAAGAGTGGAGGTTGGTTTTGGTTTTCCTTGACTCTTTAGGCAGTGAGGGGTCTCTGTGAGCTGGCAAACCTTAAATCATCCCCTTCCATCTGCTTTTTCAGGCAGTTCAGTAATGGCTGCTGCAGAAAGGTCCACAAAATAGCAATTTCCCATTAAATTTTATTCACCCCATCCTTGTAAACATATCTGAACAGAGGGAAGGATCTGTCCTGTCCTTTGCATTTATATTGTGAGTTTTAATTTACTTTCTGCTGGCATTCAGGTCACCAAAACAGTGTTATGCTTCTTGTTCTATTTTTCATCATATAAAAATAAATGTCAGGATAATCATTTGAATAATCTTTCTCTTTTTTTTTTATCCTGAAAGGCCTGGTACTATCCTTTCTCTAGTCTCCTGTGTGTCTTCTTTCTGTTTAATGTAACCTTTCATAGATTAAAAAGGCAATGATGTTAATAGAATTGCATAATTGTCAGGAGATAATGCTCTCACAGTGAAATATTGCTATTGAGGCTTAGCTGAGGCATTCAGAGCAAACAAGCATGCAGAAACAAAACAAAGATGTTTATTTTCACAGTGACACATCTTTGCCATCCCTGGTGTCAAAATCCTCAGATTTCTCCTTCAGCCTCTGTGGAGTTGGGACTCCAACATTCCCATGGCAGCACTTCCTACTGGGAGGTCTGGAGGCTCCCACCCTCACCAGAGAGGAGCAGAAATTTCATCATTCCAACCCAGATCCAGCCTTCCCAGAGATCCAAGCGTGTCTGGGGGGCTTATAGTGGCCACCTTGTATTTTAAATCCAAATCAGTTCAAGCTGTGCCCATGCAATTGCACAGGGAGGGAAGAGAGGGTAAAACCTGAGCAAGGGGGCTCACACCTCATCACTCCAAACCCCTCCTTCCCCCAGGGTCAGATTTCAGAGGGGTTTGGGGCACAGAGCAGTCACTGCCAGCCCCATTCCTGAAGTGCAGGCTGTTAGTGGATGATGGAAGGGAATGGTGCAGGGTTTATGGAAATATTTGCTAATAGATATTGGTATCAATGGGGAAAGGTCAGTTTGGAGCTGAGCAGAGCACTGGTGGAATGGAGCAGGGTGGTCTGCAAGGAGAGGGAGCAGGAGAAGCTAAACCTGGACATTTGTGGAAATTGAACAAGTTCTTTTCAGCAATAAGAAAACTAAGCCAAGTCTTGTCTCTGAAAATGCTGTTTTCAGATTTCTCCTTCCTGGATCAAAGTGTGTAGTTGAGAAGCAATTCCAGTTACTGCCACTGTCTAAGCAACAATTTGACATATAAAAGTTTACATTTTATACAAAGATATCTGTAATATTGCAGAAATAATAATCTCAGCATCTGCAAAAGTCTGAGAGAAACTGCTTCACTTTGCTGTTGGCAGTTTCATGAGTGCAACCATGAAATGAACCTTGAGGTGGTTAATGGGCATCTTTTATTGTACCTGCTGTGGTTGTGTTTGAGACACCATGCCCAAAGGACACTGGAGCTGGAAATCCATCTGAAATGCAGATTCCAGGTGGATGTGTGTGTGTGTCATGGAACAGATGAGGCCAAGGGCAAGGGTTGTCCCTCCACCTTCTATTAGGGGGATTTTGGATTGCAGACAAAGCCAAACAATAACAATAATAGAAGGTTGCATGAAGGTTAATGTTGTTTAGGCAGATGGTGAATTGCAGATTGAACCTGTTGTCACAAGAATGGATGTGTTTGAAAAGGTGTTCATGTGGCAAATGGGAGAAAAATGAAACAGAATGTGCACATGCTTGCACACCCAGCCCTGTGCATCCTTGCACTTCTTCAGGGATGCTGCACTGACCCTTGGCCACAAATCAATATGAAAAGTAGGACTACAGATTCCAAAGCATGCACTGTTCATACTGATGCCATCATTTTGCCTGACAGCAATGACAGAAGCATTTGATCTGAGTCAGGTGGAATTTTATATCCCTATTAAATGTAATTTCCCCCCCTTCTCCAGCAGGTCCATTTTTTACCCTTCTCTCTTTTCCCATTTTACAGCTTCATGGCAAAGTAGCCCACAAAAGAAATGTTTTACAGGGCTCTGGAGTGCTCAGGAAGTGTTTTGGAACTCTGTGGTTCCTTCTCCCTGTTAGAATATGGAGTGGCTTTTTGATGAAGCTGTATCTCCCCATTCAGTCAGGTATTTAGCAAAAACACTACAGACCCAAAGCTTCATGCTTTACTGCAAATCCCTTGGAAAATAGGTGAGCAAATCCCCTCTAGTTGCAAAAAAAAAATCCATTGGAGTCCAAGCATCTGTGGGGATTTGTTCAAGCTAAATAAAAATAAAATGGGAGGTCAGCTGTACAGCAGTGATAAATCATTTTGTGAGGGACAAGCTTTGCAAAAGGATCCCTGGCCAGCCAGACAGAAACCATCCAAGTGACCTGAGCTTGCTGGATCAGGAGCCTTGCTGACAGGATGAACAGAAATGGGCAGGAAGGGGCACAGCCCCTGCTCCAGAACTGCGTCTGTACCTGGAATCCAAAGGAGATGCAGGATCCACGTGTCCTTGTACACTTCTGGTTTTCTGCAGCTTTCACTCAGACTGAAAGACTTGGGGACATCATTGCTGAGAGTTTAGGACTCATGCAGAAAATTCCTGTTGTTTTTGTACAAACCCACCAATCCCTAGCTGAGGAAAAATGCATTTGCTGTAGAAAGAGGATACAGAGGGACCCAAAACTCCAAATTTAGCCTTTGCAAGGATTGCAGCTTTATCAGGCTAGGTTATGTCTGCTGCAGGGGTAATTCTCCACTTGGACTTTTAACAGACTTTAATCTTTTTTTAGTATTTTTGCAATAATTCAGTGTAAAAATTAAAAATACTTTGCCTTTCCTCCAAAAGCCATTAAAAAATCCTTACTTTTTCCACTCCTCTTTCTGCCCACGAGGAGTTGTCATTTTCCATCAATTCCATTTGCTCCAAACTGTATATTCAGCTCTTTTTAAATATTCATTTTGCCATTATATTTTTAACCTCGCTGTGATCACCTTTTGCCTAATTACTTACCTGAGTGGTTTCAGCTCTATCCTGAGGGGGAAACCAGACTAAAACCAGCAGAGGCACTGGGTAATGTCAGCAAATTGGGAAGCCAGACAGACCCAGCAGGTTCCTCTGGAGAATGGCCAAAACCTGTGGGGGCTGGAAAATGGAGGAATAATAATAATAATAATAATAATAATAATAATAATAATAATAATAATAATAATAATAATAATAATAATAATAATAATAATAATAATAATAATAATAATAATAATCCATATTTTAATAAATTTTATGTACTATATGTTATGTAGTACATATATATCATTATGTATTATTCTTGTTATTATTGTTGTTGTTGCTACTTTTGGGGGGGTTTTATTATTATTATTCTTATAATGTTTGTAGAATAATAACAATAATTTATCCATTAATAATATTTAAATATTTAAATAAAATATTATATATAACTTATTATATAATAATAATAACCCATCATATTTCTATATTTCTGTACTATATATTATATAGTACATATATATAATTCTGTATTATTCTTGTTATTATTATTGTTGTTGCTAGTTTGGTTTTTTTATTATTCTTATTATAATGTTTGTAGAATAATAACAATAATTTATCTACTAATAAGATTTAAATATTTACATAATATATATAACTTATTATTATTAATAACCCATCATATTTCTATATTTTATGTACTATATATTATATAGTACATATATATAATTCTGTATTATTCTTATTATTATTATTACTGGTTTGGGGTTTTTATTGTTATTATTATAATGTTTGTAGAATATTAATTCTAATTATTATAATGTAGAATAATAATAATTTATCCATTAATATTATTCTTATATTTATTATTATTATTATTATTATTATTATTATTATTATTAATAATAATATAATTATAATAATAATAATATTAATATTAATATTTATTTTAATTTCTGATGTTTTACTTTTCCATGGCATCAGCATTCTGTACATAATCCTACCTGCAGAAAATCTTGCTCAGACTCTCAGGCCCCACAAGGTGAGCTCTGTTTGTGCCAGAGCTGGCTCTGAGCAGGTGCTGTGCTGGCAAACCCTCAGTGGGGCACCTGGGCCTTCAGCACTGTGGAACCCAAAATCACCTTTTAGATGGAAGTTTCTTGTCTTATCCCTTCCACTGTGGCAGGAAAAATAAGGTGGAATAAATAGAAATAGCAAGAGTTATGTTTAAACTCTCGACTGTCTGCTCTCCAGCTGCAAATATTGACTTGCAGTGCAATCCAAATGTTCAGTGAATTGCAGAATCAAAGGTGTGTTGGCTGTGTAGACACAACTGCTTAATTTCAGAGAGCAGAGTAAACAACCTGGAATGAAATTTGGGGAAGGAAGGAAGGATTTGAATTGATCAGCCTCATTAGCAGACTGCTGCAATCACCTCTTTTCCTGTGAAATCTTTGCTGTGTAATTCATCACCCCTTGTGAGAGGGGATTGCTGGTATCTATCCAGGTTCAGCTGTGACAAGCAGGATGGGGTTTGGCTCTCCTGCACTTCCAGGGGTGGATATCTTGGAGGCAGGGACAGAAAGAATGGCAGAGATGTTTGCAGCTTCCTCAAGGGCTCCTGGCATTGCTCCCCAGCAGTGTGGAATGCTCTGAAAACCTTTAGTGTCTGTCTGTCTGTCTGTCAGTTGGAAAACTGCAGGTCACAGCCACTGAGATCACTTTAAATCCATGCAGCATCAATCACCAGGGACAGAGTTTTAGGAGGATGGATAAAGAATGAGTGTTTCTCCTCTAAGGAATGGCCATTTCAAAGGTCACCAGTGGAGGATGGCACCAGCCTGGCCCAGGGCAGGAAGATCAGCCCTGGCCTGGTTCCCTTGGCCTGGGGGTGTTGGCTTTCTCCCAGGTGGCACAGCTGCACACCTCTGCAGGAGTGCTGCCCCTCAGGGCTCACCTGGAGCAGCAATCCTTCACGGGCTCCCCTGGCCCTTGATGAGGGCTGTGGTGCTGCCTCTCACCAAACCACTGGGTGCCTGATGGATCCAGAATTCAAGCCTGAGTTGACATGAGTTTCTAAGATTTTACTTGCCTTGTTCTTGGCTGCCAGATGCTCCTTCCTGCAGGGATGCCCAGTGCAGATGTGGCTTCCCCAGGAATGGAGATTTTGGGAGGGGCTGCACTCAATTCTGAATGCAGCTTTGTCTCAGCTCAGCCAGCCCAGCTTTGTTTGGGTTGGTGTGTGACAAAGGGAAGAACAAAAGCCTGGCGTTGTAACTCATTTTATTCCCCACCAAAACAAAGAGGAGAGAGAGAGAGAGAGAGAACAGGGCTGTTCTGGAGATTATCATCATTCTTTTGAGACACTGTGGTATTTTCCCAAGGAGGCAATGACATTTCTTAATTACTCTCTTCATGGGTAGCCATGTGTAGAGATTACTGGGGGCTCAGCAGGGCATTGTTCAGCTGAGCCTCCGAGGAGGATTCTGCTGACAGAACAGCCCTGCACCGTGCCCTGCTCCTCTCCTTCCCTCACTCTTCATTACACCAGCTAATTACTGAGCTCCTGCTGCCTGAGCACTGGGCCTTAGCCCTCTCCCCCAGCAGCCCTTGGCTGGTAATCTGCAGGAGCAGAGCTGCTGGCATCCTCCTGGCAGGCTTGGCTGCCACACCTGCAGCCTTGGAGTGCGAGGCAGGCTGAGCTCTGAGCTGGGGAAGGACATGAGCATCAAATACTGCTGGGGACTCCTTGGAGCTGCCATGGCCCAAAGGGACACCTGCAAAGGATTTGCCTTGAAAAGCACATAACATGTTTGGGTTCATTCCTGCTCTTGGATGTTCTCCTCCATGGCCAGAGGAAAACAAGAACAGGGAAATTTTTTTTCAATTTTTTTTTTTTAACTGCCTCAGTTTCATTTCCAAGGAGAAAAGTTTGAACCTGATGGTGGAAAAGGGAAAGGTAGAAACTTCCACAGATAGAGGAGGGTTTGATCTGCAGCCTTGGGAGGAGCTTGGATTGATGTAAAAATAAAGTACACAGACATTGAGTAGAAAAATCATAAACTTCTGATTCTGTAGTTGTAAGGAAGAATCTGCCTTAAGTAAGAAACTGTATTGATAAAACAGTGAAAGGTTTATAATGGAGGGGTGTGGTTTCAAAGAGTAGCCAGGGCAAGTGTGACAGGTTTTATTCCACTATCTGTACATTTATCTCTAAAACATTGAAGTGCATAGCTATGTTTTCACCTTATATAATATATAATTATATATTATTGAATCAGCAAGAAATTCATCTTTGTACCTTTGAAAAACCTCACTTCCCTCCCTCCCAGATATATATTTCTGTGGCTGTGTGTGCTTAGAGAGCATGAAAATAAATCCTGCTCCTCTCTAGCAGTGAATTCCCATTTTGATTCCACTGACAGCACACTGTGATGCTGTGGTGTGATATTAAACCTGCAGTTGATAAGAAGTCTGAACACTGGTATCAGCTCTGTGTGAAATATGGTTGTACACCAGAAAAACTGAAAATAGACTTGCTTTGAGCCACAGCCTTGAACAGCTTGGTAGCTGCAGACACAAAACCAGAGTGTGAAGAGCTTGGCAGCTGTGACATCCACCACCACAGCCCATCTGATATTGTAGTGAGAGAAAAAAATAATTTGGAATATATGTAATAAAAGGCCAGTCAGTCTTCTTGGTTTAAAAAAATAAAGTTGGGTTTGTTTTGTGACAGATTTGTAAAGAAAATATCCATGGGTTATAAGTACTCAAATGTTTACATAGCCAGGTGTAATTTTATATATATATATATATATATATATATATATATACAAACTGAACATAAAGTGAGCCAAATGGTTTAATGATGGTTTAATGAATGTATTCCCTGCTTAGAGCCATGTGTAAGTAGCCTGTGATCCTTTGCTGGAGGCAATCCTGTAAATGTGGGGTGCAGAATTTGCTTTACCCTGAAGTGGTCAGTCTCTGTCCTGCCATTCCTGAAGGAGGGAGTGGTGTCCCTGCTGTCCCTTTGGGGTGCAGGACATGCCCCCCTTTCCTCATGTACTGAGGGGTTGCATTCACAGCTCTGTCAGATCTATTGAACACTGGTGATAGATGGGTTTTTTGAGTTAGATCTCATGAAGTATCTTTTTTACCTAATTAAAAAAGAAACTTTTATGCTTTATTTCCTTTTTAAAGAAACAAAAACTAGTTTTGTCACTCTGTCAGCAAAGAGCACAATGCTATACACAGGCAGATGGCATCTGGAAAATTCAGTGTATCCTGGGTGCAGCTTTGTCAGGCTCCTTGTCAGTGACCTAGAGACTGGAAATGAAGATTGTCCTGGTTTTTTGGAGACAGCTCTCCCAGAACCTGTGTGTTCACTGCTCACATTTATTAGTGAGAGATCTGCCAGAGATGTGCATTTCCAAGGCTTCTCTGTTGAAGCTGTGTTCTGGAAGGGATGGCAGATCTGAGAGGAGCAAGAGCTGGCAGTAGGTCATTTCTGTGCTCTTAGAGAGTTCACTGCCCTTGCACTTGCCTGAGGCTCTAATCAGCAGACTTGATGGTAATGAGTGATTTCATGGGGCCTATTGCTTAATTCCAAACCATGGAGCTATTTAACCAGCTCTGCAGTTCATTACAAAGTCAAATGTGTTTTGCCATTTAAATGGACAGAGGTGACTGGGAAATAGAAGTGGTTTATTTATTTCAACTTAATATGCTGCATGTGGCAAGATGAAGGGACATTGAATAATTGAAGCTCAGGATTCATCTTGGTCAGTGTTTATTTGGTGCCTGGGCTTTTTTTAGCTCACAATTTTGTTCTGTTTGGTTTTAATCTGATGCCACGAGGGGAGCAGTAGTCAGGCAAGAAGAGTATAATGTAAAAATTTGGAGCAGTACCTCTATTTGAAGAGGAGTTTGAATAGTAAAGTGTTAGAGGAACTAAAAAATAGGCAGGAGCAAAAATAAGGATTGATTGTGTTTGCTGTGTTTGGTGCAGTTCCACAAGGGATGCAGGAGCTCTGTTACATGGCTACCAATTAATGCAGAATTACACAAACCCACTGGAGTATTACAACAGCTATATTTGTTCCTTTTTTCTTTCTTTTTTTTAATTTAATGAGGCCTAATATTCTCAGCTAGCCTGGTGCACAAGACCTTCAGCTAAAACTGTCAGCTAATGAGGATTTTCCAGCGTGCTTAACCTGAGGCATAAAAGAGGAGCACAGACATGTCAGTATTTCCTTGATTTAGCTGTCTGTTCTCTGGGTTTTGGAGTGAGACCCTTGGAGGGCAGGGTGGGTGTAGGTGAGACAGGGGTAGCACAGTCAGCATGGACAGAGACCAGAGATCTCTGGAGCCAGGTCGTGGAACTTGGGGTTTATTGCAAAGGGTGTGGGTGCAGGGCCCTGCTGGGAGCTGAGAGAAGAGAGGGGATGAGAGGGGAAGAACGTAAAAGGCAAGAGCCAAGAGCATAGAAAAGTGAGTAAGAGCAAGAGAGCAGGAGTAAGAGCAAGAGAGCAAGAGTAAGAGCAAGAGAGCAAGAGTAAGAGCAAGAGAGCAAGAGTAAGAGCAAGAGAGCAAGAGTAAGAGCAAGAGTAAGAGCAAGAGAGCAAGAGTAAAAGCAAGAGTAAGAGTAAGAGCAAGAGAGCAGGAGTAAAAGCAAGAGTAAGAGTAAGAGCAAGAGAGTAAGAGTAAAAGCAAGAGTAAGAGTAAGAGCAAGAGAGCAGGAGTAAGAGTAAAAGCAAGAGTAAGAGCAAGAGAGCAGGAGTAAGAGTAAAAGCAAGAGTAAGAGCAAGAGAGCAAGAGTAAGAGCAAGAGAGCAGGAGTAAGAGCAAGAGAGCAGGAGTAAGAGCAAGAGAGCAGGAGTAAGAGCAAGAGAGTAGGAGTAAGAGCAAGAGTAAGAGCAAGAGAGTAAGAGAGCAAAGTTCCCACTACAATCCAATAAATCATCTTCTGTGTTGAATATTCTGATTCTCACTAACCAGTCTAGTACAACACACAAATCCTACAGCATTTACACACAGCCTATAAGAATCACTACATTCCCATACTGTGCTACATTTTAAACCCTAAAAACTCCTCTTTGGGCCCTTCTGCCAGGCCAGCAGGGTCTGCTCTGGCCCTTGGACCTGCCTGCTTGCAGAGGGTTCTGTTTCATCAAGAGGGGATTACCTTCAGCCAGCCACACCATTGTTTTCCCTTTGTTCAGTAACTAAGGGATCTCAAAGCTTGCTTTCATTTCAATCTCACTTATAGTTTCTATATTCTCAAAATCTTCTGCCAGGCAATCATATTTGTAAGGCTTTCCTGTTTCATCTTCCCCACTAGTTGGGGTATTTTAATAATAGAATTGGTTAATATAATATAGTATATAACGACATTATAGTATATATTAATATTATTATAGTATTTTAATGCTATAATTGAATCTGTTCTGATTCAATAGTACAATTGAGTGCCTTTTTGTGGTGCATTTCTGGCTAGCAGAACCCAGAGGTTCTGGTTGCCTGCTGCCCCAGCCCAGTGGGGCTGTGTGGGTGCCAGGGCCCAGCAGCAGCAGGGCTGTGCCTCCCCTGCAGCCAGGGAGGGATTTGCCTCCAGCTCTGCTCTCTCTCTCTCATTACATGCAGGATCAGGTCTGTGCTGTTCCAGACTCCTGCACAGCCCCTCTGGAGAGCTGTCAGCTTTCTCCTCTCTGCCAGGCTGGTTGACAATGCAGCACATGAAGTTGTGGAGCACAGAGCTCTGCCACCTTTAAGGGTTGTGGGTTTTTCCTCTTTCCCCTTCTGGCTGGTTCTTTTTCTCTGTTTTTTGCCAAGAGAATTGTTTTCTAGAGGAGAACAGCCTGTTTCTTATTCAGCTGCAGGTTGTAAATTACCCAAGGCTTACAAATCAAATTGGTTTTAGTAATAAATCCCCTGGTGCATTATCTGTTGTTTGCAATGTTTCATGTATGCAAGCTATTCAGCTGATTCTTTTTTATAAATCTCATTTTTAATCAGTCAGTCACTAGCACTGACCTTCCTGGTCAATTGGTGTACAATGAGAACTTCTTACAGGGCACTTTTTTTGCCCATCAGTACCACAGATCCCCTTCTGCCCAACAAATAACCATAAAAGCAGACATCCTTGTGCTCCTTCACACCTAGGAAGTGCCAGTGCTGGCAACCAGGCACCTGAAGTTACTGTTATTATTATTATTTTTGTTATTTGGGGAGTGCTTGCTGCTTTTCATACCAAATGCCTACCAACACAATGCTTCTTATTGTCCAAATAACCTTATTATTTGAACATCTTCTCCTACCCTGGCAGGAACCCCACTCACAACAGGGTGTTCTCTGATCCTCTTGTCATCTTTTTTCTCTATTCTCCCAGGCAAACGTTTGATCTCTGCTGCTAAAGCTGAATGGTTTTCAGCAATACTGCAGGGCTGTTTTCTGTCATTCCTGGTTTTTTACTTCTGAGTTTTGTCCTCTGGGACAAAAAAAAAGTGTGTGCTGTGTATGTTCTTGTGGCTATTTGTTGTTTGCTGCACATTTCCTATTTCCTAGAATTAGCAGCCCTTTGTCTCTCTTTGGGAAGTGTTGTCTGCTCTGCATCCCCTGATTTGCTAACAGACAACTTATAAACTACAATTTATGTAGCTCAAGCAAACTCTTCACTAGGCAAGTTATTCTGTGGGTGTTTGCCAAAGTTCAGGTGCATGGGACCTGCACAAGAATTAGGAGAGGGGAAGGCAAAAATGTGGAAATGTAGATGCTGTCTACACTGCAGCTTTGCAGCACTAATTACTTAAATTACTCAGATTTCCAGAAGCAAAACTCAGAAACTGTTTAAGATTAGTCAGCTGTTCAGAGAGCCAACTTCTTCCTAGAAAAAGGACAGATTATAATATTTATAATGCTATACTACATTTTTACTGGAAGTTTATGTAGGGAATATGAGCTAAAAAAGCACTCCTCTCCCTCCAAGTGTAAATCTGATAAGGGCCTGAAGATCTCAGCCTCTCCCTATTCCTGATTCTGAAAATTGAGGGATTTTTATCAATTATTTTTCATGCAGAAAGAGAACAAAAATTGCTGAGAAAGAGAAGGTGAAAGCATTTGACATTTGATGTCTGTCACTGACAGGAGGTGATGGCTGACACCCAACCAGGGCAGGGGCAGCCACAGCCACTGCTCTCTGCCTCAGCATCCTCAGCACCCTGAGCTCCAGGTGAGATGAGCTCCTGGAGCCCAGGGAGCTGCAGACCCAGCATTTCCCTCCCCAGGCTGGGTTTGGAGCCCAGGAGCTGCAGACCCAGCTGGGTTTGGAGCCCCAGAGCTGCAGACCCAGCATTTCCCTCCCCAGGCTGGGTTGGGACCCCAGGAGCTGCAGACCCAGCTGGGTTTGGAGCCCAGGAGCTGCAGACCCAGCATTTCCCTCCCCAGGCTGGGGCTGGCTTTGTTCAGAGCTGCATCACAGCTGCACATGAAGTGCAGCACATAAAAGCACTCGTGTGTCATTGCAGGCAGGTATTTTCTCTTTCAGCTACAATATTTTATCTCCTTAGCTCCTCTCAGTCTGGGAGGCACCTCTCTTACCTCTCACAGGAGGGCTGCTGACCCTCAGCTCCTGCTAAGTGGAGGCCATTGTGTTAAACAACAATGCTGACTTACAAAGAGAAAACAATTCTTGCAAAGGTTTTATAAAAATCTTTCCCAAGGGCTGCTCAACCTGCCTTGCTGTAATGCTGGCTTGGTCTTTTTTTGTTCATGAAAAGATTGGAAGTACCCACACCCACTTTGACAATTTCTCATCCTCTTGTACAGGAGTTCCAGTCTTCAGAAATGTCATGAAAAGCACTTTTGCACAGGTCAGTCCATCTGATGCTTAGCTGAGGAGCACAGAAGGGAAAATTGAGATTAACTGTGCTTTGGCTCCTGTTCCTATGGCAAAGGGAGTGAGAATCCAGAGAGACTGGGATTGCCATGAGCTTTAATATTCACTCAAATGGCATTCCTCTGTCTAGGAGTGCCTGTGATTCTGTCTGGAGATCCCTGTCTGTCTGTCCTCCCAGTCAGCACAGATCTCACAGGAGATCTGTCAGATCTCACAGATCTCAGCACAGATCTCACAGGAGAATGCAGTGTAGGACAACAAGGAGATTGCCAGTTCAGAGCTTATTATTTCTGAAGAATTACATCATGGAAAAACATGCACACATGTTTTTCCCATGTTTTTCCTCATGTTTCACTCCCATCATAAAAATTTACCATGGGTACCACACGGAGGATAGGGCAGGGATTACAGGTTATTTATTCCATGCTGGACTCTGACAAGGTGCCAAATGCCACAGAACCAGCTCTGGCTGAAACACCTTGTAAAGATGAAAAATCAGTGTCCTGGCTTGTTTCTTTATGAGCCTTGCTCTCTCCATCTCCTGAAACAATGAGGTAGATTTGCCATCTTCTGAGTGGGCCTGCAGCTGCATTTGAGTGGCTGTTGTGCTGATTGTGGAAGAGAGGGACTGAACTCCCAGTCCCTTGGCAGAGCAATATCCCTGCTGTTGATTTGGTGGTGTTAAAATCACTCTGGATCAAGAGTAGGAAGTGTGGGATGGCTTCAGACAGTGATACCAGCACAAGATTGGGGGTGATGTTTGGGATAAACCACGTTTGGGGCACTTTCTGTCCCACCTTTGCTGCATTTCATGCTCCCTGCTGTTCAGTGCCACTGGAGGTCCTGACCTAATTAGTATGTCATCATAATGAAAGTGATTCATTAGCTGGGCTTTTTCATATTCACTGAGTTCATTTGTGGAAGACAATTTAGGAATCAAGTGTTGCTGCCAGGATGAATTATCTGCTGTCCTTGCATTCAGATTGCCCCTCACTGTTGAGTTAGTGCCCAGGTCAGACTGGGATGTGCCTTTCTGTCCCCTTCTGTCATTTCCTGCTGACCCACTTGGTGTTTGACACACAGACTTCTCCCAGTGGCACCCAATGCCTGGCTGGCTTTAAAGAGAAGGAAAAGCAGGTTCCAGTGCTGCACCAAGGCAGGAATTGGGAGTGTTGGGAGGGTTCACATTGCTGATCTGGGGGCACAGTGCTGGAATTATCCTAGAGGTGCAGGTGTGGGGGTGAGTGCCTGTTAGCAGGCTGATATTTTCAAATAGATACCTTCTTCCTATTATTGTTGGTGCAAAATGAGAGCTAGAAATAGGGAGCAGTTTTTCCTTTCAAGCTTTACCTCTGTCAGGTGGGTTTGTGTTGATTCAAGTGCTCTTCCTCAGTGACCTTCATCTCCCCATGCCTGTGAGATGTGAAAGATGCTGTTGACACAAGGCAAGGCTCAGGCTCCCACAGCTCATATCCCAGACAGCACTTTGCCATGGCATGTTTGATGCTGCATATTTCTGTCTTGCTGACAAAGTGGCAGTGAAAGTTATTGCATTCATCTGGGAAAGGGAATGGAGCAGAATGAAAGCCCCAGCAAACAGTGCTGCCTTTCCTTTCTTCCCTGTCCTTGGCCACTGAAACCTCTGAATGTAGGAGGCAAAACAGAGGGGTCTGGGCACTTAGAAGAGGTTTAGAAATGGACCCCACAAAAAAAATTAGGGCCTAAAATGAAATTATCAGGTGCATAACAGGAAAACAACCCAGGTGTTTATTGGCAGGAGCAATGATTTCTGCATTTGCACTAAGAAATCAGCTTACACACAATATGCAAATGGAGCAGAACTCATAAAAGTGAGAGACCCTGTGACTGATTGTCCATTTTTGTGACCATTTTGGTTTCACCTGGGGCGCAGCCCTGGCTGGGCTCTTGTACTGCCCAAGGTGGATCCATTGAGGCCTTTGAATAAATCCCTGCTTTATTCTTTAACTCTTTAATCATTTGGTCTGTGTTCTAGGTCAGCCTTCACAGGGCATCAGGGTGTAGGGAAAGACTTTTGGAAGGAAATTGAGATTATTTCACCCAGGGATAGGACAGGGAAGGAGGAGGACATGAATGGAAATGCAGTAAGACCACAGAAGGTGGGAGCCTCTGGAACAGCTTGGCCAGCTGCAAAGTTTCAGAGTTTTGGGTGCTGCCATCTACTGTGGAAGCCTGCCCCAGCTGGAGCTGCAGCACTGCTGCCTTCCCTGCCCAGGGGCTGCAATCCAAACATGCATCTCTGTCCCGTGCTCTGAAGAACAGCCCTGCCCAGTGAAGCACTGCAATCATTTCCCAGGCCAGCTGGTAGGAAATGATGGCTGGAAGTCTATCAGGGAATTACAGTTTAATCACACCCTGTAGCACAAAGACTGCACTGGAGTTGAGTATTTTACATGAAAGGCTGCTATTGAAAAAATGTTACCCCGTGCTTCAATAGATCCTGGCTGCCAACTGTGAGCTGCTCCAGCTCTGTTCAGCTGGCAGAGCTCACTGATGACAGGCTAGGAGCTGGCATTGAAACGTGTGCCAGAAAGGAAACACACCACAGGGGGTTTAAAGCAGTCCAAGAGAGGCATGGCAGATCAAGGCCACCCCTGTGGCAGGGAGAAATGATGAGGAGGGCTCCATCTTATCAGAAGGCTAATTAATTACTTTGTTCTATTATATTATTCTCTATTTTATTACACTATGTTAGATTTCATCTAAACTGAATCTGCCAAGCACTCGACTGCACTCCAGTGCACAGCATCTTGTGACTGTCAGCAGACAGTTTTGACACACACACACACACACACTTGGATTTAATTGGTTAGTGAATTAAAGCATCCACACTAGAATTTAATTACTAATTTTCTTCAGGTAAACAATCCTCTGCAATGCATTCTACTTGTGAACTAACACAGGCACAGCAACTGAGACAAAAATTGTTGTTTTTTTTTCTCTGAGGTTCACAGAATGTGAAACCCAAAAATATTCTTGGGAAGTTGTGCCTTGCTTTTCTCTGTGGAGAGAAATGTGGTGACAGAGGCAGACAGAGGGGTGGGAGAGAAGTGAGCAGGCAGGAGAGTGAGTGTGCTCAGAGGCTGGGCTGGCAGGGGAGAGGAGAAGGAGCTGTGATTGTTCACCTTTGCAGAAATGCTTTGTAGGCAGTGAGCAAACACTGCTGGCATTCTTCTGCCAGGCAGTCAGCAAACAGCTTGAGCCAAGCAAGGGGACAGAGCAGCTCAGGGGGGCTCAGGAGCCCTGTGAGAACTGGGGCTGGTTTTGTTTGCCCAACAGCTCAAGTGATTACCTCTGCCAGTCCCCATGAGACATTCCCAGGGCTCCTCAGGACCCCTTCCCACTAAATAATGGCAGTTACCATGGTCCTGATCACAGAGGGGCAGGGACAGAAGAGGAATCTCTTTGAGAGGAATAATGTAATTCCTGCTGCATTACCTTTGCTTGGCCTTTAAATTCTTCACGTCCATGTTCATTGGCAGCTCAGAACCAGAAAAAAAAGGGGTTTTTTTCAGTCAGTGAGACGTGAGCTGTCTCACTGCTGACAGGTCAGCTTCTCAAGACATTTTCTGTGTCAGAGTACAGAGTAACCACTTCATTTCTGCTGGGTTTTTGTGTGTATGGGTATGAAAATAATTATTCAGTGAGTTGTTTGCATTGGCCACTGTTGCTCCAGTTGTTACTGCTAGAATCTGTTAATCAGCAAAGATACCTGGGAGAAGCTTTTCCCTTTCTGTGCTGTGGAAGATTGTATTAATTCTAATAATCTACCTGTAGATCTGTAACCAGGTAAATTATTAGAATTAATAATCTTATTAGATTATTAATTCCAATAATCTACCTGGTTACATTGCATTCAGTTCAACTTTCAGGAGTTGAACAAATAAAAAGTCCTGGTACAAGCAGCCATTAGGTGTAAAAGTGAATATTAGAAGAAAAATGTATTTATTTTAGTAGTGAACAAATAAAAAGTCCTGGTACAAGCAGCCATTAGGTGTAAAAATGTATAATAGAAGAAAAATGTATTTATTTTAGTAGAAGAATCTATTTCTCTGGTTCTGGGCTTGCTTTAACTTGTGCATTGATTTTTTCCTGAATGCCAGGTGTTCTTGTTGACCTCTTTGCTTCTGTTAAAATAGTCCTGAGTAAGCAGGAAACTTTGACCATTAAGAAGATCCCTAGAGTTTCTTATCTGTTTGTCCAATCACATCTATTTCCCAGCATTGGAAAACTTAGTGCTTGGAAGCAAATGCATTTGAGTCAGGCACAGCTCTCAGACAGAAAGTTTCAGGGCTAGATTAGGAATTGACACAAAAATCCTCTCAGTTTGCATCTCTTGCACTTGGGTGCTGCCTGTGGTCATTGGTGTTGCCTCATAAATGCAACCAAAATTTGTTTATTTATCAAAAATATTTATCAAAATCTCGACTGGAGGAATTTTTAGATTTCACTGTAAGGTTGTGGTTTACATTTAGATTTTTTTTCCCCTCACGTTATCTCCTTTTGGCTTATTCTCACCAGTTGGAAATGTGAACTATCACAGTTTATATCACTGATTATTGAAATTAAAACAAAAAATGCCATTTAGTCTTAGGCATATATATGGAATGAATTTATCCACATCACCTTAAGCTCCCTAAATTTCCTGATTTGCATGCAAACTTGTTATCTCTGAGGTGCCACATGAGCCCAGGCTGCACTCCAAATCCTCCATTTTGGGAACATGGACATGCAATTTCTGTCTTCTGTCACTGCCTCATGCTTCAGTTGGAGATGCAAAAGCCACGGGGTCGGAATGTTCTCAGTTAAGGCTGTTCCTACCTCTGGAATCCCACCCACCATGGAGCTGAGTTCTGTGGATGAGCTCTGGCTTTATTGGTTCAGCTTCTCTTGGGAAAGCAGCTGAAGGAACCCAAACTAGAAATGAGACCAAGTTTGCATCTCCATCAAAACTTTCCCCACCTTGAAGAGCTGTTTGGGATTAGAATCCCAGTTCATGCTCATTATAGAAATAGTTCTTTCCTAGACACTCAGAGGTGACATTTCCCTGAACTTTTTCAAATTAGGATGTGGGATGTGGTTTGAACTCATTGTTAGGACAGCTTTAAGGGCTTGTTCTGCTGCAGACAGATGTGGTGCAGTGAATTTCAGGGGGTTTAGAGCAGCCTTAGACCAGCTTGACAGAGGGAAAAATTAATTTCCTACCAAATTTGATCTTTGCCAGAAGCTGCCTTGAGCAGCTGACTTGTCTGGTTTGTACCTTTGTGTGAAGATTTGTATTTACAGTGTCATTAGGCACAAACTCTTCCAGAGAAAATGTTGTTGGTTTTTTTTTTATCTTTCTTGTAATTAAAACAGTGAGAATTAATGATGGACTGGGGAGGCTTGCTGTTTCTGCAGCAATGAAGTGGACTGCTTTCTGTGGCTGAGGAAAAAAAGGAATACACTGATTATTTTGGTCTGAGCTAAGTCCTGTTGTAAAAGATAGAAGTATGAAAATTGTATTAGACCTGTAAAAAACCACCCAGAACAGTAAACACACTGCAGCTAAGGAGTATAGCTTGGATTTAGTGCTCAGCTAATTACAGGCAGTGTAATTACATGAGGGGAGAGAATGCTGCATCTGACTCCATCTTATCAGCAGGCTAATTAATTACTTTATTATTCTATATTATATTAAAGAATACTATACTATATTAAAGAATACAGGAAAGGTACTTACTGAATGCAAAAAAAAAAACCCAATAATGGAAACTCCTGACTCTCTCCAGAGCCCTGACACAGCTTGGCCCTGCTTGGCCAAGGAGTGAAAACAACTCCCAGCAGAATGCAATGGGACAATCTCCAAACACATTCCACATGGGCACAGCACAGGAGAAGCAAATGAGATCAGAATTGTTTTCCTTTTCTCTGAGGCCTCTCAGCTTCCCAGGAGAAAAGCCCTGGGTGAAGGAATTTGTTCAGAGAATGTGAATGGCACAATGGAGCAAGTTTGAGAGTCAGATGCTTGGGGAATGTCTTTCTCAAAGTCTTCTTGCACCTCCATCCTGTTGCCCATGGTTGTGTTGTGAACCCCATTCCTCAGGGTGTTCTGAGGTCTCCAGCTCCATGAGCTCTTCTGATTTCATTGAAACCAAAATCAAAGAATAAGTGAGCATGCACACAGAGTTAAAGAAGACCCTGACATCTGGAAGGCCAAATAAGAACAGACCCTAGTAAGTTTTTATAACTTTGTTTTTAGGGGTTATTTTTTTGTTTGTTTTTAAGAAAGAGGCTTTGGCCCTGATTGTTTCAGTGTTTAACATTGGCAGTGTTGTGTCTGTTATGTTGGCTGTAATCCCAGTTCATACCAAGACCTGAAATGGAGCTGGAAATGCAAGGGCTGAACCTTCTGGAGTACTGAGGGTCTGACTTCTGGGGGTTACAGTATTGCTGCTCTTCCAGAAAATATCTCCAAGTTATGCCAGGCTGTCCTGATGTGCCAGGGTGGTGCAGCATGGTGTCTGTCCTGAGAGCAGCTCACACCTCAGCAGGAGCAGGTGGCAGCTCTCAGAGCTGGGTCAGCTTTGCCATCCAGAAAATAAGGCCCAGAGTGGATTTATGTAGTGCAGGGTTTTCCCCCCTCAGGACAGGGCTGGATAGTTACTTAAATCTCCTTTAAAAAATGGGAAGCAAGCTATTTCCTGTAAAAGAAAGATATGTGTAAGGGCTTGGGTTTTCTTGGAACTTCTTGGACTTAGGCTGGTTTCCTCTGGAAATTACCTTCATTGCAGTCTGTGTCTCTCTTCAGTTTCCCTTGCAATAGCTTTTCAAAGTGTTGGCTGAATTTATTCAGATTGGACAGGGGAGAAAAGGTCTCAAAGATATTATCTTTGTATGAGTTTCATAAAAATAGGCATCTAGATAGATGAGACTGTGATTAGTGCTCCCACTAAAGGCAAAAAAGGCACTGGAGGCTCAAGACATTATTAAAGAGCTGAGAGTCCATGAGGGAGACTGCCAGGGCAAACCTGCCTTTGGGCTGTCTCAGGGAGTCTGGCTGCTGCTGTTTGCATTCCCTTTGCCACACGGATTGCCCAGCACCCCAGCACTGAGAGCAGCCAAGCAAAAGGAGCCTTTTGTGCTGGCTGTGTCTGCAGGAGGGTTTAGAGCACCTGCAGCCTCTGCATGGCACTGCAGGACCCTCAGAGAGCACTCAGTGCTGGAAAGGGATCCAAATCCCTCACCTCCAGCTGTTCCCCAGCCCTCCACACTTCACAGGGGACTTGTGGTTGGTTTTGGCAGAGATCCTCAAAGTTGGTCTCTGGTAAGCTCTTCTTGTGGGGATACATCATTGCTACCAGGTCAGTCCTGCAGGGCAGTGAGCCCTGCAGGGGGAAGGGGACACTGGGATGTCCAGGGAACCTCTGACCTCCCTGTGGGACCCTCAGTGCCCCAAACAGACTCAGAGCTGGCTGCTGTGGTGGCTGAAACATCTCTGCTGCACCCAACCTCTGTAGGCAGCTTGGGCTTTGCTAAGATGTACAACCCACCCTGTATTTCCACCCTCAGAGTCAGTGAGGGAAAACTTCTCTGGGTTTGCTTTCAAGGAAATCAGAAGGGCTCATGGAGGTGGAGACTTCAGAATTCCCCTGAGGATTGGGAGTTTACAACACAACCATGGACAACAGGATGGAGATGCAAGACTTAGAGAAAGACATTCCCCAAACATCTGATACTCAAACTTTATCCTGAAAGATCTAAAAGTTTAGTTTATCTTTTCAATCTATTCTAATATCTTTTCAATCTATTATATCTGACTCTCAAACTTGCTCCTGGAAGATGTCAAAGTTTAGTTCATCTTTTAAATCTATTCTAATATGTGACTCTCAAACTTTATCCTGAAAGATCTAAAAGTTTAGTTTATCTTTTCAATCTATTCTAATATCTTTTCAATCTATTATATCTGACTCTCAAACTTGCTCCTGGAAGATGTCAAAGTTTAGTTCATCTTTTCAATCTATTCTAATATCTGATAGTCCAACTTGCTCCTGGAAGATCTCAAAGTTTAATTCATCTTTTAAATCTGTTCTAATATCTGACTCTCAAACTTGCTCCTGGAAGATGTCAAAGTTTAGTTCATCTTTTCAATCTATTCTAATATCTGCTAGAGCATTCCCAGTGTCAATGGATAATTTATATCTCGTGGCCCCACAGTGCCAGGCTGCCTTCATCTGCCAAGGAAAACAGAATCCCAGACCAATGTCAATGTTTGTGTTGGCATCTGCACCCCCCCAAACAGCAGAGTCTTGGTCTCTGTTGAACATGCAGGTACATCACAAGAAGCAAACACCAAATGTTGCCATTCTGAGCTCCTTCTACCCCTAGGCTATCACAAGTTTGAGGCCAGGTGATTTCAGCCTGTCTGAGACAATGTCCCAGCAATTCCCACAGCATTTCCCACAGGAATTGCCACTCTCAGTGCTTTTCCTGAGGACAGGGTCTCTCTGACCACAGTAGCTGCCCTTTAGTGTTCAGCAGTTCAAGCAAGGAGGATCCATCACCTCGTGGGCAGTGTGTGCTGCTCTGCAGCTCCCCAGGGTAGGTGCAGCAAGCCCTAATTTTCAGGATAAGTGGATGTAAATAGGGCTGCATTCTCCCTTCCAGGAGAACTTCCTGCATTTGTGACCAACAAGGCCCCCTGGAGCTCTTTGGCTAAGCAGTTCTGTGAGCTGCTTGCCTGTGATTTATATCTCATGATTAGGTTATCTGGAATTTAATATGTTCCTAGTGCTAGTTAAAGTATCCTCAGTAATGTCTTTCCTTAGGTGGAGTCTCTTGTGCCCAAGAAAGACTGTGATCACAATAGCAGGAAAATAACACAGCCTGCCTGCTCTCAGGAAACTTGTAGGACCACAAAACTTCCAGATCAGGTTGAAAACACTCATAAACTCTCAGAGACAGCCAGAAACATCAATATGCATGTCACAGCTGCATCAGCCTGATTTCTTAGGGAGCCAAGCGTGGCAATGGAGTGGCAAAAGAAAATAAATGTCAGTTCCAGTGCAAACAGTCATGGTGGTGTGTGAGCAGATGAGGTGCAGCTTCTGAGAAGCTCTCACTGCCATTCAGTCTGTCTGAGCTTGGCTAGGAATTTATCAATGAATAAGTAATTTTATTACAGTGAGATTTGGAGAGGTTGTGCAAATTTAGTGGAGAGGCAGAGCCAGAATTCCATATGGGTGTGTTATAATCCATGATAATATCCTGGGAGTCCTGTGAGATCCCAGCAAGCTCAGCCACCTCAGTGCCCCTAGAAAAGCTCTTTCCATCCCAGTCCATAACACCTGGGGCAGCTTTTATTGGCCTGATTGTTTTATCCTGTCCTCAGAGACAACTTAATTCTCCCTAAAGAACCCTTACTGTAAATATCTCCTTAAAGGTATTTCTGCTGGGGGTCGTGTTGGGCCTCTGCCTGTGTTTGAATCAGTGGGCTTCAGTCAAGGTAGACAAATATTTTGAAGCTGCTGCATGTTAGTTTTAATTGGAGAGGAGAAAAAGTGCAGCATGATTGGGTCCTTGGGGAAATGGTGAATTTCTACAGCTGATCCTTTGAAAGATCTCAGCAGTTTTAAAGAGAGAGAAGAGCTGTGAATGAAGCAGCCAAGAGATGGAGGAACTGCTGAAAAAATGCCAGCCAGGAGAGTGTGGGAACTGTGCTCAGATTTTCTCATGTTTGGATCTGATCCAAGGGAACCAAAAGCAGTGAGAGACACTTCTCCTCACTGCCATGATTTTGGTATTTGCAGACCCTTTTAGGAGTTTTCTCATTTCAATACTAAGCAGAAGATGGTTCCTGTGTCTGTGTGGGGCAATAGTCTGAAGCATGGAAATGCTGCTGCAGAATCAGGAGGAACAGGGACACCTTCTTAGCCTGGCTGATCCCCAGGAGGTCTTGGTCACAGGTCAGAGGAAGAGTTTGAATCCTCTTCAAAGCCCTTTGGCTGCTCCAAGCCATGTCCTGAGTGAATTCCATAGCCAGGGCTAGCACTTATTGTAAATCATAGAAAAAAAATCATGGCTGTAGATTGGAGTGAGAGGCAAAAGGTGATGGGGTCATGGCTGGGGAGGAAGCTCAAGTGTGAGAAGACTTGGGATTTTAGAGGAGCTCAGGGCTGCTGAGTTTCCTCTGCTTCCCCAGTGAAAATTCCATTTTCATTTGATTTTTATGCTCCATCTGGGTGCTGTGCTGTGGTAGCAGCACTGACCCAAGGCTTGAACCTGTCTCACTTGTAATTAATAGAAAAACTCCTTTTAAATTCAGAAAATCAGGAATAAGTGTTAAGACACTGACAATGTTACTCTCAGTGGAAATACACCTGCCCTGATTGCTCTGTGCCCCACTCAGGTCACATGTTTCAGCTCAGCAGCTCTCAACATTTCCAATGTATTCACCACCCACATGCTCAGATCTCGAGGTGTCAAAGTCATGAGTTCTTTTCTTTTCTTTTCAAATAAGTCATGGCATCCCTGGCTCTGGAGACAAGCTCACAAAAAAGTAGCTGTAGCTGAAGTATTTGCTGTAGCTGGGAACTGTACAGAGATCAATTAAAACAGTTCAGGCTCACTGAGAGGTTTCTCAGGTTTGGGAACTAAGACCTCCAGGTCTGGGATTCACCTCAAAATAAATGGATTTCAAAAGCTTGAACCAAACCTCAGCTATTTCTGAGATCTAGGGGGAAAAAAGCTTTGTTTAGAGGCCATGAAGAAATTTTTATTTAGATATTTACTACTTTAGAAGTAGTTTCTCCCCTGTGTAGGATTGTGGTCCCTTGGTAGATCTGCAGAACACATTTACAGGAAGGTGAACCAATATCTGATACCAAATATCCCTGAGCTCAAGGTAAAATTCTCCTTTATTCTCTGTGAGTGTCCTGTAACAAAGCAATGCCAGGCTTGCTTAAATTGCCTTGGGTGTGCTGCCCCCATATCTCTGTGGGATTGGTGCTGGGTAGGGCTGAGCTGAGGGACAGAGGGGCAGGGGAGGGGACACTCCAGGCACCCCAGTCTCTGCTCTGGTTTGCATTCCCATTCCCAGCAGGAAAGGAGGCAGGTGCTGAACACCAGGAGAGGTGTTGGATGGTCCCCACACAGGTGGGGCATGGTGCCAGCTTGACCTGCACTCTGTGGGCTCTCACTGCCAGCACAGCAATGCTCTGAGCCATCAATAATAATGGGATGCTTGAGCTGGGGGGAAATAGGAGTCTCTGGAAAGCACATTCCTGCCTTGCACACTCCCCATTCCAGCACTCATCTGTATTTATTGAATAAGGTTAATGGATTACTTAGCAGCTTTCTCCAGCCATTAGCAGAGAGCACACTCTGTTTATGTGGCTGGCCTCTGCTGTTCTGTCACTGTCATAAGCTACTCAATTAGAAAAGGGGGGGAAAATGTGTGTAATAGGTAACTATGGTTACCTGTGATGTGGGTTTGTTAGAAGTGCTCAGAAACCTAGTGGCAACAGAGTTTGGGAGTTCAAAGCTGTAATTTATTCAAGAACTCTCTTGAATCAGAGTATCAGAAGCATTTAGAATAGATTCAGAACATTTTCTTTGTGGAACAGTGTTGCAGGCCTAGGCAGAAGCCCATGTACAGACTGACTGCTTGCTGTGCCCAGTGAGAAGGAAACAGGAGAGGGACAGGGTAAATCTGCCCTTGTTCCACTTGGCTCCTGCACAGCCTGCCAGCCCTGGCACTGGAATAGCTTGTGAAAGTGGTGCTTTCTGGAAGTAGTGCTTCCATTGTCCTCTTGTTTCCCTATTTACCCTGAAATGGTGATTTTAAAATGGTGAAAATACAGAGCCCTGAAGCTGCGTGAGCTTCAAATAAAGGTGCCTGCCTAAGAAACTCAGCCCAAGTCATGCAGTTTGCTCAAAAAGAAAATAAAATCCTCCATGAATTGAATGAGGACACAGGATAGTGCTAACAGCTTTTAACTGGGCTGAGAGAGCTCTGTGAAACAACTCTTGAGGTAAAAAATGTCACCTCTCAAGTGCTTCAGTGGAATTCTGCACCTGTGTGCCTTTGGCAAAGCAGGGAGCTGTTGTGGGCTCTTCCTGGGGGATTTCTGTCTGGTGGTGCCACCAGTGTCCCCTGTCTGCCCTGTGGGCCCTGCCCAGGAGAAGGGCAGTGTCATTTCAGCTGTCCAAAGCAGCCAAGTGCACAGGGTGCAGCAGAGACCTGGTTTGTCTCATGTTTTATTAGCATAGCATGAACTGCATCAGGTGAATGCTGGAAATCTTTGCACGCAGTGCATGACATGCCAGTCCATCAGCACACTTCCAGTGGAAAATGACCTGCTACAGGGATTCAGGAGTCACTCCCCAAGAAAGCTGTCTAAGAAAAGGTTTGTAATTAAGAGAAGGCATGGACTGGACCCTCTGTTAGAAGTTTGCTGGATCCCACCTTCACACAGGTGGTTTTGCTTTGCCCTAAGCTTCATTTCTCTGAAACTCTGAATGCTGCCCCCAGTTCCTCCTGTTTAACCCACTGGAAACACACAGCAGGTATGAATTTGTGAAGGGAGCATAAAGTTGGGGATTTTGCACTCTTGGCAGGTTCAGGTCATGGCTGTGAAAGGTCAGGGTGGGCTCTGGTGCAGTGCTGGAGAGTTTCCAGTGTTTGCACTGGGGCTGTGCTTGTTGTGAGACTGAGGGAAGGCTGGGCTTGTATCTGTTAATCTGGAGGTTCCTTATTAATAGGCTGCACACTTCATTGATTTTTAATTAATTTCTGAAGAGACACAGAGGATAAGTGCTGCAGCCCACAGACATCTCTGTACTTATTGCAGTCCACATCTCTATTGATTGCCTGCCTAAGGAGCAGAAGTAATCCATTTTAAATACACTTTCTTGGAGAGACTGAATGCACTGCTCAGTGCTCTCTCCTGACTGTAATTGCATTGGCAAGAGGTCAGGGGCTGGCTGGGGGAGCACAGCCCATTGTTCATGTGGTGATCTCCCTGCTGGGCAGTCTGGAGCTCTCAGCTCCCCCAGTCCAGCTGCACTGGGAGCTCCTTCTGAGGCTGCTTGTGGGAGCAGCTGGAGCTGCTCTAACTGGAGCAATTAATGGCATTCCAAGAGCCTGTTCAAATTGATAGCTCTCTTTGGGTGCCACTCTGATAAGCATCTAACACTTTCCAGGAGGGTGTGATGCACTGGGGGCTGAAACCTGGAGTCTCTGAGCACTTCCCCAATCAGAGGACAGGTAAATTAATAGATAAATTAATAGATAAATTTCTGCAGGACTTGGATGTCAGGTATTCCTGAAAACCTTTAATTCACTGCTTCCCAACCCCTTAACCACAGCTGTATTTCAGATGCTCAGTGACTGTCCATGTAATGCATATAGTTTACAAATAATCTGCAGAAAAAGCTAGATACATTTGAAGATCTTTTTCTGTAAATGGCATTTAAATTATTTGTACAAACACACAGCTGGGATTTCTGCTGTCTTCTTCAGGCCACTTCCTCCAGAGACCTCTCCATGAAATCTCTACAGTTCTACTACAGAGATTCCTTCTGCTGGCACCACAGATTACCAGGATTTGCTCTTGAAACAGCAATTTCAAACAGCCTTTGTCATCAGGACTGTGATCCTGCCAGTCTCTGAGCTGCAGTTGCTTTGCAGTAAATGTTATTGCCCAGCAAGGAGAGGTTTGCAGTGAGAAGTTCATTATTTAGGCAGTTAGTTCTTGTTTAAAGGCTGCTTTCACAGAAAGAAGCTGTTGGTGGTGCAGCTGCAGCCAGAGCTGCACAGAGTGCACTGCTGATACACCTCCTGTGCTCCAGCTGCAATTCCTCTCTCCTCTGTGGGCTGCAGCCCCCTGAGCTGTGGGGGAGAACATCCCTGTCCTTTTCAGCTCCTTGGGAATAAGGGAGAGTGACCTAGGCTGTGCCCACAGCCAGGAGGCTGGGCCACTGGGCTGGCTGAAGGGCCAGCACAGCCAGCAGGACCCACTCTGCCCCCAGAATGGAGAATGGAGCTGGCACAGGAGGGCACCTTGTCCCCAGCTGTCTGCTGAGAGCACCTGGCTCATTGCAGGATGGAGATCAGGCCCAGCTCCTCAGCTCCCTCCCTCAGGAATCTTCCTGAAGAATAACTTCACTTGCTTTATGCCAAAGAGCCCCTGTGTCCTCTTTAAAAGCCCTGCATGAAATAGTGGTTATGCCAAACATTCTGCCACATATTTTCCAAGCTTTTACTGTGTTTGCATTGAAATCTTTCACCTAAAACCAGTTCAGGGTTGCATTTGATGCTTTTTGTGCAGAGAGATGCACTTTGATGGAGTCCTGGAGGTGCTATGGACCTTAAAGCCCACCCAGTTCCAGCCCCTGCCGTGGGGCAGGGACACCTTCCCCCATCCCAGGCTGCTCCAAGCTTCTTTTGGTGTTTTCTGCTCCAAGCCCCATCCAGCCTGGCCTTGGGCACTTCCAGGGATGGGGCAGCCACAGCTTCCCTGGGCACCCAGTGCCAGGGCTGGGTCCAGAGAGCATGGTTGGCAGCTTGTGTGGGAGACAGGGAGCTGTGAGCTCCTCAGGCTGTGGAGGGATAATCAAGTCTGGCCCATGGCACTGAGTAATCTGGTTATTTTAATCACTGCATGTGACTCTCTGAATTATCATCTGTATTATGGGATAATATGATCTCTTTGGTATTCAGCAATGACTTTTTCAAAATTATCATATATATTATACAGAGCTAATACATGAAGAGATGCCTTAAAGGCAATTGTCAAGTGTGTGATTTCATTTCTAAGTTCTAATAGTGGTGGTTAATGTCATAAATGCCTTTTAATGAAATTACAGGCTTGTAACCCTGCCCAACTATCCTTTGTGTGGTGTATAATGAATAAGGCCAAGCTTTGGTGTTGATCCCAGTGTCACAAAGCATGGTGCAAATTTCCACTCTGCTGGTGGATGGTTGGTCTCCCATCAGAATAAGAATAAGGTTAAGGCCAGGCAGTTTGAGTCTGTGTTACCTTATCTTTAAAGGCAGCTGGATGGGCTTGTTAACAGAATACACTTCTAACAGAATATATATGCTCATAAAGAAAGGCCATTGATCTAATGCCTTATTATAATCCTACAGGCAATATTTTAAGGGAGTGAAAAGGTGAGGGAGTTGCAGCACTTGGAATAAAGAATTGTTTTCCTTCTAATCCACTGAGGATAGTGAAAATTTGTGACCAACTTAAAAACCATTTGAAGATGGACAAGAATCTTTGTCTTGAATTAAAGACCCTTGTCTGGAGAGTGACAGAGCTGGGATTGTTTCCCAGTGTGGTCTAATTTCTGGGGGGCTGTGGCTAAATTGATTATTTTTTATGGCCATCACATTTCCTGTCTGAAGAACAAGGGCCATAATATTTCTTTTCTTTGTCTCACATTTCCAGATTTTAAGCTTGCTGAAGCAAAGAGCTATCTGTATGTTATTTTGTTGGGTTTTTCTCTTTGGTAATTGAATCTTACAGAATCATTCCTACTGGACTAACTCAAGGTCATCTAATCCTGCCTCCTGCTCAGAGCAAGAGCAATGCTGAGCTTCTCCCCTCTAGGCCATTTTCTCTTGTAAATACTCCTAACTGAACCATCATTTTACATGTCACCAGTGGAAGCTGGCTCTCCAAAACCATGTAAAGCTCACTAGCATTGTACTGTTCTTCTTCCTGCAGGGGATGATGTACCTGGAAGAGAGGAGACTGGTCCACAGGGACCTGGCAGCCCGCAATGTCCTGGTGAAATCCCCAAACCACGTGAAAATCACTGACTTTGGTTTGGCCAGGCTCCTGGAAGGGGATGAAAAGGAGTACAATGCCGATGGGGGCAAGGTGAGCACTGGATCTGTCTGGAGGGACCGAGCTCCTGAAGGTCCTCCTGGGGTCAGTGTGTCCCCGTGGGACTGTGGGAGAGTCTGGCAGTGGCTGAGCAAAGCCCTGCCTTGCAGAGGAACTCTGCTGTGAAAGAACACATAAAAGCTGCTCAGTTTTTGCACAGTGAGCTTCTCCAGGCACTGAAATGTAATTGCATGAGCAGTTTTCACACCCAGAATTAGCTTTTTTTCACCTGCTCCAGGTGTTTTGAATACTTTGCTTCAATGAGTGATGGATGTTTTGGGGCATTCCTGGCCAGCCTCTTTCTCTGACCAGTATACACCTCAATAAAGTGCAGTCCCATTTTCCCAGACAAGTAATTTCTGTGAAGGCCACAGAACATGAGAATTTAGCTCTCCTATCACACTGGGAGAGCCTGTGTAGTTCTGTCTTGTGTCCACCTCTCCAATCCCACGCTAAAAGGCAGCCTGAGGATAATTTGGAAACCAGATTTTTTTCCCCTGTTACTTTCCAGCAAACCACACCATGGCCACGTAGTGCCTTGCCTCATTCCTGCCAATTTCAGATTGATGCATGATAAAATTCAGGAGGCACTAAGTAGGTGGTGCTTCTGGCTGCTCAAAAAACATCTTGAAATTCCCCCTTTCAATCTGTCACAGAATCCCAAAGGATTTGCTTCACCTGTCATTCCTTTTCCTGGATGTTCAGTTTGCTTTCTGTCTCCTTGCTCTCTGTGGTTTTTTGTGCTCACTCATGCCCTTGTCTGGGACAAACAGCTGCTGCCAGGGTGTGCTGTTCTCTGGGAGGAGCTGCTGCCTTGTTTGTGAGGCTGCTGCCCTTGGATCACCTGGCCAGGGCAGTCAGGGAGGTGAGGAGCTTCAGAGGAGCCACCAGTGCTTTCCCATTCCCCATGGGAAGACAGCTCCTGGCAGGAAAGGTGGGGTTTTGGCAGCTTCCCCTGGTTCCCTCATTTCTGTAATCCTCTTCTTGGTAACCCCTCAGCCTCTTCCCTCCATCTGACAGGGACTGACAGAAAAGAGTTCATCCTTGCAAACCAGCTGTTCCCTGGCAGCTGTGTCTTGGGCTTGTTGCCCTGCTGAGAGCTCTGGAGCAGGATTTATGGCAGATGTGTCACTTCCCAGGTCCAGAAAAGCATCCTGTGAACTCAGCATTGAGAGCCTGCTGAGGGAGGTTCAGACTGGACAATCAAGGGGCTGTCAGCAGAGGTGGTGCAGTTTCCATCCTTGAAGGTTTTCAAGTCCAGACTGGACAAATCTCGGAGTAACTTGACCTAATCTGCTAGGCCTGAACTTGAGGTGGAACTAGAGGCCTCCTGAGTCACTTCCAACCTGAGTTATCCCACCATGAACAGAGCAGCTTTGCTCCTTCAGGCCCTGTTCCCACCTGGGATGCAGAGGGAATGAAAGCAGTGCACTCCTGCAGAGTTTGGTGGGGGAGGATGAACTGTCTCTGCAAGAGCCAAGGCAGCCTTCATGACAAGGTGCTATTTCTGCCTTAACTCCATGGGTTATGTTCATTAGTGAACTTCATGGAAGGTGCTTTCATGGGGGTTTGAATGAAGACACATCCTCTGCTTTTACTCCCACCATCTGTTCAGATTTGCCTGCAGTTACTCATCCCTTTGGTTTATTCCAGTACCTCTGCCATCATTCCAAATGGGAGGCAACCCATCTGAGTCCCTGCCAGGGAAAAATCTCAGTGTGTGTCCTTCAGAATCTCACAGACTGCAGGCCTGGGAGGCCTTGTGAAGGCTGACCTAGAACAGAGACTAGACAGAGGTAAAGCAGGGATTTATTAGGAGGCCTCAATGGATCCACCTTGGGCAGCACAAGAGCCCAGCCAGGGCTACCCCAAGATGAACCAAAATGGTCACAAAATGGACACCTGGTCAGGGTATCTTACTTTTAGAAGTTCTGCTCCATTTGCATTTTGGGGTAATTGTCCAATTCCAGCTTTAGCTTATGAAGTCCCATCCTTACTTTTCCTTCTTTTCCTTTCTTCAGTCCACGTTGTTTGTGCTCTTGGCCCTGAGATTTGGATCATTTGTCCTTGGTCCCCAGCTGGAGCAGGAATTTTTTGTCTCCCTGCTCTGTGAGGAGAGCTCCCCATCCCCTGATATGAAGCCCAGACCCACTCACTAAAGCAGCACAGAACCACAGAAATCTATAAAAGCTCAAACCTGAGGCATCAGCTCTGCCTGCTGAGCCCAGCTCAGGAGTGGGAAGCACCACAAATCCCATTTGAACAGGAACTCAAGAGGATGGGCTGGAATGCAGGAAGGAGGTTTGGTTTGCCTGCACACCTTTCTCTGTCAGAGGAGATGATTCACTGACACAGGAATGAATCTGGAGCTGCTCACTTAGTTTGGGGAGCAACTTTTCCCACTGCTGTGCTGATACAGAGAGCTGGGGTGGTTTCTAACAAATCTTGGGAGTTAAGAATAAAGCACTGCAAATTCTCCTCATTGCCTGTTTGCCATCATAGTGGTGATGGGGATGGGGAAGTGTTTTGGTCCCTGCACTGAGATGGCAGTGTTGCCATCTCAGCTTGCAGAGATTGCAAATTGTTAAGGAATAAAAGCTCCTGCATTCCACCTCTGCTGCACTTCAGATTTAGGGGAATTATATGCAATTTCTGCAATGGTCTCTCTGTACAAAAGTTGGATGAAACCACAGGTTGCTCCATTACTTGTGAATCAGTAAATATCACAAGTTCTGCAGGTAACTGGTTCAGCTTTCCCACCTCCACGTTTTATGAGGCACTGCCCCATTCTAGAGGGCAGGAACATTTCCTCTGTTTTTTGGGTTTTTTTTTCAATCTCACTGTTGAAGGAGGCAGGGAGATAAAGTTGTTGTCTTCACACAGGATCTGTTTGCATTGTTTTAATAATGTATTTCTAAGGTTACATTTCTTTTGTCCTTCCCTAGATGCCAATTAAGTGGATGGCTCTGGAGTGCATACACTACAGGAAATTCACCCATCAGAGTGATGTGTGGAGCTATGGTAAATCTGCACCTGATTAGTTTCAAAAGTTGTGTCTTTTAAAGCATTTAACCAAGTTGTGTTAGTATGTTAAAGATATCCTCTCTTCTCAAAGGAGTTAATTCCAGAGGCATTTGCTCTTCAGGTTTTGGGGTTTTTTTCCTTTCAATGTGTAACTCTAAGCAGAAATTGTTCCTGTCTCCTGTGTTACCTCCCTGCTCACTGAAATATTTTATCTTGATGTTCCCCACTGGGGTGAGTGCCTCCAGGTGTGGTCTGGTAGCAGTTTGGCTGATTATTCTGACAGAAGAAGACCTCTTTCAGCTTAGCCATGGATTCATAAAAATACAGCTGCAGGTCACAATTTTCAGCAGGCTTTGAAAAGCTCAACTCTAAAAGCCATGAATGTCAAAAAACATTTTCAGGCTTATGGGACTTTCTCTACCTAGAGTCAGATAAAAGGGAATTTGTCATAATACAGAGCAAATATGGCAAGAGAAAGAAAAGGAAGAGACAGGCTCTCCAAACTAACTAGAACAAGCATCTATTTAACTTCCAGATAGCTTGGGAATTGGTAGCTACACACACAGAGAACAAGTCATATTTGAGAAATGAGGTGTTGGTGCAGTTCCTGATGGTTATCCAGATGAGCTGGGTGCCACATCTGTGAGGTCTCTGCCTGTGTCTCTGGTTCAGCTGTTATAATAAAATCATGCACACCTTTGTACATGGAAATTTGCAGCAGTATCTGCAGCTGTGGAGGGCTGGTTGCATTTCCTGTTGCCATATCATTTTGAGCCAAAAGGGTGTGCAGCTCTATTCATTACTCACTTTTACCTGTGGGTAGCAGCAAAAGACACTGTTTGCTGTGGCTGGTAGCTGCCCTCTTCCAGTCAGCTCAAAAGAGCCTGGGAGAGTTCAGCTGATCTTGTGCAGTTCTTGCTCTTCAAATTCTGCATACCCTGGATCACTCAGGAAAAAATATTCCTTCATTGATGAAATTCATTTTAAATGCAGGAAACCCAGAATGTCTGTAATCAGAAAGGAAAAGACCATAAACAATTGACAGTAGTTAACAATATTAACAGTAGTTATTAAATATCAACAAGGAGATGAATGAGGGTGAAATAAATGTGGTTTACTCACGTGGTAATTTTGCCCATCACTTTTTACATTAGCATGACAGTTGTCAAAATATGCTACTGATCTGAGGCATGCTTAAAGTGACCTTTGCAATTCAAATAAAAATCAAACAAAACAGTGTGAGAGCAGCTTTTTCAATATTTAAGATTCTGTTCAGACACAAATTCTTTTATTTATGATATATGATCTTTATTTGCAGCTCTGAAGCCAAAACAAATCCTGTGGCTTCTCTGAAAGGGAATCTTGGGTTTCTAGTGCAGCACTATCATAAACTCAGATCCATGGGGTGATTTCAGGGAAGAAATTATAGCAGTGGCTGTGAATGGCTTCCAAGGCAAAGCCAATGACCTGGTGCTACTCAGTGCTGTACCTTTGTGGGAAATTGATGCTCTAATTTAGGGAACATCTGTGCTTTTTCCCCTTAAAATAATAGAGTGCATCAGGCACTCATTTCCCTTTTTGATAAAAGAGTGTGATGCATTCTTCTGTTATTGCACCCATTTACTTTGCCACCCTGCATTTGTCTCAGGCCTTCCTCGTGTGCCTCAGGTCTATCATGCCATTTCTTACACCATTAAAATGAGGAAAGTTGCTTTTGAAGATTACCACAAGGTGCTTTTTCACCATTTCCCAGAGTTTTTACCTGGCAGACTGTCATGGTGTAAGCCCAGATGGCAGCTAAGCACTGTGCAGCCACTTGCTCAACTCCTCCTGTCCCCCCAGTCCAGACTTCAGTTTTGCAGGCACTGGTGGAGAAGGAGAGATTGCAGTGCAGAGCTGGGCCAGGCAATGGTGGAGAAGGAGAGATTGCAGTGCAGAGCTGGGCCAGGCTCTGGTGGAGAAGGAGAGATTGCAGTGCAGAGCTGGGCCAGGCAATGGTGGAGAAGGAGAGATTGCAGTGCAGAGCTGGGCCAGGCACTGGTGGAGAAGGAGAGATTGCAGTGCAGAGCTGGCCAGGCAATGGTGGAGAAGGAGAGATTGCAGTGCAGAGCTGGGCCAGGCTCTGGTGGAGAAGGAGAGATTGCAGTGCAGAGCTGGGCCAGGCAATGGTGGAGAAGGAGAGATTGCAGTGCAGAGCTGGGCCAGGCTCTGGTGGAGAAGGAGAGATTGCAGTGCAGAGCTGGGCCAGGCACTGGTGGAGAAGGAGAGATTGCAGTGCAGAGCTGGGCCAGGCTACTCTGCTGTGAGGGAATCTGAGCAGTGGGAGCCCAAACACTGACCCTTTTTCTTCTGCCTAGGAGTGACCATCTGGGAGCTGATGACCTTTGGTGGGAAGCCATACGATGGAATCCCAACTCGAGAGATCCCTGACCTGCTGGAGAAGGGAGAGCGCCTGCCCCAGCCCCCAATCTGCACTATTGATGTCTATATGGTGATGGTCAAGTGTAAGGAATTGTCACTTTTGATACCTCTGAATTTCTCTATTTTTTAGTGCAGTTGAGTTTAGGATGTTTCTATGGTTAAGTGTAAGGAATTGTCACTTTTGATACCTCTGTATTTTTATATTTTTTAGTGCAGTTTAGTTTAGGATGTTAATATGGTGATGTGTAAGGAATTGCTATTTTTGATCCCCCTGTGCTGGCTGCAGGAGGGACTCTGGTTTAGAACATTTGCAGAGGCAGTCTCTGGCAGAGCTGGGGGCAAGCTGCTGCTGCTGCTGCTGCTGCAAAACCAAAGCTTCCCAAGATGCTGTAAATTCCATTTACACACTGTCTGCACATCTTGTGCAGTTTTGCAATTGTTAGCTATGAAGGGCCCAGTTAGCTCAGCCTCTTATTACTGTCAGATGTTATCTCATATTCTTGCTGTGAAGTCAAAATTGTATGATTGTTATTGTAAACCCTTGTCATTTCCATGACAATTGATTCTGATGTAAAAAAGATAGTATTAAAAATAATTATGGCCCATGGATACCCAGCCAGAGAAAGCTGTGAGGAGAAACCCCGTTTCCAAATATTGAGGAAAGAAATCATGAAGGTTTTATTGTCAGTAGCAAGAATGGTGATTGCAATAGTAATAATAAAAAGTAAAATTAATAGAAGAGATGCTACAGAGGGGATTATTTTTTTATCATTCTTAGTCCAGTATAAAAATTTATGAATATTTTTACTCTAGTAAAAAAGGAAAAAAGTCTGCACATGGTTTCTTCCAAGTTTTTTATCTCCAAGATACCCCCTCTAATGTCAGTATCCTCCAAGGTTATGCTTCTAATTTAAAAAGAATTAGAAATATCTCTCTGATATTTCTGGCTTAATTTAAGTGAGATTAACATACAGACATCTCATCCATCACATATACTCCTTTCCCTTTTGCTTTGTACACAAAAGCCCTGAAAAAAAAAAAAAAAGGAAAGGACAACTGGAAGTAAATGAAGTATCTTCTGAAAACACTTGTATTGTGCATGGAGATGTGGAAATTAAATTGTGCAAGGGCTTTGTGAGTGTAAAATGTCCCATGTGGGGAGAGACATCTTACTAGAAGTCATTCAGGCTGGTGTCCAAGTGTGCAAGATGGAGAAAATTGCAAGGTGGTTAAGGACAATTCCATGGAGTAAGGAACACCCAGCCTGGCCAAACCCAGGTGTTTCCCCTTTTATGCATCACAGAATTCTAACTTTCCATTCTTCTGGGTTCTTTATTGCAGCTTTTCTTTGGGCTAGAGCTCTCAAGCACTTCAAACTTGTGCATTTGAAAAAACAGAATGATTCTACCCTTGACACTTATCTGTTTTCTTTCTCATCTTCCATCAGGCTGGATGATTGATGCTGACAGTCGGCCAAAATTCAAGGAGCTGGCTGCTGAATTCTCCAGAATGGCTCGAGACCCTCAGAGATACCTGGTGATTCAGGTGAGCGACCTGCAGCATCTCAGGGGTGGGAAAAACAATTCCTTCTGCAGCACTCAGCTGGCAGGGGGGTTGGCTTTGAATGTTTTGAAGTTCTAAGTGTTCTTGAACCTAAAGCAAACTGTTTTCAGGTAAGGGCTTAGTGTGTGAGCAGCTCAAAGGAGAAGGAGAACTCAAAGGTGAGGTGATGGCTTGTCTTGGTTTGAACAGCCAGGTGACAGCTGAGGAGGGCAGGAGCCTCCCCTGAAATGGAAAATGCAAACCCCCTCCCTTTGAATTATTGTAATTTTGAAATTAAGGGGCTCTCAGGCAAAGATGTGGGAGTGGGAATAACAGTTCTTGGTTAGGAAAAATAAAAATAAAAGTGCAGTAATACAAAACAACACTGGCAGAGTCAGAGCAGGAGCTGAGCCCAGGATTTCCCTCTCCAGTTCAGAGGTGCTATTTCAAGGCATTGTTCTCCCCTGGTTTGATTTTTGTTGTTTTCAGCTCTCTTACATTCTGCAGAACTTGCCATACAGACAAGAGAGGAATTTACCCTGTAAGTCCCTTAAAGTGCAAATTAGAATAAAGCAAACATCCAGACACAACAGTTTCCTTGTTATTCCCCTCCTCTCCTATTTGAGCCTAAATAGCTGAGATATTTCACAAAATATGTCAGAACTTGGTCAGAAACTGATCTTGTATGGGAAAAAGAGAGAAGGGAAAATAAAAGCTCAATCACAAGAATGCCAAAAACGTGGTTTTGCTTGATTCATGCAGTTACTCCCTTTTTGTCATCATATTCCTAGTAAAAAAAAAAAAAAAACAGAGAACAAAACAAACCCACAAATTATGTGGCTAGAGTGCTTTTGAACAAACAAAGCAGCATGTGTGGTCCCTGCAGCCTGGCTGCCAGGGCATGAGGAAGGCTGAAATTCTCTCTTTGGGGAGTGAATCCATCTTTTGATGTTTTTCCTCTCTCCATACAATCTGTTCAGGGAGATGATCGTATGAAGCTCCCAAGCCCAAATGACAGCAAGTTCTTCCAAAATCTTCTTGATGAGGAAGACCTGGAAGATATGATGGATGCTGAAGAGTATCTTGTTCCTCAAGCCTTCAACATTCCTCCTCCCATCTACACCTCCAGGACAAGAATTGATTCCAACAGGGTAAGAGCAAGCTCTGACAGAAAATATTGGTTATTATAAAAGCACAGGTGGAGATTTAAGCACACCAATCAAACAGAGGCCAGCACTGCCTGGGGAATTACAAGCTCCCTTTGTAAGGAGAGTGGCTATAAAAATGTTGTCACTGGGCTCCCTGTTCATTGTGCCTCAGTGAATTCTAAATTAATGGCCCAGCCTTGAGTGAACAAAGGCTCAGCTTGAGCTGCCTGTCCTGAAAGCACAGCTGAGGCTCCTGAAGTCAAGCAGTGCTGCATCTGCACTGTGCTGTGGCCAGGAAGTGCCCAGCCCTGCTGCTGCCATCCTGTTCTCTTGGCTGGGCTGGCACTGAAGGAACTGAGGGCAGCTGGGATATGCAGATAATGGAGCTTTTGTGAATGGAGGCAGATTTCCAAGGCAGCCCCTTTTCCTGTTGGCATGTGATGCTTTCACAGCCCCCCTTCCCAAATGTGTGTTTGTGCTGAGCACATGGCAGATGCTGGAAGCTGAGCTGGCCACAGGGGACTGATGGCAGGAAAAAGGCATCAAGAGTTGGAGACTTTGCTCAAGAACTGGATGGTATTTTGGCCTCTACAAATTGTAAGATGGATTAAAAACAAAACCACCAGCTCACAGAACCTCCTGCAAGCTCAGTGGAGCTGGTGGGAGAGGCTGGAGCTGTGCATTCTTCCATCCTTGATGTGTGACATGTCAATTCATTGAGCTTTAATATGAACTGGTTTAAAATCAGGCAGCATCTGCTTGATCCATGAATAGCTGCTGGCTGTGTTAACGGTAAAGAGAGCTCACAGCTGATCCATTTTCTTTTCTATCCTGAAAAGAAAAAGTCAATAGATAGAAAAAGAGTAAGTAATAAATATTTTTACACTGCACTGATGAGGCATTCTTGGAAAACAGCAAGCTAAACAACTCTACATAATTCAGTAGATGGAAGAGTGGACTGAGAGTCAGGAAATAATTATGAGAGCCGGGAGAAAATTTTTTCTTTTGTGACAAGATGTGAAGCAGAAATTGTTAGTGGAAAATATCCATTTGTGAGGAACACTATTTGTGGTTTTCTTAAAATAGTAAAAGCACCTGAAAAATACAAGGGGGCACCAAGCAGAGCTGCAGGGAGTTGCAGCTTAACAACTTAAACAGCAGTGTGGCCCCAGGGTGGAGAGAGCTCAGTGTCCCAGGGCAGGCATTCCTGGGATAATGCTTTGGGAGGAGTCCCAGGTGGCAGGAGGAACTAGAGAGCATCCTGTAAAATAAATACTAAATACTGTACTTTCCAAACATAGATGCAATGGAGCTAAATGCCAGCACAGCCTGAAAAATGCCCTTTGTTAGCCAGGGTAAAGAGTCTGCCTTTCTTGTTGAATGCTGCGGGAGGGGAGGGGAAAATAATTTTCAAAGCTATAAAAAGACTCTCCAAAAGATGCAGTTGGGAGAAGTGGGAGGAGGAACAGATGAAGTGTAGATTTAGAATGTTGAAAAATGATTATTTTATCCAAATCAGCTGGATGGTTCGTTCTTTTAGACTATTATTGCCACCAGAACCTCAGCCTGCTCTAAATCAACTCAGCATTTCATCAAGAAGCCTATTCTTTGCTTCAAGAGACCAAGAGTGCACAATTACGGGTTTCTTTTCCCCCTTGCATAATAAAATTGGGAGATTATCATCAAGTTTCTATTCAGATTTTAGGAAGGCTTTTTTATTTTATTTTTAAAACTCATCTTTGTCTGTAAAAGCTCCCTGTTCAGGCCAGCATGTGGCAATGATTACTGCTGTAAAGGCTTCGATGGAGATGTGCTCTATTTCATTCTCAATGAGGGTTGATGGCATTTTGAGAGGCTCAGAATATCCTTTGATTACTGTATAAAAAAGGCTGGGGAAGATGGCAGTGCAGCATGCACTAGGAGGGGGCTGCTGCTGCTCCCAGCATCGCTCATCAACTTTCTTTTGTGCCTTTCTTTCTTTTTTTATTTTTTGTCTTCCATGTCACAATCAAAAAATCAGGAGTGTGTTTTGGTTTTGGTCTTATTCTCCATCCTTTCCCTGTTTTGGGATTTGAAGCTTGAGGTTTGTACAGGAAAGGAGATGCTGCTGGTCCTATGTTTTGGGCAGCAGAGGAGCAGGAGCAGTGCTGACCCCTCTGTCCCACAGGGAGTTGTTGGAACAGGTGGAAATGGTGCCTCATCCCTCTCAAATCGTGGGGAATTGGCTCAGTGCTAAAAGGTGCCATTTACTGTAAAGTGTCTTGGAGAGTGGATTAAAGAAGAGAGTGACAGAAAGCTAGTCATGGGGTGACAGGATGGATGGGGAGTCAAGGAGACTGGAAGGAAAAGATGGGCAATGGCAGCTGTCTGTTCCTGCCCTGCTCTCTGTTTGACACTCAGATGCACTAACACAGACTGAAAGCAAAGGGAATCCTTGCATCTTCATTCCTGTGTCATGCTTAGATCCAAGTGCAAATCAAATAATAGAATCAAATAGTTAAGATCTCCAGGCTCAGCCTGGATTCATGTGCAAACCCTAAGGACCCACACCAAAACTCTGACAACTTTTCTTGAAAAAGGTGAAAGGTGAAAGGCTTGGATGGATGTGCACATCTTTCCTTCCTTTCTCTAGGTCATGATGTTGAAAGTTCCTTGCATGCCTGTGCTGACAAGCAAAGCAGTAGGTTGAGTTAAACATTGAGTTGAGGTGCAATACAAACACAGGTCACCAGCCTGAAATGCACTCCCTGGTGGAATTACACCTGCTGTGGGTGACCCCTTGATTCCCACCACAGGAAACAAAGCAGAATGAACAGAGACGATAGTGGTTTCTATCCCTAGGCAGGAGGAGCTTTCCCAAACATGAGGTTTAAAGGGCTTGGATCAGAAATCAGGGGAGGCTGCCAGGGTAATAGAAGAGGGAACACCACCATCTCTCTGTGCAGCTGTGTGTGTGCAGCCTTCACCTGCTGAGTGCAAGTTCTCCTGCCCCATTTCTACCCCACTGAGCACTGCTGGGCAGTTGGATGCTTTGTGCAAGCCTGGAAGCTCGGGATGGGCAGGGCAAGCACAGGAGGCTCAGCCATGACTCGATGTTGAAGCTTGTCCCCTCAGGAGCCTCCTTTCCCATGCTGTGTTCCTTCCTCCAACAGAACCAGTTTGTGTACCGCGACGGCGGCTACACCGCCGAGGTGCCGATGCCGTACAGGGCTCCGGGCTGCATCCTTCCAGAAGCCCCAGCTGCTCAAGGGGCCACAGCAGAGATCTTTGAAGACTCTTGCTGCAATGGCACGATGCAGAAACAGGTGGCAACGCTGGCAAAGGAGGACAGCAGCACCCAGAGGTACAGCGCCGACCCCACTGTCTTCATTCCCGAGCGGGTGGCGCGGGGAGAGCTGGACGAGGACGGGTACATGACACCGATGAGAGACAAACCCAAAACAGGTAAAGTGCTGCCTTCCAGACAGGCTCCTGCTCTAGCCTGGCTGCATTTCTTTTTACATCACCAGCTTTTCATCAAAAATGGCTTTATTTAGTTATCTATCAGGTTGAAGCGTTCTGACTGGGATAATATTCCTTTACACGGGGATTTGGTTTTCTCTCCTTAATTTTCTACTTTGACATGCTCACATGTGCCAGTATGTCAGAGCTGGTAAGTCCCCCTTTAATTTATTTTCTTTTTTAAGAAATAAGAAGAGGAATGAAAAAAAGCCAAGCCCCCTTCTTAGCCAAACACAAACCTTCAGTTATTTCCAAGAAAAGGATCTATCTTCAGCCAGCCATAGTCCCAACTTTGCTTTGTTTATTGATCTTCTTATTCTTGGCATTGTGCTTGGTAAATGTCATGTTGAACCTATCACAGAACTGATACACACAGCTGGCATTTTATACCCAAGAGAAATCTAGGATTGAAAGAACAAGATGTGCTTTAAAGAGAGCATCTCTGCAAGGGGAAGATTGCCTAAATCTGTGCCTGCTCAGCATGCTGCACTTCCCAGTTTGCCCTCATTCATTTCTTCCTCTTTCAATAATGGTAGCAGTCATTTAGATGCAAGGGGGTGTGTCATTATTAATTTGCTTCCAAAGCTTTGCATTATCTTTAAAGAAATTAATAAATGCAAATGTAAATTATGTCCCTACTGTGTTTGTTAGGAATTTGGAAGCCACTTGTCCTTTGTGTTACAGGATGGAGGAATGGAGGGAGCCCTGGGGCTTGACCCGTGGCAGTAGCACTTGTGGGAGTCTCCCTTGCAGTGATTTACTTTCAGTGTGAACCCACATTTATGTACACAGGTGCACCCTGGGGATGCTCAGAGTTCTGCAGGAGTCACCTGAGCCCTCAGGCATGTGGCAGCAGCAGCTCAGGAGAGAAAGCAGCTCCTTCCTGACCCCCTGGGCACAGGCACAGGGTTGTCACGGTGTGGTCACACACTGTTCCATGCCAGCTGCAGGGTTCAAACCAAAGCACTGCTTGGCTGTCATCACTAAAGAAACAAATGTTCCCACTATTCAGCTCCTTTTCAGTGACATCTTAGCTGCAGGTTCAGAGGTGTTCAGTGGGTCCTGAACTTTTGCCTTTAATAGTTTTGGCCCCATTCTGGATGAAACCAGGTGACCCCTTGCACCATGAGTGGCTGTGGGGGTGTGTGCAGAGCCCCTGAGCAGCACAGTGATGCTGGAAATGGAGTGTTCATCCACAGCAAGGGATTTGAGGCAACTGGAGCCTGCTCCAAGTCCCATTTTGCAGCTGATCTTGTTTCCATTCCAGGGCTCATTTGTACGACCTTTTTTCCATAATGCTTCAAGGCCCTTTGTCCTTCAGGGATGGAAGGTTTTTAATCAGGCAAATTGTTCTGTTAGAAATGAAGCTGTCTTAAAAGTTAGCCCTTGGGGATAGGCTTTGTGCAGAGAGCCTAGCTAAGATTCCTATAGAGCTTTCTGGATGGAAGGACTGCAGAGCAGAGGGTTGGCCAGGAGATCCAAGGCTGCAGAGGCAGAAGTCGTTCAGTGTGTTTGGGTCTGTCCATCCTACAGTCAGAGGAAGTCCAGGGGAACTCATGGGCTGTGGCTCAGTAAGAGCTGTAGCTAAGTTGGCCAGTGTGTTTGATGAAAATACTGAAATATTGAAATATTTTTGATATTTCTAAGTGAAAGGATGTCTTGGAGTTGGTTGCAGATTGGGTTGGGAGCCTGGAAGGAAGGAAGGACGGACAGAGACTGAAAGAAGGAGTGTACAACCTGGCCTTCCCCACTTTCGGCAGACGCGGGGGTTGGAGGCCCAGAGAAGGCAGGTGGTACCAGGAAAGGCCAGGGGCAGTGCTGCTGTCAGTCCTCCAAGGTGTCTGTTTTAACCCACATTGTCTGTTGAGCTTGTAAATACTTCGTTTTTCACAAGTGTTCAACATAGTTGGCTCCTGATCCCATCTGGAGTTCTTGGAATGGCTGAGGTGGAGTTGCTCTGGTCCAAGTCCTTCTACACAGATGGATTACTACCACTCTAGGCTGACTTATTTCTTATCTTTCCTCAGATTACCTAAACCCAGTGGAAGAGAACCCATTTGTTTCCCGCCGGAAGAACGGAGATCTCCAAGCTGTGGACAACCCCGAGTACCACAGTGCTCCCAACGGGCAGCCCAAAGCTGAGGACGAGTACGTGAACGAGCCCTTGTACCTCAACACCTTCGCCAACACCTTGGAAAACGCCGAGTACCTGAAGAACAATTTGCCAGAGAAAGCCAAGAAGGCCTTTGACAACCCAGACTACTGGAACCACAGCCTGCCCCCACGGAGCACCCTCCAGCACCCGGACTACCTGCAAGAGTACAGCACAAAATACTTTTACAAACAGAACGGGCGGATCCGGCCCATAGTGGCAGAGAATCCCGAATACCTCTCTGAGTTCTCCCTGAAGCCTGGCACTGTGCTGCCCCCGCCGCCCTACAGACACCGCAACACCGTGGTGTAGTGGCTGTGCTCTCACTCAAGTGGAAAGGCAACCCCTTCTAGCTGCCTCACTCTCGCTCCCCCTTTCTCCCTGCCCCTCCTCCCTCCCTCTCTTTCTCCCATGAGCTTCCTCTTCTTGCCAGTTCACTCATTTTTGATATTTCTAAGTGAAAGGATGCCTTGGAGTTGGTTGCAGATTGGGTTGGGAGCCTGGAAGGAAGGAAGGACAGAGACTGAAAGAAGGAGTGTACAACCTGGCCTTTCCCACTTTTGGCAGACGCGGGGGTTGGAGGCCCAGAGAAGGCAGGTGGTACCAGGAAAGGCCAGGGGCAGTGCTGCTGTCAAGCTTGTTCTCAGTGATTCACCTGTAGGGAAAGGCACAGAAAGGCTGATTCTTTCAGCAGGAACTGATGAGAGTCTGTACAGCATTCCTGGAAATCTCCATGCAATTTCCATCAGGGTGAAAAATGGACAATTTTTATATCCTGTGTGATAGCGTAGTAATTGAGATTGAGAATCCAATTTCTTTCTCTAACACTTTCTATCCCAGCAACTGAAAATGGCTAACATAGCTTTTCAAAAACATTCAGATCTTCATTGTGGCTTTCCAAGAAATGATGATGTGACTCCCACATACAGCTAAGCCCCTCTTCTGAGCCACGCCGTGATTTTGTGCCAATTCCCAGCCACAGAGACTCCTGCTCAGAACTGGTACCTGACATGACCATTTTTGTATGTGTGCCAACACAACAATCACTCTAAACACAAAATACCTTTCAGAAGAGAGTAACAAAACCACACCTCCAATATGTTCATTTGAAGCTAAGAACCAGGCCAAGAAATGAAGATTTGTATGCCAAAAGCTTTGCTTTCCTGTTTTATACCTGCTGACTATAAACACTTCAAAAGATTGTCACTAATTCTTCCCTCTTTTTCTTCTTCATGGTCATCAAGGGAGCTGGGGATGCTGTCAGGCAACACTGAGGACAAGACAGAGAACTGAAGAGTTTGATTTTCTGTGGGGTGGGGTGGGAAGGGTCCTTTAAACTGGAAGACAGACACTGGACTGGAGAAAACGCACATAGCGGTTCACTGGAAAGTTAGTTTGCACTTAACCTCTGATTTTCTTTGAACTGTTTTCTGGATTTTGAATGAAGCAATATGGAAGTGACCAGCAAAATACAAAATAATAATTTTAAATTAAAAAAGAAATATAAATTATTTGTAAAGGATGACTGTGGAAATGCCAAAATGAAGCAAATCAAGTCTTTGGAACAACGTCTGCCACTCCTGGGAGGCCGATGCAGTGACTGCTTCAGAGAATACAGTGAGGGAGCAGCCAGCTCTTCCTGCTGCTCTGTGAAGGACAGCAGAGCAAGCCCTGGAAAGGATCAGGGGAGGCAAATGTCCTGCTCTGGCTTGCAGCATAGTAGAGAATATCATTTTTCTAAAAGGAGGATTACTCTGGCACAGAAGACAGTGCATATGAGGTTTGAGAAGTCAAAATGTGCATGATTTGCAGACCTTTCTGTCAAAAATGTAAATAAGTATGAGTCAGTCTCCTTGCACTTAGTTCTGCTTTTATCAACCTCAGTTTTTAGGTAGACACCCCCTGACCTGCTCCTCTTTGGAAATGTCTTTCAAACCAGAGTTCTGGACGTTTTTAGTGATCTGGGGCAGATGGAGCTGGTGGGAAAGGAGGCACAAGGGCTGGAGACACCCAGGTTTGCTCCTGGCACACCAGCAGTGTGTGTGTAAGAGCATTTGTGAGCCTGCTTCCCACCAAACATCTGAAGGAACCTTTGGAGATCTGCCCATCTCCAACAAGGCTTTTAAAGGGAAGAAACAATCCCTGGTGGATGGCAATGTCGGGTGATGCAACAGTATTTCAGTTTATGGGCTTCAGCTCTGGTAGGGCTGAGATCTTTGGGGTGACCTAACCTGGCAACAAAACCAGCAACAAACAGTGGTCTGGAGATGGCATCACCCTCCTCTAAATTCCTGCCATTCCAACAGCTTGCCACCTTTAATCTTAGGGAAGCAGAGAAGGGAGTAAGAAACAAGCAATAGCTACCTGAAGGTGTGAAGAGATGTTAAACCTGGCTTGGTTGTTTCCCCTGTAGATGAAAAACAAACTGTGCTCACAAGGCTGTTGGTGCACCAGGTGTGTCCAGGTGTGCATCAAGTACAAAGCTGAAGGTTCTGAAAGCAACAAAAACAGGTGCAGATCTTTGAGATGGTAAAGGAGATCCTGGGTCAAGTGTTACCAAGGTGGTTTGTGGTGCTATGACCACTGGCAGGGGACAGAGGGATACAATCTGCACTGAGGGGTCTCTTCTGGTGCCTCAGGGGGCAGGGGCACACACTGGGCAGGGGCACAGGGGGTGGCTGTCCTGCCCACAGCAGTCCTCACAGGGTGCACAGGCCAAGGTCTGCCAGGCTGGGACAGAGGGCAGCACAGGAGCGTGGCTGTCCCGTTTCAGCAGGACCATAGGTAGGTGGAGAAAGGTTGATTTGTCCCTGAGCAGGTCTTGTAACAGAGTAACTCCTGATGGAGGAAAAATAGAAAATAGACTGCTGGCTCAGCTGACCTGTTTGAATTCAGAGCTGAACTCAGAGGCTGCTGGGGCAGAGGCAGGCACTGGGATGGAGCTGCTCACACAAGGTGAGGTCTGTTTGTTCCTCTGCTCATGTTAGAAGCAAGCCCATGGAGTAATCCAAATGTAAATACTGGTGGGGTTTAACAATTTAACATTTTATTTCTTACAAGGCTTGAATTATTTATTAATTTTATTTGTTGACTGTGGGTGTGCTGTAATATATTAAGTAGCATGGAAATGCAGAGGTTCCAGCAAGAAAGCTGGAACAGGAGCTTGGGCTCTGCCTGGCAGCCAGGATGAGCCATGCAGAGCCTGTGGGGTCTGGGATAGCAGAGGACAGGCAGAGGCTTAATGAACACTGATTCAGGATGAGGGAGAGCTCCACACACTGCAGCTTCTCAATTTATTTTTTTTTTACTATTTCCTGAGCTTTTGGTTTGAGTTGCAGTTGCCAAACCTGACCCTTGAGTTCCATGCTGTGCCAGTCACCCCTTGCCCAACAGATGGGCCAGAGTGGTGCTGAGGCTGCTGGTGAGCCAACCCAGAGAGCAGCAGATATCTGAACCCTGCTCCTTTCCTCTGCAGGAGAAGTTCTGAGCTGAGCTGAGAGGTTTTGCCTCTTTGCAACAGTTTAATCATGGCTAAAGAACAAAAGAAAGGGAATGTGAGAGCAGAACTGCCTGGCTGCTTTAATTCCAGCAGAAACTCCTGGCTGACTCACTTTGCCTTCCTGGGTATTGCTGCTGGCTTGGGGAAAGAACTTGGGCAAGTGCACATGGCAAAATCATGGCAAGCATTCCACTGGGATTCACATGGGATGGAAGATGAGGGCCGTGGTCTTTAATGCATAAAGGTCTGGGGGAAAAGCACAAATATCCACACACCAGGTGCATTTTGTCAGCACAAAGCAGCAGGTGAGCATACCAACAGAAGTACCTGGGGAGTGATTCTAGTGCTACAGAAGTGCCTGGTTATATTTTGTGGGTTTTAGAATGCAGCCTCCTGTTTATAAATGTCCTGGTTCCTCCTGTGTCACAGGAGAGCAGTGACCAACTTTTCAAGAGCACATTTTTACCTGAGTGTGTATCAGCCAATATCCAAGGCACAAAGCAAGCTGCTAAAGGAAAGAGGACAAGATTTATTATTTTCTCCTGATCTCTTTCAGTGTTCCTTGTCCTAGCTGTTATTGCCTACCTGAGGGTTATTGCAAGCAGATGCTGGGGCCAATTGACTCACTGTAACATAATTGGCTGAAACCAACTCCTTTTACGTTTACTTCTTCAGATCTTTTCAGATTTTTCTTTTTCTGCAAAACAGCCAGGAGGGATTTTTTTTTCCATGGCCATTGGCTCAGATGTAGCAGAGTATTTACAACAATATTTCAAACAGGTTGTGTCTCTCAGGTAGCAAGAGACAGAAATAAATCTGCATAGGAACCACCATGTTTGAGGTACCCTGAAAAGCTTTTCTGTGTACAAAGAAATGCTGTTTTACCTCTGGATGTACCAGTTACTTGGTAGGAAATGTGCTTCTTGACTGCAAGGCTCATTTGCAATGATCTGACACCTGCTCCCACTAAAGATCTCACCCTCAGCCACCACCAATCCCAGCCCAGAAGGAAGGAAAATGGCAGTTCTGGAAGAGCAGCTCAGCCCTGACTCTGGATCCACTCTTTCCATAGCTTTAGGTAGAGCTAAAGGTTGAGTTGTGAGGTGAGTCAGCCTAGAAATACAGCTTGGTTTTGGGGATGCAAAATCAAATGTTAAGGAAAAAAAATCTATTTTTGTCTAATGGTGTGTCTGTGTAGGTGTTGCACATCATGGTGGAATGATGGAATTGGGTGAGCTCCTCTTTTCCATCTGGGAGATGAGGACAAGGCAGAATGAGGCTGTGGGCCATGGAATTCCCCAGGATAACTGGAGGCAGTGCCATGAGCTGTGCTTCCCTGGCAGCTCAGGAACCCTGGGCAGGCATGTCCTTCCAGAGGGGACACACAGGGACACTCCCACTGCAGCCTGCCAGCCCTGTGGGGAGGAAGGGATGGGATCATGGGCAGTGCCCATGAGTCAGGCTGGCTGCTCCCACCCTGCCTTCCCAAGTGCATTTCAGATCTAGGGAGCTCAGAGAGGTGTTGGCATGCTTGGAGGGATGCTTGGCTTGAGGGTGACTGGTGAAAAAGAGCCTTTAGACTAATGGGAGCCAGGCCTGCAGTTTTCAGTCACCTCTTAGAGGGCATCTCAGAGGGGATGATGTCACCTCCATGTCCCTCTGGCAAGGCTTTTTCAAAAGGTGGTGGCCCATAAAGTCTCTGCACCTGCTCATTTCCAGCTGTCACTTGCTGTAGTCTCACTGTGGATCTTGGACCTCTGCTGCTGACAAAACAGCTCATCTGTGGGTGTGCAAAAATCTTGGGTTGGTGTTCAGATTGTTTTTCTAGGTAGGGTGGCTGGCTCTAGTGCTTATGTTCATCCAACAGGGAGCTGCAGCTGTGTGTGCAGGATTCCCTCTTTTTTATTTTCTGCTCTTTTTTTATTTTATGTTCTGGGAACAAAGAACAAAAATAAAGCTCTGTGGTTAGAAGCACCACTCTAAAATATCCAAAACTCATGTCTCCATGTTAGCTCTAATGTTATTTTAGCACAATTTTGTTTTACCACTGTGTGGAGTAGTGGTTTGTTCCAGTGGCAGGCTCCTTGCTCTTGAGGAAACCACAGGCAGGTGAGGCTGAGGTTGATGGCTGGGATCTCCCTATAAGTCTGGACAATGCAGAGCACTTTTTAAGGAACTTTGTGGTTGTTCAGGTCTGACTGATGGTGGTGGGACTCAGTGGGGATTGAACTGTAGCCAGTCTCATCTCCTAAGAGGGATACCCCTGCCCAGGGTGTCCTCCAGCTGGGGTCTGTGGCAGCAATACAGGAAAAGGTGGGAGGGGAAACATCCCAATAGGAAACAAGAGGAGTCAAAGCTGGGTAATTTCCCCTTTTTTTTTTAATTTAATTTTAGAAGTGAGCTTTGTGGACCTTGGCACAGAGGGGTTTCAAGGGGAGGTTTGTAAGGCATTAGGTAGTTCTGTCCCAGTTCTTCTCCCCTCACCAATAAAAAAGCCATGAATTCACCCTCCAGCAGCGTTGTGGATGAGCCCTTCACCTGCTGTGAAGGTGCATCCTGCCCAGCACCTCAGGCTGCTGGCTCAGGTGTGACCAGGTACAGGAGCTGTCACCGAGAGCCCTTTGCCAGCAGTTTGGTCCCCACCCAACCTTTGAGCTCTCCTAGGGGGAAGCACTGTATTGTCCATAGCACTCTGAAGACTAAACCCTTTTGGGATAACCACAGTAGGAACTGTGACTGGGATTTTCTAAGTGTAGATATGTATGCTGTTCTTTGGAGGTGAGGTACTCTGACATATGTAGCATAAACTGGTCCTGCTGTTAAATGGGTCGATTATTAAATGAGCAGCTGTGTAGGGGGTAGCTAACTTTGAATGCATGAAATCACTGTTCCTCTGGATTTGGGATGGCAGGTAGGTACTGGCTGCTTGTGGGGGTACTTATGGTGGGGTAATGCACGAGGGAAATGCAGGTGAAGGAGAAAACTGGGAATTTTTTATAGCATTTTAAAGATGGAAATCAGTACCCATTTGATACATTATTCACAATGGTTTTAATCCCTTCTTTTGCCCAGTTTTTGCTACTTCCCCAATATTGTAAGCTGGAATTGCTAAATAGGTATCAGGGAAGGGAAACTGAGGGGAAAAGAAGTCTCTTTCTAAGAACAGAGATGGCCAAATTTCATTTCCTGCCCTGGTGGTCTGGAACCACTGACTTTTCAGCTGAGGCTCCAGTTCAGGCCTGGGGTATGACATGACTGTCCCCTTGGAATCAAAAGCTCCCACCTGGCAGGTGACACTGGGGTAGCACTGAGCTCCTGGTGCCAGCATGGCCCAGCCCAGAGGAACCAGCAGCACACACAGGTGGGGTGTCTGGGTGTCTGTCAGTCCTCCACATTCTGAAAGAGCCACAACATCAAACAACAATACTTCTGCCTTATGAAGTACCTTCAGAAGAAGAGAAGTGTCAGCAAGTTGGGGAAGACACTCATTTCTTGCAAAGTGATGCATTCAGAGTTAGCTGCCTTTCTGAAACAAAAATAAAAAGAAATTCAATACCTACTGTATGTTACTTTGAAAATGTGAATAGTATTTTTATAGCTTGTTAAAGACACAGCTAGTTGCATTTGTAAATAAGGATAATGTTGCTTTTATTTTCCTTGTGGACACCATTGTTTGGAACATAATTGTCCTTAGGGTTGATTTGTATATAGGTAATTTGCTTGTGATTTAAGCCACTCCTCCCCTTTCCTTTCTCTCCCTCCCCACCCTCTGGTTTTGGTTAGAGGTACCATTTTCAGCATTCTGTGTGATTCTGTGTTTTAGCACTGTTGTGGTGTGTTCAGACTTTCTGCACTTGCTTACACAGTAGGGTATGCCAATCGTGTGTGGCGTAATGTTCCTTTAACCTTTCCTTTCTCATATTTTAGCTGTTGGGAATTATACACTGTTACAATACTTACTGACCTGGGTTAATATTAGGTACATATTTTAGCATAATTTCCCTTCTTTTCATGGTTTCTCGAGTTTTTTCTTTTGTTTTTTTTTTTTTTTTTCCTTCCCTTTTGTCTTGTTTGGAAGCTGGGAAGAAACCTGTGGATCTTCTCTTTGTGTGGTTCTATTCCCCACTCCCGTGTGCAGCCCAGAGTTTCTCCTCATGGTCCTTGGGGTAGAGCTTTATCTGTTTGTTAAGGCAAATGTAGACTGCGACCCACCTTGCATCAACCCACGCTCATCCCAGCTGAACAATTTGAAAACTGTTCTGCCTTTTTGTTACATGAATCTGTCAGAAATATATTTTTAATTTAATATAAATGAAATTCAATAAAATATGAAACAAAGTCTCTGTGCACAAGTGGAATCTCTTGGAAGGTGGCTTGGCTGTTGCCAGTGCCACAGAGTCCCTGTGTCCATGGAAAGCCCTGGTATGGCCCTGACCTGGGGCAGCCACACACACCCTACCCCAGCAATCCCTGGCAAAAAAATCTGTGAGGAAGGAGTTCCTGATGGGTCTGATGTCCCACAGATTTACAAAGGAGTCTGCAGGTGGATCAAAGCCAGGCATTTGTAATGTAAGCGATTAAAAGCAGCTATTTGTGTGCCAGCACAGAGGCTGAAACAGCTGAGGCTGTAAACCCCAGTGCTGCAGGGGTCTCCTCCATCCCCTGCACCCAGCTATCAAGTGTGGGAGAGATGATGGAAACATTCATCTCACAAATGATTTAATTGTGTATTTCTTTGGAATCCACAGACTGTTCTGGGTCTCTCTAGGTAAGAGGGGCAAAACCCCACAGAGCTTTCATGGCATGGAAGAACTTTACCAGGTGGTTCTCTGAAACTGCAATAGTTAAAATAAGTTAGGTTTCAAAATTATCAGAGCTCAGAATAGTGAATTATTCCGTGGGTACCTTTGTGCAGGGAAGCTGCCTCACTTCAGTCAAACAGAATGGAGAAACAATGGAGCATGTTTCCTGTCACATTAGAAAGATTCTTTAGCTTTTAATAAAGACAAAAAGAGGAGGAGTAGGTGGATATTTTAGAAGCTATTATTCAATAGTTTCTAATGGTATCTACAGTAATTTGGGAATAATCTTGAGGAATGACATCCATAACACAAGAGATGGGCTGTGTCTCCTGCTGCTCTTTGCAACAAGGGCAACACAAGGAAAATTAGGAAACCTTGGACAGCACAATGGGCTCAGCCATCCCAGGCTTCAGTGCCTTTCTGAATAACAGATTTAAAATGCTTTTGAGCTCATCAGGAGAATTAGGACTTTGGATTAAAGCCACGAGGCAGGGAAAGGATAGCAGGAGATGTTTTCCTAAGGGCTAGAGCCAACAAACAAACCCTGAAGTCCCAATTCCCAGGCCAGGGACCTGCAGAGCAGGTGAGCACCTTGTCCTGCAGCCCAGCAGGGGCACGTGGGGCTGCACAGGAAGGGGACACATTTAGGACAGCTGACCCCAACCAACCCAACAGATATCCCAAACTGTGTGATCAAACCACACTCATAGAAAGCAGGGGGGTGGAAGGAGGGGCATTCAGAGAGCTTTGTGTTCCCAAGTCACTGCTGCACATGAATAATTCCTTGTTTTGTTCTGCCTGTTTGTGGCAGCTTTTGCTCTACCTGTTAAACTGTCTTTGTCTCAAGTCACAATTTTCCTCACTATTTTCTGATTCTCTGCCCTGTCCATTGTGCAGCTGAGTTTGGGCTAAATTGTGACACAGTGCTGTGCTCACACTCCCTGCTGTCACATCTGAAGGTATGTGGCTCTGCCCTGAATTACATTCGTTTTTAACTCACTCAGGAGGTGATATCTTTTGGGTTTTCATAAATCCACCTGCTGTGCTGCACTGCTTGGCAAGCTGGCAGTGAGGAGATGGAAGAGTGCATTGGGATGGCAGACAGCAAACCCAGACATCAACGAGCCACAGGTCCTGTTAAGAGAGGGCTTAGACCTTAACCCCAGCCTGGTTTTGTTGTGTGCTGGGTTTGGGAGGTTCCAAAACAGCCCTGCCACCTCAGATGGGGAGACAGGAGATGCTCACAGCCACAGCAAGTCCAGCTGGAGAGCAGAGCATTGCTCTCCTGAGGAAAAGGAAATATTTGGTTTTCACATGTACCACTGATGACCACAGACACTTCAGATTTACCACACCTTCCTTTGGCTGTGGCCAGCCTCCAAAACCATCAGAGCAGACAGCTCTTCTGGTGGCTGTGCCTGGCACCAGTTTCACCATGTCTGCAAAACACAGCATTGCAAACTCATTTCCTGCCCTGCCTCATTTGTGACAGGAGGCTGAGACTGCTCTGAGGAACTAACAGGAGCCTCTGAGACTGCAGCACAACCAGAGGGGTTCCTTCAAATGCCAAGGAAAACACTTTCCAAGAGTGTCAGTGCATGGGACATTACCCCAAATGAGAATTTCTGCAAGGAGCAGTGCCTTGTGCACTGGAGGACCTCCAGGCTGAGCTGGAATGAAATCTCTCCCCAGGGGGAAGCCACAGTGCTTGGATTCCTGCAGCAGCAGTGGAAGATCCATGCAGTCTGCAGAATGCCTGCTTGTCCCACACCAAGCTGTCACCCCCAGATGTCACTGCAGGGCATCTCCTGACACTCTGGACTGCTGCCTCTCCATTAACAGCTGGATTTTGTACAAGCAGCTGTAATATTCCCAGTTCCTTCTGGAGCTTGACCTGAAGGAAATAGACACATTTAGGATACCTGACATAACACCAGAAACTCCCTGGTCAGATGAGGGCACTGACAGCTCAGTCAGAGGAGGAGACAAGAGAGAAAATGTCCTCGTTCAGAAAGACTTTGTGCCCCCTTGCAATGCTTGTGTGGTGCCACTGTGCCCACAAGGATCCCTTGATCAACAGCTCCTTTTCCCTTCAGGTCCAGAATCAGCCTGTCAGGACACTTCCCCACCATGAGGTTAATGAAGAGTCCACCAGATGGGCAAAACAGGGGAAGTCTCAGTCTTAAAGTTCATCACTTCAATATCTCTTCACTGGAAAGCACTGATTGTTGTACAGGAAAAAATACTGAGTCTACTGGGAAGTGCCATCTATTACATCAGTTATTCCTCCCCATGCTCATTAACCAGGACACCAGAAGCACAAGCTGGTGACATTTGTATCAGGAAAAAATAAAAATCAGAGGTGTCTCTTTTCCTGTGCCCCACAGAACCAAACCTGAAAAAGAGAGAAGGATGATGACTTTTCAACTTGATTAATAATGCAAAACCTGAGGAAGGGGTGAGCTGGGCAGAATCCTGAGGAGAGATTGCACAGAGATGGATTTGCTGATAGCACATTTCTGGCTCCTGCTATTCCTCTCTTGACACAGCCTCTGCTGCCTACCAGAGCAATCATATCCAAGTGTAATTGTCTAACAATTTTTCCACACTGAGGAAATAGTTCTGATTACAGCCATTAACAAGTTTAGGCATTAAGCTTCCTCACTGTAATTACCCTTGAGCTTAGTCTCACAAATGAATTAATGTGCTGATCTCTTGGACTAATAGAACAAGCAAAAGGGTGATGAATTGCTTCCAAATCAGTTAAAATCAAGCGTGACATCATTTAATTAATTTCAGAGCTCGAGGGGAGGAGAAAAGGGGGTCAGCACAATGCTGAAAAGAAAGGGCTCTCTCCCTTGGTGATTTCTTTGGAGACAGAAATATGCAAACAGGGGAGGATGGGGGTGGGAAAAGGGAAGAGGTGCAGCAGGTGAGAAGGAGGATGCTGAAGATGGAACTGTGCAATTTCTGTGTTTGAGCAGGCCTGACCAATTCAGCTGACAAAGGTGCAATGCATGGATTTCTCCTGGCTGTGAACAGATGCACTGGTCAGCTCACTCTGGGTTTTAGTCATTCCTTGTGGTGTGTTTGTAAAGGTCCCAGGATGAGGGAAGAGATGAGAATCTTGGCTCCATGATTCAGAAGGCAGATTTATTATTTTTATCATATATATATATATATATATATATATATATATATATATATATTCAAATAAAATTATATACTGAAACTATACTAAAGAAGGATAAAGGATTTCATCAGAAGGCTAGCAAGAAATGGAATGATAATAAAATTTTGTGACTGACCAGAGTCCTGACAGAGCTGGACCTGTGAATGGCCATCAAGTAGAAACAACTCACATGGACCAATCAAAGATGCACCTGTTGCATTCCACAGCAGCAGATAATTATTGCTTAAATTTCATTTCTGAGGCCTCTCAGCTTCTCAGGAGAAAAAAATCCTGGGAAAAGGATTTTTCATAAAATGTTTCTGTGACAATTCCTGAATGTTAATTTTTTAGATCACCCCAATGCCAGCAAGATTGCAGACAGGATGTTTTCTGTACTTCCTTTTTTCAAGGATATAAACCCAAAATCCTTGATGCCCTTGTCCTGACCCCACATCAAAACCTCACCTTGTCTCCTATAAAAACTAGCTTCCCTAGACAAGGCCTGCTGGGAACACAGGCTTTGGCACAACCACCAGAACTGTGGGGGATGAGATGCTGGACCCACCGTGCAAGAACGATGTGACTTTGACCTGGGCTTTGGCTCAAATCATGTGGGAGGCTGAGAATCTGGATTTCTAGTTCATCTGGACCTAGAGTCATGTCCTAATGTGCAAACCCTGCCTTAGGAGGTTTAGAAGGAAATGCTCCCAAAGAGGAGAAATCCCTCAGGGCTGATGTCACATGGAAGGCAGGGTCCTGTCCCCTCAGTGTTTGCATTTCTAATTTAATATTCATGGATATGCAGGCAAACATCCTCTAAGTGCAACTTCAGCCCAGCCAAGGTGACTGACCTTCTTCATTAAGTGCTTCCAAATTTCCAATCTAGCCAGGATGTGGAAGATCTGTGCTAATTATAGGTTTGTGAAGAGGTCAGAGGTGCAGAGGGGAGATAAAGGGGTTTCTGATGGTTATTTAAATGCACAGCACTAACTTCAGGGCTTTGGGCTTGCACTGATGCACTGTTCAGGTTGGGTTATCCAAAAGGAGAGTCAAAAATCTGGGAGGGCTTCAGATAATGGGCCCTGCCACTGATCCAGATGGCTGAGGTGAAGCTCAATAGTTTCAGGAGACACCCTCTCTGTGCCTCCCCCTGATTTTTGTCCCAGTCCATTCTAAATTCTGAACACCTGGGACCCACATGGACACCAGAGTACCAGAGTACCATCCCAAACTGTGTGTGCACAGCCCTGACAAACAGTGCTCAAAGCATAATGGATTGTTAAAATAACATATGGCACCAGAGAAGTGATCCGAGCTCTTTCCCTTTTATATCCCTTTCAGTAAAGCACATTTTGAAACTCACTGACCTTTATTCTTTCCTTCTTTATTTTAAGTTCCCTGGCATTATGTAGGAAAGAACCATCAGTGTGAAGAGGAATGTAATGCAGCTTATTACCACTAACAAGGGAATGGCCCATAATTCTAAAGGGACAGAGCCTCAAGTGAGCTATGAAGGTCATCTTGTTGCATCCAGAAGGGAAATGCAATACTGACTGTGCCATGCTTCCCATTTCAGACACACTGCAGCCTGCTTTCAGTTTTGTTGCAATAAAGAGTAAAAATGAAAGGTTTTTCTTTCAGATAGAATTTCACACAGCAGGTCCTCCATGCTCTGGGGGGATTGAAGGTAAATATCTGTCTGGATTTTCCAGCACTATTAATATTCCTCTGGATTTGCTGGTTAGTTTGTTCATGAATCTTTAGGACCTGATTTCACATCCAGTCACTCCTTCTCCCTACTGGAAACACTCCAACCTCTCCGTGGGGAAAAGCACAAACAAACTTCCAGCCTTGACCAGGGTTACCTCAGAGCTCTCCAATAATACATTGTTTAGCTCTTGGGAATCAGTCCTGGCTGGGATCCCCCAGTGCTGCTTCCTGCAGCCAGGAGCCTCAGACAATGCTCAAAGGTGACAGAGCTGTTCTCCAGCCAGTGGGGCATGAACAGGTCACAGGAGGCACCAACTGGACATTATGTGCTGGACAAACACTCAAGACATTCCAAGCCTTGGGCCATGAATGAAGATAAGCAGCAATCCCAATCCCTCCTGCATCGGGGCCATGCCAGAGCCCTGCTGTGGGTGAGCACTGGGGAACAGCATTGCTGCCCTCTGGGAATGGAGCTTTTCTTTCTATCCTTGGCACAAACACATCAGTGCAGTGCTGCAGTCACTGGGGTGTAACTGGGATGAGACACATTTTTCCAAATCCCCCTTCCCTGGTCCACCTTTCTACAGCCCTCAGAGAGCCTGGGGAAAGGAAGCTGAGTTGCACCTCCTTCCTCAGTGCTGAGAATCTGATATTTTGGCCTTGCTAAATGGCTGAGGATTTGTGCTCTACAGCTGCAGCAGTATTTTGCTTGAGTTGGTTTCAAGAGGAGCAGGGACTCCTGGGCTTGGCCTTTAGTGATGCTGCACTTCCCTGAAGACTTTATGTAAGACATCCCCAGATGTCTAATATTCATTTCATGCACAATTATAATTTTTTAATTGACTCTTTTTGGAAGTTTTGCAGCTGTGTAGGATTCTGCACCCAAATAGAGACTTTGTTCTGTTATCTGGGGAAACGTCCCATATCCAAGCAGCAGAAGAAACCAGTGAGTTCCTTAAATGCCTCTGTGAGATGCAAAGCAGCTTTTATTAAAATATGTAACAGCACCCCAGTTTTGTGTTAGAGGGCTGAGAATGGGGCCCAGATGCTCTAAATCCAGCTTTATTTGCTTACACATGGCATTTCCCTGACTGCTACCACTCTGAACCAGCCAAAGCTGTCAGTCTAATGGAGATATATGGGCACTAAAAACATGCACTGCAAAACTACTGGCATGTTGTACAAAATGATCAGATTTAATCAGCTGATAAATTATTCACTTCAATGGAGAGTCAAACCTATGACTTGAATCTATTTATGGATGTCTGATTAGTGCAAGTAATTTTCCATTGCTTTATTATGTTTGCTAATACATGATGAAAACCATGTTGTGATAATACTCTTGCTTAAGTCATTTTGCTGTAGGAGCACACATTCCAGCCAAGGCCAGGGACATGTTCCAGTGGGCACCACTGAGTTACACACCCTCTGCTATTTCCAGGGGTTTCTGCAGAGCCAAGTTGCCAAGAGAGTGGGAATTTCATTGAAGGGAAGCTGTTACACTGCCAGGCTCTCTAAGTGGCACTGCCACTGTGACAAAGTGCAGGAGGAGGGCTGTCCTGGCTGCCCCCCAGACCATGATGGATGCTCCTGGTGCCTGGAGAGGCAGCACAGCAGTAAATTGCATCACACCACTGAGTATTTGTGGAGGAGCACAAGGACACAGGAAGCAGCAGCACTGATGCAACAGAGCTTGGCAAATCGAGTCCTTGAGGCTGCAGGCAGACCTGGGAGCCAAAGGAGCCTTAGGAGTGTCACATCTAACTGCCATGTGACAGTGGCCTGAGCATTTCACCCCATCAGCCTGTACTGAGGGCGCTGTGCTTTGTACCCTCACCCAGCTGCTTGCAGGTACAAATCAGGAACAGGCACAAGGCAGCATGATGGAGAGAAGCCTTGACTCCATCACTTCTTCTCTACTGCTCCACACATCCAGAAAAGAAGGCTTGCACCCCAGGAGGCCTCAAATAAGTTTTCCTGGCTTTGGGGAGGACTGAAAGGACTGCAGGAGCACGTGTGACACCTGCAGAGCCCCAGGTACTCTGCCCTGGGCAGTGAGGCACTTTTGAAAAAGACCAAGAAGGAAAGAAGCCAGAACTGAAGAAAGGGCTGGGTCTGCCACCAAGCCCATCCTGGGGCCTGATTTTGGAGAATGCTCATCTCAACAACCCATGTGAACAGGCCATGGCACCAGGGCACCCTGCCACCAGCCTGACTCCTCCCTGCCCTTCTCTCCCCTTCCCCACAGCACACAGCTCCCAGCTCCAGAGTTGGTCTCCCTTTCCTGCAGCCCATGGAAAGCACTGCTTGCTGAAACTGCAAGAATTGGGCTTGAAAGAAACAGGTAATTGTTATAAATGAGAGCAGCAGGAGCAAGCAGAACAGGAGGAGCCCACGTTGAGCAGGCTCCTGGGTCAGCCCTGTGGCAATTCCTTCTCTGAAGAAGAGAACAGGGAAAATTTCCTGAAGAGGCAATGGAGAGTTTACCTGGTTTTCACCTCTCTTCTATGAAAACCAAGCAGGTCAAACCATCCCAGGCTTAACCTTGCAGTGACATCCCAGAGGCAGCTGCAGGCACTGGCATGACAGGGACCTGAACAATCTAAAATTCCCCAGCTGCTTTTGGCACTGATTTCTGGCAGTTTCTCCCTATTTCTGTACTTTTTTACCTTTGCCAGTGTGCTGAGGCAGAGGGATCCAGCTGTGCCAGGACCAGGATGGAGCTGTACAGCTGTCCTGTCATCCCCAGGCAGTTATGGCTGGCACCACCAACTTTTTCCAGCCACATCACTGCTACAGGGCTGTTTGGTGACCTGGCTCAGGGTTAGCACCTGAAAAGTGCCAGACTGACACTCACCCTTTGCAGACACTGGGAACTGATCCCTGACCCCACACACTTCATCCAGTATGAGGTAGCTCAGCTCCTGGGTGAGAAATGAGGCAAAAGCACAGCAGGGTCTGTAGCTAATGGAGGTGAACTCCACACTCCACAAGACATTGCCTCCAGCTAGAGCTTCCAGCTGCAAAAAGCCCAGGATCCCCGGAAATGTGGTCTCCCAACTGCCACACTGCCCTCTGGGGCACAGGCCCCTCTTCAACACCATGCAAATGACATTAGAGGGAGGCACTTGGGAGTGGGGAGGCAGGAGAGAACCTTTTGTTGAGACTGCGGAAATTTTCAGTAAAATGAAAACAAATTGCTCTAAGTAAACCATTTGTCACAGTCTGATTACTCTGCTGCCACTCTGGGAACACCAATTTGTCATGCTAGATCAGGATAACAGCAGGCTGACTGTAGGAGATGGCATCCAGCCGTCTGCCTTTCCTTCCTGCAACACGTGAGAGCAGCAGGGATCTCCTGCCAGCTCCTTCCAGGGCCCATCCCTCCCCAGGGACACAGACAGACCCACTCTGAGGACAGACAGACCCATCCTCTCAGCAGTCTCTTCCAGCAACCTGAGACCTGTCCAGTATTCTGCTTTTATTTAGCCCAGTGTGTTCACCTGCATGTCTTAGGTTGGAAATGGAAGATGTGCCTGGGGCTGTGTACTCATCTCAGATTATTGATCCTTTTTCTAAATCTCTTCTCCTTTTAAAATGTTAGGTCAATATTTAAATACAGAAATGCCTTTTTGAAAGAAAAGCTAAACAAGTTTTCTTTGCAAACCTCAGTGTGAACTGGCTGAGAGTTTCCTCCTATCTTCTTTTCCATTTAGGGACTATTGGAGTTTGCCAGGTCCCCACTGAGCCAGCAATTTCTGTCTTTTCTTTCTTCTTTACTGATATATTCACTCTATGCCCTCAGCTTTGCTCAGTGCTGCTCTGGCCAGCAGCAGATGGGACTGTCACCCATCTGGACCTGTCACCCACCACACAGTCCTGGTCCAACTCCTCTGAAAGTCACAAATCTGGGAGGAAGAGGCAAGGAGGGATTCTAGAACACATCACCCCCACAGAAGAGCAGAAATCAAAGCATTCAGTACTCACTGGAAGAACTGTGGGGTATTTTAAGAGCACAGGAATATTCCATGGCAAGGAAAGACAAAATGTTCCCGAATCCTATAAATGCTTCCTTGCCCTCAGTCACTGACCCAGAGCCCCAGGAATGGGCTGAACCTGTAAGCACAGCAATCTGCTCTGCCACATGGGTCCCCAGAAGCAGAGCTGTCAGTGGGAACTGAAGCATTAAATGGAAACTTGTTCAACACACACACTGGTGGCACTGGTCACAGTGCCACTGCTGGCCATTCTACTTTATTCCCTTTGATTTTAGAAACCCTAACATACCTTCAATATTAGCAATTTCTGTTTTAAGTGAAGAGAAAGGCCTTTAAAATAACATTTAAAAAAAAAAAAAAAGGAAAAAAGGTGTCATGAGACCTGCAGGAACACAGAAAGCAAGAGACCCAAAATGGATCCTGTAGCCAAACCCCAGAGCTGCACCCTGACCAGCTCAACTCTGAGCATGTTCCAACCCCAGGGCACCAGGAACATTATCTTGAGTTCTGAGCACAAGGTGGGAAGGGTGAGGCTGAAAAGAGACAGGCACAATTCCCTCAGAGCCCTGGTGATGTTCTGGGGCTCTCATGTCGAGTGCTTTTTGACTTGGGCACGCAGATATTTATTTATAGACAGAATCCAGAGCTAATTAGACATGCAACAGGTCTCTGCTGGAGCTGATAGTGTTGAACAGGGTGTGATTGCTGCCAGAACGTTTTGGATTCAAGGCAGGCAGTGTGGACACAGTACATTTATCTAAGGGCTTCCAGGGGTTGTAAACATCAGCATTATCTTTAGGAAGGATGGCAGGAAGATGCAAATTCCTACCTTGGCCAAGGGAAAAACCTGACAGCAGCTCTACAATGTAAGGTGCTCTCTCCAGCAAGTGAAAGGCGTGTGAGGAGGGCAAGAGGAAGAGTTCAGCCCATTTTGCTGCTTCAGAAGGAGCCTGAGGCACAATTCACTATTCATACATCTGCCCCATGTTTTAAAAGCATGGTTGAGTGTGCTGAGGTGAACACCACATCCTAAAGAACAGAGCAAGAAAATATCAGCTACTCAGGAAAGTTAAACAGAGTAGTGACTGTGCTTTGGTCTTGCTGCTCTCTAAGTGGTTTTACTAGCAGAGAAAAATACTGATGCAGCAGCACATACAGACTGGGACTTGAATATCTGAAAGACATTTAACAGAAAGGGACAGATCTGTATGTGTGAGTTTCAGCTCAATGTTGTATAGCAGGCATGATAATAAAGTACTGGGCCCTTTTTATGGCAGTTATATAAAATGTGATCCCATCCATGGGCAAACAACCTCTGGGATCACTTCTAAGGACAAGTGGAGGAGTTCTAAGGATACTTCTAACAGACCAGAAGTAGGAAGGAAAGGAAGGGCACACAATCAACATCTCTGCCATTTCCAGATGGGTCCCCATTTCATATTGGATCAAATGTTCAGGGCTCAACAAAAAATAAACCCCTACTGATTTAAGCATTGATATTACTGCCTGGAAGGTAATAATACCTACAAGGAGATCATAATTCCTTAACTGTTAATATTTGTCTTGATCTACTTTTATAGAGCTTTAAGCAGCTGTTTCCCAGGGATGAACATGAGTGGTTACTGCAGCTGAGAGAAAAAGTTCTGTGGGTAGGAAGCTGCCTGGTTATCAATAGTATTTTATGTCCTAATACAACAGCAAGAGTTGGGCTTATCATCCCATCTTTGCATCATTTCTAGAAGACCACACGTGCAAACCACACAAGTGAAATGGGAATCAAGGTGCAAAGGAGATTTCTTTTCCTCTGCAAACCATCACAAGTGAAATGGGAATCAAGGTGCAAAGGAGATTTCTTTTTCTCTGCAAACCATCACAAGTGAAATGGGAATCAAGGTGCAAAGGAGATTTCTTTTCCTCTGCAAACCATCACAAGTGAGATGGGAATCAAGGTGCAAAGGAGATTTCTTTTCCTCTGCAAACCAACACAAGTGGAATGGGAATCAAGGTGCAAAGGGGATTTCTTTTCCCCACAGAGACCATTTAGCTCTGCCCTGTCACTCCCCAGCCTACGTCCCCAATTCCCTTCAACAAGCTGGTCACAAGCACCAATGGTGAGCACACCAGGGTAATGCAGTGAAAAGTGCTGGGAATTCAAAAGGCACATTCAGTTGTGCTTCTCTAGTTCAAGGAGCACAGAGAATTAATTTCCTTTTTATTGTGGCCCTGCAAATTCCAATTGATCCAAAACCAAGTTGCATTTTCTAAACGTTGCTGCTGAGTCTGAACTTTGGAGAGAAATCCAGTTGCTAGAAATTAAAGTTGCCAATTAAAAATCAGTCTATTTATGTGGCTTAGGGGAGCTGAGAAGGAGAAATGGAGAGAAAGGAAAAGCCAAATAACTCATTAAGTGATCTACATTGTGCCAGTACAGTTGGCAATTATAATTATCCTAATAAGACTTTCCCACTTATATAAATCCTTCCATTCAGGGATCTCAAAACACTTTGCAACCACTAATGATGTTGGATTCATAACATTCCTGACCTCATTTACAGGAGAGGGAATTGAGGGAAAGAGAATAAACACCATTTTCTGTAACAGAGAGCTTTCATTTTGTAACTGCCTGTATAAAGTTTACACTTGAAACTAAATCACTCTGAAAAATTAGGGTCTCTTCTGAGCTCTTGAGCAGGCAGAAGTCCTAGACTCACAATGTGAGTGCAAAAAAACCTCCCAGAAGAATAATGAGAATTGTGTGAACTGGGACAGGCTGTCTGCACACCTTCTGCAACATTGATCACCCTGGATTAATGCAGAGAACTTCTTCTGCCTCTGCTGCACACAGAGAAGCATCCCTGCCCTACCTGAGAGCAGTCCCACGTGGGATGGGTGGTAGCAGTGTCCACATGTGCACCCCCTTGGGTTTGGCTCCTCTGGAAGGAAAAGTGAGAAAGAAGCAAAATGAAATCCTGGGAAAAGAAAAAACCCAAGTGGAGCAATGTCTTGGTTTGAAAGGCAGGTGTCTGCCAAGGAGGGCTGGAGCCTCCCTTGGAATGGAAAATATGATAAATATGATCCCCTTCCCTCCAAGTTATTATAACTGAAATTAAAGGGGCTTTCAGGCAAAGATATGGGAAAAGGAATAACAGTTCTTTGCTAATATACATAGATATAGATGTATAACAAGGCAAAGAAACAGAGCACAAACCCAGTGCCAGCCCTCTCTCTCTGTCAGGAACTGATGAGGCACAACATTCAGGCTCTGCATTTCCAAAAAAATCAGATGCCATGAGCTTAGATTGGAGAAATGAACAGAATCAGAGATCCAGAAAAAACAAAACAAAACAAAATAAAAACAAACAAACAAAACTTCTGTGGAAAACACTGGAAGAATTTGAATAACCCAAAAGCAGAAAACAGGAAAGAATGGCATCCTTCAGCCATGGTTAAAATTCTGGTTTCTGTTTCTGTGCTAGCCAGGATGAGAGCTGTCAGAGGAGGTGCAGGAGCACAGGAGAGGCTCTGGCCCTGCACTAACACAGTCACTATAATCCAACAATCCACTCCCCTGGGAAAGAGCAGTGAGCACTCCTCTCTCAGGGGAGCACACAGGACTCTCCCACTGAGATCAGCCTTTTAAAAATAAAGTTGGCCCTTAGAAATCGTTCATGTGTAAATAATAATTCACCCGTAAATAATAATTCACCTGTAAATAATAATTCACCTGTAAATGTGTTTGTGCTTGCTGCAGACTTTGTGTTAGAGGAAAAAAGGCTTGTGCAGTAGTTTGGGATCAGAAAAGGCTCAAAATGAAGGGAGAGTTGCAGAATTGCAGCTTCCATTTGGGGGCTGCAAATGCTGCCAGCACCATTCACCCCAGGGCTCTGAGAGCCTGCAAAACATCCTTACACTGGCAGCCCACGTTTTAGAGCTTTACAGAATAAGCATGTTAGTTTTAAGGCAGGGAGGAGTTTGTAAAACTATTTTCTGCAAAAATAAAAGAATTTTACTCCTTTCAGACTGCTCATGAACCTGCTAGAGAGGAGTCATCTTATAAATTCTCCTTTGTGTGGATCTTCTCCCCCCAGTAATCTTCATCTAAAAATGAAATTAACTTTCTTTCTCTCATCATTGAAATTCCCTGTCCAAACAGATAGCCAAATAATGTTAATACTGATTTTAATTCTGAAAAGTACACAAAAAAAGGGAATTTTTTCTGATTATTAATGGAAGAAAAGCTCTATTTAGCATATCTAAATGTAAAGTGTAAGATTGATAACCCATACAATAGCAATCATGGAAAAGTTACAAGATGGAATTATTCTCTCAGGGCTTTTATCAAGGTACTTACCATAAGTTAAATGTGAAATTCACACAGAAATCATTCAGAGAATTCAGCATTCACATACTTCTCTGCTCTAAATAATTCCCCATGCCACAGTAAAATTCTCTCTTTATGACTACATCATTCTGGTTGTGTCAGCAATTAGCACGGGAAGTTTTAGGAGTTTGTGCTGCATTTTTTTGAGAGTGAGAGGGAAGTGTGCCCTGCAGGCAGCCAGGATGCTCTGGAAATGCTGGGTTTGCTGGGGATGGGGGCCACCACACAGACAGGAGCTGTTCCAATCTTTTAATGAGATAAAGTTACCCAAAAAAGCCAGAAGAGTGGAAAATGGAAGAGTTTGTAAATGAAGAACTGTAACTTTTTTACACAAAGTTTCCAAGTCTGGCACTTGTCCATTAAATACATTTGTTTCTTTCCATATTCATTAACATAATTTGCTATTTTCATCACACTAATGATATGAGTTCATTACTAGTGCACAGTGTCTGTACATCCTCTTATGAACTCATTTTAGGCAAGGTGTCAAGGTTTCTTTGCATAGGCAGATGAGTTTTGAGTTTTGGTTTTTTTTTTTTTTAATTTTCCTTTAGCCTTTGTGGTTCAAAATTTTTGCTAGTTTTCTTTCTATTTTAATTGTTTCTGTGAAGGTTAGTTGGAGCCATTTGGAGCAAGACACTTTAAAGAAATCTCTCTAAGGGAATGAAAAAGGTTCTTTCTTTCTTCTTGCATTTCTAAAGAGGAACACGGGGCACTCATGGAGCAGGTTTGGAGTCAGGAGAATTAAAACCCTCTGCACACAAGCAGAACCCTGAATATTTGAGTCAATGTGTCCACAGGGTTGTGGCAGCTGTAGGAAGAGCTGCTCTGGACACAAATGAGGACCTTATAGTGGCTCTTTAGAAGATCAAATTTATCCCCATTTTTGTGGTGTGCTCCTGCGGTCACAGTAAAAAAAAAAATCCCATTTGGATTCAGAGAGTAAAATTAAATTTATCGCAGAGAGAGCCCCCTTAGGCTGCTTCTATATTATTTTTGATGGGAGATTTTTTATTTTATTTCATTTTAAGCTGGATGAATGGACCAAGAGAAACAGAAATTCAACAAAGCCAAGTGGCAGGTCCTGGATTGGGGTCACAACAACACTGGGCAGGCTGGGGAAGGAGTGGCTGCCCAGGGAAAGGCACTGGGGGTGCAGGTCACAGCAGCTGAACACAAGGCTTGGCTTTAGATCACCTTCATATAAGCATCAAAAGACTGCATTTGGAAATGTTTTGGTGGCACTGGTGAGCAGTGAGCACTCCTTGCAGCTCTCTGCTAACCCCACGCTGCTCCAAATTACAATGGGCATGAAAGATTTTCAAAATTGTCTAAATATATCACTAACCCACAGGCTGTTAATTGCAGCATGTCAAGTCTCAACTCTCCACCAGAATTAATTTCCCCCCTCAAAGAGGAAAAACAGAACAAAAACTAAAACTTCAAAAAGTAAAAAAAAAAAAACAACAAGACAACACAACAAAACCCTCACAAAATGAAATGAGAATAGTTTTTCACAATTACTGAAGGTTAGAATTATTTTTTATTTGCCAATAAAAGATTTTCTAGGACTCTTCAGGTACACATTACAGAGCAGTTCCCCAAATGATCATGAGACTACTTGGAAATAAACTGGCTGTGTGTGTAACTAATACATTTAGCATTATGTGTGAGCTTCTAGGTTTTCAAAACACAGCTAAAAGAATTATCCATCCAGACATAAAAAATATTTACCCCTCCAAAAAGACTGGCTGAGACCATTTATGCTGATAGGAGTCTTGACATAGCAGAGCCTCACCTGTGTTTGTCCTGGAGAAAAACAGCTCAGGACAAAGTGTCCCCAGGACCCACATGGGGACAATGCAGAGCTTTGCTGTGGGAAATCTCTCCTTGGAGTTAGCAGCAGGGATTGGGCAGCTGAGACCTTGTTCTTCAGACTCAGTCCTGGCCTTAAAAAGCCACTTGGAAGGGCTTTGCACCCAGAAAAGGCACAAGGTGATTTCCAGCTCTGTGGAGAAAAGTACAAGCATGAATATCTTTTCTTTCCTTGCTGCTCCATAGCCTCAGAGGAGGGACTTCATTTCACACAAGTGTGATTTTACAAAATCCTGGCAGTCTCAAAAGCAAAAGAACACAAATAATATTATCCAATATAACATCCAACCTCTATAGCAAACCAAGTGCAGCAGGCACACAAAATCACAGACATGTTTAGATGCCTTGCTCGTGTGTTGTTGGAACAGCCCCTGCAAATTGCCATTAAAATACATAAAATCAGAAGAAAGGAACGTAGCTTATTAAGATTGCATGTGCATTCAGCACTTTTGTGACCCCTAAATGAGCTCCACTGGAGGGCTGACAGGATTTTCCAGGTGTAATAGGAAAGGAGGGAACACTGCAGGGGTGAGAAGCTCACCTCAGGACAGGTTGTGTTTCCCTCTGGCAGTGAGGCACAGCCCAGAAAGAGCACATCACCTTCCACAGAGCCTGGGAAGTCTCTTGCAGCAGCAAGCAGAAATGCAGGTCCTGTGCCATGAGATTTTTCCCTGGGGGGGATCAAAAGCCTTCAGGACACCCAGACCATGGCAGCAGAGAGCCCTGAGCCAGGCAGATCCCAGCCCCAGGCTTTGGCAGCAGGGTTCTGCCCCCAGGGCTCTTTCAGACACCACTATGGGACGTTTTGCCTCTCACCTCCTCACTCAGGTCTCTGCCCTGGGAGGTATTTTGCTCTTTGACCCTTGCCAGCCAGTTTTGAAGGGGTTTTGACAGGCTCTAGTGCACTGCCTACCTCCAGCCTCAGGAATTTCCCCTCCAGCCTGTTTAGAAGGACTCAGGACAGACACCTGGAATCTGAGCCCTGTGTCTCATTTCCAGAGCAGAGCTTGGCAATTTGGGGGTCCAGTGTTTCTCCTTCTTCCCTGCCCAGCCTTCAGGGATCCCAGAAAGTCTGAAGCACAACCCCATTTCCCTGGAAGCCTGTACCTCTCTAACTTTTGCTTTTTCTCTCAGAAGTCCTCTGTCTCTGGCAGATCAGAAAACAGCAGGGGAATCATGAGACTTGCACAAAAGCATTTGCTCCTAGACAACCTCTGCTCCAAATCCAGCAGAATCAGAAGCAAGCTGCTCTCCTGATTGCTCCTTTTGGAAACCAAATCAACTCAAATCAACAGAGCTTGTGGAACTCCCACTCCTCTGACACAGCTCTCTGGGCACAGCAGAAGCAGGGCAGGATCAAGGAAACCATGCTCCAGTGCTCCCTGTGAGAGCTGCAGGGCAGGAACCCATAGCCAGCCAAGCATTGAAACAAATCTGAGGCCACTTGCTCCTACCAAACATCATTCTTAACCTCAGAATAATCAGTAGCAAACTGCATGCCTGATTGCTTTCTTTTTAAATCAGCACCCCCCACACAGGTAAGAGCTGCCTACACAGAACAGTTTTAGGAAGGTGTTTGCCTCTGTCTGGACTGTTCTCTAAACAGCACCATGCATGGGTGCAAACTGTTCTGCACATTGCTGGCCTTGAAAAAAAAAAAAAATGTAATAATACCTCTATCTAGACCAGTGGAATATTTTTTTGGCCTTATTTATGTTGAAAATAATGTGATCTGCTTTCATTCTAACTACAAGGCCAGGAAAGCCTACATCTGGTTTGGCAGGATCAACATAAATATACAAGAAGTCTTTCACTTCCTGTGAGCAAGATCAAACCACTACAAACACTTCAAAATTAATATAATTGATAAAATTAATATAATTATGAGTTTCTGCTGGTGCATTCTGGTGAGCCAACCCTCTACTGACATCTGCCCAGTGCAGTTTGTTTCAGACACACCTGAAGAAGGCTGGAAGCTCACACCCAGGGTTTGCTGTCAGGAGGAGACAGCAGAAACCCCCCCAGGAAAGCACCTGGGAAATCTCAGACACTCCAATCTTATCAGAGGTTTCCTGTTAAAGCAGCTCTTCCTTTGATTTCCCTACTGCAAGTGAGATTAAGAAAAATTAGTTTCCTGCACGAGTTCCAAGGCCTTTGTGGATATAAACACAGGTGAATTCCTGTTGCATGGAAGTTATTGATGGGATTCAAACATCCTGACAACCCCAAAAATTGAATTAATTATTTGAAATAATCAAGATTTTTTTATTTGCTTGGGGTTTCTTTCCTTTTCTCTGAAGAGGAGTGAAACACTCTGAGAGATCACATTCTTTGTTCTCTTCCTCCAAATTAATTAGAATAAAATACAAAAAAAAAAACCCAACTCAGAAAAACTAAACCCATAATTCTTCACTCAATTATTTCATTTTTTTCCAGGAGTACAGTCTGGTTGCAATCATTCTTTCATGCTTTGTGAATCAGGAGTCAAGTTTGAAGAAGTAGTTTGAGTATGTAGGTTAATTTTCAGAGGTAATAGGGTTGTAGCCCACCACAGCAAATCCAGTTTGCTAGTCCAGGTGAGAGAAAATCTTATACTAAAAGCCTATAAAACCATGGCTCCATGTTTTGTGATTAGATTTTTGAAACCTAAGAAGAAAAACTCTCTCTCCTGAGGTTTTCTTCTGGTTCCCAACTTCTGGTTGGCAGTGAGGAAGAGTCCACTGTAACCTCTTCATTTGTAGTGGGCAAAGGGTTTCACACTCTTTCTACTTTATGCAGCTGCTTATATTCAATATGTTCATGGAAATCCTGTATTTTGAGACTTCTCATCTCTTGTGAAAGGTCAGAATAAACAGCTTCAAAAGTTACTGTGGAAAGAATGACAGCCAGAGACAAATTGTATAGCTGAAGCCAGGCTGAGAGCAGGAAGAGATTTGGGGATTCCCAGAAAACTTGAAAGCAGAGTTAAGGAATCTGACTTCAAGGCTCTCCCTGAATCCTTACAGAATCTGGATCCAGCAGTTCACAGCTGGGCCCCATCTGAACACAGAAAGCCCCAAACCATGGATCATCCCAGGCCAGTTTTCACTGGGCACATTTCTGGTCAGGAATGTTCTCTTTTGTGTGCTGCTTCACTGGAGCTTGATGAAAATCAGACACAAAACAGTCACACTTAACTAAAGACTAAGCAAAGAAAAGGCAACAGAATGTACTGACTTTACAGGCAATTAATATATGAATATTAAATGTGTTTCCCCTCTTCAGCCCTCGTGGTTTCTCATGAGTTCTGCCAAGGGGCATTGTGCTTTGGATATTCAGATACTTCTCAATTCTGTAATGGTTTTCTAGTTGAAGTCATGCATAAAGGGATGGAAAACACAGCCTGCTTCACTGAAATCAGACCCTGTGAGCACTGAGGAGCTATTTTTAATATTCCTAACACATGAAGCCTCTGCTCCATGGCATTTATGTAACTTTTCTTTGTTTAGTACCATAAGTATTTGCAGATCACTGAAAGCAGATCTCTTTAAAAGCAGAAGCAACCTTGAACACATTAAATCTGTAAAAACCTATCAGGTTTATAAAGAAATAATTGAGTGATAGGGCCTTGATGGAAACAAATGGGAAAACTACCTCAATATAAATTATTTTCCATTATCAGAATTTAACTTCTTCAGCTCCTCCTCAAAAATTCCTTGGCTTTTATTTCAGCTGTCTGTGCTGAAATGTTGCTATCTGAGACAGGCAGACCTTGGTAGACACCCAGAATAGCTAGCTTAAATTTTTTCTTATATTAAGAAGTAGGTAAAAATATTTCTTTTCACTTATTCAATGCAACAAGGCAAGTACCAGGCAGGGACTTTTGTCAGAGTCTGGGACAGGGAACCTCTTTTTCATCTGGGACAAGGAACCTGCTTATTTGGTCCTGATCTTGGGGCCACAAGTGTGGGTGAACTCATGGTTTGTCGAGTTTCCAGGGAGCCTAAAACCAGCCTGTGATGGGCTGTGCCAAGCTCTGTGGCAGAAATCACATTAATGCTCACAGCCTACCTCAGTTTGGGAAATTGAACATTTGGCATGCAAAGTCGGGATGCAATCTGGTGGCCTCTCAGTGCCCATCACCCTCCACACCTGGCAAAGGCTGCAGTGGCCACATGTTCTTCTTTAGAAATTCTCCTTGGCAGGCAATGACAGATGAAGGCTCCTCTGGCTGATGGGCTGTAGATCAGATTACCACAGAGGGAATTTCACAATCACACTAGATTCCAATATTTTTTCCTCTCTTTATTCTGGCTAAGAATTCAATTTTCTTTTATATGAAAAAATATGGCCAGCATATTTTTCTCATCTCAGCTGAAGGTAACTTCACTTAGAATAGCTTTGCTGGAAGCCCTTCTCCTAAATGTAGTGCAATGAACTTTGCAGCTTCTTTCCAACTTGCAGAATGCCCTCCATTTTCACTGCCTTGTCCTGATTAGACCTTTATATTTCTGATTGATTTCCTCTGTGGTTCATGTCCATGCCAGGCAATAAGGTGGAAATTTTAATAACACAGTTTTGGGTGCAATGTTATTCACAGGTCTGCATCAACTTCTATGGCTACACTCCTGAAATTACCCTCTGCAGTTATATCTATTAATTTCCCATGAAGTTTAAGAGTTCTCTATATGTTATGCCCTTAACCTGGAGCCACATCACATTGGTTTTCTAAGCAGCTTCTACTCCATTTCATCTCAAAATTCAAACAAAGTATTTTTAATAATGTATTTTACTTTTCAGGTTTTTCTTGCTGGTATCATGGCCAGGCAGCAGTTTAATTTTTTTTAGAGTGCTCTCTTGCAAGTAGAGTCAGACTCACTTATGAGATTCAAGCAGTACAAGGAACTCTTTTTATGAGCCTGATCTGAATTTTGATTCTCTAATAAAAGTTGGAACAGGAGACAAAATTGGTGTGATTTAATTTATAATCTCTGAACCATGCCGTAAATGTAGCCCTCCTTCTCTGCTTTCAAACCAGTTCCAATTTATTCCTGTGCATTATTTACACAGATCCATTTACTGAAAGTTTATTAAGAGATTTGCAGGTTGGTCTTGCTGCTTGGAGTTATTTTACATAAATTGAGGAACAGCTCCTGGTTTTTTTACCCTGTTTAATACACATGCAGCAAAGAGGAAGATCACCTAAAACACACAGTATTGTTTCTGCTCCATCAGGGCCTCACAGAAGATTCCTGGACTGTCTGAAGAAAAATGTATAGCAAGCAATGAAATCCCAGGAAATAATCAAGGAGTCGTAGCTGAGTTTGTGAAGCTTGTCTCAGCTGCCTGTGCTCAGCAAATTTCATATTGTGAGCTTGGAAAGAGAGCTGAAATCAAAATCAAGAATGAGGGCATTAGGCACTGTGAGGGAGCACTCTGCTCACCTGAGGAATTCAGCACTTCAGGTGGCAAAAGGCTGGGCATGAACATGCAGGCATGTGGGACAACCTGTGTTCTGACACCAGGAGAGGCTGAGCCCCTCTCAGCACCCCCAGTCCTGGTGATTTGGCAGTAATGATGCCTCAAGTTTGAGCTTTTCTAGTTTTCAGATTCTGTGCTGCTTTAGTGTGCAGTTCTGAGCTTCATAGTAGGGGATGGTGAGCTCTGTGCACAGAGCAGGGAGACAAAACAATTCCTGCTCCAGCTGGGGACCAAGGACAAATGATCCAAATCTCAGGATCAAGAGCACAAACAACGTGGACTGAAGAGAGAAAAACAAGAAGGATGGGACTGCATCATCTAAAACTGTAATTGGGCAATTAATTCCAATATTCAAATGGACCAGAACTCATAAAAGTGAGAGACCTCATGACCAGGTGTCCATTTTGTGACCATTCTGGTCCATCTTGGGTGCAGCCCTGGCTGGGCTCTTGTGCTGCCCAAGGTGGATCCATTGAAGCCTTTTAATAAATCCCTGCTTTATTCTCTAACTCTGTCTCTGTTCCAGGTCAGCCTTCACAAGGCATCAGTAAAGCACTGCTAAATTCCAGAATGTTCCAGCCTCTCCCAAGGCCCAAGAGTGGGCAGAGGTCTCTTTACAGAACACTTCCAACTCCAAGACAGCCCATGGAGAGCTCCAGAAAGGAAAAGCACAACCCTTCTGAGAGCTGTTAACTTAAGGACACTATTTTAATTACTCAAATTGCAATAAATGGTGCAGGTAAAATATGGCAGAGATGACTCAAAAATACCCACTCAGGATTCTGGGATATGCACTAGGAACATTACCATAATAAGCTCTGAGGAAATACAATGAAAACTATTACAGCTCCAGGAAAGACACATAAAATGAATATAACAATATCTGCCTGACAGAGAAAAAGGAAGAAAGGTTCATAATTTAGAGTACTGTTACTGCCTTTAAGACAGATATAAAATGAGGAGTATTGCAGTTACCTAATTCTGGCAGGCACACAGTGAAAATCATTAGTTATCTAGCTTTAAGGAGGATGTGTAATATGGACTATTATTGTTACCTGTCCCTAAAAGACAGCAAGAAAGAGGGGGAGAGGGTGGTGATGGAAACCTGGACTGTTACCTGGCTCCAAAAGGCAGAAATGATGGGAAGATTTGCTGCTGCCCATAGCTGTGCTTTACAGCTACTAATTCATGGCAGGAGGGCTGGGGAAAATGGAATGGCCTGAGTTATACCATGGCTGGCTGGTACAAGGCCAGACTTCCAGCTGGCTGCAGCTGATAAAACTCACTCACTCACTTCAGTGTGCTGACTTTGGGTCTGTGGAGAATGGGGGGATGGGGAGGCAGGAGCACCACAGCCCTCCTGGAGCCAAGGTGGACTGTGCAGTGATGCCTTGGACTGGCTGCCTAGAACAGAGTTAAAAATAAAGTGAGGATTTATTCAAGGTACACCTTGGGCAGTGCAGGAACCTGGCAGAGGCTACACCCAAGATGGATCATGGTCACGAGTTTTTCATACAGATATAACTTTGGTCTCTTGGCATTTCAGGGGTTAATTGTCCAATTACACCTTCAGGTAATGAAGTCACACTACCCCAGTTTGCTCTCCCCAATTTACTTTTGTTTATACTTTTTGGGCCTGAGGCTGTGATGATGACCTTGATTCTCAGGCCTGACCACACTGGGATGAGATCCTCTTTTGGACAGAGCAATGGGTCAATTTTTAAAACTGTGCTTCTTGCTGATGCCATTTTTTAGAAGTTTATCTGTAATGTCTATATCCCAAAATGAGTTTAAATTACTGTTATCAGCCCTTTGTATTGTTGTCACCTATAAGTCATGTCCAGTCCTGACCAGGGGGAGCTAAACAGCTTTGCTGCAGGGAAAGTACATGCTCAGGTCTCACTTTGGGATCCAGACTGACTCCAGAATAAAGGTCTGCAAAAGAACTTCTCCTCAAGTTCCCACCCTGCATGCCATCCATGCCCCTGGCTCACACACTCATGGAGTTACTGCATTGGGGGTATTTTTATATTTTATATTTATATTTGCCATCCTGGGCTGCCTTGAAGCATCCTCCACAGCTGCTGCCAAAGATGATCCCAGGATGATGCTCACTCTTTCTTCAGCTGTTTTTTTCTGCAATTTGATGCCAACACCATGAGCACCAATTTAGCTACTCCTTGGCCCAGAGACCAACTATGGAGCAGCCAACTACAGAGGAGAAAAAACAAAAATGATAAAAGGAGAAGGACAAGCAACCAACTTTGAATCCACAACATTACAGGGTCTTGATGGACCCACTTTTGTTGTCCCTGAGACACAAAATGTCCCATGTCCCAGGGCTGGATTGTGTTTGCTATTGTCATGCTGTGACTTTAAGTCTTCCTGAAAATACAAAGGTTAGGGAGGGAGGAGTGGATGAGGAAGAAGCAGCACAGAAAATATAAATGGAATTTTCCACAAAACTCCAACAGGATTAGAGCAAGTTTGGGTTTTTGGGAATAGAAGAGAATGTCCTACTTGCAAGTGGCAGTGCAGAGTTATTGCTGAGGAGGAAGGCAGCAAAAGGGCCTTGAAAAGGACATCTGAGAAGTCCCTTGGTACAAGCAGGGACAGGAAAATCCTTCACAAGTGACTGAAAGAAAAGCCTCAGTTCTGAAGGGCACAGAAACAGCTAGAAAAGGATGGCTTTATTAAGAGGCATAAAATATGCATATTCAACAACAAAACAACAAAAATCAATACAAAGGTTACTCCATTTACCACAACATCAAGGCTGTAGCTACTTAAGCATACAGAACTTGCAAAGATTATTTCACTGATACAGTACTTGGGCAGTAATTCAATTACTATGCACATGCCTACATCAAACAGCTACACACTCAGAAGATCTCTTTGGCATATTTCCCAAAGTGAGCCTTCATGCATCTTTCATATGGCCATTGTAATCAAATTTGGGTGTACACCTAGCAGAACAAGCACTTTAAGGAATAGGACATAATCCTTACACCAGTTTGTCTTTTTTTAAAAAAATAACAGACAAAACCACCCCACACCATGATGAAAAAAAGAAAGCATGGAAGGAGAGAAGAAAATCCAGGAGTGAGGATATGCACTGCTCTGACAGTAATGAGGGCTGGTGCAAAGGCTGCAATGCAGTGTGGATACCCTTACACTGATCTGGGATAAGTTTTTCTAGTCCTGTGTCCCCCTGTGACAGTCCCAGGTCCTGGCAGATCTGTAAAACACCTTTGCCCAGCCTCACCCTGCCCTGCTCCCAGGCACCTTCCAGCCATGCACATGCTTTGGACATGGCTCCTCAGGACAACAGCCAAACCATGGAAAAAGGAGCACAGAGGTGTAAATTCAAGGTTCCAGTTGCCAATTCCATCCTCAAAATGTCAGTGCAGCATATTTCAACAGCACTATATCTCACATTCTTAACTGAGTTAAATTCTGCTAAGAAAACCACTTGATTTCCCCTCTAGCTGTAGTGAATGATGATTTATTTCATACATATTTTATTTTAGCAAGGCTGCATTTAGGCAGTTAAAATTTAATGGGAATATCTTCCTTCAAATTCTTCCCATCTGGATTATATAATCTTTACTACCAAGCTTTAGTCTGCCAATCTGTAGACCTGAAAGTGATTTCACTTCTTCATCCAATGAACTAAATCTTCTCTTTCCCTTTTATTTAATGTTCATTTTCTGTCTTTTCCCCCTGCATAAGGCAAAGGGTGGGCAGAGGGTTAACAATAATGAAAATCTGCATTTAATACTAATAACAACCCTTGATTTTAAAGGCCACACTGGATAAAATTTATAAGGTCTAAAGTGCTCATAAATTTTACAGCCTACTACACACTCACAGATTTATGCACACAGAAAGGAGCCAGTCATCCACAGAGCTGTAGCAGTTTCAGATGTACAGTTCTTTTTAAGCAGATGACTTGTTCAACACTGCAGTAAGGTAGAACAATTATAAAGAAAGGCCTTATAAAATCAGGCCTGCTCTGTTAAAATCAGGGGCTGGCTTTGTCAGGCTGGCCCTTTGCAAGTTCTCACGTGAAAGCAATCCTGGTGTGAGCAGTTCATTAACAGAACAATCTATTCCTGGGTGAAAAACAACCAGCACCTGGTTGTATAAACTGGTTTTACACCTTTAGATGGAAAAATGAGAAGTATCTCTCACAAACATGTACACACTGGGGGTTTGAGTGACCAAAAAAATACAGGGTAACAACTTGTTACCAACCAAGAAAGTAATTGGTAAGAAAACTCTGACCCACTGGAGTCACACCTGAGCTCTGTGAAACTGTATAAAAAGGAGTTCTGTGCATAAAGAATGGGCTTTTTCCACCATGAAGAAAATGGAGTCTGTGGGATTTATTCCAGTAGCCTGTGACTATGGAGATGTCTATAACCCTGTTTGTTCCCAGGTAATTCCACGTGCTAGGACAGGCATGGACCTGAAGCACTAAGAGCCCCCTTTCCTCTGTCCTGCTTGCATGAGTTTCTTCATTAAAGACAGTGAAGGAAAAAGGACTGGGCTGTGGGTCAGGATTGTGGTGATCCTCCACGCTGAGAGGATCCTGCCAATGTCACCTCCTGTCCCTCAGAAAGGCAGCACACCTTTCAAGGAAATCAACCCAGCTATTGTAAAAAGAAAAGAAATCTTCTCTCCTGATGTATTTGAAAGGGTTTACTGCAATGTGACTCAGATTTAACACAAAATGTCTAGCTGACACTTAATTTCAGGCTTCCTCTGGGAGCTCCTCACCTCCTCACTGTGGCAGCTGCTGCTGCCTGTGGGTTTGCAGCACAGTGTTAAGCTTTTCCTTGCACTCCAGCTTACACTTGCATGGAAAAGGTTACATGGCATGAAAACTTTGCTCAGCAGGTCCACACTGCAGGACATGCTCCCAAGATGACAGCACAAGCCTCCTCCCATGAATGAGGCATTGCTGATCCTTTTACATCTCCCAGACCAGGACCTAAGGAAATGCCACTTCTGCACAAATAACAAGGCAAAACCAAAACCCCACAAAATTAAAGTTTCCTTCTCCTGCCAGGCTCTTATCTCTGCATCCTGTATCACACTGGGACTCAGGACCTCTCCTGTACCCTGAAAAAAATGGAAAAGTGGAGTGGAAGTGCTGGAATCAGCCTTTGAGAGCAGGCTGCAGAGAGACAGCCATGGCAGCCACAGGACAGCACCCAGCTGCAGTTCTTGCTGACCTTTCCAGGCAAAGCAGGCACTGCAATTTGCACAGCTGGCTGTGTAGCTTTCAGCACACCCTTCCCCCTGACACTGAGCCCCACTGTGCTCTATAATCACTCCATTTTCAGGAGGGCCAACCTCAGCTAGCTATCACTTTGCACATTATGCTCAGAGTTGGTGCTGTGACAGCACCTGTCTCTAGGACTGTTAAGTGAGTGGCCAGATTCCCAGTGAGGAGAATATGCTCCTGCAAAGCCTTAGAGCAAGAAGAGGCTGCTCCATAGGATGCTCAGCAAAGCATGCTGCCTTATATTAACATCCTTCCCCTCCACCACCCCCGTGAGCTGTTTTTCCTTTGCTGGAGGAGCAGAAGGAGTGAGTCACTTTAGGGTGTGAGGCTGCTCAGCACCACAGCCACACCTGGAGGACAAGCACGGGGCCAGCAGCTTCATGAACTCAAAGTTTTGCTGAGCAGAAAATGCTTCTACAAGAAGCAGAAACAAAGCAGAGAGAGTGCCACGAGCCAGGCTGGCAGGATCACACTGGTGTTGTGTGGTGGGTACCACCAGAGGCAATTTCTTTTTATTCAGGAATAAATACTGAGGACTAATTTAGGGGTGAGCTATTTAATTTAGGAATTTAAAGAGTTGTTTTCCTTGGGATTGGATCTAATATCACATTGTTTTTGCAGATATCTAAACTAATGATGCTTGAAAAACCCACTTCCTGGGGCATCCCATTGTAATGCAGAGCAGTGCCTGGGAAAGCACCCTGCCCACCACAGCTCTGCCTCCCTGAGCCCACCACTAAATTAGCAGTCCTGTGAGCACCCAGATTTGCATAAAAGAAGCAGTTATCAGCAATTAGTCTTGCCAAGGCAAAATTCTTCGAGGCCACTTCACAACTAGTGACAGATGCAGCATTCCCAAGTTTAAGCTGTAATTTACTCTTAGACTGGGCAGGAATATATGGAAAACATGTTGTGCATTTTTGCAAAACCTCTCATTTAGGCATCTGAAAAATAATAGAAAAAAGGGAAGGAGGGAAGATGAATAGTGACTGAAAGATAGAATAAACTGCAGGCACAGGGCCAGAATTTATTGCTCAACAATTGTAAGAAATACCCAGACTATTTTGCTGCTGAATAAATCCATTTACCTGTTGTTCACATCAGAAAATTTCATCTTTCCCAGCTGTCCTGCTCCTTCAGGGTTTAATCACAGGTAACAACTACAGTGTGCAGGCTTTAGCCCAGCTGAATCACAAATATCAGACCTGAGAGGAGCAGGGAGAAGGGATTGTACTGAAGAGCAAACCCACTCCCACCTAGGACAGCAGCAGTGGTGGCTCCCCAAAATTTGCACAAGAAGGAAGCCACAATTTGCAGGAAATTCCTGTGACTCCTGGTACCAGGACATCCACCTGGTGAAAGTCTTTTATGCCTTGCCTGAAACTCCAGCTGTCCTCAGTGGGATTCCATCTCTGTATGCAAAACCCGTGGCAGAAAAGGTGAGTGAGCTGTGCCAGGAATTTCTGAAGCAGCTGGTGCATGTAGTAATCATGGGATAATTAAGTCTGGAAGGGACCTGAGGAGGCCTTGAGTGCAAGTACTGCACAAGCAGGTCAGCAACAACTTATGATGAGCTTGCTCAGCTCAGTTCAGCCCATCCATGCTGGATGCTTCCCAGGAACTAATTAACTCTCCTCAAAAGATGAAACAAAGCTGGGATGAGTTTTGTCTCATCATCTCTGGAGAAATGGGGACCTTTGTTGGCTCCTATTTAGCCACAAAGTGGGATCAAAAATCCTCTGGGGCCAAGTCTTCCTCCTGGTCTACAGAGCTGGGGGAAGCAAAGTGTAAATCTTAAATCTTGGTGTCAAAGAAAGGAAAGGAACTATGAGAGGTGTAAGTACCTCTCCTCACAGGCAGCAGCCAGTGATCCTCCTCCTCTCTATACAGCAACTTCCCAATATATGCCCTGGATTGTGATTGGCATATTCCTGCTTTAAGGAGGGTTTCCAGATTCAGAAATGGTGAGGCCACTGCTCAGTTCAACCATGTGGAACAACCAGAAACCAGCTGGGTGCATGCAGCAGGGAGTCCCAAACTCATCCCAGTGCAGGCATGTGGCACTTGGGACACAGCACAGGGGGACAGCAAGGTCAGTCAGTGTTAACAAGGAAATGACAAATGGAAGCAAGAGGACAGAGAATCTGGCCACCTTTCTGAAGTCTTGAAAAGCAATCAATTTGTGTTCAGGACCTTTCCTGGGGACTCAGAATCCATTCTGATCTGATGTACCCAGAGGTAACAGAGATGGGTTCATTCATTTCTGCAGGATTTGGACACCTATAATTCAAAATACACTGCATATTTCAAATTGTTTTTCTATTTTCTAAAAGGAATCCTTCTGCAAGTGAAAGGTTTTGCTGAAGCAGTGGTAGACAGTCCTTTCCCTATCACCAGCTGCTTTAAAAAGGAACCTCAGCACCATTGATGAGGTTCTCAATCCAGCATAAGTCTGTGCACGAGCTCTAAATCTTCATAAATGTCATTGTTAGTACAATTCCATCACATTCACAGAACACCTGCAGTCCACCTTCATTTCTATGACCCTCCCATCCAGTCTGCACTTGAACAGGACAGGCTCCCTGCCAGCCCTGTGCAAACAGGAGGATGCACAAATAAATGCAAGCTCACATGGTGATCAAAGTGTGAGCAGAAAGCTGCAGCCCCCTCAGACTGCACCCATCAGTCACTGCTAGAGGATGGCACGTGCTCCAAGACTTTCAACTCACTGGAGGCTTTCCCACCATAAAACCATCAGTTCATCATGTACAAACCTTTTTCCTCAAGCACCTCACCAACCTCAGTCTAACTTGGCAGAGCAGAAAGCCACATGGTGAATGCAACAGCCACCACTGCTCAAACACTTGAGGGAAAGTTTTTCAGAGTTTTTATTACCTAAAGATCAAAGCAGCATTCTCCATTCCTTGTTTTCAAAAACAGGTGAACGGGCTTGGCTAAAATAGTAGCAATTTTACAGTGTCAGCCTTACAGCTGTGTTTGTACAGAAGATGAACCCAAGCAATTAAAGACTGAAAAAATTATCAGCAATTAAATATAGCATTGCAATTTCCAGGAAACTGAGGTAAAGAAAACACTATCTGACACATCTATTGTAATCCACACACAGCTGTTCACAGTGTTCTTCATATCCTGGATAAATACCAGAGCTATTTTTGCTCACAGGTTTTGTTACCTAGCTGTGGCTGTCTCATTTTGCAATGAAAACAAGAAAACAGCTCCCTTACACATCAGATCTCCTGGAGCTTAATTGCATAGCTTGTAAATGCAATTTCTCCTGACACGAGGACAGTTGTGTAGCTTCACAATGGGAAAAAGCAGTCCTTAAATCTCGGTGTCAAAGACAGGAGGAGAGCTGTGAAAGGGGCAGTACCTCTGTGCACAGGGCAGCAGGCAGTGATCCTCCTCCTTGCTCCATTGCTACTTCCCAACATATTCCCTGGCACCTACAGCTTCCCAGGCTACACTGCTGCCTAAGCAACAGCCTTTCCTCCCTCTCCTTGCAAGGCTTTTTCTGATTCCTTTATCTGAACCCTTCAGAAAAGGCAGGAGCAAGTCCCTAATGAGTTTACAGCAGCCCTGATCCTCTCTTGCAGTGTCAAGCCCTGCCCAGGATCAAAGCTGTTTAACTTGGCTCTGCAAGGGGAGGGCAGGAGTCTTGGGAATCAGCTGTGGGACTAAGAGGCCACTTCATGTGGGGAGATTTTCTCCAGGGGGATGGCTCTGCACCCTCCTCTCAGGGTACAATCTGATCCCATTTCAATACATTTTCTTTTTCCCTGAGCTCTGTTTTTCTCCTCCAATTTCCAGCTGATGTGCTGATAACTCACACTTGTGACTGAAACTGGCACATCTAACAAGGCTTTCAGAGCCACCTCACCTCTTGCATTTTTCCCACTAAGCTTGCCTATTCAAATTTCACCTCCCTTTCCATCTGGTCCTATTAGGGCTCATTTATGCTAACTCAATAAATACATCATTATATAGAGGCATAGCTGCTTAATAGGAAGGAAAACGTGGTTCAAAAATCTTTTGTTACTTACATAAATAAATTAATTCATGGCTTTGTACCCAGCACATGAATGGTGTGTGGATGGTAGATTCAGGGGTGAAAGCACTGAGAGCTCTTGCAAGCCATGAGAGGGAAGGTCTGTCCCTGAAGTCCTGCTCACAGGAGTATGGCCAATGCAGGCCATGGCACACAAAACATTTCTCTGCCTAAAAGACCCACATTTGTGGGAGAAAAGCCATGACTATTTCTGACCCAATTCTTAGGGCCAGAAAGCCCCTGCATCCCACACGTGCTTGTCCTGTACCAAGCAGAAGTGTGATCAACCCTCACAGTGGGAGAGCTTGAATCCCTGCTAGAAACAACACTGACAGCTTTCCTTTTCTTTCCCACACAGCCCCCGTGTTCTGCATTTCTACAGCAGCTAATTCCTTGTGATGCTCTCAACATGAACATGATATCCTGGCCATGTCTCATCCCAGCTAGGATCAGACACTGGCCCCTGCCAGGCACTTGGACTCTGGCAGCAAAGCAAGGTACACAGCTCTGTGTGGTTTTTACACACACACACCCATCCTCTCCTGCATTTTTATCAGTGTTCAACAGAGAAGCATTTGGCTTTGTGCTCTTTATGGACAAACAGTTAACACCTAAGTTCATTTTGTAGACAAAAGGATTTTTTAATTCATTTTGTTGACAAACTGTCTTGAAATCATGGAGGAGACTCTGTTTGACAGTCCTGGCACATACTTGATTCATTGGAGAAAATGCATTCAGCTAACTGTCCAATCAGTTATGTAGACAAAATGAATTTCATCATAATTCTGTCAACAAAATGCTAACTTGCTTAAATTATTCTCTCAACAAAATAAATTAACTTAAAATCCTTTTGTCCACAAAACAGATTTAAGTGTTTAGTGAAGCCTTGTAAATACCATAGTCTGTTAGTTTAGCATGTGCAACTCAAACATTTGGCTCAGCAGTCACCAGGCCTTGTCTTGACTCTTTCAGCTCCCCCATTCTCTGTGAGGCCAGTCCCATAAGACCAAAAATGACCTGGGCTGTAACACCTGCAGTCAGCCAGAACCCCAGGAGGGACTCTTTTCCCCCCTTTTTTTTTAAATTTAATCACTAGAAACTAGCAGGAAGAATTTGCAGTTAAATATAGCAAGGCTAAACAAATCAGTCTGTTCCTCAAAAGAGAGGCTTCATCCTTAGAGCTGAAGTTGATGTGGAGTTTCCATGACAAACCTCCTGATAAAATAGCAACTTAATGAGGGACTGCAGCTGAGATACCTCAGTAGATTTCATATTGTGACCATGAAACTGTAATTACTGTGCTTTAGATATCATGTGTCTAAAGTCTGGTACGCCTACAGAAAATTCCCTTCTGCCTTTTCTGTGGTGCTTCAAATTCGAGTTTAAGTTCACATATTCACATCCTAACCCAGAGAATGGAAAGCAATCAGAGCAGGGCATTGCTGCAGGGGGCCAAGTGCAGTGTAAGGGCAAAAGGAACTGCCCCAGAACCAAAAGCAACCACCTGCTCTTGAGCTCTTGAAGGATAGTTCATGGCACCAGCCAATGCTGGGGACTCTGTTGTCATCTCCCATCTCATGTCCCCCCAAACAAATACATGTCCCAGCCTGCAGAAATGTCAGGGGTGACACCTTGCAGCTCAAGTCAAAAATGGCACTGTCATATGGATTCACCTGTGGAGAATGAAACCCCCCAAGATAAATCTTTTATCTGTTTTTAATAAGTTTCTTCTCTGGGCCTTACCAACCACTGCATCTCCTATTGTTCAGCTGCATTTTAACAACAAAGAAACATGGAGAGAATTATGCCTATATTTTTAGTGATGGCAGTCAAGGAATTTTTCAGGCTGGTGGAAAAATGAAACTCTTCCATATTCCTTCATTAGCATAAACAGGGGTTTTTTGTCCTTTGTTGGGGGTTATTTTGGTTACAATGGAGTTGAATTCCAGGAGTCTGGAAGGTGTACAGCAACACAAGGAAAATACAAGTGTTATATTAATATAACACTTTATGAGCACGAAAAGAATAAAATGCATTCAAATGCAAATGCAGCCTGCAAGAATGGACAAAGCTCTGTGTTTTTCCATCAACATTTTCATTTTGCTAAAGAGCAGCCTAATCTTGAGCAAGATGAGTGCCTCTGTGTGTTCAGGTCCAGACCCTGCAAAGCCTGCCTGTGGCTGAAGACTTACTCAGTATTTCAGCCACTTCTGCCTCAGCACCTTGTTTCATCCCTCCCTGAAGGACAGTGTGTTTATTAATCCCTTCAGAACCTCCTGGTGTAGCCCCAGAGGGATGAAGCCTGCTGCATCTATCCTGACTTATGGGAATTTAACAGAGCATCTAAAACTGTGGGATTGTTCCCTACAGCTCTTATGGGCAACTTGGTTTTTTCTGTGACACGATCTGAATATACCAAGCATAGGAAAAGTTGTAGCAGGGGATTTTCAGTGAAATTTCTACATGCTACATGCCAGGTCCTCCTGAATTTCAGTAGATTTGGGTTTCTAGCTGCCACAAAGCTCTTTTGACAAAAAGCTGACTCCATTTCATGAAAAATAACAGTAAACAACTGGGGAAGCTTGTAAATAAATCCCTGCAAAAAAGCATAGAAAATAAGCACAAGCCTCAGCCTAGTTAGAGGATTCCCTGGCAAGCAGTAGGAAAGAATTTTAGGGAGCATGTGGCAGGGAAATCAGGTGTTCTTTTACTGGTGTCACTTCTGTCATGGAAGAGCTCTTGACCCACCCCATCTGACAGACACAGTACTGGCCAAGGCCACAGCACTGAATAAAGCTCAAGCACTCCTCAAGTTATTTGAGACCAATTTCTTCCTTTGTAATGGCTCTGCATCATGTGTGTCACTAGCTTGTCTCCCAAATGGGTCCAGAAGGAGCAATGCATTAGAGTGGAAGAAATAACCCTGCAGGCAAAGCCAGGCATCAGGACTGCCAAGTTTCTGTTTGCAGACAGAATCAGAGAACATTCTGAGTTGGAAGGGACCCACAAGAATCATCTATCCCAGCTCTGAAGTGAATGGCTCCTTTTGGCTCTGTTTGTTCTTTAACTCAGGTATCTCAAACTCTCCAACACCTTAACACGGAATTCCCCTTTGTGAAGTAGAACTTTGGAGGACAGAAATGGAAATTTATTTATAAAATATACATGAGGGAGGGAGGGGAGGGAAAGGAGTGATTCATTATTATGGCTTACATATCATTACACATTCCAAAATTCCAAGGTAATATATTTTTCTTCATTGCTTGGATAATAAATCATCATTCGATTACAAAAGGGGAGTTCCTGGATGGAACAGCAGCATTTCTGAAAAATACTCCTGGCAGATGAATGACAGGAAAATTTATGGATAATTCAGTTGCCTGACTGTCCTGCCTCCAGGAGAGAAGTCTGTGCCAATATCTAAACCTTTCCTGACAATTCACACAGCAGACATTGTACTTGATAGAGCGAGGTTTTTAGACCTCCCTTGGCTTGATTTTTGTTGTTCCTCTCTTGGCAGCCTGCAGAATGTCATAGCAATGCAAAGGAGTTTGGAAAAAGCTCTCAAAGATGCTACTGAGCCTGTGCTAGCAGGACTGTCTCTAGGACATGTCCATGTGAAAAATATACTGCTGTGTTCCCCACTTAGCCAGAGCTGTCCAATCAATCAGAGATCTTTCAAGGGTCACTGGTATTTGTAAGAGTTTTCAAGTACAAGAAATGACCATCCAGTCTACCATCAGCTTGCTGTTTTCTAGCTTTATCTTCATTTCATCTCCCAGTTTTTTTTTCAAGCCAACTCTTAATATTTTTCCCTTGTATAAGCAGAGTTATTTCACTCTTCAGCTGGGGCCTCTCAGTCATTCTTCATTTTTCTCCCATTAGACTCACAGCTAGGTGTAAGTCTGAAAATCTGGTGAAATGTTGCAGGAGAGGGGTGAGGCAGCTGAAGGAAAAGGTGTGGCAGAAGGCAGCCAGCTGCAGAGACAATCCTCACTGCAATAAGGGCAGACAGGCAGGAATCAAGCCCCATCTTTCTATTGGTACTCACTTCTGAAAGGAAATTGCTGCCCTCTTTAATGTGCAGCCAAAAGGAACCAAGCCTGGGGTGCAGCCTTGAAAAAGTGTAACTGCTTCTGGTGGAAGGGCATCACCAAGCACTTCTTCCAATAGGAGCATGCCCTGGAAACACAGAGGTTTTCAGCTGGGAATTGCCTGTTCTAAGTTGGAGGACAAATTACATCTCTGCACCAGGCTTTGTGTTTTTGTACAGCTCAGCTGCCAAAAACCAGAGTTTGACTCAGAAAAATTCTTTTTCTTTAGGAGGGCCAACAAAGACAATCAGAGAAAACAGCTGAACATATGGGCTAGGTTCTGTCAGTGAAAATGAGACACCAACTTCTGAAGCAGACATGGAAAGCCTCTCTTTGCAGGTGGCAGAGGGAAGCTGTGCATCCCACCTCCTGCTCGTGCCAGCATGTGAAACAGCTGACATGAATCATGCTCTAGGAATGCCTCTTCCTTAGCAGTGATTAGAAGGAGAGCCTGCACGAGGAGCTCATCTGCTGCCATCTGAAGTAGAAGGAAGTGGATTCATTACTTTGAAAGCAGAAATAGAAGGCTTTATTTCCTGCTGGTTTCCTGTTTCTGGTGGCAGTACAGAAAGAACAAAGCCAGTAAAGCCAGCATGCTCTCTGAATTTTTCTCTGGGAGATGTTTTATCTCCTACACCAGTGCCCAGATTTCAAGGGTTACACAAGACACAGTGCTGTGAAAAATCAAACTCAAGCTTCCTTCCCAACTGCATTTCTTTTGGGCACTAGTCAGTACTATACATCCAAAATATTAAAGACCCCCAAAGGCTCCCTGCACAAAGGAATGTGAAGTGTTTTCCAAAGGAATCATCCAAGAATACCAGCAGTTGTAAACCAGTTTGTCTTTTTTTTTTAAGTGAAGACATTTGGGCAAAAATGAAGTAGAATAACTTCAGCAATGACATGAGCACAGCACTCTGATGGGTCAGGTTATTCTTGGAAAAATTTCAGTCTTCCAGATATGTTGCCATACAGGAGACATGTTCCCCAGGCCTCTTTTCCTCACTAACTCTTGCAGTAACCTCCCCAAAAATTTACTAGCCATAATTACACTGGGACACAAAAGGATTTATGCCAGTTTGAACATCTCTTATCAAGGCATTAGGTGCTCTTGAATTCTCTGGAATTGTTTCCATCAATGAGACCAGCAGGGCTGGGAAGAAATCAGGATCTTAGCCTTGAACACCCTGAACTGTGTTTGGACCCCAAAAATCTACATTCCCTGGGTGCCAAAAAGCATATTTACAGTCACTTGGGCCTTATTGCAATTGCCTGTAGTTTAAGAATATATACTTCCTTTATCTATGCCCTCATCCCCAGCTGAAATATCTTCTGTGGAATAAACAAGCATTCCACACATCTCTCCATTATCGTCTCCTTTGGCAGGATTAGGATGGGAGGGTGTTGCACATCTGATGCACAAAAGTAGCTGCTTTGAGTTTTCAGCCAGGCATGATCTGTCAGTGGATAGAAATCTCATCTCTGAAGCCCTGGAGCCTCAGCCTGAGCAAGGAAATGTAAGAGATTTTATTAGCAGTTTCAGAAAGGTAATCTAACACTAGATTAGCATTAAATGGTCCAGCAAAGTAGACACATGAAGGCATCTGTAAACATCATCCCGTGCCCTTGATTGCAGGAATATGTTTTCTAGGCAAAGAGGTGGTATTTTATTTCTATTTTTTGATTTTTAGATGCTTTTATTTAGATGCTTGGAGGGACTGATTTGCTCTGTATACAAACTGCTGCATGCTTAATGTCTTGGTAAGCTCTTTCCCTCATCAAAGCAAAAATGACTTGATATATCATATGACTTGCTAATAGATGACTAGATAAAGCTAAATTGTAAAATGATCACTGCTGTCTCAAGGCTTTCCTAATATGAGAAATGTGATCAGAAAATCATCTGCTACTGAGAAGGCAATCGGAATCCCCTTCGGGGAACAGGCTGCAGGAATCCAGCACTGAGGATGATACATTAGCATTTCAATAAGAGCCTGGAATCAGTACAGAGGGTGCCACAGAGGAATAGCTAAAATTTCTTTATCTTGATCTGCTAATATTTCTGGGAAAATTGTAATATTGGAAAATTGCAGAAAAACCAAACACCTTCCTTAAATTGAATTGAAGCTGCAGCTGTGCATGACCTGTTGAAAGCCTACAGTAATATGATTTTCCCAAATTAAAAGCAGAAAATTCAGCCCTGGACAGGGTTCCTTTATCAGTGCTATTTATAAATTTTAGGCTAAAGATTAATACTGAGGTCAGTATTTTCAGAAGCAGGCATGCATTATGCCTGAGTGACCCACTAGAGACACCTTGGAGGGGTTTAATTTGCTACAGATGGGGCTTCCATCACTTACCCACCATATCTTGGGGGGTTCAATAGCCTCAGAAGCTCTGTCAAAAGATGCCACAAGGTTTGTTGGTTTGGTGTTTCTGTGGTTGTTTTTTATAATGTGCAGTACTTACCCTTCATGTAATATCTCAGAAGTTTCTTCCATGAAAACTGAGCAAGCAATTGCAGGGTTGTGCACCTGTTTTTCATAATAATAAGGCATTGTAATGATTTTATCTATAGAATGAAATACTGCATAGGAGAGAATTTTAAGATAGTAAACAAAGGAGCTTGGGCAACTTTCTAACGAGTTTGAATGATTTATAGCTTCACAGGCTCCAGAGACATACTTGAAACTCCAATGACTTTCTGCCGTGGGCACAGTTAATAAAACTTGAATTTCTAATCTTGCATTTTCCCCAAATGAAAGTTTTAGCTAATCAAAACATCCAGCTGATGTACCAAAGCAAGTACCACTGAGTGCTCCAAATACCCACAAAATACCAGACAGCTCAGGTTACACAGAGCCTTCTGAAAAACACATCAAAAGCCTGTTCCAAACTGCTCCCATTCCCCTGCTGAGTTCCAGTCATCTGGCATATGAGCAAGTCTCTTGGATGCTGTACAATAATGAAAATTATCACATACACACATAGTGCCTTTTAGAGGGAAACAAGCATGAAGAAAGAATTATGTGGGAGGGGAAAAAATGAAAGCTTGTCAATACTTTTTAAAGGTATTGGCTGTGTTTTCTGCCATGGCACTGCATTACATCCCCATGCTGCCTGTGAAAAAGAGAAATATTTGGCCATGATGCTGGGGCAGGACAGTGCAAACACCCCTCTGGAAGTTTTAGCACAAAATCAAAGCCTTCTTGGGAACAGGAACAACAGGAGCACAGAGTTTCTGTGTTTCATGATGCAGAACAAGTGGTCTCTCAGCACTGCCCTTGTTATTCTGACTTTGTACTGCCCCAGGATAACTTTTGCCAGACAGCACAAATCCTTTCCTGAATGACTCACGATCTCTCAAGGTATAATTGCTGTAACTGAAAAAAAAATATATTTAATTTTCAATCTTACAAGAAGAATGTTCAAGCTGAGATAAACATAAAGAGAAAAAGTTGAAGTCACAAGGCCCAAATCCTCCCAGGCAGGCAGGTTTGACAGACATGTGAGATATCGTCGAAAAGGGAATTATCAGAGGAATTGTGTCAACCAACTGGAAATTAATTCCATCTGAATTCATTCTAATTGGCTGTTTAATGGTAAAGCAATAAACATTTTAGAAGGAATCTGTGTTTAAAACAAAAATGATAATTTATTTAGTCTATACAGATTTGCTCAGCTGTAAATCACTGATGCATCAGATAATACTTTGCATTTTGTCTTGAAAAATCACACCAAGTAGAAAATACAATTTTCCTGTGTTATCAGGAGTGGCAGAGGCAGCTGGCTCTCTCCTTGTAATCCTCACTAACATAACTGCATAATCACCTCACTGAGGACTGAACCTCAGCTCTGAGGGCTCTGGCTTCTGTTGTTAGTTTCCAAAAGCACAGGGAAGATCCTCCCCAAGTGGAATTTGCATCACTAATTATTATGGAATAATTAGGCAGAACAGATGCTGACTTTTGAACTCACTAAGCCTTGTAAAATTCCCAGGGGCTTGGAGATTTGGTATCACCGATTTTTTTTTTTTTTTGCTTTCTTTCATGTGGGATTGCTGTCACCCAGAGCCATGTGATGATATCAGGATTACAGGGATCCACCACATCACCCAAGTGACACTGACCCACCTAAATCCTCACAACTAATGGATCTCTCCTAGTGATTTTTTTTTTTTTAGGCTCTACAGTTTAATATTTTAATAGAGAATATCTGTGAGTCAATAATAGGGCTCTCAAAGCATTATAAATGACAGGGCATTCTTCTAAAATACAGTGCAATTTTTAAGAGATTGATTTTACTTTTTTCCAGTGTAGACAGACACAAATGAAAGGTTTTAAAATAACACAATCCTTTTGTAAGTTAAGACTTGCCTACAGTGAGTTCTGCTGTACTTGGAAATAGTCTATTACATTAAGTACATCTTGCAAGCAGGAAATGCCTTTACAGATGTCAAAAATTTCACTGGAATACTTAATTAAAGAAGCATTTTTAGACTCAGATGAAAAACCTAATTCAAGTTCCTCTACAAGCCACCTGTCTATGACACCAGCAGAGTTTCATGTTTCCCTCAGCCATGGAATTCTAGAATCATGGAATGATTTGGGCTGCAAGGGAGCTTAAAGCCCATCCAGTCCCACCCCTGCCCTCATGGGCATACACAGGATCACAAGGCAGATCACTGGATGTGTGGAACTAATTTCAATTATCAGGATCAAATGTCATAATTGCCATTTAAAAAATACAACTTCTGCCTTGTTTTTATAGGCAATGGATCCATGGACAAGTTGCAATTGTCCAAACACTGATATTTCTGTCCCTCTCTTTAAAGCAGTATTTAGATGTCCCAAGTTTCCAGGGCCACCTCTAACTCAGAATTTTGGATCACATGGTTCTAGGTGTATCTGTATTTTCTCTCTGCATGGGGGCTGTGGGAACAATGGGTTTTCTGGTTCAGTTGTTGAAGCACAAAAACACAGAGTGAAAATAAAAATGACAAAGAGTCCTGGATCAAACATTTTTTTTCTCTGGAGAAAAAAAAAAATCCCCCCACCAAATCATTTCACTTGACATTCCATTTGCTGTGTAATGAAATGCTTTGTTCTGCATGCCTGTGTGCAAAGGAAAGGAAATAGTGACTCTAAGAAAGGAGCAGAGCAGGGAACCCTGCCTTTCAGCCAGGAGGGCTGACCTCTGAGTGGGGGACAGCACTCTAGGAGGGAGCTGGGAGGGTCTTCAGTCACCCCATTCCTCTGTGCAATGGGAAGAGTCCAGGAGGGAGGGAGGGAGTGAGAAAGATCCTGCCCTGGCACCAGAGGGGCGAAGGAACCCTTTCCTAACCACTTTTTTCTACCAACTTTCCTGTTCTCAGGTCCAATTCACTGCAGAAAACCCATCTGAATAAACATCATGGCATAGGATGAACTAATACAAATGATTGTTTATTGCATTTTTCTCTCTCCTCCCTTTTTGATAGGTTTGTAAAGCTAATAATCAATACCCTCATTAAATAGCTGTGCATCTGAGCCAAATACAATATCAAGTGAAATATATATGCAATAAAATCTAAATGATCATAGAGTTCTGAGAGCTTATGAAGACCTAGGCTGACAAAAGCTTCCACCCCATCCATCTAACAGAATCCTACATATTGATATCCATTAGCCCTCACAAACATTACCAGGCAAGAGCAGAGTGAAAAGTTGTGGAACAGAAAATCAGCATCTTGCTCAATATTTCCAATTAAAATCGCTGGTAAAAAAATAAAATGTATAACTGTCATGTGAGGATACAAACCTGGATATGTTGCTTTATAGAAAATGATAGTTACAGATTAAAAGATAAATATGTCTCCAGATGCAAAACCAGAAAAATTGTTAGCATTATTCCCACAAGATCAATACCAATCATGCACTGTAGCCAACCAGGAATAGCTGATAACAATCAGGAAGTGCTTGATTCAATCCTGCTTTAGTGACACCAGTGTTAAGTCAATAACTTCAAATGGCAGTTTTTTTAAAAAATCTAATATTTAGAGAGGCATATAATAGGAACTCATTTGTAAGTCAAGATTTTAAGCAGATATAAAAACAGAGCATGGCCCCAGTTACCCTGCAAAAGATGTTTTTGCTTGGGTTTAGCTCAGCACTGGGAGAGAAAATCCATGTCTGTGGTACCACCATCAAGCCCTACCTGGCATTTGCTGACATGCAAAAGGTCTCCAAAACTAGGAACTTAGAATTAAAGAGTTCTCCATGGCAGGTACATTTCTGCAGATGTGCCATGGATAACTGTGGGGAAACTGAGTGCTCAAAGGAGCAGTCAGAGCCCTCTGGGGTTTGGGGGCCTCTGTGCAGCAGCTTTGATAGGAAGGAAATGTGGCAGGAGGGCTGCAAGGTGCTGCAGTGCCAGACTCCTGAGTACTGAGGGGCTTTGTGTGCCCCAGAAAAAACAGGAAGGACAATGAAGATGGAGTGGAAAGCTGAACATCTCCTGGTTGCTGTTCCAACACTAAATTTCTACAAATTTCTGTGCCCACACTGAGCATTGATAAGACAAGGTCTGGTCCCTGGTCGTGTACAAATAAAGATGGAATGAATGAGATTAATGGGGGGAGAGTGGCAAAGATCAAGGCACCAGGACACTTAAATATTTGCCCATGAGTGAATGTCTCACTCATTACCCTCCCTCTGTATCTCTGGATTCTAATGCCCAGAAATTGTCAAAAATATCACAACAAAAGTACTTGAAGGGCCTTTTTTAAGAGGCCAAAGCAACTAAAAAGCATTCCAGTTTTTACCTCAAATTGTGTAGGCAATATTCAGTGATCATTACTCTTACACAAACTTTTCCCTCTCTCTGATGATGTTTGGTTTTTGTTCTGTCAGACTACCCCCATTCAGACTGACATCTTCTGTGAGAGCTGATGGACACAGCAGCTTTTTTGTCTGGAGGAAGAGGACTGCAGTTTAAATGGTGTGGTTATTTTCAAAATTAAGTAGGGTGAGGGTAGGAGGAAAACTTTTTTAAGGATTAAAAAAATAATAGCAATTAGTGGGGAGATGGTTCTCTTCTCTGTAGAAAATTCTATCACCATACCAAAGAGTATGGATTCAATATCCTGCAAAACACCTCAATGGCAGGGACATCCAGCCCACCTAAATTTGGCAAAGATATGTTCTGGAAATAAAGCAGAGTGATTTCTGAGCAATCTAACTTCTAATTCCTGACCAACTCTAATTTAAAAAAACCTAACTAACTACACAAGAGACCCATGTCCAACAGGAATATTTTAAATCATTTTATGCTACTGATACTGTAACATGAATGATGGCTGTGCTAATTAATCTCATTTCAAACATTTGATGGAGAGCTTAATTTGCTAAAGCCCAAAGACAGGAGCTCAGAGTGTGTGTGATTCCTCAACCAGTCCTCACTGTGCTGCAATGTGCAGTCACAACCATGTAAAACCTGCCATCAGGAGAATTACACTCAGACTAAAATACATTTCCGAGTTTACACCTGACTACCTTCTGGACTTTTAAATTCAGCAGCTTTCAGGCTTTTCTTTGTAGCCCAGAGATTTTGTTTCCTTTTGTTCCCAGCCTCAAGTTTGAATGTTGGTCATTGGGAGCTTGTCTATGAGAGCTGGGATGCACAAAAAAGTCTCTAACAAGACTCTGCACTTATGAATGTACAAAACCACTCTAAAAATATACTTATGCATAAAGAAAACTATTGAATCATCAGCTTTCCCATTCAGCTGCAGATTACATGTCTCAACATAAAAGCCAGTTTTTGCCAAGTTTTTTGGCAACAGAGACACATCTCTTTGCTGTCAAATACTCCAAGAGGTGAGTGCTAACAGCTCCCCAGGACATGGTGCATTCCAATCATCCATCCCACCCTGGGCAGCTGGACACAAAACATCTCAGCCCTACCAGGGTGGCAGAGCCATCATCCTCTGAGAGCCTGCCCAGATCTCCTGGTGCACGTGGGATTAGTCACACAGGCAATGATGCAAACCACAATTCAAATGTTTCCATACAGATGAAATATAAGCAGTGAAATCAAGAGATTTAATATGTCTGGGCAGCATTGCTACCCAGTCACTTGGCAATATGAACCATTTCTGAGGCATGAAATACCCAACTGACCTTGAAGGCAAGGAGCTGAGGATTTATGGACAGCAAGCAACCCAGAACACCTCGCCACAGCTGAATTTTATTTTGACTCTTGGAAAATGTGGCAGATCCCTCACATATGATAACTGCTGCTTCCATTAAATGCTGCAACAGCAAACAAATTGTTTGGTCTGCCATGAAAACCCAGAGAGAACAGCCATAAAAGAATAGATCTCCATTTAATTGTCAGTGATATGCAATATCATCAGGCTCTGAATGAGTCATTTCTCTGTGTTGTAGCTGCTATAGGACACAGGATGATATAAAAATGATCTGGAAGGCCCCAGAAAAGAGGGACTGGACAAGCAGGCACTGGTGGCTCCAGGCAGTAGGTTCCAAGGGCTGTGCAGACACCCCAGAAAACAAACAGCTCCCATCAGTGCCCCTGCAGACTGGGGAGCTGGGGGCACACAGCCAGCAGGGCTCCACCTTTGCAGAAGGCACATCCCAAACACCTGGCAAACCCCAAGGAAAAGCCTTGGGAACTGAAGAGTACATGCAGAAAACCCCTCCTGCTGCAGTGGGAAAGGGGCAACAGCAGTGTGAGATCAATGTCTATCACTGTGCATCAATGCTGCCATTTCCTTACAGGGGGGAATGTCTGCCCCAAGGGGGGAATGCCCGCCCCAAGAGAACACTGAGAACAAGATAGCTCCCTCCCTCCTCTCCACTAGTGTCTTCCTAGGAAATGGCAATTATCTCTGCAGCCAATTCAGTGATTAATTGGCATGGGGAAATATCAGAGAGAGAAAAAATGGCTGTACAGGGAAGTTGTTGAAAGCCCTTTGAAGATAAACCTCAAAAAGAACAAAAGTCCAGAAAACAAAACCACCTAGAGAGGAGTAGAGGGAAAGGTTCCGAGCAATTTCCATATTATTTTTCATTGTTAACTAAAACCATCCCAGAGCCAGAACTTTTGAACTGTTTATTCAGCTGCAAGAAGAGCTGTTCCAGCTGAAGACTGCATGGAGCCCACCCCGGGGGCATGCATCGGGCACTCGGGTAAGGCCAGGAAGGCAGTGCCATCTGCAGGGCTCAGAAAGCACTCACGACTCTCATTTTTTTGAAAAGCAGGAAAACCGTGGCTGCCGTGGAGGAGTGGTGAAAGAGCACTCGCCCTATGTGCTGCCCAACAAATAAAGCAGGTCACATCTTCTGAAGGAATTACTACAGCTGATAAAAGCTCCTTCAGCAACAAAAGATAAGAGAGGTGTCACTACACCAAGCAGAAAGAGACCTTTCAAAGCACTGAAGTGAGGGGAATGAGTTAATTTTGATCTCAGATCATCTGGTAAGTCATGTCATCAGCATTTGGGGAAGGCAGGACATGGCACTTGTATGTTAAAAAGGGGGAAACATCTCTGGGGTTGAAGCAGCAAGGAGCTGGAATGGCCTCTCAGAGAGGGTCAAATCAGAAATCTCCAGGATGAGAGACTGCAAAACACAGGGCTTGTATTAACAAAAAGCTCGATTTGGAGACCCAAAACATCTTCATGAGTTCTCGGTTCACATGCAATGTCTGCATCATAGAACAGATTTGGGAGGAGAAGGCATTCCCTGGGAAGGGGAGATTCACTTACTAGGCAGGGTCAGCATTAGAAAACAACTGGCTACATGGCTTCCACACCATGAGCATGGACCAGGGGATATTTACTGACATGCTTTTTTCCTGCAGTAACACACAGCTTTAAAATATTTGTCTTCCACCAGGCTTTTGTTCCAACCTAATTACCAAACAGATTTTCAGCCTGCGGTGTATTTAGAGCCTAACCCCAAAAGAGCAGGTCTTCTTTTTCTTTCCCATCTTAATAGAAAAATACATCTGCTGCCATGATGTTATCAGGAATATATATATATATTAATTTTGTATTCTACTGTCCACTGTCCTGTTCAATTTTGCATTTCAGCTTTTCGTTGCTCTTCAGGGAATGCCTGAGATTCAGAGATCTTGGAATAGTGAATCAGGGCAGGGAAACATTTCAGTACACAAATTCACCCAGCTGAAAGCAGTGCAGAGATTACAGATTGAGCCAGAGGGCTGGAACAGTCAGTCTTCTCCAACTGCAAGGGCTTGGAAAAGACCTCTCTATTAATTGCAGATAAGTATATTATGCTTGGCTCCACACTGCGCTGTCCACCAGGCAGGTTACTGAGTAACTGGTAGGATAAATGAACCACGAACCTCTCATCATTTGAAGCTTTGCCCATTCATAAAAGCCAGTCCAACATTTTTTAATACACTTCTGTGCAAAAACAATTTACTTTTAACTGAAGAACAGGGGCTTAGCTGAAAACCAACAATGAAACAGGTTTTTTGCTGTGCACCAACATCCCAACAGTAACACGAGCTTATTAATTCTAGCCTACCAAGCTCTCTGAATTTGCAGAAAACCATCGCCTGCAAATGCTGTTATTGTCCTGAAATCAGCATCTGTTGTTTTCAGTGTGAGCTATTCAGTGTCAGAAACAGCATCTGAGCATCTCTGCTCTCTGTTTCAGGGAGAATCACCGCCTCCACCATAACATTTGTTTACTCCCCGTGCCAGAGCAACTGTGGCAGTGAGAGGTCAATACCCTGCCACAACATCTCATCCCATTACCCTCGAATCATGCGAGGAGGTGCAAATTACAGCTGGCCCCTCACAAGTGCTTGACTAAACACAGCCCTCGGAAAGCAAATTTTGGTGGGCTGGGAGCAGCAAGCTCAGCTCGACACGCCTTGCTGCAATTGCCTCTTGCTTATCTCCACGGGCAATTAACAGCATCTCCCTTGAGTGATGGGTTCTTGATGGGCTGGGAGGATGTGCTCCTGCACACTGGCTGAGGTTTATTTACAGGGCCAGGCTGCTGCTTCCACAGCCCTGGCACTCAGGTGGGAGGCTGGGGACAGAGGAAGGGGGTGGCAGGAAGCTGCTTGGGCTCCTGTTGCCTGTTCCCACCATCCCAGCGAAACACTGACGTCCCTGCCCATCCTGCAGTCCATCTCTCCTGCAAAATGGGAAAGAAACGTGGGCTGCTGATGATTTCAGAAAGGCTTTTAAGCCACTAAAGGACCCATAGAAAGCACTGCTGGAAACCTTTACAGTCACAATCTTTGGAAATCAGACCTAGGCAGACACACGATTGTCCCCTGAGGAGCACATGAACCACAAATGGCTCCAGCCTTCTGGTGAGAGACAATCGTCCAGGACATCCACAGGTAAAAGCTGTTCATTACAAATTTCAGTGGTGAATTCCCAAACGTTCCCACGACAGAGGTCCAAGAACAGTCAGCAAGCGTGACAGACAGAGAGAACAGGACTGGAATTCAATTTTTGCTAGGTGAGTAAAGTGGGCAACTTGAAATTAAGGTTTTCTGGAGGCTCTTTTTTATAAAATAAAATTTAAAAATAAAATAAAAAGAAGTAACATGGAATGGGAAAACAAAACAAAAAATCCTGGAAAAACAAGAGCTCTGTGCTAACTGCAAATATTTACCACTAGCAAGAGACTTTTCCATGGTGATTACACTAGCAATGACCATCATATTAGCACAGTAAAAGTCAGAATTATTACTTTATTTAATTATGTTCCTATTGCAGATGTAGAGGGAAAAGTTAATAGTCTACTGTGCAAAAAGAAGATACAGGTTCTATGACAAGATCACACACATTCTGCAGTGCATTGGGAATATCAGAGATTGTAAAAAGAGAGCTGATGGGAGGAAAGGCAAGGAGGAGGAAGATGGAACTAAATTAGAATGAGGTTAAAATATATTACCTAATGCTGGAAAATAATTTTGGAGCTGTAATACCTCCTCATGTTAACAGTTTTTAGGGTAGCTATTTTGCCCAGCCTCAGGCAGCACTGATGAAAGGCAAAGTGGCTATTAAAAGAAAAAAAGGCAAAGGAACCCCATTTAACACTCAGTCAGAGTTTAGGGAAAATGACTCCTTAAAAGACCTTGTAACTAAAGGTCTTGTGACTTTCTGAACCATGCAGTGAAGATGTGAGCCAAACTCACCCTTCCTGTCTGTGTAGAAAATGAGAAAAATAAATCACATCACCAAAACCAATTCAGAGGTCCCATCTCAAATTCCTTCCAAAATTCCCCACAAGTGAATTATTGCATTAAGTATTGATTTTTACATGCACTGAGTTCCCTGGCAGTAGATCAGGAAACCTGTGAGCAGCTCAGAGTGGTTTCTCCTGCATGAAGCCACAGCATTATTTCAAGAATGACTGAACCAGTTGGGTCACATGAGGTGCACAAACTTCTGCTGACTCCTCAGAACAGAGCCATGAACCCAACACAAACAGTTGCTTCTTCCTTAAAGCTGAGCTTTGCACCTCCTCTCCCTGTTGCCTAAACACAGCGGGCAAGTGACTGCCACGCTGTTCAACACAGCTTCAGTCAAACCCTTTTCTTCAAAATGTAAGAGGATCTTCACTGAACCTCAGAGCTGAGCCCTGAAGAAGAGCACCAGGGACTGGCCATGAACTGGTCTGACACCATTCCCACCACTCTGGTCCCAGACACCCAGTGTTTCAAGCAGCAAACAATGCACCTGTCAGAGCCATGAGCAGTCAGTCCCTCCAGGAGAATTCCATGTGACACAGTGTCAAAGGCTTTACTAAAGTCTAAGTAAATAACATCCACAAACGGAGCTGCAGAAGTCAACCCTCTGCTTTTCTGGCCAACTCTCCCATTAACAGCTTTCTTTGGACTCCAGATTGCACTGTATTGATAGACTGAAGCTGTCATTTCTTTGTAAAAATGAATTAAACCCCTGTGTTATTTCAGCACACATGTAACTCCCAATAACACAATGACCCAGAAGAATCAGAAGTATCTTAGGCATGTTACCCTGGTTTTGCTCTATCTCAGACTTCAGAATCACCTAGGTCTTCATCATCCAAGGCTTGGGGTTTTTTAAAAATAAATTAAATATGTTAAAATGTTTGTCATACCAAACTGAAAAAAAGAGGGGGAAAAAAATACTGACATGAAAAAGTGAAGCAATATGACTCATGACAGACACCAGCTGCAGCCTTATCACACTGCTTTAGCACTGGGGTAAACACACTGACAACTGTAGAGACTCTGATGATCCATATTTATGTCAGCAATATCCAGACAGAATGGAACATATGCAGTTTGTGAGTTGAAATTTTCAGCCAGCTCCACCCAGCTGCCTTTAACTGGATCCAAAATTAAGTGTTGTCTGACACGGAAATGCACTCCTCTGAAGGTGTGCTAACACTAAACAAAGACTACAAGCTTCTAAATGGCTTAAAGTTTCTTTTATGGGCTTTTTTTCCTAGCTATCAAAATACTTGGGAAGGCCTCTCCCCCTGCATGGGGGTTCACACAAACACTACCACACCTAAGCAAATTTACTTTCAGCACTAGCTCTAATAAAGCCAACAGTGCACTCAAATTCCCAGCAGTGCTCTCATTTACAGGATCATAGGCTTCAAGAGCCTTTTATTTTTTTAACAGAGGGGGATAAAAATCAAGAAAATTTGATTTCCCTAGAGCTGCTTACCTTAGCCCTAGAATTGAACATAGAAACAGAGAAAAACCAGTTCAAGATCCAGGGTCCAAAGCTGACCCTCATTGCTTGCTGAAATCACCCAAGCACACCAAGGTTGACTGTTCATGCTGAGAAACAGCCATGTTTGAGGAGGAGACAACTATTTTTGTCACTTTTGTCCTGAAAGAGGATCACCAAAGAACAGTCATTAACAAAAACAGAACAAACAAACTTTACTCTGCAGAAACCTGTCCTTAACTCAGCAGTGCTGAGGGTAACAGCCTCATCAGCAGCATCCAGAGCAATGTACACCCAACATTTACTTTTTTTTAACCTCAACATCAGAGTTTGAGGGCTCTGCATGGGACATATGCAACACGCTTTGCTTTGCTGTCAGCTTTCCCTGCTGCACCTGGCAGAGGCAGGAAGAAAGGAACACAGATCCACATCACCACTTCTCCAGCAAGCTCTTGCCATAAGAGCTACTTGGGCTATTAATCAGCTTGCCATCTGGCCAAGCAGCAGCAAAGGAACTATGCAGAGATAAAGGGGTAGAAGATGTTTTCAAACTCATGTGCAAATGTTTGAAGTTTGCATGCTCTTGTCTGGATAACCAGCTACTTTTCTCACTTCCTTCACAGCCCTCAGTAAACTGGGCCCTTGCACTTCAGCAGAATTCCCAAGGACATCCTTATAAATCCTCCAAGGGATGAGCCCAGGGCAGGGCCATCTCCCTGCTCAGTGTGGAGTAACAGGAAAATCTCCTTTGGCATGAACATCGTGGGAAATGTGGAAATCTGAAAGTTATCTCTTTAGTAAGCACCAAAGGCCCCCAGAGATGTTGGGGGCCACATAACAGGAACAGTCCAGCTGTAATGCACTGACCAGGAAACACAAACCCCACTACTGACAGTGCTGGACTCTGAGGCAGTGGGGACTGACCCAACAGTCCAGAGGAAGCACAAAAAATGATGCACAGCTCACAGATCACCTCATCTACTTGAAATGCCAGCCTGTGATCCAGCATCACTCAGCTGCCTTTCAAAGCCACTCGGTGTAGGATCTGAAGGTGTTGTCCTCCCGTGCCTGCAGGTGGGTTGTGCACACACAGCAGCCTGACACTGGCTGCACACAGAAAATTCAGAGGCTGCTTTCTCACCCTCAGCTGCACAGGCACACGTGTCCTGCTAACAGCTGGCAGACCTGCTTTCTTTCTCTTGCTCTTGGTTTATCTATTTCACCTTCAGAGCCTGCAGCTAATGAGTAGTGCCACTCCATCATAGAGACACTCTCCTGGGGGGCATTAAATCACCCAGGGGCAGTCTCTCAGCTTCCTGCAAGGTCTGAAACTACCACAGGTGTCTGGAGACGTGAGACTTGATTCCAGATTCATTCACACTAGATTTATTCTATTTAAATTAAGTTTACTGATGTTGATAAATGTTGCTCCAGATTCACATGGTGCACAAAGTGAAGCTTTTCAGGTAGTGAGTCACCCTGAGTGAGTCCACTTAGCTATGAAAAAAACCTATTTTAAATTACTAATTTCCATGACAAATTAAAAGCTGTTCATCAAATCACATCCAGGCTGAAGAATCATCAAGGCATAATAGCAGAAGCCTCTTTTTAAGAACCATGTTCCTTAGACTGACATGGCAAGAGACTAGGAGAGAGAGGCTGCCTCCATTACGAGATGTCTGAAACAAAGGACTTTTCCCTGAAAAGGTTTGAACTATTTATGACAGACCATAAGCAATGTCCTTCACCTTCTGCAGCTGCAGAATGCCCCCTCAGGATTGAGGGGCTGCCAGGGAATTCAGTGAGTTGGACTACAAAGGTCAGATGCTCAGCTGTCATTAATCACAGCTCAGCTGACTTTCATGGAAGTACAGGTGAAGATCTTGTTGGAAGAGATGCCTTTAGCATTGCAAAGAGAGGTGCCCAGGAAGAAGAATGTCAGCTGGCTAAAAGCAAATTTCTAACACTGAAATCCCTGCCATATTCCTGATTGTGCCCCAGCAGCTGATGGCAAAGCAGGCAGTGATGGCACAGACCTGCTCCGGCCCCAGTGTGCTCTGCTTTCAGAAAGGAGTTTTGTTTGAGACCACCTCCTGCTGAGTGGCAGTTTGTGATTTACTTCCTCCAGCTTCTGGGATGGCAGAAGAACAGCAGCAGAGCAGTGAACACACATGGCAAGTTTGTGATTCAAATGCTTGAGGAGAGAGCAAACAAACCCAAATAAGAGGAGCAAAGCTGTGTTTAACCGAGCTCAATTCTGATTTCTGCAGGATCCTTGCCTGTCTCTGTGCTGCCACTAACAGCCACTGCCTTCAGCCCTGTCCCTGGGTCACCCTCCCCTCACTTGCACCTGGCAAGGATACAGATCCAGGAGATGTATTTGAGCTCCTATATTAACTTTACAGGCCAAAGGTAAATTCAAACCCATGGCACTTCTTCCACAAGACACCACTCTTCCTGATCAAGAATCTTGCCTTAAAATACCACCACAAAGTAGTGGTGTTTGGCCAGGGATTCTGTGCAGCCAGCTAAAAAATACTGAGATTTTAATAGTGGGTGTCAGGGGACTTTCTGAAAATCAGCCCTTTTGAACATGTCAAACTGAGCACCCAGAATTTAAAGCACTCAATATTTATCAGCCACTTTAAAATGCTGGCCCTTGATTATGAAGGAGTACAGCTGTACAAGAAGAGACAGAAGCTCCTCATGGGAATGATTTGATCTTCAGATTTAAAAGGCAAGAGCCCAGCAATATTTACTTATTTGGCTTTTAAACAAAGTTAAGGGTGGGGAAAAAAAAGAGAAAGACCGTGGCTAGCAGCAGCAAAAAATAAACTTCTCATTAGTGGGTTGTGCCAGATTCTTAATCTAAAAATAGTCTGTTCAGCAGCTTTTGAAAAAAACATCATGTTTAATTGAGGTGCCACACTATATGCAAAAAGCACAATCAGGAATATTGTGCCTCTCTTCTGCAACAGCCACGTTTCACTTGCTGCTTGCTGAATCTGATCTAGGAGCAAAGGTACTTTACAAATTAGAACTAATGGGCTAAGGCAAGCACAGAATTAAGGGGTTTCTGCCACCCCCTTCTTTTCTGGGTATTTCTCAATAAAAAGTAGAATTGGCACCAGTTAATATTAATTTACACAATTAGAAAAGGAATAAGGTAATAGACATGAATAGAAGATGACAAAACAAAAATCTTAAAAGAGCACATGGCAGTGATTTAGTAAATCCAGCTTTGTACCTATAAAACCCAAACAAAGAAACCTCCCATTTTCTTTCCACAGCTAGTCCAGTGGAGAGTAACACAGACCTTCTCCAGCTCTTAGAGATAAAAATTGCTGCAAGAGCTGGTTGTTTCTGTGTTAAAGTTATTTGTGAATGATGACTTCATTTGTGGGAACAGAGGTTGATGCTGTAAAATAAATAAAAATGCTCTTTAACTGCACCTTTCTGAGGACATCAATAGTTTGCATCACCAATGTCTCATCCATTCAAGAAAAACTGCAGGTCATGTTTCAGCTGAGCTGTCTTTTGCTGACATTTCCCAGCCGAAGGATCTAATAGACCAAGTGGAGGGAATTTTCATATATTTGTTGCCAGAGTGAGCTTTTGTATAGAGGATTTTGGGATGTCACATAAATATTGCAGGTTCTTATTGATTTGTAGCACAGGAACAATTGATGCAGAGAGCAAAGCAAGTCCCTTTACACCAATAAAGCCTGGCATTGTTTCTTAGCTGGATTAAAGTGGAGTCACTCAAAAGAGGCAAAGCTTTTTCATTCTTTACTGATAAAAACAGCTGAAGGAAATTATCTGTTTTATCGTGCATGCACAGCAGCCTGAATCTCTAGCAACTCTGTCAACATGCACTCAGTATCACCCTGCACACCCTGTGTGTCTGACAGGGACACTGTGGCTCTGAGGAGAGGCACTGCCATTTCTCAGCTAATCAAATTAATATCTTACAACAACTCAAACAGCTTCACAAGAGTATTTTTGCATTCTCAGGAAAACCCGAGCAACTTCAGATGTCTGGAGCTTCTGTGATTTTATAGGCATTCCTCAGGTGACTTGGATCATCAGGCTTTATCATGAAGAGGGGAAAAACATCAATTCTCTTCTGTAAATTCTAACAACAAGGGTGGCCTGGGACAAGTAACAGTTGAAAAGAGATGGGGCAAGGGGATATAAGAGAATACTTGATAAACATCCCAAATACATTTGTGCAATACTTGATAAACATCCCAAATACATTGGTGCAAATTCCTGAGCTTCAGGAATGTCTTCTATGTCCTCTATGCTTTTATAACACTCCTGAGGAAATCAGATTTACCCTTTTGGCAGCAGTACAGCAGTGCCAAAGCTATCCTGCTACACACCAAGCCAGGTGAAGCACCACCCACAGGAGGGAAGAAAGGGATGTACCAAAGGCAAGGACATGTAACACCCCACAGCAACAAAGCATTTCATAAACATTTGCAGGCGTGCTTTGTCGTGTGGAAAAGAATGAGCAGAATGGGGTTTAAAATGCCAGGCTGATTTCTGGCACTGCCCCAAGCTGGCACCTCTCCCAGTCCTGTTCAATCTGGATGTTTATTAGGCCATAGATGTACTGTAATTAGTGATTAAACAAGATACTATCTGCTAAAATCCCCCAGCCAGTTTTCTGTGTTTGCCACATTCTTGATGTTTCTTCTGCTGAATTGAGCATCCTTTTTGGTAGCCACCCAAACAAGGTTGACACCCAGCTTGTTGCTTGGTGACCTGGGATCAAGTCCCTGCCCTATCCCTGATCTGCCTGTACTCAGGCCCCCTCATTCCACTGCACAAGAGATATTCACAGCACTGTAACATCTGCCGCAGCTTGGGTGGGGAAGACAAGTTTAGCTAAAGCTAAAGTTAAACATTGAGATTCTTTACCAAGTTAGTTGCAAAGTGAGGGGGAAGAAAGGCCCCAAATTTTTTCTCCTTATTTATACAGAGATATGACCACAGAGCAAGATTATATTGTGGAAATACTGCTGGAACTTAAAAAAACCCCTTGAAACAATCACCAACCATAACTAGGGGTAGCTGGAGACTAAAATCAATTATTCCCTGACTATCACACAAATTTTTTAAAACTCTCCAGGACTAAAAGTGCTGAAACCAAGATATTTTTGAGAACATAGAGCCTTGCATATGAGAGACTGAGCCATTCCCCACCAGGTTATCATAGCACACTGTAAGAGCAGCCAGGCACAGAGAGGCCACCACACCACACTGCTGACCCTCTCTAGCTGCTCTTACCCAAAGCACAGCTATTGGGAGTCCCAGCTCAGGACTGGTTTTGTACTGGTTTCCCTTGCAGAGAAGAGATGCCAAAACTGTTCTAGCCTGAGCTTGAGCATGCATGAAAACTAATTAAATAAAAAAAAAAATTAAAAACCACCAAGAATTAAACTGCCAAACAAATGCTCACCTTACCAGGGAAGCTGTACATCAAATATATCTTTGGATGCTGGCACAATTTCAGGGTCAAAGTAGCAGGATGATGGCAGAGCCACAACCACCACCAAAGAAGACTTCAAGCATTTACCCCTTCTTGTCCTTCAGCCCAACCTTTTATACTCCTCCTGTTGATGCCCTGCACCTGTGTGCCCTCTGCTCCCTGGGGTGGTTGGGCAGTGCCCCTGGGCACTCCAGGCTCGTTCCCCTCAATAGCATTCACCTGTCCTGCACAGCTGGAGCCCATCAGGGATGAGCTCAGCCACAGCCCCACTCCCAATCACCACAAACTCTGCCTACAAACAATGGGACATCCCACTCAGTGCCTTGGGTTAACAGCCACCCCCTCTTCCCCACAAACTGGCAGGGGCTGCATGTCCAGCATTATGGAAAGGGAAATGTGCAGCCACTTGAACTCCAGTGACAGCAAAGCTCACAGGAGCTTCTGCTCTCTGGCTGCTGGTTCTTTAGCTGCCTTTGCTTGTGCTTCAGAAGGAACCTCACAATCCTTCAGACCACGATGTTCTGCATCATCTTTCCTCATGGTGGTATATCACAGCTGAGACAGCCACAACACACAGAGCATCCCCACACAACTTCAGAAAGCTCCAACCCATACAGAATAACACCTCACCTCTCCAGAAGGCTTCAGGCACCTGCCCACACACAGTAACACCATGGCACTGGTGGCACCATGGCAGAAGGCTGCCAGCATCTGCCCTTCTTCTCCTTCAGCCCAGCGTTTTATCCCCTGCTGTTGATGCCCTGCCCCTGTGTGCCCTCTGCTCCCTGGGGTGGTTGGGCAGTGCCCCTGGGCACTCCAGGCTCGTTCCCTTCAATAGCATTCACCTGTCCTGCACAGCTGGAGCCCATCAGGGATGAGGCTGGGCCCAGCCCCACTCCCAGACACCACAAATCTCTACCTACAACATCAAAGTGTTTCTTTTTTGCAATTTAGTTAGATATGTTTCAGCAACCTTTAAAGCAGAGAGGCAGGCATGCTCTTTCTTAAAGTCAAGCACTTTGGAAGACTCAAATATATATTAAAAACACACCCCATTATAAATTCTCCTTGCTACAACTTTGTGTGTGCTGGTAAGAGGAAGAATAAGCAATAACAGACAATGGGCAAAGAATTTTGGATAAGTGCCAATCAGAGGCTTTACACTGTGGTGTCTTTTCAGTGTTTTAATACAACTGATGTCTAATGACCTTCAGAGACAGCACTCCAAGAACATGGTCTCATTGCTCTCATATAGCACATTTAAATACAAACATGCTGAAAGAATTACAATTGCACTATTGCAGAACAGCGTTCTCAGAAATAACCAGATTTACTATTCCGTGCTGAGGACACGTGTAGAGAAATGAGCTAACTATATACCCACCCATCTGAATGCTGACTGTGGAGTTTATGCATCCTGGCTGCAAAAATCATAAATAGAACAGGAAGGTGAATCAGAGGGTACAGTTTTATGGCTATAATTTTGCTTCCTTCTTCAGATCAGATGGCTGAGCTAGAAGAACTAAAGCCCATCAGACATCATACCATATGTCTGCTGAAAATGTTCATTAGGGATAATACCCAATATATGGTGAACCAAATGTTTAAAGGAAGATTTCTTTAGGTTACTCTTTCTTATACATACAACCATGTTAAGGAACTGATTCAAAGAACAAATCCCAGTTTGAAGAATTCCTGATTTAAACCCTTAACAATACAGCTTAAAATTTTTATCTTCTTGAGTTGTGTTTAACTGGTTTCACTTAACTTCACAGCTCATGTTCACCTTCATCTGAATTTCAAAATAAAAACGTTAAGAGCATAAGAAAGAAACACCAGTTCTGCTCTCTCTGTGATTCACTCAGGAGAAAGCAGACAGCAAAATCAGATTCACCAGCAGGCTGAGATTGCCGGTTACTTGACAGGCGGGTTTATTACCAGACATGGCAATTTACAGACACAACCTGACATTTTGAAATGCCTGTTCTCATACTGCTGTAAATTTCTCACTGCAACTTACATTACATTTAGGAAACAATTCAGAAAGGTCTAAAAACCACCTGACTCCAGCTGCTTCAATATCCCTTAAATCAAGACTATTTCATGTTAAGCAAAGCACCAATGAATCTGAAGAGTTGGTACTTTGAGAAGGAGCAGTTTCTCTCACACCCCATAGAAAGGAGGCAGGAAAGCAGGTTGCAGACTTTCCTCCCACCTCTCAGCTCCTTTGGCTCTCTGCACAGAAACCATTGTCGATCTCAGACACCCTGAAAGTACCAGGGGTGAAATCTCAGCATCAGCACTGACAGTCCCTCTAACTGCAGCAGAGCAAAACTCCACACCAAGGAATGGGAGAGAGCAAAGGGGATGATAGCTAGATGTCTATTGGTGGAAGAACCTAAGTATGCCATTATTTGGGGGTAAAAAAAGGGCTGGGGATTCATGAATGAGCCTTTACCTTCTATTGCATGACTTGTTTATCATATGAACTATTATTTGCATAATATTCATAGTTTACTACCATACTAACACCATCCTTCTGCATCATTTCCAATGTCTGGCAAGTGCCTACAAAAAGGAATTAGTGCAAGAGGTAGCAAGCTAAGACTTTTTCATGTCATAGTTTTGGATCACTGCACACATTGCCTTGTCCTCTCCTGAGGAAGAAAGTGCTCAGAGAGCATCTTCAGCTGGGGCAGTGGTAAAATTCAGTTTTTCATTTGCACAGCCACCAGTGAAACAAGGCCTTGATGCTTGGGAGGGTTTATGAGGCACAAAGACCACAATTACTCCCCATGTATTTTATTAGGAGCTTTATGGGAGCCAGCACTGCTTACCTCACTTGGCATAAGCAAACACATTATTGAACACACAAGGAGTACCTGCTATACCCATCAGCTGCCTTGGCTCACTGCTAGGCACCTCCTGCCTTCCCTGGGACAGGGGGAGGCAGAGGAGCTCCCAGGCTTGAGGAGAGGCTGAAGAACTCCTCTGAACCTTGGGCAATCTTTAACCTGCAGCTCAAATTCTACTACAGGCTCCCAGCAAGATCTAGATCAGTTCACATCCCTTTTATCCCCTCTATTAAACCCATGAGAGCATTTCCCTCCTCCCATGCACCTTCTACCTCACTTATTTACAGGTCTGATTCCTCAGGAAAGGGAAACCCCTCTATGTGGCAATCCAAGCTGTGACTGGCTCCCTAGGTGATACTTTAAAACAAATACCAATACAAATATTTCCTAACGATTGCCTGAACATCTTTCCTCCCCTCCTCCCAGCCAGGTACCAGGAAAATGCTGCAGATATTCCCCAGTGCCCCCTAGACTTCCCCAGCAAGGTCAGAGAAGATGAAAGACTCCAAGCAGAAAGCAAGGATTTTTATTTCAAGGTAAAGGCCAAGGTGCCAAAATTTGCCTTCCTGCCAAATGAAGAGATACTTTACATATTTTTTTCCTAAAATAACATATATGAAGACCTGCAGTGTGCAAAGTCTCAAGGACTGCAAATTCTAAGGCATTTTTTTTTCCTTTTCTTGCTTTTTCTTATCTGAAAAAAAGGACTTTTCCATGAGTTCTTTGCAGCAGAGGTCAGTGTGTAAAACGCTGCTTTCTGCCGCAGACCCAAGAGTCCCCAGCAAGAAGATCCCAGAAATAAATATGCCTCTGCCAAACCCTCCAGCTTTGATAAAATAACATTTTGACTGAATAGCTATTTTACCTACAGTGTTCTCTCTAACTTCATTCTAACTACAATTAAGTTAAGAAGTACTGCATCTCCAATCCTTTCTCCTCTTCTGTAACCATCCTAAAGGATTTCAAACAAAAAGACACAGCTTTTTTTTTTCTTTTGGAGAACACTATTAAATCTGCATTCTCACTTTACAGTGCAGTTAGAAGCAATTTTATTAAGCTATTTATGATTGTGGAGGGCATAATATGAAAATGATCCATGTCTCCTTTTTCTACTGATTCATAATATGAGAACAGAAGTTTGAGCAATGAAATTACCAGCATGCCAGTGTCAAATAAATGAAACATTCCACTTCACACAGCACGTGGGCATCTTATGGAATTTCCTATTGCAAAAAGCCTAATAGTCAGGCAGGACTGAATGGAAATGCAATTGCACAGCACAGTTATGAATGGTAAGAGTGCTGCAGATGGAAATGCCCTTCCTGCACTGAGACACTCATGTTTTATCCTGGCTGTAAGAGTAGAAGATGAACCTGCAGCCCCCACCCATTCCCACAGCAGAATGGCCATTGTGGCAATCCTTAGAAAACTGCCCAAGCCTAAGGTGACATTGTTTCATGTATGTGCCATTTCCTTCATCATTTTCAAGCTGGAAAATTGGACTTGTGTGGCCTGATTCCAGAGTTCCTATCTTGGAGTGCTTCTGACACTGGATATTACTGATAGCACCACTGTGCAGCAAGCAGCATGCCAGTGGGTAATGAGCAATGAATGTGCAATCAAATCTGGACAAGAGGGAGTTTTGCAAGCCTTTAAACCTCAATATATTTAACAAACAGAAGCAAATTCACAATCAGAAATGCAAGACATAATCTAAAAGCCCTAATTTCACATGAAAGTAGATGCTCTTGTCCCTAGGTGCACCCCTGGGTCCTCAAAGAGGGAAGATGAAGCCAGGCTGGACAAGAAATCACTTCAAAACAACAGATTTTGAAGTGATTTCATGTCCACTGTGTTACAGTGCAGGTCAGAGACACAAGCTGGACACACAGCATGGCATTTTCAATAGACAACACACCAGACAGGCAGCATGAAATCAGGGCTTCTGACTCTTTTTAAAATTCTTGGAGTACTTTGCTTTCCCTGAAACGCAGAAAGGAGAAATGATCTAGTTGATTTCCTCTTGTACATTTGATTACAAAGGATGTAATTTACTTCCTTCAGAAATAGCTATGAGGAGTGCTAAAGAGCCTCCAAACTTCAGGACAGAAGCCACAGCACCATCTGGGCTGTGAATTTAGGGACAACAGCCCCCCTGGATGGCAGCTGCAGTGAAATGGAGAATCATTATGGTTGTTACACAGCTCTGTACAATTTCTTCTCAACTGCTGATTGCTCAGAAACCCACTGAAGGCAAGGTGGCAAGCTGCAGTGTTCACCATGCCCTCTAAAACAGGGGAGGGACAGGGAGCTTTATGGTCTGTGCTGACAAAACTCAGAAGGACAAACCAATATCAGAAAACAGGTGAATCTCCAAAAGAGGGAATCCCTCCATTTTGCTCCAGTTTATTGGTATCTGATAGAAAACAAATGCAACTAGCTCAGGTGAAAACCAGCACACAAAGCTTTCTTCATTCTTTAAAAAATAAGATACCTTCAGTTTCCATACCATATTAGGTATTTTAGGAATTTGCACTCTGGAGAAAAAACAATGAGTTCCTGCAGTATCCAAACCAATAGGCTCACATTTCACAGGGAAAAAAGAATCCCAACAAAACAAAACACAACAAATGACAAACCTGATATCACAATGTTCACGTGGTAACACTTTGATTTTTATGCTTTTTGCTTTCATTGCCCCACTTTTTCTTTTTTTGTTAACATGTACTTATGCACACTAAAGATTACATGAAAGTCATTTGGCTAAGATAACACACAGCAGGATTTGGGAATGTGAAATCAAATAATCCCATCAGCTTTACATTTAGTAGCCAGCTAGAAAAAGGGACAAGATCTACCACATCCTTTCTTGTTTACCTAGTGTAATTGCTTTTGAGCTTTCTTGCAAGTGGATTTGCTGAGCAACATTGTTTTCTCTCCAGTAAGGTCAGCTTTTCACCCCAATCCACAAAGTTCTGTGCTTACAGACAATAAGAAGGATAGACTAAGATAACCTTAAAGGCCAGCATCTCTCTTCTGTTTCTTTCCTTGTACAAAATAAAAGCCATGTTTCTGACCATCTGCATAAAACACCTGAGCAGCATTTTGATGAATAAATGCAAAACTGTGAGTTTACAGGCTCACAAAGCACTGTGCTGATGTCCTACAGTTAGGCCTCAGGAGAGTAGGGGGACAGGAGAAGAAAGGAAAAAATAAAACAAGGAAGGATCAATATCTCAAGAACCAACTGACAAAGAGAAGCAGAGAAAAAGGAGGTAGAAACAGATACTGAAGTCAATTCTATGTTAAATCATTCTGTCAAGAGTACCCAGCCTGGAATCAATTTTGAGGTGATCATGGTCATAGAAACCAGGAGCTTCAGACCATTTCTGCTATGCCTGGCAGAGAGCCCATCCTCCTTTTTTATCTTTGGCAAGATCCAACTTCTGCCAGTGCATTGTACCTGTGCTCAGCAGCACAAGTGATTCCTCCTCCTCCTCCAGCCAGCTGCAAGGATGCCTCCACAGATGACATCTCACCCCACCAGATTCTGAGACTAGCTCAGGCAAAGGTACTCTCTGTGGACATTGTTAAAGCAAGTGAGAAGGTCCCAGCCAGCAGCAGTTGAAAACATGCTAAGTGCATTTCAGGGCTCATCTGTCTGGAAAACAGCCAACTGAAAACAAACCACATGGCTGTTTTAAAATAAAGCCACATCAGAAAGCTACATAAAAGCTGTAGCTGGCTATATTTTCCCAGACAAGTAAACTGCACTTGTTCCTCAGGCTATTGCCCCTCAGGATTTTTTCCAAGGTGTTCAAATTACACGAGTAACTACATTCTTTTAAATCTTTGCATCCTCTTCCTGAATAAAACAACTCCCAGAATTATCAAAGCAGATATATTAGAATACTGGGCCAGCTACCTTTCATTCCTAATAGTTCTCTACATATATAGAGAGAAAGAGGAAAATTAAAAAAAAAAAAAAAAGAAAAAAACAACTTTAAAAGGACAGAGAGATAGGCTCCATCCTTTATATCAAATCAAATCTGCTTTAGCAGGTCTTTTCTGAGCTCCTCCATCCTTATTGGCCATCACACTATTTTACAAAGCTGTCACTGCATGTGAGATACTTTGCTTCAGGGAGGAAATTATCAAGATGAAAGAATTACTTACTCCGCTTCCACCAACCTTGTGAATCATTCATGTTCCTTACCTGAATCACAGCCAGCTGCAGCAGCTGTCACATCCTGGACCTAAGCCATGTACAATGTAACATTTACCAATGATCATTCAAAATATTTTAATAATCCTCTTTCAAATACACAGATTGTGTGTTGGCACACACCACAGGAAAAAAAAACAGTTTATTGTACTGTTCAGTATCTTGCTAAAGCACCATGATTTTAGCTGAAAGCTGAACAGCTTTCTCTATAAGGCAAGGAAGCACTTTATTTATTATTTTTCAAAAGCTCCATCTAAGACTAAGGCACATTTCCCCCTAGGCTTCAGTAACAGCAGGTTTTAGATTCTCAAATGAAAACTGAAGGAGGTGAAATCCAGTAGTAAAGAAGCCTGTACCCATGATCAGGCTAGGTCTTACCAAGGATGCCACTGTACAAACAAGCACTTGTCACCTGTGCAAAATCTCATCTAAAGCTCCCAAATATTGCTGGGAATGTTCCAAGTTCACCTTGCAGACTATTTTAACTCAGTTTTCAGCACAATCTGGATGAAGTTTTATGTTGTGTAACAAGAAAATCAGTATTGCAGTGGGCCACACACTCCTCAGTGTCTCCCTTTAAATCAGGTGTCTCTCCTCAGACCCATAATATTCTGTCTACAAACAGACAATCCTTTGGGGCTAATTAAGATGGCTCATTGTTGCAGCAGACCTCTCATTAGGGGCACAAACGAGCCAAGACACAGACTCTCATCTAACAACATGAAAAGGGTCCCAGTTTAATTTCATTTACAGCTCAGCCATCCTGACTCTGACATCAGCAAACTCCTGCTGTTGGCTTCTCTGTCAGGCCCTGACTGCTGGCTATTCCTGCTGGAATATGACTGCAAGTGTTTCCCTGCTGCCTCTGACCACAGGCTTTTACCTGGCTCAACTGTGACTGCAGGCTCCAACTCCATCAGACCCAGGCTGACCTCACAGCAGATCTGCAGCAGCAGCACCTCTCTCCCTTGTTTTGTTCTTCTTTGTGTCTCTCTGGATCACTCCTTCTCCTTCAAGGTCTTCTTTCCTAGGTCCTGCTTGGCAAGGCTCTCCCTGGCTGGCCAACCCACCCTTTTATCACACTTATCTTTATTAGACACAGCTGCAACCCATCAAGGGCAAGGCTGCTCTTCTTTGGGAATTAGTATTGGGGTGAGGTCACTCATAATCCCTTCTTCTTCACCTACATTTTATAACCAAGGTGCTGGGACATTTACATGCCCCAGCAGGTCAGTTCTGCCCTGAACCTTTTGTGTTGCTCGTGGTAGCCCAGGTCTCACCAAGGCAGAGCAAAGGCAGCACATATTGAGCTACCCAAAAGTCTCTGCAGTAATGGGATTACAGTGAGGATTGCTTTAAAGCTTTCATTTAAAGCCATTAAAAATAGTCACTTTGCTGTCAGATTATTAATCCCCTGTCATAATATTCTTAGAGGTGATTATAAAAAGTATATTTCTGTGTAGTCAGAACGCCCTCCTGTCAGACAGAGCAGGGAATGAAGAGGCAGCAGCAGGAAGAGTGCTGTGGCACAGGAACACTGCCACCTCCTGATCTCCTGCCAGGCACACACTCAGCTGTGTGCAACCACAATGCCAGAGAGGTCTTCTTGGCTCACCTTTTGGGTACAGCTAGCACAGGATAATTCATGAAGCTGCACTAACCCACCTTTGAGCCTGAGCTCTGTCGAGCCAGATCTCCTTTCTCTCAGGCACAGGATTTGGGAGTTTCATTGCTGCAGCACCAGGCACATCAGCAGCTGCTCCTGCCACCAACCAGAAAAACAGAGCACATTCAGTTCAGGGAGACCACAGAGACCTGCAGTGTGACATGTTCCAGAGCCTAACATGTTTTCTTCATGCAGAACTTGTTGCTAAATTTCACACAAAAACACAGGGAAAGCAGCACATCCTGAGAGTTCTGGGGCCCAGAACTGCTGAGGACCAAGCCACCATGCCCAGCCCTGCCTGTCAAAAAGCTTTCACAGACAGGTAGAAGTTGGGCAGCTGCAACCATGGTGACTGTGGACAGCATAAAAGAGTTTTGTTGTGAAAACTCAAGCATCTCACTCACTGGAGATGAGTAATTTCTTTCACAGATTTTGTGACTCAGTTAATAGCTTCTTTTCCTTCTGATTAATACCAATATGATCATGGTAAGGGCAAGAGTACATTTTATGCTTGGGCTGGTTAATTTTCATGATTATTTTGCAAGGCATCAGGGTCTCCTACTGAGGCATCTATGTATTCATTACACTTCAGCAGCACAGAATGAAATTGTAAATGAATACTGCAAATTTGGGCATTCTGGTTCAGTGGGAATAAGAAATTGTGTCAATGGAACAAGTGATCTGTTTCAAATTTCTGCTTGTGATATATGGGAGAAAATGTAAAATAAAGTAAGGAATATTACAGACAACAGCTATCTTAAAATAATTTGTCCTTGAAACAGAGGATAAAACAAAACAATTCTCTCACTTTAGGTTAGATTTCCACTCTATCAAATAAAGACTGTGTTAAACTTCCAAAAGTAGATTTAAATCAACACCACAGGTTCAGCTTCTGGAAGTCCATGTATTTTTGATGTGCCCTGTCATAGCCCATTTGCACTGGAAGCTGCTCTTAAAAATTGCCCCTAACACATGGGCCATAAATTCACCAAGGGTCTGATTCCCAAATATTCCCAAACGTGCAGATCTGGCTCTTAGGAAAAATGGCTGGGTTAAAATGGTTTTTCTGGGGGAGGACACTTCCCCTCCACTTGCAAGAAGACTGATTCAAACATAGCTTGGAAGAAAAATAGTTTGCTGGCTCCAATATCCACTTTGCTGCTTCAGGTAGGAAACCACTTAAAAGTGAGAAATTTCCACCTTCTGCAATGGACACATCCTGGCTGGGAAAGAGCTGCTGGAAGGGCTGAGGGCTGGGCAGGAGGGGAGCACACCTGAGACCACCTGGGCAAAACAGCCAATGGCAAAGAGTGTACCTGCTGCTCCTCACATCCCTGCACATGCACTCAGAAATCCTGTCTCTGTTCAGAGAAATCCAAGAAAAAGCCATCCCCAAGGTACATAACTAGGGAACTTCAGTGACCCCTGTGTGCCATGGGATGCCTCTGCCAAGGATGGAGTCACTCCCCAGCTGCCTGTCACCTAAAGGAGCGCACTCCACATTTCTGGAGCAGTTGGTGAGCAAAGCTGCTCTCTCACTCAAACAGAGGAAACATGAGAGCTTGAATGATGTGCATTTATCATGCTTGTCTCTGGTGTTTCTCTGCAGTCACACTTTACTTCAGGAAGCACACTATTTTTTGTTACACTAGACTACAATTAGCTACAAAAAAATGACATTTTTTAATCTCATCTTTTCTGTCATGTCTTAACCTCCTTAATACACATGTAATTCTTATCTCCCTCCTGCCCTTTGATTAACTTGTCTGGCACTGCAGCAGCCACAGAGAATCCCCAGCCTTTTCCCTGTCCTGTAAATATCATCTGGAGCTCTGACACTGGGGCTGCCCTGTGAGCCCAGAAAAGCCCACCCTGAGATGGAGACCCTCCAGGAAGAGACAGATTTCAGTGCCATTACAAAGTGGTGCTGATCCTCTCTACCTCAGAGAAAAGAAAAGCACATGCTGGTGAGCAGAAGCAGTGCTGCCACACCAGGTTCCTGTTATTAGTCAGTCTAGCAATCAAAAAGCTCAGGGAGCTCTGCTTGCCCTCTCCCTGAACAAACCAGAGTCCCAGTCTCTTCTGCACATCTGTGATTTGAGGGATCACATCATCATTTTGCAGCTTGAAGCTGATGGAGGTCAAACCACTTCTTTCACAGAAAAAGAACATTAAGATCTGTAATCTTAGAGGGTTTGGGTTCTTAAAAAATACTTTGGGCACGTGGGATGTGGCATAATGTCCTCATATCACAGAAGCCCTAAAAGGTTTGGGTTGGAGGGAACCATTAAAGGTCATCTAGTCCAACCCCCCTGCCACGGGCAGGGACAAATGCACATGTACCCAAAAACACTTTCAGAGTGGGAATGAATTAGAACTGGCTGAATTAGTCTCTGTGAATAATTTAGCAGCTACATCTTACATTAATTGTTGAATAATTTATTCACAAATACATTTTCTCAATTATATGACCTCTGCTGTAAAGTAATGAATGTTATTTGGCAAATAATTTACTGTAGAATATTTATATGAACACATTAATTCTGAATAAATTTCACTATTACCTCATTACTTCCAAATTCCCTTTTTGAGTGATCTCAGCATAGACAGCAGCCATCTTTTGTAAGTAACTTCTATTGCCTGGTCTGGTTCACCCTGATTTGAATGTCTCAGTACATATTCCAAAATATTTCAGCTTGGTCTGGGCACAGTCTTTCTGGATAAATTCCGGAGAGCTCCTGGAATAAATACAATGGTGTGCAGGCAGGTGCAGATACAGGTAGATAGACCAGGGGGGAGCAGTAAACCTGGGAATTATTCAGAGGTTTTGGGGGGTTTTTGAAATGTATCTGCAAGTATTCAAAGTCTCACTGAGATTTGAAAGGACTAAACACATAATTCCAAGGTTCTTAAGAAAAGGCCTTTGCTGAAATATGTTTTATCTCCATTGTACAAACTACTTGTTGGGCTGTCATTGGGGGACTTGTGATTTCCCATGTTCATCAATCAATTTGTCCCATCTGGGACAAAGAATATAAGCAAAGGGATTCTCTGTCTTCTGAGTCCCTTTTCAGCATCAATAGGTGTGGATATTACAGAGCTCACGTGTCTTTGAAGCAACTTACTTGATGGCCTGCTGGGGAAGGAAACACAGGGAAAACCTGTGCCTGGATTCTCTGCTGGGGAGAAAAACACAGGGAAATCCTGTGCCTGGATTCTCTGCTGGGGAAGGAAACACAGGGAAATCCTGTGCCTGGATTCTCTGCTGGGGAAGGAAACACAGGGAAATCCTGTGCCTGGATTCTCTGCTGGGGAGTACACAGGGAAATCCTGTGCCTGGATTCTCTGCTGGGGAAGGAAGCACAGGGAAATCCTGTGCCTGGATTCTCTGCTGGGGAGGGAAACACAGGGAAATCCTGTGCCTGGATTCTCTGCTGGGGAGAAAAACACAGGGAAATCCTGTGCCTGGATTCTCTGCTGGGGAGTGAAACACAGGGAAATCCTGTGCCTGGATTCTCTGCTGGGGAAGGAAGCACAGGGAAATCCTGTGCCTGGATTCTCTGCTGGGGAAGGAAGCACAGGGAAATCCTGTGCCATCACTGGAACACCTCAGATTGCACCTCAGGTAATGAGGATAAAGAAGAGAAATAGCACTGTGTACATTTGGGATGATTTCATCTCCTTCATCCAGAGAGTAAATGTTGACCAAGACAAGACCTTTATCCTGCAGGGATCATATGTATTCTCTGCCTTTCTTGTAGGTTTTGCATGCTGTGTTCTGGACAGAGAAAAACAATCTTTTCTTCCCTGGATTTTGAGCTTCTCTTGCCTTGAGTTTGAATAGAAACCACAGCCAAGACTGCTTAGGAACTGAAGAGCTTCTCCTGCCATATTTCAATTTATTCTTTTGTTTGCTTTTTTTTTTCCCAAATGTAACTGCTTAAAATTATTTGTCACTTTCCTGTGACTACCTTTTGATGAATCTGCAGGTTTGCTCACTCACAGTCTAGAGCCACAGAAGAGAAAGTGACCCATAAAAGCTGTGGATTCCCACTGCAGCTCAGGCGAAATGATTTCTCATTCCTGTGAATCCCCTCCTATTCTAACAATAGTTCATCCAATTTATTCAAATACATATGAAAAGGAAAAGGTTATCTGTCCCACATACACTCACAGATGCTCTTGGCTGCAAGAGATGATTTCCAGGTTGCAGCCAGCTCTGAGCACAGACACCAGGCTGACAACTTGGGGTCACCTCCAGTACCATCCCTTATCCATAGCACTGGGAGGGTCATTAGATGACAGATCTTGATCCTCACACAACAGCAGTCAGGTGTAGTTTTGATTCATTTGCTGTCCCATGCATGGTGTTTCTTGTAGTTGTTACTTTGTTTTAATGCCTCATGTCCATAATTCCCTTCTAAACAATTTATCCTGTAACTGATCTGCAGCTGGAGGAAACTGAGGAGAGGCTGGGAGATTTGCCACTTTCATTTTATACCTGCTTGCTTACACCTACAGGGTGCTCCTTTTTCATGCTCATTTTCTTCATGTCTCTTTCAATTATAGGCAATCTTCTTCAAAATATCATCTCCAAGTAGCTTCCCAAGGAGAGACTAACTTCTTTTTCTTCCCTCCATTCATGTCTCCAAAAGATAGCATTAATAGTGTCCCTTGGCATACTTTAGGATTACCTTAGGATGGTCTTCCCCCACTATTTTCATCTATTTTCTCTAACTCTTACTCCCTGTATTTGGCTTCTGTGACATTCCCCAGAAAACATTTTTTTTCTGAATTATAATAAAGCTGGCTCTGTTAGAAATTTTGCACCAGTGCAAAGACAAAAAAAAAAGTGGTACTTTACACAGATCTTGAGACACTCCACTAAAAGGGGACACAATTCACTGCCAATTCATTTCTTACAGTTGTTTAGCTCCATTTGCTCCCAGTCATGGCTACAAATGATGCTGATCTCAGTTCTGGATCTTTTAAAAGAACTCATCACCATTCCCCAAAGAGGAACGTGACATCTGCTTTTTCACCAAATTCTGGGCTAGGAGCATCATTGAGTATAGAGTCAGAATAAGTCAGCCCTCATTTTTACTGTCTAGCTCTTTTTCAGCTTTGGTTTTTGAAGACCCTGAGGACAAATCTCTTGAGCAGCTTCCTGGGAAGGTCAGGATGCCCTTGGTCCCAGCTGGATTGATGCAGGAGGCTTCAAAGCACTCAGCACCTATTTTTCCTTCCCATATTTGTCTACATCCTTCCTTGTTCTCCTATAATTCTATCACCTGAGATGGTTTTGACATGCTCAATCTGATTTAGTTTCCTTGTATTTCCCCAGGGACTTGAATTGCTCTTCACACCCCATTTAGTTTTCCTTTAGAGAGAACACCATTTGGTATAAATGGATTGTCCCCAGCCTCAGGAAGAGGAGGATGGAACAATTCCAAGACTGCTCAACTTCTTTGGCCCTTACTCTGCTCCCTTCCATCCATGCAGGATCCCCCACTAGACCAAGAGAGTTTTGATGGAGCAGCTATTTGATTTCTCTCATTTCATCCATTCTTTGCATTGTCTGCTTGAAAACATGGCCCAGCTTTTGCCCCTCATGCTCAGCAGTGAGATGTCAGGCATTTTCAACCACATAATCTCACACTGCCAAAAGAAAAAGGAAAAAAAAAAAAAAGGAAAAAAGAAAGGGAAAAAAGTCTTCAGGCAAATAAAGAGTATAGAGTCCTTAAAAAACACAGGCTCTGTTTCTTAATCACCACCTGCTGCCTGCAAGAGTAGTATTTCCTTTTCCACTTTTAGGAACCACTTGTTTTATTTCCCTTTTTTTCCACAGTGTTTCCTCACTACCTCCAGGGAGACAGGCAGGCACTTCTCCAAGCAGTGAGAGCAAATCCTCTGCCCATGTCCAAAAGCACTGAGATGAGCAATACAAGCCCTCAAATTCCCTCTGAATTTCCAGATACAGCAGCTCACCTTGCTCTGTGGTGTGGCCTTTTCCTCCCCACTCTGCCTGATCTGCTGTGCATTTGCTGCTATGATAAACAAACACCTGGAGCCCCACACGGTATGTGGCATTAAAGAGCCTTATCTACAAATGCTCACACTTTCCCAGATGAAATTTCCTGATCCAAGATGGAAAATTAGGTGGAGCCTTGTCATAAATATCAAGCCAGTAACTCTGGAGTGTTCCCAGTCAAGGCCAGTCCCTCACTGCTCTCCTGGGCTGCTTTGCCAACACCATAAACTGCCAGAGAGGATGAGCTGGATGGAAGCATCTTGGAGAAGTACATGTTTGTCTGCCAGGCAGGCTTTAGAAATGCAAACCCATGTAGGAGGATCTGTGCTTCAGGCTGCCTCCTCTAAAGTGAACAACTTCTAATTAATTTTTTTAAATACTGCTACAGGCTCCTCTTAAATTAAGGCAAAGTGTCTTCTACTTTCCTTTACAGAAAGGCATTGTAAATTATATTTAATCTGATTAGACAGGGAAAAATAAACCAGCTGTATTTCTAGGAGCTTTAAATCTGTCCTTTTAAGCAGCATTTGAAAGAACACTCTTTCTAGCCACTGACTTTAATATGAAGTAAAGCACATTTAAATAGTCAGTTAAAAATACCAGACAATTATAATATTATTGCAGAGCCCTTGTTAGGAGGACACCTTACCGAGGGAAAATATTTGAGCAAAAACTGCTGTCACCCAATTGTAATTTACTGACTCTGAAAGTGTTAAAACACTAGACCAATATAAATTTAAGATTATCCACCAAGGAAATGAGCCTTGAAATCTGCACCACGATGTATTTAGTTACAATTGCATTTCGGAGAGAAATTATATTTTAAAAAAATCACATAAATATTTGAAAGATATACTGGGGAATCAGGAAGGGATTATGTCTCCTGGCCATTTCCTCCATCCAGAGGACATTGTTTTTCAAAGCAGATGAATCACCTTACTCACATGTGCAATGAAAAGTCCATTTATCATTTTAAATCAATGGTCTCAGCTGACTCAGCTGAGCCTTGGGAAAGGCCCCTGGTGCTGGATGTGAGGGTGAAGGCTGCCCAGGATACAGAGTTTGGGCAGAGCAAGGAGCAGAACCTCCTTCTGTATCTCACACACAAGACAGTAGAAAAGCAGTTGTTATTAAATGACATTTTCCACTTTGTGTTTTACATGATATACAAACAACGGCAATGAGTTCTCCTGCCTTTACTGTTAACAAAATTTGCAGTTGTTACCTGTCCACATCTGGATACTTTATCATAGAAGAAACTTTTAAAAAGGAAATGATATTGTTAAACCCTAGAGCTCAGCTGAAAACACCAGTGCACGGCATGCAGCTAGAATTAAAATTAAGTTGTAAAATTGGTATGTAAATATCATACTATCTATCAGTCATGATTCAAAAGCCAGCCAGGAGAACAGGAACCAAAATAACAAAAGGTACGAGCTGTAATTGTATCACTAGGCATCCTTTATGCCTCTAATAAAGTACTGGGGCTTAGCTGCTGCTGAGAGGAAGAAAAGCTGATAGTGCCCTGGTTGATGTTGCAGTACAAAGGAAGCAGAGAATCCTCATCTGCAGATAAAAGAGACATAAGGACTAATGAAGACATGATTTAAAAAAAAAGAACTCCCTCCCAGTCTAGTAGCCTGAAGGCATCTTAAGTGAAACGTCTGAGAATGAAAACCAATCTGTTTAATTAATGCTGAACACTAATCGTTAACACCAATTACATAACAAAAACTATCTCAAGACAGGGATTCATGCACTAAGAAGCAAGATACAGTAGACAAAACAATGATTAAAGAGCTGAACATGCTTGGTTCTCTAACAAGTTCTAGTACATTTACACATGTGTAAACACAGGATTGTATCCCTCAGCTGTGACACGGATGAGCCACTGGGGCTGGTGAGCTCTGTGATGTGGGACTTCATTCCAGCATGACCTGTGATGTTCACTGCCATGGTTTACTTCTACTCCCCTGGTGAAGCTAGAGGCTGCTATTTCCCAAGCTTTTCTCATAACTGGTTTTGGTTTAACTGGTCCCTGAGTCAGCATTTTGTGAGTAGAAGGAGCCAGAGCATAAACAGCAGCTGTTCAGTCTCTTCTCAAGCAGCAGTGAGGTGGCATCAAATGAAGACAGGAAGTGACAAGCTCAGAATACATGAAGGAAGTTACCTACTGCAAATACTGCAAAAGGTTGCAGATGCTACAAAATACAGCGATGCCAAAAGTGAAGACATACCAGCATCACGGGTGCAAGAGGAAATAAAACTCTACTGAGCTAGAAATTGGAACTGCAAATGTCAGAAAACAGCATAAAATCTGAGGAAACAGGGAATGATTTGCTTGTTCATCCAGTCTTTCCTATTCCTGTTGCCTGAGGCTGGCTGTGGCTGTACATGAGACAGTCCTTTCAAGGCTGTTCTTTTAATTGGAGATTCTGAGACTGCACCTGTCTTTTTTTCTTTTTCCTCAATTAGGAACCTATAGTGACCTCTACAGTGAATGCTAAGGGGGCTTGCTATAGGGTTTTCAAACTGAGTAGCATGGCTACTTGGTGGACACATATAATTATATGTCAAATGGCAAACCCAAGCCTGGTTGCCTTGTCTGTGGCATGCTTCTATTTTAATTACACCTTGAGCCTTTTGTCTTCTGCTGCTGCAAAGCTGAGAGATCCTCTCAAGATGGAAAAGGCACCCCCTGCCTCAACAGCTGCAGCCAGCTCTGCTCTCCTCATAGGGCTGGAACTGCTGCCTGCCCACAGGTAAAATAAGCACAGCTCATCTCTCCAGCAGACAGGTTATGCAATTCTGATTGCTGAGTCCTGCCAGCTGCATTTCCTGAGGTGCTCTCAAAGGAGCATATCTGTCTCTGGTACAGCAATCTTCACTTCCAAATACCTGCAGGGATCCCTTGCTGTCCCCTTTGCTCCCAGCACCCTCATTCCCAGGTGCTGTTCTTTTTCCTTTGTATCTAACAGAAAAGGCTGAGATGGCCAAAAGCAAACAACCCAAATGGATCATTTTCTTGTCTGAATCAGATCTTTGCACTGTGCAAAGCTCACACCTCCTGCTGACTGGTGGACCCCAGGCATAAAACCTCAGCAGTGTCTCCAAGAGATATAATAGTTGGTGTTATCAAGGAACTGCTGAGCTGCTGTGTCTGATACACTGCCCATAAAGCAATCACTTCCACCCAGCCTGGCACACCCCCCTGGATCAGCTGCTTACTCTCTCTGCAGCTCTGAAAGATGCTCACTCAGTTTAGGTCATTTGGCTAGAACTGGCTGTCTCAGGGCACTGTGCAAAGCTGAAGTCCTTTCTCTCCCTCTCTGGTTCATTTCCTCTACCTTCCCCCCTAAAAGAACCAGAGCAGAATTTTGCTCAGTCTGTCCACTCCCTTCTGTTCCTGCTCCCCGTTAGCAGCAAAAAAGCTTTCCTTTGTCAGATTTGTTGGTCTGTGACTGACAAGCAATTACAATAAGTAATTTCATTTCAGTGGAAGATAATAAAACGTGATACCATAACTACCCACAGAGCCCCCAAAGTATTCATGTTCACTTTAATAACCTGGTGAGATGCTGTTAATCTTGACAGAGGCTGCCCAGCAGGTGCTGGGAAGCTGAATCTTCATATTCTTTCCCTGTTTGATGATCCTTCTACAGGGAAAGCTTCAAGCTGTTAAAATGCAATGGCCCTGCTCTATTTTTTAATTACATTTAGTTTATTAGAGATACAAAATCAGATGCATAACAAATCCTGAAGCTTGCCCTACCTTATTGAGAGGGAAAGGGACATCTGACTCATTTAGGCTCTCGCAATCTTGGACGTGTGGAGCTGTTTCCCTCTGGGAGACAGAGGCATTGAAAGGAAATGCACAGCAGAGGGGGAATTCTGTTGTTTTCAAAAGCACATGATTTTTACTGATATTTCCCTGCCATGCACAGGGACCTCTTGGACAAAAGTTGCCTTTTTTATCAGATGTGCCTCCTAAAGCTAAGATGTGCCAAGGAAATCTGGGTGACTGTTTGCCATTTAAAATTCAGCCTGCCTGTTTCCTCTGGACCAGAGAGTAAATGAGCTGTGTAAGGGTGAGGGGATAGATGTACCTGGTGCCAAAAAATATAGGCTTTAGAAAAACTGTCTTTATCAAGATGGTAGAAACATTAGCTTCTCTTGAAATGACACTCCTGGGTGCACAAGAGGAGGAGTAGGGAGAAAGCAGAATTTGCACCAGAAGCACATCAGTGTTTCAACAGTGAAATGGGGATGCTTTGAAAGCATCTTTGAAAGTCTGGGTATTTCTCAGCACATGCATCACCTCCGTGTACACCTGAGCCATCTCACCCGTGCTCCTGCTCCTGAGCAAGCAGAATCCCATCCTGCTATGAGAGCAAAGACAAAACCAACCCCTCAACATCCTGCCAGCACTCCAGAGGGGTTCATCAAACCTCAAAGGATGTGTAGGGTCTAGAAATCCACGTATGTTACATCATTAAATATACTTCCCCTTATTCCGGAGGGTCTTCTTGGGTTTGCAGAGTGAAAATGGAAAAAATTAACTTCTGTATTTCCTTCATCTTGAAAATCTAGAAAATAAGTAACCTTGGGCTTTCTGTCTTCCAAGAAGAGAGGTGATGCAAGAACAAGCTAAGTGCAGCTGACTTACTTCAGTCCAAACCAAAGAGAGAACCTCTTGCATAAAATAAAAAGGTCAAGAGTATAAAGATGTGATCTCGATGGGGAAGAGAGCCAAGAAAACAGTTCAGTATTTAAATAGCTGATTAAATAAAATATAATTAGGGCTAAGTTGGCCCCTTTCCCAGAGTTCATAAAAGCACACAAGGAATCTCCTCTGGGGGCATGGAGCCTGACACGTGCCTTGGTTAAATCAGGCCATTTAAACAGCTGACCTTTTTTAGTGTCAGCTTCTGTTTGTTCACCTCCCTCAGCCCTCTCTGGAGCTACCCTTTCATACTGCTTGCCTCATGTCTCCCCCACCTTTAGATGTGTCAGGAGACAAATTAAATAAACCAGAACTACAACAGAATGAGAAGTTCCAGAAAGTCTTTGCTGTAATTTATTTCTCAGGTTTGTGGAGCAGCAGCCTGACTCACATGGCCTCGGAGGGTTTGGTGAGCCCAGCTCCCTAGAGTTTGGAAATCCCAAATTGTAGAGGGAAGCATTGCACAGAGCTAACCCAGGCAGGTATTTGACCTGTTCTCATCAAGCTCCCAGGGACACCAAAGCCTCATTTTGCATTAACTCCAGTTGGTTGATGTGCTCTCTGCTTGACTGGCACCAGTACCCCGCTGCTCTGCTAAGCCTGAGGAACAGATTTTTAGCAGCAAATTAAATCACTTGAGCACAGCCCACCCCAACCTGTTTCACAACTTCTAGACAGGTGGGTTTTATTACATTATCCATTCCTCAGGCAGAGAGTTGGCTTCCTGTGTTGACACTGACCATATGGACATATGGTCCATATGGTATGGAGCACAGGGCATCCCACATTTCGAAAGAAAAATTCACACCAGTAAAGAACCTGCAGATGCCCAGAGAAAAAATAGGTGAAGATTGGGATGGAGAGGTTCTAACTGCATTTCTCTCTGCTTAAAAAGAATAAAGTCTGATTGGAAAAAAACAAACCAAAAAACCTTGAAGTCTTCACAGTGCCTACAGGAAACTTTGAATCCCAACTTGATTTGGGAAGAAGGGGGAGAATTGCACCTATCAAGACTTTTTTCTCTGAAGTGAAACAATGACTCGAGCTCTAGAGCTAGAGATAATGAAAGGACAAATTGTACTGCACTGCTCAAGGAGATATACACATTCACCCTGCACAATGTGCTCTGCAGGAGGCACCTCCCTTCCAGGTTGTTTGGATATTTTTGATTAACTCTGATTCCTGTCAAAGTTCATTTGAAGAAGAATAATATAAATTCAGAAAAAACCTCCCATCTACATATGTGGAAAATGTGTCCATCCAGTAAGTCCAAATTCCAGTCAAACATCACCTTCCAATTATTTACAATGCTACAAATATTGATTAAATATATACATTCATATTGATTTTAGTCTTAATTAATGCCCCACATAATTTGCACATTTTTTTCACACTCATAAGAGAAATACAATCTCAAACACTTTGAGAGGGACACAGAGTGAGCAGAGTCCTAAACAAACAGACAAATTCTAACAGTGTTGAATGAGGGTAATGGAGAGGATTTTGTATGTTTTGTATCAGAGATCCTGAGAAATGTCTCAGGAATCTTATTATCCCCATTACAGCAGCAAAGATGAATCTGTGAGATGGAAGGCCATGAACAAAATGAACATAAATATTGTGGAGCTACCTAAGGTCAGAGAATAACTCACAGGAGCCTTACAGACTTGCTGGCTTTACTGTGTGATTCTCCATCCATCCTATATAACACTCCTTTAAATTGTGTCTACTGAATGTCAGCACCAGGCTGTCCACATGAAAACTGACCCTCCTGGCTGGTAGTTTTGCACCCACTTCGTCTTCCTTTCAGACCATTATGACCCCAAGCTGGAAAGATCAGAAGAAACTGCTTGGAGACTTCAGTCCATTAGTTTAAAGGTAAGGAGTAAGATGAATGGAAACTCCCTTTCAGTGGCTAACTGGGGGTGCCTCAGGACCTGTGAGCAGGCAGTGTCATTTGCCAGCATTATTTACAGCCCTGTCCTCCTGCAATAAAAAGATGGAGTTCATCCTTTAATGCTGAGAGCATGGAGAATAGCAGGACTGCCTCTCAGCTGTGAGCTTCCAGCTGCCTGCTCTGACTCTCACCTCCCAAAACTCTCTCCTGCTGCCTGCCCTGAACACAGTCCTGGGGGTGGTCTCCTCACAAGTCACACCCACAGCACCCAGGGCTGTGACATGAAGACTTTGTGATTCAGGAGGAAAGTGCTCAGAACAAAGTCCTGGTGTCAGAGCAGCTCAACACACCATGCTGTGATATAAATCCTCTCACTCACCACCACCTCAGATCAGAGACTCTGGACATAGGAACCTGGCAGAAAAGGAATTAAGTAGTGTATAAAGCTAATTGATCAACTATTTAGACAGCCTAAACTCTTTAAAGGATGTAAATGTACCTACTTTCACTGACACTGTATCATGTCTACAACACTCCAAGTCTGCAAGGGCCCAAAGAAATGTTTTTGCTGTCCCAATGACTGGCACAATCACCAGGTTTGGCAAAATCATGCTGAAGTGTCCGATTTTTTCCATTGTGCTGAGTTAGAGAGCTCATGGGTTAAAAGGAAATCCTCCAGTTGTCTAAGTACAAAAAAGGCAAGGAAAGAAATCGAGACACTGCTTTCACCTTCCCTGCTTGTGATGGAGGTAACGCTGTCTCTGTCTCTCTCCCCACCAAGAAAACACCACATTTCCAATCCCAGGCAATGACAGCCTGCAAAATGTAGATTCAGCACATTTTCAAATATATCTTGACTTACACATCAGCATAATGGTACTCCTCCTCTCAGGAAAAGATTCTGATTGCCCAGATCAATCTATTCACAAAGGTGAAGAGAACTTCCTTTTAGCCCTTTAACAAAATTATCTCGGTCATCACAAGATCAGCAGCAGGCATCAGTTCATTCCTTGCAAATTTGCAGAGTTTGCATGTGTGGTTTGCTTTAAACCTTACTTATGTAAGGCTTATTTATCACAGCCACACGGTCTAATTCATGTATATGTATTTAGTATAAAAGCATTTGAATTAATGTTCCCAGCTTGTTTACTTTGAAGGACTGAATGCCCCCTCAGGAAGACATATTGATCTTAAAGGAGGCCATTCTCTGATGAACACTGGTTCCTGCAATATTTATGGCATCTGAAGCCTTTTCTCTCCTCTTGATCTTTTGAGAAGAGATCCCAAAGGAGAGCGACAAAGCTTGGAGAGTGGAGGAGGGAGAAGAAGTACAAGAGGGGTCCCTTTGCTCTGAATACAACATCAAAATGTAAACAGGAAGGTGATCAAGGACTGTGGTCGTTTCTAAATTAAGCATTTAAAATGTATATTAATAAATATGAAAGGAAAAAACCCATTGAACCAACTTTGTAGAGAATGTTAAAATGGAGGGAAAAAATAAAGATCTGCAGCTTTGTTCAGTTTTGAAGCTCAGTTCTGCTAATTTAGGGCATATCAGCTGTGGTTTTGAGGCCAGCCAGAAGAACAGATGTCAATGGAAACAGCAGAAAGCAACTCCTGTACAGTCTAGCACTTGCCATCTTTTTAATTACTCCACATGGCCATATTTCTTATTAAAAAAACATATTAAATACTTTTCTGGCTTCTTCAGAATGGAGTTTGCACTCCATACGAGCTGAAAGATAGAGAAATGCCCACTTGATACAAATGTGATATTCTCCCTCCTCCTATATCCTGAAGGGGAATCACAGTTTCTGGTTTGGTTTCTGTTTCGTGGCATAGTAAGGAACAGAAAAGACAAAACACAAGCTGAAAGATCTAAAGGCCAGATCCAGCACTCTAAAAGCTGAGTCGAAATATGTCACTGAGCCACTGCTTTATCCATCCTCATTTATTGTCCCAAGCATTCCAGTTCCTCACCATAAACAGAGGCTTTTATGCCAAAGCTATAATTCACCAGGAGCAGGTGTCTCCACATGGCCGAAGAGCAAGGCAGAGAGCAAGCAGGTTTGCTGCTGGGGTGGCCCCACTGCCTGGGAGAGCTGCCTCCACACTTTACTTGTTTTATTATGTGCTTGATGCAATCCTATAGGTCTGAGCTACCTTGTCCATACATGTTACCTAGGGATTCAGAGTGTACATGCAGAGGGCAAGCTCTGCTGCTCCACCCCAGCCTTGCCTGTCCCATTCCCACATGGCATGTGGGAGTGCAGGTAATGAGTAGGAAAACAGCAGTTTCTCCCATTCCAGGAGGAAGTGCTGTGATATTCCACAAAGCAGGTCACAAGCAGATTCGTTTGCACAGCTCTGTTGAATGGATGAGGTATGTGAAGCTGCCAGCTCTGAGCTGTGCCTGCCCCTCACCCTTCCCTTAACTGAGAACTTTTTTCCCACAAAAGTCCATGCAACATCAGAAACCAAGGCTGACCCATGGATGGGAAAAGATAAGGCATGGGGTCCCACAGTAAAATGTGCCATTTTCAATCAGAGGGGTGTGTTGCACCTGGCTAAAGAGGAATTTGATGGGAGATTTGACTAAACCAAATTATTTGTAGGTGTAATATGATGGAAAAGGCAAATAATTGGGGGGAAAAAATGGATTAAAAGCAATAGCTTTGAAAAAGGTCTGGGAACTTTGACTTTTCAAAGTAACCTGCATCTGATTCCTCCTGTAGGAACAGGGGATGCAGATGGGACATGCAAAGGGGACAATAAGTGGATAACAAGGTGTTGAAGATCTCGTGTAGAATAAAGAAGTTAATGATGGCACCTAGGCTCTTCTTTGCCCCTTTTCCAGCCAACACCAAGGAGATGTACCTGCCTGCTCCAAAGATTCTCCCAATGGATTTGCCCAGTGGAACAGATTGCCCCAAGATGTTTTGGAGGCCAATGGCAAAAACATTTTAGGAAGATGTGACAAAACCTATTGACACTTCTGTGGGTGATTGCAGCCTGTGTGCACTCACAGCAACATATATCTTCAGCTACAAGCCCTCAGGTGAGTCTTACAAAAGAAATCCCTCTAATTAGGCACCCAGAGGTGTCATTTGTCACATGTCCTGTGCTGGCCTGCAGCTCTGCATTCCCAGGGCTGCACCCACCAGCTCCCACAGAGGGGGCTGTAAAATGTGTGCCCAAGTCCTCTCTACATGAAAGGTTCCTCTCAGCCAGGCAAAATGACACAGATCTCTGTGGCTGAAGATCAAGGTAAAATGGCAAAAAACAGAAGCTGCAGGAGCAAAGAATGATGCTGTCAAAGTCAACACAGAGACTCTCCCTGATTTTGGCACAGCTGGGATTTCTGCATTCATTTTGTTTCAATGTCAACATGAGGGGAAGTGTAGAAATGTGCTGTCAAGAGTTTTACTGGAGGAATTAAAATAGCCAATTTCAGGTTAGCTTTTTGTTTAGTTACTTGTGTCATCCTGTCACCAAAGGGCCTTTCTTGGTATAAAGAACTTCCTTGGCTTAGTCACGTGGAACATAGATGTGGCAGCACTTCTCTCCTCAAAATGTTTGTTTTAAGGGGAGACTAGAAAACTGAAGCATGGCAGAGGCTCAAGAGGAGAGATGGGAAAAGGAGTGTTTACCAAATAGCTCAGCATTGGAGAGATAAACGGACATTTGAGCTCATTTCACTGCATAATGTTATTAGTTATATGAAATTAGACTGTCAAATACAGCTCTATAAAATGCACAGGGAAAGCAAGAGGGCAAAAAGGAGAATGAACACACAGGGGACAAATCACTGTCACTCACAAAGGAGTGCCTGGCAGACTAAGAATTAAGTTCACTCCTCAGGGCAAGCCATCCCCAGCTGTTATATAAATACATTTTAATGCCCCTGTCAAGAATACACCAAGAAAAAGGCAGTGTTCCCCAACACAGTGTGTCAGGTGTTCTCTGTCACTCACGGAGCTTCAAAGAGCCACATTTATATTGCAGTTTTGTCACTTCTCCCTGTAGCAGTGCCCAGGCAGCTTCTCTGGGTTGGATGGAGCAGGCAGTGGCTGTGCAGGACAGCCAGGCACAGGCAGCAGCAGGAGCTGCTCAGTGGGGTTGGTGCCACACTCCCCTTGCATTGCTCAGGCAAATGGGGAATCTCTTGGACTCCCTCAACCCCCTCTGGGCTGTGTTGCAAAATCCGTTTTGCCAGGCTGCTTCTACACAGGACTGGCGGGGCAGGAGGGGGCAGGGGAGACCTGACAGCCAGCTTGCAGCAGACCTCGCTCAGCCTCCACCAGGAGCTCTTGCTTCCCAGCAGAGCCATTCCCAAGGGGAGAGGTGAAGTTCAACCTCATGTCCTGAGCAGAGAGAAACGATGGTCCCAATCCCCAGAGTATGCAGTGACTTTCTCTTCCCATTAGTCCAGGTCCTGCTGCCTTCCCTAAGCTGCAGCTTGGTTACAAACAGTTTTGGGGTGACTGTGAGCTAGACAAGAGCCAATTTCTGCTCAAGCTGCTACTTTATTTTTCATTTTGAAGGGCCCTGCAGCTCTTTCTTCAGAAATAAATGCCAGGAGGGGAATTTTCCCCCTTGCCATCACACAGCTGACAGTGCTACAGCTGTCAGTCCTAAACACCTTCTCCAGCAAAATCAGAATCATTACTCCAAAATTGGCTCTATTTGAGATAAGCAGCTCTCAGACACAGTTCCATCAGCTCAAGAGGAGCGCAATCACATCCCACCTTGTAAATGCACTTTTGGACTTCTGCTGCCTTTCCCTCTGAAATATGAGTTTAGCCCCAGCTAGCCTGTGACTCTGAGCAGGTGGGAAATACACGGTGTTTAGCACACAGGAGACCAAGCAGAGGGACATCGTGTGCTACAGAAGGAGAGCAGAAGGATATCATATGCTACAGCCATGAATAAGCTACTCAAATGGGAGACTATACAAGAGGAGCTCATTTCAAATGCAAGCATTTCCATGGGGGCTAATTCAAGACAACCCACAGCCACTGCAATCCAAAGACTCAGGTTTACAGGGAGAGACAGATTTTGCTCTTGCCCTTTGGGCACAAATCAATATTTTATTCTCTTCTTGGCATCAGGCCACTGGAAGACATGGCACACCCATCCCTACACCCCCAAACTGTACCAGTACAAGAGTTTGCAAAGCTTTGCTTTAGCCAGAACACTGAAAGAAAACAAAATGGTTCTACTTTATGACCTTAGAGGTTTTTGCAACCTAAATTATTCTATGTTTCTATGACAGTAAAATCCCACAAAATGTGTTTAAATAAAGACTGGATTTGGCACTCAGTGCCATGGCTTAGTTGAGGTGTTAGGGCATGGGTTGGACAGATGATCTTGAAGGTCACTTCCAACCCAGTCATTCTGTGAATTCTGTGAAAATCAGAAAACCACCAAGCCTGTGAAAGTCTCTGAAACCCTTCTCATGGCACTGACTGGAGAGCGTAGCCCCAACAATTACTCAGGTAACAAGCAGGAGGCAGCAAATATCACTTTCACTGCCAGAGAAAGCCAGCATCAGCATGAGGCACAGACTCAGAGCCACAGCCCATTCCTTGGCAGGCAGGTGTAGCCAAGGTCCCACTAAGTCACAGCTGAACAATGACAATAGTGTGTCTGCTGCTCTTACATTGTGACTTCTGTTGTTTGCTGATGTGAATATCTGACCTGGTACAAACTGGCATCACCTGCTGCAAAGATGGACAACAATGCCAGCTACTCACCCAACTCACAGGTTGCCAGGGCTGAGGGACAGAGGCATCTTTTTGAATCAGAAAGGTTTTTCTTCTATGATTTGTTTCATTCTCATTTCGTTTCTAAATGGCTCCTGGTTTCCTGCAATTGCTTCAGCAATAGCTCACGTACAGTTACATGCCAAGCTCCCACAAAACACGTTGGGAAGAGCTATTTCCCTGGGCTCAGCAGCCCCTGAAGGGAAGCATCTGCTGCTGGGTGCTGTGCTCATCCCCCAGTGATGCATGGGCCTGTCGGGGCACGGGCTGCGCTTCAGCGCGCTCCCCCTGCGAGGGGCACCTTCCATCAGCGGCCCTGTAGCAGCAGCTCTTTAAAAGACACTGTGGGATCTCATCTTTCTGGAAGCACATGCATGCTATTTACAGCCTTCCAGCCAGCAGCACCACAGCACAGATTACTTCATCCATCATTCCCGGGAGGGGAAGGCGTGTGCTAAGGCAGAGGGAGGTTTCAGTTGGGTGAGACTTGGTCGTAAGGCTGCTTCAGACAACACGCAAAGCTTTGGCCAGAAGCAAAACTGCATCCCCCAAACCTGAGGCCTCATCCTGTCCCTTCCTTACCTATCCATAGCTAAAGGCTTCCATCAGAAATACCACACCAGTGATTCCACTTCCAAATGCACACAACACACAGAGTTAGAGGCCTAGTGACTTGGCCTTATCTTCCTGAACTTAGGCACCAAAGCCCATGTTACAAAGGAGAAGATTTCCTCAACCATGTGCCATTTTACTGTCATAGAAACACAGAACCATTTAGGTTGCAAAAAACCTCCAAGGCCATCAAGTCTAACAGTTCCCCCAGCATTGCCAAGTCCACCACTGAACCATTTCCCACATGTGCCACAGGAAAACTGCTTTTAAGCCCCTCCAGATGTGGTTACACCAACACTGTGTCAGGGCCTGAAAATCCTTTCCGTGAAGAAATTTTTCCTAATATCCAGTCTAAAATAGCCACCGCTGATGATGGCATAACAGCCTAAATGATTTCAAATTGCATCTCCATTTGCTATGAATATTAACAAGCAGCACAATGAGAGAAAGAAAAGTGTTTTCTGGAGATATATTTTTACTTGAGAGACCTGGCCACAAGGCTGTTGAAATATAGGATGGAGGGAAAAAAGGGAGAGAGATCATGATTAGCCTGACTCTGTCCACACCTTTAAGCATATCACTGAAGAGCTTAATGGAATCATAATGAACATGTTCCTGGGTACATGTGCTTTTCCAGCAGCTCTTGTATAAGACAGACAGCTCCCTCTCCTGGGATATAGCTCAGTCCCTGGAACATTTACAGAGACCTTGAAAGGGCTCATCTTTTTATTCTATTTTTTCTACTTTTCCCTGTGAAAGTATTTGGTGATTGTGTGGGAGAAGGGGGAAGGAGAACATATTTTACTTTTTAGATGGCAGCCTTTTGGAAATGTCTAACACAACAGTGCCAACAACCAACTTGCAGGCTTGAGGTTTAGAAAGACCATAATTCATTGGTTCATTCCAGAGGGCTCTAATTTTTGTCCCTGCATTTCCCACTCTTGACAGCACTGTTAGGCAGCCAAATCATTATCCTTTCCCTGAAGGAAGTCAGCACTATGCTGAGCTGGTACTTCTGCTCCCCACGAAGTTCCCCTTTTGGTCTCTACTCAGACTGGGTCTCCTGGTGGGGTTTCTCATAGAAAATCAGAAAAAAAGCAGGTAGATGCTAAACTGGACGCTTCTGGAAGAAGGACAATGCAGGGGTGGGATGGCATTGCCTGAGAGACAAATGGGACAATTGGGAAACAGAAGATGTGGCTGGGTGCCACAACCTTCCAGTGAAATTCCCCCTGCCTGGGGACAAGAAAAACATGAGGGGGCTCCCCCAGAGGCTTGGCTGGGTTTTGCTCAGTCCCGTGTCCGGGATCAGGGGACTGAGGAGTTGTTTACCTGCTTTCCTGCTGCTCGGAGCTCAGGACGCGCATGAGGCACCAAACGCCGGCATGGGCTCTGCCGGGCCCTCTGCCCGTGAGGGGCCCAAACGCCGCCATGGGCTCTGCCGGGCCCTCTGCCCATGAGGGGCCCAAACGCCAGCATGGGCTCTGCCGGGCCCTCTGCCCGTGAAGGGCTGGAACGCCGGCATGGGCTCTGCCGGGCCCTCTGCCCGTGAAGGGCTGGAACGCCGGGATCAGTGGGATTGGCTCTGCCAGGCCTTCTGCCCGTGAGGCGCCACTGTGGCCCCTCCTGAGCGCTGGACTCTGAGACCCTGGCCTGCTGCGCTTTCCCTGCACTGCAACTCTGCTGGTTCTTTTTTTGTTTCCCAGCCGTTTGGGGGCTCAGAGCCAACATGGGGGTGTCCCCATAGCGACCACCTCAGCAGGAGCCCGGCCATCGCCGCCGGTGGTGCCCCCTCGGCCAGGCCGCCATCACCGCGGCGCCTCAGCGCCCTCCGCACAGCGCCCCCTGCTGGGCGGGGAATCACCGCACTGCCCTGCCCGGCCAGCAGCCAGCAGCGCCCCCGGTGGCCGTGACGGGAACTGCACGGCGGGAAAGCGCCCGAGGAGCGCGAGGAGCCGGTTTGGGGTTTGGATCCTGATCGCTGCTGCTTTCCTGTTTGTCTTGGTACACAAATGCATTCTGGTAACCATCTGCTATTCCCTTCCCCACATCTTTGCATGACAGCCCTGTAATTTCAAAGTAATTATAATTTGGGGGGAAGGCAGGGGTCACATTTTCTATTCCAAGGGAGGTTCCTGCCTTCTTTGGCAGACACCTGCTCTTCAAACCAAGACAGTAGTGTTTAACAAACAACATAAAAAAGATTATCATGCAAGGTCAGTATCTCCAGGATAGGAGGAAAAGGAAGAGGTTAATTGGCTAGAAATTAACAAACAAAACAAAAACCAAACAGCAATACAACCTAGAATTGAGTAAAGCCAAGTGCAGTCCTGAGTTGTAAAATGTGGATTTAGAGCAAACATTTAAATGAATGTGTTCAAATTAATATGCATGAAACAAGTGTTTAAATGAATACTGAAATTCTTTTACCCCATTCTTAAATAAATTGCAAGGCTTTTCCAATAAAGGAGATGTGAATATTGGTAATATAGACAAACATGTCTCTAACAAGAAACCCCTGTGGGTGCAGACAACCTGGGCAGTCTGTTATGTGGTAGCCTTAAATATGAATCGAGCAGCTCCTTTGCTCTCTTGACTTCCACAATCCATCAGTGTCTGCACAACCCTGCCTCCCTGTGGGCTTCAACCACAGCTCATTTCCCATGGCACCAGTTATTGCTTCAAACACACCACCAGGAATGAAAAATGGATAAAGAAATTGGATTTGCCAGTGCTTCTTATGCCAGGCAAAAGAATAGGGAAGAGGAAGGGAAGGGAAAACCTTCCTCCATTGTCAGGGTATTTGGAGGAGAGAGCAGCCAATATGTCTCTTTTATTTCCTTGGGAAGGAGGGAGTTAAGGGGGAGAGCTGGTGCTGGTGCCAAGACACTGTGTGGAAGGGGATCCCTGCTAACATCACGTTGGAATTACTGCTGCACTCCCTTGCCAATGCCCCCAACATCTCCTGCCTGCAGAGACAGAGCCAAACCACATGAGATGGAGTCTAATTAAATTACTGTGTGGTTTCTGAAATATGAGTGCATCCTAAGACTTAAGCAGCATATCTTGATGTCTCAGTCATAGAATCAGAGAATGGTTTGGTCTGGAAGGGAAAATAAAGCTCAACTTGTCCCCTCCATGGGCAGAGATACCTTCCACTGCATCAAATTGCTCAGAGCCTCGTTCAACCTGGCCTTAAACACTTCCAGGAATGAGGCATCCATGGCTTCTCCAGGCAACCTGTGCCAGTGCCTCACCAGCCTCACAGGGAAGAATTTTTTCCTCATATCTAATCTAAACCTACTCTTAGTTTGACTTCACTCCCACTTGTGCTGTGACTACACAGGCAAATAGGCCCTCTCCAACTTTCTTGTAGTTCCACCATGTACTGGAGGACCACAGTTAGAACACCCCAAAGCTTCTCTTTCCCAGGCTGAACAATCCCAATTCTCTCAGCTTTTATTCATTGTGGGAGCAAAGACTGCCTTGCAACCACAACAAAACCCACCAGCACAATTTGTGACAGAAAATAATGAAAATTGGATCTTGATTAGTCAGAAAACTACCCAAAGGTAAAGAGAGCTAGTTTGGAAAAGAGCCCCCAGCAAACACATTTCAGCTGATTGAATAATGGAAGGTGTTGGAATAGATGAACTCCCTTCCAATAAAAACTATTCTATCACTTATGCCACAGGCTCTAAGGTGCCTTTGCTCTGAGCCACAAGCATAAAGACCAGGAAAAAACTTGAGCAGGATTTAAGAGCAAAAAAGCCACCTGGACCAAGTCTGTCCCACTTTGTTTCAGGGAACTCCAGACATGATATGGGGTTTATCTTAGAGGATTAGGCCAGCTCAGACTCCATCCCTTCCCAGCTCAGCCTTTCTAATAGAAGTTGGAAGTCTTTTCCCTATGCACTGTTCTTCAGTCCCTGCACATGACTCAGTACAGTGAAGACAGACATCACTTCTCCAAAACCTGCAGTTCTAAAGATGTAGCAAATCATGCACCAAAGAGCAGTTAACACCTTAAAACCACAACTGACTTCTGAAAGTGCTGGCTACTATTTTTGGAAGGTAATTCCTTGCTTTGAAGTACCTTGTTTAAAAAAATACCAGTTTTTCCTCCTTTCTGCTGATACTTGTGACAGTAGGATCTCGAGGTCTCAATTACTCTGCTGTGCTGAACCCTGTGGAGATCCAGTGTTGTAGTCACCCTGAAATGAGGCACTTAATGAGATGACTGAAAGGAGTAATCAGGCACTGGGTGAAACACAAATCTCTGGCTATTTGGGATTGCTGACTCTGAATGACAAGTTGAATTATATTTCTGTTGCAGTTATACACAAACCCATTCAAGCCTTTTATCCTTACTTCAAAAATACATGAGCAGTGTGCTTTGGAGGATGATATTCCCTGTCACAGCTGAGACCACAGGTCACTGTGGCTGAAGCTGGAGATATCAACACCCCAAGAGTGGAGTCAATGGACTGGTGAACACGGACAACTTACTCAGCAGGTCCCTTTCCTTCCTTGAATTCCTCCTTTCCAAGTCAGTTCAATGGTGGTGGCATGTTCACAGACACTACTGAGCAACAGCAACATCCCCATATTTTCTGGGCTAGTGTTTTTCACACTGATATTTTCCCTGGTGGGAGCAACTGCTTTTACAGCTAGGGGGAAACTGCCAGTTTCTCCACAATCCTAAAGTGCCCTATGCTCACAGAGAGCACTTAGTACCCATCAGTAGAAGAGCTCTTTACACTGGTAGAAGCAGATGAGAACAAACCTAACAAGAGGGCAACAGGACCTGCAAGACAAGGACTCTCATCCAGAAGCTTTCACAGCCAGCCAGTTAAAAATAAAGGGGAAATCTAATGGAAAACCTCATGACCTGCATGGTGCAAGATGTTTCTCCTATCTCTTTAGCATCAAACATATGGCCATAAAGGAATCAAGTAAGAAACAAGTCTTACTAGTCTTCTCTAGAAGTCTTGACAAGAACAGCAAGAAGAAGAGTCTCCATCTTGGGCTGAGGGGAAGGGAAGAGTGAGAGGTAAAGATCTGTCTTTGATCTATCTTGCCTGTTCACAGGTAGGATGTGTATCACAGCTCCTGCACCTGATGGGTCTGCTCCCTCCACAGTTTTCCTTTTAGAGAAACAAGAACCACCAGGCAGTGATAAGCACTTCATTGTAGTACATAAATAAGAGCCAAAAGCAACCAGACCAGTTTTCCCATTAAATGTATATTGTCCCCATGAGCCTGAAATGAAGGTCTGGGTCTGAATGTATTGTTGACGGGAATCCATTTGCAGAGGCATCAATTATTATGACTGCAATAAATCATTTACAAAGCGCTGTAAATTCCAAACAGAGTTGAACAAACACAAGGCTTCATCATTACCCATTTCTCTTACAGCCAGGGCTGGGCTGGGAAGAGGTGCCTATCTTAAACAGGATTGATTGGAGGTACTGCACTCAGGGACCTGTACTCTGAAAAAGGACTAAACTTTGTAAAATAAAGGGTAAATCAAGGTTAAACCTCATTCAGGCAGTTACTCAGGGCTGCAGTGTTAACCTGCAGCAATGCTTGAATTTGGAATTTAGAGCTGGGTTGAGAATGTCAGAAGGGAAGGTGCAGATACACCTCCTTTGCCATGGGGATGTGTGTGTACAGAAGAGGCTCTCCCACCTCTGGAGAGGATCAGAAAACATCCCATGGCATCTTCTGCCTGGCCCCAGAGTGTCACTGTGCTAACCAATGGCTCTGGTCAAATCACCTGCACAGGGAGAGCTCTGGCCAGTGGGAGTTTCTCCAGCAATATAAGGACTCAGAATTTCTCACTGCATCTTTTTAGAACCAAAACTTGGGACAGATCCTGTGAGGGATGCTGTGTGAAGGTTTCACAAGCACTCATGCAGCAATGGGCATTAAGGAGTGGGAGCCTGCCCTGCACCCCTGAGCCACGTGTGACACTCTGCAGGCAGATCCTGCTCCAGTGCTCCTTTGTCTCATCCAGCTGCTGGGACCCATTGCTGTGAGCAGGCTTTGCAGACTGTGGGAGCTTCTACAGCTCAACCATTATTTTGCAAATCCCTTCCTTGCAAATAAAAAAATAAAGCAATAGGTAGATGGCACCAACACGAGGGAGCCTGCTTAAGTCAGTTGCTCTTTTATATTTTCTCTGCCAGACTCTTGTTTTGAATCCTGTGGTTCACTTTCCCTTTCTTTTCTGGGCCAAAAAGCTGCTGCTGGTTTCTCTGAGTCTGAGCACTGCTGACTCCTTTGTCTGAGCCAGCCACATTTGGAGCTAATGTCTGCCAGTTTTATCCACTGCAAGACCCACAGAGGCATTTAAAAATTTGCAGCCAGCCACAAAGGCCTTGTTGATTATTCAGCCAAACCCAGGGCTCTCTGCCCCTTGCCCACATCAGACCAGAGTGACTCCAGCAAGATGAAAGGTGATGTGACTCTGAGGTGGATCCAGCCTCCTGTCAGTGAGATTGCAGCCTGACCTGCAGGTGTGAGAGGCCATCTGGCCCAAGCATGAGCTCTGGACTTGATTTCTCTTCACAGGGGCATCACTGGCACTGTAACAGAGCAGAACCAGGCCTTTTGGAAGCAATGAAAGCTGAGATCCAAAGTCACAGGACTTGGCATTGCTGCTTAATCACTGAGCCAGCAGTGATTTTCTCATACAGACATACCTTGAAATCATCCCCAGAATGCTGGCAGGGATCTGGAGAGACACAGTGATATATTCTGCAGTATGCTGTATATCACATTTCTGTGCAATTTAAAGAATTGCTATATCAGCCAAATCTCCACAGAATATTAAAAATAGAAAAGAATTTATAAATATTTTACATTCAAATTCTCTGCTAACAATTTGCAAACGTCCTGATGTAGCATAATGCAGTTGATGAGTGATTAATTTTCCTCCTTTTTGGGGTACATTTATCAAGCTGTGTCATTGCCCAAGTGCTGTGGGCAGTAATGGTTCTCTTTGGGGCCCATGTAGGGCATGTAGCCCAACAGATTCCTGGCCCACAACCCCCATCTGATGCTTAGTCATTGGGATTATTACAGATAATGGGTGCTGGGGAACAAACATCAGACAGAGCAATGCAGGGTGGGCTTTCATGATGAACAGAGGCTACTGGAGACATCAAGAACTGATTCCCTTTCTCCCTTTCCTTGCCTCAGGGAAAGCTGTGCCATGAATTACTGCCAGCCAGGCTGTCATCCATGCTGCACACATGGTCCCCTGGCTAAACTGTGAGCCTTGGGCCATGCATCCAGCCTGAGCCAAGGAGCTCCACCTTGTCACTGTGCCTCCAACCAAAACCAGCAAACTGTGCTCTCCTGGCATGGACAATGAGGGGGCTGCAAGGGGGATGGAGTTTCCCAATAAAGGACAACAAATGATGCTGGTTTTACCAGAAAAGACACAAGGATAATTAGTTTTCTGTCTCTCTGATTCACATGAAGGCATGTAAAAGATGTTTTGTTTCCCCTCTTTCTTTCTCTTCTGCTGGATCTGAAACCATGTCTTTGCATTTCACCAGCTGGTTTCCTTTCTGGGGAATGTTTAAGTTATTTGTGAAGGAAAAAAAAAAAAAGAAAGCAAGCCCAATTTGCCTTGCTTCCCTAACCCAAAATAAATTCTAAGCACATCAGACCTATTCCTTGCTGGCCTCACCTGGCACAAGATGAGACAGTGGAGAGAGCTGGTACTGGCCTCCTGGCTTGGAGCTACACAGCTCATTTGGCATCTGGGCTCCTGTAACCCTTTCCCTGAGATCTCCACGTGTCACAGGGCTCAGGGAAGCCTGAAGGAAAGCAGTAACAAGAACATTCTTTCACCTTTCCCTGCCAGGCTCAGCTTAAAAGGTCAGGCAAACACAGCCGACCAAATTACCCACACAAGGAGCTCGAGAAAGAGGAAAGACTTTGCTTTGGGATCAATACCTGCAGGAGGCAACTGCCAGCTGCACCATGTTCAGCACCACTCCTCACTCCAGCTGCACTGGGGTCAGAGCTGGATTTCTGGCACACAGCACTTCCAAATACCATCTAATTTAGCAGGATTTTGGCAACTCTCACAATGCAAGCTGCTGCTATGTTTGCCTACACAATTTGCTGCTGCCTGCCAGCTGGTGGCAAAGCTCTTGGCTGCACCTTGTCAGAACCTCTCACTTGTCCTCCAGCATTCCCCTGCCCTGGATTCCCAGGCTGCCTCAACTTGGGGCAGCTTAAATGGACCCCAATCATCTTACAAGAGAAAAGTGCACACCTATGGTGAGAGGGAGCCCATGGAATTACTTGCAGACAGCACTCCAGCAGACAAGATTTGAGGTATAATTCCTCTTTGCAATCCTATCTAAACACAAAACAACACTCCATCAGACAAGATTTGAGGTATATTTTCTGTTTGCAATCCTACCCAAACACAAACCTCCCAATTTTCCACAAGCCTTTTGAAAGCTTCCCCCTCCAAGCTCATGAAAAAGTCTGAAAGCACAGAAAACTTCTATCCAACTCAGTGGGAACCCCTACAACAGAAAGAAGTAAACCACAGGCTGGGAATTTTCCAATTCAGGCTTTTGTGACTCCCACCCATCTGCACTAATACAATGGCAGGGCCACGCTTGGCTCTGTGGCCAACTCAAATGCAGTTGGCAGAAATGGGGAGAGAGCTATGATTGTGTCTCTCCAGGGAAAGTTGGTCATTAGGAGGGTATTATCCAGCTAGTGGTTATATAAACTGTGCCTGAATGGGCTTTATTTACAATAAGAGAAATTGCCAGAAAGTGATCAGAACATATGCGGTCTGATGAAAAGGCTGCACTTGAGCAACATGAAAAGCCAATAATCTGTGAGGAAGTAGCTGCTTGATAGCTTGGAATTTTAAGCAGGGATAGTGCTGGGGGGAGGGGTATTTCAAATCTAACCAAAACATCAGTTTTTAAATGTCTCAGCAGCCCCAAACCCTGTGTGAAATTAGGAGCACAAACAGGGAGAAGGCTGCTGCAGCCCACGGGCAGGCTCAGACCTGATTTAGACTTTCTGCAAACCCACAGTGGTTACAGCAGTGCATCCCCTGCCCTCTGCCCATTTCACACAGGCAGATCTTATCCTCACACATTTGCTGCCAAGGAGGTCATACACACCTGAAGGAAGGAATCTGCATTTATAATGCAGTGGATTTCTTTTTCATGAGCACGTTCCAAGTCTCCTTGAGTATGCATGAACTTGTGATGACCATGTGATTCCCATTCCTTCTCTCTTTCCTCACACAGGTTTTCAGACTCCACCACAGAGAATCAGAACTTTCCAGCTTATTCAGTATATGAAAACTAACTCTTGGTAAGCCTTGTGTCCTCTTCCTTTCTCCTACATGCTTTATCTGGTGTAGAGATGAGAACTGCCTCCAGGCTTCACTGTGTGGGCCCTCCATGGATTTGTACAGCTTCACTGAGAGATGATCCCTACTGCTTTCCCAATCCTGCCAGTATTTTGGGGTTTTGCTGAGCATTGGCCCAGATTTTCAGGACACTTTCCACTGCAGCCCTCATCTCTTTGTTGGTAATGGACTAGTCAAAGCCCACTGTTTCCCACAAGATCTCAGGTTTCTTTTTCTCTTAAAGGCATGATGTTACACTGTGTTGTACCTCACACCTCACTATTCAGCCACTTCCTCTCCTGAAGATGTTCCCAGGCTTCATCCCCTACCCTGAAGAGCTCTGTACCCCCAGAACAGAGACAGCCCCCTCCAAAGGAAGGCTGGTGTCTGCCTCTGCCCAAGGCAGACATTTTAGATAAGCAAGCCATGGAAGTTTCTTTTTCTCCACAAGATGTGTGACTTCTAGACTGCAAAAATTAAGCAGGATGAATGCTCTAATCCCTGAGCTCACAAAAGTCTAAGGCATAAGAAAGCTTCTGTGATGTCAAGCCCCTCTATACAGCCAGCTAGAAATGGGGGTCTGCAATTAATGGCAGAATTAGCTTTAGAATTATATTGGAGAAGAATTTTAAAGGCACAAGTTTCAGTCCTTTATCTCCACAGTGTTTCCCTTGCAAACACCCACAAGAGGCAGTACAGCACCTTCTGCAAACACAGCTATTTACTGACACCAGCTCAGTGGCTGTGGAGCTCCCAGCTCTGCTTGCAGGGTAGCTATGCACCTTCTGGGCTTTAGTTCAATCTTTTCCTGCTCCTACAGTCAAGCCTCCAATTTAAGGTCTGAGAGATTTGTTCCTTGGAGATCACAGGCCCTTCTCACACCATAATGGTCCCCTGCAATGTTACACAGAGCATGTGGAGGAGATGGTTGTGTTTGTTCCAGCAGCATGATTACTCCTCCATTGTCCAGGGCAGGTGCTGACACATATGGCCAATATATTCATCATCCTCTTCAAACACACCAGACCAACTTGCTCCTAACTTTCAGAGTACTTACACATTGACAGAACTGATGCTAGTTTCCCTGATAATTTTTCTTCTCTGTTCATCTGGGCAAACAAACACTGCTCTCCCTCAAGAGAGAAGCACAAGGATTTTTCATTAGGAAATGAGTGCTTTATTTAATGCATTGTTTTGTAAAAAAGTAAAAAACATCCTCTGCTGCCCCACAATTAAATAAGGTTGTAGTTGCTCAGTATTTAGATAGGTGATATTTAAGGAAAAGATAGGCTTTGAATAAAGTGTCTCCTTTCCTTTCAGGGTTAATGGTGAGCAACATCCAGTTCTGCAGTTGGCTGGAGATTGGTTTTGGAAAGGTGACAGTGACATGGTCCAGCTCTTCTGCCTATTTGTATTGTTTGATGATCTGATGCCAAAGCACTGAGCACAAAGGAAATTATCTTTATAAAGCTGTTTAAAATTGTCTTTAATTTACCAGCTTTCAAAATGGTATTTTTTTTTTAACAAACACTCTCACAGCACTCAGAGATTTGAGGGCTTTTCTGCTGTATTTGAAAAAACAAAACCATTTTGAAGGCCCTTCTTGAAGTTCAATGAGATCAGCAGTTCCTTTTCAAAACAGAAGAATAGTCATGTGCAATTTCTAAGATGTTGCCAGAACTAGACCAAAAAAAACCCCAAACTCAGAAAACATCTATTAAGCCACGTGGATTGGAAGAAATTGGGTCCTGTAGAGATGAGAGATGCCTGGTGGCATGGCCACATCTTTACCTGGATGCCAGCTTCACCAGTGCTACTTGGCTCTTAGAAAACACACAGAACACCTACTGTGCATTCATGAATGCATCCCATTCCCATGACAGCTGGCAGCCCTTGCTTGCTTCCTAAAATATTAGGATATATGTGCTCTTGCTTCTTTTCCCAGAAGCAGACAGTGAAAAGGGAATCAGCCCATGGAGAGATGAGGATAAGCTACAAATCTCTTTGATCCTTTCATATCTGGGGAAATAATCCTCTGGGATCTCCAAAACCCCAAAGAAATCAATGGAAGGTCTCCCAAGAGGATTGAGCCTCAAGTCAGAAATTCCCTCCCCATCATGGATATTCACAGGTGTATTCTTAGAGCCCTCTAATAGAGCAGGGCATGTTTCCTTTGCTTCAGAGAGGAGCTGAGCTAACAGGCAAGGTTTGAATTTGATCAAGACCTGAGATAACCACTGGTACAAAGTATGACCCACAGAAACACACAGCCATGAAACTCTGCCAGATCTGCATCTTTATGTATTTAATTTCCTAACAAATCTGATCCCAGGTGACTGCTGCTCTGAATGCCAGCTCCTTTGGTGACACAGGACCAACAGATCACCTCAGCTGAGGCACCAGGGTCACACAGATGCCCCAGTCTGCCCACAGCAGACTCACAGTTGCCACCAAGGCTGGGGCTTTCCTCCAGGACAATTATTATTGGAGATTAGGCATAAAAAGTAAAGAAACCAGCAGGACCTTGGCAAGCCAGGGTAGATTTGCAGGCTTGCCAGCAGAAGGGGAGGGCAGAAGGGAAGCACAATGAAAAAATAGCCAGTAAAACCTTTTTTCCTGCAAACAGAGCACGTTTTTGGTTGTGTGACTGAACAGCACTAAACAGAGAGCCAGAGACAATAACCACAAGGACATTTTCACAGAGCCTCTTCTCAGGTTAAACTCAATTTCCCACTAGCTTGTCATTGCTGTGATGATGGGACTGTTACTGCTGGTGCAGCATAGCCTGAGGTGTGATGCTGCCAACACACAAGTGCATCACAACCCCTGGCCAGGCAGCATTCCTGGGAAGTGCACTGCTCCTCCTGGAAGCATGCTAGAAAACAGCTCCAGCCTGGAAAAGGCCACTTTGGGAGCAGGAAATTGCTTTAGAACTGCACACAAAGAACACCACGATGGGGCTCAGTGGAGGGAAATGGCACTCAAAGCCCCAGGACTGAGTCTTGACTTGGCAAAGGGCTCGTTCTGTGAGATGGGCTGGGGAGGCTGTCCAGGCCTTGCTGGTCATTCTCTGTGCCCACCCCAGACACCAAGGGGCAGAAGACAGGGATGCCATCAGCTTGCTGGTCTGTTTTCACACCTCAGGGGCCTGGGATGTTCTAAGGAGATCCATGGAAACATTCACAAATCACTCCATCTATCTACTCTGAACAGGCCACTAAGGACTTGGCCAGGGCAGCACTGAAACCATCCAGAGTAACCTGCTGCCAAGGCAGCTTCTCTCTGTCTGGCTGTAAATCTGGGTCTGACATATGCAGATGCCATGTTTTCCAGATTTCTGGCTTTCTGTCCTTTATTTTTTAATTCCAGAATGATTACAGTTAAGGAATGCTATCTCATCAAAATGCCTATCAGCACACTAGCTTGTAAACACTCATAATAAGAATGGCTAATAAAATACAGTTTATTAGCCAACCTTGTACAGTATTTTTACAGCCTTTTCCACTCATCATTGAGGAAAAATAAATCCTTTGCAGCTGTCCTGAAGCTGGCATTGCCACCAGCCTCCCTTGGTCTCACTTGTAATGAGCTGAGTAATTAAAGTCCTTAGAGGAGCACCAGGGTTTTTTATTGCCCACCACAATCCAGCCCTCTGCTCTCTGACTCAGAGAGGAACTGCCACAAATATTGCTTCCTGAACAGATCAGCAACAAAACTTGCTTCTGTTGTGTTAAATGATGGAAAAATTCAGCAGCTCAGCAGCTTGAGAGCCCTTGTTTCCTGTGCCAGAATGCCAAGGAAAAAAAAATCCAGTGACCCCTCAGAAGCCTGGTGGATCAAAATCCCTGGTCAGGATTGTGGAAGAGCTGCCCATGAATCACTGGTGTCAAAATGGTAACAAGCAAATATCTGCAGGTGTGTAGGGTAGGGGGAAGCCTCCACCACAGGAAGTTCTTAGGAACCACTCTGGAGGGATGGTGGATAAGTGATGATTTGTTTGGGGTTTAGGAAAACTATAAACATTTTGCTTAAATTCATGCCATGATCTTGCTTGTTCTCAGCCACCAACCAGGCGAATGAACCACTACACAGAAACACTGTAAAAAGCTTAAACCATTGGTTCAAAAGAGAATATTTTCCTTAGTGGAAAACCATGCACAGGCTTCTCCAGAACAAGATGCTTTTTTGTAGCAAAGTCTGTTTTTTCAAAGGTACTTGGTGAAGTCAATTATTATGATATATGGAGTTACTTTCCATGAGGTAAACATAAAACCAAATGCTTGGCCATAAACATAAACCTCCTAAGTTTTCCTCCTCCTTCTGTCCTTTTATCTCTTTTTATTGCTACATTCAGAAGTATAAATTGGTAATTTATTGAAAAATGAGTGGTAACATTTACCAAAGTGGCACTATTCACTACTCATTTTACTGGTTTTAGGAGCTTTTCCTTTATGTTTTTAAACACAAACATAAACAAAAACGATCCTGAAAAGATGACCAAAGTTATTTTCCCTCTTTACTTGCTTCATTTCAAAAAAGAAGCACTTAAATAAAGTCACAAAGGAATAAGGTTTCTTTGTGGAAATACTTTTCCTTATCAAGTTCTCAGTGTGGCAATCAATCACTGCAGCCTGGAGGAGGTAGCAGAGGTAAAGAGATGAGCCCAGGGCAGCTGGGAACCAGCCAGCAAAAATCCTGAGCAGCTTCAGTCTGGGATCTTTATCTTGAGTAACCAAAATCCCTTTGACTGCAGGTACTAATGTAGACCCTTGACCTGGCTAAGGCAGCCAGATCATCAAAGGGATTACCCCTTGCCAGCACCCAAGCCTACAGTAAATGTATGATTACAGCAAATCACTCCTTCAGACACTGTCACAGCATTTGTCACAGTTGAGATGGCCACAATACACAGAGTAAAAAAGTTACACTCTGGTCTTCACTTGATAAGTTATTTCCCATTATGTCCCCAGCAGCTCCATTACGTCCCATTATTAAAGTTATTTCCCATTACGTCCCCCAGCTTTTGTACCCCAGGTATCAAAATCAGTCTGGTGCAGACCAGGCAGGGTCTCCTTGCTGCTCTCAGTGCTTTACTGGGCTGTCCCTCACCCAATCCCAAACCATGTTGGGGTCACCACACAGCACAGCACATACAGCAGTTAAGATGGTCATGACACACAGAGCAGCACCATACATGCTGCAAGCATTGTCCTTCTTGTCCTTCAGCCCAGCCTGCTGTTGGTGCCCTGCCCCTGTGTGCCCTCTGCTCCCTGGGGTGGTTGGGCAGTGCCCCTGGGCACTCCAGGCTCGTTCCCTTCAATAGCATTCACCTGTCCTGCACAGCTGGAGCCCATCAGGGATGAGGCTGAGTCCAGCCCCACTCCCAATCACCACAAACTCTGTGCAGGGAGGTGAATCTCCACTAGCTGCACAATTTACATCCCTGACAAAAAGAAATAATCCTGCCTTGGGCTATGAAGCAGTCCCTGTGAGGAAAGGGCTGGCAGCTGTTTTGGTTAGAGGGGCCAGGCTGGTTGCTCAGCTTCCCCTGAGGAGGGTAGCACACCCTTGAGGAGGAGCTGCAGGCTGTCCCCCCTCCAGCCCAGATTACAGTGATGGGTGGTGCTGCTCAATACAGAACGCTGGAACTCTGGATTCCAACACAGTGAAGCTTTCAAGGTTCACCACAGAGCAAAACCTTGGTCTTCCCAAGGATCTCCCTTCCCCCAGCACCTATCACAGACTGAGCTGAGCAACTGAGGGCATTCCTTGTGCTATTAGCACATTTAAACCCATCATATTAATAATTTCACATATTTGAAGTATTTCAGCTGGACTGGAAACTGTCCATGTAAGTCACCTGTGACTACACTCCTTATATTTTAATTCTTCCATTCCTACAGGGCAAATCACTCCTACCTTCTGCTATGTCCTGGAACTGAATACACAGTGATAACTTTCTGTGGGACAGATAATTCAATTAAATTCATTCAGTTCCAGGAGTTATCACAATTCAGAAGGAGGAAGTCTTTGTCAGCTGAACTTCCACAGGGCATAACAAAGGGCCTAATATACTCTATATAATTTATATAATGACAAGTGTATGAAAATTGTAGAGGATTTTTTTCTCTAAGAGCAGCATCCTGCATTGAGAGAAAACATCTCTTTATAAATACATCCTCTGAAGCACTCTAACAATCCAAAAATACAGCCTGAGAGTGAAGTCACACTGTACTCAGTACCACAATTTTCTATTTTATACAGTTCTTATGCAACCCCCTTCACCAGCTGCTTTAGGCAGTGCCCTTGAAGGACTCAGGCATCCTCTAAGTCATCCTCTCACCACTGGACAGCCACACATGAGTGGAAATGCAGGATTTGGATTAGGTTCTCTGCATAAGGGGATTTTATGCTGCTGCCCATTGCTTTGGGTTAAGAGCAGAGATGAAAATCCAAACATTGTGCACGGCATGGAAAGGCTGCAGGATTTGTTTCAGAGAATGACCCACAAAAAAAACCATGAGGCAATGAGCCTTATTCTTCAGCTGAGCACAGACCTCAGCCTGCAGCTCTTGGAAGCTTCACAAAGGCCCTTGGAGAAAACATTTGGTAAAGGGAGGTATGATACTGCAAGTCAGGAGCTTTCTTGGGGAGAGGCCACTGCCAAGGGATGGCTGTAGACAGAGAATGAGGTGTGGCTGGTCTACAGAAAGGTAGACCAGCCACACCTCATTTTTAAGTCTGTAGGAATTCCAAGCATCATCCCAGGGCTTCCAAATCAAGCTTAATACAATTCACAGCTAAAATGAGTGGATGGTCAAACTCAAGGCAGGCCAATGGGTAAAAAAAGGGTCTTCAACCAACAGAACAGCACTAAAGACAGCTGCCATTATTGACTGGGGAAATCTGTAATATATCCTCCCCTCTACACAGGATGAGTTCTCAGATTGGCACCAGAAAACCATTTAAAAAATATAATATACAGTACTGGCCATTGAAAAATGGCTTTGAAAATCCAACCAGTGTGGAAGTGGCTTTCTCTAGCTCCACAACACTGGGAGAAGCCCTCTGCTGAGTTAATCCTGATCTGCTGAAGATGAAACATTAAATCAACACCTGTCAGTTCTCAGTAATTTCTCAAAGGGAACAGCCTTTGTGGTGGATTTTCTCTGGTGAGGAATGTAACAGAAAGGAATTGTGGTAAACGAAGGAATTCTGCTGAAAAGCCACTCCCAATTTAAAGTAGATAATGAGCACCAGAGCTATTGTGAAAGCAATTAATTCTAATCACTTACCAGACAATAAAATTTAATTATGGGTTCTTTGAAAACTAAAAACCCAACAATTATTCTTAATAGGCTTTTCTTGATGGCAGATAGGGAGCAGAATTTGTTGAGGCTGGTTTTTCTGCAGTTAATTTTTTTAAAAATCAGCTTTCAGTTAAGGATGCCTAGGCTTACATTAATGTATAAACCAGAGCTATTGTGCTAAGTTGAGATCCCACAAGACAGAAAAACAATCTTCAAGGACCTCCTCAACATGCTTTTATATAATTGGCATTCTCCTCTCTGCTGAGGCCTCAGATCTTTATTATCTGTTCAGCAAAGAACAGCAGGATGTCTCCAGCTTCAATTCAGGTACATTCTGGGTAGTAAGAATGGAAATTGCAAGTGTTTGTTTTGCCATGCAACCATTTAGGTGAGGAGTACCAGTGGTGAGGCCCAGACCAGAGCAAAGGCAGGTGACTCCTGCTCTGTGTCATTGTGCCTGTGGTCCACATCCACTTTCTTCCTGCACCAGGTGCTGCTTCAGTCTCAAACAGAAAATCTCATACCTGCTCTGCTCCAGTCTAGCAGCCTGTCTCAGCCAGCCTGAGCTGCATGAGGAGAGCATGAAGGTGAAGGACCATCCCTGGTATTTCTCATTTTGATGTCCTCCTCATCTGCTTCTCTCCCAACCAGCTACAGAGCACAACTGCTCTTGCACCTGGAATAGCTTCCAACCCCTTCAAAATCCAGGATGTGGGGGAATCCTGTCTGCAAGGAGTTACTGAAAAACCTTTACTAGAAACATAAACTAAAAAATTCAGAATTTCCCTAACGACTTTAATGTCAATCCATCTTCCCCTGTAGACTCTGTGCCCAAGTGCCCTGAGGGTCTGCATTTTCTGTTTCAGATGGTGGCTGACATTCCTGTCCTGTGTGTCACTGCTGTCTAGGATGACACAGGCTGCACCTCCTCCTCTGCACCATGGCAGCACCTCTGTGCTCACCCTGCTGAGCTCACAGCCACGTTTTGTTTTCTGTATGAAAACTGCCCAGGGATGCTCCTCAGGCAGCACTGCTCCTGAGGCACCAGGGGATTGGGGATCCAAATGAGCTAAGCTGCAAACCAGATAAATTCTGGCATCTTTATAGCTCTAGGAAGAGCACTAAAAAAACCTCAGTGCCTGTTTCAGGATATAGCAGGAAGTCAGCCCTGCTGGCAGTAAGAACAGGCTATTTATGTCTTTTCAGCTAGCCACATCAATGAATTCAAAATTTAACTCAAGGCTCAGGTTTGACCCTCAGCAAAGGTCACATTTTGACCACTTCACCTCCATCATTTTGTCTGCCATGAGTCTCGACAGGCAGCAAACACTTCAGCCCATGCCCCGTGATGCTTAGTCAGAACATAACCCACTTTTCTAAGAGCTGTTCCCAGTGCTTCTGGCAGAAGGGGATGGATTGTAATGCCTCTCACAGTCACTGAATAGCAGAGGGACACTTTAAGCTAGAATGAGGTCTCATTAGTAGAAGAGATCTTGAAGGAGAAGAGCTTGGCAGCATTTAGTAATGCTCAGGAAGTCAGAAAAAAGAACAAGATTATCTAGAGCTGGAAGAGGAAATATTTTTCCTGAAAAGGCACCTGATTCTCCATATGAATATCTTGGGTGATCATTTACCCCAGAGGTTAAAGCAGTGTAAAATCAGCACAGCAACATTATGCTGGCTTTGCACTAGTGCAACTCCATAGAGACTACCAAAATCCCTATCCATGAGAAACTTCACAGTGTATTGTGCCATTCACATCCTCTGAAAAAACCCCTCCACCCAGGATTTCTCTCCTGGGAAGCTGAGAGGCCTCAGAGAAAAGGAAAACAATTCTGATCTCATTTGCTTCTGCTGTGCTGTGCTGATGTGGAATGTGTTTGGGGATTGTTCATCCACAGGGGATTGTTCCATTGCATTCTGTGTGAGTTGTTTTGGCTCTTTGGCCAACCAGGGCCAACTGAAAGAGTCAGGAGTTTCCATAATTTTCCTTTTAGCACTGAGTAAGTTCTTTTCTGTGTTCTTTAATAAAGTACAGCATTCTTTAATATAATACAGGATAATAAAGTAATAAATAAGCTTTCTGAGAACATGGAGTCAGATGCATCATTCCTGCCTTCATCAGGGCATCCCCTGCTGTTACAATAGTATCTGAGTAAAAAAACTGGCTTTTAATAAAAGGAAATGTTCCCTGGAAGGATGAATTCTGACAGAACTGCAAAGCCTTGGCACTCCTTGCAGCTCCTTGCAAAGCAGCTGCCCTTGCCACCCTTGGATATTGTTTCAGACAATCCAGAGCATTCATCCAAGATTATGGTAATCCCAGAGCACTAGCATTACTCCCTAGCAATTACTCATTGTTTCCCAAAAGTTCATTATCATAAAGCTTGAACATGATTTGTAACAAATGCTTTTGTCTTTCAGTTTCATCGTTACAAACTTCCCTAAATTAAAAGGGTTTATCTCAAGTGGTACTATCAGCCTGCAAAATTCAATATATTTTAATTATGAGGATGAGGGAGAGCTGAGCCTTCCTAGATAATGACAAAATGTTCTCCATTTAATTAGGCCACATCAAAAGGCTCATATTTAAATTCTCTTCAATGTAAAGGTGAAATAAATGTTACAGCATAACTAGATTATTGAAACAGGCCAGCCCCTGACGAGGGGGGGAGAATGATGCATCTGACTCCATCTTATCAGAAGGCTAATTAATGACTTTATTATTCTGTATTGTTCTATCCTATGTTATACTATATTAGATTACATCTAAACTGAATCTGCCAAGCACCCAACTCTGCACACACTGCCCAGAATCTCGTGGCTGTCAGTGACAGTCCCACCACACACACACACACACTTGGTCCTCTCAGGCCAAGGAAACAAAACACCCTCACTCTGGGTAAACCATCTCCACATTGCATTCTACTTTGGCACAACACAGGCACAGCAAATGAGATAAGAATTGTTTTTCCTTTCTCTGAGGTTCAGAGAATGTGAAACCCAGAAATATTCTTGGGAAGTTGTGCCTTGCTTTTCTCTGTGAGGAGAAACGTGGCGACACGAGAGTATTCCTTATAAATTACATTCTGCAGTGGTAGACACTGAGGTGCAGAAGGAAGAAAAGCAGAGGGTTTGGGAACTGTTTGGCAGCTGACTGGTGCAGCAGAGCAGATTTCCATGTCCTGCAGCAGTGTTCACATGCTTCACATGGCATGGCAGCACTCCTGCCCACGCAGAGATGGCAGCAGCACCATGGCACGGGAGCTTCCCAAGGCCCAGCCTGCTCTGACTGTGGCTGGGAATTACAAACACTGTGAACAGAAGGAGCCAGAGGTCCTCTCTCATTTACAGAGGCATGAGCCCACCCTCCTGCCAGTGTTAGTTGGCATCAGGCTGGCACACAGGCAGCAGGGGGGCATCAAGGCTCGGCACAGCACACGCTGCAGGTGTGGGGATTGGGACTGTGAGAACTTCCAGTCCTTCCTTACCTTTATTAGAAAGATACAGAGGTGCTGAGCTCCCAAACTGACTCCTGGATGCCTCTGATGCAAGCACAAAAAGATTTTTAAACCTTGGGAGTGCAAAATACACGTGGTAGGTGGGGGAAGGAGAAGAAGATGCCTTCAAGGCTGGTGGCAACATGCAGTCCAGGAAATGCAGCAACCTGCAAGTCAAGCAAGACTCATTTCTCTGCTCACTGCCCAGAGCTCCTCCAGATCATGGACTCATTTCTGCTTGGTTGTTTCCTAGGACTGTTTTAAATGGCCTCAGAGCAAAGAGCTTTCCTAAAGTTTTTCAGAAGGTTTTTACTTTTATTTATATAAAGAATACACTTTCATCTTGCTGTGTTTTGAGAGCTCGACAGGAAAGCAGAAAGAGGTAATGTGAAATTGTCCAGTATCTCACATTCTTTTCTTTTTGCTTTCACTAAGCTGAACCATCCCAGCCTGGCTACTAACTCAGGGGCTGCCTGAGCAATCCCCAAGTGATTTAAAGGGTGCTAACTGCAGAAGAGTAAAGCCAGGAAGGTGATCAACTGGAGAAAGAGACTGACTTCAATATTCAACTGGGTCTCCTGGGAAATCAGGCCTCCAGAGCTTCCCATCATTCAGCACACTTGGAGAGCCATCCTCCAAAGTGTGCTCAGCAGAGTGACTACTGAGGAAAAAAAAACCACTTTTCCTAAAAATTAGTTCCCTTTATATTTCATCAGGGCTCTTGTCACCATTTCTTGTGCTTATCTCAAAAGTTGTGCCTTGTGCTGTCTCTTATACCTTCATGAATCTCTTTTATCAGCTCTCTTTTAAGACAGTAAAAAAGAGTAAAATTATTGGAGTGCTCATAGATTAGGATATTTCTTAACTCTGAACAGCCTCCTCTTTCATCTGTCATTGTCAACCTCCCCAAGATTAATAAGAAAAAGACATTTGTAAGAGAGAATCGTTGAGAGCAGAGAGGAGCTTGGCACAAAGGATACTAATTGTAACTTTATTTTAGCTCTGCATTGATCCCAACAGCTGTAGATACTTAAAAATCTTTTCCTATATTGTCCACACAAAAAAAGAAAGGAAAAAATCAAGAAAATAATTCAGCCAAGCATCACTGTCAGCCTGAAGTGAGCTGGAGGAGGATTCTTTGACTCCTTCTGACCATGACAGAAGTTGGGGTTTCATCTTGCATCAGTCAGAGCAATGGGGAGGGAGGGGAGGAGACACCAAAAGGAGATGGAGCAAAGGCAGCAAAGGGGATGGAGTGTGTACAGAGGGGGGAAAGGGCCCAGAGTGCAGCACCAGCAGCAAAACATTCACATTACTGCATCACCACACAGTACTGCACCATCACACATTCACATTAATGCATCACCACAATTCACATTATTGCATCATCACACATTCCTGCATCACCACAATTCACATAACTGCATCACCACACAGTACTCAGAGTGCCTGCAGCCCTGGTGTGTTTTTCTAGAGGATTCCACTCCAATTGCATGGACAGCAAAGGAGCTGAGCATGAAGCACCTGCAGCAGCTGCAGCAAAAGGATGCATGTGTACTTGTATGGATGCAGCCACACTGCCAGCTAAGTGGCACAGCAGCACTGCTCACACAGTTGAATCAACAGCAAAGTTTTCCTATTTTTCCAGAACTGGCAGCCCCTTTATAAAAGTTCCCATCTCTCCAATATTTGTTAGCCCACTGCTCCATCCTGTGTCTGCTCACTTGTATTTCACAGGTCTGTCTCAGGGGATCAGGGCTTCTCCCTTCTCTGGAACACACTCAGCTGGAGTTGTTGTCCTCCTGCTCCTCTCCCAGCACCTCCTCCCCTCTGAGGCATTGCAGCAGCTCTGCACTAAATGGGGTGGTCACTGTCACCTGTAGGAATGATGGTTTCCTAACAGACCAGTGCTCATCAAGGCTTTAAAAGAAGACTTAAAAAAAAGAAAGGCAGGATCCTGGCCATGTAGAATTTAAGAATGAGCAGCTGTCACAATCCAGGCCTTTATTTCATCTTCAACTCATAAGGTGAGTGACAAAACAAAAGAAGAAGTACAAGAGAACACAGATGTTTTAGGATATTGCTTTTTTCTCTACTAGAGGTGAAAGCAGGGTGGGTGGATGTGAGATGACACCAGCTGCTAATGGGATTTTTGCCACTGAAAAAACATGCACAGGTTGCCTTTGGAGTGCTGCTTCATTAACCACCATTAGTCACCCATTTCACAACTGAATGGGTGAACAATTGATGCCTTTGGGCTCTCCTGGAGTTTTGGTTGGTTTGGGGGATTTTGTTGTTGTTGCTGTTTTTCTAATAACATCTCTGCTCTAGAAGTGCAAAGCTCTCCCTGTGCACAGCAGGCAGGGTTGTGTTCATCACAAAATAAAGTGCTGAAGAGACAGCATGAAAAAAAGCACAGAAATAAAGTCTGGCTCAAAAATAGGTCTTGGCAGTTGACACCTAGTGTTCAGAGAGTCCCTTGGTAACTAAAGGCAATCCCAGACTCTGCTCATATCAGGAACAGCTCTCATCAGATTTTATATCATTCCTGATAGGTTTCAGCATTAATTAAAAAAAACAAAACAAAACAAGAAAAACAAACCAGAAAACCTCTTCACCCTGATTGTCTCTCCACACTCAAAGCTCCTTGGGACTTGAGGGAACTTGGGAGGACACACAAGAAGCAGCCTAGGTTTGCTCATCTCATCCACACCACCATCAGCAGCTTCAAAAAGCACTGCCAAGGATAACACACCCCAGTGCTACAGCAGGGATCTGCTCCACAGGCAGCAGCTGAAGAGCTGCAAAAGCAGCAGAGAGGGTGGAATGGAAATGAAAGGGGCATTGAACTGGGAGGGGTAAAGCACTGCAACACTTTCACTTCATTTTCAAAGGGTTTGATTTTAATGCCCGCGATCACGGCACTGAGAGTTGGACAGCAACATGTGGGAAGTGTTTGGGGAGTTCTGCCCTTCTGAAGGCAGAAACAAGGATGAGAAAGAGTCTTTATGATACAGGGAGAGCCACCTCAATTCACAATATTGAATGAGAAAGTCAGAAATAGTCAGGTAATAGCCTGAAGGACTGAGCAGAACTTGGAAGCAATTCCAGGACACACACGTGCAGCCTTTTTCTCCCATCAAATCTGCAGGCTGAAAAAGACCAAACAAAAGCAAAATACATGGAAAGGATGGTTAGGTGGATGATCTGACATCCACTCTCTCTTGAGGCACCAGAGGCAGTAAGATTGCAGGCTGGAGAGAGTTCTATGCAGTGTTCCCATTGTCAGTCTGTCTGTAGTGGAAGAGACTCCTGGAGTCCAATTTTCCAGAGTATTTGAGAGCTTCAGCAAAAAGCTTTGTCACCTGTCAATACAAAGCAGAGGAGGACTGAGCATTGCAAAGGCTGCATGACAGAGCAGGCTCCACATTTTTGCTCTGTCACCCTGAAACTTCCTGGTGCAGGTCCAGTCCTTGAGCCCATCCAATCAATACCAATTTCAAGGTGGCTTGAATTTCAATACCAATTTCAAGGTGGGCACATCTCCATCTCCAGCTGCAGAGATGGAGATGTGCCCAGGCTTCCTTTGCAAGACAGCTCTGTCCCATGAGAGCTGCTGTTTGCAGCCCAAATGTAAAGAGAACCAGGCTTGTTTTCCTCTCTCAAACTCAGAGATTAAGACTCTACAAACAGTTCAGTGAAAGGCATCAAGCAAGTGTGGTAATAAATTTTGGCTGGGGACCCTTGTGGTTGTCAGAAGGTGTTTTGCTAGTAGGCAATGATGCATCTTCAATTCCCCACTCCTGCTCATCACGCCTGGCCATCATCCTGGGAACCTTCAGCTCATCATCCTCCCTGCTCTCCACTCACTCCAAGCACAGCAGAAGCTTTTGAACAGCTGGACACCAGTTCAAGGCACTGGGTTCTGTGTCAGGGCCCACCACAATCAGTGGGAGTTTGGCTGCTGTGCTTAATGAGAACCAGATGAGGCTTTTTGGTGACAGCCAAAGCCCCTTGCAAAGGAAGGCAAGGTCCTGCTGGCAGCAGCAGTCCCACCTTGCATTACCAAATTTTTATACCCTATCAGTGTGGGGAGGGCTTTGTCAGGAGCTACAAACCCACACTGACTGGCAGCTGGGACTGCAACAGGACAGGCAGCAATTCCACTTGGATGGCCCTTCTGGACTGGACTGCCCCAAGCAAGGATCGTTCAGGAAAGCACAGCTACATCCTGAATGATCCTTGGTTTAAGGACCATGATCCCTAAGGTTTAAGGACCATTCCAGGATAACATTCTACTAAAAAGCACTTCCTGTGCCTAATTTAAAGATGTTTCATTCAACCCTGTGTGAGATGTTTGCTCTGAAGTGTAAATGATGCAGCAACAATTTCAGCTGCACAGTGCAGGACTCAGGACTTCAGAATTTTTTTTTTTTTTGGTTGGTTTGATTAGGTTGGGTTGCCATTGGTGTCATTTTGTATGGTAGCAAAAAGAAGATATATTTAAACCACTGTGCTGCCATGATTTTCACATACATTAATTGTCAGAGATAATGAGGGTCAAAAACAGACTGGAATTTACGGGCACAAGGGCTTGGAAGCTCTGAGGGCTCTTATGTCTAAGAGGAGAAAGAACAATGTGGGAAGTACCTTGAAGTTGGTGAGCAGAGCAGTGCCACTGTCAACAGCCATCCTCCGGATCACATAATTGTCATGGACAAACCTGCTGCTGCTGTTGGGCAGGTTAATCACCAGATCTACTTTCCTATCCCTCAGCAGCCTGAAGAGACAAGGCACAAGACACTGGGACAATGTGTCCTTCCTAATAAAAACCTCAAATTAATAGCACAGGCAAGCTAAACAACCCTGGAAAATGTCATTTGAGTTTAGTCTTTGCTCAAGAAACAAGGGTGGATGGAGGGGTTAAGGCACTAAGCTTTATTCAGGGGTTTGGATTTATTTCAGTTCTAGTCAGCAATGCAAAGCAGAATTCAGCCTTGATACAGCTCAGCACAACTGAGATGTTTATTTAGCCTTTTAATGACAGTCAGTCATGCTTCAGTTAAAAGCATGACTGTCATTAAAAGGCCAAATATTCAGATTTCATCTATCCTTGTATGAAAACAAAGCATGGAGCAATACATGGAAGCCACACCAAACAGGACTGTCCAATGAGGAGCTCATTAAGCTGAAACCTCCCTGCTGTGGCAACTCCAGACAGAATCAGATAAACCAAAACTTTTGGATTGAATTCAAAGCCAAATTAAATCCCTTCCACTGATCTCACCAGGACCTTGTGAGATCAATTTGCCCCTTGATTTGCTGTCCTGGATTGTAAACAGCCATTGGACAAGGTGGCTTGGTCTCTTACCTCCTGACTGAAGGCAGGCTGGGACTCTGGCCCTCCTGTGATGGCCATGCCACAGGATCTGCTGGGATGCCATTCGCATTCAGCCAGGCTGAGGTTGCTTCTGTGGCATAAAGCTGTCCCAGGAAAATAAAAAAAAGGTGTTTACTATGGAATTCACAAAACACTGAACTCATCTGGGCCTGACCCAACACACAGCCTTGTTGTCAGAGCTGATTTTGGAGGGCATTTCTCATAAAAAGGGAGTTCCTTCATCCAGAGAGACACCCAGAGAACAGAAGAACCTTCCCAGCTTTCTGTTATCTGTGATTTCCTGCTGGAGGACACTCAGTGAATGGTAGCAGCACTTCCAGGAGCAGTGAAGTGGTTCAGGAAAACCTAAATCCCTGTGACTTTCAATAGGGCCTAAGTTCAATCACTTGGGGGGTTTTTTTTCCCATGTTTATTTTCTTTTTAATGTTTAGTGCTAAGTCTTGAAAAGCAGAACTCTCCCCAATCTTCTGGGGCTGTGTTGCTTTTCCATAGAGATATGGATGCAAAATAACACAGAGGAGTCACAAGAGTGATGCAAACACCACAAAGTTCATGATCTGCAGCTTGTGTCACTGAAAATGCAGCACAGATAAAAAGGTCTTCCCTTCCTTGTCTCTGCCACACATGGCATCCCACTGGCACTTTAATTTCCTGGAGAAGCTGGGGGAGTGTCCAATGCCATCCTGGCTGCAGAGCCAAGGCTGTTCCTGCCCTCACAACTGACCCATATGCTCAATTAAACAAACATGAAAACTTTTAATTGGCTGGTGCCTGCTGACTTTATGGATCACTCAGCTGAAAATCCCTGTTGCACACTGGAAACATCCTTTCTTCTCCATCCCCAGAGGAACTGCAGTGTCCCTGTAGCAGGCTGGGGTCATGGGAGGTTTTGAAAGCTCTCCAGCTTTCACTGAGTGGAACCACCTACCTTGAAGCCTTGCTGGTGCAGCAGTTCTGCCACACCGAGGAACCTGGGGCGGAAGGACTCCTGAAAAAGGGAATTTCTTAGATATAGCACCAAAGGTGGGATTTGAACAGTACATTTTTGGGCAACATGAAGCACATCCACACTGTGCTAAGAGGCAAATTCACTTTTCTGTGCTGAGTGTGTGCATGGACAGAAATGTCTGCATGTGCATGTACAGCACCATTGCCAAGAGAAGTGTCTGCATCCTGGAGCCCAAGAGACTCTGAACTAAGACAGACTCTGCTAGACCAGACTAAATCACACTGCAACCACTGAAGATTTGCTACTGTATATTAAATATCTGGGCAACTGCCTTCTGAAATACACCACCTAGAGTCTCCTCAGTTCTTAATTCAATGTGTTTTCAATTGCTCAGACATTTGCTTTCTCTTCTGGCAGCTAACACGTATGGATGGCTTTGGGCTGCCTTTGAGAGCTCTGTTTGCACACTCACACAAACAAGAGCTTGTGCAGGTGTGAGTCCATTTCCAACTCCTGTGGGAACATGGAAATGGACTCAGGAGACTGGGATGCCACATTCCCATGGGGACCTGAATGCCTGACTCACAGCACCTTTGAAAGATTGTCTTATCATGCATTTCCAGACTCAACATCACCCAGAAAGATACAACCACCTCCTGCAGACACCTGAACAAGCTGTTCTGGAGTAACAGCTGAGAGAAAGGATCAGCCTAAGTATCTCTGGGATGTTGAAGGTACAGCAATGCAAATATCAGATGCAACACATGCCCTGCTCACTCCCAAGGCAAGCCAAACCTTGCTTTTAACCTTAGCCTGCTCTGGTCTTACCCATATTTGCAAGTAAGATGGTTACAAGCTCCCTTGCTCCTGCTGGAGCCACTGAGAGCTTAACCTTTATGGATGAGAGAGCAATATCCTGAAGGGTCAACAATTTCCTCAGAAGAAAAGGACTAAAGAGGGTTCTTTCCCCTGAGCACTCATTCTGAAAGCCATCTCACTCTGTACATTAGCTGGGAAATAAATAAAAATAAATAAAAATAAAATAAAATAAAATAAAATATAAATATAAATGTAAATATAAATATAAATATAAATATAAATATAAATATAAATATAAATATAAATATAAATATAAATATAAATATAAATATAAATATAAATATAAATATAAATATAAATATAAATATAAATAAATATATATAAATATACAGGGTTGGCAGCTTCCCAGTGAGAGAGAGTGATTCTGCCTTCTGGTCAGGGGTGTTGGCTTTCACAACAGCATTATAAACTTCTATCAAACATGTCCTGAACACTTGTGACACAGAAAACAGCCTCTCTGCAAAAAGAAATTACAGCTGTCAGCTTGCATTGGAGCAGCCTCAGATTTACAAGCTGGCTGAAATAACCTGTGTAAGAAACCATTAGTTACTAAAGGTGAAAAGTACAAGCAGATTTACTTAGTGGGAGGCATTTATTGCAGGAGAATTGCATTTTTTTTTTCCTTTATCTGAAAAGTTCCATTTCTTACAACCCCTCATGTTGTCCAGCAAGCCTTGCTGTTTGTAAAGGACCACATCCTCAGCTCATTCCATGCAGATCCATCAGTTCTCACTGAGATCCAGCTCAGAATGAAACCAACCCATCTCCTGGCAGAATCCTGGATTCTGGATCCAAACCCACAGGGGAGGATGCAAAACTTCTGCTATGTAAGGAACCAAGGCAGAAGGTTACCTTGAAACAACAGACTTGGAGTGCCAGGTTTTAAAAATAAAATGTTCTATTAATGCTTTCTGTATCTTGAGTGTAAGACAGATGCACTCCATCCCAGAGGGATCACTGAATAGCCCAATCAGTAAAGGAAAAAACTAGCTTTTCAACTTTTTTTGCAGAAAATATAAATTATTTAATGGTCAGCTCAGGGTTTCAGCAGCCTAGATTTCTCCAGACTGTGGGAAGACGTAGGTTATCAGCTGACACAAACTGGCAGAGTTCCATTTGTCTCCCATGGAAGTCATAATCCATCTCCCCTGGGAGAGCACCAGACCTCTCAGAGCCTGGGGACCCCTGCCCTGGGCAGTGTCACTGTCACAAAGGACAAGCCAGCAGGCTCACAGTCCCCACCAGCTGCCCAACCTGCCTTGTGCTGCCCCTGCCTGACCTGGCCTGGTGACCTGGCTGTCCCCAGCCCAGCATGGCACCAGAGGGTGACCTCTGGAACTGCAGCTCCAGCAAGGTGGGATCATTGCCTGGGCACCCTGGGCTCAGTTTGGACTGCAGATCACTGCAGCACCACTTGACTCTCAAACTGCAAAACACCCCAGAAACATCTGCAAGGAAACCAAGATCTCCCTCTCTCCTCCTGTTAAATAAATCCATTTTTTACCTTCTAGAAGGCAGTGTCCTCTAACTTTTGATTAATAGCAAAGGTATAGATGTGCAGCATAACAAATCACTGAAACATGAGCCTAGCTGCTTTGGAGAAAGCAGAATTCAAGACCATTTTGCTTCTTATTTCTCTCTCTACAACAGATAAAAATTCAGTCTAAAACTCAGAGCAAGGTGCTGGCCACGAAGCAATGAAGCCTTCAAAATTGGGGTGTGCTTTGAGCTCAGCACCTAGTGCAGGTGGATCACAGCACCTTCCTCAGAGACACCAGGGCAGCCTGTGTGTGTGCCCCTGGCAATGATCAGCCCCCAGAGCACCAGAACAGGCTGCAGAAATCATCCTGGCATTTGAAACCACTCCGTGATGGTTGAGAGAGGCTGTGTGCTCTCTGTCCTTCTGTGCTTCCCTGTGAGGACACCCCAACAATTTTGCCTGTTCATGTTTGTGAGTGAAACAAGAAGAGTGCTGGTGCTCACAGCCTGGTGCCTCAATCCTTGTGCCTCTCATTCCTGCAGAGAGGGGCTCTCCTTTTTTCCAGCCTAATACTCAAAGACCACTCACAGTCTACATGTCAGGTGAAGGCCAACATTTCAACCTTCCCTTCCCACAGGGCTTTACTGCCCCTCTGTTTCAAAGCAGATCCTTGAAAAGCACAAAGGTGACAATCTCCAGGTGAATGAAGATCTCTCCAAGGTTTGCTCCTCATTGTCACACTGCACTTCAGGAGAAACACATTGAATCCATAAAGCCACAAGAATGAAAGCAAGGCAAAAGCTCCTGAGCTCCTCTGTGCTGCTCCTTTCTAAGCTCTGATCTTTAGGACTCACCTGGATTCCAATCAAAATTCCTTCCTTAGGAAATGTAAAGCCTGTGGCAAGCAGAGCCTTCTGGAAGGCAGAGTACACATCCTCCCCAAAGCATGCAACCTGCAGAAAGGCACAAAGAATGCATGAGGGGGAGCCCAAAACCAGCCCAAAACCAAGCCAAAACCAGCCCAAAACCAACCCAAAACCAAGCCAAAACCAAGCCAAAACCAGCCCAAAACCAACCCCAAAACCAGCCCAAACCAACCCAAAACCAACCCAAAACCATTGCTTGGAAAAGAAACAGGAATGACATTTTCAAACAGGACCTTTTGTTTCTGTGTGAAGACAGACTGCTCTGCATGGAGAGCAGACTAAATCAGAAAATCACTGCAGACAAATCTCATCATTTGAATGGAGCAATCATGGAGGAACAAGCAGTGCTTTGGTTTCAAACATCACACTGAGGAGTAACAATTGATTCTGCTCAGTTATTGGGATGCTGAACACAGCCTCTGCTCCAGTGTTTGGGATTGCACTGCAAATTATTTAACATTTTGTGAGAGCTGTGCACACAGGCAGGCTCCTGTGTGCCTGCAAACCAGGGTAAGGCAGGGCTGGTGCTCTCATGCACTCCTGCCACTGCTTGTGAAGGAAAACCACAGGATATGAAGATGTTTTTCCACTAAAAGTCCACAGATTAACAAAATTCAAGTCAATTTTAGTATTTACTCAAGAACAAAGCAATCAGGAAAGTTCATAATAATTTATTTGAAATAAATTATAATTTTAAAGGAACAGTTGAGGAAGAAACCAGCAAGAATCTTTTATCAGCTCTCCAGCACTCAGAACTGGTGTGGAGCTCAGTTGCTGACAGAATATCATAGGGTGACAATCTTCTGGAAGGGCTCAACTGCATTCCTAACCAAAACTGGGAATTCTGGTGACAAAAAGAGGAATGAGAGAGCTTTTGTGAAAGCTTAAAAAGATAAAAACCAACCAAACAACCTTCACTTTTTCTGGTCAGCTCCAAGCTTGTTGAAAAACAACCAGAAGCAGAAACTGTCACTGATTTTTTCTCTGTGAAATAAGAAATCTACCAACAAATACAGATGGGATAAAGGAGCTGATGGAGAATTGCTCTCCCATTTTCCTCTTATGGTCCTTCCCATCTCAGAGTGAGCCCTCACATTCCTGGTCTCACCACGGTGAGCAGAAACCAGTATTTCATAAAAAAATCCATTAGGATTTGCCAGATCTACTGAATTAAAATAAAGAACAGCTAAAGAAATAAAAATCCCACAAGGGAAGGGATAAAAAAAGTCACGACAACACGATAAATTCCATGTTTTCTATGTGTTTCTATGTGTTCTGTATTCCTGGAGTTTTTAGGGGGACAGACAGACCCTCCTAGCCTGGCAGGGTCCACAGCCCCAATCCTCCAAGGGACCCCAGCTCTGTCTTCTCCTCTTGTGGGAACCATGGCTTGCAGCAAAATAAATCTCTGCCAGACAGATGTGACAAATTCAAGCCCAGATCAAGCCATGGGTGTGAAAAATGTCTGTGAGGAAGAACTGAGCTTTTTACCCAAAGCAAGTCATCATCCTTACTCCACGATAAGAAAGACTTTCAGAACTGTCACACTTTATGGCATTTGTGAATATGGATCTTTCCAACTCATAAAAGTTAATAATCCCTCCTTTATGACCATGGTAATCTCTAACTCTGTAGAAAGCCCAGAAAAATAATTCTTGTCCCTAGTTACATTTTTATGCTTTTTTTTTTTTGGTGAGGAGGTTGTCTCTGTATTCTGTTTTGTTCTGAAAATCAGGAAGTCACAGAAGCCACTTGACTTTTTCTGCCCATTAACTACACTGAAAGGAAATCTGCAATACTGATTTCCAGCAGAGTGTGAAGAGTAAAATAAAACCATTCTGGAGAGATGCAGGAGACCTAAAGGCTGTTCTTACTTTGCATCTGGGTAGGGCACTTTTCCACAGTAAAATGATAAATGTTTCCTTTGGACATACCCAAGCTCCCATCCAAAGGAGCAGTCCAAGACCTGCCTACTGATGGCACAGCAAGTCTGATCAAATTAATTCAGTGTTTAATCCCTTTCCAAGAGGGAATTCTGGCCCAGGATAAGATTTTGCTGCTGCAACTCACTCTAGAAATAACAGAGCACATAAAATTTAAAGACCTCTTGGGTGTATCTATGGTCACCCTCGATAGCTCAGCAATAATTCATGAAGAAACCTTTTGTTCTGTGTGAGTCAGGGGATATGGATGGAAACCTGTGCCTGTGAGGGTGAGGATGCTGAGCCTGGCCCAGCCCTGTGCCCAGCCCAGGAGATTTTCCAGCAGCACCTCACAGCCTGGCTGCACAGAGAGTGGGGAAAGCTGCCCAGGCTCAAACCACCCACAGCTCCAGCAGCCACCACATCTTATTGTCTCTTTCTTTCACTTTGGTATCAAGCAACAAGAAGACACCACACATTTTTGCTGCCTTTCAGCAACTGGCACCTCCCAAAACCAACCCCTGGTGCCCAGGGGTCTCCACATCACTGCTGCAGCAATGTCCACAGGGCTTGGCAGCTGCCACAACTTGGATTTCAGAGGCACATGAGTGTAAAACAGCCACCCAGAACCCAACAATTCTCAGATAAACTCATTTCAGGCTATCACACCAACCAGGTCCTACTGGGGGAGCTGACATGCAGGTAAACAGGGACATCCAGTGGCTGAACAAACTGGGATTGCCAGGACATTGTGGGGTTTGCAGCCAAGAAAGATATTTTCAATTTTCTGCAGAAGCAACAGATGCCATCATGATTCAGGCAGTAATCAGATCACTTCCAAAGATTCATGATGTTTAAAGTCAACTTGGTTTAAAAAACAAGAAAGCAAATCTAAAAGATACCTCCCCAGTAGAGGCCATCTCACACCTGAGAACAGGGTCAGCATCTCTCAGCCTGGACCAGGAAAACATTGGGGCCTGGGGGAAGAAAGAGGCAGGAGAAGAAGGAATAAAACTTGGATCATTTCAAAAAATATATATAAAAATTCCAGCTACAATGACAGAAAGAGACATGAATTTATCCAAAAAAAAGCAGTGGTGGAGGCTGATAAGCAAAGAACTATTTGGTGAAATAATTCCCTCAGCATCTGGAGGATGGAGTGGAACAAATGCCCATCTATTGCTCCAAGGCATCCATCACCTCACTGGCACCCTGCTCACATTCCAGAGGGAGATCTGCAAGCAGGGGCAGCCCACTGCCAGCGTGGCTTTAAGGACACATTCCTAAACAAAAAAGGCTGTGAAGCACTGAACCCATGGGGCAAGGAGAGACCCTCCCTGGATCCAGCTGCCTTGCCAGAGAATGCTGCTCTCCAACAAATGTTTCATTTGCAGAAATAAAACCATTCCACCAGAATGCACTTTTTTGGGACAAATAAGATGAAACTCAGCAAATTATTTTATATTTTCCCCCTCCCTCATCTATAAATATACATTTGTAATTTCTTTCTCTTCATATGCTGATATTAAGCCCCTGGATCACTGTTTAATATTATTATTATTATTATTATTATTATTATTATTATTATTATTATTATTATTATTATTATTATTATTATTATTATTATTATTATTATTATCTGAGGACTTAGATCACAGCACTGAGTTCTCTTGTCTCATTTGATCTTAAAATAAGAAACATGGAGGGGAGAGAGGAAAAGAAAGTCTCTGTTAAAGAACCACATGGAGCAAACATGGAACAAATCTCTTACAAGTGATTTTTTGGGGGGCTTCTCCATGTCTTAAACCACTAATGGTATTTACATAAAGGCAGCAAGATTTCTGCTTAGAAACAAATCTATTTTAAAATCTGAAGCCATAATTCTGTCCCTGGAGGGGACCCCAAGGGTGACACTGAAGATAACACAGCTGCTGCTTCATGACACCAAACAATGACCAGTGAAAATGAGACAGGAGAAATTCAAAAAGGTTTCTCCAAAAATGTTGTGTGTCTTTGTGACTTTTAGATCTGGTTTCTTTTAAATCTGGTTTGTTTCTCTTTAAGTAAAGAGAAAATGTTTACAGTGGCCAACTCAAGCAGAGATAGGACAGTCAAAGGGATTCTTTAAATACATTTAATACATGGATTATTATTATTATTTTAATACATTTAATACATGGATTATTATTATTATTTTAATACATTTAATACATGGATTATTATTATTATTTTAATACATTTAATACATGGATTATTAAAGCACATTGTCTTGAAAGGTAATTTTTATTACCTCCCTAATTTTTATCTGCCATGAACATGGAAATGCAGCATCAGGAGCAGACTCTGATGCTAAACCCTATTTAAATCTTAATCATTTTCTGCCCAGATTTAATCTTGGTCAGGCCCTGACACTGGCACCAGTCTGGGAGCAAACATGGCAAGACAATATTTCAGTCACTAAAGCTCAAGCAGTGGCACTCAGATCCACAAAGGAGCAGCTCTGCTGAGAAAGAAGAAAACAGTTTTGTGTTTTCTCTCAAGAACTGCTGAAGATAAAAGATCCTGTGTCCATGCAAATACTACTGGCAATAAATTGTAAGAGGATAGAAAATATGATGCATGAATAACAACAAACAGGCTAAACTAGGATGTTTGTCAAAGTTTAGCATTTCCAAAGGTGTTAGCAGGTTTTTGTATTTGACAAATCCACTCAGAATGCAAGCAGTGTAAGAAGCTTTGTAGGGGAGTTTCCAAGAATAAAGCTGGGTTTTCTGCTCTGTAGCCAGCTTTCCCAGGAGAGACAAAACTCTGGCACTTCAGCTAACAACAGAAGTGCAGAAGCCCCAGGTCTAAAGAGTAGAAATGTGCAAAAATAAATTAGGATCACAAAAAAGAAAACCAAAAAAAAGGTCTCAAGTTTGAATTTTGGATAATGCCTATCTGTGGCATCAAAATCAAATGTAAAGATACACCTATACTGGTTAGCTTGGGACATAAATTTGGCTTGAATTTTAATAGTTCTGAACATTTTATTAGTGGAAAGATGTTAGGTGTTTTCTGCTTCCTCACTTTTCACTTTAAATGGAAGCTATTAGAGCTTGAAAGTTTCTGTGTAAACAATTCTCATTATCCTTTGGATTTTCTGCACCACTGTTCCAGATTTTTTTATGATCACTTTTTTTTCTCTTTTCCACTAAGCATTCAAAAATATCTGCCATCCATTTTATTCTGTTGGATCCTACAGAAGCTTAGCAATTAAGCACAGTAAAACCTTGGCCTCACTGAGATCAAAGGATGCAAGACTTGCACCCCTGCTTTAACCAGTGGTGCTCAGAAAGGGGGTGATGTGGATTTCACAGCCCAGTCCTGCAGACAGAATGGGGGAGCACCCACAACTCAAAGTTGTGCATGCCCACATGTGCATTATACAGAATTGTGAAGCAGCCTGAACTTCAACTCTGCAAGTGTAAATTTGTAATGCAGCTCATAAACAGCATTCAGAGTGGGTTAGATGTTAAAATTAAAGATTTTGTTTCACTGGATAATTTTTCTCTGATTTTTCTCTCAAGTTTCCAAACAGAAACTCCAAAAGGTCAATTTGACCTTTGGCCAAGGAGAGAATTGTTCTGTCTGGGCATTAATCACTAACTGTACATTCCTGTGTGCTGGGGTTCTTTTGGAAACCATACCTTAATCCCAACACATCTGGATGGGCAGAAGGGATGTTCCATTGTGGGCAGGGATGACTCATTAACCTCCTTCCCAATCATCACTTTGGTGGCCACATCAATGAAGTCCAGCCCCAGAGTCTTGGATACAAAGGGGAAGGAGCGTGAGGCCCTCAAGTTGCACTCAATCACCTGGTGGGGTTCAAAGGAGAGAAACAGCAGGGTCAGGCACTGTGCAGGGAAAAAACACACTGATTCATATCTTCTGAAAGCAGCCCTGAGTGCTCTTGGCAGATATATTCTTCAGACTGTCAAACAGGAAAACAGGAACTGGGATCATTATTAAGACAGGGGTGGGGAATGGGCAGCCTGAGGTCCAAGCAGCTGAGATCCATCCCTACAGCCTGAATATCAGAGCTGAGGGCAGCCAGACTTCACTCACAAAATGGGCTTTACTATGTCCCAAGTTAATGTGCAAGAGGAACATTGCACAGGCATTAGGGACAACCTCCAGAGGTCCAACCTGCTCCTTTCCCCATGGTGGTGGCACCTCCTGAATGCCAGGGCTGTCCTTACTGACCTCCCCCACCCACACATGGCAGCCTTTCAGCCAGGCTGGGAAGTACCAAAGTTCAACACAGCTTCTGCAGAAGTTCTCCTGGAGTCCAAGAGCAGCAGAGGAATTGCTGGAAGTGAGATGGAGTGAAAGGGGGTGAGAACAGTGAAGGTACAACTGAAAATCAGGGGCTGTCCAGAGAAAAGCACCACTGTGGGAAAGCAAGGAAGAGAAAACTCTGTTCTCTCCCTCTGGAGAGTTTCTGAATGACCATGTGTGAAACAGAGGAAAGGTGAAGAACAGTAAGTACATTTACTCAACTCATAGCCCAAACAGGAATTTTTAACAGTAATACATCTTTTGTTTTCTGTCACATTTTCTTCCTACCCACTGCATCCTCAGTCAGACTCTGTTCACATTCCTCTGACCTCCCTCCATTAGCAACACAAAGCCAACTGAGGGGTCAGACACTGCTCCTTCTGGTGCTGATAGCTCCTAGGAATACTCAGATAACCTTCCTAATAGCTTACAGTAAAGGTTTAAACACTTACATTGCCTTGCTCTCTTTTCAATCCCTTTGAAGGTTTAATTCAACATGAAAATAGTTAAATCTGAGAGAAGATATTGGAGATCTAGCAGCCATGGGATGAGGTGCAGGTCCCAGTGCTGCCCATCCTAATCCAAACTGAATTTAGGGAAGGACAGCAGCCCAGAGTGAAACAAAGCTGCCAGACAAAGCCAGCAGACTCCCTTCCCCTCGGTGTGAGGGCAGGGCAGGATGCTCTCTGCCAGGCAGAGCTGTGTCACCAAGGGTGGCACAGGCCCACACCCTCTGCCAAGGCAGGTTTGGTGCCCTGGCTGCCACTGCCACCATGCCCCCAGGGCTCAGCACAGCCCCACTCACAGCAGCTCTTACCAGCACATTGCTGCCTTGCACCAAGAACTGGATATTGAATGGACCAGAGATGGCAAAAGCCTTTGCAATCTTTTTTGTGGCAGCTTTTACCTGTTAAAAAACCAAATCCAGAAAGTTAATGTGTGTATATGGAATAAATAATGAAGTTTCACACAATAGAGAGGATCCTGGCAATAAATGACTAGACTTGTGGATTTCTTTAAACATCATCTCCCTCTGCCTTGTTTTGTTCTCTAAACCCACATTTTGGCAACAGCACTATTGCAGAAGCAAACATGTTTCATTTCCCTGGTAACCTAGAGCCTGAAGTGCCATCTGAGGGCAGAAGTAAAAATCAGGATTTTGTGTGTGTGAGAAGGCAGAGGGGAGCAGGAGAAAAACAAAGAATCAAAGCCTTGCCCTGTAGGAATTCCTACACTGGAGTCTTTATACCTTTCTTGGTGATAAAATGAATAATTTCAGGTTTGTTATTTGAGAATAACTAATCAGTTTTGTGAGTGTCCTCAAAGCCTTTCCCCAACACAAACTGGGAGGAAAGCCTCATTTCCCAGCTGTGGCAATACAAGGGTTTGAAGAGCTTTGCTACCTTCAGAAAGAAGACTTTGGACATTTTTGGAAGCAGAGCTGGAGCACAGATCATTCATTGCATTACAGCTTTTGCTGGCTTCCAAGCAAACCCCCAGCAGGATGACATAAAGGAGCATGGCAGATTTCATTTAAAAATGCATCTTCACAACCAACTCTGCATCACAAGGTTTATTCTTTAGAGGGGGTAAAGCCAAGATTAGGTGAGGTTCATTCATCCTGATATTATTTTTGGAAAAGCAGGCAGCTAGGAAGTCAGAATTATTAAAGTAATGTGGGAGAAAAGGAAGTGGAAAGAGAACCATGGCCTAGGTGTGAATTAGACAATAATCTAAGCTGGTTCTAAACCAAGGAAACAAAAAAACCCTAAGGGTCTAAAAGTGTGCCCTGTTAAAATTACTGGGATCCAGAAATTTAATTAATCCAATCACAGGGGCACTCTGACATCCTTCACTTGCACACACCACACTGGCCTCAAAAAAACCATTGCTGGTTTGATTTCTCCACTGGTGGTGCAGGGAAAGCAGAGTCAAACCCTCATTTCCTTTCTATTTTTTCAGTGCTAGAGCAACACACACCTTCTCCAGGGCCTCCTGGCTGATGGTCTGTGTGGGGAACACGAGGGTGGCATCTCCTGAGTGAACCCCTGCATCCTCCACGTGCTCTGAGACAGCGTGGGAGATGACCTGCACACAGCAAGGAGACAGCACTCACATCCTCTGGAAAAATCCCCTCACCCAGGATTGTCCTCCTGGGGAGCTGAGAAGCCTCAGAGAAAAGGAAAACAGTTCTGATCTCCTTTGATTCTCCATGTTGTGCTCATGTGGAATGTGTCCTGTGGCCTGTCAGGACTCTGGAGAGAGTCAGGAGTTTGCATTATTATCTTTTCTTTAAGTATCCTTGCTCTATTCTTTAGTATAGTAGTCTTTAATAAAATATATATAATAAAATAATAAATTAGCCTTCTGAGGACATGGAGTCAGATTCATCCCTCCTTCCTTCACGGGGCACCCCACAAATGCAATAATTGGTCACTTCACCCTCTCAGAAACTGCTCCTTCCTCCCCAGCACAGCCCAGCCTCCCGAGCAGACCTGGGGCTGAAACAGGACACAGATGGAGGGGGAACAAAAAGTGAATTTCCTACAGTTTTGGGGAGAATATGCCTGAAGCAGACACTGGGCAGATGAACGAGGAGACCAGGTCAGTGTCTGCTATCATGGTTCAGCAAATCATGACTGGGATAAAACCCTGGAGATCCTCGGGCTCCTTCCTCTCTCTAACACAGGTGGGCTCAGGAGGGAAAAGCTAAGGAGGCTTTAAACCAGCTTTTTTCAGTTCTGCTTGCCAGAACACAAAGAACAAGCATGAACTAACATCACTGGTATAGAATTTTATTCCCCCTCTCTTGTGGTGCTTTAAGCAAACAGAGGAAATCCAGGCCTAAGGATTAAAATTGAATTAACTGCACCAAGGCATGCAACCTCAATACCAAAAAAAGTGTTTGTGTCTGGTTTAACCATCTGGTTGTGATGGTTAAAAATTAAAATTGAAAAAAAATATTATTTCTGTTAATTGTGAAGTTTGTGGGTTTTTTGCCTTTGCTGAGTAATGAAAGAAAATATAAAATTGCAAGGAAAAAAAATAAAGGGAATAACTGTGGTAATTCCATAACCTATGATAAAATTCTGATTAAAGTCATTCCTGATGGCAGTGATTTGCAGATCTGGTAAAAATTATATTCAAAAGGATTCATTTACATGGATGAGCAATGCTTAAAAAGAAATTGGTTAGATGTATAGAATCAGAGAGGTGGAGCTTTCCAAGCACAACAGCTTTGACCCTCAGATGAATTCTTCTTGTTTCCTTACTCTCCTCAGCATGAATCCATGGCTCTGTAGTAAATCATTCAAATCACACATTTCTGCAGATCTCAGATCCTGAAAAAACAAGTTGAATATTAAAGAAAAGCAAAGTACTCACTCTTCCTGCCTTGGCTACAGCATCCATTTCCACCTCACGGGCATCCTCAATAAATTTAGTGAGTACCACGGGGTAATCCTGCCATCAAGACAAGAAACAATTAAAAAGCTTTTATAAGAGTATTTGTAGAGCACCTAGGACACTCATGAAGCAAAAAAAACAGAAGAACAATCTATGAATATCCTCATTCCCACAGATAAGTGAACTCTGCAAAGATACAGTGGGGGAAACTTGGCACAATTTCCCCAAAACCACTGATGCAAAAAAAAATCTGAGCTCTCCATAACACCAGGACAGGGAAATTTGGGGCAAAACCACAGAGGTTATGGCACAAAGGAGACAGGAAGAGACTCATGGATGACCTCTAAGCCCATCTCCCAAAGCCAGCCCTTCAGTCCAAGGTCTTCAATTCTCCCAGCCATCTCACCGGACATGGTGCTTCACAGAGGAACTGATCCTTGGTGCTCTCAGTCACTTTGGACAGTGCTTGGTTGCTATTTTACAGTCACATATTTTAGATGTATATATATATATATATATTATATGTGTATATATATATATATATATATAATATGTGTATATATATATATATATATATAAAATATGTATGTATATATATTTGATATGTACATATATGTATATGCATATATGTAACCAATCCATTCCTGTCTAATTTCTCTGCCTAAGTCTCCCAGGGAGAGGCTGTCACTAATTATAGCTGGCCTTGACTCTCACTACCTTCCCTGGTGTACTCTGCTTTCCTTCCTCTTCTTCCACCCTGCTCTGGGATGCCAGCACACACCTCCACTCTCCTCCAATACTTTCTCCTTCCAGACACTTGCTCCAAAAAAACTCTCATCTGCATTCTCCCAGGCCAGCTTTGTGTCTCAACATTTTACCTGTCCCATCCACTCTGAACTGCCTATTATTTATTAGAGAATAAAATGGAATAAATGACAGTTTGTGCATGTTTTAAAGGCTCCTCCTGAAAAAAAGACCAAGCAACTCCAGAAGTTACAAGACACAATTCCTTCCATTTATCAGTGCAAGGGTAAATTCACAGGCAAGGACAATGCTGAACCTACATTGTTTCATAAATTTAGTGGCTTGTGTCCTGATGCTTTCTGTCTTGCTGCAGTTTTTCACCTGAACATTTTATATGTGCACACAACCTTGTTTACCTCAATCTGTCTCAACCTGCATTAGAAGCTTTGAACATTATTGACAACATAAATGCCATAATGGCACAACACTGAAACAGCAAAGTCATTAAAACAACAGAACAAGAACTGCTCAGGGCCTTCACCTGGAGGAGTTCTGGGGAATGAAGGAGAACAAGGCTTTGGAACCAGAAAAACTGAGCCTAAGGAACAAGAACTAATCAGGGCTTTTATCTGGAGGAGTTCTGGGATGAAGGAGAACAAGGCTTTGGAACCACAAAAACTGAGCCTAAGGAACAAGAACTAATCAGGGCTTTTATCTGGAGGAGTTCTGGGCAATGAAGGAGAACAAGGCTTTGAAACCAGAAAAACTCAGCCTGAGTCCCACAAAGGATGCTCACAACTAATACTGGGAGCTTCTGTGGAACCACTCACAGGCCACAAAGCCTTGGCCAGACTGAAAAATCCTCCCTAATGTAGAAGCAGAACACTCTAATTGTGTTCTGGTTTGCTTTTTGCTAGCTTGGCTTCAACTATTCCATAGCTTTTGTCAATACACAGCACTGGATGAAGGGAGAAATTCTTCCCTTGGCAGTCTGACTACACTAGGAAAAAACCAGCATGTAAATCTAGAGTAAATCTCTTCAGGATCAGAGAGTTCCTCTTTGATTCATTTACTTTTAACTTCTTTTTTAGCAGTGTTTCTGGTGCCACAGCCATAACCTGCACTGGCAAGCCTGGAAGGGTCCCAGCTCAGAGGACTTCATCCATTTACATAATTAACATATCAGAAATGTAAATGCAAGTGAAACAGCTCCTCCTACTCCATGCAGGCATCCTGGTGGGGTCAGGAAGGATATTTGATGTGATCTGTCAGGGAACAAACTGAGGAGTCAAACTGTCTCCTCCCCAAGGAGGGGAAAGAGTGAGGAAAACACAACAAGGAAACCAAGAGATAGAAACCACAATGGAGATGAAACAAATAAAGGGAACACAAAAAGAAGTGGCAGCACAAAGAGGTACCTGGGAGACTCTGGTGGCTTCTGCTAAGAACTTCTTCATTTCCTCCTCAGTGAACACTACATTCATTGCAGACCCACTGTGAGAACAGGAAAGAAGAGTGTCACTGCCAGATTTTCTGAAAAATCCCTTCCCCAGGATTTCTTCTCCTGGCAAGCTGAGAAGCCTCAGAGAAAAATGTAAATAATAATAAATGTAAATAATAAATAATAATCTGATTGCTTCTCCTGTGTTTGGCTGCTTTGGAATGTGGTCTGGACATTGTTCACCAACAGGTGAATGTTTGATTGGTTTCATGTGAATTGTTTTTACTTAATGACCAATCACCATCAGCTCTGTGGGACTCTGAGGAGCCAGTTACATGCTTTTATTATTCATTCTTTTTTAGCCTTCTGTCTGTATCCTTTCTATGGTTTTAGTATAGCATTCTTTAATATAATATAATATCATAAAATAATAAATCAGCCTTCTGAGAACATGGAGTCAGATTCTCATCTCTCACCTCATCCTAGGGACCTCACAAACCCAACAGAAGAGAAGCCAGGTTCTCCCTTGTGAATTCTTGGGAGAGATCAGTGCTGGGCACCAGGGCACAAAATTCACAAGGTTACCAACCAGCTCTGCATGACAGACTGGCCAAGGAAGCTCCTGACTCCAGCCACTTGCCCTGCTCCTGACTCAGAGACAGGCAGAGGTGGTACCCAAATACCTCCATTATCCTTCCCAGAGAAGACAGGAGACCCCCAGAACCAGAGTGGAGAAATAAAGAACTGTGTTTTCATAGCCTTAGCACTGCTGCCAAATGCCCTTCCTGAGCCAAGCCCCTGGAGGTGCCCCTGGGCTGGGGGAGATGGCTCCTCAGCCACCCAGCCCAGGGAGGCCCAGGCTCTCCCAGGAGCTCAGGACTGGGCTCACTCCAGCCCAACTGCTCCTCAGGGACAGATGAAGTGAGGCTTGCATGGCTCCCTGGCAGGTAAATCCCTGGATTTACCCCTGTGACAGGGTAAATCCAGAGGCCAACAGCTGTTCTTTGCTGGCCATTCCACTGTGCTGCTCCCCCAAAGTCTCATTCTTGAAGGGAGTGGACACAGCACACCCGAAAGCTGCTTCCATTGTCACTGCCAGTACCAGCAGAGAAGGGGATCTGGGAGAACATGGGCCCAGAGCATGTGATCCAAGTCCCTTTTAAAGACAAGAATCTCATTTTAAAAAAAAGATGTTAATTCCCATTTCTACCACTGATGCCCAGCTTCCCCTTTGCTTTGTTGGGCAAGTCCACAGAGGCTGAGGGGAAAAGTGGAAGAAGGATCTGTGCCACAAATCAGTCCCTTTATCCTAAGATAAACAGACACAGGTACCTAGGTGATTATATTTACCTCTTGGGCTGATGTAAATCAAGAGAGTTCAATAAATCCATGAACTTGTGTCAATAGCACCACTGAGGATGTGAGCTGCTGTACCCAGTACCTAACTGGTGGGGAAGGGAACTGGCCAGTATTAAAGGTCACATCTGCTCAGAGGATGAAGAAATCCAGCTGTGGACTGCTGCTGTTCTGCAGACAGAGGCCAGGGAGAGGACTGTGCTAGGGCTTTTCCCACTCTTGTTCCTCAAGTTTTACATCCTCCAGTTTCATCTTTCCCCCTGGAGCCCCCCCTACCCTGCACTAACACACAGCAGCAAATACTTAACTCAGAAGGGTCCTGTAATGATTTTAATACAGAGGAAGCAACAGGATAAAATAAATGTTCCCTAATATGTGGAGAATTACATCAGGAGCAGTTGTTACCTCATACTTAGCTATACTCAACTCTGCTCCTGACAGGAGGGCTGTTTTCTAACTCTGCTTGAAACCCCACTGCAAGCCTTAGATACCAGATAGAAAAGTCACATTCAGGAGCTGCTTCTAAAGGATATTTCCTTCAGGGATAAAAAAACCCCTTCTCCTTTTCTTCTTTTAAAATAAAAATTGTGCTTGTCCCCCAGCCCCAAAAACTGATATTGAGCTTTTTCATTTTGATATGTGTGTCTTTCACATGAAAAGGATCCTGTCTAATTTATTTTCTCTTGTAAACTGTGCCCAGCAAAGTGCCTCTCTGTGCTGAGTCACCCAGAGAGAAGAGCAATCATTCAGAACTTGTGAGCTTGTGTGCATGTGCTGCTGTAACCTCCTCAAAAAGTCAGTCTGGCTGCTGCAAATGAGGGACTCTGTACAATGTCTGTTTAAAGAGAAGCAGCTGCCACAGAGTGGGGACATAAAACATGCCTGTAAGCAGAGAAGCTTGGCAAGTCAGAAGCTGAACTCCAAAGATGCACTGTCATTTTCTGACAACAGATGCCCATCTCAATAAACAGCCTCAGCAGGTTCCCTTCTCCTTTTCCTGGTGGCAAACAATCTTCTGACTTAATTGTAAAGGTAACAATCTTCTGACTTAATTGTAAAGGTAACAATCTCAGGAACCTGAAGGAACATCCCAGATGGTTTGTGGTTTTGGCCTTGAGATATGCAAAAGGTATTAGAGCTCACCAAAGATCCTCATGGTTCTGTTCTGCCCTTGATCTGTGCCTGGTGGACTTCAGGGCTCCACTGGCTTTATTAATGGGTTGGAGCAGGAGTCTCATGGGCAGCTTGATGCCACTTTCACCTAGCACAGCTTCCCACACATCCCCTGAAGTTGTTCTCCCTTGTCTCAGAGAGGTTTTTGGGGTTCATACCCCACATGGCTGAGCTCTGACAGCTGAGCCTTACCTCAGAACGTAGGAGGGCCTCAGCAAGCATGGGTAACTCACAGACCTTGCAAATTCAACTGCATCTCTCTAAAGAAAGGGAGGAAAAACACGCTGAGAACAAGAAACTATTTCCAAGTCATGCCAAAATTCCAACTCTAACTGCATTTACACTTTACTAGCAATTAGGATGAAGGGAAAGGAGTTGGAGGCTGCAGCCTGCACTGAATGTAAGACACAATTGCCTGGTTTCAGAGCTGGCACCTTCAGACCTCCCCTGTCCACAGAGCTTCAGTGGGCACAAAGAGCAATGCCAACACATCTCTACTCCTTTGCAATCTCCATCCTGCTCCTCAAGCCCAGCAGGATGCCTAGAGCAGCCTGTCAGTGGTGCTAACTTCTGCTGGGTATTGACCCCAGGCTGTTGAGGTGCTTTAAAGACTTTTCCCTTCAGTTTCCACCTCTGCCAGTGCTGCTGCTGCATCACCTCACAGGGATCCAAAAGTTCTTCAACATGAGCAGTAAAAAACTGCCCAATGACCTCAAAACCTTGAAATGCATCAAGGTGAGCAGATGCCCATCCCAACCCCCAGCTGGTTCAGCATTTCCCAGGTGCACATCCCAAGGTACCAGGGTGCTGACTGCCTTCCAGGGAGCCTGGGCCACGTGCAGCTCATCCAGGACAGCTGAGAACAGGGAACGATCTTCTGCCTGGTCAATCTTCAAAGGATCTGTGCCAAGGATCTTCACTCCACTCTGGTGCAGTGGGACTGCCAGGTTGTTGGGAATCTGCCCACCTACAGAAATAATGCAGCCACTGCATCCCTGTTGGAAGGCAGAAAGGAGCAGTGTCATGTCCAAGTTATCTTAATAGGAAGAGCTGCCACAACAAAAACCCAGGATTTAGATTGTGTCCCTTTTCAGATTGCTGTGAGCAAAGACAGATCATAGGGCCACAAAAATGATCAGAGAGCTGAAGCACCTCTCCTGTGAAGACAGGCTAAGAAAGATGGGGTTGTTCAGGCTGGAGAAGAGAAGCTCCAGGAAGACCTTACTGCAGTCTTCCAGAGAACTTACTCAAAAAGAGGATAGCAACTTCTTAATGGCTAGATAGGGATAGGACAAGGATAAATTATTTAAAACTGGAGGAGGAAAGATTAAGGTGTTGGGAAGAAATTCTTTACCCTGAGGGTGGGCAGGCCCTGGCACAGGTGCCCAGAGAAGCTGTGGCTGCCCCATCCCTGGCAGTGTCCCAGGCCACACTGGGCAGGGCTTGGAGCAACCTGGGATAGTGGAAGGTGTCCCTGCCATGGCAGGGGTGGAACTAGATGATCTTTAAGGAACTTTCCAACTCAGGCCATTCTGTGATTTTATCACAATTTTATCACAATCTCAGTGGCAGCCAGGCTGCAAAGTGTGGTTTGCAGTGCAGAAATACCCTCCTCAATATCACTCAAAACCCAGCAATAACTGCAGGCCAGATTCCCTAAGGGAACCAGAGAAGTTTGCAGCTTTCCCATCAACCCATGGCTCCCAAAGTCCTGCTGGAAGCACAGGCTGTTAGTCTGTCTGCACGTCAGCTTTAGCTGCTCCTGCTTTCCCAGGGAGCACAAAGCACTGAGCTGACACACAGTGCCTGGCTTTCCAGGGGAAGGGCACTGCACACCAGCAAAGCCCAGCACTCTGCTCTGGGGGGTCAGGTTCCCTTCCCATGTGGACATGGAAATTCTCACTACAGCTGAGCCTACCCCTGTGCTTGCTGTGACCTTTGCACCCAGCAGCACAAACAGATGCTGAGAGCTTCTTTGTTTTTCAGTCCAGCTCTGGGAGAAAACAGCCTCTCCCATGCTCATGGGCAGAGATTTCCAGGGGAGCAGACATTTATGCAAAATCTTTTTTACTCCAGAGATGCAAGGCAGTAACCTCCAGCAGAGAGGCAATGGGAAATGGAATTTATGGGGTTTTTTTCCTGCCAGCACTGCTACTCAATAAGCAAACCACCTTTGCCAGCCCCAGAAGTCTTTCAGGAGTGTAACAAAGCTAAGCAGAGTATAAATCAGAGCCCAACCCTGCAAAGCTATGGATACACTTAGCCCTTTGTTTTAATCAATGCTCCTTATTCCTGCCTAGCTTCTCATTTCTGGATGGTGGCAAGTATTTCAGCAAACTCTCCTAACTGCTCATTTCCACCCAGGCTCTTTGTAAGCACTCCAGTTCCAGGGGTAGATGGGGCAGAGCAGGTGGCACAGCATCCTCCAGCCACACTGGAGCATTTCATGTCTGTCACTGGGCAGCATCTCATTTTAAAGTGAGAAAATAATAAACAGTAAATAACAAGAGACAGGTGATCTTGCTTGCTAACACACACCTTTCCACAGGTGCAAATATGGGCTTTTTTTTTCTTTTTCCATAGAATCCCTAATGCTTTCAAGTAGAATCTAGTCAGGTGTGAAAATTTTCAGTAGAAGAAAAGGCCTTAGAGTACCTACAAGAAAGAACACTTTACTTTCAAATTAAAGATGGTGAAACTTTGCCCAAAGGACAGTCTGGCACACAGAACAGCTCCAGTGAAAGGCTCTTTTGAACCAAATGTGTTTTACAGTTTTACCCACTTCCAACAAATGAGAAACATAAAGCAAGTGATCCATGGTTTGGCTCTAAAAGATAGAGGAACAATGTTCTTTTAATTAACAAGTGTGTTTTTCCTGAAGGTCAGCCTCACTGGCCTTCTGGAAGAGGCATTCCTTCATCAGGGATTTAAAGGGATTTGGAGTGGCAAAACTGTAAACTGAGAGCAGAAGGGACCATAAGTGACTGGGCAAAAATAGATGATAAATGTTAGTATAGACCCAACTCAGCTTTGATGTGGGAATTTCCTACCATGAGAAAGACCCAACAGTCTGGCATTTAAGCAGCACTTCCTAGCCCAAGGTTTTTGCTCAGCAGGCTAATATAATACACAGCATAAGAGGATTATTTTTGTCCTTTCTTTTTTGCCCCATCACTTATGGGATGCCACCAGCAACCATGTGAAAGAGCTCAGGACAGGCAGTGAAAGAGGACAGGGGCTGCTTTGTGCCCAGAAGCAGCTGTCTCATGACATCAGAGCTCACCATCTCCAGCCTGGAAGAGAAATCCATGCCTTAGTGCTTCCAGACCCATCCAAACCAGAGTGACTCCCTCCAGTCCCTGGGCCCTTTATCACCCCACAAGGATAAAAACCAGAGGGTGAATAAGCAAACCCTCCCTGCAGCTTGGAAGGAGGGCAACAAGTCCAAGCAGCTTTACTTCCAAGGTCTACCAACATCTTGATCTGTCCTTGACACATGGGAAATGTGAAGTGTCCCAGCTAACAGCTGCTCCTCAATTCTGCCTTTAAAACAATTCTAGTTACTGCACATCTGAAATCCAAACACTGCCTACATCAAAGCTGGGCTATAACAGGGACTTCAGCCCTAAGGAGACAGAGGAGATTCCTTTTTCAAGCAGACAGCAAAGAATCATAAACTCATTTTTTCTCAAGGAGAACCAGAAACTGAATCTTGCTGCTTCTTACTTTACTTTAAAATTCTGCTGTTGTTTTCCAAAGAATGTTCCCACCCAAAGAGCAACCACTGTCCTGGCAGAGAACACAGCTGAGAAATGTGGGCAGGCAGAAAGGGATTCCAATGCATATCACTTTGTCATCAGCCATATTTTAATTATAAAGAAAATTAATAACATCCTTGCCATTAGATATCGTTAAAATACATGCAATACACAATCTAGTGAGAGAAGCCTAGAGAGAATTATTTTCTCCTTTATAACAAAAATCACTCTTTTTATTACTACCTTGCTGTTATGTCATTAGTAATAGAGCTGGGGTTTCTTTTTCCCTGAGTTTGAAAACAAATTAGACCATTAAAATTGTACCTAGGAGCCTCCTTTACTTTTATGAATTGTTTCAGAATAATCTCCAAAACAGAAAAAAGAGTAGAGGCCCTCAAGCAGATAGATATTAAAATAAAAAGAGAACATCTTCTCTGGAAACAAAAAGCCAATAAATTTGAGGGAAAGAATTTTATTTATTTTTTTAAATTACTGTCCTCATAGACTACCACCTAACTCTGCACACTCGCAGAGTTAAATTAAACTTTCCTCCAATGAACAGAGAGCTCAGACTCTGGTGAGTCACTGCAGCTGGGAATGTCACCTGCAGGTTAAAGAGGACACAGGGAAGAGAAAGAGGGGGGACAGCAGAGCACATCCCTGGGAGAGGAGCTGTGAGCATTCCTTGGTGGGCAGCCTGCAGCTGCCTCAGTGCTGTTGGTGAACTCTCTCCTTGATGCAGCCTGATTTATCTAATCAGAAAAGCAGGGACAAATCAGTGCACTGGGGCTGAACAGCTGCCCAAGCTCTGCTGCTGATCCTAACAATGATCAGGGAGATGAAATATCTCTGCTAAGGGTTCAGGCCTGGGTCCACTCTTTGCTGATGGTTTTAGGTACACTTTGCCAATGATCCATGACTTTGGAGTTATTTCCAACAGTTCATTGTCCATTGGAACACCAGAGGAGGCAAATGCCCAGGAGAGGTTAAAGGAACAGTCTGAAATCATGACACTGCTCATGCTCTGTGCAGCTGGGAGAGATGGCTATCGACAGGATTGGTGAAGGATCTCAGAATCAGGTTCATTTTTAATTTGGTCTTTTCTTTAGGGGCTGAATTCCAACTGCATTTGCCTGAGGAGGTATTCTGTTAACAGCACATTAGCATTTGGCTCACTCATTTTTCTAAAGGAATGCCATATAACAAATAAAGTATCTTAGACTACACTTAGCTGGAGGTCTGGCCTCTGTCCCCAGCTCTGCCCAGGTTCTTTTGTTCTCTGTTCAGGCCCATCCACTCCTCAGTCTCCTTACTTGCAAATTAGGCATAATAATACCATTACCTTATGTTGCTGCTGAAGAAAAGTGGTTTTTACTATCTGTATTTCCTATCCACCTTGGGAATTATTAGACAGTGCAACAGCCAGACTCTGATGGCTTGTACACCACCAGCACAAACATGAAGCTGGTTGTTTTCACACCCATGCCAGAGTAGCAAATTCCTCTGCAAACCCTGGATATGACAGGATGCTGCTCTTAGACCTGGAGATTTGCACTGCCCCCCATCAAACTGGCCAAGCCTTGCTCTGACAAGCAGGATAATGCGAATTTCAGTTTGTATTCATTATTCTTTGCACATATTTTTCTTACCCAACCTGCTAATTACTAGCACTCCATGTGGAAATGAGCTCCCTCATCACCTATCTCTACCTTCTCTTTGATCCTGCAGTAATTAGATGTTGTATTTCATCAGTGCCATTTGTCTGACAAACTGTCACTCCAGTTTCCTCCACTCCCCTGCTCAGAAGTTCAGTTCTGTTCAGTAAACAAGAGTTCAGTGCTTTTAGGGCTGAGCCTCATGGATAATCCCAAAGCATCCAAAAATCAGCCTTTAAGAGTCCAGAGAGCCACCAGTGTCTTTTGGCCTCTTGAAAATCTACATTCTCCAGTAGTAGCCTCTGTTTCTACAAAAATTTAAAACAGCCTGTACAAAAAGGAAAGTATGAACATGGACTCTAAAAATGTTCATAGAGAGTATTTTGAAAATGGCTGAAGAACAGAGCCTAGAGTCTGGGACTTAATTTCTGATATGCTTTGGCCTGGTTCCAAATTTGGGAATGATCAAAACATGGCCAGATTACAAAACCAGTTTAGAAATTTGCACCCATTCACAAAGGAGATGAGCTCAGATCCTCATATACCAGGAAAAGGGAAAAGGAATCAAGAAAAATCACAAGTTTAACGTGATCTGGAGAAGATTCCAGACATTTCTGGGAAGTTCTTCAGCAAGTTCTGCAAAGTTGCTTCAGCAAGTTACATGGCCAACTCATGCTGAATTTCAGGGTAGATGAAGTTCCTGAAAGCAACTTTAAAAGCCTCAGCAACAAATCCAAGATGAGTGTGTTATCCACTAGAAATCAACATTTTCAACATTGGAGCCAACTGTTTACATTATACTCATCAAACATGCCTGGAACTCTCCTCCATTGTGCCATTCACATTCTCTGAACAAATCCCTTCACCCAGGGTTTCTCTCCTGGGAAGCTGAGAGGCCTCAGAGAAAAGGAAAACAATTCTGATCTCATTTGCTTCTCCTGTGCTGTGCTCATGTGGAATGTGTGTGGAGATTGTTCCATTGCATTCTGCTGGGAGTTGTTTTGGCTCTTTGGCCAAGCAGGGCCAAATTGTGTCAGGGCTCTGGAAAGAGTCAGGAGTTTCCATAATTATCTTTTTAGCATTCAGTAAGTTCTTTTCTGTATTCTTTAATAAAGTATAGCATTTTAAAATATAATATAGTATAATAAAGTAATAAATTATCCTTCAGAGAACAAGGAGCCAGATGCATCATTCCTGCCTTTGTCAGGGCTTCCCTGTAAATGCAATACTCCATCTCTTAGATCAGCACTTCTGGACACTTGAAAATTGCTAAAAGACCAGTGCAAAGTCCAGATCAGGAGCTGGAACATTTTATGGTCTGATGGCAATTCCAAGGCCCCTCCCTGGTCTGCCTGCCTGTATGCTGGACCACATCCACTTGCCAACTGTACTGCAAAGCCAAGCCTACAAATTCTCGAGCACACATTGGTGTGATGCACAGAATTCCTTCAGCTGCTCCAGGTGGAGGACCTGTGCTTCAAATCAAGGGTGTGCTCAACTGCCAGGGCCCAGCAGTGCAAGGGCAGAACAGTTTGTGAGATAAATGTCTGTGCAGCAAATTAAGCCTGCTTGTAAATATTGCACAATATGGCATCTTGCAAAATAATTTCATATTTATTTGGCTTTCTTTATTGAGCAGCCTGCTAGGAGCACCAGTGAAGTGTAAAATGCAACATCAGGATCCAAAGCAAACAGCTTTTGCTCTCCCCCCTCACCCCCAGCTGCTTTCCAAGCCAGTGACAGGAATTTTGAAAAGTTTGGGTTGCTTCGTGGCTTTTTATAGTGCTTCTGCTTTTCTTTACCTCATTTTGGTAGATGTCCAGGATCCTTTCCAGTGACAGCTCCTCAAAGTACAGTCTGTCACACTCATCAAAATCCGTGCTCACTGTCTCTGGGTTGCAATTCACCACCACGGTCTTGCTGCCGAGCTGCCGCAGCGTGCGGATGCTGGAGACAGCACACCAATCAAACTCCACACTGCTGCCTGCCAGGAGACACAAAAGGGGGCAAGCAAAGGAAGGATGCAGAGAAGAAAACATAAACAGATATCCTCAGCTCTCCAGCTTAAAAAAGACAAAAAAAAAAAATAAGCCAGCGTTGCCTCCTGTCAGCTCAGAGCCAGAAATGTAATTGTCCTCCCATGGAAATTAATCAGCCACAAAAGGTGAAGCTCCAAGAACAACAGGTAAGTTGGCTCAGCTGCTCAGGAGTGGCAGACCTCTCCAAAAAAACAAAAAACACCCCAACAGCTTGGCTATTGCATCTAGGAAAAAATATTTTACAGCTACAAGTCATGGTTTCCTCTAGCAGCCTTTATTTAGCTACAACCTCTTCATATTGCATCCAGGAAAAAATATTTTACAGCTACAAGTCATGGTTTCCTCTAGCAGCCTTTATTTAGCTACAACCTCTTCCAAAGATGGCCTTGATGGATCTAATCAGAGCTGCAGAGCAGCTGAGACCAAGAACATGCATGTCTGGTCTAAGCCATGAGTCTGAGGTGAGCAGGGCAAAATGTGTTCACACACATTCCATCAACTTGTGAGCTAGCACTGCCATCCTTTTCATTTTCTGTAGCCATGCCACACAGCCTGCTGAACAAAAAATAAACCTGATCAGGGAGTGTTGCTCCTGATTTCAGTCATCTCAACATTCAGGCTGCAAAAGGAGTTCAAAAAGAGGAGTTCAAACAGGAGTGCAGCATGTGACCTCTCCAAGCCAAGCCAAGCAAATGGATGCAGTTTTCAATTCCAGCTTTCATAACCCATCACCAGTTCTGGGAGATGCAGAGCAGAAATATTTCTGAATAACAAGCAATTTTTTTTTTCCTTGTCAATAATTGGAAGCTATTTGGAGAGATCCATGGAAAGAAAAAGTGGAAGTCATCACATAGAGAATTCAGCAGTCTGTCTAGCCAACACTCACAGCCACAAGGAAACTGTTACTCTGTATAATGATCTGAGTGGGCTGAAAGAAAATACAACATACAGAGAACTGCTTACACAAAAGCAGCTGAAGAGATCAAAATATTTTCAGAGTCACCTACACTGACAGCTGTAAAATGCACAGTGACAATATCATCATGAGCTGGCAGTAAACATTTAAGATAGGTTTGGGAGCAACAAGCTTCTAGAAAAGGTATGAGGTTCTCAAGGCCTCAGCATGTGAAAAAAGTGAAATTAAAAAAAAAATTCTGTAAAATTTTGTGGAAATCACAACTAAGTACCAAGTGAAAAGAAATAAAATTATTCTGCTTTTTTTTCAGGTAATGAAATGAAATCTCCAAGTATAAAATGCAAACCTTCTGTTAGGAATTGATATCCTGGGCACTGGGCTCTGCAGGGTTTTTTCACCACATGAGAAGAGGAGCAAAGGAACCACACAAGAAGGCTTGAGGGGACAAGGAGAACAGAGGAGCTGTAAGAAAGATTTACCTATGTGGTATGGTCCACAGCCCAGCACCATCACTCCACAGTCATCAAATTTTACATCATGTTCCTGGGAAGGGAGACAGAAGAGTCATTAGGATCTGTACTCCACAGCACCCAACTCTGTGCTTTTCAGAATAAACAGTTTTTGGGGTTCAGCCCAAATCCAACAATCAGATCCTTCAGGGCTCCAGGCTGATCCTGCTCACTGCATGTAAATCAAGTGCAGCTCTCCTGGAATCAGCAGGGCTGCAGCCAGAGCAGAAGACAAACAGCACCTCTAAGATGGCTATTCAAGCAGCCCAAGGACCTGTGGAGTTTTATACCAAAATAATGTTAGGGTGAGATAAGGGAAATTGGATTTCTGCATGCCCAGCACCTTCCTGTGCATGGACAGGTGATAAATGACAGGCTCTGAACAACACTGGGGCATTAACTGGAAATGCACTGGATCAAGGCTGGAGCCAGAGAAAGTTCCAGGCCTGCTGGAAGGGGATTTTATGTAAAACCATCCAAAAGAATTGCTATGGAGACCAAGGCACCTGCAAGATTTCCAGAAATAAGATGGAACAGGGGAAAGAGATCAGAGCAGACAGCAAGGAGGCTGCTGCTCCTGAGGGTGCCTACCTGCCCATTGTAGGTGACATAGAGGTAATTAGTCACTGCTGGGTACTCTGCTGCCAGGGTGTCAATCTGTGCAGGAAACAAAGGGGAATTGTGACTTGGCCAGGGCAAGATCTTTCCTACATGCAGATTTTGGGTTATTTTGCCTCTTTCCCTTTCCACTGCTGTTTCACTCCTATTATTTTCCCATCATATCTTTCCTGACTGTCCTGTGTGCTAACACAGCACATGCCTGGCCTTGCCCCAGCCCTGCACTTCAGCCAACACAGCCCTCTGCCATCTCTTTCCAAGCTGCAGTTTTAGCTCTTGCACCTCTTGGGTGAAACACCTGCCCAGCCCAGGAACCCTCCCCTGCTTGCCAAGGCCCTCATTCTCTGCTTTGTTCAGCAGATTACAGAGATTCTCCAGGATTTCTGTCCTTTTTAAACAGGCTGTCTGGAATCTTCACACTCTACTCCTGACTCCCACACTGGATACAAACACACACATAATACCACTCAGAAATCTTGTGTAGTGACACTTACTATGTGTTTATGTTACAATATAACTCATGTTTTGATAATTAAATGGTACACAAAGCCAGAGTGATTTTAAGCCACTTTTATATGTAGTTTTCAACATTTTCTTATGTAATTAGTGACAAGAAAGCCCAGAAAAATATTTTGCCAATGAGGCTGTTCACAAACTATTTGTGTCTACTCCTGGCATGTTAACCAGTCCATCTGGGTCACCAGGAATGCTGAAGTTTCCTGAATGAACATCTGAAACATTTCTACAGAGAACACTGAACAGGGAGCAATATGAAGGCAGCCTTGACATGAATTTTTATGTGCTATACCATTTAAAACTCTATCCAAACTTCAAGCCCTTCCAGGAATGCCCACTGCCTGTCCAAACCCTTGTGAATCATGGAGAATGTGACCTTACATCATTAGCACCATGTGTCTGCTGCTCATTACTGTTGCTAATACTGTGACTTGTACTTCATGGCTCCAGATGCTTTGAAGGCACACAGGCAGGCACAAGCTGAATGACCTTATTGAGTGAACCTTGGCACAGAAATCAACCCAGCACTGCAGTGCCATATGCAGCTGAAAGAACACAGTGCAAGAGCAGGCACTTTTCTGTGGCCAGGTGAGCCACAGAAGAAAAACAGCAGCTGGAGAACAGAGAAAGACTTGGCACCTCGAACTGGGCCTGAGGATACAAATGAACTCTTTCAGAAACGTGCAGTACTTTGGGTTTGGTTTTTTTTAAACCATCTTTAAGGACAGGAAACCAGCTGGTGGAAGTTTAATACCAACATACCTGAAATGTAACAGCCAGCACCTAGGGGCACTGCCATGAATACCAGATGAGCTCATTAGGCTCGTGCTATCACAGTGAATAGCAAATGAACCCATAACAAATAAAGTATTAGCCTGTCAAAATTCACTACCAAGAGAGAAGAGATACACTCTCCATGGTCCTACCAAGGTGGGCCAGCATTTTCAGCCTTCTCCTGAAGCCACAAGGAATTTGGACAAGAATACTCTGAGTGTCTCTTTGGGAATGTTCATGGCATTACACTGATGCCTGCAGTGCTGCATGGGTGACTGTGTTCTCCTCCCATCAACATCTAAACTCCTGAGGATGTTAACAGAGCCAGGGCTTTCCAAGGACACAGAGGTCTCCTGCCACTCCTGGCAGCCCCCAACATTCCCAGTGATGTTTCTCACATACCTGTTTCACCCAGGGCACTATCTCCTTCCTCAGCCTCAGCTCACGGCACTGGACTTCAGTCAGCCTCAGGCATTTCCCAATCTGCTTGTCAGAGAACCCCATCTGCTTGGCTCTCCTCAGAGTCTCCTCTGGAATTGTTTTGCTGGGATTAAATGAGAAAAACACCTCTGCATGAGGCCTCACAGCAAGAACTACAAGATACATGAGGTGGGAAGTGTCCCTGCCCATGGCAGAGGGTGCAATGAGATGAGCTTTAAGATCTCTTTCAACCCAAACCATTCTATGATTTGCTGCCTAATCCAGCAGGTTGAGCTTCCCAAGTTTTGGATTTCCCAAAGTAAGACCCACTTTGTGACACCCCACTGTACTAAAACTCATGGTTTCCATGCTCCAATCCCTCCAGCAGAAACTCCTGCACTCCTCCTCAGCCCATTCTGCTTTCTGACCCCAGCTCAGAGGCAGGGCTTCCTGCACAAATCATGAACACCAGATGTGTTTTTTACAGCAGCAAACCCAGCAAACTCCACCACTTCTCTGTCACAACTGATGCTAGCAGTCAGTGGCTATTAAGGACTCAGCCTCCTTAGAATGAGTGAGTAGACCTGATGACCCCCAGAAAATGAGCCTCTTTCTGAGCCGTTTACTCCCTTGCCCTCCCTCCCTTCTGCCTCAGGAACACACATAGCTGGCTGTCATTTGATTACTGTCACAGACAGCAAATTGCCTTCATTTGCAGCTTGTTTTCATTCCATTTCTTGTATCTCATTATAACAATATCATTCACTGTCACCCTCCCTCCCAGCTGGGAGGGTAGAACAAAAGCAGTGATTATTTTGCACCATGATTCATTTGCCTTGGGCTAGCAGCTTAAATTAGGTTAGGCCACTCACTAATCCATGCAGAAAGGTAACTAGTTTTTTACAGGAAAACCAGCATGCCAAAGAAAAAAAGACAAGTTCCTAGAGGGGAAATGAAACCATGCATTTTTTTCCATGCACTTTTTCCTCTGCCACTTCTAAAGCATGACAGAAGAAACCAGACCAACACAGAGACAGAAAGAAGGGGTGGGTGGAGGCAAAGAGCCTGTAACCAGCAGCAGTGCCCAGGAACAGGGCAACAACTTCTGCTTCTGGCACCTGTACTCCAACAGAAAGATTTAAAGCACTGATGGCATCACCCCTCATTCTGTTCAACTGGAAATGACTCTGTGGCACAGGCAGAACTCATGCCAGGCGTGCTGGGGCCTGGAAACAGCTGGCTGCAGGAAGGGCACATGTGTGCCAAGTCTCATCTGCATCACTCAATTAGCTTTCCCCTGGCTATGGCAGAGAGCTGTTTCCTGATGTGGCTCACTGGACCAGCCTCAGTTCAAGTCCCAAGTGTTCTTCCCTGGCTCTTTGCCTTTGTGCCTTCAGTGTAAAGGAGCTGGACAGTCCATCCCCTCCCTCCAGGGCTGGCTGGGAGGTAACACAGGTTGCTTGCAAAAGTGTGAGCAATTCTAGTGGAGTGCAAACCTGCACTGGTAAGTCAGGGAGGGTAAGATACTTTCTATGTTCAGCCTGGAAAAGAGAAGGCTTCAGGGTGACCTAACTGCAGCCTTCCAACACCTGAGGGGACATGGATGTTAAGGGACAAAAACAAAGCCAAACAAGAGATTTCTGCAAGTAATCTAGGTACTCCTTTTCTTCCACCTCTCCCTCCGCATTTATTTTTGTTTGGCTCCAGATGCTGCTTGTTCTGGGTGCAAGGGAGAGCAAGAGCTGCTCAATTAAAAGCAGAGATGCCGCAGGTCTCGCTGCCTCCACTGCACTCCCAGTGCCACCGTGTGGTGACATCCGTGAGCACAACGGGTACCAGAGGCACAAAAGCCAACACTCGGCCCATAACTCAGCCAGGAGGCTCTCCCAGCCTCGTAAAACATGAAGGGAAAGCTCAAGTCAGCAAGAGTTTGGACTGAAATACAGCCCACTCCTTTAATTTACTGCTATCTTTCCTGTTGGATTTTACACGGTCATTTTTCTTGAAGGAAAAAGATTTATATTTAAATAGGGCTGGAACCATAGATGGTTGGAAGCGTGGTACAAAATCAGTACTCACAGATGCTGCATGATTACAGCAAAGCAGAAAAGCTTAAAAATCAATAGTCCAGGCTGGAAATAAAATGCATTGTTTGTGACCCTCAGGTGCAGTAAGTCAGGACAAGTTCAGTGTGGAGTTTGAAAGGTAACTCTGTCCTAGGTACATAAATTACTCATTGCAGGCCATCCACATTCCCAGTCTTTAGTCCCAGAGATACTGAAGGTTTTCTATTATAAACCATAACTTCCATAATCCAAGGAGCTGTTTTACCAAAAAGAGTGTGCTCCAGAATTTCTGCTGACTGAGACAGTGAACTGGGTTTTAAGACAGCACCATTTATTCCAAGCACTTGAATAAACTTCTCAGCATTGACTGCATCTGTGCTTCCCACAGTTTTCAATTCCCAGAAGATTGCTGTGCCCTAGGACAAGGCTTTTTTACCTGTTCTCTTCCTTGAGGACCTTCTCCATGTTGGCAATGCTGCGCATCCTGTAGAGGAACCACTTGTCAATGGCTGTGAGCTGGTGAATGACATCCACAGGGACCTCCTCCTCCAAGGCCTGCCAAAACAGGACAGCACCAAGCAGCCCCTTTAACACACTGCACAAACAGTCTGCAAACACCTAGCAGCAAGTGTGGATCAGAAAGAAAAAGAGTTTTGTAGATCAAGCTGTACCAGTCAAATGCTCATCTGCCTGCTGACCCTGTCTCCTGCAGCAACACAAGCTGTGCCCCATCAGGAGGGCAGGGAGGCCCCAGCCACTTCTCCCTGGGCTCTGTTTCAGTGACAGAGGTAATTTGCTTTGCACAGAGCCAGCAGCCAGACAAGCTGGTGGCAGCTAGGCTGGGTGGCCACTGGGAACATGCTCAGCTGACTACAGGGAGCCACGTTCAGGCTGCAGGGACCAATCCTCCCTCTGCACCTCCTACCACTCAAGTTGCCTAAATCTCAGGCCCACTGCCAACACCCTAACTGCAAATATCAAACGGGAAGCTCTGGATTCTCAGATGTGAAGGAACATTTTGGTTTGGAGCAGAAATCTTGAGATAGCCTTGAAACACGGGGCTGAATCAAAGCATGTGGCCTTGCATTACCTCTGAAGCAAGGCAAAGTCAGGTCCTGGGTGATGTTGCAGCTACAGCAGAGCTCCAACTTCTCTCACTCCACCTCAAGATAATGCCAAGACCATTCAAATTCTTCCTGGGGTTACTGATGGGCTTTTTTAAAATCAATTATTTACAGCTAAATAATTTGAGGTAAAAAAGAACCCCACAGAGAAATTATTCATAAGAGAATGGGTTAAAAAACATTGTAATATTAAAAAACCCCAGCACCTCAGAGAGCCCTCACTATGATGTATTCTCTATCAATGCAATTTCTTGGGTCTCACCAGTGGTGTACAGTTACAACTCTCCTGACAAAGCAACTATAATCAACCATAATGATAATGCCAGCACGGTATCTTTGCTGAGCTAAAGTAATCAGGCTCATTAATTTCCTACCAGGCTTAATTGTTTTCTTGAAGGGCAGCATCCCTGGAACAAAGCCAGAGCAATGCCATTGAAGAAAACTCCAGAATTAATCCAGGAATGAGTGTTGTCCACTGCATCCCAGCATCATTCCCCCAAGGTAGAAAATTTGGGCACCAATGTTGGGGCCACCACCATGGGCTTCAGCAATGCCAGCTCAGAGAAATGGGTCACTTCAGGGATTGAAGTGGACAAGGGATGGGTGGCATCTCCCTGCAAAATACTGACACCAGCTTCTGCCTTTCCTAAAGAATTCCCAATCTGCTCTTGCAGTTATCCTCTTGTTCTGAGAGGTGGCAACTGCTCACTGGAATTTCCTGTGTGCTCACAAGCAGTGGTGAAAACCTCTAACACATGCTTTGCTCCTTTAGAGTGCCCAGGCACATACCAGGTCTTCAGTAGACTCTTGGCATGAGGCAAGTGGCAAGGGGTCCTTCCCATCCTGATTCTTTTCCCAGGTCTTTTCCCTTTCCCAGGTCTTTTTCCCTTTCAGGTCCATCTGTTCTTACAAAACACACACAGACTTGTACATCTTCAGGATCTCCAGTTCAGTCAGTGGTCCCTGAGCCACACATCACACACGGGGAGCATGACCATACACTCTTCAGCTGGTTAGGACACTTTTTAAATAAAGTCCCAAGGATCTTCAAAGGAAACTGAAAAAAATGGATCCCTTCCACTCATTCACCAGAGGAGGGGCAGAGAAAATCAACCATCTTCATCCCTGCTGCATAAATCTGGAGACTGGGAGAGAAGAGTGAGTTTGCAGACATTGCTTGCTCCCTATCACCACACTCCAGGGGCAAATCAGGTTTCCAGACAACTGTGTAGGATTTGCTCAGGGAGGGCTGGACTCCAGTGGCTTTCATGAAGGAGTACAGCCAAAACACACCGTGGGAGCAGGAGGAGAGAGACCCAGCAGGACAGTGTGACTTCAGAGCCCTGCTCAACTTCCAGAGCATCCCATCCAGCAGGGACTGGGGTTCACAGGACTGCCTTCACTCCAAGAGCCATGGAGCAAGCCTGCCCTCCAGGCCAAGCAGTGAAGGGCTGCTCAGCTGCCTGTGCCTTCTCTAGGGACACCTCTGTGGCTTCAGTCCCATCCTGGCTCCTCAGCAAAGAAAGTATTTAGGTGCCTGTGAACAGCAGCACAAGTGCAGACTGCACATCTGTAGTGTGGACAGTTTGGAGACCAGGGCCCTGGTGTGAAACAGAGCATGCACCAATCCCACAGCCTAAGCCTTCTGAGGCCACTTGTACAGAGAAGAGCAGCAGAAAACACCTGACACAACCTGAGCATCCCTGCCCATCAGGCTGTTCCATCCTTGCAGCACTCCCTCTCCAGCCAAGGAACAAGTCTCATCTTTGTCAGCCTCTCTCCTGTGCCTTTTTTTTACATGACAACAGGGAGCCCCATTACAACAGCAAGAGCTCTGAGTGGCAGCTGAACTCCCTCTCCTTGCACCTGAACATTTGCTGTTGTCATCATCCAACAGGCAAAGGAGAGAGAAACAGTAAAAAAAGTGCAAAGCCTTGGAGGGCTGTGGGGAGGAGAAAACATATAAAAGATAGCAAAGGTCCATGCTGTTCCAAATGGAGCTGGTGGCTAATGGGGACTCACAGTTGGTTTGTAAAGGTGGGAAGGGATTTCCATGCAGACAGCCCCAGGTGCCAGAAGCACCTCTGACCTGAACTGCTTGTCTCACTTAATAATGGGGAGGAATTCATGCACGGTGTGGGGCAGAGGCAACTCTTTCTAAGGAGGGACTGAGAGTTTGTTCTTGTTTTTTCCAGCAGATTCCAGCAGCTGGGAACACCCAGCGTTCAGTGGGACCCCAGCTCACCTTCATCTCCCCAGATGCCCTGTGTTAACATGGGTCTAATTTAAATCTTTCATAAACTCTCTCTGAACCACTCAGAGACTCAAGAAGTAAGATTTTTCTCTCAGTCACAAGAAAAAGGCTGTAATAAAGACCAAACACAGCTGCTGAAGGATGAAGACATGCACTTCCCAGCTTGAAAAACAAGAGGGAACAGCTGGACAAGCCACACATTTATAAAACACGTTCTGATTTTTCTTCAGGCCATTTATAAGAGGAACAGCTAGTGAAAAGCTTTTAACTAACACAGCACAGGCTCAGCTCCTCACTCATGTGGAGGTGGAACGAGATGTACCTACACATGAGCACAAAGGGCTTAAAGACTTCACCACACAAAGCTGGGGGCACAAAAATGTAATTGGGCATTCCCTGCCAGGAAGGTTTACAATGCTAAACAAAGCAAGTCATCCAAGTAGGCAGGAGGTGTAAAAGACAGCTGTGCCCTCCTCTTCATAGAGGGGTTGGACAGATGGACATGTTACGGCACCTTCAAGGCTGAAGTGATTTGACCAGTGTGACAGGAGAGGGGTCAGAAGAATGCTAAGTTGTTTTGGAGAACAGGAGATTTCTTGTCTGTGAAATTTAACATAGATTTGTGTAGTTCTGTTAGTTTCAAGCCCACACCAATGCAAACATTGCAAGGAGACAGAGCTATCACACACTGCAGTTTGTGATCCTTTATCATCCTTGGTTTCAGTTCTCAAAAGGATCTTCATTTATTCCTTTGTAATCTGCAAAAGTGATCCATTTTGACTGGCACTTACACTGGTATAAATCAGGGCTGAACACTAGCCAGTTCCTCCCTGGATCCAATCTGAGCCAGTTCCTCCCTGGATCCAATCTGCCCTGGGAACAGCCCAGCAGCCTTTGCCCCCTGCATTCCCAGAGGAGCAGCTTTCTGCTGCCCTGCATTCCCAGAGGGAGAGCAGGCCCATCTCCAGCAGCCCTGGAGCTGCAGAGGAAAACTCCCCCCTTGGGCAGGATCCCTGCTCCAGCAGAGCCACAGCTGGCACTGCAGGAGGGCTGAGCCCCCCTGGGATGGGACTGTGCCACCACCCTGAGCCCCCCTGGGATGGGACTGTGCCACCACCCTGAGCCCCCCTGGGATGGGACTGTGCCACCACCCTGAGCCCCCCTGGGATGGGACTGTGCCCCCACCCTGACACACAGGGGCTCAGCTCCTGCTCTGACTGTCAGTGCTTTGTTTTCTTTTTTGTACTATTGCATTTGTATTTTTAATTTTCCTAGTGAAGAACTGTTATTCCTATTCCCATATCTTTGCCTGAGAGCCCCTTAATTTCAAAATTACAATAATTCAGAGGGAGGGAGTTTACATTTTCCATTTCAAGGGAGGCTCCTGTCCTCCTTAGCAGACACCTGGCTGTTCAGACCAAGACAACAGTCAAGGTCTTTCTATCCTTTGTTACCTTGGCTATTGCATATATCCGAGTGCTGGATGGCTCAGAGAGCTCCTTCTGGAGATCCACAATGGCAGGCCAGGCTTTATTCATAGGCAGCTGTGAAACAAAGCCATCCACTGAGGGCTGGCACATCCTCAGGGCCTTCTGGAAGCTCTCCTCGAAGGTGCGGCCGATAGCCATGACCTGAAAGGGAGAGAACATCCCATGAGCCCAGGGAGCCAAGCCTGGCTGTGCCCTGAGCCACAGGGTGGGGACAATTCCAGCCACAAGGACAAGCACACACTGATTTGGTAGCCTTGAGACTCCTCCCTAAGGCAGTCCTGACTGAGCCTTGGTAGCCCCAGTTCTAGATCTGACTCTGCTGATGGTATCAGTGGGAGGTCCAGACAAGGGACTGGTTGGGGTTTTTGTTTTGGTGGGCTGCACTTTGGGTTTCCATTTCTCTGTCTGTAACACACAGGAGGATGCTGCTCTCCACTGCAAACTGCTTTAAGGGAAGCACTCTGGTAGAGGGAAGCATTATGCAGCAGCATGGGTATAGTAATATAAAAGAATATTTCTGTTTAACAGCCTGTTAGAGATAGAAATTCACAGTGTGTATTTGAAGGTTCAGGAGAAACCTTCTCCTGCTTTCTTTAAATTACATTTAACAGTAACTCTCCCCAGTGAGGGTTCTCTTAAATGATTACTCCTCCTTGGCATAGCACTGAAGGGGTTTCCCTCCTTCAGTCTTGACACCATATCTAATAAGAAAACAAGCCTTTCTGTCTAGAAATCTGTGAGGGAACAGAGCTCTTTCTCAAACTTTTACATTTTTATTTCCCTGTGCAGTGAGACTTTAACAGCATAAAAATCTTCTCAAACACAAGGCTGAAAAATGTCAAAAGAAAAAATAACATGGTTTTCTCTTTTCTCCCAGCTCCAGGCCCACTGCCCAGCACAACAGAGCTCAGAAAAAGCCAGGCCAGACTGTTCAATTAATAAAAATGCAGTAGGTGCTGCAACCTGGCTTCAAGTTCAGGCCTGGGGAGATGACTGCTCCATACTAATAGAGACACAGTGGCAAGGAACTCTTTGCTTCAAAGACTCCCTCTCCTACCCACAGGTCCTGCAGACTAAAATTCTTGCTCAGTTCCCCCACCAGCTGCAAACAGCATCCCTTGGGCTTCTCCATCCCAGAGTTAGAGCACTGACTCTGCTGTATCTCTGTCCTGCCTGGAAAAGGACACAGCTTCAGGCACTTCTGTGACAAATGAGCACTGGAAGGACTCAACATTTCCTTCTGCAAATGTCTGTGGCCAGGAAGTTCCACAGCTGATGGTGCAACTGTATTTAGGAACTCCAGTTCTATGGACAGTCCCAAAACCCCTTAGCACTGTGAATATCAGGAAGCATCATCTCACTGAAAACAAAAATCTCACCTCATTACCATTAAAAGCCAAACCTGCCAATGGAAGATCAAATTCTAATTTAATCTTTCCAGTTCTTATGAAGGCTTCTTGTTCAATGACAACAATGATATTGGGAACATCTTCCATGTCAAAAGAATTTAATACAATAAGTATTTGAAAAGACAACTGAAAAAATGCACAATTATTTTTCTTTGGTAGCTGATATGTAATTAGCTAATTAAGTGTGTAACTTAATGATTTTGTCTCATTTCCCCCTTCTTAAAACAGTCTGAAAATACTGTAACTGTCCAGACATCTTAAAATCTGATCTAAGAGACTTCATCTCTAAAAGAAGGCAAAACTTGAGAGCAAGATGACAATTTGTGTTTGGATTCCAAGGGAAGAAATAGGCTGAGATCTGGCATATGGCTTTAACACAGAGGACAAATCACTGAGGAAGAGCTGAAAGCTCTGGCTCATGGGCACCACTGAAAATCTTAACACACTACTGCTCCTGAAATTGTCCTGTAATTAACCACCACTGCAGAACCTCAAACTAAAAAAAGAACTCTGAGAGCCTTGGAGTGAGTGTTAGGAATGAAGTCAACCCATCGACCCCAGGTGATCCATAGTGATCTCTTCCTTTAGGAGTCATACTGTGATATCCAACATTACACAGGGCTCACTAATTTCCATTAATTATAGTACTGGGTAAAAATAATTTAAGATTAATATATATCCTCCAATTCATTAGGTCCTTGAAGACAGACACACTGAGGGTTTCCAAGAAAGAGAAATGGTGGTGGAATGGGAGGTGGGAGTGTGGCACTTGCCTCTCCCACACTCTTCATGGAGCTCCCAATGCTGTTGGAGGTGTGCTGGAAACGGTCCAGGTCCCATCGGGGTATCTTGGTCACAATGTAATCCAGGCTGGGCTCAAAGCAAGCCGAGGTTTTTCCTGTCACCACGTTCTTGATTTCTGGCAAGGGAATCCCCAAGGCAATTTTGGCAGCAATGAATGCTAATGGATACCTGTCAGAGAGGAGAAGCAGAGAACAGCAGAGTGCAAAGAACTTTGCACTTGCAAATCCAGTTCAACAGAGGTGAGGTGATCCTCCCTCCTCAAGCACAGCAGGACCCAGCCAGCCTCCTACCTCAACACATTGCAGAGCTACCTCCCTAGACCTGGGACCTGCTTTTTTGTCCACCGTGCCACCCCTTTCAGTGGCTGTCACATCCACTGCGAGCCCACTCTGGCAGATGTTTAGCTGCAAGTCTGCCATCGAAAAGGAAAGCAATCAAACACCCACTGTCCAAAAACATGGCTTATCTCCAGCCTGCTATGGGTCTTAAATAACCATCAGAGTTGTTGAGAACTGCAAATTAGAGATTAATTCGTGCCTCTTAACAGCATCTGCACAGTGCAATTAAGAAGCCAATTTTTAAACAGCCTGCTTTGACCATCCTTATCTTGATTAGTTTATGATTAGCCAACAAAACAAAGGCAGCTAGCAATGCCATTTGCATCCATCTGACAGACAGCTCATTAATAACTCTGCCCTCTGGGTCCCAGAGATGATTTGCAGCCAACATATGGATGCAGTGGATGTGCTTTGCAAGGATTAGGCTCCCACACACGTGTCTCCTGGGAGCTTTTCCGTTTGTAGCAACAGCATCAGCAGGCTGCAATGACCTGCAGGGCTCCCTAACCCCACCCTCCATCTCCCAGCAGGACCAGCTCTCCAAGGGTCAAACCTAACAGATGCTGACAAGAGCTGTTCTTAGAAGCTTCCCATGCAGAAATCTGTACCTTGCTGACCTGACTGCTCCACAATTCTCTCTAACAGCCAACTTCAGTCTTCCTTGATGAAAATGTGGGCTACAACTCCATGTTTTAACTACATGGAAGGCAGATGCTGCAGCTCTTTTTCCTTGTAACTGTCACCTACTTACTTAAATAATACATTGATCCAAATCCCTTCCTCTCTCTTTCTGTTCTGCTCTCTTTTTCTGTTTGTCCTGGAACGTTTTGGTTTTTTTTTTTAAATAATCTTACCCTGTTGCCTTGGAGGCCAAAGCTGAACTCCTAGAGAGCCTGGCATTAACCTCAATGATGCAGTACTCCAGGGAAGTTGGATGCAGAGCAAACTGGATGTTGCACTCTCCCACAATGCCCAAATGTCGCACAACTCTGATGGCACGATCCCTCAGCATCTGGAACTCCTCATTACTGAGAGTCTGGCTTGGAGCCACCACAACAGAATCTCCTGTTTGTCACAAGGTAGCAGAGAAGGCAAATGAGAAGCAAATGTGGCCACACAAGTCACTGTCTCTGCTAACCCACTAGCAGTAATGACATTATCAGAGATTACCACTTGGGCTGATGAAAAGCACAGACAGTCAGAAGCCCAGAGCTGGAGACAGAATCTCATGCAAAACACAACCACAGGTGTGGCTTTAGTCTGTTTCACAGCCTATCTGGCTGCACTCAGGACCTGAGCAGTATTTTTGTAGCCCACATTATCAATCCCAAAGCTCTGTCAGTAACACCAGGCAGAGCAGCACTGCATGTAGGAGGTCACTGAGCCAGCCTCTGCCCCAGCCTACCTGTGTGCACTCCCATGGCATCAATGTTTTCCATGTTGCAGACAGCAATACAGTTATCAGCAGCATCTCTCACAACTTCATACTCTATCTCCTTCCAGCCAACAAGTGACTTTTCCACCAGAATTTGGTTCGTCATTGCAAATGCCTGGGAATAGGAATGGGAAAATAAACACCAAAAAAAATCCCACAACACTCCCCCAAAAACCTGCAACAAACCCTTTATTAGATCATATTGGACATTTAAGACTTATCTCCAGACATCCCAGACCAAATGAAAGATGAAAATAAGTTCAAAACATTGATAACAAGCACCTCCTATTTATCTCTTTCTTTCTTTCTTAAAAATTGCTTTACTGTTATTTGAAAGGCACATTTGAAAATATGTATGGGATATGATGGGGAAAAAAAGGGTTGGGCATGTCTGTTGGCAACAGTATATAAATAACAAATAGGAATATAGGGATATTTTAGGCTTCAATCATGCAACAAACACACTTTTATGTGGGCAGCCCCAAGGACTTGAATAGAGAACTCTGTAAAAAGCAAAATGACTGAGTGATGGGAGTGTAGGTGCCAGCAAACAGGATGTCATTAATAGCATTAATAATGCTGCTTGTCATTGGCACACTAACCAGAGGCAAGGGTCATGATTTATTCTTAAACTGATCTTGAAAGTATTCCTCAGCACATGAGGCAAGAATGAAAAATACAGTTTGTTGGTAAAGGAGCATAATCTAAGGGAATGCATGGCTTTAACATCAGCAGAGAGAAAACATTAATCAATACTTGCTTAAAACCCTGGAAAGTGATGGGCACATTATCAACCCATCCCTTAGCAAAGCTCCTTGTTCTAGTGCTGCCCATGAACTGGCTCTTCAGTCTGCTCCCCTCTGTCATTAACTCAGGAGTTTTCCATGTTGGAAAGGGTTTAAGGCTGTTACTTAAACCCTGCCCTTAGCTCAGCTGCCAAAATCACACATAAAAAAAGAAAACAGCTTAGAGGAATGGCACTGCACACTGGCTTAAGCAAGCACTGCCCTGGTTGGGTTCTGGAACACCCAACCACTCCTCAAACCAGCCCTGGATGCTCCTGTATCCTTCTCCACTCCCTGAGCAGACTCAGGAGACACAACCTCCAGGCCAGGTTAGCTGAACTAGCTGTGCTGTCCAACAGCCAGGGCTCAGTTATCTCAGTTATGAACAGTTCAGTCCAGTGCCTGAAAATCCAGTTCACTGAATTACTGCAAATCACAACTGCTGGGCTCTGGAAATGAGCATCCAAATTTGACTTAATTCAACAAGACCCAAATTGGTTTTCACTGTAAATTTTGAAATATCAATATTGAACTGGGAGGTGGTGTAAACTCTCTGAGGGACAGGAGGCCTTGCAGTGAGATCCAGATCAATTTTAGCATTAAGCCATGATGAATGGGATGACATTTAACAAGTAGAAATGCCAGACTTCAAACTTAGAATGAAGCAGCACCTGGCAGAAGCAGTAACTGGGAGCAGCCCTGCAGACAGGAATCTGAGGGTGCTGGAAGGCAGCAGGCTTACTTAAAGAAAAACACCCCACAATGTGGTGATAAAAATCAGGTTTTCATGCTGAAAAAAACAGGGTTTTCCTGCTGAAAAAGGTTCTGATATAAACCTGTTAGACAGCTGCACTCCCAGGGTTGATGGGTGAATTTCTGCTTCCTCTAAACACAGCCCACAAGTGAGCCTGAGGAAGTGACATGTTTCAAGCCTCACCATGGATCTGGAAGGTGGAATTGGAATTCCTGCCCCTCCTGCCTCCCCAGATGGTGCCAGTCCTGTCCCCTGAGCCCCCCAACAGTGTTTGTTCAGCACTGAGCACACCAGACCCAAGCTCTGTTTGCATGGTGGGGAACACAGAAGTCATTTGCACAAACAGCTCTTAGTGACATCTGCAGTATTTCTTTCTAGAGATAAGTGAGAGATTGAGAGGCTCAGCAAACCAGGGAAAGCCAAGAATTCTAGAGACCCATAGGGATAGAGTTTTATTTCCTAAAATTCTGCATTTTTGACAAGGAAAAAAGCTTTTGATTTGTTTTTCCCAATTATCTGTTTATTTTTCACAGCAATGTTTAAACAATCCCAGATTTTCTATAAAAAAAGAGCTGTCTTCATAGCCAGAGACAGCTGGTAGTTGTCAAATTATGAAGTGTCATCTTGCTAAATGAGCTTTTGACCTAGAAGAATTACAATCTTTTGAGAAAAACAGAGAAGAGGCCCAAGCCTCCCAGCCTTCTGTCCCTAAGACCACATTATCACTCAGCATTTCAAATGTTTCCACTTCCTTGACACTGTTTATCATCATCTGCTCTTGGAAGTTGGTGAATCTAGACCAAGGTATTTCCTTCCAGACCAAAACTGCTGAAAACCTTGCCCAAATTTAATTTAAAAGATCTGTCATTGAGCCATTTTCATTATCTGTCAGCAGGAATGATGAAAAGAGGGCAGTTCCTGTAGAGAGAAGATGAAATGGAATGTATGCACAATTCCAGTTCCTGTGACATGAGAACAGAATTTAAGGAACTCAGATGTTCAGATATTCCCCAGGTTGGCAGTTCCAGACACACCTTTGTGCCAAGGTCCAGCAAACTTTCCTGATCTGGACAAATTCCAGATCCCAGCCCACCCAGGGCATAGGCAGAACGAATCATGACAGGGTAGCAAATCTTTTCAGCTGCCTCCAGAGCATCTTCAACCTTAAAGGAGAGGGGAATACATGTCAGAAATAGATAGCAATTCACATAAATAAAGTCTTCAACTCTGGTTACAAGGTTAACTGCAAATCCCATCAGGAAGACACCAAAGTGTCTGAAGATAAAATTAAAATAATAGAAGTTCACTTCATAATATTCCCTTTTTCTGCCAAATAGCAGAGAAATGGAACAGGCAGTCAAGGAGGTGATTTCTGTCCTTAGCTGTATGTGGACTTCCCTGCTGACCTGCCATGGACAATGCCCTTCCATGACCTGTCTTCAGTGACTCCAGCATGAAATAACCCCTCCTACAGACATCCCAGTTTAAGGCCTGTTTGATTTCCTCCAAACTTGAACAGACCTTTCCACCAAACCAAATTTTACATTTTCATACTCCCATCCTCAAGAAAGATTTCAATCATGCTGATTTTGGGGACCTCCAGTCCTAACTCTAAATGCCTTGTAGATGATTTAGAAAAGTACCCCTGGCATGTCACATACTTTTGTGCTGCAGCACAGGAGTCACCCCAATATAATTTACTTTTCTTGCCAATTGGTAACTTAGGTTAGGATTTTGCAGTGCTTAACTGCATTTGAAATCATGGTGGCCCAGGATTAATCACCAAGGAGTGCTGTACACACCACAGCACCCACAGCTGCATTCAGCTTTCACTCCAAAAAACAAGAAATATGTTTACTGAGTCAAATGGGCAGCAGAAATAGCAATGACATCTTCAAATGGATCTGCTTTACCGATTCCACTGCGAGGCTGGGAGCAATCTTTTCATTTAGCTCAGTCAGTTTGTCAGAAAAAAGCTTTCTGTCCTCTGTAGCCATGATGGATTCCACTGAGGTCCCAAGGACCTTCACCCCATGCTGCTGCAGGACCCCTTGCTTGAAGAGCTCCACTCCTGCAGAGGAAAGCAGCACACAGTTCTGAGGATTGAGAGTAGAGGAAGAATCGTAGAATGAAAGGAGGACAGAATGGTTTGGGTTGGAAGAAACCATAAATTCATCTCATTCCAACCCCCTGCCATGGGCAGGGACACCTTCCACTACCCCAGGTTGCTCCAGGCTCTGTCCAGCCTGGCTTGGACACTTCCAGGCAGCCACAGCTTCTCTGGGCAACCTGTGTAAGGACCTCATCACCCTCACAGAGAAGAATTTAGAAAATTCAGAACAAAGAAAGTATTCAAAAGATATCTGACTAGCTGAAAACTTCTCTGGCCTCATCCACAGCTCATTTTATTATTTTTTGTCAGAACTCATAACCAGAACATGAAATTTTCCATCCTCAAATCTATGAAACCTGGGATAATTCTGCAGTTACCAGCTGGCCACCCCCTGCAGCACAGAGCAAAGCAGCACAGGTGAATATTGCTGCAAGAAGCTGGATGAAGGTAACTTTTCCTTTTGATCTCTGCCTCAAGGTGGTCAGAACATCCTAAAGCTAACTCTGATTACTAAGATTTAAGATGAAAAGCAGGACATTGGAATTGTTTTCAAGTACCAAAGCCAGCAAAGAAATGTTAAGTTCACAGCTTAGGAATGACTTACACCCCCATGGTTGGAATCTCTGTCCCTCAGCAGCCTGACCAGTGTGTGAGGTTTGGATTCCTGCAGAAATAAAATCTGCAGAACATGTGGCAGAATCATAAAATCACCCAGGCTGGAAAAGATCTCTAAGATCAACAACTATGCACACCATTCAATGATGTCCCCAAGTGCCACCACCAGACTGATTCCATGCCTGACCATCCTTTCAGTGAAGAAATTTCTCCCAAAACCCAATCTAAACCTCTCCTGGTGCAGCTGGAGGTCATTTCCTCTGGTGCTGTCCCTTATTACTGTATTTATCTGGTAAAAACCACAATTTGGCCTGGCTGGAGTGCCAAGGCACCTGTGCCACACTCACCACAGTTGAGAGCAGTCTGGCCACCCATGCCCAGGATTATTCCATCAGGATGCTCTGCCTTGATGACCTCAGTGACAAACTGAGGGGTGATGGGGAGGAAGTAGACAGCATCAGCCTGCTTTGAGCCAGTCTCATTGGTCTGCACTGAAGCAATGTTGGGATTCATGAGGACAATTTTCACATTTTCTTCCTGAAAAATTAAAATCTGGCTTCAAAATAGGCACAAAAAAGTGAACAGCAGCAGCAGCAAGAAGAGATGGGATTCATCAAGTTTAACAACAGCAGAATTTAAAAAATTATGTATTTTCCTATGAGAAACTTCTGGTCTGAAGGCTGAGCCAAAGGCAATTCTTTATTTTGTGCCTGTGAATCTGGAGGGAATGGAGATTCCCACATGACTCAGAAATTTGATTGAAATTGTTCAATTCATTTAGGAGTTCTATGGGAGAGACAGGTACAGACTGCAGCACACTCACTCCTGTCTGTCTGCCTTTGGAAGTCAGATTAAAGGTGACAAAGCAAAAAATTTAATCAAAAGCTAATATTTTCTTGCCAAGCAGGAGGTGTTTGAAGTGCTCAGATTTTTGTACCAACAAGTAATAGTAACAAAACCACATTTTTTTCTTTGACTTTCCATAGAAATACCTCATTGTACAGTTTAAAAATCTCCTCCCATAACTTTTTTTATTTGATACTGCACATATTAAAAGACAAACTCTGCCTTTCTATGCAAGATGAAGGTTAGCCAAAATTTTGCACTGCTCTTTCTCTGTCACAGAGGAGAAACTGAGATAGAGAGATAATAGATAATAAAGTTTATCTGTTTCCTGCTATAACAGCCTTGCTGCTCTTTAGCTACAGACAGAAATGCACAAGTTTGCTCATTAACAGAAAATTCTGAGTCAGAGCTGGCCAGATCAATCCTCCTCACTCCTGAAATATCAGCACCTAATGAGGAAACCAAGCAAGTTTTGCTAAAAATTATGAGTGTGGCCAAACTTAAATAAAACCCACATCAACCACATGCAGATAGAGAAAATTGTTCTACTGCTTTGTTACAAAGGGGGACTGAAAAGTGCAAAGGCTGTGGCCTCATTCTTATAGGAGCTTATTCTCATCTCCACCAGCTTCATGTCAGGCTGAAAAACTACAAATAAACAGTTGCAAAAAATGCTGGATGCAGATTACATTTCAAAAGGTAACTTTGAATATATATATATATATATATATATATATGGAATTAGGATGCAAATAACATTTCAAAAGTTAATTTTGAATATATAAATATATATATATGGAATTATAGATGCAAATTAAATTTCAAAAGGTAATTTTGAATATATATATATATATATATATATATGGAAGTTGTTAAAAAGTTAAACAACAATTCCCATTGAAAAGAGGACTAGTGACAATATTTTCAATATTTTTTAAATATTTTAAAGAATCAGACGGGAGAAAATGCTATGGGAGTGTTCCTAGGATCAGCAGAAAGTGCTGTTCTCCCTAAGTTCACAATAGGCATGAAAATACCACAGGGTTTTTCTGGGTTTGTTTAAAAATTGTGATTTTTTGTCTCACTGCTTTGGGGGAACAAAACCAGAACTCACCTGGAGCAGTGGGATTCTCACTCAGAGCTCTCAGTGTTCAGGTGTTGGATAACATTTCCTCTCCTTTCTTTGATAACTTAAAACACTGCCTTGGAGACTGCCTGTAAATTTCTGCTGACCTTTTTTCCCCTGTGAAAAGTTGGATTTTTTTTCTCTGAAGCACACTTTGGAAATGTGTGGAACAGGGGAGGGGAAGAACACATAAAATCTGTATGGAAAATATTTTGGATGTGGACAAATGATCCTAAACTCTGTCAGGGCTCTGCAAGCTCCCTCTTCCTTCTTCACATGAGGTCAGACATGAACTTGGGGCTTGGGTAACTCTTACATTTCCAGCAATCACCCCTCTGCAGGACATTCTACCCTTCTACACCTTGTAGCACGAGCTCTTGCCCTGGTAACCTCTCTAGGACCTGGTCTGGAAACAAAACTTGGCATAAAAGATCTTTAAAAAATTCATCCCATTTATAAGAAATCCTGTTTAGGAGACCTGCCTTGGTGAGGGGTTGTTTTGTACAGCAGTAGCAACTGTCCAGCTGTTGCTGGCTGTCTGTCCTGCAGTGTGCTGACAGACCACTAAAGTTCCAGGTTCTCACCTCAGGTACATCTGACCATACTCCTCCTCCTCCATTTCAGCTGAACAAGCCTGGAGTAGCCAGGCCCACATCACAAATAAACTGCTTGAGGACTGTGATGGAAAGCCCAAGAACATCTCTCTTTGGAAGGTAATTCTGAGTGGTTAACCCACATCACTCAACCAGCAAAAATTGCTTATTTTCCCTGTGGTCATTTATCCTCACCAGCTTCCTTGGCCCAGCTGGACACAGCTGGAGGGTCAGTCTGGCTGTGAGAAGGGAAAGATGGTGTTATAAACATACAGAACTCTGTATTCTCACAGTGTCTCCTCACCTTCAAGGCTTTCACAGCCTGTGATCCAGAGTAATCAAATTCCCCTGCCTGGCCAATCGACAGACCCCCAGATCCCAGAATGAGAACTTTGGAGACCTGCAAGTGTCAAATGGCATGAAAACAATCAGTCCCAGTGGGGTGGGTGTTGAAATGAACAGAGACTCTGCAGCACTGAACAGTCTTAAATTACACAACATGAGTTTTCAAAAGAGAAGAAGTTGCTCTCAAAACCACCCCAGTTTTACTTCTGGGAGCATTTCTACTGGAATTCTCCCATATATATCCATTTAGAGAAACATGTGGCTCATGGATAGACCATCCAATAAACATTTTAATTGTATCATCTGCTTATAGACAACAATGTCTCACTTTGGCTACCCACAAAATCCTGCTGAAATTCAGCTCACGTTAGGAATTTCAGACTTATTTGCTAGGCAACCAAGCACCAACATTACACTGCTGGCATGAAATCTCATGGCCAGATTATCCCAGGGCACCTCATTATACTGCTATGAGAGTACCTTTCTCAGGAGAACTGCAAAGAAAATCCATGAAACATCAGAACTTAAAACTCTTTCAAAGAAAAGAGAGTTAATAACACAAGAGAGGCCAGATGACTGTGAGATAAGCAGCTGGCAGGACTTTTATAAGAGAAGCCTCCTTTGACTTCCAGGTGCTGTTTCATTCTGTGGGTTCAGTAGGAATTAACTTGCTCCCAGGCTCACTGACAGGCATGAAAATATCTGAACACTGACCTCCACTCTGGAAGCTGTCACTCCAGCCTTGGGCAGGACTGAGGGAATGGTGGTGCCTTTCCCTCTCTTAACCAGGGAAATAAATGAATCAAATAGGAACTAGGAAAAACAAACACAGGTGTTTACTGCCAAAGCTGAACTCAATATACACCAAGCAAAGAAGGAAAAAAACCAGGCCATTTGTGAATTCATGCAATCAGCTCTGCTCTGCTGCCTTCAGCAGGCAGATTTACACCATCTCAGAAGAGGAAATCATTATTTGAAATGTATATACCAACTTTGACATATCTGACAAAGCTGCATTCAAGAAAGTGAGGTCATAACCAGGAAGAAAACACACATCAATCATTTCTGTGTGCTCTGCTTCTCTGTGGCTGCCTGAGCAAGGAGTGAACGTGCACCAAAAGTAAAACCCAGAGGAGCACACACTGAAATAGCTCAGGGAACCCAAAGCTAAAACCCAGAGGAGCACACACTGAACTGGCTCAGGGAACCCAAAGCTAAACCCAGAGGAGCACACACTGAAATAGCTCAGGGAACCATCTGGAATGGTGCCTACTACAGAGCAGGGCTCTGAGCAGGGAGAGCTAAATATTAGATGTGTAAAATCAGTGTTGTCCTTCCAGAGGAGGTAGCAGAAAAGGGCTCTCCAAGCAGGCAGGCAGCAGGATGCTCAGTGGGATCAGGCAGCTACAGGCAGTGGGACAGGATTCCCACTCACCCCACACACAGCCTGAGGCTGGCTGGCTGCTGGGATTACCTGTGGAAGGAGCATGGATGGGTCCTGCAAGCCTGTCAGGACAGGCTCTATCTCATCAAACCATCCCAGCAGTGGGAGTGCACAGATTTGGAGAAGACACACAGCTGAGTTTTGGAGCTCTCTGATATACACTAGTCAATCACATTGCTGATATCAAGAGATTTACTTGCAGATTTAATCAACATCATCAAATTAAGATTAACATAAGCATTTCTAGGTATTCTCCCATCTTTGTCTCTCAGGAAATGCTAAATAGTTTATTTATGTTCAGACATGCTTGCTCTGCCTTCCACATCCCCTGATGCTGCTTAGTCATATTCTGTGACTATGCAACCAGTTGTTACAAAATTTGTGTGAAGTCACAGATGGGGGATTAAAATTTCATTTCACTTAGGAGAACCAGAGTGAGGAAGTATGAATCCATTTACATAACTCTACAGTAATTATAAAATTTGAAAGTGGAACTAAAGTATATTAGAAAGTTAATGATTTTATTACAAAGCATCTGGCTAGTATTTTTTTACATTTAAGATAAAATCCTATTCCTTTTGCAGTCTCTTTTGCAAGAGATTTCAGCCTGATCCTGCAAAGGCTTAAGCACTTTAGTAACTTCCAACCCAGATAATCCCAGCAGGACTCAATAGATACACATGACATGAATGGAATCACTGATCCAAAGCACTGAGAAGCCAACAGAGCCTTTGCTGCTGATTGTAATTAGCTGCAGCTCAGGCCAAGCAGACACAAACCTGTGCATGCCTGGGCCCTTTGCTGGGATCCTGACACCTCCAGACCCAAGATTTAGGACCACCACCAAGTGGAGCAGCAGCTGATAAACATCTGCACTACCAAGGCCATCAGAAATGGAGCCCAGATCATCCCCCAGCCCTTACCTCTGTGTCCCTGGGCCCAGGATTTGCATCTGGATAGAACTGCACTGTGAAAATCGATCTGCTCTCATGCATAATTCCCTGCAGGAATAAAAGGGACTCTCTTAGACACCTCCTGACAAGCAAGGGAGCAGAAAGCCCTTGCTTTCTGTTTCACCTCATCCCTGCAAGCACTGAGGGCCAAAGGACTGATGTGCTCCTAGGGGCTGCCAAATTGACACCCACTCCATTCCCAGCCTCCTGCTCTGCTGTTAACCCTGCAGGGCCTGTGCAAGCCTCACTGCCCATGGACTGGGGGCACAGGGGAGACAGAGCTGTCACTGCAACACCAAACACTGCTCAGCTGTAAGCACCTGACAGAGCAGCTACACTGGGCAGAGAAGAAAACCATCCCTGGCAAGACAAGATCAGCTGGCACAAGGCTGGTATGGAATGAAGGGTTTAACCACACCAAGCTGATTGGTTCCATCACAGAAATGATTTTGGTCACACTCCTGATTTCCATAATTCATTTTAAATGCTGACACAGGGTTGGGCAGAGAGATGAAGGGGACCACTGCTGTGGAGAAACAACAGCTATGAAGGACCTAAACTCTGAGTTTAGAGATAGAGTTTGTAGTTTCATTTGAGCCAGGGAAAAATGATTTCTCATTTGAGAGGCCTGATAGCACCAAGAAGCAAGATCCACTGGGAGAGCACCCCATAGGTGTCACTGCTCATGGTCCCCAGTTCCAGACAGGGGCAGAGAAGTTCCTCAAGAGGAAATTCAAGGAAAAGCAGCCCTGGTACAACCTGCTTCCCCCTTAGGAATGGACAAAGGAGCCCAAACAGCCTCACATAGAGCCACAGTGCCATCCAGAGCTTCGGGGTGAGATGCCAGGATAGGACAGGGATGAGAGATGAGCTACTGACCTCAACACTATGCCATGAATTTCTGCTCTCAGAGTAAAGAATTCCATCAATCTGTCACATTTCCCTCGAATGCTCATGGCTCCTTGTAGTTACATACAAATGTAAAAACTTTTGTAAAATAAAAACTGTTTAAAATGTAAAAAAACTATTAAAAAGCTTTTTGAAATGTTCACTCCATGCCTTGCCAGTATTTGGAAACCTGTGCTGGCCCTGTCCAGCTGTGATAGGTCAGGTCAGCCCCAAGAAATGCTTTTTTTTTTCAAGCTGAGGAATGGAACAGACTGCACATGACAGAGGATCCAGCCCTGACCCTTTTTTTTGTATGTTAAACCAACACAGTTCTTGTCCCTCTCCATCTATGAAGGTTTAGGAGACTGCTGCTGCTTTGGGGCTCACAGAAATGGTTTTTAGCTCACAGGAAAGAGCATCATCCTACTGGATCCATAAGATTCCTGTCCAGCCTTATCACCTTTGTCTCCAAATTCCAGCTAGAGCAAACATGAAAGGCCTGGGAATGAATGGGTTTAGTTTGTCAACACAGTGAAAATAAACTCATTTTAAAAATTGAGCCAAACAGCTATAAATTTTTTTGCATCAATGGTTTTTTTTTGGTAAAATTTTGTCTATGTTTAGACACCTTTCTGTGTTTAGATGTCCCTCTGTAAGGATAAAGAAAGCAGCAAATGACAAACCAAACTTATTCTAAAATCCTCAGATGGGTAGCTCAGAACAGCACTGTTCAATCTGCCAGATTTGATAGTGAGCAGTGATACAAAACAAGAGAGAGGGGCATATTTCCATGAGGGAAACTGCTTTTGAAAATACCTTCTTTCCATTGATTTCCTGATAACTAACCAGATTTTACAAACTTGCACAACACTGGGCATCATGGAAAAGATTTGATGTGGGCAATTAGAAGCCTGAGATCTCAAAGATGGATGTTGCTTGATATTGGACTTTTACCTTAGATCATGTAAGCTATTCTCTAGGGGCAGCCCCTCTTCCTCATGACTTCAGTCACTGGAATTATATTTACAGTAAATTAGATAGCACTGAAATCCCTTTTCTGTGCTGGGCAGCACAGAACCAGCACAACAAACTGCTGTGGCACAAACCCTGAGAGAATGGTTGTCACTGTCATATCTTCTGGAAAAATCCCTTTGCCAGGATTTCTTCTCCTGGGAAGCTGAGAAGCCTCAGAGAAAAATAAAACCAATAATTATCTGGTTGCTTCTCCTTGTTTTGCTGCTTTGGAATGTGTTTGGAGATTGTGAATTGCTTTTCCTTAATGACTAATCCCTGTCCCTGTCTCCAGGAGAGCCATGAGTTTTCATTAGTATCTTGTTAAGCCTTCTGTAAGGATCCTCTCTCTATTCTTTAGTACAGTTTTAGTATAGCATTCTTTAATATAATATAAATATAAATATTATATAAATAAATATAATATAAATATAATTATAATATAAATATAATATAAATATAAATATAAATATAATATAATATAATATAATGATAAATATAATATAATATATATAATCTAATATACTATAATATAATATACATATAATATACTATAATGTAATATAATGTAATATATGTAATATCATGTAATATAATGTAATATAATGTAATATAATGTAATATAATGTAATATAATATATATAATATAATATACTATAATATCATATAATATAATATACATAGTATCTAATATAATATCATATAATCTCATATAGATAATATAATATAATATACTATAATATAATATCTAATATAATATAATTAATATAATATAATTAATATAATATAGTATAGTATCATAGCCTATCATAGCATATCATAGCATATCATAGCATATCATAGCATATAATATCATCAAATAATAAATTAGCCTTCTAAGAACATGGAGTCAGATTCATCTTTCCCCACCACAATGGGGGACCCCAAAAATACCCCAAATGGCAGCTAAGTGAGCAGCACCAGCAGTTGGGAAATCATGGAATTAATAAGGGAAATGATAAAGTCACTGTTGCAATCCAGTGCAGTGGGGCTGGTACAGGGGGTACCCATCTTACCCTGGCTGTAAGCAGATGGTCAAATTAGCAAATTTAGCAAATTTAGCCTTGATAATGGGAGAGCAGGCTCCCAGGAGGTGAAATAAAGCTCCCAGGAGGTGAAATAAAGCTCCCAGGAGGTGAAATAGGGGCTTCCCTGTGCAGAGCTCACCTCGTTGGTTTGGTCGTTGGCATTGACAAAGAGAGGCCTCCAGCCAGGAGGGAGGGAGGTGCCATCGATGGCATAGCTGTGGTTCTGAGCAGTGATCACAGCCTGGCCACTCACTGCATTCAGCACAGGCTGGTTCTGGCCTCTGCAAGAAAAGGGATCAGAGGACAGAAGTGCCAAATGTGTTCAAGTGCCACAGTTAGGAGGAGCTGCTCACTGTGGAGTTATACATAACAGCAGGGAAATACTGGCAGCCAATCTCAAAATGAGAAATCCTAGGAGAAACTTTGCTATTCTTCAGCTTGATAGGGACAGATTACATCAAATACTTTCAAAAAACACTGAAAAAAGCAGAGCCTCACATGGCAGTTGTCCTGGATTGAAAGACAATGTGTGTATTGTATTTCCTATCTGTTAGACGTGGGCAGGGGATGGGACTGTGCCACCACCCTGAGCCCCCCTGGGATGGGACTGTGCCACCACCCTGAGCCCCCTGGGATGGGACTGTGCCACCACCCTGAGCCCCATGGGATGGGACTGTGCCACCACCCTGAGACCCCTGGGATGGGACTGTGCCACCACCCTGAGCCCCCCTGGGATGGGGCTGTGCCACCACCCTGGGATGGGACTGTGCCACCACCCTGACCCACAGGGGCTCAGCTCCTGCTCTGACTGTCAGTGCTTTGTTTTCTTTTTTGTACTATTGCATTTGTATTTTTAATTTTCTCAGTAAAGAACTGTTATTCCTACTCCCACATCTTTGCCTGACAGCCTCTTAATTTCCAAATTACAATAATTCAGAGGGAGTGGGTTTACATTTTCCATTTCAAGGGAGGCTCCTGCCCTCCTTAGCAGACACCTGGCTGTTCAGACCAAGCCAGCAAATGAAAGGCAAGGAGAATGGCTGGGAGGAAGTGGCAATGTCACTGAGATTCCAGCTGCTCCTAAGGCAGCTCCTGCTGTTCCATAGCCCTTTCCAGTGCTGGGCTGCTCTGGCTGGGAAGGAGAGCTGCCTCACCTGTTGGCCATCTGCATCTTGTAGGAGGTGGCTCCAGCTGCTATCCCAGTGATTAGATGTCCCATGCTAATTCCAAACAGGGGCTCTGGGCGATTGCTCTCCAGGACCTAAAAGGAAAAGGTTTTCAACAGATCCTGGAGTGTCTCTGTCCAGCAATTCCAGCATAAGCCATGCCAGTTCCCTCACAGACTTGGGAAAAGCTCAAGGCCAGAGTGGCAGCAGCCTATGAAGGAAACTTTCCTCCTTTCCTCTGGTTCAGAGAGAAGCCTCAGAGCACAGCTTGGTGTCAGACTACTCAGAGGGAACAAGCAATGACTGCATTACAATTAGTGACATTAATCCAAATGGCAGCTCTGAAAGCAGTGCTGTTCTTTCCTCAGGTCACAGAGGACCTGAAAGAGCACAGGGGACTTCAAGGCACTGGTAATTGTGGTCACCATGTTTGCCATGTGTTGTTCACCAAGGTCTATAAAGTCTATAGGGCTGGAGATAAATCCCACCAGACCAACATGAGGAATCCTCCAGGCAGCTGAAATGGCTGAACAACATTTGGCCCATAACAGCTTAGTACAACCAACTGCAACTTCAAGCACTTGAAAAAAAGGCAAATTAAAAAGTATAATCAGCCTATAGGTATTGCACTGTACCTTTCTGACATTCTGAATCACTTCCTGGGCCTTCATGGGATCCCCTGGACCTCCAGAAATTATGAGTCCATCATAATCCATGCCAGTGAAATCATGGTCCCATGGAACCAAATGCACTTCTGCACCTCGCTAAAAAACCAACCAAACAAACAAAAACCAAGTAAGGGAGTCAGAAATGAAGGGAGGAGGGAAACAAATTTTTGTAAGGAGGTTCTTCCTATGCTCTCATGTCCCAGAACCTGAGTTTGTATTTCAGTCATCAGTTATCTCCTTTTGCCATGATCAGCTTCTCCCCACTATCTGACCAACTGGTGCACTTGGCCCCTTGGAGCCACCTCAGTGTTTGTCAAGACTCTGAAATTCACTGATGAGATCAAAATTTACTGATGGAAAGCAAAAGAAGTGTGTATGCACTCATGTAACATCTGTTCACTTTTACACAGTGCATTCATCCTAACTGCTGCATTAGGGCTTCACAGCCTTGTTCTGTGACATGCCAGAAGCAGTCCCACACATCAAAACTGAGACAAACATCCACACCAATTAAAAAATGGAATCAGGGAAATCCTGTGCATCTGGAGAACATGAGGACATTGCCTTCTGTCCTCCTGTGTGGCTCAAGAAGCAAGAACTGCTACATCACTGTGCTGAAAACAGGAGAAGCTTTTCACAGAATTCTAGAATCAAAGAATAACTCGGGATGCATGAGCCTCATGAGGTGCAATCCCTGCACAAAGCAGGGTCATTCCCACTTTAGGGCAGGTTGCTGAGGATCTGGGGAAGCTGTGTTTTTAATATCTTCAATGATGAACATACCACAGATACTTTGGGCCTGTTTCAACCACTCACCACCAGCATTGCATTTCCCCCTCATTTATTTATTTTTAACAGTGTTGGGTTGACCTTCCTTCATTGTTCTTTAGAGCAATTGTGCCTCATTTTTTCAAAATTCATCTTTTGGGGTTCTCCCCATGGCTGAGAGGCTGCTGTACAGGTTCTCTTCCTGATCCCTTCAATACACTGAATTAAGTGCAGAAAACACCTCCCAGTGCATAAAAATCACCCTAAAAATTGTGCCTCACTTCAGGAGGGAAACTAACCCTAAAATGCATGTGTCCAGGTGGAAGGAAGGCTTGTGAGCACAGGTGAGGCTCTTACCAAAGCAAAACAAGTGACAATGGACATGAAGCACTGACCCACCTTTACCAGCAGACGGATGATGTTGTGCTTCAACCCACAGTCAACAGCCACAACTTTAATTGGATTCCCTCTGCCATAAATCTTGACTTCCTATGAAAAGACAAGGCCACGTTGTAAATGACAGATGTCCCCAAAACACAGAGAAGATGGGCAGCAGAATAACTTTCCACCAACGTGCAGCAACTGGTACTTAATTTATGTGGAAATCTCCAGGAATACTGCAGACATTAGTGCTGCCTTCATCTTTCAAAGTAGAATTTATAATGCTGTTTGAAAACATCCACCAGATGCCAGTTCTAGCTGTATCCCCAATACTTCTCTGTCTTTGAAACACACTCTGATCCAGTGTGGTTCAAACCACATTCAGCTCAACACAAACCATTTTTTATCTCCAACACTGCACCTGAGGAGCCACAGGGATATTGAGAAAACAGTCCATCAAAGGTCTAGAAAGGTGCATGGTTTAAAAAACATCCCCAAATTGTTTAGAAAAACTGGCTGACTCCCAGACCAAATGAGGAGCAGTTATGACCTGGAGTGTACTGCCCTAATACTATGGAAGAACTTCTCACCTTTGTTGAAACTTCTGCAATTAAGTTTTGCTTATTTGGGTCTACAAACTCCACAGGTTGACCTTCAAACTCAATCTTCCCCAGTACTGTGCCCTGTGGAAATACACCAGAAAAAAACAAAGCATGAGCAAAGGAGAAGCTGTGAACACTGGGACAAGGTGTTGACAGGCCCAGCAACCAGAACAGCTGTTTAAATATGGGGTTTTGGCAGTTTAAAACCATTTTTAGCATTTTCAGAAGTTTACGAGCCTTCCTTGGTATAAAAAAATTCTGTTTAAACCCCTTCCTTCAGGGGAGAGACATTATCAGCAGTAATATTTGTTAATGGGCAGTCTGGCAAGCTGTGTTGTGACATGAAATTGAGTTGTCCTCCAAGAAGATCGGAATTCAGACCCCCACATAACTGCCACATAGATAACCCACAAAGCAGATTGAAGATTTTTTTTGGTTTTTGGAAACCCACTGTGAGGTTTTCAGCTGCCTCCTGGGGACAGCTACCAGGCAGCAGAACTGGTGTAAGGCAAAGCTATGTAGGAGGCAGGTCAGCACAGCTGTTTTCTGAATAAACTGTTAAAAATAAAAATCACCTCCAGCAGGCCCTACTCTGTGTTGCTGTTCCCACCTGGCAGAAGCTAGGACACTCTTCTTCTCATTGAAGTTCCCAGTGGAAAAAAAAAACCCTTCTTTGGCTTTGCCTCACTCCTGAAGTGGGATTAATGTAGGGTTAACCTCTTCTCAGCACAGGAACAAAGTGTGCACTACAGAACTTTTCAAGGATGGAAGGGGAAAGTGAAACAGTAAATCAATGTTTGGTGGTAAATGCATCACATCCCACTTTCATGATCAAACATGTTAAACTCAGCTTGCTCTGTGGCTATGACTCCAGCATTCCCACTGGGATTGCTCCTTGGATTTAGTGATCCTCCTGTGAGATACCTCCCTGGCTTGCCATAGCTGAGGTATCCTTGCCATTTCTCTAGGGCAAGCAACAGCCAATATCTTGCACTGCCATGCACACTAAGAGCAAGTTTTAAGGACAGAGTTGTGCCCCTAACAGTGGCTGACATCCTATGTCTCCTTTCTTACACCAAAAGCTGCTCCAAGCTGCTTTACATGAAGCAGAAGAAAATCATCATCATCTTCAGCAAGTCCTGCTCTTGGAAATGAGGCTCCTGAGTGGTGCTTGAGAGCCATGGCTCTGAGTGCCACCAGGCAGTGAGTTCCATAAATGCTGATGACAAAGCTCTCAAAGCCCTTGCTCTCAGCCAAATGGTGCCCTGCATTTACTTCCAGTCCAGTTGAACAAGGCATTGCTTATTTCTGCATTTATCATAAGGAGGCCCTGTTCTCACCCCCAGTTTTTATAGAGACAGGGAGTGAATTACTAAGTAGATTTTTTTCAACCTGAGAGAACTGGCTGGAGAGGTGACATTATGCACTTTATTAAGAGCCACACACCAATACCCCTCAAAGTCATGGTACAATGGGACTCACTACCATACACCTCTAAGTTACAGGACAAACAGTGAAAGTATTAACTTTAGATAAAAGGAATGGTGATCTGTTATGTCCTAAGAAAGCAGAAAATATATTGCCATTTTCTATTGTATTAAATTGTACTTGTATGCTGTCTCTAAGAGCAGGACAATGCCACGTCTTCCTAATAGAATTCATTTCTACAAATATTCTTTATTCAAGCTGGCCCTTTCCTGTTTTGTTCTGCAGAATAAAAGGGGGCATAGGGTTGGGCTGCAGACTGAAAATTGATCATCTAAAGAAAAAAGCTGCTTCAAATAATCCATTAGAAAAGAAAGCCCTCCAAGGCAAATTTACATTCAGACTGGCTTTGATCACCGTTTCAGCCAGTGTGAAGTGTACCTTCACATTAACCTTCACCCCATAACACAGTCCTACCATGACCTTCAATTGTCAGCTCTTGGAAAACAGAGAAAAAGTAATGACTATTGAAAACAATAGCAGGCTTCAGCCAAAGGAAACCAGGCTAGGAATACATCTTGGATGACTGTAGGCACTCCTCTGTCTCAGAGGGGCAGGACAGCTCCCACTGACCAAAGGTACCACTGTCTGTGAATGAATATCCACGACATCTCACAGACTTGTTGCTCTCTTTGAGATGTGTTTGACACTAGCACCTGTTGTGTCTGACACTACCTGAGGCCTTTCATTTACATCACCTTGTGCAGGACAGGAAACCCAGAGCAGAGCCAGGGAGAAGAGGCTCCCTGGAATTAGAGCATGGCCCAGCAGCACAGAGGCCTTTGGAAGAGCTCATGGATCTGAGCAGATCTGAAGTCAAGGCAGCCCAGCAGTACCATTGCTGCTCCAGGTTTGGGAAGGGCCCAGCAATAGCAAGGTTAATGCAACTGGATCAAGGGAAGCAGATCCTACCTTGTCACGAATTAATTTGGACAACATCCTGGTATCAATCCCATACAGTGCAGGCACCTGAAGAAAAGCCAAGGAGAAGTTAGAGAACAAGCAGCTAAAAAAATGGAAAGAAGACAGCAGCCACTCACTGTGATGAGAACGTGTCACAGAAACATAGAACAGTTTGGTTTGGCAGATTTTAAAGCTCATCTCAATCCAACCCCCTGCCATGGACAGGGACACCTTCCAGTAGAGCAGGCTGCTCACAGCCCCATCCAGCCTGGCCTCGTGTTGGGAGCTCACAGCCCCATCCAGCCTGGCCTCGTGTTGGGAGCTCACAGCCCCATCCAGCCTGGCCTTGTGTTGGGAGCTCACAGCCCCATCCAGCCTGGCCTTGTGTTGGGAGCTCACAGCCCCATCCAGCCTGGCCTCGTGTTGGGAGCTCACAGCCCCATCCAGCCTGGCCTCGTGTTGGGAGCTCAGGCTCTCAGCAGCAGTCTTACCAAAGCTGCCTCACTGCAGCTCTTCTCCTCCCTATCCCCACTCATAAATAGCTGAGATGCTCAAATCTAGTTTCTGCTCTAAAAAGCACAAAATTAAGAGCTCATCTTTCCATCCAGGTCAGTTCTCTTTGTGCTGTTACAGCTAGATTGCTCACCTGCTCTTCTTGCAGCCACTCTCCCAGGCTCCTAGTAGCCTGCCAGTGGCTGTACTCACTGCTGTAATCCTGCACCAGTAAAGCTGAAACCTGCAGAGAGAACAAACATCATTTTGCACTGTAGGATCACCTTTGTACTTATCCTGTACCTTCAGTTTGCACTATTCATTCCCATAAACCATACCATGGACAGCCTTCAGGCTAGCTCATGATTGTACCTGGGCAGTTTGACCAGGAAATCCATAGAAGAATGTGCCTTGGTAACCAAAGCTGCAAATTGCACTGAGCTGACACAACACTTCTTGTCAAAAGAAAGAAAATGGAAATGTAAGACAAGACAAAATGTTTTATTTTGATTTTTTTTTAATAAGAAAACTTTTAACTTTTAAGTAACCTTTCATTTCAAAAGTCAGCTCCATTTTTCAATGGAGTTACTGTATAAAACAGTTATTTCACCTCAGAACAGATACTTCCAGAAGGCACATGGCTTGGTACAGAAATCAAGATGGAGTATTTTTTAGCACCATTCCTCCACAGGACAATATCCAAAAGAAGAAAAAGAAAGGTTGAGTATCACTGATTTCTTCTATGAGGGAGCCAGTAAACTCTTAGACACTCAGGTGCTGGGCAGAGCCCTTGGATCAGCACTGCTCCTCACTATTACCTTGATGCCATCAGACTCCAGAAATCTCCTGAGGCCCATTTCATCCAGAGCAGCTGTGTCAGGCACTCCAGCATTCCCAACGATGGGGTTAGCCAGGGTAAGAATCTGCCCCTTGTAGCTGGGATCTGTCAAGGCTTCAGTGTATCTAGGTGAAGAAACAGAAGAAAAGTACATTGGTCTGGAGTCAAAAGGAACACAAAAGAACCAGTGAAAACAAGACAGGGCTGAACTCCCACATGACAAGAAGACAGAAATGGAATTCATGTGAAGGTATTCTCAGAATAAAAGCAAACACATCTGTGGGTATGCCCTGACTTTGCCATTTGTGGTTAAACATTTGACATGGAGAACAAGGAAGGACTTTGGCTTCCCATGTTTGCTTTAAGAAAAGCACAGAAGCTATCAACAAACTCAGAGTCCTTTGATTTAACATGACAAACAGGTGCAGGGAGATCTCAGCCCTGCACAGAGTATCACTGATAGCAGTTTGGCCTGGCCTCTCCCTGGGCACTGCTTTGCCCTACGTGAGCTGTAAGAGCTTTCCCCTCTCATGGCAGCAGAAGGCTCCAACTGAAAAGCCAGCAGACAGCAGAGCTGTTTGCCCAGACTTTGTCCCTTCCACACTCTGGAGCTTGTCTTGGGATGCTCAGGGCTGTAATTGCTCTTTTTGTGGGGAGGACAGAGACAATTCCTTGGGATTCCTCGTCACTGCTCTGGGTCCTTGTCTCCCACCATCCCTGCCATGGTACCACCTCTGTAGTGTCTCCCAGCAGGGCCTGGCATCTCTTCTAGGCAGTCTCCATGTTCCCAGCCCCAGAGCATCACTCATTTCACTGACCAGCCTCCTAAGTGCCTGGGAGCTGGGCTGGGAATCCCTGCAGAAGGCAAGGTGAGGACAAAGCTTTGGGATTCAGCATTGCAGCCCTGGTCACACAGCCCCAGAGCATCTCCTGTCATCAGCCCAGGCAGAAGCCTGCTGGTTTGTTAAGCACCTCCCTGAATGCCCTTCTCAGCAAGGACAGATCTAAAAGCACACTGGAACATTCCTCAAACTTAGGATTCCACAAAGAATCATCTCTGGATCTAGCAGATCCAGTCCCACTTTCAGCCACATAGAGGGGGTCAGGGTAAATGTGGCCTATCTGCTCCTATTTTTCAGCTCCAAATTAACAGACAGTCCCTCACTTTCTCCCTTATTCTGTAGAATATTGTTGCAAATATCCCTTAAACAATTATTGTCTTTCAACCCAAAACCAGCTGCAATTTAGCAACAGATGAAGTTATCCCCACAAATATTGAGCCAAATGCATAAAGACACTTTGGGATGAATCAGCCCTATACAAAAATATAATAAATTATTGTCATTATTGTTTATACAACACCTAATTGGCAACTCCAGCCATCTAGCAGATATCAGCAAGTCACAAGAGACATTTTTATGGAACACCAGCCATACTGCAGGAAGATTAATTGTCAAACATTGGGAAACTCTTCACAAAAGCAGCACTGGCTGCTGGCAGATACAGACAACACAGCACACCAGCCAGCTCTGAGAAATGACAGGTTGAATAAACAATGGCCAGGAAATATTTTCAGGTAAGGCTCTCCTGATGTTCAAATCTATATGTGCAGCTGCAGGTTACCAAGCACACAAAGGTGCAGTGTGATCCCAGAAGTGCAGCAGGTACCAGGCACATGGCACGGGCATGCTGGGCATTGTTCTCTCCTCCCAAGGCAATTGGTCATGCCTCCAACAGACTGCTTGTTACTGACAAAGCTACTGTCATTGACCTTTGCATGTCATTTGTGGTCAGCAAACAAGGACAGAGAGCCGTGGTCTGGGTGGGGTGTGCAGGCAGAGCTCACACAATGCCCTTTCAGCAGGAGCAGAGAGGGGCAGATGCAAACACCAGCTCCAAACGTGCTGCAAGGTCTCATCCTTGCTGTGCCTACCCAGGGGTCTGCCTGATTTCAGTAAACTCCTGTCAGCCCATTGTCTCACTAAAACATCATAGGAAACACACATTTATTAGAGATAAACACCTTTCTGGAGCCATTTCAAACATGGGACATTTTATGGGTTGTAAATCTTCTTTCTTAATGGGAAACCTCCTCTTTTTGTTCCTATGCTGCAAAAGTAGGTTTATTTTTTTCAGCAAATGCTTCTGAAAAGTTCATCCTCTTGCTTTTCTATCAAAAATTCAGCATTTCACCCCTAAAAGAATGCTCTTGGCCTTCTACTCCAGAGTAACTGTCAACATTTCAGCAAGCTCCAGCTACTTCAGGCCTGAGAGCTGCAGGCACAAAGTGCTTTGCCTCCCATTTCTGTACCATGAATCAGACCATGGGGGTCCAGATGAGGAGTCATGGTGCAGAGCAACCTATTAATCACCTCACACAGAGCCCACTCAGCACCCAGAAACACCCACCTCACAGAAAGCAGCTCTGAGGCTTGACAGCACCCCTGCACTCACCTCTTGCTCCTTATCATGACAAACTGCTGTGTGCCCCAGCAGCCTGGGCACCTCCTTCACCCTGGCACAGCCTCTGCCTGTGTCAGGGAGAAGGGACAGCTGGGTTCCTCTGGATACCCAGATCCTGAGCTCTGTGATCAGGAGCAGGAGGTGCAGTTACAGGGTTCCTCTCAATGGACAGCAACCCCTGGGCTGGAAGGAAATCTGCCACCTTTATGTTCTGCAACAGTGCTGCAAACTCCTGTCTTCCATTTCTCTGAATCAGTCAAGGTCATGTTCTGTACAGGGGGCTCTGAAGACATTTCCTTACATTTTCAGTGTTTTTTCCATGCCCATATGCTGCCCAGCACAGAAGAGATCTCTGTCACAGCATCCTCTCCAAATGATCAGACAATGAGCAAACACAACTTCTGCTGCCACAGTAACATGTGGAGAGGAAATTAATCCTTCAGGTCCTCCTTGACTTTTGTGATGTGCCAAGATTTATGGCCCATAATCTATCAATGAGAAGAGAACTCTGGTGCCCTCCATCATTCTGATCTATATTAAACAGTGCCTTGTTGGCAGGTATATTAACACAGCCAGTAATTAGTGCTGTCAAAATGCTTAAATAATTGTCTCCTAACGCAAAACTCTGCAAACTGATTCCCCTCTGCAGCAATTTAACATTCTCACCAATGGTATCATTTTAAAACTCAGCCTGTGAGTACTGAGATCTCCAAAGGACAGCATAATTTGGGGAGCACAAAGCAGATGAGCAAAGACAGCTATGAATGACTGCAGAAGAAGCTCAAGCATCAACAACTTCAGAGATGTCTTATATCCCCAAGGACACATCCCTGTCCTCACCAAAAGCCCCATTCCTCTGCTCAAGCAGTCCAACAGAAGCACTGGCAGCATCTGGCTGCCAATCTAAGTCAGCCATAAGTTTCTACCACTCAAGAAGACAGAAAATCCTGCCAGGTTAGGCATGAATCTGATCCTGCCCTTTAGCTGCAAAGGCACAGAATGCAAAAGCATCCTTACCTGTGGTGTGAGCCACCAAATTACAGAAGAGATGGGTCACAAAGGTGACCATCCTGGGCTTTAAAAATTGTGCAATCAGAAGCCAAGTTCCATTACCAAGAAGGATGCAGATGCTTCAAACCTCCATAGTTGATCTGGGCCCTGGAGGGAGAACAGACAGCTTCTCTGCTCTGACCCAGCAAAAGGAAGGGAGCAGAACCCTGTGTATCTCATCATCATTAGCTCAGTCTTTAAGGTGCTTATCACCACAAATGCTTTGGCACAAGGGGTTTGCCTGAGATCTTCATTCATTCTCTCTCTCTCTGTACCTCTGGAATACAATGTAGTATAAGAAAATAGATGTATAGAAAAATAAACAGAATAAAATAAAAGAATACTGTAATAAATACAGAAAACTACCTGCTTGGATCAGGACCCTACAAGCTTGGAAAAAGCAGCTTTCACACTTCAACAAGCTTCCAGAGAAGGACTGATGCTTTTATGCTATTTGCTGTTGCCTTACCCAGAGATTCCTGTGTTGAACACGACTTCCCCTGCTGTGGAGGATGGATAGCCAAAAGAATAGCCCTTCATCTTCAGCCCATCTTCCAGCACCAAGTTTGCTGTCTGCACCTAGAGCAAGGCACATGAAGATGCTCAAACACAGGAGGAAAGGCTTGATGTTTATACAGGTAGCACCTAGGATACCTGCCTTTCATGCAGGTAAGTATTTCATACACTGTCAGTATTCCTGCCCCTCTCCCACTCCCAAGACATTACCTCTTTTACCAGTCTGATGCCTTTTTTCTTTCTAACTCCTAGGAAACATTGTAATCCTAATGAGCTGGCAAACCTCACTGCAAGCAGAGCATGTGCTGCTATAACTGTGGGATCACCCTTCCCTATGGCTTAGTTCATATATTCCACATTTGACATCTTGCAGTTTACCAACATCATAACCCTGCAGGGAAAGGATCACTTGCTCCTCAAGTGTTTGCTCAAGGCCTGCTGCTGACTCTGCTGGCTCTCATCCAGCTCTGACCTTTGGTAGGTGCTTAACTTCTGGTGCAACCCTACAGCAATGCCACTAAAAATAGGGGGGTGTGTAATTGAACTGGTGTCAGACAGCAAAATTCCAAGTACCTTTGTATTCTGCTGCAGGACACTAGACCAGAAGAACTCGTGGATCAGATGGACACTCATGGTCTCACCTCAGGGACAGGCACAAATTGTCCCAGAAACAAGCAGCCTAGAGGAAACCATGGCTTTTCCAGAGAGGGCTCAGCAGAACTGAGTCCCACACTGACTGAGGGATCCCTTACAGGCTTCATCACGATTTTACAGCCAAGGCCAGTGGGACAGAGTGAGTTTCACAGAAGTTCTTAAGAGAATTGTTGTCACAACTGGGATTTTGCACATATCAGACTAAATGTACCACCCTCTTTGGCCCCACTTGGAAACTAAACCTTTTTTATCCTATCCAGGCACTGGATGGGAAACCACCAGAGAACCCCACCTTGCAATAAATAAATAATGACTACATGCACAGCAGAAGGGACAGAATGAGCTGGGAGATTCCCTCAGACAGCAGGATCGCTGGTGCCATGCAGAGGAAGAGAAATTTATTTAAGCAAAGCTGTAAATAAATTTGCCCATGAATTCCTGGCCTGAAAGAATTTGGACTATGACTTTCAGGACCCTGATAAACCTCCACCTCTGGAAGGCAAGCCCAGCTGTCTCCCAGGCACAGGCAGAGTGATCACCAGTGCAAAAATCCCAGTGGTTTGTGCCACAGGAAATGTGCCAAGCATGTCCACAGGAAGCAGCTCTCACCATGATTTAGCTTCATATTGGTTTCTTTTACAGAACTATTCCTCTTACTGGGATTTTTAAAAGAAAAATCAAGATCAATTTGCTGCAGAAAGGAGCTGGAGAGCTACTTTCCATTAGCTGTAAATCAGATGAACAATCACAGCAAGGAGAAATTTCATTCTCAGTATTGAACATTTTGTAACCATCATGCCAAACATTCATTTAGAGCCCCTCTGCAGTTACAAATACCACACAGATCAATTACTAAGGTACTACAAAATACACTAAAAATCAAACTGAGCTGCCAAGTAATTGAATTCTGTGCATCTGGGATACTTTTAGCCTTGCCATTTTTTCCTCATTAATGTCAAACACCCAGTCATTCTCCAAAGATTTAGCCATAACTTTTGGAACCTTCCCACACCATTGGACACTTTAGACAGCAACACCAAAATCTCCTCCCTCCCCTGTTATAAACAGAAGTTTTGTGGCTAAATCCCTAGGTTTAGACCAAGTTAAAATGACAGGTTGGTGGGATTCTAAATCTCCCTGTGCCTCTCCCTGCAGAGAACTGCCAGACCCCCAGAGCACAGCACAGAGGGGGTGTGGGTGCCTCTGGGCTTTGGACAGGACCTCTGTCCTTTGGGAATTCTGGTGAAAGCCCAACCTGCTCTGCCCACATGGAACACTGCTGAACACAGTTTCTCCCAATGAAATGACCAGAAAATTTAAGATTCATCCAAGTGCTGGAGGACAAACTCCAGAGCAATCACTGTGAGCTTCAGAGCCTCATGCTCACTAAAGAACTTGGCAGGGACCTGCCTGGCCTTCCTCCCACCACTGCCCACCTCCCCTCTAAGCCAGACAGCACAGAAATCATTTCTGTTGAACAGAAGCCCTTATTAGACCAGTAGAGCCCCTACACAGTGTTCAAGTAATGGAGAAAAATGTCCCTGAGCAACCATAACCTGCCTGCAAGTTCAGCTGCAGCAGGGGATAGATGTTCAAGTGTTTCCCTCCCTTCCTTGATTTATTATTCTTAATTAAGTGGTTGGTTCATTGAGCATTCTCAAAGCAATAATTCTTGCTTACCTTTCCAGTGGAGGTGTTGCCATGTCCCTAAGCTGCCAGCCTACCTTGTTTTTGCAGTTTTGTTTTAAGGTGAAAAGTGATTTACAAGCTACAAAGAAAGCCTGTTGGCTCAATCAGGGATCAGATGGGAGAAATACTTACTTTCAAAAAAAAGAACAAGTAAGAAATAAAACAACCCCCAGAGCTTCCATGAGGTCCTTTTGTCTTCACCCTTCTCCAAAGCATCCCCACATAGCCTCAGATAAATCTCTGTTGTAATCTCAACTAAATTGTTTCTACCCCACCCACCCAATGTAAGAAATGCCATTTGCAATCTGATTTCTTCTTCCTACACATCAATAGCTTCACCTTCAGCAGAGGGCTCTGTGCTCTAGAGGGGCTGCAGAGCTCTTCAGGAGCTTTGAGGATGAAGGTGGCTAACAGGAAGGGTCATGCTGATGTCACATTGACAGATTTTGTGTATTTTGTCAAAGCAGCTTGCAGAGTCAACTAGTTCAGGTCCCACTTCACTAAGCACTGCACACATCAAGTAAAGAAAGCCCTTAAGAAGTTAAAAGAAAAAGAAACCTAAACCAGTAGGAAAGTAAGAAAGCAGATGAAATTAGTTCCAGTGAGTTCCCTGCTGTAGCAGCCCTTCCCATCTAAAAAGTGGATGATAAAGATCTGCAAAGCCTCCAAAGACCTGCAGTACAATTCCACACAGCACAGCTTCTCTGCCACATTGCTTGGCTCACATCTGGCTGGCTACAGAACAGCTGGCACATCAGAAGCAGAGAAGAATCCAAGAGCTCCAAGATTCCTTCTACAATAAAAAGCTGGTGCCAGGACTGAGCTACATTTCACTCTCCCAAGACCAAATAGCCAGCAAAATAGGAGTAATTTTCTCTTTAATAGAAAAATCAAAGTGATTCTTACTCTTTTTGTGAGCGCTATGCCATCTCAGGCTGGAAATCTATCTGGGCATGGCTAACAGTCAAGACTTTCTTTGCCAACCCTGTGTACAACTATCTGTATCTTCTGATTTTGCTCTAACACATTTGTTCCTGGCCAACATTGAGAGAAGAAGACAGGGAAAGAAAAAAGAATGAGTCCAGATGAGTGTCTTGGGATACACTTAGGATATTTTTTGGGGAGAAGCACTGGATTAATTCCTTTATCATCCAAGACAAAGACAAAGAAAAGCAACACAGGTATCATGGTAGAAAAGTCACAGTTCTTATAACTTGAACTCTTCTCAAGGCTATTTTGAATGCCACAAATATTTGTCCTTCAGAAAACTCAAAGGAGAAGAGTGAACCAAGCCAGCTGAGGTACCTAGCCCGAGTCACTGAGGATCCATGGAAATGAGCACAGCTTTTCCTCCCCCACATCAGCAGTTCACTAAGTTCCCCCCATCTATATGGGAATGGGCCCCATTTTCCATCCCCTTCATCTCCAGAATGAGGAGTGGGGTACCTTGTGACTCATCTTCAGCTTCCTCACCCACCTCTCCAGCTCTCCAATTAGCCTCAGAGCCATTGTAGTTTCTAACACTTTGAAAATGGATTCTGTATGGATTCAATAGGATTAATAACACCTCAAGGGATGCGTGATTTTAAATATTCAGCCAATTCATTCTCATATGGACAAACTCTGTTCTGTTAGCAATCAGTCCTATAGAAGGGTGAAGTCTCTAAAGAAAACACCAAATAATAATTAACTGAAACCTTGGACTTACATCTTTGGTGTAATTTACCCCATAACTTCCATTCCAGACTAGACAAAAAGTGTGTTTGCTCAGCTAATAATCCCATTTAGCCAAGCAAGCCCCTTGCTTAGGGTTCAGACACATTTCCTCTGGTTCATGTCTCCAGGTAAGCCCCGTTATCTGCAGCAAGTTATCTCTGCATGCCAAACACATCTGTTAAACAACAGCACTTCAGTCACTGTTACCTTGATGCTCAACAGTCTGGTACCTGTCCTTGAGAAACTCCAGTGATCAGCAGACACATTGCAAAACTTCAATCTGCCTTTCAAAGCCTTCACCACTTTGCAAGCTGTCAGAATTCCTGTCATCCCGAGAGCTGCCGCCGCTTAACTGAAGTTTAAAGCGCAGAAGAGAAAACAAAAATCTGCTTGTGTGGATTTCTTCAAGGTTTGGTGCTGACAATAAACTCCTGGAGACCACAGGGGAAGAGCACAGAGGCACAGCAGGAGCACTGAAGGGACTGTACAGCACTGCCCTCCACCTCCCATTTATTATGCCATTAAAACTCCCAGGTGCAGCCCCACCTCCTCCCACCCCTCCTCAGAGGGGGGCTTGCTAGAATCCTACAAAACCTTAACTAGTTCCTGCAGAAGGCAATAATCCATAAGAAAACCAGTATGGAATCTGTTTCTAACAGCACAATTGAAACCTTATTCCCAAGTCCCAACCTTGCAGCCCTCATTTGTAGAAAACAAGAGTTTCTTGGTGAAGAACACACAAAGCTGAGCCCTGAGCCAAGGTAAATTTATCAAAAACCCAAGGTGCTTTGAACAGGACATGCAAACTTCATGTTGCTGAGGGCCTGAGAAACAAAACTCCAAAATTCAGGCTGACAAAGGACCAGTCTGAAGAAAACATGGACACATTCATAGTTAGGGATGGAAAACACAGCACCTGTAACTCGAAACAGCTTCCTAATTCTGATTGAATGGCACTTTTTGTTTGGGAGTCCAAACAAACAAAGAATTACAAAGAAATGTTTTAAATTGAGTGGCTCAAAATCTGATTTTTTAAGTACTGCAAGTAGTGATTTTCACTACTACGGAACACATTTTTTTAGAGAGATACTATTTTTCTTCTTTTAAATTAAAAAAATCCATTCTTTTTGTTTTTTTTTTAAACAAACAAACTTTCCAAAACAAACCTAAAAGCAAGTTTCAGTTAGCACAATAAGTGAAGAGTTTCATTTTGATATTTTAATTGAAATGTCAAAAAGCATCAGAATCAAGCTGAGATGCCGTGTCATTTTCCTTCAAAAACATTAGTTCAGTCTGGCTGACAGCTAGGAGCAATTCAGTTCTGTGAGGTAAATAGTTGGCTCTGGAAACAGACCCTCATGGCCTATTCACAGTTTCATAAAATGAAAGAAACCACCAAAGTATCCAGGGATGGTAGCAAATCCCACAGGAATTCAGGATACAAAAGTGTTCACAGTCAACAGGCCCTGTGACAGTTTCAATTAATATCCTAGATGATAGTTTTAAAAGCTAATAAAGATTTTTCATTTTGTAAGGAAAAATAATGTAACAACATCAGTGAAAATCTCAAATCAATGCCATGGGAAAGAGGTTTCTAAAAAAAACCAAAAAAACCAGCAAATTTCTTGCTAATTCTGAATTGCCTAACTTGGCACATCCCTTCTCTTCTAAATTTTGTCTTTAAGCAAAAATCAAGACAGCATTTTTATTAATAAAGGAAGTTTATAAAATGCTTGACAATAACTACTCCCACATTAGAGAAAATCTATTTTCAAGGAGATTACACTTTTTATTAAGGCTTGAACAGCCCAGGGTACACTCCTCTGTCTGGGATACAGAACCCATGCTTCACCCAAACCTGACAAAGATAAGGCTCTTATCTTCAGCAAGAGAAAAAGAATCAACATCTTGAGAACGGGTCAAATTTCATTGCTGCTGGGATTAGCAGCTCCCTTAGATCAGCTGACTTGGGAGAAACAGAGAAAACCCTTGCAGTGCCTGGAAATGACTGACATGACTCCAACAGGTCGATTTCAGAAAGCCCTTAGGCAGCAAAAGCCCCGAGCTGGCAGAAGAGCAATGCAGGAGGGTGTGAGGATAACCCAAAGTGCAGATTGCTCCCAGAGCCACCATGGGCACCACGCTCATTCCCATGGTGATGCCACCAAGGGAGACTGGTGCCAGCAATCTCACAGATACCCACAAGGGCTCTGCAGTGTTTGACTGGAACTCCTTTCACTGGAAGATGTTTGGAGGGAGCAATATTTCTCATTCCCTGACATTTTCTAAACAGACATTTTTCCAAACAGGGGCCAGGATTGGCAGTCATCCTTTTCCCCCTGTGATTCTACAGGCTCAGATATTTCACTGGCTTGTTACTGTGGATCATTAAAAAGGCCAAACTGGCTTTAGGAAAAGCTTACACAAATCCAGGCTCCCCCATGCTACACATTCTTTACAGAGTCTAAAAATAACATGATCTTACACTGCAGGATTAGCTACATTTGCTCAAGATTCCTCTTACACTTCCTTCTGCAGCAGCCCTGTCATGGCTGAGTATGTGATAGGTAATCATAGCCCAGTGTGTTTGGTGCAGCAAAGAAAAACAAATTTGACTTGCTGTTGATTATATTATAAATAGATAGGCTTTTATCTAGGATGAAGGCTGAAATATACATTGTCCCCAAGCTGCTAATTTATGCCTATAACTGTTTATGTGCATTTGCACAGGCACACACAGTGTTCATTGGGCAGTTTTGTCTTTTTTCTTTGACTTGATTGTCATCCTTTCCACGGTTACATATAATTTCTAAAATAAATTCTATCACTGAATCATTTTCATGGATATTTTGACCTGGAACAGTGCAGCTGTCCCCAGTTCTGGGACAGAGAGTTAACATTTCATAGGAGTTACTTCATGTGGCCTTGGCCTCTCACCTTATATACAGCATCTGTGATCACTCAGCATTTTCCTTGTTGCTTCATGCCTGGTGCTCCAGGTTGGAAGGATTTGCAAAATTTGTTTGTCTCAATCTTTTCCTCACTCCTATTTTTTTTTTTTCCTGTGGATACCCTGGGGAGAAAAGATAAAAGCTCTGAATGTTGCACACAGGGCTATGCACTGAAGCGTTTTCTTTAACTCACAAATAGATACAAGCATTAGGCAGAAACACACATGAGGATACAGATCTCTCTTCAAACAGCACAGCAAAGTCTTGCTAGATGGATCTGTAATGCCATTTGAGAAGGGATATGATTTTAGCTGATTAAAAATGTTTTTAGGGCTGGAGAGCAATAAGGTTTGAAGAAGTAATTGATGCTGTCAGGTAAGTGTTGAGGACTTCAACCTCAGAACTCCAGCATGGTCTATCCAGATAGCATTGCTCTAATAGCAAGGGAGCTTTATGAGCTAGCTAAATAAATTCATTTATTTCTGCTTCCTCTGGATTCCATCACACTACAACCCATTGTAACCAAAGCAACCATAAACTACCACATCCAGTCCAATGGGTGTGACAAAAAACCTGTCAGAAATCCACAATAGCTAAGTGCTGCTGGGAAGTTTTCCTTTCCTAACTCTGATCACAGAGATCACAGCAACAATATGTGCTCTGGAGATCACAGCAAAAATGAGGAGTTGATTTATAAAGGCCATAAATGGTCAAGAAGAGTTTCAGTTTGTCATTTCTAACCTGAGGGAGGAAATCTGGCTTGAAAAATCCAGAATATTGGTAGAGTGGAAAGCAAGTATTGGCTGGTGAAAAGGGTGAGTGGAAATGTTACAGGGACACAGACCCCAAGGATGCTTTACCCAAGCATCACCTCTTTCCTCTTCCAGCCAGGGTGTCAGCCAGTCACACACTCCTGCAATCACATTTAACATTAACATTGGAGAGAGCTGAATTCTCCCTCTCCTTCCTTTCTGCCCCTAGCAATCCCCTGCAGCTGTGGCACACTCAGGAGTGTGCTTTGAAGAGTTTAGATGCTCATTTTGGGCAGCTTGGGTCTGATTTCCAGCATCAACAGCAGAAGAAATTGGTCTCGAGCCATGACTTTGGAAAAGGCTTTGAAAAAGACTCAGACTTTTTATTCTGTTGATTCCTGTGAAGCTTAAAGCCTTTATCCATGGAAATTTCTGGCTTTGCCCTAGCCCTCCTCCTCTCCTGACCATTACCACATCACTTTACCCTGTCCAATGCAGGTTTTTTATCAGACCCTGACCCTAATACATTTATTTACCTGTGCAATCCAGCAGGTAGAACAGCAGTGCTGACACATTGTGAATGCTTCCAGTTTTCTGTTTACCACCATCCTCTCATTATCAGCTTCCTGCAACAGATGGACTGTAATTTTACAGGCACAAGAGTCAGGAACTGGGTGGGAGAGGCAGGAAAGGCTGCTGAGAACTCAGAGGGTAAAATAAAGGCAGAATATTGTGGAAGGAATATGGAGACCTACGCTTAAGCATTAGCCCAGTATCAGGCATGAGCAGAGCTTCAGCTGGGGCAATTCAGACTGCCTCCTCTTGCCAGTTCTGCCTTTTTCCCAGGGAAATGGGTCCCAAGAGATGCAGCTAAAGACATAAATGAATCTGTTTCAAGCTATGATGTCCCTTTTGTTGGGACAGCACCCATCAGCCACAGTCCTCTCTAGTAAAGGTCCCTAACAACATTTCTGTCCATACTGCCAGTCAGCTAACATATAGTCTTTCCAAATTTGCAAAGGATCATGTGGGGAACTGAGATGAAATTTCATATTTTCATTTGCCTGCATCCCCCAGGAAAAGTCCCAATGAACCCCTTTCAGGTTTCTCCAAAGGGCAAATAAGCAATAACTAAAAATCATCCAAGCAAAATAAGGAATGATAAACTCTATATGTTTTGACAGGTGCCAGCTTTTGAGCTCACCACACTGGAAATGCTATTGTGTTCTGCATTCCCTTATGCCCCCTCCAAATACCTGTAAAAGTGCATGGGGAAGGTAGGAAGCCATGAGGCTGAGAATGTAGTGAAGACACTGCCCCTTTGCTTTGAGCAACATTATGAGCTGGAAAAATGTTTTCAATCCCTAGTGGCTAAGCTTTAAAAAGCCTTTCTGAAATCAAAACCAGGGCAAAATACCTCAGATGCAAGAAGAGCAGGAAGCTCCCTGACACACAGCAAGCTCTGTTCCTGTGTTCCAGGCAGTGACCCATCACGAGATGTCACTTCCCAGAGAAGAAAGAGTGGTGCTGTGTCCTGGCAGGGCCAGCATGGCTTGTGGCTGAGTGACAGGCAGCTGTGCTGGCCCTGTGCCAGGTGGGATGAGCCCTGTTTTCAAAAGCCTCGGCACAGCAGCTGGCTTTTTAAAGAGAAAAATTGATCCTGTGGGGCTAGGGATACATCTGATGTATGAAATAACATTCTCAGGTGCACATCCAAGCCTGCTTTTCTGCAGTGTTTTAGTCAGGGCAGCTCTTTTGACAGGGTCAGTGAAGTCTGGTCTCAGCAGAGCTCTCTGAGGTCATCTGGGAAAAGCCCTGCTGATCCATTTTCTTTTTGTGCTGTGCCTAAAGAGCACACAGCTCCACCAAACCCAGCACCACAGCTGAAGACAAGGACCTTTACCACACCTGCCTGCTGAGATACCCCAAAGCTCCAAAGGTTCTTCACTATCACTTCAGCTTTCTTATGGTAATAACTATTAACTCTCCACTCCCTGCTCAGTCATAAAACTGTCAACACAATTAAAGCTGTGTCAGAAAGGACAGTCAGATCCATGCTCTGCATTCAAGGTAACTCCAAACCCAGCTTCACTCCAAGAAGTGAGGTGAATGCCTCTGGGGCATTGCAGACACACAAAGTCTTTGCCAAGAGCTGTTCTGAACATCTGAACCATGAGAGAGTTCAGCATAAGTTTACAGCCTCTATTCCACAAGAGACAGGAGTCTGTAAGAAATTGGACTGATTACATGGCATCACACATTTATGGGGGCAGGATTTAAAGTCATTTATTTAGATGTCACAGGGCATCTGAGCACTGACACTGTTAATTACAGCTATTAGCAGCACAGGGGCTGTGCTAGATGATGCTAATGAATGCATAACCCTGCCTTGTAGGTGTGTGACTCACTGACTACCTGCAAGAGGAGAGAGTGGTTGGAAGGGGATCTGTAAGCTACAGGAAGACTTCTAGGACACCAGTTGCAAGAAAACACTTTGGGCTGAAATTGAGCCACGGATTTTATCACGGCCAATCTCTGAGAAGCTGGAGACTGTGGATTCCCTGCTGGGACTGGCTTTGCATCAGAATGAGAATCTCTGCTTCCTCACCAGCTGCCTTCCCTTTGGGACCTAAGGTTGAAAATGCTGGTTAGGGCACCAAGCCTGACAGAGCTGAAGAAGTGTTTGGACAATACCCTTGGGCAGATGGTGTGGCTCTCAAGGAGTGGGACTCGAGGATCCTTGTGGGTCTCTTCCAACTCAGTTTATTCTGTGATTCTGTAATTTCCCTGAAGGAGCTGAGAAGCTCTGAATAAATTCCTCCTCAGGGCCATCAACCAATGGCCTCGGCACCGCCGGCTCCTCCGGCTCCTTCCTTGTGGGACAGAGGCACCTAGTGGCTGAGCGCTGGAAGCTCGGGGAAAGCCACCACCTCCCAAGGATGTGGCTGTCGTTTCAGTGGGATGCTGCCGCTGCCACCGGCACTCAGACAGGTTGCTACAAAGCTGTTCGGCTGGCAGCTGCTCTGCCAGGGTTGGCATGCCATAAAGCAAAATAGAAACGCCTGGCACCAGCCCAGAGTCCAGGCTGTGCTGGATGTTCAGACAGTGTGCTAGTGAACACACACACAGCCACCAAACCCTCCAGGAGTGGGAGTGGGTGTCAGCCCCTCCTGTGCAAGGGCCCAGCTGTGTCTTTGTCCTTGACAACTGCACCTCTGAGAGCTGCTGCACTTGATGTCTGCTAGCTTGGAGAGCCAGCAGGTCTCCCTCCCCTGCTCATACTCATGGCACTGTTCAAGGCTTTACAGACCCCACCACAGCTCTCTTCAGGTACCTCTTTTCCAGCCTGAATAGTCCTGGCCTAGCTACTTAGCCTTAACCTAAGTCACTGCACACAGCTGATGATCTCTTTTTTGGCCTTACTAGTCCTGTGACTTGTACCTCCTGCTTCTAGTTTTGTGTCTTGTTTGAGGTGAGATCAGGACATAACACAGTATGTGAGATGCAGGTGAGCCCAGACACATCTAACAAACAGCACTCCTAATTTTGCTCTCTTTTCCCTTCCTACTTTTACTTTTTTTTTTTTTTTTTTTTTTTTTTTCACAGAAGTACACAGTACAGCTCTGAGATCTGAGTGGGAACCACTAGCTCAAAGCTCCCCACTGGGTTTGTGCATGGAGTCAGAATTCTCTGTACTGAATGCTTGGCCTAATAACCTGGCCTCAATAACTGCAGGCAGGATACAGGTCAGCTCTGCTCCCCAGAAATACTATCAACAGAATCAACTAGAACAGGTCAAATTCTGTGACCAATACTTAGCCTTTGATCTCTTCATACAAGCTGCTAAAAGACAATGCCATCTGTAAAGTGGAAAAAAAATACAGTAAAATAAAATGCTTTTCCCTTCTCCTGGATATCCCTCTAAAAGGAAAAAAAAATACACTCATAATGCTGAGATATAACATTGGATCACCTTCCAAATCCAAGCCACTAGCTTCAGAATGGCATTAAGATCTTCAATTTCTTGATGTAGGTTTGAATTTTTACTGAGATTGAATATGGGGAGCTGTGGCTCTAATATTAAAGAATGGCAAAGTTTCTAGAGTTAGCTGTGGCTCTAATATTAAAGAATGGCAAAGTTTCTAGAGTTATCTCTAGTTTACACAGAGCACCATGGCAGAAACATCTGATATTCAAGATCGTTATTTAAAATGAAGAAAAGGGCATCTTTGATTTTGATCTGTTATATGTCCTAGGACACTCTGGACATCAATTTTTAGGTTTACAGTGTCTTCAGCTGCTGAATAAATAATGTGTAAGAGAGGCTAATGAATACAGCTGGGAAGCTTCTCACTTTTACTCTGTGCTGTTTGAAAAAGAAACACAAAAGCCAACACCAAAAAGAAACAAACCAAAGCAGAGATGGGGAGATAAATGCCACAACTTGGATTACATCTCTTTAATGTCCACAAAAATCTTGTCTTGCAGTAGTTCTGTGACGTAGTATCTGCTGAGACATCCCTTGGGCAATTTTTCAGCAGATGAAACCCCTCCCACCACCCAAGTACTTTGCCAGTACATTTTCCCAGGACATTCTCACACTCCTTGAGGATGACCATGCTCTGTGGAGCACTTCCACACAGCCTCTCAAATTCCTTTTTCTAGCTGACAAGGCTACAAAGGACACTCCACCCTTGCTCACTGCACTCCCTCACATACAGCATGCAACTGCAAAGGAGAACAAGCAACCCTCCCGTTTGCTATTGTGGGGTTACCATGCCAAGCCCATCTGGCTCACAGCGTGGAGCCTGCTGTGTGAGGTCGCTCTGACCCTGACAGGAGGCTGTGGATGCAGGGCAGATGGCAAAGCACCATTTTGGAAAGGCCACTTGCAAGTGTGCATCCACACTGCCCACAGTGGGCACCTGCTGCAGGTGAGTTTACAGAACTGATGGATGCCTGCAGGCAGTGAAGGACAGCCTCCAGCAGGAGACAGCTCCTCTCAGGAAGGAGATGTTTCTGTATGCCCTCAGGCAGGATGCCATGGAGTGTGCAAGCAGCTGTAACATCTGGCAGAGATTTTGGTTCCACTTCCTCACTGGAATGAGGAGGGAGCAGACACCCAGGCACGCTGAGGTTTTCAAGGAGGACCGTGAAACATCCATTTCATTCACATAATTCACAGATATGCTACCAGTCCAGTTGGGACTAACAGCCAGGATTCTTATGTTGCTAAAATTCAGTACGGATTTGTCTTTTAGACGATGTTGTGGAGCAGAAAGTATTACATCCAAAGGGCTGCAGAAAGCACACAGACCCAGCAGCAGAGGGACCCCAAACCCACAGGACCAGCTGCAGCCGGCCCCTCCATGATCAGCTACATGAAACCCTGCATGATCAGCTGCAAGGCACCTCAGCTCCGCAGGGCTCTCTAAAGCACACACAGCCTGCTTCAACAGGCCCTGAGCCCCACAGGATCGGGGGAACAGCGACCTCGGCCCGCTCAGCGCCGGCGGCAGCAGCCGCGGGCCCCGAGCCCGCCCCTGGCGCGGGAAGGGCCGAGCGGCGGCAGCGGCGCCTTCCGGGGCGGAGCCGGGGAGAGCCACGGCCGAGCCGAGCCGAGCCGAGCCGAGCCGAGCCGAGCCGAGCCGAGCCGAGCCGAGCCGAGCCAAGCCAAGCCAAACCGAGCCAAACCGAGCCGAGCCGAGCCGAGCCGAGCGGCACTATGATGGCGCAGCGGGCGCTGCCGAACCCCTACGCGGACTATGACAAGTCCTTGGCCACCAGCTACTTCGATGCGGCCGGGCGGGTGAGCGGGGCTGGGGTGAGGCGGCTCTGGGGATCTGCCCCCAGGCCGTGTAGAGCAGAGACCTGTCTGGTTACAAACGCGGTTCCCGGGGCTGCCCGGTGTACCGATGCCCACCCGCGTTGCCTTCACGTTTGGCCGGTTTTGTCTCCACAGCTGACCCCTGAATTCACGCAGCGGCTGAATAACAAAATCAGGGAGCTGCTGCAGCAGATGGAGAAGGGCCTCAGGTCCGCCGACCCGCATGACTGCACCGCGTACACTGGCTGGACAGGTAGGGTCGGATCCCATGGAGCAGCAGCTGCCTGGAGCTCACCTCTGGATCAGGTCCTGGCAGACCGTGGGGCTTTGGCCATTGGAATGGACACGGGAGATCCATGTCAAGAATGGCACCTGTTCTGCATGTTTTAGTCCATTTGAGCAAGGGGGTGTCTTTCTCTGGAGTCCCCATTTTTGAGGCAGGTGTTGTGTTGCAGAGGGAAGGCCACAGTGTCACAGGGCAGGACTGGGTCTAGTCTTGGTTTCACAACGGAGAAAGCAGCACTTGTTTGAGAGTAGGCATGGGAGCTTGCAAAGGGACAGGCTCCAAATCTAGCTATGGTGGGGATGATGACAACACAATGTGCTCCATCCACTGCTCCATGAAGTAGGCAGGTGTACATGGTAAGTCATTTACCTGCAAGGAGCCCTTGCATCTGGCAGCAGTGAGCTTAATGGCCTGAGATAATGTCTGTCTTTTCTGTTCGGGCTGTAATTTATCTGATGACCTTTTCTGATTGGAAGATTGCTCCATTCCTATTCCCCAGGTAGTGCTGCTCCACTTAGTGAGCGCTAGCTTTGCTCCAGTGCCTGCCAGAAGGAGCAGAAATACTAATGTGAGTATAACAAAGTGTGGAAGCCTTCCTCGTACTAACTTGTTTGCAAAGCTTCCAGGAGCTTGTCTTTCTCCTATTCTGCATTTTCAACCTGGTTTTCCTTCCTTGGGAGTGTGCTCTGCCTTTGCCTCCCTGTCTCTACCCGCTGGTGCCAGGGAGGACACGCCTTTCTCTGTGCCCCAACTTCAGCTGCTGCTGTGTTCTTTGACATCTCTCCTGCCTTCTGTGATGTGCCAGGCCCTATTCAGAGACCCTAGGGTAGTTGAAATCAATCTCATGCTTGCTGCAAGATTTTTTTGGTGCTGCTGCTTTTCTTTTTGCAGAATACTGCAATCTTAAATGGCAACTTTCTACAGTACAATCTGGGTGTGGCTGGCTTGTGTGTGGGTGCTGTGGATCTCAATGCCAACAGTTTGCTTAAGAGAGTGGTGTTCAGTGTGTTGGTGCTAAACTAACGTTGCAGCTTGATGACAGCAGTGCTAGAAATGCCTGCTTCAAAATTTTAGTAAGGGAGACAGGCACTGAGAGCACTGAAGAGCTGTTCATAAGAAATGCTAGGATGCCAGTATTAAATTCCAGCGTGGGAGAACATTGATTTCATCAGCTGCTGTCTTGGCAGCTCTCTGCTGCTGTTGCCAGTGAATTTATACATTTCTGCTGAGTGCTGGCTGATTTCACCTTGGCAGACATGTTCAGTTTTCCAGTCTCTGTGACCCTGCACTGGGGTCCCCTTTGATGAGAACCACTATGGTAAAGGTGGTCTTCAGTCATGATTGCAGAGCCTGCCTCTGGCCAGAAAATTCAGGAGACACAGCAGGAGGATAGTTGATGTTAGGAGTACTCTTGGGGAGAAGGAAAACACTTTTCCCCAGAGGCTGTGTTCCTTTTCTTAGGTAGTCTTAAGTTACTTCGTGATGGAAAGTGCAGATATGAGGAAGTGGCTTCAGGATTTCAGCTTGTTTTCATTTGGAAGGGAGTTTCTCAAGAGGGATTCTTCTTCTTCTTTCTTCCCAGAGATCATTCCTCAATGGGCACACACCCTTCTTGCCTTGGCTAATAGGAAAAAATCCATGGGCAGATTTCCTGGAAGTCACAGCCAGCATGGTGAAGTTTGCAGATGTTACACTGTAACTTTGTCACCCTACCTTCTTTTCTAGTTCTAGCTATATTAATTTATTCAGAGCTGGTTTCCAGAGACAAAATTAATTGGGCCAAGACAGCAGCTTTTTCCTGTAATTGCTTGTGTAGGAAAGGCTTGTTGAGTATCTCCTCATGTGAATCATTGCCCAGCAGTCTGAAATCAGCCCTCACTCTTGTGGCCGCTAATAAGGGAGATTTGAAATATGGCTCTCTTGGCACAAACTCTGTGAAATGTAACGTGCTTGAGTGTACTACACTGCACTCAGTAACACACAGCATATGCTGGCATTTTACTTTAGGGCTCCTTTCTTTCCCAGCACACTTGACAGAGCCCTGTTCCCCTGGTGTGCACTCGTGCCAGGGAAGCCACGGCTTCTTGGCACGTGAAGTTGGAGCAGAGGGAAGGAAGGACTCAGATTTTCAGCTTAGAGGCAGTAAAAACACACTTTGGATCAAGATTATCCAGTGTATGGCTGGATGCCCTCAAAACATATTTGAATCAGCTTGTTACGTTCTCATTCAGTTCCCCATAGAGATCAGGGCCCCATAGGCAGCTCCTGCTCCATGCCTGGGTACAGACCAGCCTCAGCTGTTGTGTTCTGCTTTGGCTTTTCATCACTTTAGGGAGACTGCTGGAAGAGATTTTTCCCTAATCTGTTTCACTGGTATCACATTGTTGACTGAGGGAAGCTAAACTGCTCTAAGCTAATTCTGAGGCAGGAGCAGTTCAGATCCTGGTAGAAATAGAGCAGCCTCATCCATTTCCAGACAGATTAGCCTGAGGATACTGAGGGATACCTGGATGGCTGTTGGTGTTTGTGATAATGCAAAAGGCCTTGCTCCAAAGACTGTCTTGACTGGGAGCATAACTGATGGAAAGGGAATGGAAGGAGTTCACTCCTGTCACCAGGTGACTGCTGAAGGCAGTCCAGTGCTTACTGGACTGTTGCATCCTTCCAGGGTGATGAGGTATATAAGGGAGAGATTCACCTTCCTCCACACTGTGGTAGTTCATTTGGAATTTATTTCCCATTAAAGCATCTCCTTCTCTGACAACGTTTTAGTCACTGAGGGCCTCTGAAACTGCCCAGTGAGTTCAGCTGGCCTGCCCCATCCCCAGCTTTTGGCTGGCCCACTGGCAAGTAGGGTCAAGGAGCAGGGCTCAGTTGTCTTTTGAAAGGAAAGCCATGTAAAAATTAAAACTGAACTAGTTCAGGAAAACTTCTGGAAAAACACTTTTTATTCACTTTAGTGCAATATGTTCATTTTAACCTCAGAACCCAGAGAACTTACGTCCCTTTTAGTCCGGTTCAGAATAATGGAAATCCTCAGATAATCCCTACAGAACAATAGAAAGTTAGGCTGCATTTGCTGAGAGATAATAGAGTGCCTTGGGTCACTCACATAAACCACATTCTTGCCAAATGTTTGGCAGGTAGTTTTTGTGAATTTTCTGTTCTTGGAGATAGTCAGTGTTTGACTGGACAAGGCCCAGAGCAATGGCATGCAAATTTGAGGTTGACCTTCCTTTCAGAGGGTTGGAGCAGATCACCACTGATCCCTGCTAACCTAACCTGCTGTAGGATTTTGTGATGGGGTAAAAAGTTTAACAGAAGAAGCTCTGTTACCCAGGTTTTAAGGCAGGATAAATGCTTAGGCATCCTGCATAATCAGTCATGCTGCAAACTGGCTCCCCAGCCAGTTCTGAACATGGACTTCCAGAGGTGTCTCACTGTTGCATGCAACGTGGCTTTGGCATGCATTTAGGAGTGCAAGGTTGTGTGTCTGCACCACAGAGATGTTAATCATCCTTTGAGCTGGGCAATAGAGCTGGGCCATCCGTGCTCTTTTACCCATTTTATTAAGCTGACTTAACAAAATGGCATCAGCTGTCTCACTAGAAGCCATCAGGCTTCATCCCTGTACAGAGATAGGATTCTGCTTCTTCCTCTGTTCTGACATCCTGCTTTGAGGCTGCTGGCTGATTTACTGCCCTGGGTCAATGCAAGATCTCTGAGATCTTTGTAACTCTAGTTTGGAACAAAATATCCTCTTGTGGCAACCTCTTTTCCTTGGCAGAAGAAGCCCAGCTCAGCTCCTGCTGGGCAGGGAGGCATGTTCAGAACAGGCTCAGGGCATAACTTGCTTGCAGGCCAACAAAAGAGCAAGTCTAAACTTGCAGAGAAGTTGAGGCACAGCTTCTCTTTGATCAACAGAATGATCATATGGATGAGATTCTCTTTCTGCCTACTGCAGAGCTTCAGCTCACAAGCAAGACCTTACCTGGTATTTCCAGCAGTGCCTGCTCTGTTGAAAGCAATGGTTGCTGAAGTCAGAGCATCAGCACAAGCTGGCTGTAACTCTGGCACAACTGGCACAATTGTCTGTAACTCCACTGCCCCACTCTAAAGAAATCTCTAATGCAAAGTAACCCTCTGCACCTACCCTGCAGGATGGTGAGAGGAGAGGTGCTGTTTATGCCCTTCTGAAGGTGTTGACTGAGCAGGCTTTGTGAGGCACACAGGATTGACCTTGGCCTCCTGATTCCCTGCCGTGAGCAAGCATCTCAGGCACTGACACTCAACCCCTGTGTATTGGCTTTCTGCATGCTGGAGGTGGCTGGTTCAGTCAGCAGAGCCCTGTTGGTCTGTCAGCAGCACATGTTCAGTGCAGCCCTGTACCATCAAGGACTCCCTGATGCATTGCCCATCTCATTCAGCTCTGCACCAGGGTAAAGAAGCAAAAAACTTGGACATCTGAGTAACTACTTCAGCAGGAAATGGAATTTTTATACATCATGTACGTGTGGAATTGAATTGTCTGTAACATGAAGCTTTGGAGATTACCCATGCAAAATGAGAAAATTTTCCAAGTTTGAAATTGTCCTCAGTACCTTGAACTGTAATTCTGCAGCACGCTTGCCCCCTTGACCTTAACACATCAAAATCTGCAGAGATTGGCTCTATTAATTTAGGCTCAATGCAGGACCTGAGTCTTCTTAGAAATGGTTATTGTTAAGGGGAGAAATAAGCTCTTCTCAAAGTCATGCAGGCCAGTAGCTTTCTTAAGTGCAGGTTTGAGGATGTCTCCCAGATCAGAAGGATGGTTCAAGTGTGACAGACCTGTCAGGCACAGGCTTACTGAGGACTCACAAGCATCATCAAGTTACAAGGAGATGACAAAGCAGGAAAGGAAGCTGTGGGTTAAGTCCCTGAGAAGCCTGTCTGTCAGGATATGCCCTAGATGAGGGCCAGGCCAGACTTTCAGCTTCACTGAAGTAACAGAGCAAACCTTTCTGTTCCTTCTGCAGGCATTGCTTTGCTGTATCTGCACCTGTTTGATGTGTATGGAGACCCAGCCTACCTGCAGGTGGCCCATGAGTATGTGAAGAAGAGCCTGAGGTGCCTGACCAGGCGATCCATCACTTTCCTGTGTGGTGATGCTGGGCCCTTGGCAGTGGCTGCTGTTGTCTACCACAAGCTGCAGAACCAGAAGCAGGCAGAAGACTGCATCATCCGGTAAAAGCCTTGCTTATGTCTCTGACCTGCCCTTCCTCTTGCTCACAGAGCTGCTCTGGGCTTGTTTCAGGCACTCTCTGACAAATGTGAATACATTTTGTTGCAGTCTTGTGTGAGAAATAGTCCAGGAACTTAGCAAGGCAGGACAAACTTTTCCTGCCCTGGTGAAAGAGGTGGTTTAAGGACAAACACGTTTGCATGGCAGCCTGCAAGCCTCTATTGTTCAGCTGCTACTGCCATCTTAAAAATAATTCTGATAAACACAGGAAGAAAAAAATGCCAAAATTAAAAACAAAAAAAACCCCAGAAGGTGGGGTTTGGTGGTTTTTGAGAACATTTTAATTTAGCTTTACAGTCATTTTGATGAAAAGGAAAAATGTGGTAAGATTATTAGATTTAATTTTGGTACTTGCTTCCACTTGCTCTTTATTAGTTGTCTTTGACTTAAACCTAAGATTGACAGCATCCCTTTCAACTGCAGAATGCAGCTGGTTATGATTCATTTATTTCTATTTCCTGCCTTTCCTCGACTGTTTTCAGATGCATTTTTGTTGGGTACTTAAGACAAGAAAAGGACAAACAAGCAGGCATAGATCAGCATGTGGCAGAGGAAGGAAAATAGTTAAGGAGATGAATTTGCAAGCATTTCTCAGTTAAGGGAGATGGGTTTTAAGAAGGTGAGAAACTGCCCTGTAGAGAGTTTCCACTCATACCTGATCAGCACAAAGACAAAATCCCTGATGCGTCAGAACACTGACTGCCCTTAAACAGCCCTGAGAAAGTGATGCATAATAGCAATTAAAAAAAGCCACAGGTGGGAATCAGAGGTGTCTGTGTGGTTTGGACACAAATTTCCACTCCCTTAACTAACAATAGCTTCTGGTTTATATAGATAAGAATCAATCTGAGGACAGAACTCTTTCACTCTTCTGATAATAATCTGTGGGTTAGATTTTGCTTTGAGTGGCAAATCTCACTGAGATTAACATATTTGTAAACAAAAAGGGAATTAATCTATCAAACAGTACTGTTCAGTTGTGGTCAGTGCATAAGTCCCAGGTTGTAAAAACAATCCCTAATTCATGTTTTCTTGCTGAGGTCTTCCCTCCCCATATCCCTCTTGTTCTGCCTGTGCTTTGGTGGCAGAATGGAATCTTGTGATTAATTTTGCACTGCCATCTAATGGTATAATAAAGTCAGAACACTGGAAATTTGTTTCTTCATAGATCTGCAAGAGGAAAACAGAAAAATGTGGCTTTCTCAAGTGAACAGTTATACTGTCCTTCCTCTGCCACCAATTCCCAGAGCAGTTAGCCTGACCATGCTCCTTTAAAATAATTTCTTTGAGAAGTAGCTCCCTGAATCAAAACTTGAGTGCTTGTGCAGGTTCAGTTTAGATGTAATGTAATATCATGGAATATAGTATAGAATAATACAGTATAATAAAGTAATTAATTAGCCTTCTGACACTATGGAGTCCTCCTCACCTTTCTCCCTGCCACGGGGGTTGCTTTGATTTCCAATACAGCATCATGAAGGAACAAACCATGGTTCTGAGCTCCAGCCTTAGTGCTTATTCATGGCTTTGAGTGTAATGTTTGAGTGCATTTCCCTCTCATCTCCCCCTTGGCAATGTTCCATTGCAGTTTGCTGCACCTCCACAAGGCTGACCCACGAGTGCCAGACGAGCTCCTGTACGGGCGCATGGGCTATCTCTCTGCTCTGATCTTTGTCAACAAGCACTTCGGAGAGGACAAGATCCCTCAGAGTCACATTCAGCAGGTACTGTGCCCTTTGCTGATTTGTTATCTGGCTCTTCCCGTGCAACTCATCTCAGGGCAGGTAAAAATCAATGCTGGATGTAAAGAACTCTGGCAGTAAGGGAGAAAGCACATCATGGTATACCTGCTTTTCTTCCAAAGGGACAAAGCACTGCTGTCCATGTAAATCCACAGGCAGTACTGGACTGGCACACATTTCATTCCACCCTCTGCTTGGGCAGAAAAACAAATCTTGTTCTGTGTCAGAATACTCACTGTGCTGTGTCCAGGGCAGTAACATTTCCCTCACCCACATTTGTTCCCATCCCTTCACAGGTCTGTGAAGCAGTCATAGCCTCAGGAGAGAACTTAGCCAAGAAGAGGAACTTCATAGCAAAGAGCCCACTGATGTTTGAGTGGTACCAGGAGTACTATGTAGGAGCAGCCCATGGTTTGGCTGGGATCTACTACTATCTCATGCAGGTAAGAGACATGAGGGGATGGGCCCTTGGCACTGTTTCACATTTCTTTGAACAAGGAACAGCATTTGAATTGGCTCTTGGTAATGTCAAACTGGGAAAGATCCCTTGTCTGGTGGCCCTACCCATGTGTTTATCATGCATTTCCAATTGTAAAAGTTTTATTCAAATCTAAGGTTGAATCTCTGACCTTGGAGATCTGTGGAGAAACGTGACCTGCATTAACCAGCAGTGTCACATAGTGGAGGACTGTAGCTCAGCTGGGTCTGAGTTTTCCCCTCCTGTTAATTGCTTCTAAATTATTCACATTTGTTGGTATCTGCTGGCTCCCTGCATTTTCTGAGATGGTTTCTTGGAGCAGAGTGAGAATTTTACTTTACTTCAGCTCTGGGTACCTGAAGCTATTCCTGCTCATCTTTAGGAAAAGCAGCAGCAAGCTCTCTTGCTTAGAGGACCAGGTGACATTCTAGGAACAGTCTTTGTTTCTGGGATGCAAGGGTAAGACTGGAAATGATTTTTTGCCAAAAGGCAGAACAACCAGTGACTGAGTGGGTAATTGTGAAGTGTGAAAGCCCAAAGCAAAGAAATTACTTAACTTACAAGGAGCAAGAGGGAATGTAACCATAGCTGACTTTGTTTCCACCTTTTGGGTAGACCTTGGGTCTCTTAGGGATAGACAGAATGGTAATTCTCCCTGATTTAAATATTTTCTGTCTCTTAGCCTGGCTTTGGAGTGAGCCAAGTAAAGCTGCACAACACAGTCAAGCCCAGTGTGGACTATGTCTGCCAGCTCAAGTTCCCCTCTGGGAATTACCCTCCCTGCATTGGTGACACCAGAGACCTCCTCGTGCACTGGTGCCACGGAGCACCAGGTGTAATCTACATGCTTCTCCAGGCATACAAGGTACAGACACCTTGCAAAGACCCTCCAGAGACCCCTACATGTGAAACTTCCTCTGGAGAAGATGCTGGACACCCCCCTTTGGAAGCAGGATGGCTTGTTAAAGTGAAATCACCCCACACTATCCTCTGATACAGAAATTAATCTTTTAAACAAATATTTCTGAAAATACCCATCAGTTGTGTGGGCTGTCCTGTTGCAGGTGATGGATGGTGACAACCAGTTGTGTGTGAAGTAATGGTCCTCCACCCCCATTCATGATATCAAAAATATCCTCCTTAAAAAGTAAACAGCAGAGTCACTTCAGCAGGACACCCAAGCCTCCACATCCCACAGGGATGCTCTTTGTTTGGAGGACACTGCCTCAGCAAGGACAGCTGTTTCTTGTCTCCACAGGTCTTTGGGGAGCAGCAGTACCTGAATGATGCCCTGCAGTGTGCAGAAGTGATCTGGCAGTATGGGCTGCTGAAGAAAGGCTACGGGCTGTGCCATGGCACAGCTGGCAATGCTTATGCCTTCCTGGCACTGTACAACCTCACTCAGAACATGAAATACCTCTACAGGGCCTGCAAGGTAAGAGTGTGTGTGAGACAGCAGAGGGCCTTGTTCACTTCTGCCTTCTCCATCACTGCCTTTGTCTTTGAAATCCAATTTCTAGTGGGGCAGACATGCAGCTAGATCAGACCAGCTGCACCAGAGCAGTCCTTCAACTGTCTGACAGCCTGTACAGAAGGGATTTCCCTCAGAAGCCTTGCTCTGCAAGGGGTAGTGTGGGGACAAGGCATAGTATTTTCTTCTCAAGACTTGCCTTTAACCAAATTTGAACACTTTTTGTACCTCTTTTCTCAGTTTGCAGAGTGGTGTTTAAGCTATGGGCAGCATGGGTGCCGGACTCCAGACACACCATTCTCTCTCTTTGAAGGTAATCTCAGTCTCTAGCTTTGTGTTTTGCTCCTGGATCTAAACTGTCCTAACACTAAGGAAAACAGAATACAAGCTCCACTGGAGCTTGTAAAACTCAGTGTAGGGGATGGAAAGGAAATTGTACCCATTGGGTTTTTCTACCTTTGCCCAGAAGCAGTCACCCTGTAGCACAGGATAATGTCTTAGCTGGACCATCTTGTCCTCTTAGGCCCTCCACACAGATTTACATACAGACCTCAGGAAGAATTCTTTCATGGTTACAGGCTTCCTTTTGGTTATTTGTAGCCTGGCTTCTCAGGCAGTCTTTCTTCTGTACATCTTTAAGGATTGAAATCCTTCATGAGTGTACCAGTTTGATTCTAAAGGTGAGGAATAAATGGGGCTGCTGGGCCTTGTTGGCTCCCATGGCACTTTGTGCCTCCTGCTAACAGCTCCCCCCAGATCTGCCATCAGCAGGTATTTGCTGGAGGAGCCAGTCCCCCAGCTAGCTCTCATCTCCCCAAGCTGCTGCAGGCCAGGGGACAGCAGAAGTTCCATCAGTCAGGACCTTGGACAGCAGTGTCTCAAGGACCAGAGTTTGATAAAGCTGCCCCGTGTCAAACTTGGGGATGGGTAAAGCAGGAGGGAGGGAGCTGGAGTGGGGAAAAGACCCATGGCATTTTGCCAGGTGCTTTTCAATGTTTGATGAACTTCAAAATGCTTTTCCACACTGAGGTACCAAAGTTGCCTGGGAAACCTGGGCTCAGACCTTGAAAAATATTTAGGACCTTTTCTTCTGTCTTCATAACTCATTCACTCCCTGGATAACTGAGAAAAATGGTGCCCAAAGGGAATTTCTCTGAAGCACATTGTGGTTTTTTTTCATCCTCAGGAATGGCTGGAACAATTTACTTTCTTGCTGACCTGCTGGTGCCTACCAAGGCCAAGTTCCCTGCATTTGAACTCTAAATCTGAATCCTGCTTGGCAGTTGGCTGCCCTGTGTCCTTCTGCACTTGGAAATGCAGTTCAACGCTGCTTTCTCCTTTTTCCAGACTCACCATTGTTCACCTAACTGAACCTAAATCCATCCTCCTGGGGGCATGCTGAGTTCTCTACCATTTCTAGTTGTCTCATCACATTGTTTAGTTTACATGACAGAATGCAGATTTTTCTGGTGTCCCTTTAAAACTCAGGGCTGCAGGTGGGAGCAGGGAGAACTGTACAGTATTTTGTTGGCTACAGAGTTTTGCTATTTCCATATCCCATTTCCTGGGAAGAAGTTTTCTATTGAATGTAACCTGGGCTATTTAACTTCTTTTTGTGCTAACAAATAGTTGCAGGAATTAAGCTGCCTTTGGAGAACAACAGATGGAAAACTGAGACTATTGCCCTGGAAGTTGTTTTCAAGTGTTTTCTTTCTGAGCACCCAGAGAGCAGATGGTTCAGTATCTGGGCTGTGCCACGTGGAGTGAATGTGATGGACTGTGGAGTCTTATGTATATTTTTAATATCAAATTGCAACTGGCAGAGCTGGAACTGACATGCCAAAGGCTTGTCCTGAGTTTGCACCTATCTGCTCTAAAGGCAAAGGCTATGTATAGCTCTTCTGTGCATTTGTTCCAGTGACAGACACATAATCCACTGCCACCTTACATTAAACCTTGCTATTCCATTGGTCATCCAATGGCAAACTCCAGTCCAAAAGTGAGCTAAGCATGCTTGCTTTTGTGGTCTCTTCTTGTTAGCTTTGAGAGTTTATTTTGCAGTCTTTATTTAAATTTGTGTATTAGGTGGTGCCAGGTGCCCACCAGCAGCAACAAGGGAAAAGAAATGTATGCCACTGAGATCTGACAGTGTTTAACCTATTAGCTGTATAGATGTTATTTACCTGTTTTCTTTTATAAGCTTTCCCAAACCTGGATAATTTGAGTCACTTGCATTGCTACTGCTTGTTGTAGTTTGATTTGCAACCACTCATCTACCCAGCTGGAAAATCTGCACTAGGTTAGCTGGCTTTGATGTGTCAGGCAGGTCAGGTACTTGCAGGGAGTAAATGTGCTTTTCCATCCTTAGCTGATGCTGCACCAATTTGCAGAAATTTGGGACCTGGCTCTGTAAATCACTTTCTTAGCACTGAGCTTGAGCTAAACACTGAGCTCAGGGAGGTTTACAGATGTAGCCACACAGCTTTGTGCTGTTTGAGAGCAGCTCCTCCGCCTGCACCAGTGTGGCCATGGGGTTTTGTTATTTCGAGGGCTGAGCTGCTGAGTGCCTCAAGTCCCCCCAGGGCAGCACAGCCACTCTCCTGAACCTGCAGTCACAAAGCAGGGCCACCAAAGCTGGCAGGGTTACACTCACAGGTGCCTGAATGCAGGGCAGCTGAGCCCAGTGCACAGGGAGCTCCACAAGAACCTCCTGGCTAGGCAAGGAGCAGAAACCAGCCCTGGAAGGCTGATTTGTTTCCTCAAAGCCCAGGCTCCTGCTGCCTTTCTGAAAGTCCATCAAAAGACAGCCTGGATTGCAGAAAACCTCATCTCCTTGAGGGTGGGCACCTCTGTCAGAAGCCTCAGGCTCGTGTGGACACAGCATCAGGGGCATCCCCCATCATTCACAGGACCTAAGCAGCACAGGGAGGTGACTGGAAGGGGAGAGGAGTTGCCTAATCAAACAGCCTTTGAAGTCACCTCCCAGCTTGGCTGGTGTGGTGGCAGTGCAGGGACACTGCTCTGAGCCTGGGTTTCTCCTGGGCACCACTTCTGTAACAGGAGATGGTTTGTGCAGCCTGGGTCATGGTGGCATGAGAGTATAAACCAAGGTTTGTGCACTGCTCAGGGGAGCATCAGGGCCATGTGTACAACTGTTGAGTGGAGCACTGTCTAATAAAAATGCTGAAACAACCAAACTTTGGGTTATTTCTCTTCTTCTCTGAGGTTCTCACTACCTTCCCCAAGAAGAATCTTAGGAGAGAGAATTGTGTCTGTTCAGAGGACGTGAATACCACAGGGGACCCCTGGCAGAAAGGCGTTGGTGTCCCCAGCAGGTGGCAATGCAGCCTGGCAGCAGCGGCCACCCCGTCACTTCAGGCACACACCGCTCTCAGCTGCTCGTCCTACCTCGGGAGAGCTCGGGCTCGGCTCCTGGGAAGGGCACTCAAACCAAAAGAGCCCACACAGAGAGGCTGTGTTTGTGCACTCTGTGGGATGACACGGGTGACAATCGTGGAAGCCCTTCCGAAATGCACGGCCTCTGAGTCACAGTAGCAATACATTCCTGGGAAAAAGAAAATAAAAACAATTAGGAAATCTTTCCCAGTCCTGCCTGAAGCCACCCAAGCTCCCCACAGGGGAGGACAGCTGATGCTCAGGTTATCAAGGAAACACTCCACATACTGGGTGACAATTCTTTATCTCCCCACGTCAGCTTTACAGACATTACACAAGGAAACCTGAACCCTCCTTCAGCTCACAGGGAGGAAGTCTAGGACCTCCCAAGAACAACCCCATTCCCAGTATTTGGACATTCTGGATGCTAAGAGTACCAGCAGAAAGGAAAAGAGAGAATAAAGTTCTTTTTCATGTATCCCTCAACTTCAGAGTGACAAAAGCCATTTGGTTTTGCCACCCTCTTTTCTGGACAGGACAACTTGCAGCCACCCTTCACCCTCAGATACCCTGCAATGCCTTCATTTTCCCCAGAGGGTGAAAGATGACAAATTTGGCCAGAAAAGCACAATAAACCCTCTAATGAGTGGCTGTGGGTGTGACAATGCACTGCTCTGCTTGCTCTGTGTCAAGGAAGACAGACAGAAATGGAGAAGGCACAGAGGCAGCAGCAAAACCAACTCGTAAGCCTTAAGAAGGAAAAAAAGAGCAGGACTGTGAGGAGCCATTTAACTCCATCTCCTCATGGCTGGGGAATTTCCTGCTAGCAGGACACGTGTCAGGCAGCCCTTGTGGAAAGCTCATTTTGCAGCAGTTGCAATTTGCTGCAGCATTTGCAGCATTGGCAGGCTGTAATCGAATCCACTGGGGGGGATTTTGCTTTCCATAAATCCCATTGGAGCCAGGCCCATAAATAGTTACTGTAGTGTAGAGCTGCATACAAGGCAAGAGCAAATGTTCCACATAATGACTGCTGGCCTCAATCACATCGAGGAGTGGATCATATTTCCACCATTTTGTCAAGTTTTATTATAGATCCCCCTCTTTAAGGATACCCCCAAGTGGTGAGTGGGAGACCACAGTGGTGCCAAACAGCTTCCTCACAGGGGACAGGCTAAGCAGCCCTGAATTGCAGGGGTTTCCCCTATTCCCAGAAGAGATTTGGAACAGTTTTCTCTGTAAATGAGGTGTTCTGCCTCCATCCTGACACTTCCAGTAGTGGACAGCAACAGATTGATCAGATTTTTATCAGTGGCTGAAAAAATAGAGATACATCTCCAGAAATAAACTGTAGGACACTTCAAGAAAATCACCATCAAATACAAACTTTAAATGAAAGATATCCTACATCAAGGATACCTTTGTTGGGAATTCACAGCTCATTTATCCCCATGGGAAAGAGGACAAACCCCAGCTGGGTGACAGCTCCAGCAGGTGGCAATTAGGTGACAGGCACACCCATTAACAGCACAGCAGCTCCAGAATCGGCCTCACCACCCCATCAGACTGCAGTGTTAATGCTTGCAAGCCTGGCAAATTCATCTGCAAGAAGATGGGCTCCAGACCAGAAGGGGGAAGTTGCTTTTGGGAACCCCTGGTGGTTCATCATCACAGGGGATAAATGCCAAATTAATGCTATGATTCCACATTATTAGAAACAGACTTAGCCATCACTTGCTCTTTAGAAATACAGCTGGAGTAACTGATTTTCAAAATGACATGAATTGAGACACTTTGATTTGGAGGATGTTCACCTTAAAAACCCACAAAAGGAGGCCACAGGGTGGTTTGGTTTGTTTTAAAGAGGAGAGTGTGCCTCATTTTTTGAAAACCCAAGACAAAGTCTCTCAAAATCACTTGTGACTGCTGAAATCCCTGTCCAATAAATAACAATTACCATCCTCATTACTGAGCAAAGGCTGATGGGGAAAGCAGGTCTGCATCAGAGGGAAAACAAACCTTCAGTGGCTGAAGCTGCCAACAACACATTCCCCCTGGCAGATATCTTCTCCCAGGAGCTGCCCCTGCCACGTTCTGCAGGGCTGTTTTCTTCAGCTGTCTCTGCAGCAAGCACATTGCTCCTCCCCTCCCAGCAGCAGACAGACCACAAGGGCTCACAACTGGGATGTGCCTTTGGGTTTCTCCTTCTTCCTTTTGAAAGGACAGGACTGTGGGGTGAGAAAGACTTGTCAAGTTAATTAGGAGCTGAGGAATGTTAGTTTTGAACTCTGCTGTGAAGCAAGCATTTCTGCTAAATTTCATGCACTGGGAATGGGGGCAAGGTGCTTTTCAGCATTCACCACCCTCAGACAGAAGCAAAGGTGCTACCTAGGATTTC